>NC_051159.1:17389328-18589328 GCF_013339745.2 Dermacentor silvarum
CTTGACCCAGAGATTCTTAGCACCCTCTGCCGCGTAGCAGTCTGACCGCCGCCTTGGTCAGGTGCTCCGCAGCCACTGGGATGAGGCCATGGGTTAATTGTCGGAGTCATGAGGGAGGTAGTGGCCGAATACTGCACCAGGGAGGCCAATCCTGTTCTGGTGAGGGAGTGACTTTGATGAAGCTTAGTGGGCCTGCCTAGTTTGGTTGCACCTGAATAGTATAGCCCCATAGCTCTCGGCATATGTATTTTTTTTTTCTTTTGCCGGTGTCAGGCACCACTCCATGCCTGAAAATGTATGGAATGGAGCACGATTCGAACTTACGACCTTCAGATTTGAAGTCGGGTGTTCTACCTCTACTCCACGCCACCACCTGGTGGCGTGGAGACATGTGTATGCTGCAGTAAAGATCCAGAGACCACTCAGCACATCCTAATGGAATGCGACGGGATCCACCCAGCGAGAACCGTAGGTAACGTGCAACTCCCAGAAGCGCTTGGGTTTAAAGTGGAAGGAAACATAAACAGATCAGCCGTAGAGATCAGCAAGAGATGATTAGAGTACTGGTGGAAAAAAGCAGGGAAAAGATCGATACGACCTGATCTCTTAAAACATAGGCAGCGGTACAAGCTAAATTTTTGAAAAAGGTATACAAAATGCGAGATAAAGAATGTGTAGTATACCTGATTAAATCAAGCAGGCTAGGTGACTATTTGTCGCCACCCCGTTTCAAAGGGGATGCCAATAAATCATCATCATCATCATCAATCGCTAAGGTCTCTCCACCCTCGCCAGTTGAGCTACAGCACGGCCGGGGCAGAGGAGCGGCGCGCGCTCACTTGCCGTTCCTCTAGCCCTGCCCTGGCTACAGGTGATACCTCTCCGTGCTAATTTACATGGGCGTCTTCAAAAATAGGCGATTCCTTCCCCCTTCTGAATTTCCTGCCTAATAGGGTCAGCAGCGTAATATATATTCGTGAAGCGCCGAATCATAAACATTTGACAGAAACATTTTAACGCGAGGCACACGAAAAAAGAATATGCGAATTTATTGTTTCGAATAGTTTTTATTGAATAATACATGCTGCACTTATACATTCACTTTAGCAAACTTGAGTACGAAGGTAAAAAAATAAAAACACAGAATAGGCATTACTACGTAAACAAGCAACTCGCAGAAGGACTTTTTTTCTTTCCTTTTTGCTTTCTCGTCGAGAAAGGAGAGTTCATTTGGTCACAATCTGATTAATTTTCTGGACGGTTTGTGTGCATAATTGGAGGGCTTCTCTTGTGAGTCGGTGATTTCTTCGTGTGGTTGATGAGAAGTATTCGCATGAATTTTTCGGCAATTAGAGCTGCGGATCGTTTTGCGTGGCTGTCGTCAACCACTCTGGACAGTTAGTACTGGCGCGCGTTCGAGCCGACGCTCGACGAGTAGCTGAAGAACTTCCAGCGTATTCGTTCTTGGCAGATGCGTTGCCACGCGGTCAAACAAATTAATTAATTCTTCAAAAGAGCAAGAAACTCTGGCCTTGGATAGCATAGCCCGCTCTGTCTTGGCCTTGCAACAGTACGTACAAAGGATTGTCCTTGTTGCATGTTGTGACTAGGATTCACAGGATCCGCAACCAAAATCTGTTATTAACTTGGCAATGTAGCCGCCAACATATGACAAGCCCGAGTAAGTCACCGACCTTGGTGTAGGGGCTTGACATTGCGTTAGGTCTTCCAGCTCGTCGTGAAACTTTTCAGACAGTGTGGCTGCCACTTGCTCAGCATCAACATCGGGAGTTTCGGCTTCTTTTGCGCATAATGACTTGGCCTTCACAATCCGATCAAGGGCAGCCGTAACGGCTCTGGCGTCCAATTGGTCGTTGCCCCCACACATTTGTCGAATTCGCCCAAATAGTGCCTCAATCGGATCGCTATTTAGTTTCTTAGTCAGCACGTAACTGACGCCTTCTTGAAGTAAGAAGCGTGTAGTTTCCACAGTGGATTGCGTGGTGAATAGCAACGCTTGAAAGGTCTCTTCTGTGAGAGCGCCGTTGCCTGAGGCGACTGAACACGACTGTACATTCTTTATGTACACAGTGAACTGTTTTCAAGCCACAGCAAACGATGATCGTGTGTGGCTGCAAATCGGCGCCTTGTAACCACTTCCAGCACAGGAAGTATCATGGATATCAAACCATTCCTTTATGGTTTTCATAAAACGAATGGTGGCATCCGCGTCTTTGAAATCGTGCAGGTCCCTGTCTCCACGGTAATTCTCCTGCAGATGTTGTACCACCGCACACACCTGTGGCGAAAACACTTGGACAGCACGCAGCACATTTTGCTTTTCAAGATTCGTCGGATACACATGTTTCCGTGTTAGGTTGCGAGCAAGTTTCACAGTCATCGACTTCTGATACTCGTACAATTTTTGTACGTATGTACCACTTATAATGTCGCAGCCATCCGTGAGCTGCCTTTCGAGGAACTGGCTTCGGATATTTTTGATCACATGGCACGGGTCAAAGCTAAGGAAGATTACCCGGTCAGGGTCATGCGGGTGCGTGATAACCGTGCGCAAGGAGCCATTGCCCATGTGTTTGAACATCGTGGTGTTTGCCGAGTAGTTGTCGGTTACAATACGAACGATGTTGAAACCACACGACTCGACTGCGGCGATCACTTCTTTTGTCCATTGGAAAAGGTCTTTTCCACTCAGCTGCTTGGTGAAATAATATGAGCAAGGTATCTTATATTGACTGTTTGTGCCACACAGAACAAAGCACAAAACCCTGTTTGCCAAAATCCCCTGCGTGTTCGACGCGCTGTTGTCAGGTCTGTCCTTAAAACCAAACATGGCATCTGCTTTTCTGTCATAGATGCATTTTGGCTTAATGCTTGCTTCATCAACAATTAATGATGCCATATGCTGCCTGCTGCTCAGAAGTGACGCTTCGTGAACCAGTCTTGTTCGCATTGCAGCACTCATTCCAGATGAGGTTGGGCTGGGGCCCATGTATTTTTGGAGGGTGCATTTTGCTGGTAAGTTTAGGAGCCCTGACGTTCGAGCATGGTCGTATCCCTTCGGCGAGAGAAATCTCCATATGACACATTCTCGAATTACTTCTTCAGGGTACGTCAGATGCTGCTTCCGTATCGTTCAACTTGGTGAATCAGGAACACTGCCTTTTTGTGTCCATTCTGCGAGTCCGCCTCGATTTTTCCCACCGAAGCAAGATGTTTGATTTCGCGATAGAATGCACTGCGCTGCTCTTCCTTGACGAGTTTTCTAGTAACTTCTGACCCTTGGAACGGTGGTATGACACTTGAGAGCGAAGCCTCGAGATAGTGGAGAGGTACCGGCTTGCACGTTGGTGATCGTTGTTCGTGGTTTGCGTGCTCATGCTTTTGGTGTCTTCGTGGCATTCGACAGACACATTGTCTTCCACAGGCAGCGATTCAAGTGGCTGGGCTTTCCGCTTGATTTGTTTTGGAGGAGGCACAACAGCCCGAGGAGCAGGTTCCTTGCGAGGCCTTTTTGCAGGAGGCATCATGTACGCCGGATAGCCTTGGAAAACTGTGGGCACAGCGCCAGGCAAAAGTTTCTTTATGCGGCACCCGGAAGCGTAGTCAGTCGAAAGGAAGTGCTGCTACACACGACCGTTGACGGCGAATTATCGTTGATAGTTAAATCCTTTCTAGCAATGTTCCTTTGCCATTTGGCGCACAAATCTCCGTCACTCGGAAATTGGTGAAATGAAACGCCTGGGCTTTTCCCAGGGGGCGAGCGGCAAAAGGGCACGCAGCAGTACACCATTTCGATGCCGGCCAGTCCACGTGTACCAGTTTAACTCGATGCACCCTGAAAATATTATAACGACGCAATCAGAATCGATTGCGAAAAATATGCAACTGAAGCGCACAACAAGTATACTTACTTGGTGAAATATAGCAGTGAATGTATTCATTGGTATCGGTGATATTCCACGGCAGATCCAAAACACGTGCGGCAAGCGTGGTCGGTTCACTCGGCCAGAGGCGAGGCGTCGACTGAGAAAGAGGAGGGTTGGAGAGTAGAGGGTTGGTTCGACGCGCCCCCACTCGGCGAACGCTGCAACGAGCTGTGAAGAATTTGCCCTATTGTTCCCTCCTTGGGTGCGCAGGCCGTAAGGAAGTGCGCGCGTGCCGCCCCTCTAGTCCGGCCGTGGTACTGCTTGTCTGTTTCATTGCAGATCGACGGACATGTGAATTAAAAATACAACGCGCTCCTGGCTTCCATTGCGCTGCCTATCGCACTTTCCGGACGCACACACACATAGAATTAGGTGCCATGTGTATGCGAAATTCAAAGCGTAATGGAATAGCGTCCCGCACGTAAACTACGCTATCACGCTATACTAAATCTCTCTTTCTGCAAAGATCGTTTGCGGAACGGTAACGCTATTTCCCGTAACCCCGCTATTACGCTAACGCTAAACTAAAACTGTCTATTAACACAGTGAATGACCATGAATCGCTTGTTTTTAGAAAGTGCCCTAATTTTATGAAGCTGTGCATAATGCTATACTCTCTTCTAGAAGTGATTTCTTGACATGTAACTTCAAAAAATGAAGTCAACTGCATGACCTATTACAGGACGGAATTGCCTAATTTATTCAAATGAAAAATTATCTAGGGAAACCTTCTTGAATGATGTTGAGCCACACAGGTAAGTTAGGGAACGCTTTGGAAAGCATGTTATGTGGCTTTAATTCAACCTGCGTGCCTTATCTAAATATTGCATTGAGAATTATTTTGTGTCAGTAAGTGCACATGTATTTGTTTTATTTCCTGATGTTGTTCATCCGTAATTACTTTCTTAGTTCAGTGCATATTCAGTGACTTGGCAGCAGTGACAGCTGATCGGCGCACCGCTAAAATTCTTATCCTGTACTGCAGATGTCACGCATGTTGCTGGATTCCCACGCCGGGAGCCTTGGTCTGCTTGCGTCGCTTCCGTGGCCGTGCTTGCGCTGGGGACGTCATCGGGACAAGTGGTAGAAAAGCCTTCGCTGGACCGACACTTGGCAGCAGTGACAGCTGATCGGCGCACCGCTAAAATTCTTATCCTGTACTGCAGATGTCACGCATGTTGCTGGATTCCCACGCCGGGAGCCTTGGTCTGCTTGCGTCGCTTCCGTGGCCGTGCTTGCGCTGGGGACGTCATCGGGACAAGTGGTACAAAAGCCTTCGCTGGACCGACACTTGGCAGCAGTGACAGCTGATCAGCGCACCGCTAAAATTCTTATCCTGTACTGCAGATGTCACGCATGTTGCTGGATTCCCACGCCAGGAGCCTTGGTCTGCTTGCGTCGCTTCCGTGGCCGTGCTTGCGCTGGGGACGTCATCGGGACAAGTGGTACAAAAGCCTTCGCTGGACCGACACTTGGCAGCAGTGACAGCTGATCGGCGCACCGCTAAAATTCTTATCCTGTACTGCAGATGTCACGCATGTTGCTGGATTCCCACGCCGGGAGCCTTGGTCTGCTTGCGTCGCTTCCGTGGCCGTGCTTGCGCTGGGGACGTCATCGGGACAAGTGGTACAAAAGCCTTCGCTGGACCGACACTTGGCAGCATGACAGCTGATCAGCGCACCGCTAAAATTCTTATCCTGTACTGCAGATGTCACGCATGTTGCTGGATTCCCACGCCGGGAGCCTTGGTCTGCTTGCGTCGCTTCCGTGGCCGTGCTTGCGCTGGGGACGTCATCGGGACAAGTGGTAGAAAAGCCTTCGCTGGACTGACACTTGGCAGCAGTGACAGCTGATCGGCGCACCGCTAAAATTCTTATCCTGTACTGCAGATGTCACGCATGTTGCTGGATTCCCACGCCTGGAGCCTTGGTCTGCTTGCGTCGCTTCCGTGGCCGTGCTTGCGCTGGGGACGTCATCGGGACAAGTGGTACAAAAGCCTTCGCTGGACCGACATTGGCAGCAGTGACAGCTGATCGGCGCACCGCTAAAATTCTTATCCTGTACTGCAGATGTCACGCATGTTGCTGGATTCCCACGCCGGGAGCCTTGGTCTGCTTGCGTCGCTTCCGTGGCCGTGCTTGCGCTGGGGACGTCATCGGGACAAGTGGTAGAAAAGCCTTCGCTGGACCGACACTTGGCAGCAGTGACAGCTGATCGGCGCACCGCTAAAATTCTTATCCTGTACTGCAGATGTCACGCATGTTGCTGGATTCCCACGCCGGGCGCCTTGGTCTGCTTGCGTCGCTTCCGTGGCCGTGCTTGCGCTGGGGACGTCATCTGGACAAGTGGTACAAAAGCCTTCGCGGGACCGACACTTGGCAGCAGTGACAGCTGATCGGCGCACCGCTAAGAACCTGTACTGCAGGTTGGCGCACAAATTATACATGCCTTGTAATTAGATAATTTATGCTGTCGCTGCTGCATTTCTGTATTGCCTTTCTGTATTGCTGTTTATCTGTTGCTTATTTGTTATATATTCTTTCCACTGGTATTGTTCTCGCTTTGCAAAGATATGGCCAAATCTATGACTAACAGAGAAAGCCGAGGCGAAATCCGGGAACTTCGTGCTGAAATAAAATCTCTAACAGAAAGTGTTAAATTTATGAGCGATGAGTTTGAGGACATGAAAAAGAGGCTCAGAGAAGCCACAGAAGAAAGGGAAGCCTTGAGAAAGTCCAATGAAGAGTTACGTGCTAAGTGCAAGGAAATGAAAACGTCATTCAACAACTTTAGAAGAGAGTTGTTCAATCTGAGCAGTACTCACACAGGTCCAAATAGAAATTAGGGGACTTGTAGAACAGGACAATGAACATGTTGCTGAAATAGTTGGAAAAATTGGTGCTCTACTAGTGAACCCATAACTTCTTCTGACATTGAAGGTTGCCACCGTGTGCCCACCCGAGAAGCTGGCAAATCGAACGTAGTTGTCCAGTTTAGGAGCAGACAGAAGAGGGACAGTGTTCTGAAAAAAGCGCGGAAGGCTAGGGTGCGAAACAACCAAGTTGGAATTCCTGATGATGCCAGAGTATTTGTGAATGAGCACCTCTGTCCAACTCTGAAGCGTCTTCTTTTGCTGGCATTCGCAAGAAAGCGCGAATGTCAATGGCGCTTTGTCTGGACGCGCAATGGGAAAGTACTTGCACGCAAGACTGAGACCAGTGGTGTCATCCACATTGCCTCACAGGCTGACCTTCAAAAAATTGCCTGAATTACGGGGTCTAAAGAGCTTAAATTTTGTTTACTTTCGACAACACGATGTATCGAGAATATAACTTACCATCTGAAATTGCTCTGCCTGCACATGCAAAAAATATTTCCGCCCTTCACGTGAATTCACGTTCACTTGCTCATAAGCAAGACATACTAAATGCTTTTCTTTCTGAGTTTAATTTTTCGTTTGACATTATTATGTTCTCTGAAACGTGGTATCAGGAACACAGTGAAATGCTGATCACATTTTTGCTACACACTACACACATGCTTTTTGCTACACACATTTTTTTAATCGCATTGGCAAACGTGGGGGCGGTGTCGCACTGCATGGTAACCGCGGCATAGAGTGTGATGTGCTGGAGGAATTCCCCGGCGTCACGCCACATTACGAAGTGCTAAGCGGTAAATCTAACAACAACCTGTTTGTTGTGATGTACCACCTACTGGTAACATTTCTAATTTCTTAGAATTTATCGAAAAACTTTTAGAGCATGCTACTTTTCACAATTCCAAAGTGCTTCTTGGTGGGGACTTCAACATTAACATGCTCGATTACAGCACGTCGACTCGTGCAATAACTAACGTAATCAATTCTTCCGGTTTCAGCAGCATTATTACAACGCCTACTCGCGTGACACCAACTTGTCAGTCTGCTCTGGACAATTTCATTGTTAACGCTGGTACTGAAATTTTCACCACCGGGACTATGAGCTACGATATCAGCGATCACTGTCCAATATTCATAATATGCGCATTTTATGTTCATGAAAGAAGTTGGCCTGATACCACGTTCACCTACAGATGTCTGTCAGGCGAAAATACGGAACAGTTTCGCGCACTTGTTCTGCGCTGGTCTTCTCTGTATAATAAAAAAGATGCCAGTGAAGCGCACGACGAATTCCTTTCCATATTCAGTCGCCTATACAACTTGTCTTTTCCGTTTAAAAAAGGAAAGGTGAAAAAACGCATTAGAAAGCCTTGGGTGCAGCCTCAGCATGTTAGAATAATTAACAAAAAAATTGGCTGTTCAATAAATTTCTGCGCATGTGTGAGCAAAGCGATCTTGCTGCGTTTAGAAAGTTAGGGAATATACTTAATAAAGAACTGCGAAAGGCTAAAGCACTTTATTACGACATGCTTCTTGCAGCTGTGCAGAGAAAAAATCCAGACAAGACTTGGAAAATTATCAATGATGCAATCAGACAAAAAAATGTGAACCGCAGTTTTCCTGAAATAACCGTTAACAATGAAAAGATGTCCGGCTTCCCTTTAACTGAATGTTTCAATAAACACTTCGTGAACATGATGGCATCATCAGAAAACACGGTCACGGGCACTGCTGTTTAGAGATGTGTGCATAGCATTTTTCTCAAGCCGACTAATGAGGCTGAAATTTGTCGTACATTTTTGAGCTTAAAAAACAGCAATGCTGTTGATGCAGATGGTATTCAAATCATACCTGTAAAATGTGTAATTGACCTCATCGCAGTCCATCTTGCATTTGTTTTTAACCTTGTTCAGGAATCTGGCCATTTTCCAACAGCTATGAAGAAGCAAGGGTATCATTTATATTCAAAGGTGGTAACCGAAATGACTTGGGGAACTATAGGCTTATTTCATTTTATCTGCATTCTCTAAGGGTTTAGAAAAGGTGATTTCTGCTCGTATTAACGATTTCTTTGCAAAAAATAACATTCTTTCCGATTATCAACACGGATTCCGCCCAGGCAGGTCAACCGTAGCAGCTTTGTTATGTCAAAAGGAGCAGATTATCATTAACATTGATGCGGGAAAACTAACGTTGGGTATTTTTTTGATTACAGCAAGGAATTTGATCGTTTAAATCATCAAATTTTATTAAGTAAACTAGAGGGATATGGTATCCGTGGTGTGGCAAATTTGTTGTTTCGATCTTATCTGCCTGGGCGGACGCAGTGCGTCGCTATCGAAAAATACTGCTCTTCGTATAGGGAAATTAAATCAGGGGTGCCACAGGGTAGCGTTCTGGGCCCGATTTCGTTTAATATCTATGTCAATGATATTGCTGAAATAGTAAGTGATGCATTCATTATGCAATACGCTGATGATACGAGCCTGTTTGTCTCTGGCCATGATCTTGATGATCTGTTACTGAGACCTCGCAGTATTCTGTGCATTTTGTCGGCTTGGTCTCGTAATAACGCTCTAACAAACAATTGCTCCAAATGAAAGGCCATCTTATTCAGGGCAAGGGCCAGGCAGTCTTATTTAAATCAAGAATTATTCTTGAACGGCGCGCCCATTGAAACGTTGAGCAAATACAAAGTATTGGGCGTAACACTTTCAGAAGATATGAACTGGACATATCACATTAAACTAGTTATGAAATCACTGTCATCTGCCGCCGGTGTATTATCCCGTTGCCATCATTTTTTCCAGAGAAATTGAGGTTGCAAATATATCATGCCTTGTTTGAATCGCATCTGAATTATTGTGCGCTTGTGTGGGCTACCACCACGAAGCATAATATTCATGCACTTCTTCAACTTCAGAAACGAGCACTTTGACATGCCAATCTACCTTATTTCCATTCTACTGCGCAACTTTTTAATAAATATAACATAATACGAGTATCTCCTCTCTATGAATACCGGTTACTGCATTCTTCTTCCTTCGGCTCCAAAAATTGTAGAACTCTTTTAAAACATACGTCACGACTTGAATGCGAAAAAGTGACGCGCGTACCCGCAGCCAAGACAGGTGTTTAGTACCATACAGGCACACAAATTATCTCCTGCAGTCACTAAGACACACCCTACCTGCACTGTTAAATAAATTAGGGAAAGAAAATGTTATCGTAAGTACCTTGACTCGAAAACAAATTAGAGCATATTTTTGTAAGCTGGACTTAATACACAATAAACAAAGCAAAAAGTGATTTCTTTTTACATTCTTTACTGTATGTAATATGCGTTTGCACTGTGTTTCATAATCAAATATATCAAAATGTGGTGCATCCTAGACATGTTGATTGTTGTGCTTATTTTTCAAATTTGATAGACATCATTTGGAATGTATACAAATGCGTCTTAGCTTTGTTGTTCACTTAGCGTAATTCATTATTTTTATAAAAGGTATATAACTATCTGAAAAGATGAATGTTGCTTTACATGTTCCATTTTTTTCTGCTACACTGTAATTGTTTATCCTAACAAATGAGTGTTTGCTATGTTGTACGTATGCCGATAGGGGACTTACTGCTGCCATGTGAGGGCCTTCAGGCACATTGAAGCTGTATGTCGCAGCTTTTCGCCTGGAGGACCCCCAACAATGTTTGTTGGAAAAAAGTCATTGTCACGTCATATATATGAAGCAAGAGATGCTGGCTTGTTTTTTTTTGCATTAGCAAATTAGAATAGTCATATAATTGCACACTTTACATAAATGAGCACACTGAAAGTCACCTGGCCATCAAAACACGTACTTGTCTTTTTGAATATCCAGCTTTTGTTTTTGTGAGTGCAGTTCAGACACGATTCTTGAGAAGCACTACTTGACAGTTACAAGTATGTGACGGGCAATTACTCAGCACAGCAGGCAGATCCAAGCTGTTGCAGACTGGTACTTACCACACAACGTCAAATCTAGTCATGCCTCAGGATTTTTTTTAGTTGCTTGGATTGCCACACGACATAACGTCAGTATGCCTCAGGATTTCAGAGGTGGATGCCGAGTAGAGATTAAGGAGGGGGATGGGGGGCGCCTTTAGCATGAACACTGGGAAAGAAAGTATTATTTGTAGGGGTGGACGAATATTTGAAGTGTTGATTATGAATATAATTACACACTAACTATTCGTATTATAATATAATTCACTATTTGGCATTATTTATTAGGTAAAACTAGCCAACTATTTCGCAGTAACCGAGTGTTAAAGTTGTTACCGTTCACGGTCTGCTAACAAAGTATCACAAATTATCACAAGTGAAACAGCAAAGGTTTTCGAAGCAATGCATAAACAAAATGGGTAATGCAAGCTTTGTTTTTGGTTTGATGATGGACGGCTACATGAAAACCCTGATTTTGGCTTACAGTCTATCCTTTAATATTGCTACGAGAGACACATTCTGCCAGGGGCAGACGACAAAGAACCGTTCTGTCGGGTGCTGGTGGCTGTCCACCATCTTGGCTACTGTGTCTGTCTAGTGTAAATACAGTGTAATAGTCCCGCCTTGTGTCGTTTTACGCAACATCTTGTGGCAGAGGTGCGGGGTAGTTCCCTGTTTCCATCACGGAGCTCCGCAACGGCCGCTTCATCACGCTTCCGACCATGTCAGTCGGTGCAGGCACAACGTCTTCACCCGCTGCCCCTCCCGTGGCTCCCACCTACATCGTTCTGCCTCCTGCGCGTGATCCTGGCGTCTTTTCCGGCCAGGGTGGGGTTGACGTCGACAAATGGCTCAACCTTTACGAACGGATCAGCGCCATGGCTACAGGCGGGACCCGACCCTTATGTTCGCCAACGTGCTTTTTTACCTCGATGGCCCACCACGGGTGTGGTTCGAGACGCATGAGGCGGACATTACAAGCTGGGACTCTTTCAAAGAGAAGATACGCGACCTTTTCGGTGACAGCACTGGCCGGCAACATGCTGCGCGGAATGAACTTGCGACTCGTGCGCAGACATTCTCCGAGTCATAGGTCTCCTACATCCAGGACGTTATCGCTCTTTGCCGCCAGGTTGACGAGCACATGCCTGAGTCCGAGAAGGTTTCTCATGTGCTCAAAGGTATCGCCGACGATGCCTTTAACCTGCTCGTGTATACCAACGTTGATGCCGTCGACACAATCATCAAAGAGTGTCGGCGGTTTGAGCATGCCAAGAGCCGCCGTATAACCCAGAGATTCACCCGGCTGCCCAATACGGCTGCAAGTTCATCGTGTGATGCCATTCGCCTGCCGCCCACCTGTGACCACGTTACGCGTATTATTCGTCGCGAGATTGAAGCTGCCTGTCGTGCACCTATTCCACCACCCGTGTTTACATCCCACGCCAGTGACCCAACGCAGCCACCAGCACCCGACAGAACCGTCTTCTTTGTCGTGTGCCCCTGGCAGAATGGTCTCTCGGTGCAGTTTTAGCCCAAAACCAACGCAGCATTGATCGTGTTATTGCGTACGCAAGTCATCTCCTTTCTAAATCTGAACGGAATTACTCGATTACGAACGGGAATATCTTGCCCTTGTCTGGGCGGTTTCGAAATTCCGTCCTTACTTGTATGGCCGCCCTTTTCGTGTTGTCACAGATCATCACGCTCTCTGTTGGCTTTCCTCACTGAAGGACCCTACTGGACGACTTGATCGTTGGCGCTGCACCTTCAGGAGTACTCTTACTCAGTTACCTACAAGTATGGCCGCCTCCATCTGGACGCGGACTGCTTGTCCCGCTACCCTGTTGACCAACCAGACGGATCGGAAATCGAACCCAGCCCCTGTGTTATGTCCATGTCTCAGTTTCTCGAGATTGGTTACGAACAACGCCATGATGCTTCTTTGCGATCGCTCATTGATCGGCTGGAATCGGCACCTAACGACGCCTCACTGCGCATGTTCGTCCTCGTGAATGGCACACTTTACCGTCGTCGCGTCCAGTCCGATGGCCTTGAGCTGCTTCTCGTTGTGCCAAAACATCTGCGTTCAACAGTCCTGCATGAGCTTCACGACGAACCAACTGCTGGTCACCTTGGAGTATCCCGCACGTACGACCGTGTACGGCGCCGCTTCTTTTGGCGCGGTCTCGCCCGGTCTGTTCGACGTTACGTGACCTCCTGCGATAAATGCGAACGTCGGAAACGTCTGCTGCACCCCTGCTGGTCTACTTCAACCACTCTCCATCCGACCGAACCGTTCTTCCGTGTTGGTTTAGACCTTCTCGGTCCTTTTCCTGAGTCAAGATCCGGCAACAAGTGGGTCGCCATTGCTATCGATTATGCGACCAGGTATGCAATCACTCGAGCGCTCCCCACCAGCACTGCTACTGACGTTGCCAATTTTTTTGCTCCACGATGTTATTCTACACCATGGCGCCCCTAGCCAATTGCTTACTGATCGAGGCCGTGCATTTTTATTCCGAGTAATCGACGAACTTTTGCGCTCCTCCTCAACGCAGCACAAGTTGACCACCGCCTACCATCCTCAAACAAATGGCCTCACTGAGTGCCTAAATCGCACCCTCACGGACGCTGCCTTACGTGACCTTCGCCTACAATTCATCGCGTCACGATACCGCCGGTTATTTACCCTTTTATATGCTCTTTGGCCGTGAACCGACGTTACCAATGGACACCTACTTCCGGCTGCTGCCGCGCCCCCTAGCGAATATGCACGTGATGCCATCGCTCCTGCCGATCATGCGCGTCAGATCGCCCGCTCTAGGCTGTCGGCCTCGCAAGCGACCCAAAAGCGCCTCTATGACAGCCGGCATCACGACGTTCGCTTCTCACCCGGTGCCTTAGTTCTCCTGTGGTCCATTACGTCGTGTGGGCCTGCCCGAGAAGTTGTTATCTCGGTACACGGGTCCTTACCGAATCATCCGCCTGGTCACGGACGTCACCTACGAGATAGTTCCCGTCTCCCGACTTTGCCGCCTGCGATCGCTCCCAGTTACATAGTTCACGTCAGCAGACTGACAGCACACCACCCTCCTTCTGACGACAATGTTTGAAGTGCGCCGAGACGGCGCTTCTACCGCCGGGGGTAATGCTGCGAGAGACACATTCTGCCAGGGGCAGACGACAAAGAAGACGGTTCTGTCGGGTGCTGGTGGCTGTCCACCATCTTGACTACTGTGTCTGTGTAGTGTAAATACAGTGTAAATAGTCCCGCCTTGTGTCGTTTCACGTAACAATATTATGAGTCTAGTCAGGTAAATTTTTTACAACCAGTGATTTTTTCTTGCAACATGTTAATAAGTCCTTCAGCAGCTTCGTCTTTCGTTGTCACCACTTCTGATTTTTTTTCGGCAACCATTTATTAGTAATTTTACAGCTTGTCATGCAGCAGCTGCCATGCAGCATTCTTAGAAATCGTTTGCCACCAGGCTCTTAAGATTTTGAGAGGCTGTTTGTGCAGTTTTTAAGTGACATTTAGGGATCTTGTGTTTAAAAATAAACCTAATCTTTCCCTCATAGTAGTCTTCTTTTTCTAGTCAGTAGAAGCATGGTCCTTAATTATACCAAGATAATTATGCCTGCTGTATAATATGCATGTAACGAACCACACAAGGACCGTGACCACACTATCCCAAAGAAACTCGCACGTGCAACCCTTCATCCGCACTAATTTCAAGAACAACCATCGCTCCTGCTACTTCGATGCACTTGAACTGTGCGCACTTGCATCAGGCGCTGAACGCATAGCACGATCAGTGTTCACGACCTACGGCACATGCAGACGTCGTCCGGTGCGAAACAGTCAAGCTCATCCACCAGAGCTATGCGAGGAGTTACCGGACAGCTACGCTTTTCTATGAAGTTGGCAAGGGTTACAGAGTCATCTTGAGACATTGGACTAATTGCGCATTCTTATGCTTTTCATTCATACTCCCCTGCACCTTCGACTCTCTCGGGGGGAGGGGGAGTGTGCAACGAACCACACAAGGATGGTGCAGTGCATTAGTGGGGAAAGGAGAGGAAAATGAAGAACACGGTGTAAGAAAAAAATCACAGCATATCCACGGGGTGAATGATGATGAGTGGGCGAAGCTCCGGAGGGAATTATCGGATCTCCCGCTTAAGGGGACGCTAGCACAATCGCGTTAGAAACGTGCAGTACTCTCTAGTAAGGGGGAGCGGCCACAGCGTCTTACGCAGCCATTTACACATGCCGGAACGTGCACCGCGTTTGCCGACGCCATCCAACACCCTCTAGAGGGTGTTGCGCCATCACATGACTGCTGAGAGAGTATACCACCCGTATTCATAAACGCTCCTCGATTTGAACTTGACTTGCCACCGCCTTGGGCAGCGCGTTCGAAACGCGTTGAAGGTAAGGCGGAGAGGCCACAGCGTCTTACACCAGCTTCTTACACGTGCCGTAACGCGCTAGCACAAACGCGTTAGAAACGCGCTAGAAACGCGGCCTTTCGTTAATGTTGGGTATTGCCATCGTGGTGCGTGTGTCTATGTGCGCTTCGTGGCGTAGTGGTTAGCGCCGTGCGTTCGGAAGCGAGGGGTCCCTGGTTCGATTCCGCGCTACGGGCACAACTTTCGGAATTTTTTTTAGGGGCGAAGCTCCTTATAGCGGCACCCGTTCGTCCCCGTCGTCGTAGTAGTAGTGTGTAACCAGTCTGAGAAAAATGAGAAAAAAAATTCCGAGGTTGTGTCCGTAGCGCGGAATCGAACCAGGGACCCCTCGCTTCCGAGCGCGCGGCGTTAGCCCACTACGCCACGGGCTTTCTGGTGGTGTGCATGTAACGTGCAGCGAGTTATTCTCGGGCGTCTCAACTCTGAAAAACATGTATTTTTCGATCTCGGGCCGGGTTTGGGCCGGTTTCAAGTCGGGCTCGGGCCGGGCTCGGGCTTAAGGTAGAGGGGTGGCGGGCCGGGCCGGGCGGGTAACGTAGATTATTTCCGGGCCCGGGCCGGGCCCGGGTCTCGCCATAAAAGTTTTGATCGGGCTCGGGCGGGCAGCCCAAGGTAAAAACGGGCCGGGCTGAAAAAATCGGCCCGTGCAGTGCTCTATTGTCGCCACGGGCCCTCGACAAAGGTGGCCGCGGCCGTCCGAGGGGCGTTTGAAATGGGTAGAAAGTGCTTCGTTCGGAACTGCAATTCTGGATACCGGCCTTGTGCGGAGCGTGTGCCTTTATTCAAAGCGCCGTCCGACAGCGGTCGTCTAGAGCAGTGGCGCCGTGTAAATCTGAGGGCAGACCGAACTCTAATGCCTACTGACCATGTCTGATCCAACCAGTTTTCAGAGGATGCGATATCGATGGCTCGATAAAAGAGTTCCCACCTTATTTCCGAACTGTCGAAAGAAGCTCATACGGTAAAATAAACCTCGAAAGCCACTGCGGAAGAGAGAACCTTCGGTGTGCCACAGCAGTTTGTGCAAATTTGCTGCATGTACAAAATATACATATATTGGGTACCTTAACTATCATGCACCAAGATTTAAAAAGCAAATGTCACGTAGCTGGAGAGGACCAAGGTAATGTTGTCTGCCGTAGCTTGCAGATACTCAGATAAATTTTTTGCATTCCGCCTAATTACATAATTATTTTCATAATTGATTAACCAACTTTTCTAATGCTATAATTGGATAAAAAGTGTGAACGAGAGAATTGTACAGCAACATAGAAAACTCCCGATACAGCTTTCTGTTGCTCAATACGTGATACATAAAAGTGTTTTCCGAGCGTGAAGGAAACCCGCGAATACATGCAAAATTGCCGCGCGACCAGCTGCTCGAGGCACTTTGCGTGTATTCGTGGGCTTGTTTCACGTTCGGAAAAACACTTCTACGTAGCGCGTAATGAGCAAACAAAGCTGTATCGGGAGTCTTTCGTGTTGCTCTACAGTTTTTTCATTGACACTTGCAATGTAATTATAATATTTGCGAAGTTGAATATTTGATTAAGACTACTTATGTAATTAGGCGGAATGTAAAAAATAATCTGAGTCTATTGGACGTCTATTGGACGGCAACAACATTACTATTGTTCAATCCAGCTACGTGACATTTGCAATCTTTAAATCTTTGTGCACCCGGTATAATACTGCTGTTTTCTGTGCAGATGTGTGCCTGATTTTCAAATTTGTTCCATCCTGGCTACAGATTTTTTTACAATGAGCGTGCGGTGTATAGTACAAGCTTGCATGTTTTTATTCAACATTTCCTCATTGTGGGAGTGTATGAGAGCGTAAGCTTCTGGGATGGTTATCCCCTATTAAAATTATCGAGCCGCTTCATGCACATTTTTTTCGTATTGTGTCTTTGCAAAAAAAATTGTATATGGGAATTTTTTGTGTGGTGGGTGTAAGTGTATTTGTGGACAGGCTGTAGCATGCATTGTCAAACACGCTTACATTGACACATTCTCGTATGCAATTTAAGAAAAAAGAAAGTCACCTCTTTTTTAGATCTTGCAAGAGCCACTCAGTCCTCTATGAACGAAAGCTAAATGGTAATATACACGGTCTATGTTAAGTAGAATTGAAATAAAAAAAAAGGTATTTGCTCAGGCTTTCATCAGTAAACTGTATTAGTGATGCTGTAATCCAAGATAAGACGCCTGCCTTCGTCCCGCCTAATTCCGATTTGAAAGAGTTTTTACATAGCTGATGTGCATTCTCATCTTAAGTTCTAGCCATGAACAACCACTTTGTGCTAGTGAGTTGCATATCGCAAGCTTGCGCGGTTTCATTCTTTAAGTTATCGGGGCCACACTGAATTCGCGCAACGGTGCTTGAACGGTTTTCTGAGTGTGAATGGAAGTAGCGATAAGCATGAAATACAATATTTTCCTGTGCAGTCACTATTTTCTTCTGATCGAGGGGTAGCACGTGGGCTAACGCTTTTATTTTTTATTCTTGGATTAACGGCTAGACCAGACGAAGCAAATTGTGCGCGCGAGCGTAACTTGAGTAGGCTTTGAGTGCTGCCTGATCGATCTGTGTTCACGTCATTAAGGCTCTGCACAGGGAACCTCCGTGTTAGCGAAGCATTAAGCCTGGTATACTTATCCTTTAATCTGAAATAACGGATTTCCTTCGAGATTTGAGTTTTATTCACTCCACTATCAACGAAAATTAAGCGGAAGCAGAGAAATGTCAAGCCGCCGGCGCTGCTAAGCTGGGACCGCTGACCGCGGCGCCATCTATCGGTTCGCAGCAGAGCTACTCGCTGCGCCCGCGCACTGCGGAACATAATCTGGACGCTCGCGTGCGCGCAGTGTCAACACCTAAATATTCTTACACCGTGATGAAGAATAAAGGCAGTGTTCGGGCGACCATGTTTGTCTCCGTCCTCAACCTCCTGCTCGCGTCACATGCATATGTATTATAGTCGTGTACAACTTTAGAAGACAGGAGGAGGCCCCGCCCAGTTGACCGAAGCGCAGCAGCCAATTTCTCCGCGACTAAAGAAATAGTCCCACTCAAAAAATTGTGACTGCTTCTAAAACGCGTATTTGTCCATATAAATAAGATTTGTGTATCTTAACGAGTGGTTTGGTAAAACTATCATGATGGAAATGGTACCGCACATGCCGGATCGCGAGAGAAAAATAACTCCGTGCCTTCTGCAACGCTGTGCGTCGTCTGCTACACAGCAAGATCGACGGCACCGGGCGTAGCAGTCGCTGGCTTAATAGCATAAGATTCATATATACTTTTTGTGTGTTTGCACAACCTTATTTTTTAATGTGTTGGCTTATTTTAATTAATATTTTTTTCTTTTTTTTCGCGGTTGCGAACCTGCGATCTCGTGAGTTCGCGAACGATCGCGCGCGGCATTCCGTGCCAGTTTTCCGTCATGGAGCCCAGCGAGGTGACATCGGAACGCGATCCTTTGTTGCCGAACGAGCCTTGTGTCGCCTCGATGACCACACCACCAAGGAGCCTCGGCAAGAACAAGAGCGGCCACATCCTGAACAGCGATTCACGCAACATGATCTTCCACTGCTACACGTTTTGGCGTAACAGGCAGCCTGAACGCAGCGTGGAGGACACGAGCAAATTTGTCGCCGACATGCTTGGTGTAAGCGAAAGGACTGTGTTCAAGGTGAGGCAGGAAGTTAAAGCTTCGCATTTTTCAGGTGGCAAACTGACGACGCCCTCGCGAAAGCGCCCACGCAATGCGGAGAAGAGGAGACGCAGCGCGAAGTTTGACAGCTTCACGTTGTGCGCGCTGAGATCATGTGTGCACGATTTCTTTCGCCGCAACGAGCATACCGACGGTCGAGAAGGTAACTACCGAGTTCTCGGAGCGTATGGAACTACCATCACTAAGGCGGTGTACTGTGCGTCACCTGCTTGCCGAGATCGGCTTCAAGCACGAAAAGAAGCCGCAACTCGCTGCTTATCGACCGGGATGACATCACCGATTGGCGGAATCGCTACCTCCGTGACGTGGGAGCGCTACTGGGCGGAAAGGCCGAAAGATCTTCTACCTGGACGAGACATGGCTGACGGCGGGACACGAGGGTTGATCGTGTGGACAGACACCGTGGTTGCAGAAGCACGGACGCCTGTTCGCTCGAGCAAATGGCCTGACGACGGGTCTAAAACAACCTTCTGGGAAAGGTCAGCGCCTGATCGTGACGCACATCGGCAGCGAGGATGGTTTCGTCGACGGCTGCTTGGACATATTCTGAGGCCAAAAGACAGGCGACTACACCGAGGAAATGGACGGCAATCGCTTTGAGGGCTGGTTCAATGACGTTCTGCAGAAGTTGCCAGCTGGTAGCGTCATTGTTTTAGACAATGCACCTTACCATAGCCGGCGAGAAGAGAAATTGCCGACGACGGCCTGGAAGAAGGAAAAGATACAGGAGTGGCTCACAAGCAAGAACATCACCTACGGTGAAAGGATGATAAAGAAGCAGCTGCTGAGCTGGTGGCATCTGTAAAGTCACGCTTTCTGAGCTACATCGTAAACAACACAGCTGTAAGGGCCGGTTGCATTGTACTCAGGCTCCCACCGTACCACTGCGAATTTAATACCATTGAGCTTGTGTGGCCAAGGTCAAAAATGGCATCGCTGCGGACAACAGAGACTTCAAGCTGTCCACGGTCGACGTCATCTTGAGGGAGAAAATCAGCAGGTAACGGCGAAAGACTGGAGGAAGAACATTCAGCATGTGATGGACTTGGAGGCAAAGTTCAGACTTGACACGTCTGGGAGTGAGCACATTCAACCCATCATCATCCAGCTGGGTGAAGATGACACTGAAGAAAGCGACTCCGACTGCGAGCTGTCTGGTATTAAGCCACTCGACGAAGCATAACCGCTTCTTATTAACAAAAGAACAGCCTAATTAGGGCTACCAAAATTTTGCCGGTGGGTTCGCACAGCCAACCATCCATTCCGTGACCTCTCAAATAAATAAGCAGTGCCATTTATGGCATATTCCTTATAATAGAAGCTCAATTCTGATAAACAACGTCCTGCACACATTGTGCTCGATTTAAGAAGTGGCATAGAAACACATTTAAATGCTGGCATATCTGAATTGAAACACTATTGTTAACCCTGATTATCCTGGCGGGCTCAAAATGCTCATTCGGGCAGCCATTCATGTGGTTGCATTGTTCATTTTGTTATCTGGCTCACACAAGTAAAGCGATTAAGAGAACAAATATAGACATCATTAGCTTAGTGAGGCCCAAAATGCTCATTCAGGCAGCCACCGTCGAGTTTGACGCACCCCATAGTGAAATAACGGTAGTCAGAGCACGCTTGATGGTTCTGTTAGCAGTCTGCACTGTAAATCACAGTCATGTCATAGCGAGTGGTGGTGAAATAGCAGCAGACAACACCAAACTGACAGCCACTGTCAGCAGCTTGAATGCCAAAGCACATTCATGGGGTTGCATTGTTCATTTTGTTATCTGGCTCACCCAAGTAATGCGATTAAGAGAACAAATATAAAACATCATTAGCTTAGAGAGGCCCGAACTGCTCATTCAGGCAGCCACCATCGAGTTTGACGCGCCCCATAGTGAAATAGCATAGTCAGAGCACGCTTAATGGTTCTGTTAGCAGTCTGCACTGTAAATCACAGTTATGTCATAGCGAGTGGTGGTTGAAATAGCAGCAGACAACACCAAACTGACAGCCACTGTCAGCAGCTTGAATGCAAAGCACATTCATGTGGTTGCATTGTTTATTTTGTTATCTGGCTCACACAAGTAATGCGATTCAGAGAACAAATATAAACATCATTAGCTTAGTGAGGCGCAAACTGCTCATTCAGGCAGCCACCGTCGAGTTTGACGGGCCCCATAGTGAAATAGCAGTAGTCAGAGCACGCTTTTATGGCTATGTTAGCAGTCTGCATTGGAAATCGCAGTCATGTCATAGCGAGTGGTGGTGAAATAGCAGCAGACACACGAAACTGACAGCCACTGTCAGCAGCTTGAATGCCAAAGCACATTCATGGGGTTGCATCGTTTATTTTGTTATCTGGCTCCACAAGTAAGCGATTAAGATAACAAATATAAGACATCATTAGCTAGTGAGGCGCAAACTGCTCATTCAGGCAGCCACCATCGAGTTTGACGCGCCCCATAGTGAAATAGCACAGTCAGAGCACGCTTAATGGTTCTGTTAGCAGTCTGCACTGTAAATCACAGTTATGTCATAGCGAGTGGTGGTGAAATAGCAGCAGACAACACCAAACTGACAGCCACTGTCAGCAGCTTGAATGCCAAAGCACATTCATGTGGTTGCGTTGTTTATTTTGTTATCTGGCTCACACAAGTAATGCGATTAAGAGAACAAATATAAACATCATTAGCTTAGAGAGGCCCGAACTGCTCATTCAGGCAGCCACCATCGAGTTTGACGCGCCCCATAGTGAAATAGCACTAGTCAGAGCACGCTTAATGGTTCTGTTAGCAGTCTGCACTGTAAATCACAGTCATGTCATAGCGAGTGGTGGTGAAATAGCAGCAGACAACACCAAACTGACAGCCACTGTCAGCAGCTTGAATGCCAAAGCACATTCATGGGGTTGCATTGTTTATTTTGTTATCTGGCTCACACAAGTATGCGATTAAGAGAACAAATATAAAACATCATTAGCTTAGAGAGGCCGGAACTGCTCATTCAGGCAGCCACCATCGAGTTTGACGCGCCCCATAGTGAAATAGCAGTAGTCAGAGCACGCTTAATGGTTCTGTTAGCAGTCTGCACTGTAAATCACAGTTATGTCATAGCGAGTGGTGGTGAAATAGCAGCAGACAACACCAAACTGACAGCCACTGTCAGCAGCTTGAATGCCAAAGCACATTCATGTGGTTGCATTGTTTATTTTGTTATCTGGCTCACACAAGTAATGCGATTAAGAGAACAAATATAAAACATCATTAGCTTAGTGAGGCGCAAAGTGCTCATTCAGGCAGCCACCGTCGAGTTTGACGCGCCCCATAGTGAAATAGCAGTAGTCAGAGCACGCTTTATGGCTATGTTAGCAGTCTGCATTGGAAATTGCAGTCATGTCATAGCGAGTGGTGGTGAAATAGCAGCAGACAACACGAAACTGACATCCACTGTCAGCAGCTTGAATGCCAATTAAAGCACATTCATGTGGTTGCATTGTTTATTTTGTTATCTGGATCACACAAGTAATGCGATTAAGAGAACAAATATAAAACATCATTAGCTTAGTGAGGCCCAAACTGCTCATTCAGGCAGCCACCGTCGAGTTTGACGCGCCCATAGTGAAATTAGTCGGAGCATGCTTTATGGCTCCGTTAGCAGTCTGCACGGAAAATTGAAGTGTTGTCATAGCCAATTTTCAATTTATTAATCTGACTCGAGCAAGTAATGCGAATGCAAGCACAATTATTAACGTGATTAACTTTGCTAGCATTTTTGTCATACTTACGTACCGGAAAAATGCTCAGTAAAGTTGAAGGTGTTTTAGTGAGTCACTTTGTTCGTTACAAGCCTTAGGCAAAGTGACGGACAGATTCAGACAGTGATATTGGGAAGTAATAAATGGTGAAAGTTGCAAAAGCTCTCACAGCACTGCTTTGCTGGACTCCATTCACTAGAAAACTGCATTGGTAATGATGAAAGCGTCATGACAGGAAATGATACCCCACTGCACAATGTTATATATGTCTACCACTACATGTGACGGGCAGCAAAACCATCTGTTTATTAAGACTGAATGCAACAACATAGCAAGGTGCTGTTTCACAATATGGCACCTTTTCATGTGCACTTCTGGTAAACTACCGTATGCACTGATGCATAAACACATTAACAGGGGAAAGAGACGAAGTAACTGTGCAAGCCACGTGATGCTTTTAACATTTGTATCTGTCAATGTTTCTGTTGTCACAGCTGATAGAACTTTCTTTGGTGAAAGTTGATTAATCACGTTGCAGCAACAGCACAAGAAGCAAGGTCAGAATAGTAGGAGAAAACAAAGCAAGGTGGCCGACTGAGGAGGCAAGGTAGACAAGAGAGAATGGCTTTAATGACATCGAAGGGACCAGCCCTGCTATTCACAGGACTTGGTGCTTGAATGAGACGAGTTAATGGAATTGTCGAAAGTCGTGGCTGCAGCATGCTTACAAGAACAAATGCAAAAATAAAAGGATAGAAATAGGAACAAATACATACACGCACGGAAGAACTCACATATTCACACACATGAACACAAACGCGAGTGCGAAAACTAAGATACAAAATAGAAAAAAGGGCAAAATAACAAATATACACAAACACACAAGAAACACGCACACACATTTAACGCAGACGCGAGTAGAACTATTAGGAGTCAGTTCACAAGCAGCTGTGCTTACTTTGTCGTACTTTTTTTTAATGTACACATTGGCTCTGATGCCTTCACTGTCATAGGAATTTTTTAGTAGCGACATATCACGACAAAGCGCAAAGCTGTGTTGTGGGAAAGCAAGTCAAGCGCTGACAGCACAGCTTATGCGCGATTGTGTCACAGTAGGCTTTCTACAGCTGGCGCGTGCAGTGAGCGAAGAGTTCTAAGCCACACAGCGACGCGAATTCATGCCAAGCTCCCTTGCAACGGCACCAGTGTATCAGTCATAATTTTATATTAGCATTCAGGCTGACATTAAGGAAACAAACACTGCTTCCAAACGCCTGACCGTTAACAATCCAATGACATTCGCTCAAGCAGCGCGTGTTAGTCCCTGATTGTTAGCATTGGTGGAAAGCAATCAGGGTGCTTTCCACCAGGTGCTACACAACACTCGCTACACAACACTCGAACGACGCCGCTAGACGCTCGGCTATCTTATCACACTGCTGCCAACGATCGGTCGTTTGCACGCTGAGCTGGCAGCAACGAATCTTGCGTTGGAGGTTGCTTTCACAAATCTTTTCTGTTGAGAAACTTGCAGGTTGGTTTCATCCGCGCACGCTTTTCTCATTTATCCTGATAATGGTTTTTCTCCATCACTTCACCACGTCCGACGAGAAACGCAGGGGCACAGTACACAAACACACCCGCCGCTCACAGTAGGTAACAGACTTTGCGAACTCTCCTCGTCGTAACTTCACTTAGGACCAAACAAAACACCAGGGAACAAACACGTACGATGTTTGTTTGCAGCCGTATGCCGCCGCATGATCTTGTTTCCACACGAAGCGCAGCGCAGCGCCACCGATGTTCGCTGCAATCTTTCTTCGCCGGCTCACGGCTCAGAACAAACGCACGCGGCACAAATTGTGCATCGTAAGCTCACAATAATATTTCCGGCATGACAGACCACCACAAACAATTCGAATTCACTCTGACGAAGGGAGACGCACAGAGCTGACGCGACTCGGCCCAGTTCGAAGCGAGGGCGGCATGTTAGGCATGTTCTCCGTCGGCGGGGACACCGGCCGTCCGGCTCATGACGTCACCTGAAGTGCGCGCCTATTGGTGCCGGCTCGTGTGCATCCGCCTTTGAGGGGCAAATGCCGCTGTCTTCTAAAGTTGTATCCGACTATAGACTATTCGACACTTACTATTCCCATTACAAAATTTTGATATTTGCCAACCTCTAATTATTTGCATTGAAGCAGTGAATAGTTTGACGGAAGCTCGCCTGGTCTGGTCGAAAGAGGCATGGTAAGTAGTGTAAAATTGGACACCAACCTTAAAATGAAAAATTAGAGATGATTCCACTGGAAGTTTGCTCACAATCATTGTGAATGCAATCATGACTCTCATGTAGGAGCTGACACATGTCATATGTTTATTTTGTGGTTGGTGTTCAATTTTCAATTGGTTATTATAATTAATTGCGTTCATCTAGTCCTAAAGAAGAGGTAATATATTTAGAGTACTACTCTTTGACTTTGTTTCCATTGCTGAGAGTTCTTTTTTCATTGTAACTTTATTAACCACACAGGCACAACTCATACGTTTTCATTCTTTCAAGGACGTCACCACTAGTGGAGGGTGTTATTGTGCGCTTACACAATTATTTTCAGACATTTCCAGTAAACATATAGTCCTCATAAACAGTACCTAAATAATTTTAGCCTATGCGATTGTTCATTAACCATGTAGGCTTCATCATCTTCTGACACGACTCAGTCTTGGCAAACAAGTGAGCTCAAAAATTTGAGCATGCAGTAAACCTCTCCATATTTGTTTCAATGAAGGCTTCTCCTTTGGTGCTACTCTGTATCCGCCCCCGTTTCCTGTGATTACCATCATAGGCTACAAGTGGCATACCAAGCATGTTGGTCACAGACAGAACTGCGGGGGAGGGGGGGGGGGCAGGTTCTGGAAATCTTCACTTAGTGGACATGTCCATTTCATCTGCTGCTGAAGTGTTGATTGGCTGGGGGCACTTGTCTCCTTCTCACGCATGCCCGAACCCACCAATCAGAAGTTAAGCAGCAGTTGAAATGGATATGTCCACAAGGTGGACACTTACAGAATACACCCCCTGTGCACTGTCCTATTTTTCCCGCCCTTCCCCATGTAATTTACTCAGTAAACTACTTGTTCAGAATGTTTGTCACCTTAATCAATCTTCGAATAGCTGAGCGCTTAAATCGGTATCTACAAGTAAGGCCCTGTAAAACCGGGCAGTTAGGTTGGTGATTGCCACCATATTGGCTCAACCCATCGCTTCACTGTAGCTTTCCATGTTAACTTTACTGAACTTTGAATGCATAGAAGGCAGGATATAAAAACAGACTAGCATTTCTTTAATATGCACCACCCCCTACAGTTTTTTGTGTTGTTACAATAAGTATATTCAACCAAAATGAAGTTAAAAAAGGAATTGTGACACTAGTTTCCTTTCACTGCCTCATTTTTAGACGTGTAGCAAGATCCTTTAATTGAATTACGAGTTGTTACTCAGGTTGTTAATTTGTTTATTTCTCACGCTCCAAATAGGGCTACAATTGTTCCCTTATCCACAGCTATCATGGCCTTATGGCACCTTTGGACGTTATCCGAACTGAGTAAATGCTACACATTGCATAATTTCTCGATACAGTTTCACAGCTTCCTTCTTCTTAGTTTCTCATTAAAGCCAGCATTTCTCTTCTGACGGCCTTTAAAGAGCTTGTGGTAATGTACACCTACCATAAAAGATGGGTGCTTTGTAGTGCTAGCATGCTCCGTCCTAGAGTACATTGCTGTATGGAAAAATTGCCGACAAATGCCGCATCAAGCATTGGTGTTTTCTATTCCGCCTGGTATTTCAATTTTACAGCATCTACACATTTTACCAGTGCACCAGTAAAAAAGGGTTCAAAGCTCTTCCTGAAACCTCTTATCACAATGAAACCTCTTATTCCTGAAAGCACATATCACAATGAATTCCCCATATAAGGGGTTTTGCTGAAGAGTATACAGGGATACAAGCATAATTACACAAAGAGGAATGTGAGTAAGAACACTTTATTTTCAGCACACATGTTTTTTTTTACGAACTGCATTTATGCTGGTGAAATCTGTGCTTTATTGCGATAGCAATTATATGGACACTCAAAGAGGATTTCTGCTGTCGGCGTCGTCGTCGCCGTCGCCGTGAGGTTCCGTATGACGTCAACGGCGATGACATCGTCGCCACGCGCCGAACGCTGTATGTGCGACTGAAAGGGTGCGAGGGACGCGCGCTTTCACAGGGAGCGAACGCACGGCGGAGAACAAACGCGCGTTCTGCGCCGTGGATGGATGAAAACTTTTTTTTTATTGAGCGATGGTAAGATTCGCGGTGAGTCTTCGAAGATCGGAGGCTCTTGGTCTCGCAGTGGGGGGAGGGCCCTCAGTCCAGGGCTCCGCTCACCGTCGCCGCCCTGCGTGCCCTGTCAATCAGGCTAAGCCGATCGTCCAAGGCCTCGCTGGCCAACAGCGACTCCCACCGCTCCGCGCTCGGGTGTTGGATGGGGGGTAAGGCAGTAATTGCACGACACGCCCATGTAATGTGGAACAGAGTGGCTTTCTCGGAACACCACGGCAGCGAGAAGGGTATGCCGTGGAGTGGAATTTGCTGAGGAGGTGGAGGTTGGGGTAGGTACCTGCCTGGATAAGTCTCCAGCTGGTAGCCTCCTCTTTGGTGAGTGAGCGATGGGGCGGAGAGTATTTTCTTCGGGTACCCTTATAATAATTTAGAATGGACGTATAGTCATACGGTACTGGAACGGGTGCCTCAGGGGCAGGGTGATCGGGTGCTCGGCTTGTATACCCTCGAGCGACCCTGTCCACCGCCTGGTTTCCCTCCAGCCCCGCGTGGCCAGGTGTCCATATGATCTTTTTTTATTTTTTATTTTTCTTTATTTATAATACCCTCAGGGCCAGTGGCATTATAGAGGGGAGTGGTACAAAAGCAAATGTGGTACATCGTAAGAAAGTAAAACGTAGCGATTAATATGAACAAAACACAATGCTAGAATACAAGAGGTTTCTTTGAATACAGTGTTAGCTGCTGCGTCAAAAAAAAATTCCTGGTTATACAATGTTAGCTAAAGTTTCACGAAAAAGGCTGTTATCAGTAATATTTACAATATCAGCGGGAAGGTGGTTCCAATCTATACATGTTCGAGGGAAATAAGACTGGGAAAAATGCTTTGTGTTACAAAGATAGGTCCCGACTTTATGACAATGATCAACACGGTGTGATACATAATGGGGTCTTGTAAAGAATTGCGTGTGCAAGGTACGATGATGATAAAGCCTATGAAAGAGTGCTAGACGTGCCATTCTACGTCGAACAGACAACAAGGGAAGACCAAGATTAGACTTCATTGAGGAAATGCTTGCAGTTCTATTATAATTACAAAAGATAAATCAAACAGAATTATTTTGGACAAGTTCTAAGCGCGTTTTCAGGTTATCCTGGCAGGGATCCCATACAGCAGTAGCATATTCTAATTGAGGCCGTATTAGAGTTTTATAGAGTAGATGTTTTAGGTTAGATGGTGAACTAGAGAAGTTACGGCGCAAGTAGCTTAACATGCGGTTAGCGTTGTTAATAACGTATTCGGTGTGAATTGCCCATGACAGATTTGTAGTTATATGGACACCTAGGTACTTGTAAGAGTTGACTGTTTCTAAAGGAACGTTGTTTAATTGGTAAGTGGCTTGTTGGCGAAAAACACGGGAAACACGTAGGACTTTACATTTGTTAGTATTTAGTTCCATTAACCACGAGTCACACCATTTGGTTATTGCATTAAGATCGAGTTGCAACTTGTTAACGTCGGTTTCATTGGATATTTCGCGAAAAATGACACAATCGTCAGCGAACAAGTGTACGTTAGAGGATAATGTATCAGGAAGATCGTTAATATAGATGAGAAAAAGGAGAGGGCCCAGAACTGAACCTTGGGGAACCCCAGAATGTACGTCACTGAAAGAAGAATTAAAACCATTAGCTGTAACAAACTGAGTGCGATTTGTTAGGAAAAACTTAATCCATTTGAGAAGGTTAGGATGTAGATGGAGTGCATTTAATTTGTACAAGAGAAGTCTGTGGCAAACCTTGTCAAACGCTTTAGAGAAATCTAAGAAAATACAATCGGCAAACGAAGAACGATCCAAAATTTGATGTAGCTCATGACTGAATGAAACAAGTTGTGTTTCACATGAGAATGTTTTGCGAAAGCCGTGCTGAGCTGGGGTGAAGAATGAATTATACTCGAGGAAATTAACAAGGTTAGAAAAAATGATATGTTCAAGTAGTTTACAGCACGTACTAGTCAACGAAATGGGACGATAATTATTTGGTGAATGTTTGTTACCGGACTTGTGTAGAGGAACCACCTTGCCGACCGTCCATTCTTTAGGTAGTGTTGACGTATCTAGAGACTGCTGAAAAAGCTTTGTAAGAATAAGTGAACTAACAACATTAATACTTTTTAAGAATTTGGTGTTAATTGAATCATATCCGGGAGGTGAATTAATAACGAGGGAATTTATCAGCTTCAGGACACCAGACGTTTCAACAATAATTGGAGGCATTTGTATATAGTCATATTCACGTGTGGCAGGCAGAACACTTTTACACTTGGTGGAAAAGTTTTTAACAAAGGTTTCATTTAAGAGACCAGCACACTGGTCACGTGGAAGACGGGAACCTGAAGAGTCATCCAAGGCGATGTGGTCACTAGATGGTGGATTGATAGTCCTCCAAAATTTTTTAACATTATTTGTTAGCATTGATGGAAGAGTGGTGGACAAAAATTTATGCTTAGCAACCTTCAGTGCAGTTACGTAAGCATCAAATCTTATGCCTGGTTAGAGGTGTTCGAATGTGCAGCTGTTCGCCAGCGTCATGTGCCCTTAGGAGGATATTGAGCGCAGGTTGAGAAACGCGTCCTTTCAGGTAATTGCGGCAGGCGGCCTGGCAGTTCGTGAGAACGTGAAACGACCGTTCTAGCTTGTTGCCCTGAGCGATGGCAAGTGCCATGGCAACTTCTTCAGCCTCCGTGATGTTCTGGCAGTGGAGGGAGGCACTGGCTAGCTCCCTGTGGTGGTGGTCGAGGACGACCGCTACTGCTCGAGTGCGTGTGGTGTCATACAGTGCTGCGTCGGTGTAGCAAGTGGTGTTGTTCTCACTGTACCTGAGGGCTAAGGCCTCAACTCGTGCTTCCCGTCGATCCTGGTGCAGTAGGGGGTCCATGTTGCGGGGGATAGGCGCAACGGTGAGTGTTGAGCGGACATGATCTGGGACTAGGTGGAGTCGGGCTGCCTCCCGGAGGGTACCAGTGTGTCCGAGGAGCTGCAGGAGGGCGCGGCCTGTGGGTGTGTGCGTTAAACGCTGGAGCTGAGTGGCCATTTGTGCTTCACATAGCTCCGTGAAGGTGTTATGTACCCCCATGGCAAGGAGTTTGCTTGTTGGGGCGCCAGGGGGAGCTTTAAGCCACCCGATAGCAGCCGTAAAATATGGACGCAGCATTAAATCAGTAAGAAGAAAGCTTGGCATAGGACAAGGCAAGATGTATGCACTGAAAGATAAGCATGGTAATATCATCAGCAATTTCGATGACATAGTAAAAGCAGCGGAAGAATTCTATACTGACCTGTACAGTGCCCAAAACAGCCAAGCTACTTTCATTCAAAATAGTGATGAATCGGATACAGAGGCTCCTTCTATAACTAGCGCTAAGTTAGAAGGGCTTTGAAAGACATGACCAGGGGAATAGCTGCTGGAGAAGATGGAATAACAGTAGATTTAATCAAAGATGGAGGAGATATCATGCTGGAAAAGCTTGCGGCCCTTTTTATGCAATGCCTCACAACTTCATGTGTACCAGAGAGCTGGAAGAACGCCAACATTATACTAATCCATAAGAAGGGAGACGTTAAAGAAGTGAAGAATTATAGACCCATTAGCTTGCTTTCAGTATTGTATAAAATATTCACCAAGTTAATTTCCAATAGAATCAGGGCAACACTTGACTTCAGCCAACCAAGAGAACAGGCTGGCTTCAGGAAGGGATATTCTACTGTGGATCATATCCATGTCATAAATCAGGTAATCGAGAAATCTGCGGAGTACAATCAACCTCTCTACATGGCTTTCATAGATTATGAAAAGGCATTTGATTCAGTAGAGATACCAGCAGTCATAGAGGCATAGCGTAGTCAAGGAGTACAGGAGGCATACGTGAATATCTTAGCAAACATCTACAAGGATTCCACAGCTACCTTGGTTCTCCACAAGAAAAGTAGAAAGTTAGCTATCAAGAAAGGGGTCAGGCAAGGAGACACAATCTCTCCAATGCTATTCACTGCATGCTTAGAAGAAGTATTCAAGCTCTTAGACTGGGAAGGCTTAGGAGTGAGGATCAATGGCGAATATCTCAGCAACCTTCGGTTTGCAGATGACATTGTCCTATTCAGCAACAATGGAGACGAATTACAACAAATGATTGAGGACCTTAATCGAGAAAGTGTAAGAATTGGGTTAAAGATGAATATGCAGAAGACAAAAATAATGTTCAATAGCCTGGCAAGGGAACAAGAATTCAGGATCGCCAGTCAGCCTCTAGAGTCTGTAAAGGAGTACGTTTATCTAGGTCAATTACTCACAGGGGACCGTGATCACGAGAAAGAAATTTACAGAAGAATAAAATTGGATTGGAGTGCATACGGCAGGCATTACCAAATCCTGACTGGGAGCTTACCACTGTCGTTGAAAAGAAAAGTGTACAATCATTGCATTCTACCGGTGCTAACATATGGGGCAGAAACTTGGAGGTTAACAAAGAAGCTCGAGAACAAGTTAAGGACCGCACAAAGAGCGATGGAACGAAAAATCTTAGGACTAAATCTTAACTAAATCTTAAGACAGGAAGAGAGCGGTGTGGATCAGAGAACAAACGGGGATAGCCGATATTCTAGTTGACATTAAGCGGAAGAAATGGAGCTGGGCAGGCCATGTAATGCGTAGGACGGATAACCGGTGGACCATTAGGGTTACAGAATGGATACCAAGAGAAGGGAAGCGCAGTCGAGGTCGGCAGAAAACCAGATGGGATGATGAAGTTAGGAAATTTGCAGGCGCAAGTTGGAATACGCTAGCGCAAGACAGGGGTAATTGGAGATCGCAGGGAGAGGCCTTCGTCCTGCAGTGGACATAAAATATAGGCTGATGATGATGATGATGATAGGCCCGACGCATCATGGTGTCAATTTGGTCGCGTTCTTGCTGATTTAGGTGATGGTAGGGAGGCCGTAGATGATTCGACTCATTATCAGACTTCGAACGAGCTTGAGAGTATCTTCTTCCCGCATTCCACGGCGGCGGGCGGTGACACGGGCAATCATGCGGGCCACTTGTAACGTTGTGTTGCGCAAGAGTGTGAGGGTATGTGTGGCGCGACGGTTGGATTGCAGCCACGCACCCAGCACTCTGATGATGGAGCGTTCGGGGACGACTTTGCCAGCGAGGAGGATCCGGATGGGGTTTTCCTGGGCAGTCTGGCGGGGCTGGGTTGTGGAGTGGCGAACTCGGAGCAGCTCGGATTTTTCGGTGGAGCAGGCCAGCCCGCGGGCTTGCACATATTGCTCGACACAAGTAGCGGCTTGCTGGAGGTTGTATTCTTTTTTGCCGAGGGAGCCCTGGGTAGCCCAGACCGTAATATCGTCCGCATACATGGCATGGCGAACGCCCTCGATGTGTTGGAGTTGATGTGCCAGGCCCACCGTGGCCACGTTGAAAAGGAGGAGGGAGATGACCGAACCCAGCGGCGTACCCTTATTAGGGACTACGAGGGTGTCTGATCGGATCGTCCCCATCCCGACAGCGGCCGTGCGATAGGTCAGGAATGCTTTGACGTAGTTGAAGACACGGTGGCCGCAGTTCAGGGCTGCAAGGCCTTCGAGAATGGCTGGGTGGCTAACGTTGTCAAATGCTCCCTTGATGTCAAGCGCCATGATGACGTTTTGACCATAGCGGGGTACGGGTTCAATGACTTCCTCTTTTAGTTGGAGGAGGACGTCTTGAGTGGACAGATGCGCACGGAACCCGAACATCGTGTGTGGGAGCAGGTTGCCATCTTCGAGGTAGGTCTGAAGGCGGAAGGTGATCCCGCGTTCGAAAAGCTTGCCCAGACATGAAGTAAGGGAGATAGGACGCAGGTTCTCGATTTGCAACTTCTTGCCTGGTTTCGGGATAAGGATCACCTCGGCATGCTTCCACTCCGGCGGGATGGTGCCGTTCTGTCAGTGGGTGTTCAAGAACGCCGTGAGATCTTGCAGGGCGGTGTCATTGAGGTTACGGATAAGCGAATATGTAATGTGGTCAGCCCCGGCAGCAGTGTTGCCTGTGCTTGCGCGGCTGGCCGCATACACTTCCTCGATCGTTATGGGGCGGTCCAGGAGGGCGTTTGGGGAGCCTTGATAGACAGTGTTGGCCGGGGGTGGGTTGTGATCGCCAAAGTATTTTCTGCGGAGCTGGTCGAGAAGGTCGTCATCAGTACCATAAAATGTGTGAATGAGGCGATGGACGGCCTTGTTCGTTTCAGTTTTGCTGCGGATGGGGTCGATGAGAGCCCGCAAAATGCGCCACGTGCGCGCCGTCCCCAAAGAGCCCTTAAGGGTGTCCGTGAATTGCGCCCAGTTGAGTTGGGCTAGGCTGGCAGCGTATTCCTCCGCTTGGGTGGTGAGCAAGGCAATTTTGACCTGAAGTTTTCGATTATGTTTTTGAGTCTTCCAGCGGCGGAGTAGACTTCGACGTGCTTCCAACAGGTTGGAGTAGGTGGCCGTCTACCTCGGGGGTCTGGGTGGTGCGGGTGATATGTTTTGTATGGCGATCTTGGGTGCGGCGAAGCTGTTCGCACCACTCCGTAAAGCTGGTGTTAGTGTCGAGGGTTTGCTCGCTATCGCATCGGAATGCATCCCAATCCGTGATTTTGGCTTTCCCGATAGGACGCCGCAGGGCATCCTCAGTGAGTTGTGTGCGAATGATATTGTCACGTAGTAGTGACGATGAAGCAAACAGTCGTAAAACTGGGGATGACGAAACTGATTCTTTATTGGGCGAACCTGTGCCCACAAAAGCAAGTTACACTTGAAGCACAACGATAGCGGCGAACACAGTCGGCGATCGTCGAAATCTGATCAGCGGCGAAACGCGTCGGCTTTTATACCTGAGTCATCGAAGGTTCTAGATTAATCCCTGATGCCCGCGTGTCTTCCAGAAAGTTCTAGATAATTCGCGTCGGTCATGCAATCAGATAACATAAGCGTCGGTGAAAACAGGCAATGGAAAGAAGCATCGATAACGTTCTAGAAACTTCCGATACAGGCGCGTCCTGCGCCGAGCGATAACGTTTAACATTTGTTAGCCGGTGGAAAGCGGTCACCGGTGAAAGATAAACATCTATACGTGTCAATACCCTCCCCTTAAAAAGCATCGTCCCGATGCTACAAACAAATGTGAAAGCGAAAACAAAACCACACGTAATAAAGAAGAAAAAAAAATAAAGTAACAAAGTACCTAAGTTCGTCAGCGGGCGTAGAAAGGCTTAAGACGCACCACATGGACGACTTCGGATCGTGCGCGGCGCCGCTGTGATTGCGAAATGCCGTCTGGCACGACCTCATAGTCCAGTGCGCCAATACGTCGGATGATCTTATATGGTCCGAAATAGCGACGTAAGAGTTTTTCGCTAAGTCCTCGTCGGCGTATCGGAGTCCAGACCCAAACACGGTCTCCGGGCTGGTACTCGACGTAGCGTCGTCGAAGATTGTAGTGTCGGCTGTCGGTCCTCTGCTGGTTCTTGATGCGCAGGCGGGCGAGCTGTCGACCTTCTTCGGCACGCTGCAAATAGGTGGCAACGTCTAGATTTTCCTCATCGGTGACGTCCGGTAGCATGGCGTCAAGCGTCGTTGCCGGGTTCCTTCCGTAGACCAGGTTGAACGGCGCCATGTGCGTCGTTTCTTGCACGGCCGTGTTGTATGCGAAGGTCACGTACGGAAGGATGGCATCCCACGTCTTGTGTTCGACGTCGACGTACATTGCCAGCATGTCGGCGATGGTCTTATTTAGGCGCTCGGTGAGGCCATTCGTCTGCGGGTGGTAGGCGGTGGTCCGGCGATGGCTTGTCTGGCTGTATCGCAGGATGGCTTGAGTTAGTTCTGCCGTAAAGGCCGTGCCTCTGTCGGTGATGAGGACTTCTGGAGCACCGTGACGCAGGAGAATGTTCTCAACGAAGAATCGGGCTACCTCGGCGGCACTGCCTTTGGGCAAGGCTTTTGTTTCGGCGTAGCGGGTGAGGTAGTCCGTAGCTACGACGATCCATTTATTCCCGGACGTCGAAGTCGGAAAAGGCCCAAGTAAGTCCATCCCGATCTGCTGGAATGGTCGGCGAGGTGGTTCGATCGGCTGTAGAAGTCCGGCTGGCCTTGTCGGCGGTGTTTTGCGTCGCTGACAGTCTCGGCATGTCCTTACGTAATGGGCGACGTCGGCAGAAAGGCGAGGCCAGTAGTATTTTTCTTGTATCCTCGCGAGCGTGCGGGAAAAACCAAGATGTCCAGCCGTTGGGTCGTCATGGAGAGCTTGCAGAACCTCTGGACGCAACGCTGAGGGCACCACGAGGAGGTAGTTGGCTCGGAGAGGCGAAAAGTTCTTCTTTAGGAGAATGTCGTTTTGCAAGAAAAACGACGCCAATCCTCGCCTGAACACCTTCGGCACAGTGACGGTCTTGCCTTCTAGGTAGTCTACAAGGCTCCTTAGTTCCGGGTCGGCTCGCTGTTGTTCAGCGAATTCGTCGGCACTGATGGGTCCCAAGAAAGTGTCGTCATCCTGGTCGTCCTGTGGCGGCGGTTCGACGGGGGCGCGAGACAAGCAGTCGGCGTCAGAATGCTTTCGGCCGGACTTGTAGACGACGGTGATGTCGAATGCTTGAAGTCTCAGACTCCATCGTGCGAGGCGACCTGAAGGATCCTTCAAGTTAGCTAGCCAACACAAGGCGTGGTGGTCGCTTACAACTTTGAAGGGCCTGCCATAGAGGTAGGGGCGAAACTTTGATGTAGCCCAGATGATGGCGAGGCACTCCTTTTCTGTTGTGGAATAATTTGATTCCGCCTTCGATAGCGACCGGCTAGCGTAACTTACAACCCTTTCTATTCCGTCAGTCCTCTGCACAAGCACGGCGCCGAGTCCTACGCTGCTTGCGTCGGTGTGGACTTCGGTATCGGCGTTTTCGTCGAAATGCGCAAGAATGGGCGGCGATTGCAGGCGTCGCTTCAGTTCTTCAAATGCTTCGATTTGCGGCGTCTCCCACTTGAACTCGACGTCGGCCTTCGTGAGGTATGTCAGTGGCTCGGCGATCCGTGAAAAGTCCCTGACGAAGCGCCTGTAATAGGCGCACAGGCCAAGAAATCTACGCACTGCCTTCTTGTCGGCGGGCGGAGGAAAGTCAGTGATGGCCGCCGTTTTCTGTGGGTCAGGGCACACTCCAGACTTGTTGATGACATGGCCCAAAAACAAGAGCTCCTCGTATGCGAAGCGGCACTTTTCTGGCTTCAACGTGAGTCCGGAGGTCTTGATAGCTTGAAGAACTGTTTCAAGGCGCCGGAGGTGTTCCTCGAAGCTTGAGGCAAACACAACGACGTCGTCCAAATAGACGAGGCAAGTCTGCCACTTCAAGCCGGCCAGTACTGTATCCATGACCCGTTGGAAAGTCGCAGGTGCCGAACAAAGACCAAACGGCATGACCTTGAACTCGAACAGTCCGTCTGGTGTTATAAAGGCAGTCTTCTCCCGGTCTCTCTCGTCGACTTCGATTTGCCAGTAGCCGGTTTTGAGGTCCATCGACGAAAAATACTTTGCGTTGTAGAGTCGATCCAAGGCGTCGTCAATCCGTGGGAGAGGGTATACGTCCTTCTTCGTGATCTTGTTGAGGCGACGATAATCGACGCAGAAACGTAGGGTTCCATCCTTCTTCTTCACTAACACCACGGGGGACGCCCACGGACTCTTGGACGGCTGGACGATGTCGTCGCGTAGCATTTCGTCGACTTGTTGCCTTATGGCCTCGCGTTCGCGCGCCGAAACTCGGTACGGGCTCTGACGGAGTGGGCGGACATATTCGTCGGTTATGATGCGGTGCTTGGCGACCGGGGTTTGTCGAACTTTTGACGACGACGAGAAGCAGTCCTTGTATTGCTGGAGCAGAGCTTTTAGCTGTTCTTTCTTATGCCAAGGAAGGTTCTGATTGACGTCGAAAGTTGGTTCAAGTACTACAGTCTTCGTTGCAGGTGCACTAGAATCCGTGAAGGCAAAAGCACTGCCGGCTTGTACTATTTCGTCGATGTAGGCGACCGTTGTGCCTTTGTTAATGTGCTTGTATTCGTCGCTGAAGTTCGTGAGCATCACTCTTGCTTTCCCTTCACGTAGCTTAGCTATGCCTCTAGCGACGCAAATTTCACGATCGAGCAGTAAGTGATGATCGCCCTCGATGACGCCCTCCATATCTGCAGGCACTTCGGCACCGACGAAAATCATTACACTGGAGCGAGGCGGAACGGTGACTTGTTCTTCTAGCACATTCAAGGCATGGTAACTGATGTCTGTATCCGGTGGTATCGCGTTGTGCGTTGAAAGCGTTATTGACTTGGACCTTAAATCGATGACTGCACCATGTTGGTTTAGAAAGTCCATGCCTAGGATGACGTCCCTGGAGCAGTGCTGCATGATTACGAAGCTCGCCGGGTAAGTGCGATTGTTAACCGTGACTCGCGCAGTGCAGATTCCAGCCGGCGTTATTAGGTGGCCTCCCGCTGTCCGGATATCAGGTCCTTGCCAGGCCGTCCTCACCTTCTTCAACATGGCGGCGAACGGGCCACTGAAGACGGAATAGTCAGCTCCAGTGTCGACGAGAGCGGTGACGCTATGACCATCGATTACCACGTCTAAATCGGTAGACCGTCGTCTGGCGTTGCGGTTAAGTCGTGGCTTCGGATCACGGCTACGTCGGCTTGCTTCGCTGCTGCTACGTCGCGTCGGTAGGTCTTCTTTCGGCGGCGAAGTGTTGTCGTCAAGGCTCTTGCTAGGTGGTGTGCTGGTATCTCGTTGTGATGATGCGTGAGTTGTCGTCGTCGGTGGCGGCGGAGGATCTTCGGTATTGCGTCGTACAGCAACCGCACCTCCATCGGTTGCTGCCTTTAGTTTCCCGGATAGGGGCTCACGGACCGGCCCCGCGCTGGGCCAGTGTATGGTCGGCGCTGCGGCGACAGGTAACGTCCTGGTGACGGCGAGCGTGAGGGTCGTCGTGGTTGCCACTGGGCTCCGGCGAGGTAGTCAGCGATGTCGCGTGGTCGCTCGCCAAGCTGTGGACGTGGCGCGTTGACGGCGAACCCTCGAAGGCCCATCTCGCGGTATGGGCATCGGCGGTAGACATGGCCGGCTTCCCCGCAGTGATAGCAGAGCGGGCGGTGGTCGGGGGCGCGCCAAATGTCCGTTTTTCTCGGGTAGCTGCGCTGGGCGACGGGCGGGCGTGCTGGCTGCGGCGGCGGCGCTGGGCGACGGAATTGCGGCGTTACGGGGCCCTGGCGCGAGCGCGGAGGGGGGCCTTGACGACGGGCGACGGCGGCGTATGTCATCGCTTCCGGCTGGGGTTGCGGCGATTCGGGAAGTCCTAGCGATTGCTGGATTTCCTCTCGCACGATATCGGCGATGGAAGCAACTTGAGGCTGCGACGACGGTAGCAACTTCCGCAGCTCTTCGCGTACTATCGCCCTGATGGTGTCTCGTAGGTCGTCGGAAAGTCCTTGGACTTCGGCGTAGTGTGGCGTCGAACGGCGATTGTATTGCCGGTTGCGCATGTCCAGTGCTTTCTCGATCGTCGTAGCCTCCGAGAGAAAGTCTTGGACTGTTGTTGGTGGATTCCGTACCAGTCCGGCGAATAGCTCCTGCTTAACTCCCCGCATGAGCAAGCGAACTTTCTTGTCTTCGGGCATAGCTGGATCGGCGTGCCGGAACAATCGAGTCATTTCTTCAGTGTACATACCGATGCCCTCATTCGGGAGCTGTACACGGTTTTCCAGCAAGGCTGCAGCTCTTTCTTTACGGACGACGCTCGTGAAGGTGTCCAGGAAGGCGGCTCGGAAGAGGTCCCAGGTTGTTAGTGAACGTTCCCTATTCTCGAACCAGGTTCTGGCGCCATCTTCAAGAGAGAAGTAAACATGGCGCAGCTTTTCGTCGCAGTCCCACTTGTTGAACGTAGCGACCCGGTCGTATGCCTCCAGCCAGCTTTCGGCGTCTTCAGATGGCGAACCGCGGAAAGTCGGCGGCTCCCTGGGTTGTTGCATCACGACCGCAGATGTTGGCACAGGGGCTGTCATGGTAGCTGCTGCCGAGGTCATGACTTTTGTCCTCTTGGTCTTCTCAGGTAGGGGTTCGTACTCCGGTGGCAGGTTCAGTAGCCTGCGACTAGCTCGCTGGTCGGGGTAGGCGTCGACGTCTTCTAGACGGTGTGGGCTTGGCTCACGGCTGGACGGGGGGGTCCGGTACAAGGACATAAAAGCACCTCCACCAGATGTCACGTAGTAGTGACGATGAAGCAAACAGTCGTAAAACTGGGGATGACGAAACTGATTCTTTATTGGGCGAACCTGTGCCCACAAAAGCAAGTTACACTTGAAGCACAACGATAGCGGCGAACACAGTCGGCGATCGTCGAAATCTGATCAGCGGCGAAACGCGTCGGCTTTTATACCTGAGTCATCGAAGGTTCTAGATTAATCCCTGATGCCCGCGTGTCTTCCAGAAAGTTCTAGATAATTCGCGTCGGTCATGCAATCAGATAACATAAGCGTCGGTGAAAACAGGCAATGGAAAGAAGCATCGATAACGTTCTAGAAACTTCCGATACAGGCGCGTCCTGCGCCGAGCGATAACGTTTAACATTTGTTAGCCGGTGGAAAGCGGTCACCGGTGAAAGATAAACATCTATACGTGTCAATATAGTGGTCACTACCCAGGGTTTCCATGAGATTTTCCCAAGTGTACGTGGAGCTGCCCCTGATGAAGGTAAGGTCAGGGCAGGTGTCACGACAAACACTGTTTCCGATGTGGGTGGGTGTGGTAGGATCTGTGAGGAGCTCGAGCCGGTAAGTGTCGACGGCAGCGGCAATTTGCTTGCCTTTGTGGTCGGAATTCCTGTAGCCCCAGCTTGTGTCTTGGGCATTGAAATCCCCGAGTAGGATCAGATCCTTACCCTTGGCCAGGGTACAAGCACCTCGGATGAGGGTATGAAAGTCTGTGTGGCGTTGCCGGGGGTGACAATAGGCATTGAGGATGAAGAGGCTGTGCTTGCTGGTCTTTTTCCGGCGCCGGAGCACGATCTCTACAATGACATGTTCGATATGAGTGTCCGGGATGACGTCATGGGCAATGACAGTGAGCGCCTTATTGACGAGAATGGCCACTTTGGCCTCGGTCGGGCTGTCATAGGCCTCGTAACCTGACAGGGTTGGCGAGACACCAGGCTCCTGTAGGGCGATGACGTCTGGCGGTTCAAGCTGGGTGTTTATGTATTGTTGAAGGAGGTTCCGCTTACGACGGTAGCCTCGGCAGTTCCATTGCCAGATTTCTAAGTGTTTTTGCTGAGATGCGGTGGTGCTGCCCATGTTAGTTCCGAGAGGTGGGGGGTAGGTTGAGTTGTGGGGCCTTGAGGATAACTCCGGGGCCGGTAGCTGTCCGCGCGGGGGTGACCGGGTTGAGCTGAATCGGGGGGTTGCAGGTAGGAGTGGGCGTTCGTTTCTTGCAGAGGGAGCCGCCTATTTCCGAAAAGCGGGCTTCAAGGTGTGTTTCGACATCCGCGATGTGTGTGCCCAGTTGGGAGAGTTGGGCAGAGACGCTCTGCGTAAGTTGGTGGTGTTGGTTCTGTTGTTGTTGCGTGAGTTGTTTCGTGAGTTCTCGCAACATTTCGTGTAGTACGGCATATGTAATGGGGGGTTCCTGGGGGGATGCAGGAGGATCCGCGCAGGGATGGGCCTCGTGTGTGGGTTGAGGGGGGGGGGGGTGGCGGCTTGGGTGATAAGGGCGCGTAGCTCAGTCATTTCACGGGCGTGTTCGGCTTTAAGTTGTGAGAGTTCTTTCTTAAGCTGCTGGTTCTCTTGGGCCAGTGCTTCGTATTGAAGTGTGGGTGGGGGGTTTGAGCGCGGAGCGACGGCGGTCTTTGCCACAGTCGACCAGCTTACCTTGGCGGCCCTGTCGGGCGGCGGGGCGGCAGGCCGGCCGGCTGGTGCAGCGGAGCCCTTCTTTTGCAGGCCGGTGCGTTGGTCCTGGGTGGCGTGGTTTTCCGGCTGGGCGCGGGAGCTGCGTTGCTCGGGCTGGGAGGGTTGAAGCTGGTCCAGGCCGGCTGGTGGGAGCGGCGGAAAGGACTGTGATCGGGAGCGGGACCGGGAAGGGGTCTTTGAGGAGTCGTCATTGTTGCTGAACCACCGGCGGCGCGCGCTTGGCGGCTGGCGTTGAGGGGTTCTGCTACGGCGAAGAGTTTTGAGACGTTGAGGGCACTCCTTGGCCCCTGACAGGTGTCCCTCCCCACAGAACTTGCACTGAGGAGTGCAGGGGTGGTTCTCAGTGGGGTTCAAAATGCCACACTGGCGGCACACGTCAGCGTCCGCAGTGGGGCAAACGTCCGAGCGATGACCAGGCTGGTAGCACACCTGGTACACTTGTCGGGTTGGACGGTACGGGTGGCACGCTACCTCCCCGCCGTAGTAGAGAACGTAGCGGGGAACAAGGGAGCCTTCGAAAGTTATAACGGCTGTCTTCGATGTCCCAAACATGCGGGCGCTATGGATAGTAACGCCTTGCGTCCGCACTCGCAGGTTAGCTTTGAGTTCATCTGGAGAAGTTCCATTCTTCTTCTTTCTGGGGTTTTACGTGCCAAAACCAGTTCTGATTATGAGGCACGCCGTAGTGGAGGGCTCCGGATAAATTTTGACCACCTGGGGTTCTTTAACGTGCACTACAACGCAAGCACACGGGCGTTTTTGCATTTCGCCTCCATCGAAATGCGGCCGCCGGGTCCAGACCATGTATAACGCCCGGTAGAGTGCTGTCAGGGGCCGCCACATAGGCGTTGAAGTCATGATTGCTCCCGCCGAAGGAGCTCAGCTGTTTCGATGTGTGGAGTGCTTGCGATAATAATGTTCGACCCTGTACGGAACCGCACAATAAAGTCGTTGCCGGTGCACTTGGGATGGTAGTTGCAGGATGCCACCACAGCCCGGGACACCTGGTAAGTTGTGAGTGTCTTGATGGTTAGGCCCTGTTTGGGGCGCAGAATGATCTTGAAGTCGTTCCGAGGTAGCGGCGGTTGCTGGCGACGCGGGTCTCTCCGGGCGAGCTCTTGGCGTTCGCTGCGGACGCGTCGGGCGTCGCTGCCGTTTGCGTGGTAGGAGGCGAGTTGTTTACCTGCGCGTTGCTGGCAGAGGCTGGCGGGGACTGAATTCCGGCCGGTCCGGTAGCCTGGCCTTCCAGTTCTCGTGCTGGGTCGCGGCGCTTTTGATTTTGCTTCTGGCGCCGGGAGAGCGCCAGTTCCCAGTTTGTGTCGGACTGTGTCCTTTGTTGTTGGGCAGCCTGCGGGAGCAGCGGGCAGGACGCTCGGTTGTCGTCACTGGCCGAGGTAAGTTCCTCCATCTCCTGTAGTTCCGCGAGCTGGGGCGTCGGGGGGGGGGGGGGGGGGCTAGAAGGGGCTGCATGGCCGGAGATTGTCCGGCTTGCAGACCCGACGTCCTAGGTGGTGTATCCATGGGGTTAAGGAGGCTAGCAGGTCATCGCTAGCCGAGTGCGAGCTAGGCCTACTTGCGAGTCTTAGCGGGTCAGCGCCCGCTCTGTTCTTCTCGAACCGATAGGAGGAGGTGGGATGGTTCTACCGGTTGAGAGTGGGGTCCTCAGGTTCCCGCTAATAAGGGCTCCAATATCCGGCACAGTGCCTGGGGCGATAGCGAGGTGGACCGGTCAGAACGGCAAATGTAGCGGAGCCGAGGTGACGTGCGACCGCTCAGCCCGGCGGCCATCCTTCTGCGCCGTTCTCCCTGAAGGGCTGCAGAATTAAGCGTCTCTTTCCTCCTTTACAATCACCATATATATAGAGCAAACGCGATTTTTTCCGTCGCGCGAAAGACCGGGGGGGGGGGGACGGGAAGCAGGGAGGGAGAGGAGGCAACGTTTAGCTGCGGCACCAAATGCGTATTTGTATAAAAAAAATTACAACATCTTCCCGTAGGGGAACCCTTAGTAGTATGCGAAGCAGCCATGGGGTCGACTCAAGGTAGTTTTATCAGCTGTATAAACTTGGACATGCAGCAGCACCAGTAACGCGCAGAACTGCTGTCGACGCCGTCGGTGTTTTGCCCGCGTTCGCACCGAACGAGCGCTGCGTTGGTGACTGTTGCCGGTGCCTCTGGGGCGCCTACCGTCGCGTCTCTAACCTAAGCTGCTTCGCATTATCGCGCGGAGCCGCAGGTGTTGCCATTCGTAGCGCAATCCGGAGAGGAGAGGAGCGTAAGTTAAGTTCACGCACAGTACATTCATGTGCTATATACGTTTGCTCTTGATTGCAGGTAAGATAAATAAAAGGAAGGCATGTAAATAAGAATGGTCCCTGGTGCGCTATGCAGAAGTGCTCTCCCATTTGGACAGAAGCCAATGCAACTGCAGTGAACAAGAACACAACTTAAACAGCATTTGAAATCTAAGAACTGGAGCTGGCAATTTTTCTGAATTCATGGTAAAAATCTAGATGCTAAAGGTGACACATAATAAACAGGTCTCTGCTCAAACTGATCATGCCATGTGTAGCTTAGTTTTACAAAATGTGCCCTACCGCTGGTCTCCCAAGCTGAGGCTGCAGTCCAGTTGCAACTGCAAATCTCTCAATTATGTCTAGAGCACACTTGAGCAAAAGGCGGACGAAAATTACTGCACCACTGAGAATCTACCAGAGGCTTCAACAAAGCAGCTGATAGCCTTCATGGATTGGAGCAAGATAAGTGTGCTTTGGGTCTAGGGGTGCACAGCGTGCAGTTCCTCATAGACACTATTTAATATATTTTACATATTTCTTTTACTTCTTGGTTACAGGTAAGAAATATCATGTATTTTGTATCGTTTCCACTGTTAAATACTCAAACCCATGATACCACAGGTCTGTTTTGGGCATCTGATTTCTTCTCAGAAAACTACCCCTCTAAAAACATTTCCCAGGTACTTAGCCCCAACCTCTCTTGAGAGGAGCCTGGTTTTGAACATGACAAGGCCACTAATTACACAGCGACTCCTTCGATGTGATGTACGTAAGCACCTTACAAAATACAGGACAATTTAATAGCAGTATAACAGGTACACAACAAAGCAAAGGATAAAACATCACACATGCTGTCATCAATGTTCACGTCTCCATTTCAATGTGGATGTTTTAGCCGTGAATATGTCATTACAATGAATGTCATAATATCACAAAAGCGAAGGGGCGAGGGTCCTTGCATTTTGAAGTGACAAATGTGCTTTAGTATGTTTCACCATAATACACAATGTGTTTTGCAGTGAAGCATACTAATAGCGGCAAGGGTGAACCTATCACGTAGGGTTTCGCCGTTTCGGCAAACCACGGTGGACGTGTCTTACAGTGAGGCTTCTTCTGTATTGCGGCAAAGCATATTGATAGTGACAAGAGCTAACTTGGCATGTAAAGATTTAGCCAACAAAAGTTGTCAAAACATCGTCCTGCCGCAAAAATATGCTTTGTTGAGACTTGTAGATTTCGTCGTTGACTGAAACCCTACACTCCTGATTCGCGTGAACCCTTCTAACTATAGGGATGCTTCACCGCAAGCCACGAATATGTTGCGGTGATGTAACAGTGGTCGAACAGGCTGGTGCAAACGTTTCAACAAGAGAACTTTTCTTCATGAGAGCAACTGCTTTTCTTGGCAGTTTTCATATATGTGAGTAAACCTGCCAGTGCACTTATTAATATCCTCGGTGCGAGTAATGTGACGGCAGACAGCGAGTGCGCGCGTACATCGTTAAGGAACACATACGACATGTCCCGTGACAGCGGCCCCTTTTCACTTTTGATATGCTTCACTGCAATATTTTGGGTAAGCTTCACCGCGTAAGACGAGTCTACTGAGGGCAAACTGACTTTAGGAAGCCGATTTATTCAAGGCATATTACGAGGCAGGATCACGCTTGGCAACGTTTGAACACCACACTTACTGTGCTCATTTCTTTTGTTCTTTTTAATTGTATTGTCACAGTGACCCTGCATCCCGCAGTAGCAGGCTGATACTGCGTCATAATCGTTCTAACTGCATCAGGACAGCGCGTAGCTGGTAAGCGTAGGATGGCGGCACTGGCTGTTGGGAAACTTCGAGGCACTCTTTCGCGCAGTAATGTCATTTGTCTTATTAAAAAGAATGCAGGTGATGATTACATGAAATGCAGCAAAGCTGTAGAGAAGCAGTAGCAAAGCTGTTCGACCATCTCGCGAGCGAGATGCTCAAAAAGCGCGATTTAACACGATCTGGCGTAACAGCTCATCATGCCAGGGTTTTCTTACGTCCTCGTTCTTTCACGCATCATTCACTGAACCAGACTACTGAATGGTTCGGTGCATGCAATGACGATCTTGACGGAGGCAATACCACTCACACGATCAGCTTTATATCGGATGCCACGGCCCACTCCACGGGCCGGCTGCAATTTGGCGCGGCCACGAGGCAAAATATGCGCGCAAGGTAACTAACGGTAACGCATCAAACAGCTGACAGCCCCAACCATTTATTACATTCATATAGAGTGGAAAAATGGATTACTTACACTGTAATTAGGTACGGATTACGGACCGCTCCACAACGCGACCGGTCACGAAAAACAGACGCCATGAAAATAAACCGATGTGACATCATGGGTTATAGCGGACGTGATGTCATAGGTGAACGTAAACGTTTTGGGCCCCTTATGTCTGCTGTGACCAGGTCGTAGCAGACACGGCCTTTATATAGAGGGGTATTACCGCGATGATGATGATGATGATGATGATGATGATGACGATGACGATTTATTGGCATCCCCTTTGAAACGGGGCGGTGACAAATAGTCACCTAGCCTGCTTGATTTAATCAGGTATACTATACATGTTCTTTATCTAGCATTTTTGTATACCTCCCCTTATTATTTTTCTTTTTTTTTAATTTACCTTGTGCCGCTGCCTATGATTTTAAGAGATCAGGTCGTATCCATCTTTTCCCTGCTTTTTTTCCACCAGTACTCCAATCGTCTCTTGCTGATCTCTACAGCTGATCTGTTTATGTTTCCTTCCACTTTGAAACCAAGCGCTTCTGGGAGTTGCGCGCTATAGCTGAGCGAGCGCCCTCTGGTTACGCGCCCTCCTAACATATTCAGAGCAGTCTTACCGAACTCCGCGTCATGGCGCCACTGAACTGGACGACTACTGCTGCATTTGTGTTAGGTGGCGTCATTGAGGGAGTAATATCCGTGTCACACGGGCGTTTCGAAGGCCTTCCAACCGATAGCCAGTTGATTCAAAGGTCAAGTTCGAACTGCTGCACGAGTGGTTTCGAAGGCTGTCGAGTCAATAGTCTATCGAGTCAACGGAGCACTCCACAACTCTATCGAAATCTCGATGGCCTTTGAGCTACGGAAGCGGAAACAGCGCGAACATGCCCTCTCGTTCACAGTGTGCTCGTACTCATGGTTAGAAAGAACAAATCGAACCAAAATGCTCTAAAAACACTATATATGAGTGTTATTAATTATTCAATAAAGTATTTTTACCACTTGACATGTGCAAACTGTACATACTCTCGACAACAGTGACGTGCTTGTGTTCATTCCTTTCTCCATGTTGTCTAGTACACTCTCCCTCTACTCAATGTGCTGTCGGCTGCCGTCATATCGCCGCCATTTCGCCGTATAAACAAACATAAAAGAAATTATAGTGCTTTTAAGTGGTTTTAATGTTGTTTAACTTTTGGTGACATGAAAACGAAAATAAAGATCCGCAGAGCCACACAATTTTGCGAGAAACGCCTGAACCACTCAACGGCCTTTCAAATGTGCCGTGTAGCAGCGCGACAACTCCTTTGAGTCGATAGAGTTGTAGCGTTTCGAAGGCCGTTGACTGGAAGCCCTTCCAAATATGCCCGTGTGACACAGGTATAAGACAAGGAAAGCATCGGGGGGCTGTGGTTGAAATGGTTATGTGGAGAATAATGAAAAAATGGGAAAATGACAGTGGACGAAAAGATAACTTGCCGCCGGTGGAAGTCGAACCTGCAATCTCCGCATTACGCTTGCGTTGCAGAACGAATTCTGCCACGGCGACAGCCATCAATCCGTCCACTGACTTCGGTATTTATGTTGACTAGACCTAGCCCTGGGAATGGTAGCCAGGGCTACTCCGAGCCGTGGCGAGCGCATGCGGAACATCCTGTTTTTGCCCGATGGCGTCACGTAAAACATGTGCTGAGGAGAGCAGGCACACGTATATATATAAGGATGGACTCAAGATGACTGATCCTCGAGGATCACCTTATACCAGAGTTTCATAGAACGGTGAGGTATAATAAGCTGGAAGGGAAGAGGATAACAAGCGCGCCTCACAACTGTTTTTTTTTAGCGGGATGGGTTTTTAAATGTATATCACATTGTCAGTACTCCAAGGCCAACCATGTCAATAATTCATCATTCATAGGACGAATTGAATTTCTGAACGGAGATGCATTGCATTTGTGACGCCAGGTAGCTTGTCAGTAATGCGTGAGCTAAGCTTCGTATATAGTATGAAAATAGTTTATTAAACAATTTATTATGGTTAATCGAATCAATGGCCTTTTTGAAATCGAAGAATGCATCAAACACAAACGCTTGCTTATAAATATTTAGAATTATGCGATCTCGCACGCTGATCTCATTCTTTAGAGTATTGGCCACTCTATTCGTTTCCCAGAAAATGTTCCATCTAAGCAGAAATCCATTGGCGTTCCAGTTGCTTTCTTAACAAAACGTCGTTTTATTCATTGAAGCACAAAAGTATCTTCAACGCCAATGAATTTGCCGCAAAGTTCGGGAATTATTATCTCGAAATTGGTGTCAACCCGAAAATTTGTTACAAGTGGACCCGTCTTGCGAACTCCACGACTTCGCAAGACGGGTCCACTTGTAACAAATTTCAATATTACAATTACAATATGGACCATAAGGTAAATATTTTAAAACTTAACTAGTGAATTTTCGGGATTTAGTCGATTATGCATTTGAATTTTTGTGCAAGTACTCTCCGCCTATTCGAGTAGATTAGCTCATTTTTTATTGTTATTTATTTGTACATAATGCAGCCCTATCGGGCGATTTCAGGAGTGACACCCAGAAAAGCAGAACAATAATAGAGGTAATACGAACAATACAAACCAATACAAGTCAGAACTATTCAATAGTTGCTAAGAATAAGTTTAAAGGACGAGAACGAGTAGGACCAGCACAGCATTCCAGTATTCAATTACACAGAGAAAGAGATTGTATTTAAATATGTCCGTACGGGGAAAATAAGGCGCGATGTTTAGGTGATGGTGACTTCTAGTATTAGATGGTTTTGCACGACTTAGGTAATTAACTGAAAAATTACGGCAAGAGGAGTTAATAATGTAATGCAGAAACTTCAGTGATTCCATGCGTCGGCGATCTCAGAGTGGTTGCAAGCCTAGGGATGAAAGCGCTGTGGAAGGTGTATCGTGCCTACGGTATATGAAGCGGATGGCTTTCTCATAAATGGCCTCAATTTGGTTAATGTTGCATTGTTTATGCGGATTCCAGACAGGAGAAGCATACTCTAGTATATGCCGGATTAGTGATTTATACATCAGTAGGTTAGTATCCCTTGCGGCTGTAGTCAATGTGAGGCGCAGATAGCCTAGCTTCTTCAGTGCCTTTGAGGTTATGAAATCTATGTGCTTGGACCAAGACATACTGGGTGTGAAAACAAGACCAAGGTATTTATATTGACTAACGCTCTGAATTTCAGTATTATTAATTTTGTAAGTAAAAACGGAAGGCGTCGTTTTATTAGTGAAAGTCATAACAATGGTTTTAAGAATGTTAATTGTCATTTGTCAGGTAGCACACCAAGAGATAAAATTAGAAAATAATTTTTGAAGCTTTAAATGCTCATGAAAGCAGGAAATTTTATGATATCATACGCAGTCATGAGCATACAAACGTATATTTGAGGTTATGTGACGAGGCAAATCATTTATAAAGAATAAGAAAAGCTACCGACCCAGTACGGAACCTTGTGGCACTCCTGAGGGCACCTCTGTCACCCTGGAATCAGCTCTGTTAAAGGACACAAATTGAGATCGATCGGAAAGAAAACTAGAAATCCAGCTGAGAAGGCGGGGATTATTAAGGGTGGCGTCAAGTTTATACATCAATTTCGAATGAATCACTGTATTCAATGCCTTTGAAAAGTCAATGAAGATTGCGCCAATTTGGTTGCCTATGTCGAGGTTAATACAAATGTCAGGTGTAAATTCACTTAGCAGTGGAAATGTGCTGAACCCGCGTCTGAAGCCGTGTTGGACATTAATTAGTAATTTATTTGACTAAAGGTATTGCATAATGTGTTCGTAAATAATGTGCTCTAACATTTTACACGTATGAGAGGTTAAAGAAGGTATACATACATACATGTGTATGTATGTATATGCTATATTGACAAATAAACTTTGCAACTTTGCAACTTTGAAATTGGTCTATAATTAGATAAAATGTGCTTGTCACCAATCTTGAATAAAGGAAGAACTTGAGCCATTTTTGAACTGTAAATGATGCCAGGGACTTGCGAAAAATGACAGTAATGTAACGACAGTTCCGTAATGAGTACCGTACCAAAAATAAGTTCGGAATGCCATCAGGCCCAGCAGACTTCTTAATATCGAGTTTCAATATTAAGTTCAAAACATCTTCGTTAATGTTAATGTCATTGATGAATACGTCACTACGAGCAATGGTGTCTGTTTGGATGACGTTGCTGTAACGAGTGAAAACTGACTGGAAATACTCATTAAATGCGTTTGATATATGAAGTGGATCATTGGTAGAATCATTGTTAATCACCATAGAAGTAGCCGTCGTATCACGTGACAAAACATACGATCAACATTAACGCGGGTTTGTCTTTAGTAGGTCCTGCAGCTGCACACTGAAGAAATCCTTAGCGCAATTAATTTTCAGTCTAAGCTCCTCTTTGGCTGGAAACGCATCATGACTGCCAGATTGTTGGGGCGCCTCTTACACCTTTGTCTATGTACACGCCAAGTTAGGTGGAATATGTCTAGCGTCATCCAGGGAATTTTCATATTTCCTTCTTTGTTTTTAAAGGAATATAGCATTGAATACTTTTTTTAAACAAAACATTCTAAATAATCTACCAATGCGTTAACACCACAAGTAGAACTTAGTGCAACAAGTTCTTCAAAACCATCAGACAGATGTGTCTATTATTGAAACATCAAGGGGATTAAAATCAGGAAATGTAGAGAAAGCAAAATTCTGCTTAGTAACCGAGAAAGTTAAGGAGACAAGTGATCACAAATTCCCTAAATGACGTCACTTCTGTAGCTCTTTTCAACAATGTTAGAACTAAGGAAAACCAAATCTAGCAGAGCGCCCCATCGTGTAGGTTTATTGGTAATCTGGACAAAGTCGAATAAAAGAGAAAAGGCAACTAGTTCTCTATTTGTGGAAGTCTCTTCCACAAGTGTTAAAGTAGGCCAATGAATGCCGGGTGCACTAAAATCACCCATGCAAATGAGGTTGCCCGTATTTAGCTACTGTTCGTAATATAGCGGCATGAACTAGAATCGCGGTTTCTGCCACAGGCAACGCTTAAATTTTTTGGAAAGTGTTCCCTGAAACACCCGGCATATGTTCCATGTTCATCCACCATCATTGGCATATTAGTTCGTAAGCCGCTTCTGAGACTAAGGCGTGGTGAAGGCTTGACTGCCTATTTCCGCATTGCCACGTTACCTGTCCATGACACGCTTCCCCTTGCTAACTGCTACAAGGTTCTGTTCATCGCACAGATCCAGCACTAGAGAACCGTTGTAATCACTATATCCGTCTGAATCCTCCATGTGCGTATTCATATCTCCTACCAATATCACCAGGCCGTGTCTTCTGAACTCAATAATATCACTTCCAATACAGTCAACCAATTCTTTATTTCATTCACTGCCTGTCCTGCATTGCATTGTTTCCACATTGTTTGTATGACAACTCAAAATCATCATCATCAACTACTTGCCCATAGGTAAGCTACACCCAGCTACATATGCGCCCATGCGCCTAACGCATCAACACTCCTCTCTTGTCTTCTTTTTTTTTCCCACTTTGCCTCTACCTACTTCGGATAATGAGCATGCTTATGTAGCTATTCTGTTGTGCCCTTCACATATAAAATTTTCAATAGCAGGCGGCTGCTCTAAATCTTGTAGATCCGTTTCAGTCAAGGAGTACACACTAATAGCTTTGTCATTCAGATGCGTTTGATTTTTCTGCCGTTTATCCTGCTTGAGATCACCTTAATATTTATGTAGCATATATATTGTATGACCTCTGCGCTTATTCTTCCCGCGTCCTTCTTCAACTCTTCGTGTTAACTTCGGCTTTGCTGCTGTGTCACTACATTCAATGCTTCACCTACCTTGACAAATTGTAGCGCAGGAAAACACAGACAGACAAATGAAACGAAACGAGAGACGAGCGCTAACTATCGGCAAAAGTTTATTTTCGGCGATCCGTGTTTGTATGACAACTCAAAATCATCATCATCATCATCATCATCATCATCATCATCATCATCATCATCATCATCCTACGTTTGTGTCCACTGCCCCTGTCTTGTGCTAGCTGATTCCAACTTGCGCCTGCAAATTTCCTAAAATCCCATTACATATACCCAATGCATTTTCATAAGAAGGTAAACTCCTTACCTGACATGTGCACGGATGGGCACTCACCACTCACACACCCAGAACCAAGCCACGAAATCTTTCTTGCCACTATTATTTCACGTGTAAACTTGTCGGCGCTTTTGCTGACTAAACTACACTGAGCAAAAAATCTGTTCGCAGCCACCCTCGTTTCTTCTGTTTGTCTGTGTCTATGCTGCACTACAATTTGTCCACATGTTCAACCAACAAGCCCAAACAGCGACAATTCATCCATATTCCCGAGTGCCTAAAGGCTGCATAAAAAGGAAGTAGAAAGGGCTCAGCGAGCGCCCTCTGGTTACGCGCTTTTCAAACATATTCAGAGCAGTCTTACCGAACTCCGCGTCATGGCGCCACTGAACTACTACTGCGGCATTCGTGTTGGCTGGCGTCATTGAGGGAGCACTGAAAGGAGGAGGCAGCGGGAGGGAGAAGCCCGGTTTGCGCCAGATGCTTTGCTGTGCAGCTGAGGGACAGGTAGGGAAATGTATATATATATATTTTTTTTGTCGCCCGTAAGGTTAACGTGAGATCGATTAGAACGTTGTTGAAATGCTGTAAGTTCCCACATTCCACGCTCTCTCTTTCGTGTGTTTTCATACACAACCTCACTGCAACGTTAACAGCCAAGTAAGATCGGCGTTCTGGTACAAATTGGCCATTGCTTTCCTTTTTGTTACGGTATGCGCTGTTTACCGAACAGAAAACTTACGATGACTCTCTTACTAGCGCGTAGTGTAGCTAATACGAAAGTTATGGAAGCAAACGACTGTCGATCACAGCATTTAAATAATGGTATAAGTGGGTAATTTTCTCAAAGTAAATAAGGATACCTAAAGAAACACTGACTGTCAGGCTATTTGGCTTTGCCTTGTGGCTATAGTAATTATCGTTAAGTGTCGGGCATGCAGACAAAAATCAGACAATGATGAACGCCACTATCAAATGAGCAGCGCACTAGGAGTTCACACAAACGCGAAAGATACGCAGGTGCTGTAAAACTGATCACGAGATCGGTATTTATTTAGCGTCTATGCGCCCCGTCACGTCACGCGTCGCTACGCGAAAAACGACGACCGGGAAGCAGCACGCGTGTCAAGAAACGGCATTCGTAAAATCTTACTCCAAAGTGTACAGGTGTGCGGACACTTCTCTGATACAAATAGAGGCATTGAAAGGGGTATTGCCTGGCAGTGCATCGACTACGAACTGCGAACTTCAAACTTACATGTCATGCAGCATATATTTGACGAGCAGGTAGGCCGCATTTTGGCAGCGGGCCTCCTTACGACGCTCGTCGTTGCCATAACAGAGTCAGTCAGCCGAGGCCGATCCGAGATATTGAAGAAGGGGCCCCGATGTAATACCATATTTAGATTCGCGCAACCTAAAAAAAAAGGTTAAGGTTGCTATTTGGGCCTCTTTCCCAGAATATGGAGTCACATTGGAGTGTTTTACGGACAACGTGTCCTTCGTGGTGCCCAACGCGCTATATAATCTGTATAGAAAAGGTTGTGTGCGAACAGGCCGTCTCGCGGCTTTCTCAACCCCTAATAAAGTGCAGAAACTTGGTCAGTTGAGTTGAAATCAAGCAAATGAGCATGAAAAGCAGAGCACAAGTGTCCCTTTGTAAAATGCTCCCTCGGAGTTTACTCCGTACTCATGACGCCTGCGAAAAGTCACGTGAGCCACACGAAACCATGCGTAAAACGATTGTCTGAGTGAGCATGCTATAAAAGTCAAGCAGAAAGAGGATAAGCAGGAACTTTCGGTCGGGCACGTTACGTCATGTGGATGAGAGCCTGGACTCTAGGCAAAAGCACCACGTCTCGGTTGGCTTTAGAAATATTGTTTTATCAAAAAGAGGTCCTCTATGTGCATAAGCGAAGAGCCCAACAGCGTGCTCACTTCCGATATGATTTCATGAATTCCGCTATTTGACATGCGCGATGTTTATGTCGTTGTTTATTGCGCAACGATACGATGATGTGATGGAGTGCATAGGTTCCAAACAGTACATTTTCCTTGTGATGTTTTGTCCATGGTTGTGGATGCGTGGGCTCGAATGATACGCTGTTTGTAGCGTTAACTGTCACTTCATTGAATATTCACTGTAGCAATGCTAACTGAACTTTAGTGCGCTTTATGTTTACTTTATTTGTTAGATTTTAGGCGGATATGTGACACGGCACTTACAGTATTTACGCTGTTCGAATATGTTATTTTCACTCATGATTGGTATGTATAACTTTTGGTTATCACCGGGCTTATTCTCCGACGCATTTGAGACATGTGAGGTGTTTTTTAAATAAGTACATGACATATAACAGTAGGTGTTCTTTGTGAATAAACAACTGACACTAGCACTCGTTCTCGTCGGTTTGTTGTCTATGTCTGTCCACCACTTCGCGATAAGTTATACAGTCAGAAGGATAAGTATTGCACAAAGAAATTGCTTTTAAATGAATGCGTTATGAACATGAATAAAACAGGCAAACTTGGTAGTTTAGATCGTTTCGTCACGCGTAATATTTATCGATACTGTTGCATTCATACCAGGAAGATCACATGCTACTCAGTCAAGAAAAAGATGTATACAGATTTTTCTTGAGCGTCTAGGTCAATATTTCCAACCGTTGTTGAATTAACAGAACTAGAAAAGCGGTGGTCCCTGGTTCGAGTCCCGGACCAGGAAGAATTTTTCTTCAACTGCGAGGCTTTCTTAAGAGGAACCCGGTTGGGGTTTCCATTGTAGCAATTGCTACATTTGGGTGGATGTCTCAGTTTCCTTTTAATTACTTATCTCCACCTAGCGGATTTCCGCTGAACTATTACGTCATACACTTGCCTTTGCTTCGAGTTGTCGACCAATTCGACTTCGCCCTGCCATCTGCTAGCCGCCTGGTTAGCTCAGATGGTAGAGCGGCTGCCCCGGAAAGGCGGTGGTCCCGGGTTCGAGTCCCGGACCAGGACGAATTTTTCAACTGCGAGGCTTTCTTACGAGGAACCCGGTAGGTTTCCATTGTAGCAATTGCTACATTTGGGTCGATGCCTCAGTTTCCCTTTAATTGCTTATCTCCACCTAGTGGATTTCCGCTGAACTATTACGTCATACGCTGGAGATGACGTATGTCACGTGACATTTGGAGGAGCACTCGGCGAGGAGAAGAGACCAGCCGACGAGGAGAGTGGCGAAGGAAAGAGCGAAACGAGAGAGGACCGTGTTTCGATCATCAAACGCGTGTAACTCCGCTATTACGGTACCATTTAGAAAAATTCTCGCGGCTACGTGTTTGTTGTAGAATCGTGTACAACTGCAGCACTGCAACTAAATGTCGACCTCTGGGTGGTTTAGGGGGCTTTAAAGGGTGCGAAAGGGTTTAAAAAAGGTATTAAAAGTATGCAAGCATGATGAGATTGCCCAGAGAATACATTTATTTGTCTGAATTGAGAATAAAGTTCTTTGTCTGTCTGTCTGAATTGAGAAACCAAATTCGCAGGCTTTCTAAAGACGAAGACGCATCCATATTGAATGACTAGGAATGCTGAACAGAAATTAGGTGAGTTACTTGATGCGTTAGCTCAGTAACTGCTGCCTCTCCGCACCAAGCTCCCCTGCTACAAAATCTTTCGAAACGTTACCACTTTCTACTTGCAGACTCCAATAACAGTTAGCAATGGAATCGAAAATACTATTGCATTGCTACTCTAAACCTGAGATATTCGCACACGCCTACTTTTAACACTTAAACACATGGTATACTGCAGGCTGGTGGCGTGGAGTGGTGGCGTGGAGCAGAGGTAGAACACCCGATCTCAAATCTGAAGGTCGTAAGTTCGAATCCTACTCCAGTCCACTACATTTTAGGCATGAAGTGGTGCCTGACACCGGTAAAAAATATATATTGCCGAGAGCTAGTGGGGCTATACTAGTTCATGTGCGACCAAATTAGGCAGGTCCACCAAGCTTCATCAGAGTCACTCCCTCACCAGAACAGGAATTGGCCTCCCTGGTGCTGTATTTGGCCACTACCTCCCTCATGACTCCGACGCAGAGAGAGGCCTTCGTCCTGCAGTGGACATAAATATAGGCTATGATACTGCAGGGCCTTTTATCTTTTGTTACTTTGCGACCCGATCTCGCATACCTTGCGGTGCAATAACGTCCACACAGGCGTGATAGCCACGTTGCGCAATTACTTGTGATGGAACCTTCTGCGTTCCAGGTTGCTCGAAAGGCATTCACGACCGTCGCCACTTGACGCATCATTCCTTGGCTCTCGTCGTCTGCGTGAAAAGTTCCTCGCGCGCAATGGTCGCAAGCACTTTCTTGACTCGCAATTTGTCGCTCTTCCCCAGAACACCGTGAGTTTAGCCAACCAGAGTATATTGTGACGGTTGCTTTGGACAATGACAATGGTGTTTATGCAACACTGGGCTTGGGCTGTGTGGTGTCGTCCTACCTGTTTCTTCTAAGGGCGATCTTGCAACATTTATATATTCCTTCTTTTTCAACTGGTTTTATACTTTGCACTAGAGTTTGTTGGATAAACTGCCCACCAACTCGCCCAACACAGTTCTCTGCTGAAGCCTATGTAGCGATGTTTGACGGACTGCGCAGCAACGATACATTTTTCTAAGCATCTAGTACTTTTTTCTTTCATGGTCTACAGGTCACTAGAACTAGTTTGCTGGTGACTTCGAAATGCACACTCTATTACTATAAGAAATAGAAAGACTGTGATATTTCACAGTCGATCCGTGGAGGAGAATTGGATGCTCTTCAGAAATAATATGGCTGCCTTAGTTAACCAGTACGTCCCTCTCATTAAGATAACCAACGATAAATCTAACCCATGGTTCACCAAACCCCTACGATTACTGCGAAACAGGAAGAAACGCCACTACGACAGTGCTAAGCGCTTGTACACGCAAGCAGCTTTGGACTTATAAAGGGAAAGCTTAAAAATGTACTGTTCTGCCCTGTCTTCTGCTAAGGATAAATACTTCACTCGTGACTTGCCTTCTCTTCTAAAAACTAATCTCATGAAGTTCTGGCAAATTATAAGCCCAGATCAGGACCACAATAACATTCCCTTACACAACAATAATAACACTCCACGTCCAGATACTCAATGCGCTTCTACTTTCAATACTCATTTTTCTTCTTTATTCACCACAGGAGATCAGTCTGATCTGCCGCATGTATCTGAACTAAAGTACCAATACATGTCACCAATAGAAATAACAGTAGAAGGGGTCGCATGCCTGATAAATAACTTCAATCTAAGCACATCCTGTGGGGTTGACAATATAATTCTAAAATTCTCAAAACACCGTCATAGTGTCTAGTAAAATTCTTTCTCACATCTTCACGCTATCAGTAGAGACTGGCCTGCTGCCTTCGGACTGGAAGATAGCAAAGGTTATGCCCATATTTAAGTCAGGTAATAAATACGCACCGGAAAACTACCGTCCAATATCATTAACATCTATATGCTGCAAAATGCTAGAACATATAATTGCATCAAATGTCTACAGCCACTTGGAAGCCAAGAAATTTTTCTTTACTAATCAACAGGCATTTCGGAGAAAAACTCTCATGTGAGACGCAATTATTTGAATTAACAACTGATTTGCAAACTAACATGGAAGAGGATCTACAAACTCATTGCCCATTTCTAGACTTTTCGCAAGCGTTTGACCTTGTAGCACATTGCCGTTTGATTTTGAAATTATCTGCTCTTAATCTAGATTCTCTTACAGTAACATGGATTCGCAATTTCCTTTCTAATCATCAGCAATTCACAGCAGTTAATAATTTTGCATCTCCTCTTTCACACGTTACTGCAGGTGTACCACAAGGTAGCGTTCTTGGTCCGTTACTATTTCTAATACAAATTAATGACTTGCCGATTAACATTTCGTCTCACGTGCTCATTTTCGCGGACGAATGCATTCTTTATCGTTCAATTAAGGGTGCCGATGATCATAAAATCCTCCAAAAAAGATCTTGAACTCATTTCTCTTTGGTCTAACACTTGGCTAATGAAGCTTAACGTTTCTAAATGTAAAACTACTTCTTTTAGTCGCAAGTATACTAACTCTACGTTTTCTTATCACATAGATAACATCACTATTTTGCATGATACTCAATATAAATATCTTGGTGTTAACCTAACTTCGACTCTTTCATGGTCAACGTACATTGCATACATATGCGCTAATTTCTCGAGATCATTAGGGTACATACGCCGAAAGTTACATAATTCTACTAAAGATATTCGTAAACCAGCTTACCTAACATTTGTCCAACCTCAGCTTGAATACGCTGCATCCGTCTGGCCTCTCCATCAAAAATATTTGATCGAAAAACTCGAATCTATTCAGAATAGGGCAGCGCGATTTATCTCACGTTGTTATGACTATACTAAAAGCATTGCACAAATTAAACTCGACCTCTCACTACAGCTTTTGCATGATCGTCGTGATATAGCCCTGCTATCCTTATTTCATAAATACGTCCGTAACACAGCGCCATAAGTTCTGCCTCTTGAAACTCCTCATTACAGGTCACAGCGGCTGTACAATTGGTTCAATTCCATGCGCATCTACGGAAAGACTAATTCATTTAACTACTCCGCTCTTCCAAGAGCCATTCGCCTTTGGAACAACGTTCCTAACATCATAGTTTATGAAAGTGACCAAGAAAATTTCCGGCTTCTTCTAAGAACGTATTTTTCAAACAACTCTACATAACCTGACATATTATTCTTTGTCATTGCCTTTCCCGTTGTTAATGTGCAACTACGCCTTACATACTGTTCTGTTATAGCCTAATTATGTCGCGCTTGTTCTGTAATTCTGTTGACTATGTTTTACTGTGTGACATTTCATTGTTAAATGAGCTGTCGCGTCCAAAGCGTTCAGTTTGTTTCCTAGGTCATATTGTAACACTGTATTAGTATATTAGCACATTTCTTACCCTTTATGTTTTGTATATGTACTCACATATCTCTTCTGACTATTGTATAAGTAATAATTTTTTATTGTACTCTCCCCCCTTACACAATGCCTCTAGGGACCTGTAAGGTATGTTTAAATGAATAAATGAATAAACTGTGCAGTACTGCCAGTGGCGTACGTTGAACTGTGTTTGTTACCACAATATTAAAAAAAATCTCGCTTACTGTTTCAATATTTCGCTACAAGATTGCAGTTGATTGACGAGCAGCGTTAAGATAAATGACGAGAGGTTATGAGATACCTGGTTCCTCAAAAAAAAAGTACATCTCAGTACGTTTTGTGGGGCTGAACTAATTTACTGCTACCCTTTCTCACAGCTGTCAGCGTTGCCTTTTGGAGCTCTAGCTACTTCTCCGCGAGGCACAAAACGATGTGCTTGCACACTGGGTACAGCTGTTGCGGCTACCCTGATAGATAACAGACGTCACCACTGGCACAGAGGCTCAATATTGTATGGAAATTACCGAGTGTCCATGTTGTGGTTTCCCACGGCGAATTACGCTTGCCGCATGAGCTCGAAGTGGAGGCAAAGTGTTGTTTTATCTGTGTATGTACCCCTGCGCACTTTACCTACGTTCGTATGGAACACACAATGTATTCAACTAAGGAAAGAGTTGAATAACTTGCGCTCTTCTATTAACGCGTCTGTGTGCTTTCGAGATACGGATGAGCCTGCCATAGCTTTGAGGTATTTTGTCCAGATTTATCGTGTGATTACGCAGCGTAGTGATGTGTTCACTGTGACTATTTTCAGATCAAAAGAGTGCTATAAATCTGTTTTCAGCGCGAATCATGCCGTTGCGCTGGTGGGCCATGTTTCTTGTTTTCTTGAGAACGCGACTCAACAGCGACGTGATGACCACTCGGCGGTCATCATCGGCGTAACAGCAAAGACGCATAAACGCTGCAGACACAGCTTGTAGCCTCTAAGTGCTGTCGCAGACAGAAGCTGTTGCAGTGAAAGCAGTTGGGTGGGGTGCTTGTTGTTTTGTTGGGTGAAGTTTTACAAGTATGGCTTTTTGGGCTAGTTGGTTAGATACGTCAGGGCCGGTGATAGCTGCATCAGCTCCCATTCAGTTGCTCTAACTACAAATAAATTTGCTTTCCTGGATGCGGTCGGTTTTCATGTGCGATGATTGGACCTTTTCTGTATGCGGGCCTACAAATACGGTTGTTTCTCGAAATAAACACACAGTGGAAAGTTAGCGCTCGTCCTGTTCTCTCGTTCTTGTCCGTGTCTTCTAGCGCTATGACCACCTCTGATGTGGGGTGAGTTTAATCTGTTTAGCACCTCGCTCTCTCTCTTTATATATATATATATATATATATATATATATATATATATATATATATATATATATATATATATATATATATATATATATATATATATATATATATATATATATATATATATATATATATATTGTGACGTCACAGTAAGGGCGGACCTTTGCTGAGCCCGAGAGACGACACGGCGAAGAAGGGCGGCGTCCACAACCGGCATGAACAGCCTTCGGCACAGTCCACGCTTATGATGCGCCCGCACGCACGATAAAGATGAAGGGCACACGCATGATGATGATAATGTACAGATGATGAAGAAGTGCACAATAAATGCCCACACTAATTTCCCTCGCGCGAAAGCGGCCAGGATGGCCGCTGCCTAAAGGTATGGGGATTCGAACGCCACGTGAAGGGCTTCATGCGAGACACGTGGACCACTTCGGTAGAGCGGCAACGGCGGTCAGTTGATGAAACAACAGGGGTCACACGATAATTAACTGGAGAAGTCATTTCCAGGGCCGCGTAGGGGCCAATAACCTGAAACTGATAGTTCTCGCATGACCCATGGAGGAGTGCGAACTGATGTCCAGAGCAGCACTTCATCGCCAGGCTGGTAGAATACTACGCAATGATATTCGTCATAATGATCCTTGCGGTCCCGTTGTATGGCTGCGGTGTTGACGCGGGCACCTGGGGACAATGGATGAGGTGGGAAACATAATCTTCGCAGGAAGATCGAGAAGGACTGACAGGAGCAGAAAAGAAATAAACATCGAGAAAGGAACTGGGTGAACGGCCATAAACAAAGTTGAATGGCCAGTAACCGGTTGTGCGTTGAACGGCGCTGTTATACGCGAAGGTGACAAATGGCAAAATTGTATCCCAGTTTCTGTGATGTGCTTGAATATAAGCGGCTATCACGTCAAAGAGCGTATGATGAAACCACTCAGTCAGGCCGTTGGTCTGAGGATGATAACTTGATATAGTCTTGTGAGTGGTGCCAGAGGCTTTGTGCACTTCGCCTACCAGTTGGGAAAGAAATATCTTTCTGCGGTCGCTCAGAAGGACACGAGGGGCGCCATGGCACAGGATTATGGATTGAAGAATGATTGTGTAGCGACTTTGGAAGCCGATGTTGAACTTACACAAGCTGTTTCGCCATAGCGCGTCAGGTAGTCGACGGCTGTCACTATCCATCGACTACCAGTGGGAGTCATGGGAAGTGGCGCATAGAGATCAATGCCAACAACCTCAAATGGTTCCGCAGGACATGATATTAGTAGTAGTTGCCCGGCAGGAGGTGATGTTTAACGTTTTAGACACTGACAAATGGCGCCGGAAGCGGCTTATCTCGCCACACTGGTAGACAGGCCAGGCCAGTAGAAGCGACTTCTTATGCGGTCGTAAGCTTTCTGGATGCCAAGGTGGCCAGCAGTCAAATCGTCATGAAAGGCCTCAAGGACACGCACACGAAGGCAACGAGGTAGCACGGGCAACCAGCGTCGTCCGTCAGGATGGTGGATATGGCGGTACAGCACGGAGTTTTCCAGCTTAAATTGCGTCAGCTGTCGACGAAGCCGGGCGTTAGGCGGGCGCGAAGCTCCACGAAGGTGGTCTATAATACGGCGACAGCATGAGTCGGCGAGTTGTTGAGACGAAAATGATTCATGGTCGTGCGAAGTGAGACGATCAAGAGCGGCGAAGGACAAAACTGCTGTAGAAGAGACGTCAGCGAGTGCGTCACTGGAGGTGGTGGTGGCAGAACCATTGATGAGCGCGGCTGTAGGAAGCGGGCAGCGAGAAAGAGCGTCTGCGTCTTGGTGCGTCTTACCAGACTTGTAGATGATTTCAAAGTCATATTCTTGCAGACGAAGAATCCAGCATCGTGACAAGTTCTTGAGTGTGGAAAGCCAGCATAAGGCGTGATGATCCGTAACGATGGTAAAATGGCGGCAGTGGAGATGAGGGCGAAATTTCTGGACGGACCAAACAACAGCGAGGCACTCCTGCTCGGTGATGGTATAGTTCTCGGCAGGTGTGAGCACGCGGCTGGCATACGCAACGACTCTCTCAGTGAAGAGTAGTCTCGCTGCAGGAGCACATCCGCACAGGAACACATCGCTGCAGGAGCACATCCGCTAACATCCGCTTGCAAGAGTGTGGGTGCAGTACCATCAAAATGACACATGACAGGTTCAGATGTGAGGGTGCCCTTTAGCTGGTCACATTCATCTGACCACACGAAGGGAGCACCAGAACGAAGTAAGTGGTGTAAAGGTGCAGCTATAGGGGAGAAATCGCGAATAAATCGGCGAAGATAGGAAGCGATGCCGAGAAAATTGCGTAGGTCCTTGGTCTTTTCTGGACGAGGAAAGTGAAGCACCGCCGAAATCTTGTCAGGTTCAGGTCGAGTACCATCCTTGCTGACAATATGACCTAAGACCTTGATCATCTTGATTGCAAAATGACACTTTTGGTGTTGAGCTGAAGACCAACGTTGTCTATGCGCGTGAGAACCTCGTCGAGACGTTGCAGGTGCTGTGCAAATGTCGACGACAAAATAACTATATCATCCAGATAGCACAAGCAGCTCTTCCACTTCAGGCCACGCAGAACGGTGTCAATCATGCGCTCAAAAGTTGCGGGAGCATTGCAGAGACCGAAGGGCATGACGTTGAGCTCGTACAGACCATCTGGGGTTGCAAACACTGTTTTTTCTTTGTCGGCTTCGTGCATCGGAATTTGCCAGTAACCTGAACGCAGATCAAGACTGGAGAAGTACTCGGCACCTTGCAGGGAATCGAGGGCATCGTCAATGCGAGGCATGGGGTACACGTCCTTGCGCGTTATCTTGTTGAGCGCTCGGTAATCTACACAGAAATGCACGGAGCCATCTTTCTTTCGGACCAAAACAGTGGGAGACGACCAAGGGCTAGCAGATGGGCGAATTATCTGACGTTGCAGCATGTCAGCGACGTTTTGCTCAATAATTTTGCGCTCAGCTTGAGACACGCGATACAGCCGGCGACGCGCGATGAATCTGCCGTCTGTCTGAATCCGATGTGCTGTGACGGTCGTCTGTCCCAATGTCGAAGAATGGGCGTTCAATGAACCTTCATGCTTCTTCAACAAGGCAAGGAGCTCTTGCGTCTGCGAAGGGGTCAAGTACGAGCTGATTACAGCAGCAAGAGCGGAGGTAGAGGCAGAATGTCCAGCAGGAGGGATTTCGGAGGGAGAAGCCTTGAGGGGAACGACAGAGGGAGGCTCTGAATCAGCAACGCAAGCCAAAGTGGTGCCTTTAGGAAGTAGAATTTTCTCAGGTGTTGCGTTCCTTGCGGCGAGAAGTGCGGAACCATTATCAAATCTAACTAGGCCTGAAACAATGGCTACCCCTTCTGTGAGCTAACGCCGCACAAGGTACGACTAACACATCGTCATGGTCGATGACGTCGGACGTGATGGTCAGAATTGGCTGACAGCCTGGAGGTAGCTCGGCATCTTTTGCAGCGAATAGACGGTTTCATCGCCGAGCGAAAAGTCGGTGTCGGTAATATGTATGACACCTTGCCCACAACATATAGCAGCAGAAGCAGATGCAAGGAAATCCCATCCTAAAATGAGCTGGTGAGAGCAGGGCGACAGCACAGCAAATTGTATCGATGAATACACACACTGCACAAAACGCGGAAGGGCGGATTGTGTTCCCTTGAGCTGCAACCAGCGCGGGTCCATCGTAATGCGTCGTAACTTTCCTGAGACGCCTACACAAATCAGAATGCATTACAGATAAAGTCACAACGGTGTCTACCAAAGCTTCAACGTGCACACCTTCAACAAACACGAACATCATATTACAAGGGCGCACTGGAGGAATTGTAGTCCTGTCGGTGAATGCAGTTTTTCCTCCGAAAACGGCATTACTTAGTTTTCCGGGCGGCGGCCAGAGGTGAATGAGGCAGGCCGAAGCGGTGACGAGGAGCGGCAGAAGGGCGAAGGTGATCGACGTCTGGTGGTGCGGTAACCATTCGGCGTCTCGGTCGTTGCGGGCGTAGATGGGTAAAGGCGCGGAGGGGAAGCGTAACGACGGCTTTGGTGAGAGGCCCCACCAGAATACGCATCGCGTTGACACAGGTCGTACCCGCGACGCTCATCTTGCTGGCGCTTGCGGCAAAAACGTGATATATGGCCGCGATAACCACAGTAATAACAGGTAGGACGAGATGGTCGCCATGGCGGGTAGTAGGGGGCGCTCGGTGCGCTGTGAGATAGTGTGGTCAGATGGGGCGAGGACGGCTCAAGTGGTAATGAGGGTACATTGGCTGGAGGATCGACACGAACCTGCGCGTATGCGGGTAGAGGCAACGTTGAACGTGTACACTAGTTGGAGGCGCAGTAGCAACCTGCGCGTATGTTGGTAAGGTGCGAGGGGTCGGATGGTCCACATGCGCAGAGCAGGTCATTGACGCAACTTCTCTGATGACGTCGCGCAATGCTGCACCAGAAGGCTGAGCAGGAATCACCAACGGAGATGACAAGTGATTGTAGTTCGCGTATGATCGCCCGGATCATCATACGCAAGTCAGGGTCTGCCGCAGAACGGTGTTTGCCTAAGTCTGGCTGGAAGTGTACGGACTCGAGCTCGTCGAGGCGCTGGCACGTCAAGACTATGTCAGCGACTGTAGCCGGGTTCTTGACGGCGAGCGCGTTAATTTGAAGCCACAGTCCCAATACCTTTGAGAATGGGGCGTATCCTGTCCGACTCAGCCATGGCATCATTGACACGGCGACAGAGTGCAAGCACTTCCTCGATGTACGATGTGTAGGACTCGCCAGAGTGTTGTTAGCGAGCATCCACAGTTTTCTTCGCAAGGGCGGAGCGAACCGCCGGCGTGCCAAAAACTTGCCGAAGCTGCTGCTTGAAGTTCGTCCAATCGGAGAAATCAATCTCAAGGTTGAAAAACCAGGTCTTCGCCACACCGGTCAGGTAGAACGAGGCATGGCGGAGCTTGTGGAGATCATCCCACCGATTGGCAGAGCTTACGCGCTCGTAATCATCCAGCCAGTCCTCAGCATCTTCACCGCAAAGACTAGCGAGCAGATAAGGATCACGCTGGTGGCCGCTGATGATCACAGAAGATGCGGCTTGTGGAGGCGGCATGGTTAGGGCAGAAGCACCAGGTTGCTCGTCCTGCGACATGCTGGTGGACAGTGGGCACAAGCGGCGACCCAAACGAAGCTCCAGGAAGTAGGCCAGGGGTGTAGAGGATGGGGAATCAAGAAGCACCTCCAGCACTTGTGACGTCACTGTAAGGGTGGACCTTTACTGAGCCCGAGAGACGACACGGCGAAGAAGGGCGGCGTCCACAACGGGCATGAACAGCCTTCAGCACAGTCGACGCTGATAAAGCGCCCGCACGCACGGTGAAGGTGAAGGGCACACGCATGATGATGATAATGTACAGATGATTAATAAGTGCACAATAAATGCCCACAATATATATTGTGACACTCGTACGTGCGTGCTAGGTTTACGCCTTAAAAGATTGTGGGGCTTCCAAGGCGGGTGAAGAGGAAGACGACGTGCGGCAGGCTAGTTGAATCTTGACAGGCGCTCAGCTGATCAAGGCCGTCGCGACTAACCCTGCCTGGCTGGCTGTTCAATAAACGCCTTTCGTGGGCGTAACAAAGTGGTGGAGGTGCTGCGGAACCGTTCTCCAGCATCCGACCGCAGCTTGACACCACCACCCGCTCCTCGCGTAAGCCGGTCGCCGTCTCCGCGGCTTCGCTACCCGTGGCCACCTCCGGAAAACTAGTCAGCGCTGCCGTTGGAGGTGAGGTCGCTGGACAATCCTCGATGTCACCAGAGATACCTCCACCCATTTGTATGCTTAAGAATAAGGTGTCTGTACTGATTGACGGAGTTTCGACAATGGCCTTAGTGGACACGGGAGCAACCGTTTCAGTGATGAGTCTTGCGTTTAAAAGCGTCCTAGGACGAAAAGTGATCTTTCGCTGGGACCGTGTCGATACGTTTCGCGGAGTGAGTGGGGACTTGTTCCACCCTGTCGGGGTGTGCAATGTGGACGTTATTTTGGGTGGTCAGATATTCTACGCAGAGTTCGCTGTTCTGCCTCATGCTACGCATGACGTAATCCTGGGCCTTGATTTTTTGAAACTGTGTGGTGCCACTGTCGATTGCGGAACAGGAGAAATTAGTGTAGGTACGAGCTTTTCGGCTGCGTTTATGGAGACCCCGCCGTATCACGAAAGTGTGCTTTGTGTAACCAGGGATACAGTTGTACCTCCGTTATCTGCAACTTGGGTTTCAGTCTCCTGTTTCCCTACCACCGACAGAACGTTTGACGTTACCGTCGAACCCGTTCGGTTGAGCTGCATCGAGAGGAATGTGCTGATACCGCATTGCACGCTCTCAGTTGTTTACGGATGCACTAGCTTATGGACTGTAAACTGTTCTAGTGAAACTGCAAAGGGCCTGAAACTTGCCGCCTACCATGAAGATCAAGTGCTGTCACTCGCCATTCTTACATATGCCCCTGATTCTGCGGATGAACACCATTGCGTTAATACATGCCCTGCGGTGGACTCCTCCATTCTAGCTATGGTGAACAAGTCGCTCAGCACAAAACAGCGTCACGAAGTGGCGAATATTCTGCTAAAACATTTCGGGCTCTTCGACTTTTCGCAGCAAGAGGGGCCACCATCGTTTCCTCCTTCTAGTATACACCATCGCATAGATACGGGATCTGCCCAGCCTTTGCGACAGAAGCCGTACAGAGTCTCACCATCGGAATGCAAGGTGATCAACGACCAAGTCTGCGAAATGCTAAATAAGAATGTAATCCAAGAATCATGCAGTCGGTGGGCAGCGCCAGTGATTCTGGTTAAAAAGAAAGATGGGACATGGCGATTTTGTGTAGACTACCGGCGTCTCAACACCATTACTAAAAAGGACGTGTATCCTCTTCCACGTATCGATGATGCTATCGACTGCCTCTCATCAGCATCTTACTTTTCGTCTGTCGACTTGAGGTCGGGGTACTGGCAGATTCCTATGCACAAGACAGACAAGGAGAAAACGGCATTTGTAACACCAGACGGACTTTTTGAATTTAACGTGATGCCTTTCGGCCTGTGTAATGCACCTGCAACTTTCGAGCGCTTCATGGACAACATCCTTCGTGGTTTGAAGTGGGAAGTGTACCTAGACGATGTAGTAATTTTCGGGCACACGTTCAGCGTGCACAACGCACGTCTTGATCTTGTGCTAGACTGCTTGGGGAAAGCAGGTTTGGTGCTCAACTCGAAGAAATGCCATTTTGGAGAGCGCCAAACAATGGTTTTGGGTTATCTAGTGGACAAGAACGGCATACGACCCGATCCAGCGAAGACTGCTGCTGTCGAAGCCTTCAAACAACCTCGCTCAGTAAAAGAGCTACGCAGTATTCTGGGCCTTTGCTCATACTTCCGCCGGTTTATTCGTGGATTTGCCAACATCCCGTATCCGCTGACATGCCTCCTTCAGAAGGGCGTTCCTTTTCAATGGACCCCTGAATGTGAGGCCAGTTTTCGTGAGCTCCAGTTGCTTCTGACGTCCCATCCCATTCTCCGACACTTCGACACGGCTGCTCCCACAGAAGTTCATACGGACGCTAGCGGTATTGGAGTCGGCGCAGTCCTTATTCAACGCGTCTACACCAAAGAACACGTCGTTGCCTATGCGAGTCGCTCCTTAAGCAAGTCCGAGCGCAACTACACAGTCACAGAGCAAGAATGTCTCGCAGTGATTTTCGCAGTACAGCGCTTCCCGTCATACCTGTACCGACGCCCCTTCACCGTGGTGACAGACCATCATTCTCTCTGCTGGCTGGTTAGTCTCCGTGATCCGTCAGGTCGGCTTGCGCGTTGGACACTTCGTTTACAAAAGTATGATTTTACCGTTTCTTATAAAAGCGGCCGACGGCACGCCGATGCTGACTGCCCTTGCGTCTGCCGCTTCCGACAACGGACTGCGACGCGGACAACTTCGATCGCTATATCGCATCGTTGGAGCCTGGATTTCCTGATATTAATACCTTCAAGATCGAGCAGCGAAAGGACAGAACTTTAGAACCACTGCTCACTGCTGCAAGGAAATCAATACCATCCACTCGTTTCTGCGTTCGGGACGGAGTACTATACAAAAAGAACTATTCTACTACAGGTCCACGACAACTCCTGGTGGTCCCGGAGAATCTCCGTGTTTCCATCTTGCGCGCTATGCATGACGATCCAACTTCTGGTCATTTTGGATCTGCGCGAACGCTCTACCGCACGCAAGAAAGGTTCTACTGGCCTAAAATACGTCAGACGATCGAACAGTACGTGACCAGCTGCAACGAGTGCCAACGTCATAAGCGTCCGACGAGCGCTCCGCCTGGTCGACTACATCCAGTGCCACCCCCAAGCACTCCTTTCGAGCAAGTCGGCATCGACCTTCTCGGTCCGTTCCCGCTGTCATCTGATGGGAATCGCTGGATTGTCTTGTGTGCCGATCACTTGACACGCTACTGTGAGACAGTTGCTATACCATCGGCTACTGCCACCGAAGTGTGTGTTTTCTGCTGCGTTTCGTCATTCTCCGACATGGACCTCCCAGAGTCATCATCAGCGATCGTGGGCACCAGTTCACTGCAGACGTGGTCGAAGAGATGCTCCGTCTATGTGCTTCAAGTTTTCGACATTCCACCCCGTATCATCCACAAACAAATGTCCTTACGGAACGCACCAACAGAACCCTCACTAACATGCTGTTCATGTATGTCGCTTCCGATCATAAGAACTGGGATAGCGTGCTACCTTTCATTACGTACGCATTCAATACCTCACAGCACGAAACTACGGGCTACAGTCCCTTCTTTCTTCTATATGCTCGTCCGCCGCGTTATACATTGGACACTATCTTCCTGTTTTCAAGCCACGATAATCTTTGTATATCCGAGACTGTCTCTCTTGCTGAAGAGGCCCGACGACTTGCTTCTTTGCGCACGCTAGTTTCACAAGACCGCTCGAAGGCACGCTACGACCGCCGACGCCGACACGTGATATATGACCCTGGTGACTTGGTGTGGTTGTGGAAACCAACGAGAAAACGTGGGTTATCTGAAAAGCTCCTGGCCAACTATGTGGGGCCCTATGTTATCACGGATCGTATAAGTGAATTGACCTACCGTATAGCACGCCTCACATCAAATGGCCGACGGTCAGCAAATACTGAAATTACGCATGTCGCCCGTTTGAAGCCTTTCGTCTCTCGACAGCCCGTTTGACTTACCCGGTGGGCTTCGTCTGCGCGGAGGGAAATGTGACACTCGTACGTGCGTGCTAGGTTTACGCCTTAAAAGATTGTGGGGCATCCAAGGCGGGTGAAGAGGAAGACGACGTGCGGCAGGCTAGTTGAATCTTGACAGGCGCTCAGCTGATCAAGGCCGTCGCGACTAACCCTGCCTGGCTGGCTGTTCAATAAACGCCTTTCGTGGGCGTAACAATATATATAGGTCCAGAAGTCCACCACCCCTCCAAGACCACCTCAGATGGGTTTCAACCTGTGCAGCTTTGCGGACGTCACTCGGCGACCGACGCAGCCAGGGCAGAATTGACAATTGCAGGGTTCAGGTACGGTCCGCTCCCCCAATCCACGGTCACGCGCATTTCAGCAAATCAGGAAAACGATTGAGAAACGTGTAAAGTACAATATTCACAGCACGACGCTTAAGTCATATGCAGCCTCTAATTTGGTACCAAAAGACTTGTGCCTCCAGCTAAATCCAGCAATGACAACACTAGATCGGGATGAGCAGGCGAAGTGGGACAAAACACTTCATGAAGCGTCGTTTAATTTCACGAAAATCATTATTGACCACAGTGAACGCAAGTCTCACGAGCTAGAGCAAGCTGAACACTCACTAAAATGCCAGTCAAATCTTAGTGAAATAGAAAGCAACGACCTAGTTGAGTATGAAAAAAGAAAAAAAAAATAGGGGAGACAAAAGAGAGCAAGCGTCCGAAGTTAGAGCGGGATTGCGTACCTCAGACGATTTCCATCAGCGCGAATGTACCTGCCACAATCACAAGTATTAACAATGGCGTAGGAACAACGGTAGTTGAACTTTCGTCTGGCCGGTTATCGGCCTGCAAAATTAGTCTTCTTGATAAAGGCCTTACATTCTGTCCGGCAAGCGGTAAATCTAATGAATTTCAATTTTATCAGGATTTGGATAATTTTCTAGAAATCTTCGCCTACGGGAATATTTCCATGATAAACCCAGTCGAACAGCATTCCCCGGAGCATCAGGAGCAAATTGGTCGCCACCTGATCAGAGGGACAGATATTTGGAAATGTATATATCCGCCGTCCAAAAAGATATCATGACTGCATGTTGAAAAGTGAAAGAAACCCTTTCGACAAAACTTGTCGTACGAAGAGCGTAAGTTGTTGGAGCCTCTGAGCCGCCGATCAGATGTGGTAATTAAACCTGCGGATAAGGGTGGCGCAATAGTAATGTTGAATAAGGTTGACTACCTGAAAGAAGAATATCGACAACTAGAAAATAAGCACATCTATACGGAACTCGCAGAGGAACCCACTAAATTGTTGGAATCAGAAATATGCCACGAAATAAATTCACTGCATAAGGAGGGGAAAATACCTAGATATATGCTTAAAGCAATGCTGGCGATCCAGCCAGCCCCTGGTCGTTTTTATTTGCTTCCTAAAATACACAAAATTAACCACCCCGGTCGCCCTGTTGTCTGAAGCAACGGCACGGTAACCGAAAGAATTTCAAGTGCCTTCGACTTCATAATTAAGGACATAGTTCCGACCATTCCATCTTACATTCAGGACACCAACCAATTTCTTAGCACAATAACTGGACTCGAGATCCCAAAAGAAAGCTTCCTGGTCACAATTGATGTAGTATCCCTATACACAAACATACTACAAGCAGATGGCATTGACGCGACAATCAACGCTGACATGAAGACAAACACGCCTGTAAATATCACTGTCATCCTGAATGTATTACACTGAAGTTGTGCAGGCAATACGAAAAAAAGAAACAAAAAAGCATTGTTTGTGGTTTAATGGTTAGAGATCGGGCTTCTTCGGTGGTGGGCCGAAGTTCGAATCACACCGCCGGGCACGATTTTTTTTAAGAAGGAGGCGGAATCTACTGGACGAGAACAGGACCTGCGACCTACTGACTGACCGAGCAACCCAGGCGAAAACATAGGATGGTATCTTCGCTTTAAACATACACAGTTACTTGCTGCACTAAGACCACCATCACATTGCAAAACAGACTACAGACAAGACGGTGTAGTCGGCTTTGATGGTAGGCAGTGCAAAGACTCAAGCGACACTAAACAAAGAACCAAACAATACAAGAGCTGCTACATTAACTGAAATTTAATGCAGAATTAATACCCGTACATATCAGCCATGAAGACGAAAAAAGAGAGAATACAAAGAATGAAGTCATCACGCGCCAAGCCATGCTCGCAACTTTACACTTTGCACTATCACTCACACCTGCTAGATACCGATTTTCTTTTCTTGTGAGTAAAATGGACTGTGCGCTCACGCAGACTAAATCATCACGCTGCATTGCTTCTGCCTCTACTGTCCAACTACAGGATTGCTCTGTGTTCCGATGCACTATACATGTGTTATCGAAATGGGGCGTACTCTCACACTCGTGACAGTGTACTGCTAAGTGCCCATCTGCGCACTTCTTCGCTTTGTTGTCATGCTCTCTTAGACGGTCTGATTAACGCACCACTCAGTCTGGCCAATGCAGACTCGACCACAAGAAAGCAGATTTTTATACGCTACAACTTGTGTACAAGCTGCATACTGTACAAGCTGCATACATGTCTAACGCTACATGCCTGTTTTCTTTCGGATCGGGACGCGCTCTTCTACACAGTCTGGACAGCTTCTCAGGCGCTGACATTACTACTTTATTGCCAGCTTTGTTGCCAATCTTCTTGAGCTTGTGCGAGACACCATGTATGTAAGGAACTTGCTGTTGCTGGGAACCTCCGTCATTACGTGATCTCCTTCCCTTCCAACTGTCCCTGTGCACCTCTTCAGCAATAGCTGGGATGAGCCTCTGTGGGTAGCCCGTTGCCACCAATATCGAAACCTGTTGGTCAAAGCTAAGTTGCATTCGGTGGAAGCACTTCTTCGGCGAATTATGAAGGCACATTCGTACCACTGAACTTTTTACGGTATTGGCATGGGCAGAGCAGAAGGATGACAAAGGCTTACGGCTCCCATAGGCTCGTAAGACCAACCAACATGGTTATCGTGAAACTGCAAATTAAGGTCAAATTAAGCTGGCTTCCCCACGTTCAGTTCAGTGTTGCAGTGAATGAAGCCTACTTGCCGTGTGCGAACGATGCGATGCGAACGGGTCCCGATAACGCTATCGCGTTTTCACCCTCCAAAGCCTTCGCCTCTCGCAAAAGCTGCCCCCCTGCTTTTGCCGTTCTCACAAATGAAAACTGTTGCGGCGCCATTTATGTTACGAATCGGTTGTCTTAATCAGACACTTTGTTGGCGAATGTCTTGGTCGACTTGAGGGCATTGACTCCGTTTATCCTCATAAACTGCCTGATGACATGACTGACCTTCCTGTTGTCACCATTACTTATACTACCCCAGCTGCTTTGTCATCCACATATGTCTTCAACCTACCAATCGATTCCAAACTCTCCGACAGCCAGCTCACCCAGCTTTTGGAGCTCCTTAACCGTGTTAGATCTTTTGACCATCAACAACCTTCTTTGAGCCGCACATCTGCCATTGTTCATCACATCCACACCTGCACCCAGACACCTCCGCGCCAGCGCCCGTATCGAGTCCCGCACGCATAACGCAGCGTCATTGAGGAACAGGTTAACCATATGCTTCAGCGCGGTGTGCTCCAGCCCTCACACAGCCCTTGGGCCTCCCCAGTAGTACTTGTGAAGAAAAAGAATGGTCATCAGATCTTGGGGGGGGGGGGCTATCGGCACCTTAATAACATCACACGCAAAGATTTTTATCCCCTGCCTTGAATCGACGACGCCCTCAATTGCCCGCAAGGGGCAGAGTTTTTTTGTTCCTATAGGATATTCGATCGGGCTACTTGGAAGTACCTATATGGGTAAAGTTTACCACCTCAAATCTGCATTTGTCACTTCGATGGATTATACGAGTTTAACGTGATGTCATTTGGCCTTTGCAATGCGCCTGCCACTTTCGAACACCTCATGGCAAACATGCATCGAGGCCTCAAATGGCACACGTGACTCTTCTATCTGGACGACGTCGTAGTCTTTTATTGCGATAGCAATTATATGGGCACTCAAAGCGGATTTCTGCCGTCGGCGTCGCCGTCGCCATCGCCGCGAGGTTCCGTATAACGTCAACGGCGATGAAATCGTTGCCGCACGCCGTATGCTGTATGTGGAGTGAAAGCGCGCGAGGGACGCCTGCTTTCACGGGGAGCGAACGCACGGCGGAGAGCAAACGCGCGTTCTGCGCCGTGCTCCCTGAAGCAACGTTCTTAGGGCTGCAGAATTAAGGAGGTCTTTCCTCCTTTAAAATCGCCATATATATAGAGCAAACGCGACTTCTCCGTCGCGCGAAAGGCCGTGGGGGGATGGGAGGGGGGGGAGGGGAGGTGACATTTAGCTGCGGCACCAAATGCGTAATTATATAAAAACTTTGCGAAGCGAGAAGGTGGTGAAGACTTGCGACGCTCCTCGACGAGTGTGCCGTTCTGATCTCGTCGAAAACATCCGAGCCACCCCCAGAGGCAGCGGTAACAGTCACCAACGCCGCGCGCGTTCGGTGCGAACGCGGGCAAGACGCCGACGGCGTCGACAACAGTTCTACGCGTTGTGGTGCTGCTGCATGTCCAAGTTTATCCAGCTGATAAAACTACTATCTTAACTCCGTATAGCTCTCTACTAATTTGCTATCGCAGTTGATACTTCGCCTTTCGGGTGAAACTGCGACATATTTTTAGGGACTTTCATGCTCATCTCAGTCGTCTCGCAAGTGTCCTCACTTGCGTTACTGGTGCTGGGCTGCAGCTCAATTTGAAGAAGTGACATTTTGCTGCACACCCGCTCGCCGTCTTATGCCATGTTGTTTGCGAGGATGGTGTTCTTCCCGACCCTGCAACGCTTCGAGCCGTCGTCATGTTTCCCAGGCCGACTACAACGAAATAACTCCGCTGTTTTATCGGTCTTTGTTAATATTTTCGCCTATTCGTCCACAACTTTCCGTTCATCATAGTCCATTTGCCACAGCTAGCTTCTCGCTGACAGCCAAGACGTCTCGGCTTGGTGTCCCGTCTGCGACGACACATTTGTCACTTTACGCCATTTCTTAACACCCCCTCCTATTCTGCGCCATTCTGACCCGGACGCTCCTACTGAAATCCACACGGACACGAGCGGTGTCGGCGTCGCCGCTTTTCTTGCCCGACGCAAGATTCGCTTCGACGATGACGTCGTCTCTTACGCCAACCACACCCTCCCCAAAGCAGAAGCTAGCTAAACTGTTACGCAGAAAGGTCTAGTCTAGCCATCGTTTCGGTAATCAAAAAATGTCGACCCCCTATGGTCTATGGCAGACCATTCGACCTCGTGACTAATCACCATGCCCTGTGCTGGCTGTCTTATCTCAAAGATCCATCTGGTCGTCGTCTGGCTCGTTGGGCACTACGTCTCCAAGACTATGTATTCGTGCCATTTACAGGTGTGGCTGTAAACATGCAGATGCTGACGCCCTTTCACGCTCTCCACTTGCTCATGAGCCCGGAGCTGAGCCTGACCCAAGCTACCGATTCTTCGTCTCTTACATATGCCGACATGCCATCCGAGCAGTGCCAGGATGCTTGGATATATACTCTCTCCGAGAGTTCCTATGTGAGCCGTAGCCCCGTACCACCACCCGCATGCTTCGACGCACTGCTCGTCACTTTACCAACCGCGATGGGTTTCTGTACCGCCGCAATTACTTATCTGATGGCCGTAAATGGTAGCAGGTGATTCTTCGCCGCCTACTTTCCAACATCTGTGCCTCCTTTCATGCGGTCCCGCAATGCGCCCATGCCGGAGTATTAAAGACCTATGCACGCTTGTGGCTTTGGTACTACTGGCATGGAATGTACCGCTTCGTCCGACAGTACGTCCGCTCGTGCTAACGCCACAAGAGCCCACATTAAACCATGACTGGGCCACTCCACCCCCTTCCCTGTCCAACCGGCCTTTCAAACGCATCGAAATCGATTTTTACAGTCTCCTTCCGAATACTCAAAATGGAAACCACTGGATATTCGTAGCTGTGGACCACCTCATGCGCTACGCCGAAACATGAGCGCTTCAGTCTGCCACATCACGTGAAGTCACCTTCTACATCCTCCATAACCTCGTTATTCGGCACGTGCTAGCTTGGCGTAATGTTTCGGAGCAGAGTTAAAGTGCTGGCGGCATATATGATGCACAGGAAAACAAGAAGAACGGGCTCAGAGAACCATCTAAGGAACTTACCACAAAAGAAGGCGGGAAGAAAAACGCGCGACAAAAGCCACAACGACAACAACTATAACAAAAGAAAAAAAGAAGAGACGTCGAGCGCTTTCAGCATTGATCATTTTGCATATATACGGTTCAGTAGCTTGAGACTCTATAGGTAGCCGAATACTTCATAATATCGACTCGAGTGGCCACGACGGCCAACAGGTCTTTAAACATGCAGGCTGCTGAAGTCGGAGGCTATGGCGTGGCGCTGCTGAGCTCGAGGCTCCCCTCCCCCTTTCCCAAATGACGCTGTGCCTCATAAGTTTATTGAAAAGATGGAGCGAGAAATGGTACCTTTCTCCTGAGTATTTTAGATGTACACGGTATTTCAATTTACCTTTTGTATTCTTCATTGAGGACACTGCAAAATTATTGAAAGTTTGTATGTTATTCAAAGTATGTATGGTATATTAATTTGCGCCATGTCTTCGAGGCGCATGTTTTGTTGTAGTTTCATAGTTTTACTGTCCCATCACATATTTAATTGTAACTCTGCAGGCTTTTACTCTCTGCGAAATGTTAAATATGCGTGATAAGTGTGAGCGATTCAATAAACAGTGCTTGGTGCGCAAGATTTCTGTTCGTTATTAGTACTCGCATTAATGTCTGTGCGGGCGTAACACGCCATACAGCCCCATAAGTAGATTGTTCTCTTGCACGTAAAAGTTCGCGGTACATTCATCCATTCACAGATGTCTCCGCGCAACCGAAGCCAGGTTATTGACGCCGCCATATGAACAAGAATCGGCCTACGTTATGATGAAGAAGTCGTCTGCGAAAGGCCAGTGAAAAACAGATGAGAAAGGCGTTGTGCACGAGATAACCGTATTCGCCGGCGTGAAGACGGCCTCGAGGCTTACCAAGCAGCACAAGACGTTATTTGAAACGTCCCCCAACCCATTTGCGCACGGCGCATGACACACTGCTGCCGCCAATAGATAACGTTATGCTTAGAGCATCCGCGGCAAGAAATTCTTGACAAACACCTACGGTGGCCAGTCTTATCTAATAGTTGGGACACGAACGACACCCATCCTTATCACCCGCGTGACTGTGTAAATTCTTACAAAGGAACAGAACTATTGATGCCAAATTTTATACTGGATCAGCCATGCCAGGTATATTTTTGGCAGAGCATATTCAAATAGTTACCATGCGTGACAGAGGCATGTCGAACTCACAAATTGCGATAGTTACGGAGTACGCGTACTAATTAATTGGCAGGATTTTTAATACATGAAGGCCGCCCCGAGGATGCCGACCGAGAGCAACGACATCCGACGAACGCATCCTGAATGCTGTAAAGTACGACCCCCTTATGAGATCAGAAAGGACCCCGGCCGCTAGCTTGGTGACACGGCGTCTTCATGAACGTGGCCTCCGCAGCCGCGTGACAGCTTGGAAGCATCTGGCATGAATAAAGCCAAACGGCTGGTATTTGCCCAAGAGACATGGACTGCACAGGACTGGAGTAATGTCGTGTTCTCGGACGAGTCTACATTCAAGACCCGATGACACCAGCACCGGCGTATCTGGAGGACTAACACAAAAGTATGATCGCTGGCCTCACATTTTTCTAGGAATGAGGCACCGAAGTAGTCAGTAATCTCGAAGCTACGATACAGTTACTACCTGTGTATTGCTACGTATAGTCACTCTATATACGTATGCATTGCTTTCCTTGGAGAACTTACCTTACCGCCTATACAGAGGGAGGGATCCCAGCAGACGCAGTAAACTGCGTATCAGTTAAAATTTCCTGCTTCTTCGGCAATGCTTCGCTGAGCGGCTGCTCGAGCCCCTTATCGATGCAGCGCTACGACCGCCAAGACACAGTGATGCTCATTTGAATGCTCCGTCATTCGAATGCTCTATCCAACGCTTTCATTGTGCACCACCGTATTAGGAATTCATGTTTGCAGATCACGCCCAAATAAGAGCCTATCAATGACAAACATTCCTTCATTTTCACAGATTTGAAGGAGGAAATATTCAGCGAGTGGCCACCAGTGGACGTTGCAGCGTCAGCATCTGGGGAGCCATATCAATGGACGGATTCTGGTCCTTGGTGCCTCTCGAAGGCCGGTTCAATGCTACCGCATACAGAGATCTCCTATACAGCCCGCTGCTCGCCCACGTCTTGGACGGGCTCTTTCCGGACGGCTTCTTTTACTACCAGCAAGACACCCCTATATGCCCCAGCAACCGAATCACCGACACTGCCCTGCCCATATGGCAGTGTCGGTGATTCGGTTGCTGGTGCAAAGAATCATTATGGTGCTGGAGTGGCAACCGCAAGAAGCCGACATCAATGTAATAAGAAATGTCCGGGGTTCCGTAAAGCGGTCTATGTGTCGTCGACCGCTTCACAGAGCCTCGGTCGAAGAACTGTGCGTGGCCGAGGGGAATCATTTGGCGCATACCGACCTTGCTGTCCACCTGTTCGACAGCCTGCCCCGTCGTATGGCGGCCACTGTGGCTGTTCGAGGCGGCATGACGAAGTACTAGTATAATAGGAGGCCAAGGCCAAGCGGGCAGATCTAGCGTGCTTAAAGCTATGAGCGAGGGAAGCCTTTTTTTTCCGGGTCTGCTATTTTTAAGAATAACAGCTAATATTTACTCCTTCTACGCGAGAGGTGGCGATCACCCTAGCAACCAGCACTTGCATGGACGCAGCTGTCATCTTTTCCAATTCTTAAGCAGCTGTCAGAACCTACGCTAAGGGTCGCCTCTCGACAGAAACATTAAAGGTATTGAGGCGCCGAAGCACTCCGATCCCATACAGCTGCGTTACATGGTTTCCTGGGCACGAGGGGCTGGAGGGGAACGAGGCGGCACACGCCGCGGCCCGCGATCACGCCTGCCGGGCTAACCCTTCCTGCAGAGACCGTACCCATCTCCTACTCAGTGATCCTTCAACATCACACGTTGGAACGCAGGGTGTACGCATCACTTCACTCATAGCTCAACAAAGAAAGCCCCACACTCAGAAGACTACACCCACGAAATACTTATGCATCTATAGACTCTACTCAACGCACAAGAATACCTCTGCCCAATGCGCGGCATACCGGATACCTTGAAACACCTGATCTTAGAGTGCCCATGACATCTTCACACAGACGCATCGCCCTCACCGAAAAACTGTAACGCCAGGCAAAAAGCTCCGGAGGGAATCATCGGATCTCCCGCTTAAGGGGACGCTAGCACAAACGCGTTAGAAACGTGCAGTACTCTCTAGTAAGGGGGAGCGGCCACAGCGTCTTACGCAGCCATTTACACATGCCGGAACGTGCACCGCGTTTGCCGACGCCATCACATGACTGCTGAGAGAGTATACCCCTCGTATTCATAAACGCTCCTCGACTTGAACTTCACTTGCCACCGCCTTGGGCAGCGCGTTCGAAACGCGTTGAAGGTAAGGCGGAGAGGCCACAGCGTCTTACACCAGCTTCTTACACGGGCCGTAACGCGCTAGCACAAACGCGTTAGAAACGCGCTAGAAACGCGGCCTTTCGTTAATGTTGGGTATTTATTGCCATCGTGGTGCGTGTGTCTATGTGCGCTTCGTGGCGTAGTGGTTAGCGCCGCGCGTTCGGAAGCGAGGGGTCCCTGGTTCGATTCCGCGCTATGGACACAACTTTCGGAATTTTTTTTCATAAAACGCCGGAAGCGTTCTCCGGAAGCCGGAAGCTGGCTTCCGGAACCGGAAGCGGAACCGGAAGTGGAAACGGAGGCGGCACCGGAAGTGGAACCGGAAGCGGAAGTCGGCTTCCGGTTATACTATACGTATACATATATATGTATGTATGGGTATAGACCTACACCACGGCGCTACGTCACGAAAATGCGGTGGCGCTGTCGTCGGAATTTAGTTTCGCTTGGTAGGCACTCCGCCGCCGAGTCGCCGCCCGGGTCGCGCCTACCACAGCAGCCGCTGGGTTTCGCGGGTGGTTGTGCAGTTCCATCTGTGAGGTCTTTATTCTACGATTTTACAATGAAAGAAACGCAGTATGTGGTTGAGCTGAGTTGCGTCGAAATACGCAAGAGACTAAAGTTTTCATACGTTTCCTGTTGATGAAAATAGTCGCAAGCAATGGGCCGCCGCGGTAAAAAGCAAAAGTTGGATTATGATACCAGATCATCCATCATGCGCAAAACATTTCGTAACCATTAAGCTTCTCTTTTATTTTGATTGGCGTGCATTAGCCGATCTTGGGATCGTTACGATCTTAGGATCATATACGATCTTAGGATCCTTATTAGCGTGCCATTATAATTGCTTGCCGCACTGTGGGAAAGCTAGATTAGGATTAGCCTTGAATGTATACGTCGAGCGAGCAGATGCCCCACAAAACACGTCACATGCGAATTTGTTTTCATCTCAAAGAATTGAGCCACCAGCAGTGTAAATATCCTATCACACGTTCACATACGCAGGCAGCAGGGTCACAGCTGCATTTATTGCAGTGTGGAAGTCATAAATGCGCCTAAACATGTCAGTTAAATTTCGAGCGCGAAACAAAATGTGCAGTGTTAGTACAGAGTCTGAGCGATCGGACGGCCGCGTACAACAGCTAGCTCACATTGCGCGGGCCTACACAGGCGGCGTCGCTGTAGGGCCGGTACCTTGCCGGTCCCATCACCGAGGCGATCGCTTCTATCGCCGCTCACGGCGACGTAGAAATCGGCTACAGCTTGTTTTTAACATAAGATAGTTCTTAATAGAAAAGCTATCTCGAATTTGCGCGTGTTTCGTAAAGCAGCGCCCAGTACTAAACCACTGGCGCGATCCGGAGCAACGACCCGACGGCATTTCGTCTCGCAGACGGAAACCGAATCACCGGCCGTCTCAGCGAGGCGGTTCGGCTGGCTTGCAAGTACTAAGTTTCGTTTGTTATTCGCACCAACGACACCGACAAAACCGATTCATTTAAGCCCACATTAATCGTGTTGTCGAAAATAAGCGCACAATGATGAGCAGCAGGCCAGGCCGCAAGCGCTGTCGGCCGTCACTGCGGCGGTCAACGAGCTAGGCCTAGCGTCTCGTTCGGCCGTATCCCGATGGAGGTGAGATGCAAGAACGTACATTGGGTGCACATTAGTCTCACGTAGTCAAGCTTAATCCGGCGCCCCCATTACTGTGTGCTTCATAATGAAATCGTGGTTTTAGCTCCCCCACCCCATTAAAAAAAAATGCGCCATCCGCGCGTGCAAGCGGTGGCGGCGAACGTGGGCGGAGCCAAACGTTGGGCGGAGCGTACGCGACGTCGCTCTAGGGCCTAAAATATATCGACGGTGCCTACCGCTGTTTACAAACATGGTGTAGGTCTATACATACATATACGGACACACAACGCCATCTATTGAGCGATTCATAAAACTAGACGTGGCTACCTACTACGACGGGGACGAACGGGTGCCGCTATAAGGAGCTTCGCCCCTAAAAAGCCAAGACCTCATCGAAACATACGAGGTCAAGCTCGTCTCCGACGACCTGGTACAACAACGACACCTAGTCGCCAGGGCCAAGGAGGCAGCGAAGGCCAGCGGGTTCGTGGAATGAAGAGACTTCCCACCTAGAGAGTAGAAGCGGGGCTTGCCCCGGGATACTGTTTAGAAAATAAACGTTTATTCCTGCTCCTCCTCCTGCGCTCATTCATCTCCGGTTTAGTGATCACGCAGCCTCAATGCCCGCAAATCGTAATCCCTGAAATCGTGCGCATTCCGCTACAGCGGACCGTGAGTTCACAACCCGCTCGGTTCCGCTCGTACGGTTTGGCAACGCCTGTGATTTATGGCGGACTTGCGCAGTGCTCCAGCGCATGCAGTGCAGTGTCTCCGGGGGATGTCTCCCGGTCGCGGGTCGCTCGACAACTTTCATTTGTGCAGTGCTAGGGTGCCGCTGATGGCGACTTGCAACTTAATTCTTCACGTACAGTCGAGTGCAAAATATTAGAGACCACGGGAGCGGCGACTAAACTGCATGGCTGCTCCTTCTGACGGCTGCGTGCCGAAGTTCGAGAGCGCGTACTACGCACGCGCGTCCTTTCTTACCTGCCAGCCTGCTCATTCGCTCGCTTCAACCGCGCGCGCACCAGAACGCGTGAGAGAGCGCAAGGTGTCACTTCTGCAGTCGCCGTCGAATCGCCCGAGTGATGATGTCGTCATATCGTAACGAAAACACTTCATTTCCCCATTCTCTTCCTTGGCTCTTTCCAGCTGCTCGATATTCGGTGGTTTCACGCATGTGTCTGGGCACATGATATCTGGACTGAGTACCACAAATAATTGCATCATGCTTAAGTTTCCGGAAGTGGAGCGCAAAAGGCATCGCTGCTTTCTGACCTTATCACAAAACTCGATTTCAGAAAAAGTGACGCAAAGCATGTTTTTCGCGCCGGGGAGCGTCAAGAAGCAAGGCGCAGAGAGTGGCGCGCTCCGAGCGCTGCCAGTGTAAATGAAGTGTTTTCGTCACGATATGACGACATCATCACTCGGGCGATTCGACGGTGACTGCAGAAGTGACACCTTGCGCTCTGTCACACGTTCCGGTGCGCGCGCGGTTGAAGCGAGCGAACGAGCAGGCTGGCAGGTAAGAAAGGACGCACGTGCGCAGTACGCGCTCTCGAACTTCGGCGCGCAGCCGTCAGAAGGCGCAGCCATGCAGTTTAGTCGCCGCTCCCGTGGTCTCTAATATTTTGCACTCGACTGTACAATAAACATGCAACAGCTTCTGTGAAGACACGTTTCACTTTCGCGTTATACCGATTACTATGAAAGAGGGATCAACCATATTTTTCGTGTTCGATCTCGAGGTTTTCGTGGGCCAACGAGCAGGTCCGTTCCTTCGCTCGTTCATAGAACTTCTTCAAACAATAGGATGACGGCAAAGCGCGCCTCTGGCCGCTAAGGCCCCACCAGCTCGACGCGCTTCGGCGTTTTGCGCTGCACCGATTCGCGCAATTTTTGGCATTACGTAGAAGGCAACCACAATTTTTTTAACAGCGAGGCTGTTTAAGGCAGCCGTAATTTGTAGTGCGTATCAAGAAACTAACAAGAAAGAAAATAAATTAGACATTCTTGCCGAGGCGGGATTCGAACCCGCGCGCCCCCTGTCCCGAGGCGAGCGTCGTAACCACTAGGCTATACAGCCACGCTTGCAGAGCATGCATTTATGCAAACCATATGATTGCGTTCGAGTGTGGTCGTCTTCGTACACAGCTGGCGCGTTCGTACGCTCGTGCTCTGCGAGGTGAAGCAACAGGGGGTGTTGCTTCAAGTCTAGGGGGTGTTGGGTGAAGAGGTTTTGCGCGCTATGAAAGCGAGAGAGAGAGACATGCATTCACGGAGCGGGTGTCCTGTAACGCGTTGTCGGTGTTGCAAGCTGCGCTATGCAACACGCAGTGATGGCCGTAAGTACAAGAAATTGTCATCATCATAAGTAATAAGATGAAAAGGTCGCGCGCACTTCCGGAAAATGCTGGGCTACGATCGCCCAGCTTCGTTGTTTGAAGCGTTGCGTGGCCGAGTGCAATGTTATTTTAATGCGAAGGGAAGTGTTTTAGCTGTAATGAACTATTTTGTGCGTGTAGAGTATGAATGAGCTCTGAAAAGAGCGGCTTTGTCACAATGTGGGCTAGACATTTGCGATGCTTTGAATATGATGTTTGTTTGTATCTGGAGCTCCAAGAATAATGAAACGACAAATATAGAAATTATGTTCATGAAAGAAAGGTCAGGTATTAAAGCAGGGTTGGAAAATTATGTGTGTATATATATGATTAAGTTGGCGCGCGTAAAAACTTAAAATAAGGGGTTTTGTGTGCCAAAGCCACTATCTGATTATGAGGCACGCCGTAGTGGGGGACTCCGGATTAATTTGGACCACCTGAGGTTCTTTAAGGTTCACCTAAATCTAATTCACCGAGCTCACATAGAACGCACCCAAACTCGTCGAACCAATCCGAGCAGCAGAAGGAGCTCTGCTCGCGAGCAACAGTCGGATGCATTTTTTGGCTTGGGACTTGCGCTTACAGTTCCAAGCGGCTTGCGTAGCACGAACAGCACAATCTGTATCAGTACTTGATTTTCTGGATGCATTGTTTCACTAAACAAATATATCATCATCATCAGCAGCAGCCTATATTTATGTCCACTGCAGGACGAAGGCCTCTCTCCCTGTGACCTCCAATTGAAACAAATATATACATATACACTAAGTTAAATATAATTCTGTTGAATTACGTGCCAACACCACAATCTGGTTCGGAGAAATGCCGTAGTGGAGGACTCTGACCACCTGGGATTATTTATAGTGCACCCAAATCGTTTTCGCATTTCGCCACGGCCGGCATCGAACCTGTGACCTCAATGAATTAATTTGTGCTTCTGTATATCGCAAATAAAGAAATAGTCGCGTGTATAGTGTTTATTATCCGAAAATGAACTGGCACGCAGTGCTCGTTGCCGATCAAATCTTTCCTATAGAGGGAACATCTCTGGGGGAGTTGGAAGCTCTTCATGCAAAAGCTGCCTGGAGAGTTCTTTTCTGCACTCGCTCCGCTGCCGAAGCGAGCTGGTCGTTCTCCCGCGGCGGTTGGTGGAGCCCCATGGAGCGCGCGCGACCGCACTTGCCAGTTTTCTTTTTTTTTTTTTTTCATGCAATAGGGAGCGGGGTTCATTGTTGGCCAAGGCGTGGCCGCCAGCGCAAGCCGTGTCATTGTTGGCGCTGAAATCGGAGAGAGTTTATTTGGGCACAATAGAAGCGCGGCTTCTCGGTGTGTGCAACTTGTTGCGCGCCGCTGTAACTCCGGTTACACTCGGCATTATGAAGCGCTGCGCCTGTTGACAACAAATGTGTCGGATAGCGAGCACGCTCCTGGATGGCCCGTGTCCTGTACCTACTTCGGTGCAGCACTGGCCGAGCAGATGTGCATTTGGTACCTTCAACAGGTCGCCGAAAGTAGTGCATTTGTACTAGTGTGTACGTTAAATTGGTATCCTGTACACTATTGGCAAAATCAGTACTTCGTCAAAAGTGCGCTTATATTTACCAAGTTCCGTCTACGTGATGACGCTTTCACGGTGAAAGAACGCGGACCACTGTCAGTGTGAAGGAAGTCCCAGCAGTAACATTGCATTTAGATTCGAAGAAATTTCATGACTTATGCTCGATTTCATGATTTAGCAACCTTGGTCAATTTTCGAAATTAATTGCCTTAGCGCGTACACTCGTTACACCTTTGCAGCAGTTTACACGAGCTCCTGAGTCTTGTCTACTGCAAGAAAGTATAAGCACTGGTGAAGCGCACAGCACAGGCTGCTTGTGTGGACACGCGCAGCCGTGTTGCAGAGAGTCAACGGTAATGCTACCTTGCTGACTGAATCAGTGGACGCACAGGCCCCGCCAGCCTATACAATGCAACGTTATGCAGGTTCATTTAAAATGCAGTACGTTCGTAATGACGTGGTGCCCGCCAGTGTCACGCTGTATTCATGTGATGCTCTCTCGTATAAATCACTATTTGCGCCACATACGCTTTGCTGCATACAACTATGTGGTGACCTCGTGTATGCTGGCCGGCGTTTGTGCATGCGTGTGACGGCCCGCAACAAATGCACGACACCAAGTTGACTCTGGGATCCGGTTTGCTTGTTGCAATATTTTACGCCTGGCCTGCGACTGATGCGCTCTCTCTCTCTTTTTTTTTTTCGTTTTTGTCCTCCGAGTGGCCTGGCTGTGCAGAATACTTTCGGGGTCCGAGGAGCAGGTTGCGACTCTTTCAGTCACAGGTGTTTGCCTGGCGTTCTTTTCTGTACGGTGACAATGGCGGCCCGCTTCGTGTCAACAAGGTGGTCGGTTATTGTTGTGACTTCTTTTTTTTTTTTGCATGTGGTAAAGAGCTTATTAAGAGCGCTCCTGCACTGCTGTATTTTTCTTGCGGTCAACCGGCAGAGTCGTAGACTCCCACCATGCTTGGAGGGGTTCTAAGCCCACCCAAATTTTTTTCCTTCGTTTCAATTTCTCCAACAAATAAGCAGAAAGGATGACAGAAAAAAGGTATTTTTTACAGTGTCGCTCCACGTTAGCACTAATAAAAATTCCGAGAGCAAGCGCTTTCTCTGATTCATGACGCTAGAACACTGCGCTGTACTCCTAAAGAGCGCGAATTCATCATTACTGCCGAAAACGTGATTAGCTGAAAAAACAAACAAAAACTCATCCCTATCTCAACGTTGAGTAAATGGTCGTATTCAGGTTTATGTTTTTAAAGCTCAGCACAAGCCAAGCTACTTTCATGACCAGCGGAAAAGCTGCTGGAGAAGATGGAATAACAGTCGAGTTAATCAAAGATGGAGAAGATATCATGCTTGAAAAGCTTTTGGCCCTTTATACGCAGTGCCTCACGACTTCAATGGTACCAGAGAGCTGGAAGAACGCCAACATTATACTAATTCATAAGAAGGGAGACGAGAAATAATTATAGGCCAATTAGCAATTGCTTTCAGAATTGTACAAAATATTCACCAAGATAATTCCCAATAGAATAAGGGCAACACTTGACTTCAGTCAACCAAGAGAACAGGCTGGCTTCAGGAAGGGATATTCTACGATGGATCATATCCATGTCATCAGTCAGGTAATCGAGAAATCTGTGGAGTACAATCAACCTCTCTATATGGCTTTCGTAGATTATGAAAAGGCAATTCATTCAATAGGCACTTAATTCTATGACCAGCAGTTATAGAGGCATTTCGCAATCAAGGAGTACAGGAGGCATACGTGAATATATTGGCAAATGCCTACAAAGATTCCACAGCTTACCTTGGTTCTCCACAAGAAAAGTAGAATGTTACCCATCAAGAAAGGAGTCAGGCCAAAAGACACAACCTCTCCAATGCTATTTATTCACTGCATGCTTAGAAGAAGTATTCAAGCTCTTAGACTGGGAAGGCTTAGGAGTGAGAATCAATGGCGAATATCTCAGCAACCTTCGGTTAGCAGATGACATTGTCCTATTCAGCAACAATGGGGACGAATAACAACAAATGATTGAGGACCTTAACCGAGAAAGTGTAAGAGTGGGGTTGAAGATGAATATGCAAAAGACAAAGATAATGTTCAATAGCCTGGCTAGGGAACAAGAATTCAGAATCGCCAGTCAGCCTCCATAGTCTGTAAACGTGTACGTTTATCTAGGTCAATTACTCACAGGAAACCTTGATCATGAGAAGGAAATTTACAGAAGAATAAAATGAGATTGGAATGAATACGGCAGGCATTGGCAAATCCTGACTGGGAGCTTACCACAGTCGTTGAAAAGAAAAGTGTACAATCGTTGCATTCTACCGGTGCTAATATATGGGGCAGAAACTTGGAGGTTAACAAAGAAGCTGGAGAACAAGTTAAGGACCGCACAAAGAGCGATGGAACGAAAAATGTTAGGTCTAACATTAAGAGACGGGAAGAGACAGCAGATGTGTGGATCAGACAGCAAATGGGGATAGCCGATATTTTATTTGACAATAAGAGAAAAAATTGAAGGACACTTTGTAAATTCCAAAGTGTGTTAGGCGAACGCCTGTGGCCATTCGACTGACTATGCAATGTCTTTTTTTTTTATTTTGTGCATGACACTCCCAGTGGAATGGATTGCTGAGAGAGTGTAAGGGGGAGAGGCGACAGCTGTGGCGGTGCAACTGTTGCTATGCGCCGCTGTGCCATCACGTGATTGCTGAGAGAGTGTGAGGGGCAGAGGCCACAGCTGGCACCGTTCCAGGGCACGGACGGTCGGACGCCGCAAGTATGAGCCATTAAAGGCTTTCGCCTTAAAAAATGCAGCTGGGTAGGCCTTGTTGTGCGTAGGATGGATAACCGGTGGACCAATCAAAGTTACAGAATGGATACCAAGAGAAGGGAAGCGCAGTCGAGGACGGCAGAAAACTAGGTTGAGTAATAAAGTTAGGAAATTCGCAGGCGCAAGTTGGAATTAGCTAGCGCAAGACAGGGGTAATTGGAGATCGCAGGGAGAGACCTTGGTCCTGCAGGAGACATAAATATAGGCTGATGATGACAAGGCAGTGTGACGAAGTATTTCTCATTGCCACACAAAATATCAATCAATGGGACCAATGTTCATATTTGCCATTTACCTACCCAGTGATCGAATGTCGCTAGCTTATTATTTCAAAACGACAATCCTTGCGCGTTCTTTTTTTTTCTTTTTGATGGTGTAGTTTTCAATCTGTCAGTAACCTTAATTGTCACCTTGAATTTATTTTGTTTGGTTCTGTGGAGACGCTTGTCAATGCCTAGTTTAATGGTATGGCCATATCCTATCCCATAACGCTTCCATAGACGTGGAGCTGGGGCCAGATTCATGACGGCTACCTGTATGGCGAACCAAACGTATTAGCTGGTGCACATCGTACCGAGAAGACGGATAAGTTTAGGGAGCATCTGTGCTAGCTGCCTTGGCGAAACTGGGGCACTGGGCCAGGTGTCCTTTGCACTCTTCGTGATCAGAGCAAGTCCACAGGCGCATCTCGTTGCGCGCGTGTGGAGGAACGTCGCAGCTGCGCTGAGGACTAGTGCGGCGTCCGTCCGATCCAGTGGGACGACGACGCGCCAACAGACAGCGCTGAAGTCGTCACGGGCATTGACGCGCTCACGTGGTATCGAATTTGTGCCACTGTGAAGGATGTTCTCGCAAAACATGTTCTCTTTGCATGATGTATACTTTAGATGAAATTCTCTCTCTGCCTCTTGTTCCTGTGTTTTCATTTTGTTGCTATATAGACCCCTCTACAAATATCGCCCAACTGGGCTATAGAGATGATTTTGTAGCGGAACAATACTGGCAGAGCGGAAAGAAAGACGGCGCTACTCTCCCAACAGTTTATTGAGCACAAAGCTGGCTACATATATATTGCGCACACACTCTCAACACCAGGGGGCGGCAAAGAGCAAACGACAAGCCATCTTGTATGCAACAAACCTAGCAATTTCATTTCCGCATAACATAAGAAAACAGATGTTTGACTAACACAAGCTTGACCCCTGATAGGAATATGATATGCCTCGGGCAGTTTCGGCGCGGTTTTAACTCTACTCGTACCCAGAATCCTCACCTCAGAAAAACGTGGCTCACAGCAACACGATCTGCAGTGCGCAGGATGATGCGCGCTCATATCTTTTATAAATTGTTGGCGGGTTCGCTTATTCGGTCGTTCACGCAACGGCCGGTGTGCCCGACGTACGTTTTCCCGCAACTTAGCGGTACCTGGCAGAAAACTCCAGTGAAACACTGCACGTAGCGTTCTGCGTGCTTGACTATGCCTGTTTGCACAGCACGTCCCGTGATTCAGGGGGATCCAGTTTGTTGAAGACGGAAAGCACAACAGGTACTTCACCGCAGGGATGGCCTAGCGGTAGAGCATCCGCCTCGTATGCGGGACGTACCGAGTTCAAATCGCGGTGCCGCCGGGAACCCACCGGTTTTTCTAATGGGTAGAGATGTCCCCTGGCCTGGTGCTCGGCTGTCGTGGGGGTCCACATGTCGAAAGAGGGCCCAATAGAGTTTTCAGCTCTTATCTCTGGGCGCCTCTTGTCCAACCACAGACGGCCTTGTAGACGAGCATCCACCGCGGCTGTGGGAGGCAAGTGCTGCCGCCGGGTACCTACCGGTAAAATAGGTACCAGCGCGCTCCCGGCCTGGTGCTCGGCCATTATGGGACCTCAATGCTTCGAAAGGGGTGTTTGACCTCAACCTGAAGGTGCCCCCACCTCAATAGGTGCTTGGGGTGCCACATGGAAAATGACCGCCATGGGAGCGGCCCAGACATCACTTTTTTTTCTGTCCTCACGAGGGTTTCGACGGGAATTCAGGGCGCAGGCTCCTTTCCCAAGCGTATCACCCCTGAGGGAAGCCGAACGCCAGGCCGGGGTACGCTTGTACCCATTTGAACCAGTGGGTGCCCGGCGGCGGTGGGAATCGAACCCACAACCTCCCGCAGCCGAGGCGGGCGCTCTACCACTATTCCACCTTCTTGAGGTGGCGGGCTTACCTTGTGACAGTAAGGTACCACCTGTGCCTTTCTTCAGTAATTCTGCTGATCTTCTCGCCCACCTTGGGATTATTGCTATACGTTTAAGCTTCTGCTGCAAGGTTTCTGCCACCGAGGTGTTACGAGGGAATCCAGCGTTTAAATGCCGCTGGACATGATGTTAAAAACTAGACTTTGGCTGTTGCACACACGACCTTCTGAGCGCGGGCCCTAGGCAGAGCGTCGCGATAGGTCTCTTAACAATTTTTGAATTGGCAGAGCCCTAGTTCAACAGTTGTTTTCTCGCTCGCGGTGAATAGCACCAGCAGACATGTTCATTTAAAAGCCTTTTGTGTAACTCTAAAAGCTGCAACTCATTATCAATTGGAAGCTAACGCGTAAAAGAAAGGCCATCGCTGTGAACAAAATTCTTGTTGATTTCATCATGGCTAGTTACAAAACACTGTTGCGCCATCGTAATTAAAGAGTCGTCTACGTATCTAAAAAGATTCAACACATGTGTACCCTTAATGCACATTAAAGAATCCCAGGTGGTCGAAATTATTGCGGAGTCCCCCCTTACTGCGCGCATCATAATTAGATCGTCGTTTTCGCACGTAAAATCTCATAACATTTTTTGATGCCCTTAAGGCAGTCGTCAAGGGTTCTATTCATTTCAGAAAGAAACAGGTCACATAATAAAGGTGCTACGCACGAACCGATACCAGAGCCATTCTTTTGCAAGAACAGTTGGTTGTCAATGAGGATAAAAGTACTACCCAGGTAAGCATCCAGCAAAGTAAAGAAATTGTCAGCGCTCAGACAAACAGCATTCTGAAACTCGGATTCACCTCTGTCATCAATGCGTGTCTTGAACGCCAAACTACACGTAGGCGTGCCGGCTCGCGATATCTCGCGCCAGCACACGTAGGTGTAGTTGGGCCTTTAGAGCAGCAAATATTTCACGGTGAATGATAATGCAATACTAACTATATCGATAATGCAATACCAACTAGCCCACCTATCCATCCTAGTTCAATGAATGCATTCGTTTGAACGTTTATGATTCAGAGGTCATCTTAACGCGTTCGTGTCAGCTTATAGCGATAGCTTGAAAATTACCTGCGATCTTCTTCTTCCTGGAGTTTTACGTGCCAAAACCAGTTCTGATTACGAGGCACGCCGTAGTGGAGGGCTTCGGATTAATTTTGACCACCTGGGGTTCTTTAACGTGCACTACAACGCAAGCATCCGGGCGTTTTTGCATTTCGCCTCCATCGAAATGTGGCCGCCGCGGCCTGGATTCGATCCCGCTACCTCGTGCTCAGCAGCGCAACGCCTTAGCTGACTGAGCCACCCCGGCGGATATTACCTGCGATGTTCTGCTGCGCTTGTTTATTGCAGTGTATTGATTGGTATCGGCACTTTAGGATTTTTACTACACACTTATTATGGCTCTCAGCAGTTATAGACAAGGTCTTGCTTATATTTTACTTATTCTGAATACCTGGAAGGCCACGAGGAGTTTCACAGAGTTGTACAATCACCAGCAATTTGTGATTGGCTGCGTGCTAAGTTTCCCAATTAACATCTCCTTCGTAGAAATAAAGCTGCTTGCTTTCACACTAAAGAGACAGTACACGTACGGGATAGATTGTATGAAAAGCTAGCTGAACCAGTTAATTTGCTTCTCTTCTTCACGACAATAACAAGTCTTGGGACGGTTTATGGTAGGCCACATAGGTCAAAATCAATTACTTCATAAAGACGGCAAGTGCAAATGGTTGATTGAAATGTCCTTGTCTGCCTCTAAAGCGAAGCTGTACTTGTTGATAACTATATTTAGTTATATATGGCTATGTGCTATGTTGATTGAATAAACACACACGCACATAACTTGGTTGTTGTTATCGTCTTTTATTTTCTCTTTACTTTCTCATTATGGTAGCCAATGCATTGGGACGAGAGATATGTATAATTGATTACCATGCAATGTCTTCACATGTCATTTTGAGGCAGAAAAAAAAAACATATTGATAGCGTGCCGCATTCGTTCTTAACTATGCAAATGGCTTGGATAAATAAAAAAAAAATACTTTTCACGCATCCACACCACACTTGTGCAATTCAGCGACACCAAAAAATAATGAATAGCAGAAAAGGGGGTGCGGGATGGGGGGGGGGGGGGGGGGGAGGGGTGATACGAGTCTTGCTTTAAGGAAGCTACGCCTATACGACCTTTGTGTGTACTGTTGTTATCTCCGACACTTAAGTTAAGGCGAGGGGCTGGTCGTTTATATTCTTTGTTTATATATGAGTCCCTTTCAAATTGTGGCTGTAACCACTGGCGCCGAAAGCTTCCAGTTGAGCACCAGCGCGCTTCACATTGCACGGCCCTCTCTCTGTCGGCCCACCATTTTCTCGATAAACTGTAATTATCCTGGGGCATTTGAGCTGGCATTCTCGAGGACAACTCAAACCAATATATTGTTGTGTTGTATGACAGTTAAGAACCACACAGTGCCAAAACTGTGTTATGATTTCCACTGATTATTGGAAGAATTGGTGACTAGAAAGAGAAGTGACAATAAAAACACAAGAGTATCGGCGAATGGAGTCGTCGGTTGTCAAAATCCACAGATTAAGTGCGTCGCCTATTTATTTATGATTTATCGCGCATTCTAGCTTAATATCTAGTGCTCGCCCAGAGTGTGCCCATTTCGCTGCCCAGTCTGGTTAGACGTGATTACTTCGCTATAGAATCGACGACAACATTTGAAGAGGCGCGCTTTGCGCTGAGCGATAACTTCGTAACAATTGTTAGCTGGTGCAAAACGGTCACGGGAAAAAAAGATTAAAGATGCCGTACCTGTGTCAATATTGAATGTAGGCGATTTCTAATCAAAGAGACGATTTGCAACGGTGCAAGACAATAGGGCTGCTACACAGCTTTTGATCAAAGGCTGTTGCGTTGTTTTTTGTGAATTCAAAAATAAGACTGCTCCCGTATTCGATCTATGTGCGGCACCAGTCTTGATAGAAAAAGAGAAAAAGATGATATTCGTTGTTTGACTCACTTGCATAGGAATTCCAGTGAACAGCGTGTTGGAACTCACAATAAGTACTCGCAATATGTAATTTTTCGGTACATCGTCTTGGTCTTGTAAATTTTAGGAACTCCTTTAATCTCCGACAGTAATGTTTTTGTTGTTGTGACAGCATTGTGCATTGGGAGATGCAAAGATGGCGGCTCAGCCAGCACCGCGCATGAAGCTGCGTAAACTTGGTAGTTCTGGCGTGAAATGATTTCGTGCCTTAGCAAATTTTGGAGGTTAAATTGCATTATAAGTGCAATAATTCTCAATGATTATGCCTGGGCGTAGAGAGTATTCGCTGCCTTAATGTGGAATAAAAAGCGCCACAATAACGCCCGAAGCGAGGTTGGTGCACTGACCGCCAGGATAGTGCTGAACGATCGCAGAGAGAGTTTGATCTTATAGTATATTTTATACGAGAAAACTCTATGCGAGAAAGCTGAATGACATAGTGCCTACGCAAACAGTACTTCGCTCTTACAAGATAGTTGGGAGAAACGTACTGAACAATCACCGGGGCTCATTTGGCGCCATTGTAAGTACGATCTGCCGTAGGTGTTATAAGACGTGCGTTGGAGCTAAGGGAGTATAATTTTAACGGTGTTTTGCGTAACTGCTAATGATTAGTTTTCCATTGGAGATAACGTTTCCTTCTTGTTTATCACGAGGTGTTTAGATGATGATAAGCCGAGGAACGTTTGCGTGGATGCCACAGGGTCAAATTAAAAAGTAAACCGAGTTTATATCTAGGATAACAATTTGTGCCGCGAAAGTTCTCGTCTGCCTTTGTTGGAGCCCACGTATGGGCTCACGAGAACCGAGCCAGGGGTGCACGACGCGGTGGGCCTCGTAGCAGCGCCCGCAGCTGTAGCCGTTTCGGACGGTTGGCCGCTCGCGTGGTCAGCCGCGAGACCCGGTTGTCGTCACGCGTGTCTTCCCACGTGTTTCGGGAAACGACGCCCCGTGGGACCCCCGACCACACCCGCGCCACTGACTGCTGCGGTCCGGTTTTTCTTGGCCGCCTTTCTTGGGCTGCTTCCCGTCCGCCGGCCGGTTTTTCCCATTGTCCGTAGAGCCCGCACTACTCCCCATGATTTTTTTTCTTTTTTTTTCTTTTGCGCCGTGGCTCGTTTTTCCACGTCTTTCGCCTCCTGAAAGGGCGGATGGGCTAACGAAGCCGCGCAACGGGCCGACTTTTCTTTTTTTTGCTAATATTCCTGCCATTATTCTTGGGTCATCATCTCGCGCGTGCAGCCAGTTTTTCGGACAGGGTTCGTCGGCCCCGAGGTGGGTCGCCTGGCCGCGGAAAAAGTGTGAATTGTGTGAAACGAAGGATTGGGAAGGGACGTGGGGATGAAGCCACTGGCGAATCTCACATAAAGCTTTTTCCCGTGTCTCTCCTATTTCACCGTGAATTTTTGTTTTCTTCACATCATTTCTCGATCTCGCTAATCCGGCCCGGTTCGCCGATTCGTGTTTCGAAATAAAAAACAATTGGAAGACCCAAGCCTGTCCAGAACTGGCGTCCTTCCCACAGAGCAGACCGAGGGCGTTTCTATGTGCCGACATTTTGTTTCGGGAGTCGCGTAAAACTCCCGCTCGCTTTCAACTGCCCATTTGTATGCTGCTTCAAGGCAGCTAAGCCGTCTGTGTCTGTACTCTCACTAACAGTTGGCGAGAATAACTGAAGGCAAGTTGTCTGTTTATAGTTATGTAAGAAAGGACAACTTTCTGTCGGTACTTTGTCTTTTCTTCAATAATTCATATTTTATGTTAAAAACACCATCTTCCCTACTTTTCCTATGACTTCATGATCGGTTTCCTTTATAATTGATTCAACTTGGTTTCAGTCCACAAGGATGCACTTACATTATTTCCAATGGAGATGGCTAGAGCCTACCCATGAACGGAATTCCTTGACAAAGCAAGGCCGAGTGTGTATATTTCAATAAACCAAATTTACAGAATAAAGGTTGCATAGCACCTGTTTTCTACTATCGTGCTTAATAATGATGCTTAGATTTTTTATTGGTTGACCCTGTATTTAGCGCTATTATTTTTGCCACACCTAGAATGTGTGTTGTGTAGTAAACGCTTTGGGTACTTCTTATGACTTGGGGTGACTTTGTGGGACAATAATGGACACCTAGCACACGGTCGGACAAGCAATTCTTTTATTTTATTCTTGAGTCGTCATCTCGTGCGTGCAGCCACCTTTCTGTACAGGGTTCGTGGCCGTTGCTGTTGCTGCAGGACGGAAGCAGCAGCCACGGTTTTTTAATTTTGCGAGGGTTCGCGAAAAAGCTTCGTTTTGATAGCTCTAGCACCGCTCGCTTGCCAAGGGGAATCGTACAATAAAAAAAATTCATGTAATTATAAACAGCGACGGAGTTCTCGCGATCCCTGAATGCTAGTCGCAACATGGTTGCACACCTTTGGGTATGATCCTGCGTTAGTACATCCATGCGGGTGGTGAAATCAACGAATTCAGCAGAAACTTGTTCGTGGTAGTGGACCATATTGCTTCAGAAGCACTTAAGGTAGCCGCAAGGCCACCTTCGCAGATACTTTACTTCTCGGGACGCATTGAGAACAGTTTACCTCACGTGCAAGGTGCCTTATTGAAACGAATTAGGTGTTACTCAGTGACTTCAGCTATGAGCCAACTTCCGTTTGGGACTTGCATGGTGATCATAGCTGACGCCGCCGTTCGACTGCGCGTTCTCAACGACACCCTACTCATACGTGGCCGCCTTCAAGCTCAGACGTATGCATTATGTTGCTGGCGGTTCTCTGGCTAATATTTAGCCGCAGCACGGGTCGCCGCCGCGAGAAAAGCATTGTTTCGCTGTAAAAGACATCGTTTCCCTTTGCCACTCAACGTTGAAATCATGAGATCACTGACAACCGACTGGTAGACGCAACTCACAGCAGAATGAAAGTTTCGCACCCACGCAGTTGATATGTGCTAAATGGGAAATCGCCACTAAATGACACGATAACACCGGCTTGAGCAATACCAGGCTCCCGACTGACGCCGTCAACACAGTGCGCCGACAAGTTTGCCATTTAATGAGGACTTCGTCGTTCCGCCCAACAACCGGTTCGGGCACTGACGGCTTCCATCGATCTGTTCTGCCAAAGCCGCTCCGCACAGATCCGTTCTTCAACCGTAACCGGCTTCGTCACCCATCGGTATGAGGGAGATGAAATGCATTTCTTCTGCCGAGCAGTTCGAAAAACAGACGAGAATACGCTGACCAGAATGACTGTACACCATATATATTTTTCGACGAACTCTATTGTATATGTAGCGCCGTTGGTTCCGTACACAACTCTGCAGGCGCAGTGGCGCGAGGCCTGCAGTCGTATATATTAAGCAGCAACAACGACAAAAACAACACCGATGACGACGACGCCTATAATGATCTTCAACAATCCTGATGGTCTAGGACAATGACAGGTGGCGAAAAATATGTTTGGAGATTGACTGCTATCGTGACACGTGCAGTATAAAAAAGTGTTTATTAGGGCAAACGACAAGTGATGAAACGCATCTGTTGTAAATAACGGGCTACGTTTACAGCTGTACCGGGTGCTCCAGCTGGGTCGTGTAAAAGTTAAAATAAAGTGACATGTTGGTGACGAGGATGCGACCAGCTTAGTATTGTTCGCTGTCCTCTTGGGCAACTCAAAATAGCTTTACTATGGGCTTAGGTAGTTATTTAAAAATAATGATTTAACTAAGTTTTAAAGTACCGGTTTAAACGCAAAACGGTCAATGTATAAGTTGTAGAGTCTATAGAAAAATATCCAAATACCTACTTTCCGTCGTGATAGCTGCTCTGGTCTTATGTTTTTTTTTCTGGCTGCGATGAGGGTGCCCGATAGTTGAAAAAGTACCACGTTAGTATGCACATGTGCAGAGTGACATAGTGCGCAGCTGCTGCTGGCAAAGCAGCTGAAGCTGCTGTGGCTAAATTTTCAGTTTGAAACATGGACTTTGGAGCTGGGTTTTGAATATGTAGCTGCGCATAGCGATGTCGCTTTTAGGGTATTTTCTATTTACGTTAAATACTTATATTATTCATTACCCCGTGATAAGCTTTAAAGTTTTGTTTAACAGAGTATTTTTGAACATGGCGGGGTTAGATTCCAAAATACCAGTGGAATGTCTGTGCAAAGTTTTTAAAATTCCTTGGTGTTATATGCTACATCTACATTCGTTAAATGGAACGGAAAGCTTTATATTAAGAAGCAAGGCGTATGCACAAGCTCGCCTATAGTACTTGCCCTTACTGATATTTTGATGGCACAGATGGAAAGGGTGTTGGATAACAGGTTATACGGGTCTAATTTCATGAAAGTCTTGAGATTTCTTGACGACTTTCTTCTTATGGTTAACTCCAATGTTAACACTTTTCAAGACTGCAAGTAATCGCATAGGTGTGTTCGTTCCAAAGGGTGACATGTGTTTTCAAACACACGAATTTACAGATCACAATACTCTGAAGCTTCTGGCCCTGAAGTTTCAGAACAACCACATTTGCTGGTGTTGCGAACCTCGGATCCGAAAGCCGTTGTCACCGTGTCGCTCTGCCCACCGCAAAACGGCTAAAAGGTCAGTGGCGCATGTGTGCCTGAATTATGCGCTGAGGAAGTTGTGCATTCACCGTAAACCACAGCTTTGACCAACAGCTTGCGCGGTCGACAGCAGCGAGCTGCCATACAGGCCCACAGCACCGTGTGTTTCTTCTTCGGTGGTCCTGGCTACTTTGCGCTGCGCCTATATGGTCATGAGCAAGCCCGACTGTCCGCACTCATCCTATAGCTGTTGCAGGAGGTGTTCACAGAGCTATGAAAAGGGGAAGGTGCTCCCCTGATGACGGAGTGGCCTGGCCGCAGCAACAGCACCAAACGGTTCGAATAACTTACATTCATAGTGTGGCGCGCAATGTGAAAAAATGGCAACAAAGCTGACGTAAAAAGTCGTTGCGTTTGCATCTGAAAAGCTGTCTAAGCGCTGTGTCAAAATGTATCCGGTTTTGACCGATCACAAGACTTGTAGCACTAAACTGCGGAGTAAGTGTGTCGACAGCCCACAAGGTAGAGAGTACAGAATTCCGCTATCTTGTGGTCGAGCTTACGTTGAGAGGGCAGAGCGGTGTGTCAACGAGCGTGTAAGAGAGCACGGCAACAAGGTACAAAATTGTGCAGCTTTGCCACGAGTGTGGGTGCACACTATGTTTTGATAACTTCTGCATAGTTTATCGTAATACAGAGCAGTCTTGCTGCGTGATTGTAGAGGTCGCGGATATGCAGAGCGATAATTTTCTGTGTGAGTGCGTCGTCCATTTCGCTTATAAGCAAGGAATTTAGATATTTATAAGTTGCTTAAGGGAACTCCATGTTTGGCAAGTTGGAATGTATTCATAGAAACTGTTTTAGGGTGCCACATAACACACAGCACACACGAGAAGTCAAGGGCGCTCTGTCCCGCTGTCTTCTCTTGTGTGATGTGTGTAATTTAGCGACCGTAGTTGCGCAGGATACTTCTGACTAAATGGTGCTTTGCGCATGACACGTGCCGTTATAACATTTGTCTATGGCTTTCTTTCTTTTCTTCTTCATATTAATATGTGATGCTTTTTGCACTGAATTTCAATTGAAGTAAGCGCTTGTGTTTTCTGCTTTGTTGCTCCCGTGTCCTCGTTATTTAGCGCTACTTGCGACTACGATGTTATTCGCTTGAAGGTTGCTGCTACGCTAAAGTCTCGGGGATGTTCTCGTTTCTACCCTTTATTTTCAGCACAGGAAACTTGTTACGTGTAACCAAATTATTTAATAGTTGTTTGAACAAAAAAGAGTGGACATTTCGTCGTTCAAAAATAAAATTTGGAGGTCTCATTTTTGCTGGTAGACTGTCCTGAAAGGCAGAGAGCGTGCCTTTCAGAGACGGACGGAAAACCAATTTTTGCGACACCAATTTTTAAAGTGCGATGGAAAGCTCCCCGGTAAGAATGTCCAATCCTGCAGTGTTTACACGGAAAAGACTGTGGCACAATCTTTATCAGAACTTTAGGATCTGCAGTCACGATCGTGATCATGAAGTCTTACGCTGAAAACGTGCTGCAAACATTGATAGTTGAGCGCCATAGCGATTGCACGCCGGCATTGGTGGTGAGGAATAGAATATGTCATCAGTCCTATTCGAGTATATACAGTGCTGGCACATTTACGGAAGTCCATTGAATTTTGTATCTCTGGGGGAGACCACAGATCACTAGCAAACTCGCGCACGTGCAAAGGCACGCATTTGCGCTTGCATTAAATGAGGGACGCCACGGCTCTGCCGCTTCATTCATTGCTGCGAAAGCAGCGGCGCCCGTTAGAATGAACTGCTTTGTAACGCGCATAGAATAAAGCGAAAACGCATATGTAATATCAAGACTGCACTTCTAAAGAAGTATGTGGCACTTGATAGCAGCTAACGTATGTGCAGCAATCTCATATACTACATCTTAAGTACCAAGATTTAACCGCAAGTTCACGCCACTTACCGTCTTTGGCGTTTTTTGCCAGTTAAGGTAACGTCGGTGATATGTAGGATGGCAATGCAAGCCATAAAATTATAACTAACCAAGTGGGTGAAGAAAAATTATATACTGGGGCAACTACAGAGTGGGTTCAGACCAGGCACATGCTTTGATGATAATGTGTTTGTACTAATACCGTGCATAGAAATTTCAATACCTCAGAATAGCATTTGGATAGCATTTATAGATATTAAGGAAGCCCACGACAACGTAGACAGTGAATTGGTACAGGATATTCTCAAGCACAAAGGCGTGGCGTAGACGACGATTTCGCAGAGCTGCTGATGGAGATATATAGAGGCAACCTAGTAGGCTTTGTACGGGAAGGTCGAAAAGGTAATGAAGTGGTGAGAATTCACCACGAACTGCAGCAAGGATGTCCTCTGTCTCCATTGCTGTTCACGTTTATGTCAGAGGCCTAGAAAGACGACTGGAAAACAGCAAATTAGGGTTTGTGTTTATCCTACATGCGTAATGGACAAATGGTCCAACGGAAGGTCCCTAGACTGATGTATGCGGACGACATAGTGCTACTACAGGACAATACAAGAGATTTACAGAGACTTGCGAATATCTGTGGCAACGCATCGACAAATCTATGCCTTAAGTTTAGCACAGAGAAATTGGGATTAATGATCGTTAATGAAGAGATCGTAATTACGCTGTGTCAATTCAACAGCAAGTAATGCCCATAGTCAAGCATTATAAGTACCTCGGCGCATACATAAAAGAAGGAAAGACTTACTCAAGCACCCACCAAGATAATCTGAATATAAAGGGGAAGCGAATGCAGCAGTAATGAAACACAGGTCACTGAGAGAACACACTAAGCATGAGGTGCGGCGTCGAATCTGGAAAGGGGTAATGGTGCCAGCGCGAAAATGCCATTCTATGCTTAAAATTGGATATGTTGTCGGGGTTGGAAGTTAGCCAAACATCGGTAGGCCGGTTGGCTTTGGGAGCCCACGGTAAAACCTCAAATGAGGCAATGCAACGTGACATGGATAGGGTCTTTTTTGAAGTCAGAGAAGCACAGGTATGCCGCAGCAAAGATCCGGAGACCACTCAGCACATCCTAATGGAGAGCGTAGGTATTCACCCAGTGGGACCCCTATGCAACATACACCTTCCAGAAGGGCCAGAATTTAAAGTGGATGGAAGCATCAATCGGCCAGCAGCCGAGATCAGCAAGACACGTTTAGAGTACTAGTGGAAAAAATAAGGAGCCAATGGATTGGCACGACCGGATCGGTTACAGGCATAGGTAGCTGTACAAGGTAGGTATAGAATTTTTTAGGAAGCTAAATAAGGTTAAGGAGATGTATATAAAAATGCTAGAATGAAAAGCATGTATAGCATATCTATTTAACTCAAGCTGGCTAGGTGGCGTTCTGTCACCACCCCGTTTCAAGGGGGATGCCAATAAGTAATAATTATCATCATCATCATCATCATTATCCTCATCATGTCACTTTCTGTGTTGAGTGAAAGTTGTAATTCCTACTTAAATCGCGAACGGCATATTCGATTCTATCACCATAGGTCATGCTATCTTCATTTCCACCAACATCTCACGACACCTTCTAGGTGGCTGTCGGTCACCTTAAGAGCCGGCGAAAATTAACCGTTTAACGCGGAGAGTAACCTGATGCACTTTTCTTTAGTTGTTCTAATGGGAGCTGGGTTCGCCGGTGAGCGACGCCGGAATCCTATTGTGCTTTGCGAAAACGTTATAAAAATAAACAGATAAAGTTTGTGCAGACGCGGAGAAACTCTTGCGCCGGAACACCAAGCTGTTCCCAGGAGAATGTCGTTAATTGCTGCCTACAACATACTTAAGGTCGGCAGTATGATTGGACAGTTTGGGTTCCTGCAACTTGGGCGTGGTATATAATTTCCAAAATCCAGGCGCTCGACCCGTTTTAGATAACTACAGCAGGCCATTGCCGTGCGACTGGCCGCTCGAGGCACTTTGGGTGTATTCGCGGGCTTCTTTCACACTCGTAAAACCACTTTTATGTAGCACGTATTGAGTAACAGAAAGTTGTATCGGGAGTTGCTCATGCTGTTCTACAATTTTCTCACTGACACTTTTCATCTAATTATAATATTTGAGAAGTTGATTAATTAATTCGGACTAATTATGTAATTAGGCGGAATGCAAAAAAATGTTCTGAGTATCTCCAAGCGACGGCAAACAACATTACCTTGGTTCTGTCCAATTATATGACATGTGCATATTTTTAGGTCTTGGTACATGATAGTTAGGACACCTTGTATTCACCGGGTGTTCATTTTCAAGTTTTACAGAATTTTAAAAATCGCTTGTGGCCGGTAGCATAGTTCGTAAGATTGAGCGGGGTTATTCGATGAGGCGGACATTAGTAGCAAGAGAAATCGAAACACATATTCAACTAATTAACAAACATTGGCTAATGAAGGTCTTAGGTAATTACTTTACGACACGTATTGCAATGTACGAATTGTAGCCGGTGAGTTTGCAAGACACCTCCACTTGAAATGAATTTCCCGGATGACAGCAGTTTCGAGATACTATTTACCAAAGTGTGGGGCGAAATACGTGGACTTTCCAGTTACTTTCGTGCTTCAATGTATAAAACAGCATTTTGGTAAAAAAGTAAGCGGAACAACAGTGCATTTTTACGGCGAGTTTCATGGCGCATATCTCCAAACTTGTGTCATTCTTAAAATTCAGTCCAAGTGGATACGCTTGGGAAGCTCACCGGCTAAAATTTGTAAATTGCAATATATGTAATAAAGTAATAAATATTGCTTCTCAGTTCTTCCTGATCTTTCATCACAATATCACTCAAGCTGTAACTTCTAGTACGTTGAAATTTTATTTGTCATTTCCATTGGCGACATTCAAAAGGATACAGGGGACCTAAGGCCACACATTTGCAGCCAACCACTTCGATGCGACTAGTGGCGACAGACGCGGTTGAAGGCTGCGGCACCACAGGTAGCAAAAGACGCCGTATGGTAGCCATTTGATGCTTACATCTACTCTTGATTACGGGAGAGCCAGAAATTTTTGTTCATTAGTTGAATATGTGTTTAGATGTCTCGTGCAAAGAAATGTATTGGCGTTCCAGTTACTTTCTTAACAAAGTGTCGCTTTATGCATTGAAGCACCAGATTAACTAGAACGTCAATGCATTTCTCCGCAAAGTTGGGGAATTAATATCTCGAAACTGTTGTCATCCTGGGAATTAATTCCAAGTGGATCCGTCTTGCAAACTCCACGGCTACAATTTGTAAATTTCAATATGGGCCATCAGGTAATTAGTTAAAAACGTAATTAGTGAATTTTTGTTAATTATTCGATTATGCATTTCAATTTCTTGTGCAAGTAATGTCCGCCTCTTCGAGTAGACTAGCTCATTACCTAGAATAGGGCTACCTGCCACAGGCAACCTTAAATAAATTTTGAAAGTGAAACACCCTGTATATATATATATATATGACATGTGTGCATGACGTGACATGAATGGCAAGCTTGTCATCACAGGAGTGCCATGAATATCTACGTCATGATGTGCCGATAATTTGAAGCACCTGGGGTTCCTTACCGAGCAACTAAATCTCAGTACTCGGGTGTTTTGGCATGTCGCCCCCTTCGAAATGCGGCCTCCATGGCCGACATTTGATACCACGAACTCGTGCTTAATTCCAACACGTGACATGAATGACGTGCCACGACATAACATGATTGCCATGGATGCCATGAATACATACGTCTGTAAGTCATGCCATCACATGATTCCCGTAAATTTCATGACAAGAACGACAAATTCATGACACGCATTATTACCATGAGGGGAAATTACGCCGATCCAGTGAACCAAGTTGTCTACTAACGTGGCTTTATGTTCGTGATGGCTTGATAGTCGTCGCATCGCCATTCCAGCTTCGTAGAGCGTTGATTTCGCTGAGTTTGCTTGTTTATTCTTTTTCCGGGGACCGCATTTCACCCGCTAACAGGTTATCGCTCAGGGCAAGGTGCGCCTATCTATTGGTTGTCGATGTTCTTGTAGGAGCTTGTGTAACCAGAATGTATGCGCGAAGCGAATAGCGTTGTAATTGATGAAAAATATGCGAACACCAGCGATCTCGCTGGAACTTTCGACGAGTCGTGTTTAATAGCCGACGTGTTGTGCCCGCAGATCAGATTTTCGACGAGTGCCGACAGTGCTAGCCGCTATCGTTTTGCTTGAGTGTTACTTGTTTAACTGGGCACAAGTTCCCCCAATAAAGAGTTCAGTTCGTCACTCACAGTTCTAAAGCTGCGTTGTTCTTCGCAGTCACTAGACTCACTACAACGTGACAATTCTAATTAGTTCGTGTGAAGCTTGGCACTTGACTTGGGCGATCAGGCGCGCACATTGGAAACTTGTTATGGAAACGTAGGAAACGCGCCTCGTTCAAAGTAAGAATGACGTTCATCGAAGGGGACGTTCTGCTTGCACAAACGCAGCCCTCAATGATCTCGGCAACAAAGCATGACACGACATTTGTCGCACCGGGCGAACAGGAATACTGCACTGAAAGGCTGCCTCGCGGCCCATAGCGAGCCATGGAAGGAGAGGGGAATGGGAGGAGCTTCAAACAGGTTCACGTCCCATTGCAGAATACGAGTCCGGAAGTAGCTGCACGGGATATTTTTTGGAGCTGCTGCTGCCCTGCTTGTTCGTTCTTCTTTTGGAAACGCTTTCTTTTAATTATGTGCGCGACTGGTTGTGCAGACGACGTGCGACGAAAGCAGCTGGGCCATGAACCGAATGAGAGCAGCTGCGATTTGTGACATCCGGGGAGCGTATTAAAAGCTTCGCGCAGGCATCATTGATTTTCCTGCAGTGCTCTCGCGCGTGTTTCGTGAAACCAAGTGGCTGGTGCGCACGATCTTCGAGGAGAGTTAATGACGACGAAACTTGTGTTTCATGCGATTGAGCGGATATTTCAAGGTGGCTTTGCTATGAGTAATCCGTACGTATCCTCATGGCTTCGGCCGTGGACAGAACGAGGTCGCGTGTCAGCAGCAGTCGGCTCGTCATGATTGCCTCGGATGTGATAAAGTGTCAGTGCTCGGTGGGTCATTGTGAATAATTGGCTAATTTTGCCACTGCGAACGACACGCCATCATCTACGGCACTGGTGAGTGTGTTTTCGTCCACGTCCTAGAGTGAGTAAAATAATTGATAATTATTCATCAATAAATGTGACAAACGTGAATAATTGAGTCAGTAAACATGTCTCACAAAAGCTCTTCGAGCTTTCATTTCACTTGTGCAGCTGAAATAACAATGCTTAAGAGCAGCTGCTGCTGTGCTATATATTGCTGCTGCATTTCAAATAATGCGCTAATGACACATCATGTGTTAGAGTCTGTGAAATTCGCTGGCGTCGGCATTTCACGTGCCGGTTGGACTAACGAAGACGCCCAATTATCGAGATTCATGCTGACAGTCACACTTCCTTGAGCGACGAGGTTATACAAGACTAGCAAAGAATGGAACCACCTTCCCGCCGCCATCGCCGCCGTCACCGACAGCTTCAAGACTGCCATTCATGAAGCCTTTTGTTAACATGTTTTCTTTTACTGTGCAAACATTAGTTATTTTCCACTCCTTCCTGTAATGCCCTCGGTCCTTTGAAGTATACTACATAAATAAATAAATAAATAAATAAATAAATAAATAAATAAATAAATAAATAAATAAATAAATAAATAAATAAATAAATAAATAAATAAATAAATAAATAAAGTAGCTCCGGCGATATGGGCAATCGTCTCCAGAAGGCTCGGATTGGTAGTGTCCTCTTGCAGCCGCCCGACGTATCTCTCGCAATCTGATTGGAAGCGCACGATGACGGGTGCCCTTGCGTGTGATGTCAAGGAAGCGCTAGCTCTGGCCCAACTCCGACGCGGCCTATTCAAATATATGTAAAACGGGGAAACGCTTTTCTGAGATAACCCCTGGACTGAGTTTAATGAAATTTGATGCATTTGTGAGAGAAAGTTAAATTCTAATGACTGATGGAAGCGCAATTTTGATTTAGGGCTTGAAATAAATAAAAAGTATTTTCAAAAATTCAGAAATTGGGAAAAAATAGAAGCATGAAATTTACAAATTAATAGCTCCTAATCAAGAACAGATATCGCGCTTTTGTAAACCGCATCCATTAGGTCATTCAAAGCGGACAAATTCGAAATGTAAATTTACATCTTACGTGAATTCGTTACGTTGTGCAGAAGGGTTCTGCAAAAGCTGTATTTCCACATTACTAAACTTTTTTTGCAATTCATGTGTAACATATCAATGTTGCTCGCTTTAGATGTACTATTAGATGCAATTAACAGAACTGTGATATCATTTCTCATTGCTGAGTTATAGAGTTGTAAACATGGTAGTTTCGTTTTGTCGAAATTTGCGATTTTTGCAAATTTTTAATAAAAGCTTTACGACTTAAATCAAGAATTTGACACCAATAATTACTAGATTTTCAGTTTTTCTTTGAAATGCAACAAGCCTCGTCAAGTTTGGTGCAGTGGTTGCCGAGAAAAACGAATTCTTCTTTTACATTTATTTAGACAGGAGCACCTCAACGAAAGCATCCTCTTAATCTTCATTTGCAGGTTCCAGGCCCTAACGACGCCTGTGTAAAATTCCATTGTAGACATAGTGACTGCATAGGTTTATTCGTTATTGTTGTTCCTCTGAACAAATGGCACATACCTACCTTGGGGGTTCGGCCAAGAATTCGGCGGTTTGAGGAAAATGGAAGAAAGAAGGTTAGAAAAAAGAAATACTAGGAGGAGAGATGTATTCTGCTCTGTATTCAAAGGGGAACCGTCATCATGCTAAAGGGAATAAAAATAGGTAATTCATTATTATTATTGACTGTGCTAGGAAGGCAGTCGATTGGTGTTAAGAATAAATTCTTTCATCGCTGTGCAAACATTCTGGTGGTTGCACCCTAGCGTCGATTCGCCAAACGAAAGCAAGGCGGGGACGTTTATGTTGAGGCCAAGCTTGTTCATAGGGACCTTGAGCACCCTTCTTACTGAGGAAACTCGTCGGCATGCAAGGAGAACGTGGTCAACAGTTTCCGGTTCCCCCGCATTGTATACACAAGGTAATGCCCCCAAAGCAGTCCTGTTTGTATAGAAATTTAGTTTCGGGAGGAGGCAGCGTAGCCTCGTTATTGTTACCTCTATTTTCATGTTGGGCAGAATTCACAGCTCCAATGGAATAGTAGGGGGTGGTAGCGAGAATGTGAGGCCAGGCTAGATTTATATAACTCGTTCATCATTGCTAATCTCCTAAACCTAGCGGTCGTGATATAGGTGGTTGAGGGAACGGCAGAAACTAACGGGCCACCTGGGGAAGCCTTTGCTAATGAGTCGGCACACTCATTCAAAGGCAAAGATTTTTGCCGAGGCATCCAAATTAAACGAAGGAAACGCAAATGAGACGGAGCCAAGATACATAATTCTTGCGAAGTTTTTGAGTCACTACACGGTCTAAGCGATGAACATACAGAGAGTGAGTCGGTGATAACAGCCACTGATAAATGAGTGGGGTTCAATTCGCGCAATGCTAATACAACAGCTAAGAATTTTGCTAGATAGAAATGAATAAAATCAAGAAGTCTAATCAAATATAACTAATCTATCGAATGAAAAAAATTCCTACACCTGCCTTTTGATTGCTTTGTGAGGCATCTGTAGCTATTACAGCATTGGTCTGAACATAACTCTAGTGATCATCCAGCAATTCGTTGCGAATTCATGAAGATAAAAATGTTGCATTACTTGGTTACCGAAATAAATTTCTAGAGAGACGGTAGTAAAATTTGCTGGAATTATCTGATACAGTTTAGCATTCAAGGGCTCGAGTAGTGCCTGCGCAAGGACCCCATGTGGCGCATAAAAGCAGGGCAAAGGGACATTAAAGGACAAAGTGGGTGAAATAATAAACACTGTCCGGTGTCTTCTAAAATGTTAGAAAGCTTGAGCTGTTAGTAGCCGACACCTAGCCATTAGCGAAGGCACTCGCGCTTCCAGGTAGAGTACAGCGTTCGCAGTGGACATAAATATATGCTGTTGATGATGATGGTGATGACAGCGTTCGCTACTAATTTCATGAAGCCAAGGCGCATCCCGTTCTACCAGAACAATGGGACGAATCTTGTAAGCGGTACCTCCAGAGAACAGAACACACATAATGACGCGAAATAAGTTGGCGCGTGGTGACACTGGCCCCTTGAGGCGAGAACGACGAAGTTCGTGGTTGCGCGCGCGCTCTCCGAGGTCCAGCCATTATTAAAGGCTGACGTGTTTTTTGCCTATCTGTTGCTGGTCAACCATTCTAGCTGTACTAGCTGGGTGACATTTCTGGTGGAGGTGCTGGGTACGGTCGATGTTAAGATCTCCGGAGCGCACCCCAGACCTAAGCCCGGCGAGTAGTTCGGCCGAGCTTACCCCTGTGCACGTACGTACCAGCCGACGTCTCCAAGGACTCCAGCCACAGCACGGTTTGCTACCCGAACGGAGTAGAATGACGAACCAACCACCTCCTGCCGCTACTGCAGCATCGCACGTGGTCGTCAATCAGATCCGGGCGCCGAATCATTTCCACGGGAGTGCTTCAGAGGACGCCGACGACTGGCTTGACCATTTTGACCGGGTCGCCAACGTCAACGACTGGACACACGAGCGTAAGCTTCGCTACGTGTACTTCGCTCTTGAAGATTCCGCTAAAATATGGTTTGAGAACCACGAGGCGACACTGACGTCATGGGAAGAATTTCGCCGGCAGTTCCTCAATGCCTTCGCCAGGGCGGACAGGAAGGAGAGGGCGGAGTTAGCAATGGAGTCGAGAATTCAAGGCCCGAATGAGCGAGTGACGGCGTACGTCGAAGACATGAATCGCCTCTTCAGACGTGCGGACCCCTCTATGACTGAAGCAAAGAAGGTGCGCCACCTAATGCGCGGCGTAAAAGAGGACATCTTTGCTGGCCTCATTCGAAATCCGCCGACGACAGTGGCAGAGTTCCACGACGAAGCCACCACCATGGAAAAGGCCCTTCAACAGCGGGCCAGGCAATACAACCGCGACGCCGTGATTTCAAGGGAGCTGTCTGCCGTTACCCTAGGCAACGACGTCGGCGCCTTGCGAGAACTCATCAGGGCTGTCATCAAGGAGGAACTGCAGAAGATGCAGACGACCGCTGCCTCTGTGGGACAACTTTCCATTGCGGAAATGGTGCGCGCCGAGGTCCGACAGGCCGTCCATGTGCCTGAACAGTACGAGGCACCACAGCAGAGAACGCGCCCTGAACTGAGTTACGCAGAAGCAGTACGCCGTCCACCACCCTCAAGTGCGTATAGCATGGTGCACCCCGCTCAGCAATTGGACGCTTCAGGCCTCGCAGCACACCGCACATGGCCGAAGCAAGAACTAGGAAGAGCGACGTCTGGCGCACCGCTGACTACAAGCCCCTTTGTTACCATTGTGGCGAAGCCGGGCACATCTACAGAATGTGTCCGTATCGTCATGTGGGGCTCCGAGGATTCGCCCCAAATGCACCTCGTCCACGACCTGGTGAGCGGCCGCCGGAAATAGAGAGTTTCGTCGCGAATCGTCGCAATGGTGATCAACGATGGCACGAGCCCCGTTCGTCGTCTCCTGCTCGTTACAGGTCACCATCACCAAGCCAAGCCTTCTCTCGCGGCGCTCTCAGACGCCGCTCGCCTAGCCCGGCGGCTCGGGAAAACTGAGTTCAGCGACCTCCGGAGGTGAGGCCGCTGACGACGACTGTGCGCAAGATCCTCCACTACGACGACAACGACGAAAACAGAACGACGCAGACGTACAGACGCAGTCAAACACCGTGCGAGAGGTAATAACGTCGAACATTCCCGTCACCGTAGACGACGAAGAAATAACAGCGTTAATCGACACTGGAGCGGACACCTCAGTTATGAGCATGGACCTTGCCTGCAAGCTCAAGAAAGTTTCTACCGAGTGGACTGGGTCGCAGATTCGCACTGCAGGAGGCCATCTGCTAACCCCGGTAGGAAGATGCACAGCGCGAGTGAGCATTCGTGGATTTATGTACCTCGGAGATTTCGTTATCCTCCCAAGCTGTTCGAGGGACCTAATTCTGGGAATGGACTTTCTGCAGGCTAATGGAGCCGTCATAAACTTACAAAAGTCGCTGGTAACGTTTTCAACGGCGCAGGCCTTAGCAGGGAGCAGCACTGACGACACGTATGTCAACGCCTTGAGGATTGTCGACGAGAACATCACGGTGCCGCCAAGGAGTAGCGTATTGACCCTCGTAACCTGCGACGCATTCGACGACTATGAGGGTATTGCCGAGGCAAATATCCCGCTGTTGCTCGAAAGACACATCTGCATCGCCCGGGGCCTTGTTCGAATACAGAATAAGTGCTCGCAAGTTTTGTTGACAAACTTCAGCCATGAGTATCAGCACGTCCCACAAGGTACAGCTGTGGCCTTTCTGAACGACATTGCTGACTTCTCCGATGTGGGCACGTTACAGGTGACTTCACCGGATGCAACAACTCACGCCAGCCTGAGTACCCGCGTCCACATCAATGCTGACTTAGCAGATGCACAGAAGGATCAGCTACTGGACCTAGTGACAGAATTCTCTGGCTGTTTTTCCACAGAATCTAAAGTCCAGCGCACCTCCATGACGCAACACCGGATAGTTACAGAGGAGTCGGCGCGGCCTGTTCGTCAGCACCCGTACCGCGTGTCACCCATGGAGCGGGAGGCGATTAAGCGTCAAGTTGAAGAAATGCTCAATGATGACGTCATCCAGCCGTCGACAAGTCCGTGGGCGTCGCCTGTCGTACTCGTAAAAAAGAAAGACAACACGCTCCGCTTCTGCGTTGACTACAGACGGCTTAACCGAGTCACCAAACGCGACGTTTACCCCCTGCCACGGATTGATGACGCTTTGGACCGTCTGCGTCATGCTGAGTTCTTTACTTCGTTAGACCTAAAGTCAGGGTACTGGCAAATCGAAGTGGACGAGCGTGACCGTGAAAAAACCGCCTTCGTGACTCCCGACGGGCTATACGAATTTAAAGTCCTGCCTTTCGGTCTCTGTTCCGCTCCTGCTACGTTTCAACGAATGATGGACACTGTACTCGTCGGACTAAAGTGGCAGACGTGTCTAGTGTACCTAGACGACGTTGTTGTGTTTTCCAGCACGTTCGATGAACATCTCACCCGACTACGAAGTGTCCTTACCGCAATACGCAAGGCAAACCTCACCATCAAGCCTGAAAAATGTTACTTTGGCTTCCGGGAACTCAAGTTTTTAGGCCACGTGGTCAGCTCCCAAGGAGTACGACCAGACCCAGAAAAGCTAGCTGCCGTTGCCGAGTTTCCTCACCCTAAAGACAAGAAGGCTGTTCAGCGGTTCCTGGGCCTCTGCGCTTACTACCGCCGTTTCGTTGAAGGCTTCTCGAGGATTGCTGAACCTCTCACGAGACTGACGCGACAAGATGTGCCCTTTGCCTGGACGGAAGACCAAGAGCAGGCCTTCACCGAATTGCGCAAACGCCTTCAATCCGCTCCAGTGCTGGCGCATTTTGATGACACCGCGGCAACTGAAATTCACACAGACGCAAGCAACGTAGGACTCGGGGCTACTCTGGTTCAATGGCAAGACGGAGCCGAACGTGTAATTGCGTACGCGAGCCGTAGTCTCACAAAAGCAGAAGCTAATTATTCAACCACCGAAAAAGAATGTTTAGCAGTCGTGTGGGCCATCAGCAAGTTCCGACCTTACTTATACGGCCGGCCATTTCGAGCGATCAGTGACCACCATTCGCTCTGCTGGCTTGCCAATCTACGAGACCCGTCTGGTCGCCTCGCTCGTTGGAGCCTCCGCCTCCAGGAATACGACATGACTGTTGTCTACAGATCGGGCCGTAAGCATAGCGACGCTGACTGCTTGTCACGTTCTCCTATTCCCTTGACACCCTCCGACTTGGAGCTAGATATGCCGTTTCTTGGTGTCGTCGACGTGGTGCGCATGGCTGACTACCAACGTGCAGACTCTGAACTGCTTCCAGTCATCCGACATCTCGAGGGAGCCGACGTTGTTGTCCCACGCCCACTTTCACGAGGATTGACATCGTACTGCCTGCGGAACAATGTCCTGTACAAGAAAAATTTCGAGAACAGCCAAGAAACGTTTCTTCTCGTCGTTCCGACGGCGCTGCGCGAGGAAGTTTTACAGGCGTGTCATGACGATCCCTGTGCCGGCCACTTAGGCTTCGCGAGGACATTAGCGCGCATACGGCAGAAATACTATTGGCCACACCTATTTTCGTCGGTTCAGCGCTATGTGCGAACGTGCCGTGACTGTCAGAGGCGTAAAGTGCCACCCGTCAAGCCTGCCGGCCTCCTTCAGCCTTTGGATCCGCCTCCGGCGCCGTTCCAACAAGTGGGAATGGACCTTCTTGGTCCGTTCCCCACGTCTTCCTTGCAAAACAAGTGGATAATCGTGGCAACCGATTATTTAACTCGCTATGCGGAGACAAAAGCTGTGCCGCGGGGAACTGCTGCTGAAGTCGCCAGCTTCTTCGTCCACAACATCGTGCTTCGTCACGGTGCACCCGCTGTGCTCATTACTGATCGCGGTGCAGCGTTTACAGCGGAGTTGTTGCAACAAGTCGTCACGCTGACGCATACTGACCACCGAAGGACCACAGCCTATCATCCCCAGACTAACGGCTTAACAGAGCGCCTGAACAGAACATTGGCCGACATGCTATCCATGTACATTGATGTGGAACACAAGACATGGGATGAAATTTTGCCATACGTGACGTTTGCTTACAATACCGCTGTGCAAGAGACCACCGAGTTTACACCATTCGAGCTCGTTTACGGACGTCGAGTTACAACCCCCTTAGACGCCATGCTCCCGGTAGACCACGGAACCACAAGGAATGACACCACTGAAGAGTTCGTCGAAAAAGCAGAGGAAGCTCGCCAGCTTGCTCGGAATCGCATCCGCACCCAGCAGAATACCGACGCCTGCCGTTACAACCGGACCCGACGGAACGTCCAGTACTCACCAGGCGACCGCGTGTGGGTGTGGACACCTATCCGACACCGTGGGCTCTCGGAGAAATTGTTGCGCCGCTATTTCGGCCCCTACGAAGTCGTACGCCGGCTCAGTGATGTGAACTATGAGGTGGTGCCTCAAAGCTCTGACCCTAGTTCGAACCGACGCCGTCCCCGTGCTGAAGTCGTCCACGTAGTACGGATGAAGCCGTACTACGCACGCGAGGGATAAGCAACTCTCACAAACCGCTTCAGCATTGTGTACATTCCTGTATGTCTCTTTTTTTTTCATGTTGCTACCCTTGCCCATATTGCTCGCCCCATGCCCTTGAAGCGACCGGGTCGGTCGCTTTAGAAAGGGGAGCAATGACGCGAAATAAGTTGGCGCGTGGTGACACTGGCCCCTTGAGGCGAGAACGACGAAGTTCGTGGTTGCGCGCGCGCTCTCCGAGGTCCAGCCATTATTAAAGGCTGACGTGTTTTTTGCCTATCTGTTGCTGGTCAACCATTCTAGCTGTACTAGCTGGGTGACAATATTGTAATATTGGCCTGACATACACGCTGTGTATCGTTAGCAGTGCGTCTCTTTACATTCCTGACCAATGATTGCTCAGCCGTCGTAACATCCCGAGAGCATGGTCCTCTTTTGCAGCAACATACTCTATATTCGGTAGCCAATTGAGTTTACTGTCATAAATCACCCCTAATGACTTGGTTTCTTCTACTTGGAGGATGAATTAGTTCTGATAACAGAGATACGGATAGACTGAACTCCTAAGCGGAAATACCAGAACAGCACTCTCGTTAACGTTGAGACACAGGTGAATTCCTTCCAGCCACTTGCTGCACTCTTAAGCTAGCTTCTTCGTCTTCTTCTACCTGTCTCCTGTCCTCTGGCCACTAGCGATATATATATACCTCAAATTTTAATGTTCTTAAGGTACTTGGAGCCTGAGTCTGTATTGGTTTCAATTTGTGTACCACGCAACACCAACTCCCAGCACAGAAACAACTGCAGCAATATGGACAACGCCTAGATAACTAAGATCCCTGTAAACTCTGGATGGTATTTTTCTTCCTCTTTCGTTCTTGGCAAAGCAATAACCATAGGGACCAGTGTTCATGCGCCATACATCTAGCATAGAAAACTTTGCTTGTTTCTGAGGAAAACAACTTGCGACCACTCCCTATGCGGCATATTCAACTTCAGAGTAGATGAAATTATACAAGTAATAAATTGTGAGATGATATGCATGATAATACTGCAGGGTACTCAGACATGTAAACCACGTTTATTAATTTGCCTCCTTACTGCCGCATGCTCAGAGCATTGCGAAGCGTGCCGTACAATTTACTTCGAGGAAATACTCGGAACTATTTAAGTTCTAAAACTAATTGTTTAACATTCTGTATTGTGAGTTTTCCATTTTTTTCGCGGTAAATAATTCTCCTTGGATGAAATTACCTTGAAGCCGCCTTGGTTCTTAAAGAAAGGATGCCATCAATCTTTTTTAAAGTGATCGGATGGAATAATGCAAAACTATATTTCCTTCTGGCAGAGTAGAAAAAAAAGGACCAAGAATGCTACAGTTACTAAATTCGAGTAAAATATTGGAAGAGTGGTCGTCGTTCATAGCTTATTTCGTTGTGGGATCCTCGAATTACGTACTTGACCGTTTGCATTCATTACCTCTCGCTTCCTTCAGGTTTAGATAAAAAAACGTTCCCGTTTGTTTGCGTGCATGTCAAACATTCACAGTAGGCATGTATGGAAGTAAGGAAGTACTTAGAAAGCCATCATCGTCATAAGCATCAGCCTATATTTATGTCCACTGCAACACGAAGGCCTCTCCCTGTGATTTCCAATTACCCCTGTCTGGCGCAAGCTAATTCCAATTTGCGTGTGCAAATTTCTTGACTTCATCACCCCACCTAGTTTTCTGCCGTCCTCGACTGCGCGTCCCTTGGTATACGTTCTGTAACTATAATGGTCCACCGGTTATCCATCTTACGTATTGCATGGCCTGCCCAGCTCCATTTTTTCCTCTTAATGTCAACAGAAATATCGTCTACCCCCGTTCGTTCTCTGATCCACACCGCTCTCTTCCTGTCTCTTAACCTTAGGCCTAACATTTTTCGTTCCATCGCTCTTTGTGCGGTCCTTAACTTGTTCTCGAGTTTCTTTGTTAATCTCCAAGTTTCTGCCCCATATGTTAGCACCGGTAGAATGCAATGATTGTATACTTTTCTTTTCAACGACAGTGGTAAGCACCCGGTCAGTTAGCAAACTAAAATGCTGAGACGTCTTGGCAGCGCTTTTGTAGAGTAATTGATAGCTGTATTGAAAGTTTTGTTCCCCAACAAAAATTCACAAGGAGCGCGCGCAGCCGTAGAATAATCATGACATTTCCCGCACAAAGCACAAAATTAAAAGGCTTAGAAAAAACACAAAAATAATTGTGCCTAATTTGCTTAGCTTAAAGAGACCATTTTAGCGAAATTGAATACAGCCAGGAGAGACTTTTCCAGCACTAATCTTGCTGAATTTACTAAATATTACCCGTATAACTTCTGGCGTCATTTAAGTAAAAGAAAGGAAGGGATAGATAAAGTAAAAGTCAATAATAATTTTATTATCGAAGCCAGGGCAATAGTGGATACCTTTAACAATTATTTTCAATCGATTATCTCAGATTCCAAATAAGGATGAGCTTTCTGGGTGCTAATCGGACTCAGAGTGTGATCTATCGATAGTGAGTGAGGGTGTTATGGCCATGCTGCTTAATCTGAGCGATAAAAACTCTGTATAGGGCCGGATGGAATTCCGAATCCTATTCTAAGGTGTTACACTAAACAGTTATCACAACCCTTGAGTCAGTCTATTTCCTTTCGTGAGGTTACGGTTGATTGGCTTAAAGCTAGAGTTGTTCTTATACATAAACAAATGTGGGCAGCTTGCACTACTGGTGCAAGACTGCAGTAAACAGCGGATCAGTTGATCGACGTAGCTTCTTCGAGGTTTTACTATGCTTGGCTGAGTTTTGCTAGAAAATGCTAAGTGCTACTAGGCACGGTATTTCGACTCGGCTCGCCGCCGACGCGCTTCAAGATGAGCGGCTTCTTCTTCGGGTGTCCGCATCTTCTTTGGTCGTCCTATGTCAAGGCTACATGTATTCGTCACAGAGTCAACGAAAGTTCTGCCAACGTCGCCGCCGCTCCGAGCTTTGTCTCTCCGGTGACATCACAACCAAGCTGTGTCTCCACACTTGCCGGGGCGTGACTGGTCGAAATCTGCCGAGCCGCCGCCACAAGCGCCGGCTGCAGTCACGGACACCGCGCGCGTTCGGCGCGAACGCGGGGAAACGCGGACGTCGTCGTCAGCAGCTCTGCGCGTTGCCTCGTTGGTGCTGCTACAATTTATTTCTCTCTCTCTCTCGCTCTCATTTTCTCTATCTCTCTCCTGAGCATAGCGCGTGCCGTGCGCATGATCTCCTTGTCTCTCCTTAATGTCCCATGCCAAGGCAACATGTGCGCGACACGGAAAGGAGGCGAAGCACACGCCGCTCCGCGAGGTGGTTGCTAGGCAACGCGTGGTGTCGTCATTGCCAGGTGCTGTTTTTTGTTCGCACTAGGCGGTCTAACCAAGAGCTTAAACAGCTCAGCTGTTAAAAGGAGATTGGTTACTTATTTCGAACTACAGGCCGGTATCCAGTGCTATAGCTCCTGCTGCAGACTGCTTGTACACGTGGTCGTCAATAAAATAAACAACTTTTGCATGCAGCGTGGATTCCCCGTCTGTGAAATCGGTGGAATGGTGTTGTAGTAGTAGTAAGTGGTTCATGTGGAAAGGGGAAATGTTGACGCTATCTTCTGCAGCCCTTGAGGGAGCACGGCTCAGCGCCAGCGGGAAGGGGTAAGTGGGGGAGAAAGGAGGATAGGGTGGAGTCGCCATGGCTGGGCGAAGCAAAACCGGCAGGCTGTGGCGGCACGTATCAGGCCGGGATGGAAGGCCTTGGTGTGCCGCAGAGACTGCAGGGGGTGTTGTTCCGGACCTGTTAGGCCCGGGGTGGGATGGGAGGCCGCGAGGCCGTCGCGCTTGCAGAAATGATGCCTTAGAGGCGTGCGGAGAGCCCTGTCGAGTCAAGGTACTCCACGACGCCTCGAAGTGCAGGAAGGTGGTGTCGGCCGGGGAAGAGGACGTCTTCCTCCTTGCCAGAGGGGAGGCCCAGGCGGTGGAACTCCTGCAGGAGTGGGCCCCGCTGCTGGAGGTACGCCGGGCAGGCCAGCAGGAGATTCTCGATGGTCTCCGGCTCCCCGCAGGAAGAGCAGGCCGGGGACGTCGCTCGTCCTAGTCGGTGGCTGCGTGCTGCCGTCCAGCTGCAGCCGATGCGGAGCCGGAGAAGGAGCGAGGTCTCCCTGCGAGCCAGGCCTCGCTGGGGGAGTGGACGTGGGGGGCATCCCAGTGCCACCAGTTTGTCTGGGTGGTGGGTCGCCAGGTGTCGCCGCAGCCTCAGTCCTGTGAAGTCGCCCTCCGTCACGGCCCGACTGAGGGGCACAGTGATGTGGTGGGCGTCCTTCGCCAGGGTGTCGGCTGCCTCGTTGCCCGGGATCCCTACGTGGGCGGGGATCCAGTGCAGGGACACCGGGTGGCCTGCGTCCTGCAGCGCTGTCAGCCGGGTGGACAGCAGTGCGACTCCAAGACTGCCGCTTTCTGGCCTCTGCAGGCCGAGGAGGGCTGCCTTGGAGTCGCAGAGGATAGCCGCCGGTACCTCAGGGAGTTCCTCGGAGAGTAGGTTGACGGCCAGGTGGAGGCCTGCCACCTCCGCTGCAGTCGAGCTGGCGTGTCTGGGCAGTCGACACTGCCTGCTCTTCTGCAGGGCTGGTGCCGTGCAGGCCGCCGTGGCAGAGCCGGTGTCCGGTACCACCGATCCGTCGACGAACACCAGGAGGTGACCTCCGAGGGTCTCCTCCAGGAGGCAGGCGGCCGTCTGCTGCAGGGCGCAGGTAGGCGAACGCCTCTTGGAAGTCCCGGGAAGCTCCGTGGTGGTGTTTGTCTCCGGGAGGGAAGCGAGTGCCTGGAGGGAGAGAAGAGAATCGCCGCGTTCGCGCCCTTTCCTTTTGTGATTCGACGCCGCAGTGCTCGCTGTGTATGTTCACGGCATCCATGCGCTTCCACCGCGTCCAACCCGCGTTAACGAATTGAAACGTCACTGTAGCTTTTTATCACGCAGAGCAGCACTGTCATGCCACCAGTATGGGTTTCGTTAAGGCATGTCCGCAATCACGCAGCTAGACCCTACTGTGCATGATTTATCGCGTGTTTTGTATTCGGCGGGACAGGTAGACCTACTGTTTTTGCACTTGTTTAACACATTTCACGAAGTGCCCCATGGAAAGATGTTGTATAAACTGCGGTCAATAGGCCTACCCAGGTTCATTCTTCAGTGGCTAAGTGCTTACCTTTGTAATTGAGAACACATTGTTGCTATAAAAATGGTAGGTCCAACGTGCTTAGTTCAACTCTGGTGTACCGCAGGGAAGCGTCCTGGGGCCGCTGTTATTTCTTGTCTGCGGGAAGGACTTCGTCGATGTACCCCAGGATGTAAGCATTACATTATTCGCGGGCGCTTGTGTTTTGTTAAAAAGATATCATCGGCATCCAATCAGAATGTACTACAGACAGGCCTTCTGGCCATCTATGATTGGTGTAGAGTGGGAATGATGCTGAGTTCTCGAAAAAACTATTTTGTTACGCATTACACAGATGAAAAATGTGGTCAAATTTCTTTACATCCTTCGCGATTGCCCACCGGTACAAGTAGATAAATATAAATACTGAGGCATTACTCTTAGCAGTAATCTTTATTGGACACCGCACATATCAGATACTTGTCTTAAAGTGCGTCGTAAACTATCGTTTTAAAAACGGAAGTTAAGAAATGCACCCTCTAGCACAAAACCTTTGGCATAAAATACTTTTGTTCTATCTAAATTAGAATATGCGGCAGTCGTATGGGCCCCTTTACAAAAAAAAAAAAGTTGGCCGCATATCTGCTTGCTTCGCTGCAAATGACATCGAAAGACGATAGTCTTCTGCCACCCCTGATAAGTAACACCCTCTCTTGTCCACCCTCCCACCCCTCACGCTCTTCCCCTCTCCTCTCACTCATCCCATGATGGATGCAATGGAGATTTTGCTGAATTCAATTCAAATTTACCGCGTTCGCCCTGCTCTCGCGCCATCTGTTGGGACCTTTTATTACCGTTGACTTAAAGCCGGCTGCAGAGCCGCGGCTTCAGTCGGCTTCGTTTAACGCGTAGCGTTTCCTACACCATTTCTAACGCATTCGACGCCATTTCTAACGCATTGATTTTTCATTTACTAACGCAAAAACCAGTACAATATGTATTCCTATTTAAATGAACGCTACGGATTACGGTTATGTGCCTCCAAACTCTGTACTGCTAAATTAGTCATCCTATACTCCGTTTCATACATCAGCCAGGTGCAACGCTGTAAAAGCTGCGCAAGAAGTACGGCGATTAAAATGTATTACTCCGTGCGTTCCGTCTATGCAGCGGTCTATCTTCGCTGTGCGCCAGCGGCGTTTGCTCGCGCGAGCTTGCACGTGAGGCTGCAGCGACGGGCTGCAAATAAAACGCGCATAGCATGGCGTTTTCAGCGCAGCTTAAGAAACTAGGGTCTTTAGAGTTACGTATCTATGTATTTTCTATTAAAGGAACACACCTCCTAATACTTACCTAGTGATGTTGCGCCTCAGATATGCGTAATATTTACTTTGTGATCGATAACGTTCACAAGTATGAACAGCCGTACCAGTTTAAGTAGTGTGGGCGGTAAGCAAGTGGTCCAATTTTGGCCGGGTGGCTGAATCGGGTGACAGACAGACAGACAGACAGACAGACAGACAGACCAAATTTTTAGCGTTTAAGTTCCCCAAGAAAGACTATCGTCTTTAAAAAAAATCACAGCATATCCACGAAGTGAATGATGATGAGTGGGCGAAGCACCGGGGGATCATTCGGGTAAACCAGAGCTACGGACGAGAGATAAAGAGCGCGCGCGTCGGGAACGAGAGACTCAAGGTATTTTTATCAGCTGCATAAACTTGGACATACCGCAGCACCAGCAACGCGCAGAACTGTTGTCGACGCCGTCGGCGTTTTGCCCGCGTTCGCACCGAACGCGTGCAAAGTGGAACCGGAACCGGAAGTGGAAGCGGAACCGGAACGCCATCTAGTGAACACTTCATAAAACTACACGTGGCTATATACTACTACTACTACTACTACTACTACTACAGAGGAGGGAACGACCCACACCCTAAGGAGCTTTGCCCCTAAAAGGATATGCTTCTTGGAAAGTTACTACGGAAAGTCGTAAGGTTCACATTTAACAAGTATCGAAATTGTGACTCAGCTAGTTCATTAATGCAATTACATAACATTCCTTTCTTAGAAACACGAAGAAAGGTTAGCCGTTTACCATTTTCTTACACAAAATTCTCGCGGGAAAATTGCAGTACATGTCCGACATGGCGTCCAGTCAGCCACAGCTAGGAAAACCGTAATAAACACGATCACTCCTTAACATCCTATTTGCTCAAACTAATGCTTACAAATATAGTTATATTCTCAGAACAGTGACAGGTTGCAATTCACTACCATGGGAGATTTTCGCGTGTGGATATTTTGCTGGAAAGCTTGAGAATTACTCAATTTGGGATTAGGGTTCGAACGTATTGTACTTTTTCTGTTGTTGCTGCTGTTGTTATTGACTTAGCGTGTCTTTCGCCCCTCCTGCTCATACCAAAGTGTTGGTCCGCATATGTATAAATAAAATAATAAATAAACGCACAACGGCCAGAAACTTTGAATGTGAAGAGGAGCTGAACTATGGGCTACGGCCAAGAAATCTTAAGGTTTCGTTAACCGACGCTGTTGAACGAAATGCAGGTAGACATAGGTCTAGATGTATTTGTTCTGTCCTAAAAAAATACTACGCGAAATACTTGTATGATGGGCTCTGTTGCCGTGACAAAATCGTGTTCTTTTAAGCGAAGCTGTTAAGGGTTCACTCTTTGATGGTTGCGTTCGACAATAGAAAAAAACTGTCAGCCCTTCCACTGGGGTGGAGATGGAAGACCAGCGAAGCTGTACTATGGTGGAAAATATGTATTTCCAATTATGAATATTAAGATGTGATGGTGCAGTTGGTTATTGGAACTATTAAAGAAGGAGAAATATATATGATCCGGTGTTTTCCATTTATTTAGTGACCACAGGGACCATGGCCTTATGGTCGCTACGGTACACCGCCATAGGGTGTACGGCAAAGGTTGGCACGTTCTTCATAAACACGTCGCCAACGCCGAGCGCGTTCGGTGCGAACGCGGGCAAAACGCCGCTGCCGTCGACAACATTTGTGCGCGTTGTGTGTGTAACCGAACACAACCACTGTCAACTTGACAGAACGGCTGAACGCCGTTGTCGACACTGTTTGGGTAAGAGGCGGGCGTGAGCATAGAGAGAGTTGGCGGCACAGGTGGCAGAGGCCGGCCGGGCTGCGCGCATGCGCCGCAGTGGGAGAGCGGGCAGCGAGTGCCCGCGGTTTTCCAGTGAGATGCGCTCATGTTTGCCTGTGCGCGTGTAACACCGTGCTTGGTAATTTAGTTAGAAAGCTGATGTTTGCTGCAGTTCATGCGGCCGCTAAAACTACTAATCTTACTTTGTATAGCTGTCTGATAATTTACTATCACAATGAACGCTTCGCCTTTCGGGCGAAACTGCGACTTTTTTCTCCTCGGCGCTTGCCCGCCGCGTTATACACTGGACGTAACAGTTTTCAATTTTTTAGCAGTGACGGCCCCTTTGTTGCTGGGACTGTCGGACTACTAAACTATGGGACTCTGTATTACTTAAGAAACTGGAAGCTTGACGCTCATGCCTATGCTGGCATCTCAAGGGCGTTCAAAAGTGCGAATATGACGAGCACCCGCGGAACGGCACCTATTCTACTAGAGTCAGTCAAGCTGTGATGTCTGGTGCACAAACAAGGTCTGTGTCGAAAATGTGCTGGCCAAGCCTAGTGAGTCACACGTTGTCTTTAACTGTCTCAATGGAGTGCAATACCGAGTAGCACGCCTCAAAGCAACTGGACGACGGTCTGCCGAGAATCAGGTGGCGCATGTTCTTATTGGCCAGCGACAAGCGCCGATGCTTTTGCGAGTAACAAGAATTAGAACAATTGCCTCAGCGGCGGCGTTTTTTCACCAAAGAGAATAACGGACTGAGAGATATCGCTCGCTACGTCGACTGAAAGGCCCAATCGAAAATGAGCCTGAGAGCCCATCACTTAAAGAGGGGCTGTTGAATTTGCCGGCTTCCTTCTGAGAGAGTTGTTACAATACCAAGTAATTATGTCGAGCTAGTTGCGCTGTCATACTGGAACCTCAATAGTACTAAAAATGTGGTTGATTCCTCTTATATAGGAATCGGTATAGAACACGAAAGTGAAACGTGTCTTCACAGAAGTAGTGTAATGTTTATTGCACATTGATATATAATGTCTATTGGTGTTTTGTGGCTAAAGCGCCCTTAGGCGTTGATGCACCCACGCTGACGCCTGGTGGCACGTCTCCTCCATCACGACTACCAACGTCGATGACCATGAGCAACCGTCGTGCATATGGAAGCTGCACTACGCTGCACACGCTAGCACAACGCGAAAGACGAAGCACGTAACTGACACACTAATACAACGCGCAAGACAAAGCACGTAACTGAATCGTCACCGAGTCAAATCAGCGCGTACAGCGCGTCGTAATTGCAGCCTCCGCGATCAACTTCAGAAACATTTTCAGAGCTAATTGCGGAGGCCACGCTCCGCTGTGCTGAGTACGGTGAACGCCACCTAAGTGGCGTTGGTAGTGCTTCTTGATGCCAGCGTCCCTTCGAATGCTGGCATCGAGGCGTCGTAGTGCTGAGACCACCGAAGCGTTCACTGTCGGTGCGCGTTAGTGTCATAATGCAGTACTTATCTTTTCTGCTCGTAGGCGGCGGCACTGCCCCGAGCAAGAGCGCGGGTACACGGAGGAGTGTTAGATATATAAGGCGCGTCTGTGTAGCTCTCTGCAAATGCGTTTGTGGCGCAATGGGTTAAACGCTCGGCGATCTATCGTCGCGGACCGAGAGGTCGTGGGTTCGATTTCCAAATTTTGCATGTTTGTGGAACTTTTTCTTCTGGTTTCTTTCTTTGTATTATGTTCGTGTATGTTCGTGTGACGTATTTCCGTGACGGAAATACGTCAGTGAAGTCTTGGTGGACCCCGGCATAAAACACTTTCGTGTTAAAAGATTGGGACAGACAGAGCAACGAGAACACACGGCGCTAACTTCCAACTGTTTATTCCGGAAAGGTACTTGTCTTTTTATGAACGAGAAGAGAGGAGATCGAGGGGCCCGATTTTTATTAACATATCGTAAGAAGCCAACAAAAAATGACACCAAGGACAACATAGGGGAAATTACTTGTATTTACTAATTGAAAAAAAGAAATGATAAATTAATGGAAATGAAAACGGATGAAAGAACAACTGTCCGCAGGTGGGGAACGAACCCACGTCTTCGCATTACGCCTGTCTTTTGTGGACTTTGTCTTTTTATTTATTTTCTAGGCATTCTCGCAAAGATGTGACATCATGTAAGTGGCGGGAAGCGTGCATGAAGTTTCAAGTAAACCGGTCCCTTATAGTAAGCCGGTCCCTTATAGGATATTTACATCGATGCAGTGATCACGCACCTAAGCTAAGTGATGATTATGAACAGCTTCTATTATCTCACGCGTCAGCTGTTGACTGGCTCGGCCCACATGTGCCTTTGCGGACATGGAAGTTAGCGCCGCGTGTTGTCGTTTCTATGTCCGTCTTTCTAGCACCATTGATGTTCCCAGCGTTGTAATGCGGGTGTAAAGACCTGCAGAAGGACAGGAATAAATTCATTTTAGTTTGCATTTCAGTTTTATTTTCCAGAAAAATATACATATTTCTGGTGGGGATACCTCAGCAAAAAGCTGTTTTTAGACAGTTTGACTGGGCTCGGGCGACCTGGAAACTTTAACCAGTGGTTCAGTTATCGAAACAGATAACAAAATTCGTCCAGCTTAGTCCTCCGCATTCGCGTGCAATCAACAAACGCCGTTTATTTCGTGCCGTAAACATATTAATGCAAGAACGTACTCTTAGATTCTATTCAATAAACTATTCAACATTCATTGTAGTTCATCTCGAGAAATACTGCAGAAGAGAATATTACCTGCAAACCAAAGGTTGTCAAATGTTCCCCGTTGATCAGTTTACCATTCTCAATGATGCACTGAATAAATTACATTATGGTGTGTTGCGTATCAAAACTACCATCTGATTACGAGGAACGCCGTATTCGCGGACTCCGGATATAACTTCGACTACCTTCGACTACCTGAGGTTCTTTAACGTGCAATGCACGATACAGGGGCGTTCTCACATTTCGCCCCTATCGAAATGCGGCCTTCATGGGTGTGATTTGATCCATCGACCTCGTGCTTATCAGCGCAACGCCCAAACCTAAAAGCAACCATGGCGGACAGCACTGAGTTGCTATTTCAATTCAATTTAAATTTAATTCAGTTCAGTTTATTTTTCATTTATAATCATTAGTACAACAGAACTGTTGGACCAGTTACCAAAGGCTAGTGTAGGCCCATAGTCAATATATGTATATGTTGCTCCACCTACAAAGTCAAGCGCATATCTAGTTATCAGTGATATAACCTAATACAGTTACGCGGATACATACACTTTAAACCATTTAAAAAGAAAACAGTGAATATCAATCACTAGTAATAAAACACAGAACTGTTAGGAGAATACATACACACGAAAAAAACAAGAAAAGGAAATAGCATATTATACGTAGAAGTAACATATTGGCAAAGGTCTGTGCTCAAGTGTTTAGGCCTTCTGAATAGATTCGAGAAGGAATAATCTGGCACAGTATGAAACAAGTGGAGAACCAGACCGACGGAAAATCACGTACTTTTTCATAGGTATAGCTTTTTTGCAGCAGACACGAAATGGTTGGCCATTTTTACCTCATGATTGACTGCGTTCCAAATTTTCGCAACATGAAACTCAAGTAGTCGATGGCCCTACATGTTATGAGTGATTGGTAGGTTGAAATTTACATTTGTTGCACCCCTTGTATTGCGATTAGGAGTAATGAACAGGCTTGGTGATAATGAATGATTTCCGCGTATAATATTGTTAATGAAAAGAGCAACTTTCATTTCGCAGGCCAGAGATAATGGTAATATACCGAGACGACCGAACAGCGTGTCATTATTATCACGTGGTCTTGTGTATGTCATAATGCGCAAGGCCCTTTTCTATAACCGAAATAGGGGATATATGTATGTTTTATATGTACCAGACCATGATTCGGAACAGTATATGATGTGACAGTGAAATGTGGAAAAGTAGACAACTTTAAGTACGTTAACGTCAAGATATTCTCTGCATTTTATTATTAAAAAGAAAGCTGAATCTAATTTCGCGCATATACTGGGTATATATGGTTTCCAGTTCAAGTTGCAGTCCATTAATATCCCTAAATATTTGATGTGGTCAAGCTGTTCTATAGTTCCACCTAGAAGGTGAATTTGCATGCCTATTGTGTCACACTTGGAATAACGGGAGTTGAATACTACGTATTTTGTCTTATCTCTGTTTCGTGTTAATTCATTACATGCAAACGAAGTTGATGTGTTTGATAACTTGCTGTTTATACGGTTCTGCAATACGCTAAGGGATTTACCTGAAAATAATAGCGTGGTATCGTCAGCGTACATAACAGCTTTTGATGACTTTAGTATTGATGGAAGATAGATGGCGTCTGGGTCATCATCCCCTTCATCATTATCATCCTATTGTATGTCTACTGCAGGACAAGCCATCTCCAATGACCTATTTCTTGAGTTGGCTCACACCGTCTTTGACTGCGTTTTTCCCCCCTTGGCATCGATTCTATAACTCCAAAAGGGCACCGGTCATCTGCACTATGGCCTACCTAACTCCATTTCTTCGTCTTTTCTCAACTACAAAAGTTCGGCTACCTCTTGTGTGCTCTCTATTCCACACTACTGTCTTCACGTTTCTTAATGTAGCGCCTTTCATTTTTCATTTACGCGCTTGTCAGATTCTTTTCAGGCTTCTGTCCCATATATCAGTATCGATAGTATGCAATAGCTGTAAGCTGCCATATTCGCTCCAACTCATCTATATTGTTTCTTTGTTATTTTCTTCTCGCGATGCGGATACCCTGCGACTAATTTGCCTAGATAAACGTCTTATTGCATAAGTTTCACAGTCTGGCATCCAATCATCAACTGTTGCTAAGGGTTCGCATGGCGTAATATTATCGTAGTATGGTGCAGTATGGTATAGTATGGCGTAGCAAGGAGTATTCGCATGGCGTAACGAATGCCGTATTTTCGTTATATTCACAGATTCCATTTTGCTGCTTGAGATATGCGAATGGAGATAACACGTGGTTTTTCACCGTACTAGCTCCACGTAACAATAGGGCGGCCTCGATGACGTCATTGCATACCACCTATTGAGCACTACCTATGTTTTACGCATAATAACTTTCCAATCTGTTGTTAGATTTTGTCCGCTAATGTGTTTATTAAATTGTTGCAAGCGATCACCAGCGCTGCTGAACAGAAAAATGTCACCTGCAAACCGCAGGTTGTTTATTTGTTCCCGGTTTATTATCATTGATTATCACAGATTTCGGTTAGCAGCTCACAGTGATAACTTTCTTTTAAAAGCAAGTAAATACCTCGACTGTATGAATGATTTACACGATGAAGATTATAACCCAGCAATGAAAAGGGATTGTCATGATTTGTGTATTAAGCTTCAAAATCGAGCTGATAAAAAAGGCATCTAGAGACAAATATTTCTTTCACGCGGATTGGCAATGTAAATGAAAAAAGGTTATGTCAGCCAGACGTTTCTCACCGACATGCCGACGCAATTTTGTCGGTACAACATGGATGATTGAGCGGAATATAGACACAAACGCTGTTGCAAGCTTAAGCTATGTTTGAGAAATCATCCTTACACTTCACAAGATTGATAGGATGTCCATCCTTTCGTCGCATCAAAACTTTACCATTAGCAGACAACACGAAGCAGTTGTCGTTCTCCCGCGCCCATTGATTATCTTCCCAGAACAGAATTCGAATTTGTTTGGCCAAGTTCCCCTGAATCATCACTTGCGAAGGGGCGTTCCTTAGCCTCTTATGATTCTGTAGCCAGGTGTCCCGTACTGATTGTCTGGAGAAACGTACATTGGCACCTAGTGGCCTGGATGCTAAGCCGTGTATTGCTGTAAGATCACTTTCTGTCAAAGTTGGCACATGAATCGACGCCGCAACTGCATCGAGTTTTTCTAGCAAACGCTCATGATCAGTCTTAGAAATTTCATGAAACTTCAGACTGAGCTTCCTATTATGCTGACGAAGTTGGTTAAGGAAAACTTTCTCTCCAATTTAATTAGTATTCGAACACGTTTCTGTAGATTGAACTTCCCGCTTTATATCTGAGAATTTGCCACTTTGCTCTGTAATGGCAGCGAGTACACCGTCGTACTTGTCAGACAGCATTTGCACGCTAGCCACAGAACAAGCAGTGCCTTTCAGACTTTTCACTGTCTCCGTTAACTCACGAATAGTTACTACATTTGGGTAATCAATAACTTTCTGCATTCTTACTCTTATACACATGCGGCATCGCCACTGATTTTTTTGCTGCATCTCCTTTTTCCTTAAACATTATTTTGGTTATGCCCGAGCAGGAACCTATGTGGCAAGAACTGAAGCACTCACTGCACACCATCATTAGAGCTAACAGGCAAGCTACAGTGAAAGCAGGATGCATCACTAGCAATACTCATAGCGGCAAAGTTCGAGGGTGACAGTGTAGGGCGCAGTTGGAGAAAAAATTGAAAACCTTTAGCAAGTGATGCTGTTCACACACCTGCAAAACAGAATGAAGTTTTAGGACCAGACCTTTCTGTGCCTTTGCTGCTGCCCAAGTTAAGACAGCGTCGATGAACCCTGTATTTATAATCTGCTGGGTGGGGGGGAGGGTAGGTTGTCGTTGTCGTCGTCACGTGATGTGTCCTCTGCTGGCGAATCGCTGACGCGGCAGCTACGCCGCACAGTAGCTCGTGTAGATTAGCACTCTTGGCTGACAATGAAAGTTCCACGCAACGTCTTGCGCAGTAGGTTCTTTGCCGCCCTTTCGTATGTGTTCTAGCAGCCGTCGAACCTCGTCAGATACGCAGCACTGCAAAGCATACAATAAAGTCATGGGTTCCTATGACTCTGCTGTTTTGTTCTTGTTTGAGTGAAGTGTCGTCTTAGCTCAATTGGAAAATAAATCAGTGAATATTTCGTACCATATCCAATGTTAGCTAATGGGCCTGTATTTATTCAATTTCTTGAAGGCCTAGTCTTCTGTGTTGTGGTTAATTGTGACTCGGCCCTCTTCCAAGTGTTTGGTACACTTAGCGAAGAGGAATTGCGAATAATGAAAATAAAGCATATGCTAAGGAATGCTTAATATGCCTGTCGGTTCATTTTTGGCTTTGGCGTCTTTTTCCTGAAAGTGAGCTTGGCGTACACCTTTCAGAATAGGTGTTCTTCCGCTTTGGAAGATGTTGAGCTTCCGATGGCGGGCTTGTCTACATACAGAGATTCTAAGTGGTAGGTCCTCCTGCCGCCATGGTCAACTGCTGTGTAGCTGGGGGGGGGGGGGGGGCGCATATTTGTGAGGTTCATGAGGTGTGTAACGACCAAATAGTGCATCAGGCAGCAATTCCTGTTTTATCAAGAGAGTGTCTTTTTGAAGCTCTATAGAGTTTCTTAAATTTCGTTGCCCCTGGACTATTACTGCACTACTGGCTCCTGTTGCGTGTCCTTGCCAGGTTCAGGCGCCACTACAAGGCTGAAAAAGTAGCAACTACGGCGAGTATTGCAATTGTGGACCCGTGCAGGAACCAAATGCTGTGCTTCTTCTCTACGCCACCACTATTTCATCTAAGTATGTCCGAGTGCTTCTGACAAACATATTGCCACACAGCCTTGGTAGAGACCTTATTCTGTGGTACAAGACGGACACAATATTGAGGTGTCTGTCATTGCGTTTTCTACTCCGTGTTTTACACACCGCTCTGTCCCTTGTATTCGCTGATCGGGCCGCGTAATACGCCAAAATTTGTAAGAATGATACAAATAAACGTATCTAGAAGGGCTAATAGGACCAGAGTGCATTACCGCTTCATAACTTTATGAAGTTATCCGTACGTACCAAAATATTTGAAAATTTTAATGAGATGTTTATTCTCCTTCCACCATTCTCATCTCACCATTGTTGATGTGAATACCGATGCTTGTGCGAGTTAGCTGTGGGTGTCGCTTCCCTCCGAGGAAATTGCGGCAAGAGGTCGTGCAAGTCCAAAAGGCGAGAAAATATAAACGCATGAAGCGAGAAAAAATCATTAGTCATCAGTGCGACAAAAACAAAATTTGTAAATTTTCACCCGCGGAAGGAGATTAAATGTTTCTCTTGACAACAGATTGCACATAGGTAGGGCGGCAATTTAAATTGTACAGACCATTGGAACTCTAGGAGTATGCCTTTAATGTACTTTCATTAGAACTTTACGTGAATAATTTCATTAGCGATATTTCAATATGTATAGGCATATTTGCAAGAATGTGTTCATTTCTTCCAACTTCTGTTAAGACAACACGTTATAACAGCTTGTTTTTGTCCTATTAACGTGCTGCGCAAGATGCACAAGAAAGAAAAAGAGGACATTCCCTGCCCTATCAATGTTTTCGCCTGTGAAAGAAAGTGTACACACTTTGTGTTAGTGGTAGCGATATGATTGTCTAGTCATTGCACATCCGGGTGGCGCATGTGATTAGGTGACCTATATAACGGCTTTCACTTGTTCCACTAAATACAGTTGGTAGTCTGTGCTCAGTCCTGTCCTACTTTTTATGCATCTTGCGCAGCACGTTAATAGTTCCGTGTGAACCAACTAGTCCGCCAGAAAATATTAGTGTGCTTGTGGCTTCTCAATTATTGTCTCTTGGTACGGGGAAGTACGACCACCAACATTAGTAAGATCTACACACTTGAAGAGAAAGCAATTAGGTGCGTGTCGACTACTTTTTACACACCGGTGTATTGCTTGAATGATTTAACAATGTCCTAATTCAAAATTTTATGAGTATTACCAAGCAACACGACATAAGCAATGACCTGTTTAATAACAATCGCGCCTTCATGGATATCTTTGGTTTACAAACAATTCCTATTTTATACCTTACTCGTCACCAACAACAAAGGATTATTCCATTTTTCAGAACACACTTTGGGTCACAAATGCTATGGTTCACTGTTGATGTGTTATTCAACAAGTTAGTAGAGAGAAAGATAAGAATTGAACAGTGTAGTCCGCGTCAGACTATGGAAGCACTGTTACTGTTCAAAATAGATGTTCTGTTAATTTTGGTGTTAAGGGAACTGTCTATTGATACTGCAGTTTGTGTATTTGGTATTAGTGTTGATGTATATTACGACTTGGATTGGGTAAAACCGTTATCATGCTTTGTTTACATTTTTCAGAATGTTACTGTATAGCATTATTATGTTGCTCAAGTAGTCTTCGTGTAGATCATGTTCAATGAACTAGCCTTTACGCCTCGTTGATTTCCATGTATCAGGGAGGCTCTTTTCTCCCAAGCCTAAGCTCACCCTTGAGATGGCAATAAACTTGAATTTGAAGCATTCGGAGAAGGACGCTAAAGAGTCACATTAAATCAGCTGAGACCACTATTGTATATATTGAAATAATACTTTAATTTATTTAGCAGGAAAATTTTGATCATACTGGATAAATGAAACTTGCATTTTTATTTTAAGTCGCGCCGGTGCATAGCACTGCCACGTCAGTAGAACAACACATAGTTTAAACTATTTTGTCGTATCTGGTCTGAGGCTTTGGCGCAGCTTGAGTTATTGAAATTTGATGCGGTGTATCTTTCGGTCCTTTAGAATGCACTTCATCTTTACCCATAAACGGTTACCTCGGCCCGATTAGACGCTGCCAAAATCGTTACGACGAAGTGGTGCGCCATGGCGTCGCCAGCTCTCTGTCCTTTTATGTGCTATGAATGCCTGTCGACGTGACTGCATAGCGCAAAGTACACAACACAGGTGCTCACTTCAACTAAACTTCGTTTACGAAACCACCAGAAAATATATACTTCAGACATGAACCAAAACATTATAAATGTGTTTTTCTTTTTTGGTTCATGGCAAAAGTATACATTTCTGGCGGTTTCGTAAATAAAGCTTAGTTAGAGTCAGTGCCTGTGACGTGTCCTTGCTTCTGTCCTCGTCTTTTGCGCTGTGCAGCCTTGTCGATATTCAATCACCAAATCGCCCAGGATTCCACTTTATCATATTATGAAGCCTACTATGACAGTAAGAGTGTGTTGAGCTTATTTCTGGTGTGAAAGTCACAACTACAGCTTAACCTAATAGTAATGTTCAGTGTCGTTTATTAGCAGCGCACCTTATACGATCCACAGGTAGAGGGAAATGATAGGATTCGTGGACTAGATTGTTCTAATAGATCTTTTTAGACGAGAAGGAAACTCACATTACATTTGTCCCACGTTCCCGACATAACAAGGTGACATTTCTAACTTCCTCCATCCGAAATGAAGCATCTGCTTACCTGGCGTTCGCGTTTTTGGATATCAGTCATCGGCTCGTAAATACCGCTTTCCTTTTGTTACCATTGATCTGTTATCATTTTCTTTCCATTGAAAATTACAACTATTCCTGGTCCTCATTCCTCTACCGAACTACGAACCTCCCAAACGGCAGACGAACTTATGCACGACCGTTTAGAACGCTGCTCTTTTCGCGGTTATTTCGCGTCTAGGTTTATGGCAAGGTAAGACGAGATATACATGTCGGTTATGCTGTGTTACCTTGATTATGCACGGAGCTGATAATTGAAAGCAGACGTGGTGGTCATACGTCTATAGACCTCAAGATCGTCAGGTCTCTTCTACAAATACGATTACCTGGCCTTACGGCTTAGAATGGCGCTATAGTATTCCCGTAAACAGTCCCGGTTGCAGTATTTCCCCCTTGTTTGGTGTTCTACTTCACAGCGTAACTTCCACATTTTACATATACTCTAAGCAGGTTGAATTCAAAGCATTTACTGCCTACAACGAAGTGATCACACTCTGTCTTATTTCATTACACCTAAAGTACTATCCCTCATCTATTTTGTCGAACTTCAACCTGCATTAACTCTTCATAAACATGTTCGTTCTGACCCAGTAGTATTTACGAATTGGTTTCTGAAACAAGTTTTCAACTTTAGAACTTTCTACTTTTTTACTCCTCGTATTAGATCGCAGTATGAATCACAGCTGACACAGTACGCCATAGCAATGTTTTTGAAAAAGTTCCTTTTTATTTTTCACCTGGTCTATGATCTCAAGACTGCCGAAGTGTTAAAAAAATTTATGTACTATTATGTATGCGAACTTCGAAATTCTTTCTGCTGTTCTTGTTTGTGACAATAAGAAATGTGACCATTAGAATATGGTCACATTTACGCTCCTTTGCATCTGTATTAGCAGGCATCTTAGAAAAAACACGTTGCTTCATTGTATACCTATGCCATTGTTCTCTACGTCACTGCTGCTACGTCACTGCAGCCACTTTGACTGTTATTTGTTACCGCAGCCTTTGCCTGTGTATTTGCATACTCTTAGCAAAAAAAAAAAAAAAAACGTGTTGTACTGATGTATGCCATTTTGGCAATTTCTTGCGCTGTGTCAAGTGTGTGTAAACAGTACTTTTGGACAGTTGCTATCCGAAATAAAATCTGTATTGAAAACTCTGTAACGCGTGATGCTTGGTAATTCTCATCCCTATACATATTCTAAAGATCGCTCACTTGACCCAGTTATAATAAAAATAAAAAAAACATCGTTCTGCGAACTAAAAGAAACAGCTGACACTACAAAATAAAAGCGCTATCCTATACTGGCATAAATGATTGCGTGACAAATACTTCACGACGAGATTGATGGTAAACCAACAGTGTCACAGTCGTATACTCGCCACGACGAGTGTGAAAAAAGCAATGGCCTTTTTCGCTGCTCTCAATTGTGCGCTGCACCTACAACGAACCCAATTTGTATAATTTCATAAATAACTGGATAAATGCGTAACTTGCTGACACAGCTCAGCTAGCGTCTGTCAGTGCACTCTTCATGAATTCATCTTCGAGCGTCCCTCAAAGTTCACCCGTACTATTCGTTCGTTACATAAATGACATGCTTATGTGACTTGAGAGCCCCTACACAAATGAGAATTTTGGAGGTGATTGTGTTTTACGGAAATTAATACGCAGCATGATGAGCTGCTACTCAATTCAATTCATAATATTTGTTGCTGGTGTAGCAACTCCGCAACCTTGCCGTCACAATAACTAACATAAGCAGGAATCTCCACATCTCTATTTGTGCACATGACTCTTTCGCGAGCTTTGCTTTATGTACGGCAGAAACAAAAACGCGGCTCCTCCTGAGTGACACACTTAGCTTACTAGATTCTCACTATGCGAAAACTATGCCTGCAATGTTTAGGATTCACTTAGGGAGGCTACGTTGCTGTTTTGGAATCATCCAGTAAAATGTTGCCCGATTCATAACTTTCAAATTCCGCACTTCTGACTCTTCTATTGTCTTAGTGAATGAAAAGTGGAAGCTGCATATAAATCTCTATGGCTTAAGTTTATATTTATGCGTAAAATTGAGAAGCTCACAATGAGTCAATATTCAGTATTTCAACAATCTCCTGAGACCCGAACACAACTATATATGGGACATAATCGCTCTTCAAGGCGGCTTTTATTGTCTACTGTTATGAACTTTTAAAATTTAAATACCGCCGTTAGATGCCAAAAGCTGCGTCTCCATGTACGTGGTATCTCCATCATTTCCTCATGTTTGCTATGATAAAAACTGCATAACATTGCTTAAACGCAGAGACAAAGATGATTGCCATGTTGCTGTCGCGTCCGGTATTTTCACGCAATCTCAGTGATTTCTAACCACCCCTCAAGGTTGGTTTCGACCGTCCGGGAAGACACAGAGGTCTAGATCAAATTAGTGTCAAATTTCTCGAAAGCGGATGACAAGAATTTGAGTAAACTACTTCTACATAGTAACACATGCACCCATACCCAGAATGAATATTTTGCGTAATCCCTTCCGAGTGAATTTCGAAAGAGTGTTGAAGGGAATGTGCGATGTCTTAGGAGGATATGCGTTAACCCTCTTGAAGCCCTTCGAAGGCCGGCAGTATTTTAGAAATGAAGAATTGTGCAGATTCCATGAACTGCGAGAATAAATTTATTGGGATGCATTTCATAGGTGTGTCGCTATTTTGTATTGTTTGTGGTTGCCTCAAAGAGAGACCAGGTTTGAGTATATTGAGTGCGTGTGGGTCGAGAGCAGCTGTCCGCGACAACAGCAGCACGACGACGACCTTATAACGACCTGGCGTGGTAGACGACGAACGTTCGAGGCGAGCTCACGGCATGGCAATTGTTAGTTACCACATCAGCTAGCAGACGAGTGCGTTAGCGAGAGAAACAGGGATCGTGACGTCATCAGCGACTACGTGTTGTGCAATGGTAAGCAACTATGACCATGTCATGTAGCATATGTTAAAACGAAGGTGGTATCTGTACTCCGGCGAAAGGCATGTCAAAGCATGTTGAAGCATGTTAAAGCATCATCACTTGGCTGACCACGAAGTAGGTACAACGTCGCGCAATTTCCATGTAGCGTGCTACGACAAAAGTACTGAGCTGAGCCAGTCCCGGAGATAGTGCAGTCTACCACGGCGCCTCAGAACGCGAGCTGTCACAAAGAACGAAGACGAGGAAGTGCCACGGCATACACGCGCCGAGCGTTTCAAAGAGCTGGCTGGCTTTGGAACAAGATAAGTTTGATCATGGCCTAAAAGTTAGAGCACCTGGCTGCGGAGCTTCGATTTCACCGTCGGTGACGCATTTTTTTTTTATTCAAGCGAGGCGAGACTAAAACCTACCTTACTACCGACCTGCCGCCAAGTGCCAAGAATGAGGCAAAGAATGCTTCACAACTTCGCAATAATAAAAAATGTGACTTCAATGCATACACCCGGAGACAACGTGAGCCCAACGTCTCCGTGTGCCCTACTGTTTGACCGTGCAGCGTGCGCATGCGTGGCTCCGCCCCCAACGCGCCTAATGAGAAGCGGCGGTTGCTCTTGCTCCCACCTATGCTGCTGCTACAAGGAAAGGGCAAAAACGAGAGGATGCCATCGATCGCGTGCGGCGCGAGCGCAGTGGCTACGCGCACTGCCACCGCCAGAAGGCGAGCTGTGGTTGTAAAATGTCTCACACGCCGTTTGCACACTGACGTTTACAGCACAGGCTTTGTTCGCGCTGTAGGAAATAGACGCAGAACTCGACATTCGGAATGGTGTAGTCGTGCGCTGTTTCTAATAGCATTTGCTTACACAGCATTTCTATTGTGCGAACCTCGTTGTAGGCACAGGAGAAATCATTTAACGTGATAAAATATGACGATACTATGACCAAAAATCCGAAAAAAAGCTACTTTTGAAGCCGTTCGGGAACAAGAACGTATCAGATGTATTTTGACGTTATTTATAGAGTCGCTGCTACGAAACGTCCGGGCATCAGCAAGGATATATCATCCACGTAGAGTTCTATTCATGGTCTATAGAAGGACTTAGAATGCTTAGGAAATACTAGAATAATAAACGGAATATGAGAGTCAGTAGCTGCAATGTTGTTTAATGTTCACGGCGATATCTTCAGGTAAAAAATTGCCGCGTATCTGCGTGCTTCGCTGCAAATGTCGTCGAAAGACGATAGTCTTCTGCCGGCCGTACTACATGAGTGCTGGTCTGATCCGCGGCCACCCATGATGCTGTTCTCGTACCATTTCCGTCCTGGCATGATAAATGCAATGGAGGTTTGTTTGAACAGATTTCATTTTACCGCATTATTTCATCAAGCGGCCATTTATGTTTTGCCCTGCCTCAGACAGCGCTTCCTTTACGTTGAATCGGCCGCATCTGGCTGGCATTGATAAAATTGAGGAGGCGCTGCGTGAGACATGGACGCCATCTGGCAATACATCGGGAAACATGAGCTTGTGCAGAGGGTTTTCAGGTAAAAAGAAGAAACGAATATGTAAGTCACAAACGTCACGGTAGCTTGAATATACACCCGCCTAGAATACGTCGAAGAAGCCATTTCTTTAGGGACTGTAGGCCTCCATCACGCTGGGATAATAAACGAATGAACGGCCAGTATTAAATTCTTGGGTGAAGTCTTTCCGAAGCAGGCAGCAGTAAATTAATATCTCGAGAAAACTATTTATCGGTTGTCTCTTTCGCGAACCGGCTTGGTTGAAGTCAAACAGTTGACGATTAAATGCACGTTCAATGCTGTACGAAATAAATTCTATACGCCATCTGTTCGGGAAGTAAAAGCATGCTGATCCATGTGTTTATGAAGGTGTGTTCTTAACGTTTGTGTTGTTTAGATGCGAGAATGGTGACACAAAAAGTGTTATTCTCGACAGGTGTGGTGCCTTCACAAAAGCATATCTCGCCGCGCAGTTGGAGTCTTAGTAGATGCTGCCGCCGTTCGCAGACAACAGTATCTGCATATAACCGAGAACTAGCTATACGTGAAAATGCTGTCTCATGTTTGGTGAGTTGTAGTTTGTTGAACCGAAGCTTTTCTTATGAGCCTGACCGTGGTTGTTTGGTGCTGCCGCTGCCTTGCCTCACACTTAAGAAAATGGTCAGATCGAACCTCGCTCGGCAACCGTGCCAGCGCCAACTAGCTATGTGAAGGTATGTTCGGGCGTAACGTTAGCAAAGCGCGCATCTATCGTAAAGCCGGTATCATGCGTCACTAGTGTCACTAGCGTTAAGGTTGTTAAGAATGCCGGCCGTTCACATTATCAGTTGCACACGTTACACTTCCTAAGACCGGCCCATTAAAACGTGAGCTGGCCAGTTGCGCATCAGTGGAACACAACCGCACATACAGGGCCGCCTGCAACGCACACACGCATACGCAGTCATGGCCGTTGCTCTAACTGGGGATGCCTGAAGTCGCGTAATCGGAACAGAAACTGCGGCGCTTGTTGGGCACATGGTAATAGTCGTATCTGTACGAGACGCAAATGTATAGCGGGCCTTCCAACAAATACGCTCGCGTGTGTGACGACTGTGGCGCTCTTAACGCTTCATGCGATTGTAGTCTGAACAATTTAGTTGCGCTCTTTGCGTCTGCGCTTGCGTTTCTTGTGAAATATCTGCACATCGCATAAGCAGTCTGAACGTACCTTGCCATGATCGCCACGTTTGTCGCATTGCGTAGCGCGGATGCTCGAGAGGCCGAAGACGCAGGAATGAAATGGTAATATTGTTAGTATTTGGTTAACCACTTCAAGGAAGCTTCACTGCACACAAATTACTAGATGTGTGTGGGACCTGCTTGTTCTTATTTTATGGAACGAAAGAAAGGGAGTCAACGATTCATCCTATTTTTGTGTCTTCTGTGATGCGACATGGAATGGAAACACGAGAAACAACAACGCAAGCCTTTACATGTGTTTAGGTGTTCAGGTTTTCGGGGCCAATTTGCTATGGCTTCAATGCAGCTATGGGTTACTTCTGACCGTCGACTCGAGCAAAAAATTTTGCTTTTCACCGAAACAAGGTTTGCCGTCTATATAGCATTTTTATAAATTAGAGGCACAAATATACACGTCGTGCGACCCCAACGCTCCAAGTTTGCACACCCCCATTTTTTAATCAGCCTCCTCAGTTTCCCCTTCCACGCCCTGATGGACCCACCTCGTGCGGGTGGAAACTTTATTATTAGTATATTTTTTAAACCCAAAGTTTCAACAACTACGAGACTCTGGGATTTGCGCTGCTTTACGAGATGGCATTCCTCGTTCAATAGCACATGTTGTTGGACGAGTCGGTCGTACATCGTTGAGCAAGGTGCTGCGCGATACAAATATGGACGAGAAGAGCACAAGGACTGGCGCAGACTCGCGACTCTCTTCTATTCAGAAGAACACTCATATTTATACCTTCATGTGTGAAAAATCATCGCCTACGCACATGCTAGAAACCTACTCTCTTTCTGATACAATCTGATCAAGGTATCACAGACACAATCATTGCCCTTGTTTTCTATGAAGAAAACCTCCGCAAGCCCACGTGCCGTCTAGTCACGACTGCATCTCAAAAGTTTTGTTTTTGCCAGAAAAGGCCGGCACTATTTATCACGTATAGCCGAAGGGCATGCGCTGCAGTGCAAGGGCAAACCCTTTTCCCGTCTTAATTGAAAGCTGGTGCTCCCTTAGTCGTTCATTTATACAACGGCCCGTTTGAGCGATGTAAATCTCCCACAGGACAGGGGGATTTCGTATACAACCCCAGCCGAGCATCCGACAAACTGAAAGGCGCTTAGTGCAGTCTCCGGAGGCGATACAGGGGCACAGTGAGGCCAACTTGCGTGGGGCAGAAAATATGTTCTTCGCAATAAAACCCAGTCGGCGAGTGTACTCTTCTCGTCCATGTTTGTATCGCGCAGCACCTTGCTTAACATTTCCTCGTCTTTTCCTATCATCACGACAACACTTTTAAGAAGCTAAAGCGTCGATTTCGCAGTTGTGCGTATAGCTGGAAATATTTATTATTGATTTCTATTTGCATTTGCAGCTTTGTCTTTATGCACATGCAATTTGGAGTACTCTCACACAGAAGCTTAGAGGAAGCTGTCGCTAGGGGACAACTGCGATTTCCATATTCAAATACTTGTAAGACACTGCAATGTATTTATAAGATAATCGATGGACAGATTTGAACGAAATGCGTTGAATTTGGAAGACGAATTGAAATTATAGTGAGTGCAGCCGAAAAAGAGTGATATATGGCCTGAAAGCCAAACAAAAATACCCGGCTATAGGTGATCGAGTTTGAAAAAAAAAAGAATTGCAGCACGAAGATTACGAATGGATAACTCAGCACTAAAAATGTATACCTCACTTTAAACTCAAGACCAAACATGCCTACATGGCATCAGACTCAACTTGGCGTACATGAACTACTTCAAGTATACATACTCAAGTGTAAGATTCAACTGACGTGCTCGCCAGTGTGCTTTGAATGTAACGCCCCTGAAGACCATGTTAGGTGCGACTGCTGCGTGTCAGAGAGACAGTGTTTGAATGCGGCACTACACCTGCAACGGGACTTGGAACTGCGGCACATTGTGGGCCCATTGCGCTACGTGCCCCGAAAGCACTGCTGACGTTCCTGCGATCCACGAGCCTGTATGAAAGTTTGTAAATATCTCTACAGTGTGCGTGTGGGACTGTATGTGCTGTGAAGTGTATATATATATATATATATATATATATATATTATCATCATCACCCAGCACCTGGAGTAGCATGTCAGGCGAACAGCCAGGCTAGCATCTCCAGCATATCAGTAAAGATTGTATCTTTCTCTCTCTCACATTAAACTGCATTCAATATAGAATCTGCTGCGGACACTTCTGATATAGGAATTTACACCTTAGGTGAGATTCTTACAATGTTTACGGTGGTATTGCAGAAGTACTCGCAAATAGCTTTTCATGGATGAGTTAAACCATTGTAAACATTACAGTTTCTTTTTCTTAATTTGCTGCTTTCCACATGTTTTATAAAATGATTGACAGCCTAAATAAAAAATATGCTTGCTATAGTCACTATATTTCAACTATTTCTTTGGACTATAACAAACGTCATCAAATTCGGTGCAGTGGCTGCCGAGAAAATGATTAACCATTCCCATGTAATTAGATCTCAACCCCAGAGCTTGAGTTTCTCTCTAATGCTTAAATGTAGAGCAACCTGCTCTTATATATGGTGCTCTGTCCTGATAGGGTTGTCCATTCGCCCTTTTTTCCTCATGTTTTGTGCTAATTTTCATCATATGCCCATCATGGCTTAAATATATACTGGCGGGGAAAAATAATTACGGTTGCCTTTTTTTTTTTAGGGCGAATGCACAATTTTTGTAACATTCTTTCGTTGAGTGCCAAATATGGCAAGCAAATAAAACAAACAATAAATAAATAAATTACCACCGGTTCGAATGTTTACAACTTATGAATAATGCATCAACTTCCCAGTGTATAGTCGAGGATTAGTGGTCTAGCGCGAAATAATACGAGAGTCAAGGAGCCATGACGTTCCATGTTTGTCGACAAAGAAGGATTCTCGCACATATCGGCCGAGAAAATGACAGTAAAATTCAGGAACGAATACCTGCTGCACAGGAATGTAACCGAGCAATGTGCTGGTTAAATATTCTTCGGAACATTAAGTAGCAATAAGTCAACTACTCAGATAAGTATTTGGAACTCCCTGGCGCCTAGGAGGGTAGTAAATAGGGGGAAGGCAATTCATACTGGGAGTATTGAATACTTTTTTTTAAAGAAAGAGTTAGGAATAACCGAACAAAACGTAGGTGATTATTGAATGAGCGATAAGATATTTGCACCTAGCAAGCCTTACGAAATACTATGGCATATTAGGATTTCAGCCACATTGTAAGGACGCGCGGTGGAGAGGTGTTCTTCGCGAAGGCAAGTTGGGTAGGCGGAATTCTTTCATAAAAGGCGCCGAGATGGGGCCGGCACGCGAGCGCCGCAGGCGGGCGAGAAAAAGCGCGCTCATTATAATCGGGTTCTGCCTTGCAAGTTTTATCGGCTCTCATCAGTGCCCGTGAAACAAGCTTCTGCTTGGCTGCACCGCCAGCTTTTTCGCTCAAATGAGCCGCGCATGCCTGCGCGGCGATTGGGTCCCTTGGCGAGCGGGAGATTTTTCTTTGGGCCAGCCTTAATTAATTCGGGGCGCCTCTTGTCTTGTTTGGCGACGTGACCAGCGCGCCTTGCTGCGGCAGGTATACGGCGGGAGCAAACAAGCGCCGGGGCGCCATTAATTACGGAAGTTTCGGGGCCAGCTCGCCATCAATTGATGGCATCCGTGCTCGCCTAGGTCGACCCGCGCCGTCAGGTGTTCGCTAGGCCTGCCAACGCTTTGCGACTTTAAATGAAGAAAATCTGCATACATCCAGCGATCGTGTACCGACTGCTCATGAATCACGCCGGCGAGTGTTTCCGTCGACGCGATGACTCAGTTTCCACCAGTACGCATTTGCAGAAAACATATGTGCCCATTTAACTTGCACTAACGGTTCTCCCCTGATGACATAGCTGTTGTCAAATCAACAAATCATTTTTTATGGATATCTTTGATATTTATAAATGCGCTCAGTGGCATCTGTAATAGCACATACGGACTATTATTTATTATTATTTATTTGATTTGAAAACATATACACAGAAAAGAGAAAGCGAGAAGCAAGGCTGGCAACTGCCACCAAAAGGGGCACAACGCCTGCCTACTCTTCGGAAAGGACGAGAGAAACATAGAAGGAAAGATAGGAAGGAGGGGAGGAAGGAGGAAAGGAAGAGCGAGAAGACAAATCTCAACGAATAAAGTAAAACATACAGTAGGGCCCGTCCCTGCAGGTCAAGCTACTAGAGAATGTAAAATAAAAGAAATAGTTGCTGGGTTACAAACGTTCCCCTAAGTTTGTTGCTTCTTGAAAAGTAAGGAGAGCACGATGGGCTTGATCACGTCGAGACGCACAACCACTGAGGTACAAACATTCATCTAGAGTCGTACACCGCAGGCCAAGGAGATGGTAGTCCCTCACTAGCGATTTGCGTTGCGCACTGAAAGCGGGACATTCCAATATCAGGTGCTGAAGTGTCTCGCAGCCACCGCAAGATGTACACGATGGACTAGTCACACGTCCTTGTCTGTGTAAACGTTCGTGCACATTAACACAGCCAACCCTTAGCTTGAGTAGTTGAGCTCTAGCGCGACGAGGCAAGCCTCGACCGCGAACACGCGGCGGGAACGTTCCATTTGCGACACGCTGGTCTGGATGCTGCTTGAGTAGGTGGCGACGAATCAGCAGGCGAGCGTCATCAAGCTTGCACAAAATTTCAGGGCAAGCACAGTCGTTATGAGTGCAAGTTGAAGCCAGTCGATCAGCCTCTTCATTTCCGGCGATCCCTACGTGCGAAAGTATCCATTGAGCAACGAGAGATACCCCATGTGATAAAATTTTGTTGGCAGAGTCAGTAATGCTGCGCACAATTGGGCAATCAACCTGACTGCGTTGTAATCTGCTAAGGGCAGCGCGGGAGTCCGTAAATATGACAATCTTCGGCGGTGTGGTTAACTCCTCTTGCACGTATTTCAGTGCAACATTAATTGCTGCTAGCTCCGCAGTTGTTGACGAGGCTGGATGGGGTATATGAAATATACGCCGTACTTGAGTTGAAGGGCAGAAAAAAGCTGCAGAGGCGCCTTGACCGTTGCTGTGTACAGATGCATCTGTAAATACTTGAAGGCAATCTGGAAATTTCTCGAACATGTGCGACTGAGCCAATTGGAATATGGCCGAAACAGGCATATCAGACTTTTTGTGTATGTCAGGGATTGTAAGGTAAATGGGCAGCGTGTGTTTGGTGATATCTTGCGGCGGCGAAGGCGTAACTGAAGCATCATGTTCAGAAATGTCAGTAATGTCCATAAATAATGCCGCCATTTTTCCAATGCGAGAAAACGGGCGGTGAATCAGACGATCAAGGAGCATTTGACCATTCGATGCGCGGTGCAGACGCTCAATATTGCTCAATATTGAGACGTGCCCTTCCCACCTGGTTCTTTGGTGCTTCTATGGTCTCCGTCGCGTCAGGTCGGCCTGTCAGAAAAACTGCTGCTCCTACTCCTACTCCTACCGACTCCTACCGAGTGCTTCGTGCCGTGACTCCCGTCACATACGAGATCGCCCCTGACGCCCCATCTGCTTCCCAGTTCAGCGATATCGTGCACGTTACACGACTGAAGCAGTATCACCCTCCCAGTGATGACATTTAGACGCTCCGGGACGTCGCTTCTGCCGCCGGGGGATTATGCTACACGGGTGTGGTATTTGATTGTTTGACCGAGGCGCGCGGGCGCCATCACTCGGGAAAAGTAGAGGAAGAACGAGCTGGGCTCGCGCTGTGAACCTTTCCGGTCAGCGCTGCAACCGCTGTTGTAAATACAACCTGTAAATAGTTGCCCGTCTTACTGACTCGTTCTTCGCGTAACAATATGAAATAGAGCTCTCTGGTCTGCTTGTAGCCTTAGAGGTAAATGATGTGCTTCAGTGAGTAATGGAACTGATTGCGCCTGACGAGGTAATCCCAGCATTATTCGAAGGGCAACGCGATGATCACGTTCCAGTTGGGCCATCAAACTAGGTGGGACGTTCAGGAATGGTAACGCATACATCATGCCTGAGAGTACAGATGATTGGTACACCTGCAGAGCCGTTGTTTGGTCACAGCCAGCACCTCTAGCAGTCAAGGCGGCCACATACTTAAGGATGGATTGCGATTTGGGTCGTACGAATTTAATGGCAGGACACCAAGAGATGCGATCATCCACAATTAAGCCCAAATAATGGTGTTGTCTCACCCAGCTTATCGGCGTTTCGTCAAGGTACAGTCGGCTCATTGTTCAACGAGCGCGCTGTTTAGGGTGGTATGCTATTGCAGCCGACTTAGCAGGTGATATCTGCAGGCCAACTTCACCCAAGTACTCCGAAGTCGCGTTCAGAGCTCTTTGCAAGCTTGCACGAAGCCGCGGGCCAAGGTGCGAAGGGCCGCTTATCCACAGAGCAATATCATCTGCATAGATAGCTATGCTCACAGGGAAGTCACTGTCTCGAGGCAAGCGACTTGGAAGCGCGGCGAGTACTGTGCTAAACAGAAGCGGCGATAAAACGCTGCCCTGTGGGACACCGCACTTAACAGTGCGGGATTAACTTGTTATTGCTCCAACACGCACTTTCATCCGGCGCTCCGATAGGAAATTGCACACAAAGCGAAGCAGACGACTCGAAATTCCCGCGGTTGCAAGAGCGAAAATAATCGCCTGATGCGGAACTGAGTCGAAAGCTTGCTTTACGTCTAGGAAGAGCATGTAGGCGGAGTGCTTGTTTCCTTTAGCACATTCAAGTGTTGAGACAAGGTCTGAAATGCTGTCCAGAGCTGAACGGTGGCGACGAAAACCGCTCATCACATCAGGGAAAAAAATTTAGCTTCTCTAGCCTGTCTTCTAGACGAAACAGGACCATTCGCTCCATTAACTTAATGACATTTGATGTTAGGGATATCGGCCGGTAGAACTTGAGGTGTCGTGCACGGCGCCCGGGCTTTAAAATTGGTATTATCACGGACGATTTCCACTCAGCAGGGATTACACCAGTTTTCCATACCTCATTATACTCGTCCAGTATATGGTCATGAAAACTGTTATCAATGTTCCGTAATACTTGATACGTCACACCGTCTTCACCCGGGGCAGTGCGGCGTTTGGAGAGGCTGAGCGCGTATCGGAGCTCCTCAAGAGTGAAGTCTGCTTCGTCCATTTGGCAGGCTGGACCGTAGAAAGCAGTCATGGTACTCTGACTTGTCAAACAAGAAAGGTCGCCATTTGTGGTGTCACCGGACATAGGAGAGACGGACTACATCGTAGCACACACACACACACACACACACACACACACACACACACACACACACACACACACACACACACACACACACACACACACACACACACACACACACACACACACACACACACACACACACACACACATATATATATATATATATATATGTCCACTGCAGGCCTTCGTCCTGCAGTGGACATAAATATAGGCTGCTGCTGCTGCTGCTGATGATGATATATATATATATATATATATATATATATATATGGTCGAGCCGGAAATAACACCTTCAGGGGCACTATTCCAACTTACCTTCTAACATACTAATAACACAAACTAACACCTCCGTGGAAAAATGGGGACACGGGCTAGTTGCTCGATGTTCATAACAATGGGTTCCTGTGATGTGCGTGAGCTAACACACACAAATACGGGTAAAGAAAAGAAAAACGACACAACATTAACTACAGCAGAACTACACAACAGAACAAAATGACACAACATAACTAAAAGTTTTTTTTTTTTTTTGAAGCAAACCCATACACGTAAGAGGGGTTACAGACTGGCGCATGCGTGACAATGCACAGGTAAAGACAGCCATTTCTTCTATGAAACTTATATCACCAAATTCACGCACGAGCATCTTTGACAGTTTAATGCCACCAATAGAAAAGAAAACCAGAAAACAAATATCGAGCAGCATAAATCTTGGCACTGTTAACTGTTCAGAAGAAAATCGCGCTTTCGCCCGAAAGACGAAGCATCGATGGCCATATAAACTCTTAGGCAGCTATACGATGTAAGGATGCTAGTTTTATCTCCCGTATAAAGTCAGGCATCTTAATTTAGTTAGTAAGCAAATGTGTAAAACATTTGCTTACTAACTAAATTAAGATGCCTGATGTGACGCGCGCACAGGTAAACATGAACACATCTCACTTGATGACTGCGGACACTCGCTGTGAAAAAAGCTGGCATGCGGAAGCGCGGCAGCAAGCGAATTGACCTTCGTGCTGCCTCTCGCTGCAACGCAAACCAAGCGGCGAGAACAAAGCGCACATGAAGCTGTAAGCCCTCAGCGCGCGCACTTTGTCGCCATCCCAGATCGCTTTCAAGAGCGCTCAGCCTCGTCATACGCTGCCGCCACCGGAACAGGACCCCCCCACCTCCCCCGCTCCCGATGCCTCGCTCGGGATGGAAGAAGGCGCGCTTCCTCCCTGCCTGCATCTCTTGCGCGCGGAGATCGAACCACTATCCTCGGCTCACGCTCGCACGCATTCAATCGGCGCGCATACGGCAGCATACGGAGCATACGGCGCGCGGTCACGACGTTATCGCACTTGGACATTAAACGGAACATCTCGGCGACAACGATGGCAGAAATTAGCCTGGAGTAACTATTCTCGCAATAAATGCGAACATGTTTTTATGCAATGTGACTGTGGCTGGACAGATACATGGTGGTCAAAATTGATACGTTTATCAAAATTCAGAAACGTGCGGTGAGAATAATTGCATCGGCCACTAAGGACGCGCCCGCTGCACAACTTTTTGCACAGTTAAATATAATGGCACTCATCCAAGCTCGGGACTATAACACAGCTATACTAATACACAGACTACTAACCACGAACAAGCCAGATCTCTCATCAATATTTATCAGGCCTACAAGGGACACTGAGCTGAGAGCTGAGTATAATAAATTCAACTTGCCTAAAGCTCATAATGTATACGGTCAACGTTCCCTATCATTTGTCGGTGAAAAATAAAATTTGTCGGTGGAATGAAATACCCAGCCTAATAAGAAAACTTCCAAATGATATTCCATCATTAAAACATCACTTTAAAGCGTGTATATAGGATTACCTACTTTTGCTTTTTGCTTTAAATTGCAATTTATGCTGACGTTTATGGTATGGATCCAAAACTAGCCACATAGGCAAAGGATCCAGATGATACCGTCAACCATTTTGTAGTATATTATGCTTGAATAAAGATTTCTTTCTTTCTTTCTTTCTTTCTTTCTTTCTTTCTTTCTTTCTTTCTTTCTTTCTTTCTTTCTTTCTTTCTAATCCGCAATCCCCCACTCCGGCGTGCCTCATAATCAATTGGTAGGTAAAACTCCAAAATTCATTAACTTGACCGATACATGTGTCACCCCGCTCTGTTATGCGAACCATTTCAAGAAGCTTGGCATCACCTTAAAAATACTCATACTGTAACATCTCCAACTCGACAAGGAGGATATTACACGATAAATATTGGATGCCTATATCACATACAAATTTGCAAAGACGACTCACATTGTGGATTACGTGTGAAGCAAAGCTTTTATGAAGACGTCAATAAAATGCTCGAAAACTGCTTATCTTCTGTAAAGCATTTTGCAGAAGGGCGATTACGTGCGAGCCTGGGAAATCAGCTGTGCTTCACATGGCAACCGTGGTTCATAGTGTCTCCGGTATCGGTGCAGTTTTGCACGCATGAACCATGGGATAGTACAGTTTATTATTGCACTATCTCTAGGACTGTCTCACCTTACTTGGCCAGAGACCGACCTAGGAAACAAGTCAAATTTAGGGAGAGAATGCTTTGTTAAAATAATCATGTGCTTGAAGGCGTGTATATGTTGCACTGAGAATGTTTAGGCATTGTTTGCTGTTTGACGGCGTCATTCTGTAAAGAACAAATCGGGCAACCAGTACATCTGTAAGTGTAATTGGCCTACATATCGTTATACGAATGCTGGTTTACGTGTGAGCTAAATGGCAAGACATCGGCACCAGCCAAGGTCAGCTACATTCAAATGTGTTCTCAAATAGCTTCGCTCTAAAACAAAATTTCTTGGGGTGGGAAGCCTAAAATCCGTAGCCTTTTTATTTAATGAGGACTAGTTGATACTTGAATTTTCTTCTTGAGCTTTAAATTTTCATGTATTTCAGCGCTTCCTGGTGGAAGTCGCTGTTTAGGGCTAGAGTGCGTGCTTGCGTGAACTTTTGCCTTTGCAGTCCATGACTTGAAGTAAATGTTCCGTTAAGCAGTACTCGTCCAGCGAGTGCTTTCTTGTCTTCTGCTGTTCGTGCAATTTTCTTTAAACAATGTTCACTGCGTACTGCATCTGCTATACCTCAGCGTCAAGAGGGGCACAGCGCTGGTTCGTCAGGTGTCCCGCTTGCTACGCAGAAGCTCTCCTAATATGAGCCACGTGAGAGCTTCAAATACTTTCAGATATGATTAAATGGCTTCAGTCGTGCACCATATCCACTAGGCAGGTTATTTTATGTTTCCGCGTTTCTTCACATCTAGATTTATGGAATAGCCATTATTGCTATCACGGCACATTCAATGACATCACATGGTTTCTATAGAAGACTCAAAGACGTGCGTTGCCGCTCATCTTCTGCCTCCACCACAGCGACAAGGGAACTCGTAGAGCGTACAGAAGCATTCTCAGACACCGAAAGACGGCGAAGGAGAGGGACAAATTATCGGTGAGCGAAAATATTGGCCCTCGGCCCTGCAACAATTTATTGGCGCCGGACGCCCTGGCAGGCTCATTCGTTAGCGCTGATGGAGGGCCTGCATCGTGGACGGTTTTATTGGCCGTTGAAGACGCCGTGCTCGTTGCATCCATCAACTTTCCTGGCAGCCGCAGTGAGCAGTTAGTGCACGCGATGAAAGCATAAAAGCGTTTGCCTCGTAACGCGGTTAGAAGATGTTCGATAGGCCAGAATGCGTGTAGTTGGCACCCAACAGCGAACAGCTTGCTTCGGAAAGATTGTAGCACCAGTGCCAACAAATACGAAGCAGCGCAGGTGGTAGAGCGTTACGAATACTTCTTTATACCGTCATTCCCTGGCTACAAGTAACAACATACACAGTCCAGACTTAAAAGAATCAGGTGTTAAAAAATTTGTTAGTGAGATGTCTGATTGTAAGTCTTGAGGAACGAACGTAAGAGTACAACTTGGTCAGCATGTAAAGCGAGTGCAGCAGAAGGCTGAGCAAAGTGTGGTCAGAAATGCGGACAAGACGGAAAGAAATAACAGTTTTTGTTCTGCGTGTTCTCTTCACCGGCGTGCGGTCGCCTCCGACATTGCTAAGTTTTGTCATGTTCTCGTTATACGTGTTGACCAAGGTTTAGTGTCACGCACGGTCGCACATTTGAAAAATTAGTCACATCGCTTTTATTCAAATTGTCTAAGTTGTCTGTCCACTGACTCTCATAAAAGCCATGTACATTAGCAAATTTATGCAGGTCGAAGCTCCTCTGCCTCACCTAAGCCAACTCCATGCGCTTCTCATCTTCTCAGCACAATAATCTTAATCATTACATTAGGTCACCACAACCGTACATCACTTTTTTCATACCTTGGTACCGACTCTTTTTTTGCAATGCACCAACGTATTATAAAATTTAATGTGATAATCTATATATTTGCTTGGCTTGACTGTGCTCCACTTTTTACAATCAATATTTACAAGCGCACCATTGTGCGTTTGCTGTCTTATGGAACTGCTGTCTTCCTATCTTTGTTTTAAGACTCCCATTTTTCGTTTCACGGCTCGTGCTGTGGTCCTTAGATCCTTAGGAAGTACGTTGCACTTGAAATACTAGCTCAAAGGAAATGCTAGTAAAAAGCATCGATTATGTGTAGTGCCTGTGTAGTGCCTGTAAACAAGCAGAATCATTGCCAAATGAGAGAATGAAGAAGTTAACTCTTCATTCATGGAATTGGTGCTCAATAAATTAAAGCAGCTTCTAAATGACAACGACAACGGCGACCGCGGTTGTCAGTCGTCGAATCTGATCTCGCAGGTCAAGTCTGTCCGCTGTGTGTACGGTTCTCTGAGTGTGAGAGCAATCACTGGTGCTCGCGTAAATTCGAGACCGCAAAACTATTAGCGGCGCACTAGAAATTTGATTATATACGCCTGTCTGTCGGTCTGTTTCTGGACGATTAATGTGGGGTCATCTCAAAGATACTGTAATAGTAAAATGAGCCAGCAGCGGAGATGATGCGAGCAAAACTGGGCCTATCCCTAAGTTAAAGTACACTTGGCCAATCCGCGACATGATCTTTGCCAAAATGAGTTGATCCGAAAGACTGTGTAATAGTGAACTTGACCGTAACTGATGTATTCAAAAATGGGTTGGACGAGCAGACTATGTAATATTTACTAAACTTAATTCACACCGGCGACTGACAGTGGTCGCGCGACCAAGTTGGTCGCAACGCGACCAGTCGCAAATGGTCGCTTTTCTCGAAAAGCGACTATTTTGGGCCAGTCACTCACTTCGCGATTTTTCAGTCGCGCGACCGTGGTCGCAAAGCTACTCAACCAATCAGCGCCGCGCCGAAAGTGATGTGTGTCGTCGTCCACGCCAAATGCAATGTCCGCGCCACGATATGCAGGCTACAGGCCGGTAATTGGTGTCTTGTCTTGTGATTCTGGGACGCAGCAGTTGCAGCAACGTGTCGAATGTACGCGGTCACATTCGCTGGAAGCTAAACAGCAGGAAAAGGAAGCACAATAGAAACCCTTTTTCCAGCTGCCGTTCGTTGGATGAGCACGCCACCCAAAGGTGAACAGCAGGTGAACAGCTTTGCTTTAATATTATGCACCGAATAACACGCAATGCGAACTAGAAATTACAACTTGCTCTCGATAATACTCGTTGTCATGCGCACAAAGTTCGGGCAGGAGGCGGCTTGCGTGGCCGCTCACTTCACACGAGCGGAGGCACGGGCGCACCCACGAGCGTCGCGTTTTCTTCGGAGGCTTCCGCGCTGCCACAACTGACACCCCCGGCCGGCGGAGCACATCAGCACAGGGACGACGTCTTCCGGTTCGCTCGAATCAAAATCCATGGCTGTTGCCGGAACGCGAAACCAATTTACACAGTGCCAGTGAAGTGCACGCTAACTGCGTAGATCCCTAGAATTCTCGCTGAAGAACGAGAATGTCCGGGATTGCGACTTGCAGGTTGCGCTCAGCCGGGCTTGCCGGTGTGAACATCAGTCGCTTTCGGTCGCTTTTTCTTCGCGAGTCGCAAATGGTCGCGCGACCTCCTCAAGTCGCTGGTGTGAATGAGCCTTAAGGGGATCCCGGAACTGGTGTATTAAAAGTGCACCGATCCAGGAGACTGTGTAATATTTAGCAAACTTGGTCGATACTGGAACTTATGCATTCAAAAGTGTGCCAGATCCCGGAACTGATGCATTGAAATGTGTGCCCACCCAGAAGACTGCTATATTTAGTAAACTTGGTCGACGCCGGAACGGATGTATTCAAAAGTGTGCCGATCCAGGAGATTGTGTAATATTTAGCAAATTTTGTTGATCCCGAAACTGATGTAATCAAAAGTGGGCCTATCGAGGAGAATTTGTAATATTTAGTACACTTGGCTGATCCCGGGACTGATGTATTCAAAAGTGGACGGATTCAAGAGGCTATGTAATATTTATTGCACTTTGTCGATCCCGGAAATAATGTATTCAAATGCGGGCTGATCCACGAGACTACGTAATAGTGAGCTTGGCCAATCCCCGAACTGATGAATTTGACTGCGTCATTGAAGGTGGGCCGCTCCGATAATCAGCGCACAATATTTGTCCTCGAAAGCGTTTCAAACGTGCTTTCTAATGCGATCCGATCCCGCAGGCAGGGAAATTCTTGTAGGTAATCCTGACAATGTTACAGCATTACAATCGCTCAGGTATTCTATGTGAATGTAGCAGCTTTGCCTCTTCCTGCACGTTTGGAGGAGATGTCTCGTCGAGTCGAAGTAAGGGGGAAAGAGGGGAGAGAGCTATCCTACACAGCTGGGGAGTGGTAATCAGGATGAACATTCACAGGACAAAGAACATTTGAAAAGCACAAAGGGCTCTACGTTGGATAGACTCAGCGGAAGGTCTTCCTGCGCTATCGTGTGGTGGGGGTGATTAGTTTATCACGTGCTTGTCAGAAGTGTCCAAGTGTTGGACATGCATCGCTATTCTGTGTAAGTGCACCCCTGCCCGCAATGCTTCCTTCACCACTCGCAAAATGACGCCTCAGCCTGCAAGACATAACTGCAGTCGATGAGCGTAGTTGTATGGATTAACGGTGGGTTATCTTGTACTTTGCCGTAGCGCAGGCAGAACGAAAGGGGCACAAAGAGGCACATTAAACAACAAACAACGTGGTGTCTTGTCTCGTGTGCCTTCTATGTCCATGTCATTCTGTCAGCGCGACCACAAATTAGATCATAACTACATGCACGTCGCATACCAGGACGCCATGGGAATTTGTGTTTGCTTGAGCAGAAGGTATAAATAATTACTTAAGTTGCATATAATATACAAGCACAATACAAATAGCGTAAGTAAATATATAAACAAAAGACAACTGAAATTCAGCGGAGTCGTTCCAAACGAGGTGAGCAGGAATGTCTGTACCTGACACCTGCTTGTGAAACGGCAACTATCAAAGTATTTTGTACACTCAAAAATATCGCAGTGCTTAATATTGATAGCATGCCAATGACGCGCTTAAGGGAAAGGTTTTGAACACCTGCCAATGCGGATTTTTCAAAGGGAAATCAACTGAGCTTACGCTTTTAACAACAACAAAAAAAAATCTCTTCAAGAGGATTCGATGAAAAACAAGCACAACTCAGTATATTTGTAAATTTCACCAAACCCTCTGACCACCTAAATCAAGAGACGTTATTATTTAGGCTCGAACGTTTCGTCATACGAGAGATTCCTTTAGCCCTACTAACTTCAAATGTGGAAAGAAGTGTGCTGAAACAGGCGATGCTGTATCCGCCCGTAAGGATATTGTCAGGGAAGAACACAGGAGGAAAACCTGTGGATCACGAAGCTATCTTCTATTTGGGGCGAACTTGCGCCCAGGAAGACAGCTCAAAGCACAACGATATAGAATCGAGCACAGTCGGCGATCGCCGAAAACTTGATGTGCAGGTCGTGCCTTTTATACGCCACACCCGCCGGCGGTGACTTAGCGGCTATGGTGCTGCGCTGCTGAGCACGAGGTCGCGGGATCAAATCCCACCCGCGGCGGCCGCATTTCTATGGTAGCGAAATGCAAAAGTGCGCGTATCCCGTGCATTGGGGACACGTTAAAAATTGCCTGGTGTACAAAATTATTCAGGAGTCCACCATGACGGCGTGCCCCATATTCAAATCGTAGTTTTGGCACGTCAAACCCCAGAATTCAATTTAAATTATGCATGACTCGTCAAAGGTCCCAGCGTAACTGCTGGTGCCCGCGTGCCTTCAAGAAAGCACGGCGCAATTCGTGTCGCGCACAGAATCAGATTGCAAAAGGCTCAGTGACAAGAGACAACGGATAGAAGCAGCGATAACCTTCGAGAAACTCCAGATGACAACGCTAGCGGCGACCGCGGTTGTCAGTCCTCGAAATCTGATCTCGCAGGTCAAGTCTGTCCGCTGTGTGTGAGAGCAATCACTGCTGCTCGCGTAAATTCGAGACCGCAAAACTATTAGCGGCTAAATCCGCCGTCTTGTGCTGAGCGATAACATTGCAACACAGATTGGCTCGTAAAAAACGTCCACCGAAAATACAAACAATTTTAACAATGCTCCCCACTTAAATAGCATCGTTGCGATGCTAGGAACATAAAACGAGAGCGGGAAAAAAATGTCCTAGTTTCACCCGAAAGGCGAAACATCGATGGCGATAGCAAATTAGTAGCCAGCTATACGAAGTAAGGATATTCGTTTTATCAGCCGTATAAACTTGTAATCATTCACTTACTAATTAAATTAACAAACACGGTGTCACGCGCGCGCAGGTGAACATGAACACATCTCCCTTCCTGACCGCGGAAACTCGCTGTCAAAACGCTGCAGTTAGAAAGCGCGGCAGCAAGCGAATTGACCTTCGTGCTGTCTCTCGCTTCAACGCGAATTAAACGTCGAAAGCACAGCGCATACGGCACTCGGCGTGGCGTACTTTGTCCACCGCGCAGATCGCTTTCAAGATGAGGCCCGCGTGGGCGCGAGCTTTGTCGGCGTCGCAGATACGGCGCCCGTGCGGCCGCGCCGTAAGCAGCAGCTGATAGAGCAAAACGCCCCTCCCCCCTTCCCTCCCGTACTTCAGGAAGGTCTGCGTTACCTATTGTTCTCACTGGCTGAATCCCTTCACATTCTATTAGGATGTTTTGAGTGGTCTCGGCATTTTTGCTTCAGCATACACATGCCTCATCTAGCTGCGAATATTAACGCGACAGCGTTAAAGGCCCAACCGCATGCACGCGATTTTCGAGCGACAGCGACAAGCGACGGCGACGAGCGACAGGTTTTGCCGTCGCGGAGGGCTATCCGTCGCTGTCGCTGGTCGTGTCGCCGGTTTCTGGCCAGCCAGAAAATATCGCTTGTCGCCCGGAAGTCAGCGCGACGACATCCGCTGGGGACAGCGATTGCACAACAACATGGCAGCAATCAATCTGCCCGCTTCGATCTGAATTCGCTCTTGCAACTTGCTCTCTGCTGTGACAGCAAAAAATAAATAGCACAATCAGTCATCGCTTCACCTCATCGCTAGCTGTAGACTAAGTATCGGCGCTCTCTTGTCGTTATTATTGAGATCGGTTGTTTTGTTTTGACGGTGTTAGGCCTGAGACGCCACCGAGAGCCGAGAAAGTGTTTTAGGTTTTGCCCAACAGATGGCGCCACGGCACCTTACGCTGGCGGCATGGGACGGAGTTCCACTGGGGATGCATGGGACGGATTTTCACTGGGGATGATAACATATTTTAGCTAGGTCTAGATAAAACATTGATCTTTTGATAAAATTGAGATTTCTTTACGCGCGCACGATAACACTTATTCGCACAACAATGTAAATCCGTCGCTACTCTTTTTCGCGATGTCGCGTTCATGCGGTTGCTCCACGCCGCGACACGACAGCGCGAAGGGTGTGCCTGTCGCGTCGCTTGTCGCTGTCGCTTGAATATCGCGTGCATGCGGTTGGGCCTTAAGGGCCCCGTGTCGCAGCAGAAAATCGGGCGTCGGCGTCGGTGTCGTTGTCGGGGTTAAGCATCGGCGTCTGACGGAAATAATCATGCTGAATCACATCATCCTGAACCATCCCTACCGGGCGTTACCGTTCACGTGGCGCTGGCGCAAGGCTTTAGTTAACAAAAATTGAATTTGTCAAAGTAAAATTCGTCAGAAAAATCACAAATTACGACTTCACTACAACGTACAGACGTGATAGCGTCGGATTGTAATTTGATTATACCAGAAAAAATCCTGATAAGCAGCCACGGATCATTGAATGCTATCGAGTTCCACTTTTAAATGCGAAGCTTAAGCGTCTTCCAGTTCTGATGGTGTTTCGCTGTACCTTGGTTCTGGGCAACAATGAGGGGACTGTTGAAAACCGAGCCTTTCTAAATTTTGATCGGGCCCCATGTCGCAGAAAATACGGTGTCGGTGTCGGCGTCAATGACGTCCAATAACGCTATCACGTTCCAACTCTTAAAGGCGAAGCTTAAGCGTACTCTAGTTTCTTGCTCCGGTATGTATCGGTCCTTAGGCAACCGGTTCGAGCCTCAAATAGCAAGGCACTGCCCTTTGTGGTATCGTACAGACCTTAACGCGATAGGATTAAGGGCCCCGTCTCGCAGAAAAGCCGTCGTCGGCGTCGGTGTCGGTGTTAAGCATCGGCGTCTGGCGAAAACAATCATGCTGAACCACATCATCCCGAACCACCCCGGGCAGGCGGGCCCTTTGCGTGGCGCGAGGCGTGAGTGAAAAAAATTTGAATTTATCAAAATAAAATTCGTCCGAAAAATCGTGAAGTACGACTTAACCACAACGTACAGAGGTGAAAGCGTCGCATTGTAATTTGAATATACCAGAAAAAAATACTGATAACCAACCAGGGATCTTTGAATGATATCGCGTCCACTCTTAAAGGCGAAGCTTAAGCGTCCTCCAATTCTGATGACATTTCCCTGTACTTTGGTTCTAGGCAACATTGAGGGCAATATTGAAAACCGAGCCTTTCTAAATTTTATGGACACGCGTGCGTCTCGGGGCAACAGCAAACAATTATTAAAATAAAATTAAGAGGACGCTTAAGCTTCGCTTTTAAGAGTGGAACGCGATAGCATTCAAAGATCCCTGACTGCTACTCATGGTTCCCGACGACTGCAGCTTATGCAATCGTAATGGTTACTGGCGAACACTAGCGGCGAACGCTATGCACGTAGGTGAGCTTTCTGGTGGAAACGCGGCCTCTTGTGTGGGCCGATCAAGGAGATAGTGTGCAACCGCGCCAATGAAATTACATCATTTTCAGGTTTCCGTATTTGTTTCGCACTTTTAAAATTTCAGTCTGAGAAGATTTAACACAAAAGACATGCGCTGTGGGTGTTTTGTTTCATGACAATTGTTTGTGGATTGTTATTCTCAAGATTTCGAGGAATAGCTTTGCCAAGAATGCAAGACAAGGTATGAGCAACATTAATGATAGATTGGTGTGGCATACCTAAATGGGGTTGGGAATGACTTTCTCGGCCGCGGGCGCCAATGCCGACGCTGACGCCGGATTTTCTGTGACACGGGGTCCTAAATGCTATCGCGTTAAAAAAAAAAGGTCATAGGGCCGTCACATTTTGATATAAGACGGCTTATATTGCCCCTCGAAATATTACTTCCCATCAATGCATTTATGTTTAAAAGTAAAGCTGACTTTAAGGAGATCGGTGTAAACTTGGTTTTTGTAAGCTGGCTTTCCCACGTTGTGGGTTGCAGTGAAGCCTACTCATAAAGAAAAATGCGATGGGAACGGGTCCCGATAACGCTATCCTCTTGAAGCTGAAGCTTAAGCGTCCTCCAATTTTTCCCTTCTAAATTCTTTCTTCTCATTCCTGTAAATATTCATGGTCCTTTCTTCTTCCATTCTTTGCATCCAATTCACTGTCTCTATTTTTCTCACTTTCTTTCAGATGACTTATGGTTGTCTATAAACGGTTTGAATTATCCTGTACTTGGTTGCCAACTTTCTTGATCTCTTCCTCCATTCTTTGTGCTCGTTTTTCAGGTGCAGATACTTGGAAACTTTAGCCGCCTATTTCTTTTCTTCTATGTTCTTGAGTTTTGCTTCAAAACTAATTTTTTCTCTGTGCTTCTCTGACTTCAACAAAGGCCCAAGCCATGTCACCTTGCACTACCTCATTTGTGGTTTTACCGTGGGCTCTCAAAGCCAACCGGCCTACCGATCTTTGGTTAACTTCCAACCCCGACAAGATATCTGATTGTAAGCATAGAATGGTGTTTTCGAACGTTAGCGCTGGCACAATTACTCCTTTCCGGATTCCACGCACCCCCTCATAATTATTGTCTGTGTATCCTTATTAAGGGGATACACAGACAATAATGTAGCCTTTAATGACTCATACTCGCGGCGTCCGACCGTCCGTCCGTCCGTGCCCTGTAACGCTGCCAGCTGTGGCCTCTCCCCCTCACACTCTCTCAGCAATCACGTGATGGCACAGCGGCGAGCGGCGGCAACGCTCCTTCGTCAGACGTTTCGTTGCAGCAGTCGAGTTAGTCGGATGGCTCCCGAGCGGCCCGGTGATGATTCGACGGCAAGCGGTTCGGAGAGGCGCCCCAAGAATGTGGATTCCCCGGATACCAAACGCCAGACGAAGAATGAGCAAATGCGCATGCGGCGGTAGTCAGTCGAATGGGCACAGGCTTTCATCGAACACACAGGAATTTACAAAGTGTCCTTCAATTTTTGCTGCATTCCGCTTCCTGGTTCTTTTTAGATTAGCTTGATGGGTGCTTGAGTAAGTCTTTCCTTCGTTTTTGTATACGCCGAGGTACTTATATTGCTTGAATATGAGTATGACTTGATGCTGAATTGACAGCACGCAGTTAATCGTCTCTTCATTGAAGATCATAATTCCTGATTTCTCTGTGTTTCCCTTAAGGCCTAAATTTGTCGTTGCGTTGCCACAGATGTTCGTAAGTGTCTATGTAACTCTTGTATTTCCCGCTAGTAGCACTATGTCGTCCGCATACATCAGTCTAGGGACCTTCTGCTGCACCAGTTGTCCATTACGCATGTAGGATAAATCAAACTCTAATTCGCTGTTGTCCAGTCGTCTTTCTATGCTCTTACGATAAAGCATGAACAACAATGCAGACAGAGGACATCCTTGCTTCAGTCCTCCACAGATGCTAACCACCACGGATATGCGGAGGCGAGCGCCATCTAGTGGTGCTTCAAAGAAATCAGCGCCCACGCGGCGCGCACCTCCTGTTGATCAGATGTGACCGCGTGACTTTTTGTGCCGTCTCCGGGGACGCCACCGGATTTTCCGCTTCATGAGCCATATAAATGATTTTGCATTAATAAAGTCCCAAAGTTCGTTAGCGCGTCTGGAATGCTTGAGACGCACTACGTGGACGACTTCAGGCTGTGCGCGGCACCGCCGTGATTGCGTAATGCCGTCTGGCACGACATCGTAGTCCAGTGTATCAATACGTCGAAGGACCTTGTACGGTCCGAAAAAAAAACGGAAAGAAAAACGTCTTAGTATCTTAGTAGATTTTTATTTAGTCCACGTCGGCGTATTGTGGCCTAAACCCAAACACGGTCGACGAGCTGGTACTCCACGTAGCGTCGTCGAAGATTGTAGTGTCGTCTGTGGGTCCTTTGCAGCTTTTTTATGCGCAGGCGGGCGAGCGGTCGGGCTACTTTGGCACGCAGGAGATAAGCGGCGACGTCGAAGTTGTCTTCGTCGGTGACGTGCGGCAGCATGGCATCGAGCATCGTCACCGGGTCTCTTCTGTAAACCAGCCTGAATGGCACAAACTGGGTTACCTCATGTACTGGCGTGTTGTACTTGAAGGTCACATACGGAAGGACGGAATCCTACGACTTCGACGTGCTTTGCTAACGTGTTGGTTGGCGTTTTGTTCAGGCGTTCCGTTAGACCCTTCGTGTTGCGGGTGTAGGCAGTTGTGCTCCGATGTTTTGTCTCGCTATATTGCAGGATGGCTTGAGTAAGCTCAGCCGTAAAAAGCTTTGTCGGTAATGAGGACTTCTAGCGCACCCTGTCGCAGCAGGATGGTCATCATGAATGCAGAACCTCTGGCCGCAGTGTTGTAGGCACAACGAGAAGACAGTTGTTGTGGGCTAGCGAGACGTTTTAATGCCTTAGCATTGTTAACATTCTTCATGCGCTTTCCAGGGTCTCTTTATTGCCACAGCAATTATATGGACACTGCAAAGTGGATTTCTGCCGTCACCGCGAGGTTCCATATGACGTCAACGGCGTTGAAATCGTCGACGCGCGCCGTATGCTGTATGTGCGAGTGAAACTACAGTGCCTAGAATATACTTTCTAGGCACTGTAGTGAAACGGTGCGAAGGACGCGCGCTGTCACGGCGAGCGAACGCACGGCGGAGAGCAAACGCGCGTTCTGCGCTCTGCTCTATGAAGGGCTGCAGAATTAAGCGTCTCTTTCCTCCGTCACAATCACCATATATAGAAAGCAAATGTGACTTCTTCCGTCGCGCGAACGGCCGTGGGGGGGATGGGAGGGAGGGAGGGAAGGCGACGTTTAGCTGCGGCACCAAATGCCTATTTATATAAAAACGTCGTGAGGCGAGAAGGTGGTAAAGACGTCCGAAGCTGCTCGACGAGTGTCCTGTTCTGATCTCGTCGAAAACCTCCGAGCCGTCCCCAGAGGCACCGGCAACAGTCACCAACGCCGTGCGCGTTCAGGGCGAACGTGGGCAAAACACCGATGGCGTCGACAACAGTTCTGCGCGTTGCTGGTGCTGCTGCATGTCGAAAATTACACAGCTCATAAAACTACTATCCTTACTCCGTATAGCTTTCTACTAATTTGCTATCGCAATTGATGCTTCGCCTTTGGGGTGAAACTGTAACAATTTTATCTATGAATATTTGTATCTATGTATCTATGTATCTATGTATGTTTATATCTGTTTTCCCGTCTACCTAGGTCACTGTATAGTCAAAGATAGCATGGTTAGCGCATCGGGCTGCTGTGCTTAGGTAACACGGTTTAGAGCCACTTTGCTCAATTTGAAGCCAACTTTGCTCACTGAGTACGCGACAGTGTGTTCACATGTGCTATACTTCAACGAGAGAGAGAGAGGAACAACTTCATTTATTCGCACTTCTTTCGTGACGACATGGGTCACAGTTTTTGTGGGACTGGGTAGGCACCGCTGCTCGAAGAAAATATTTGACGCCTACTTGGAGCGCTGTGCCACCACGACCCCAGCTGGAGGACGGTCCAATGAACCAGCATTTGGGGGCTGTGCTACAAATGCACTGGGTATGTGCCGTTTTCAAAGAACTCCTTTCACGCCGATGCTTTAGCGAGCTGCGCCATGGATGCACTGGGTATGTGCCGCTCTTCAATGAACCTCTAGCCAACTTGAGTCATTGCCAGTCGGTGTGCGCGGCTCCACAACGACAAAAAACATCATATAAATTTCTGCGATGCTGGGCGGAATTGAACCCGCGCGCGTCAGACGGGTGCCTCGGGACAGCGACTCGAAGTTTTAGCAGGCTGCGTCACATATTCACAAGGCGTCGTCATCAGTGGATCATCGGAATTTCGTCCAAGAAGAACTGCACCTCCATCTGTTGCTGTTTTAAATGCGAAACATTTCTTGGCGAACATTTGCCCCTTTGACAGTATCTATCTATCTATCTATCTATCTATCTATCTATCTATCTATCTATCTATCTATCTATCTATCTTATCTATCTATCTATCTATCTATCTATCTATCTATCTATCTTGCCGCCTACGTCTTGGTGCTCTCATGGTCGTTTCGTTAACTTGGTATTTACAAAAACTGCCATACTATGACAAGAGTGCATGACCAACATAAATGATAGGTCATGACATGAATGCCATGACATGCGTGTCATGTAGGTCATAAACCAGCAGCCTAAAATGACGACGACCGAGGAAAAAACATTAACACTCAAAAACCACTGAAATGGGTTTGGACGTGGGCTCTAAGGGAAGGAAACACTAAAGGATGATGGTAGAAGTCATAGTCATGAGCATCACTCAGAAAAAATAACAATGACTCAGCGAAAAAAGATTAACACTCACAAACCACTGAAATCGGTTCGGACGTGGGTACTAAGTGAAGGAAACAAAGTATGATGGTAGAAGCCATAGTCATGAGCATCACTCAGAAAAAATGACAATTACTCAGCGAAAAAAGATTAACACTCACAAACCAATGGAATGGGTTCGGATGTGGTACCAAGCGAAGGAAAAGGCTAAAGGTTGATGGTCGAACTTCATAGTCATGAGCATGACTAAGGCTTTGGCTTTAAGGTCTCTTAGGCGTAGCTAGAGGGACTCCTGAGGACTCATGACATGCATGTCATGACATGCGTGTCATGTAGGTCTTGAAACAGTCGCCTACGTCTTGGTGCTCTCATGTTCGTTAAGTAAACTTGGAAGGCTCCCCTCCCCGCACGCTGTTTCGCATAACATCGATTCCCACAGGACGTGGGATCTGCCGGTTTTTAGTTTTCCGGATAAGGGGGCTAAGGGACCGGCCACCGGTTCTGCCAGTGTGCGGTCGGCGCTGCGGCGACAGGCAGCGGCCAGGTTACTGCGAACGAGAAGGATGTCTATATCGAGGTCTCCACTGAGTGGAAGCGACGCAGTCCGCAATCCTTCGAGGTCGTTCGCCAACCTGTGGATGCGGCGCGTTTACGGCGAGCCGTCGTAGTCCCATTTCGCGGTATAGGAGCCGCCCCGCTTCAACGCAGTGGTAGCAGAACGGGCGCTGTGCGGGCGCACTCCAAACATGCGTTTTACAGCGAAAACTGTATATGGCTAGGATGATGATAAGTGGTTCTTGAGGGAAAGGGAAAGGTTGGCGCTATCTTCTGCAGCCCTTGAGGGAGCACGGCTCAGCGCTAGGCGAAACGAAAAACCGTTCGCCCCATGCTTCTATAAACGTCTCCATTGGCTGCGCCGTCAGTGACGTCGTTCTCTACGTCGCACCCAAGCGCGCGCGCCATTGGCAGCGCCGTTAGTGACGTCGCTCTCTGCGTCGTACCTGCTCGGCCCGCAACGCCGGCTCTTCGGCTCGCCGTAGTCACATGCGTTCGATATCTCGAGTTAGCTCGGCGTCGTGGTTAGCAGCGTCCACCCACCATTGAAGCTTGCGTTCCACTTCGCGATTTCAACGTGGGCGTTTCGTCGCAGCCGAAGCCAAAGTGCCGCTCGAGAAACTCCCGCCGAAAGCGGGCGTTGGCCCCGGCGAACGCGTTCCCGCCATTGCCACGTTGACGCTGCTCTGCCCGCAACGCCGCCTCATTTGCTCGCCGTGGTCGCATGCGTTCGATATCTCGAGTTAGCTCGGCGTCGTGGTTAGCAGCATCCGCCCGCCATTGGCGCTTGCGTTCCACTAGAAACGCAAACATGTAACCAATAATTGAACAACGCTTCAATACAGCGTCGGGATTAACCCACTGCTAAAGGTAATTAATAGATGGTATTAACCATCTGTACGGAGGGCTTGGGTAGTGTTTCTTTTTTTTTTTTTTTCATGGGGCATTGCGGCACGCTCATGTACACGCTGTCGTGCTGGCGGCGGCGGTTGGCGATGGACATGCGGCGTTACTGGCCCCTGGCGCGGGTTCGGAGGGGGGACGGGAACTTGACGGCGGGTGACGGCGGTGTAAGAAATTGCTTCCAGCTGGGGTTGTGGTGACGCTGGAACTTCTGGTAGTCCCAGTGGTGACAATGCCACCAGTCGAGGCCACCTGGGGCTGCGACCGTGGGCACAACTGCGGCTATTCCCGCACGACTGCACTGTCTCGCGCCGGTCATCGGTGCCTAGCGCTTGAGCGTCGGCATAGTTTGTTTCCAGCGCACGGCGGTTGTATTCCCTCATTTCAAGCGTCTGTTGTTGTGGCCTCCGAAACAAACTCGGTGACGGTCTTGGTTGAGTTGCCTATGAATAGGGCGAAAAGCTGTTCTTTCACACCCCGCATTAGGAACCAAAATTTCTTTTCTTCAGACATGTCGGGGTCGGCGTGGCGGAACAGGCGAGTCATCTTGTTTGTGAAAACAGCGATCTTCTCGCTCGGTAGTTGTGCTCGGGTTTATAAAAGCACTTTAGCCCCTTACCTGGCTACGACACTCGTGAAGGTCCTCAAGAAGTTCGCACGAAATAGGTACGACGTCGCACGAAATAGGTACAACTGTTTTCGAACCTGGTTCGAGCAGCGTCATCCAAAAAAAAATCACAGGCCTGCGCAGCACACGCAGCACAGTCACAACGTAAGCTGGTGGAGCGGCTCAAAAGTAGCTCCAATTTGGGCAACACGCACAACAGGGTCTTCGCGGCAGTCTGTTCGCCTCGTTTTGACGAGAACGATCGGAACTGTCCGCCCGGCGTCGACGGCGAGCTGAGGCTTGTAATGCTCTCTGCACAGCAGTCTGCTGAGTCCAATCAAGTCTTACAACTGCAGCTTACATGTCGGGCGCACCCGACGGGCGAGGGACATGTCGGGCGCACTGCAGAGCACGAGATCGCAGGATCGAATCCCGGTCGCGGCGGCCGCATTTCGATGGAGGCGAAATGCAAAAACGCCCGTGTGCTTGCGTTGTAGTGCACGTTAAAGAACCCCAGGTCGTCAAAATTAATCCGGAGCCCTCCACTACGGCGTGCCTCATAATCAGAACTGGTTTTGACACGTAAAACTCCAGAAAGAAGACGAAGAATGTCTGGCGCATCGCGTTTGCAGGCACCTTAACTAGATGGCGCCACCACACTTGCGGAGGCTCGTCAGCTCGGGAGCACGTTGATTGCGTGCCTCGTCTAAATCGCATATCGTCGTCTGCGCCCGCGGACGCTGCGTTTGCAGGCATCTTACCTAGATGGCGCCACCATACTGGCGGAGGCTCGAGTCGTCTCCCCCTGCGTGCTTGCATTAAGGCTATTTTCCGCGGCCCCATAGCAAGCGCTTGCGTGGCTGAGTGGTATAGTATCCGGCTCCCACGCAACAGGCGCGGGTTCGATCCCCGCGGGAATCGGGTACTTTTTTCGCGTTTCCGGCGATAGCGATTACGCGGCGGGAGCCGCCGGCGGCGGCATTATCGCGACCCGAAACGGCTATTGGAATGAGCCCATACACAGCTCACGCTGTAAAAAGAAGGCATGGCTCAACTTGTCCTCGCCACTCCACTTTTGAACGTCGCGGTTCTTTTGTATGTCTCCAGCTAGGTTTCAGGGTCTTGAAACGATCCATGCAATTCGCATGACTCCCTGGGCTGTCGAAGTATGGTGGCTGGTGACGATGATGGGTCCGTCATCGTGGCTCCCCACTTAGTTTTTTTCTTCTTCGTCGTCACGGGTATAAATCTTATCTCCGGGAGCAGGTTTTGCAGCCTGAGGCTAGCCCGATGGTCCGAGGCGACGTTGGTGTTGTCTTGGTGGTTCAGGCTTGGATCACGACTTTGAGGGAGCGTCCGGTACACGAAATCAGAGGCATCTCCAGGAGATAGCACTATGCAGTGACCATGAAGAATGACGCACTGTGAAAACTGTGAGTTATGAATTGAACTCTATTGAGCGAACTTGTGCCTAGCAAAACAGCAACACTCAAGTCCAAATTAATCCGGTTATGGGGCACTACAGCGTGCCTCATAATGACATGGTGGTTTTGGCCTGTAAAACCCCATAATCCTTTTTCAAGCACAATGATAGCCGCGAGCAAAGTCGGCGATCGCCGAGAATCTAATTTGAGGGTCAAGCGCGTCGGATTTTATACATGACTCGTCCACCGTTCTAGCGCTGGTGCCTTCAAGAAAGTATTACACAACAAGCGTCGCGCATACAATCAGAGTACGCAGGTTTGGTGACAACAGACAATAGAGAGAATCAGCGATAACATTCGAGGAACTTCAGATACAGAAAGGAGCGTCTTGCGTTGGGTGATAACTTTGAACATCTGTTAGCCGATGAAAGGCGGTCACCAAAAAAGTTAATCAGTACACGTGGCAATATGCATTATCACTGCAACTTATATAATTTCGACTTGGTGAAAGAAGGATTTTCGAAAGCAGTTTATAGGAACGCCAATGTATTTTTTAAGACATTTTAAAAACGAATGCGTCAAAAGTGTTAAAAGTCTTAAAATTCATGGTAGACGTACTTCACTGCTTCTCAATTTCACATTTGGAAAAGTAACAAAATAAGTAACGAAAAGGGCAATTAGGTACCTTTCGTTAATTAATAATCCTGCAAGTAATGCCCGCATCTTCAGAACATTTGCCTCAATAGCTGAAATTGCGCTTAGACGAGATTAAAATATCTGTGTAACTAGAAAACACGTGAAACACACAATATTTGAAACGTCTGAATTTGAGCTTGTCGGTGCGGCTTCACGCAGGAAAAACAGAAAAGCGGGACAATATAGGGAGTATAGGGCAAATCGTTGTTCCTACACGTTTGCCTCGTTTTCCGCGCGGCTTTCTTTTTCTTCATAACGCGTGTTATATATATGCAACCACGTACAAATTGTGAAAGAAAATAGTAAGAAAACATGAAAATCTATTCACAGATTACTGAAGAAAGGAGCAGAGCTAGTAGGCAAGTTGCTAACGTCGCCTTCAGCACCAAGCACTCGTCCTGTTGCGTACAGCATGTGAGTGCCGTCCAGCAGTGCGTCTTGCGCAAAGCGTTCAAGTGGCCCACTTTAACGACATCACGGTAAGTTTGGGAGGAGCAAGCGGGAAACCAGACCGGAGCGATTTCGTAGGTTGGTTTTGCCCCCTGGCAGAGGACCCCACGAGAAGGACTTCAAGTTGGGCCAATCAGAACGAATTCATTATAACTGATGCGCAAAAGGGACGAGAACACAAGCTGGTGCCCTCGTGCCTCATCTTCCCTTCCCCTTTGCTTGTGTACTCGTGCCTTTTACGCATCAGTTGTCACTGTGGACTCGTTAAGGACCGGCGTACCGAGAGAGTGGCTTTCCTGGAGGCCGATGCGGTAGGTCGGACAACATAGAAAGAGTGCTTAACAGGGCTTGTTGTTGGGCTAGTTGATGCATGGTATAAAGTAAAATAAAGAGCGCACAAAAAGGACGCGGACAATACAGAGCACCACAAGCGCTCGCGGCGTTCCGTCTTATCCGTGCCCTTTGTGGCGCACCTTTAATTTTACTGTATAACACAGAAGGACAAGGATCACGGGAACGAAGTTATCGCAGCAAGTGGCGAATGCCATTGTGCACTTCGGCTTGTTCTGGGAAGAGAAAGGCTACGGTGAGCAAAGTGACGTGCCTGTTCATCATGCTCGGTCAATGATGTCATGGGCATACTCCGACGAGGAATCTTCAGCGATGGGAAAGACGATGTCGAAAGAGAATATGGGATCGCGGCCGTGCGATAGATAAAACGGCGAGTAACCCATGGCATCATACCATGCGCAGCTAAATGTGCCAAAGGGGAAGATATTGTCACAGTCATGGTGGTCATCGGAAACAGGCATTTAAAATATGTCCGTGATGGTGCGATTACAGCGCTCAGCAATACCGTTTGTCTGCTCATGGAACGCAGAAGTGAGCTTGCGTTTGGGCGCACAGGAACGGACTAGATGATCCACGACTTTGGAGTGGAAATACCGGACGCAGTCTGTAAGAAGTTGACAAGGAGCGCCATGATGAAGATTAACGTGCAGGAGGAACGCGGTGACGTCTGTTGAGCAGGATGCCTGAAGAGCTTTCGTGATTGCACACCGAGTTGTATAATCGGTAGCGACGGTAATCTATTCGTTGGCAGACGCACATATGAAAAAAAGGTCCACGTAGCTCTTCACAAACGCGAAGAACCTGTTCTGATCGAAGGAATGTCAAGCGGTTGAAGGCGACCAGCAGGGAGTACAGGTGTATAACTCGTAGGAAGGGACGTGGTGACTGAGGAATCCATATAGACCGGGCGAAAAGAAACACCGCCGTACATATATCTTACGTGCGAGAGACGCCGAAGTGACCAACATTATAACTGGATGGTGGCACGCAGGTGTAGTTGGGGCCCGAACAGCAACTCAGAACAACTAGGGTGCATGCTTCGCCAATCTAAAGCGCCATCCCGAAGGAACAACATGCGAAGGGAGAGGTCGGATGTCGCAGAAGCGAGCTAGTCCATAACGCTACGTAACTTGCGGTCGTGCAGACGCTCAGTGGCGAGGTCAGTGAAATCAGTGAGAGAAAGTACAGGAGCATAAGTATCGGCCACTGAAGTATCATACGGGTTGTCGAAATGGAGTGACAAGCAGTCAGCAGCTTTCTATAAACGGGCGGAGTTGTAGACAACGGTCTAGGAGTATTTCTGAAGGTATAGTGCCCGGAGACCGAGGCGTCCTGTAGAGGCTCCTTTTGGGACGAAAGCCAACAGAGCGCGTGGTCGTCTGTAGTGACTAAACAGCCGACCATACAAGTCTAAGGCTGCAATTTCGCTACTGCCCAGGCCAGTGCTACACGCTGCCGCTGCGGAATAATTCCGCTCAGCTGCAGCAAACAGATGACTTGCGCATGCAAGCACAAGGTCATGACCTCATTGGCGCTGAGACAAAATGGCGCTGAATCTATCACCCTTAGCCCTAGCTTGTACGGGGGGGTCATTCGTTTCCGGGTAAAACTTGATATCGGGGTATAATCCAGTAAACCCCGAACCAAACTTATGAAAATCGGGTTAAACCGGATTTTGCCCGAACTAAACCGCCCCCCCCCCCCCTCTTCCAAATGTCAGCATTCTTGTGCAGTATATTCCCCCCCCCCCATCCCCCCTGAGGCTTGCCGTTTCGTAAAGGATAATACTAAATGCTGGTGCTAAAACAACTGAAAGCTGCTCTTCTGAGAAAGTTATATCTCATAATATTTTGACCCAAGGAGAAAAGTAACCGTGAAATCTATTTACAGCTGATATACAAAAGACAGGCAGCGCAGGCAAGTCCCTAACGTCGTTGTCTTCCGATCCCAGCTCGTCGCCTCCGTCTTCCACATTGTTCCCAGCGGAGTAATATATAAGGCCTTCCGGCGTGGAAGGACCGTCCCGGTGCGTCTTATGTGGACGAAGACTGGTAAAGTTTAAGGCTGCCAACATGCACGACGTCACAGGGAGGCTGGGAATAGCAAGCGGGATTCGTGACCGGGTAGATTTCGTATGTTACAGCCGTCTGCTGGCGGAGGACCCGGTAAGGACCAGCGTAACACGACATTAGCGTTTCTGATAGGCCAACGCGGCGGCTAGGAGACCATAGAAGGACAAGATCCCCGGGAAGGAAATTAGCGTCACGGTGGCGACTGTCATATGTGCTGTTCTCCTTGTTCTAGGAAATAGAAAGGCGATGATGAGCAACTTGGCGTGCCTGTTTGGCTGTAGCAATGACGTCTCGGGCGTATTCCGACATAGAATCCTGAGCGATGGGCAGGACGGTGTCGAAAGGCGGTATGGGTTCGTGGCCGTACAATAGATAAAATTGTGAGTAACCCGCTGTGTCGTAGCGCGAGGAATTGTACGCGAATGTGACGAAAGGGAGAGCATTGTACCATTCATGGTGGTCATCGGAAACGTACATTGATAGCATGTCTGTGATGGTGCGATTAAGGTGCTCAGTAAGGCCGTTCGTCTGCGGATGGTAGGCAGTAGTGACCTTCTGCTTGGTGGCACAGGAACGTAGTAGTTCGTCCACAACACGGGAGAGGAAATACCGGCCGCGGTCTGTAAGAAGGTGATGAAGAGCGCCATGATGGGGGATGATGTCGTGCAAAAGAAACTCAGCGACATCGGTTGCGCAGGATGTCGAAAAAGCTTTGGTGATCGCGTACCGAGTTGCATAGTCGGTAGCGACAGCAATCCACTTGTTGCCGGAAGCAGATATAGCAAAAGGTCCAAGCAGGTCTAACCCAACGCGAAAGAACGGATCTGAAGGCACGCCGATAGGTTGAAGGCGAACGACTCTAACGTGTAGGTGGCGAGGCCTCCGCATGGTGGTAAGGCTCTCTGGGTTCTTCCGGCGGCGGGCGACTACCTGGTGAGCGATGGTATGGTTAGAACGTAGGTCGAAATGAGGGCGTCTAGGTGTTGCGGCAGTGATAGGAAATATGGCTAACACGTCGGCAGTTGAAGCAAATAGGCCTGTCATCTGGTGTTCGCCATTCCATTGGGTTAAGGTAGGGCCGTGATGGGTACTGGTTCCGCGGAGCCAGGACAGTACATTGCATTGTAAAGGCGTCGGATTGGTTGATGGTGCAAACGGAGGGAACAGTAAGGCTGCTCTGTTCCAGGAGACCCGCTCTTTCTCTCTCGCTCTCATAGCACGAAAACCTCTTTACCTCATCGGGACCCGTTCGCATCGCATCGCAACGCGTGGCTGTAGGTCTGGTAGAAATGCTGGAAAAGGAGGGGTTTGAGTTTTCGCGTAGCAGAATTAGGTTTTTTCGTACATTCAAATTACAATCGCACGCCGATTGGTAAGCAATCCGACGGCGAACATGACGCCGAATGGTAATGTCATACTTTACCATTTTTCTGGCGGATTTCACTGTGAGAATTCCGTAGCAGCTATCGCCGGGAATGAGAAAAAGCATACCTTATTCCCGGCGGGATCGCGCCACAGCGCGAAAATGAACTGCACCGGATAAGCCTTCGCTACAAAATCACAGCACTAAAAAAAAGGGGGGGGGGTAGGGGTGGGCACATACCCGACATTCCGCACAGGTGCAACGCGGGTGCAATAGTTGAGGTCGACGCAGTTGATTCTCCAGCCATTTATTTTCCGCAAAAGCAACTTGTAGTGCTGGTCTGCTTGGTGGCTGCACTCGGTGCGAGAAAAGCGTTCTCAATGGCCTCAAGCTCTGCATCTCTTAAAGCACCATGCCCCGCGTTGCGATAAACGCCACTGGAAAGCGTTCGCCACCGCCCTGCTTAGTAACGTGCCCACCGCCAGCGCAGCCACGCACAACAGCTGCCTCCGAGCACCGGGCATCCAGGCACTGCCGTGCGTGGCTGGCGTGTTTACAAGTGGCGGCGCGCTCGCCTCTGGCCGACGCTACTCTTTCTCGCACTCCTTCCGCGTGTCAGCGGTCGTAGCGAAGCTCCGCCAGCGTAATCAATGGGATCAGCCGGCCGAGCGAGAACTGTAGATGAGGGTGAAGTAGAATAAAGCTAAAGGCATTGGGACAAAATTGCAGGCCCGGACCGGTGTTTTGTAACGATGCGTTATGCTTTATTCTACGCTAGTTTTATCATCTACCGCTCACGGCCGTCTGATCCCGTTGATAACGGGAGCGGACCGTCGCTCTGACCGCTGACCAAGCGCGAAAAGTACGAAAAGGCATTAGCATCGGAAAAGGCACCGCTGCAAAATACCGGCCCCGGTTTCACTTTTTGGCGATGCCATAGCTCCCCAAAAAGGTACAAAAAAAAACCGTTTCGGTACGGTCTTTTGTTCAGCATTTTCGCAGTGTCGGGTTCGAGATATCGGGAGTTCGAAGTAGTGGCGTTTCGAGATAAGAGATGAAAAACCCATGGAGTGGATACGGTGCCAGAGAAAAATTCGACTTATCCGATAATTAGAATGGTCAGAGTTCGAATTAACGAGGGTTTACTGTTTTAATAACGCATGACAACGAGTATCTGTAAAGATGAGTTGGTCACGTGATTTGCGACTGGCATTCCTTTATTACGAGTTTTTGCGAGTCACTTCACTTGTTTAAGCAAAACGTTTGCGTCTCAACGAAGACCAGTGCTTATTTTAATCGTTTGAAAAGGTTACCAGAGAAATCCATAACTTTGGTTTGCCAGATACCAGAACTCCCGATTTTCCCCCATTTTTCTGCAAGACACCAAAACCCCCGATTTCTAATTGGTCTTCTGTAATAACACACCATTTTTACCTGGCTTCCCTCTTAAAAATACAAGTTTATACCCACCAAATAAATATATATATATATATATATATATATTGCCGGTAAGATCGGTGAGCTTTTGCTTACATACCTCCCAGCTCGTAATGTCCTGTTTGTGGTTCAGAAACCACACTTGTGCCGGGCCCACCAGGTAAAATAGGTTGTTCGCTAGCATCAGCGTTGGGTCCCAGCTGTTGCTAGTGCTCACACGTTCGAACAGTTGAAGCCAATCTTCGACGTCGGTGTTGTCAGAGCCGGAAAAGGTGCTGTACCTGGGTCGCACGGTTAAGCGAAGACGACGGGGCTGTTGGTTGAGGCACGGTTGGTGACCGGCATGCCCGAAGCATTCTCATCCCCGCCTTGGGCTGGTATTCTAGATGCAGCCAAGGAGCGCCCGCTGCATAAATCCGTCTTGATACTTGAAAAACCCGCACCTCCACCAAAATGTTACGAGGGGGAAAAGACGCTTGACATTTGCGATATACAGGGTGATCAAAGTTAAGTCGACAGGTTTTTTTTTTTTAACTAGGCGCTTAGATGTACGTGGTAGCCACCTCTACAGTAACGTTATGCGCCCAGGGGGACACAGAATGAGGTGGTAATTGTTGATGTCGGTGGCTCAATTACCTAAAATTCAATAATTCTCGTTTTAGTGGCTGCACTAAGCAGGCATGTTTATATTGAAAAGTTAGGCGCAATCGTGTTTCCACGCAGTTTAATCTTGCATAATTGTTCTTGCGCATCCGTACTCCGAGATGTCAAACTGCGAAATTTAATTACCGTTCACAAGATTACGCATGCAAGACAGTGAGGACCGGCGCAAAGCTCCTCCCTTTTGTGACGTGCCTGCTGTGTACGGTGTTTAGTTTCACAACGGGGCATAGGCAAAAGTGATAACTGGCACCCTCTTCGCTTGCGTAATCTCAAATTGCTGTACTTGGAACAGCTATTGAAACACGAACTGGGTGGCCTGTAATGCTGGCAGCAACTGCGTTGCCGAGATAAGGGAGCCAGCGCTGAAGCCGGAGGGAGGGGAGAGGGGGGGCAGCAGTTATCAATTTTGCCTATGCCTCCAGTATATACATATATACCGGTCAACTCAGCCGAGACCGGTGGAACGAATGCTGACAGATATCTTGTGGCACCTTCCACTCGAATAAAAATCCATCTGAGACAACTTGCAGTCGAAAGCCCTGCAGCGTCATTCGCGTTGTTGCTGTCATGTCGTGTTTATGTGAACGGGGCTCTTAAACACGTAAATGTTTTGAGAGTGCAGGGTAGACTGCTTTATCCCACCAAAGCGATAATGGTACTGTTCGAACGACAACGTGTATAAAATCGGAATGAACACTATCATTTCGCAAAATACACTTGTTTACTCCCTCATAAAAGAAATCGAAAAGAAATAAAAGAAATGAAGGTCACCACGAAGGTGACCTTCATTACATAAACCTTATGAAGTCGCTTATGACCCTTTTTTGGAGATATAGCAAATGGCAATATATGCTTGCGTTTCCAATATGTAGGGTGACTTGCAGAACAGAATTAATTTTGCGACACACTCGGGTGCATAAACACTGCACTACGAGGGCCTTATGGTGCTAATGTTAAACTTTGGACCTCTTGTAGCAATGAAAGTTATGTGTGTCATGATTGTCTTCAGCAGCAAAATAAAAGTGAATTTCACTGTTTATAATACAAACGAGAAGTTTAGCCATCGCAAAGAGAAACTTCCGCTAGCACAATGTTTGCGATACCGTAGTCATTCAGAAAATAACGATTGACTTACCTGGTGGTTTACGGGTGATTGACAACTGCTATCTTGTGAGAACAAGCAACGCGCCATAGGACTGATGAATCATGAAAATGGTCTGGACCATATCTTGAGGGTTGTAGCTACAGCGCACGCGCATGGGGATCTCAATTATTGCGCTTTATATCAGAGCTTGCGAAAAAGATTTGCAGCTATGCCATCATAGCGAGAAATTTCTGGTGCATTCAAATGAAACCACGAGACGACTTCACGGTAATGTCTGAAGCTTTTAAATGAGCTCGCCATGTTCAAGAAGGTGCCCACAAAAATGATACCTACACAGTGGCGACGTGGGCCGATGTGGGAAATTGGGGTTTGAAAAATGAAGAGATGCGCCTGCTAGTCAGGCAAGAGGCGACGACATGATATAGATCTCTGGCTTAGAGAGCCCCCGAGTGCACTAAAAAATGTCTAAAAAACAGTCAGCCCTTCCACTGGCGTGGAAATGAAGACCAGCGAAGCTTTACTATGGTAGGAATTGTGTATTTCCAATTATGACTATTAGGATGTGATGGCGTAATTGGTTATTTGAACTATTAAAGAATGAGAAATATATATGATCCGGTGATTTTCATTTATTTGGTGACCACAGGGACCATGACCTTATGACCTTATGGTCGCTACGGTACACCGCCATAGGGTGTATGGCAAAGGTTGGCACGTTCTTCATAAACACGTCACTAACGCCGCGCGCGTTTGGTGCGAACGCGCCGCCGTCGACAACAGTTATGCACGTTGCTGGTGCTGCTCCTCTCCCTTCCTCCCGTCCCCCCGCGGCTTTTCGCACGACGAAGAAGCCGCGTTTGCTCTGCGCCGTGTGTTCGCTCCTAGTGAAAACGCGCGTCCCTCGCGCGCTTTCCCTCGCACATACAGCATATGGCCAATGAGAATATTTTTTATTGCCGGACGTTACCATCGAAGAATGAGCCCTTAACAGCTTCGCTGCAAAATAAATTTTACTGTTTTACGTGCCGAAACCTCAATCTTATATGAAGCACGCCACAGCGAGGGCTACGAATTAATTTTGACAACTTGTGGTTCATCATCAACATCATTATCATAATCAGCCTATATTTATGTCCACTACAGGACGAAGGCCTCTCGCAGCGATCTCCAGTTACCCCTGTCTTGCTCTAGCTGATTCCAATTTGCGCGTGCAAATTTCCTAACTTCATCACCCCACCTTCTTTTCTGCCGTTCTCGACGGCGCTTCCCTTCTCTTGGCATCCATTCTGTAGCTTTCATGGTCCACAGGTACCACCGTGGTCCACAGGTGCCACAGTACCTTGCCTGCTCTGGGCATTGTACAGGTCAGTATAGAATTCTTCCGCTGCTTTGCTATGCCATTGAAATTGCTGATGGTATTACCCTGCTTATCTGTCAGTGCATACATCTTGCTTTGTTCTATGCCAAGTTTTCTTCTCACTGATTTCATGCTGCGTCCATATTTTACTGCTTCCTCATTCTTTTCCACGTTATAATTTGGAATATCCTTTACTTTCTTCTTGTTGATCAACTTTACCAGTTCAGCAAATTTTGTCTGATCTCTCGAGTTGGCCATCTTCCATGTCTTATCATTTCTTTATCAGGCTGTTTGTTACTTGGGAGAGCTTACCTACTGGGGGCTGTGGTGCCTTACCTCCCACTTTAATTGCTGCTTCTAAGACCAGCCTCGTTAGGGTTTCGTTCATTACATCTAGGCTATCTTCATCTTTCTGTTCTAAGGCTTCATATTTGTTTGCGAGCTCCAGCCTGAATTGGTCTGCTTTTACCCTTACTGCGTCTAGGTTTGCCTGTTTCTTCTCGACTAATTTTACTATTTGTCTCTTCAAATTGAGAGAAATCCTAGACCTCACTAGCCTATCCTCACTGCACGTTATCTTACCTAGCACTTCTACAATGCTGGGGTCGGCGGAGAGTATGAAATCTATTGCATTCCTTGTTTCTCCATTAGGGCTTTTCCAGGTCTACTTCCTGTTGGTGGGCTTCCTGAAGAAGGTATTGCTTATTCGCAGCCTATTCCTTTCCGCGAATTCTACCAACACCTCTCCTCTACTGTCCCTAGAATCGATGCCGTAGTTGCCAATTGCTTCCCCACCAGCCTGCCTTTTCCCCACTTTTGCATTGAAGTCACCCATGACTACTGTGTACTGTGTTTGCACCTTTCTCATTCCTAATTCAACATTTTAATAAAACTGTTCTATTTCTTCATCATCGTCACTGGAGGTTGGGGCGTAGGCTTATACTACCCATATTCTATACCTCCTATTCAGCTTTATTACGACTACTGCTACCCCCTCATTAACGCTGTAGAATTCATCAGTGTTGCCCGCTACGTCCTTATGGACTACAAATCCTACCCCGAATTCTGTCTTATCTAAAAGACCTCTGTAGCTCCCCGTGCATGGTCATCCGAAGCACTTGTGGCATCTGACATTTCAGACACTTTGGCGTAGCCTCAGGTTGCATGGGGATGTTCAATCGCTCGCCGATATGTCTTTTGAACTGTCCGTCGAACACGTTGATACCAGTGAGTCCGATGGTCAGAGCCTTAAAGCAGCCTCTCCCGAGGAGGCTAGCTCCTTTGACCTGTACGACGTGCAGGTACAGCTGTGTCGTTTTGTGATTCAGCTGCACTTCCACAGGACAGCGTCAACACTGCTTCATTTTTATCCCGACCATACGAGCAGAGGCCGCACGTATGTAGGCTGCATCTGTGCAGAAGATGCAGACCTTAGTTGCTAAAAGGTCTCATCGCTGTTCACCGAACTAGGTGCTCGAGAGCCTATCTCCATCAGCAGTGGTTGCCGGTTCACAGTAAGTTCCTCTGTGATTAAAGTTGACGAACCCACAGTAACACTCTTCATGGCGAATAGATCTCCCACTGAGTCGGTCTGGGACATAAGTTGGTGATTCCCGCGTCGTTGAAGTGATGTAGATGCGTGCATTTGCTGTTCTGGAGCTGTGGATTTCAGTTAATTCTTCCCGAGGAAAGCAATCTACGGTGATGCTGCCTTTTTTGAGCAGTACGCGCACTTTGACGATTTTTTCCTTGTCCAGCGAATGCATTCCGGTGCGTCGGAAGCTTACATTTCGCTTGCGTCGTGTTGAAAATGTGGTCCTTTGTACAGTGCCTTCTAGTTTGCCGACTTATAGCTGCATCTGTTGTGTCACTGATTCTAATGACAAGGTCAGGGTGTATGGACGATCGAATGTGATGTTACATTCAGCCAGCACGCGTTGTTGTAGGTGACTGTCTAGTATTGTGCATATGAAGCGGTCTCGTAGCATGATGTCCAAAGGCAGTGCAGAACACCTCCCGCTATCTGTAGCTGGTACCGCTGACGTGGCCATGTCGAGAGGTGTGGCCGTGCCGACTGCTGCTGTTGGCGTCGCAGCTGGCAGCGTCCACGTTGCGCTTGTTCCGAAGTTGCAGTCGCGTGTGATGCTGCGTAGCGCTGCAACATATTCGGTAATCAATTTGGTCGGTGACTGGCTTCTTGATGGAAACGGAAGCTACTCAGCAGCTCGTTGGGCTTAGGATCAAAGTGTTTGTTCAGTCATTGGCGTATAGCTTCAAACTCGACCTCTGAAGGTAGCTGTGGGGCGAGCAGAGCTTGCATGATGTAAAACGTAGGCAGGACGTGAGGAGAAGAGCGCACTTGGGGCAAGTGATGTCGCGAGCTTCGAAGGATAACTCCGAGCGTTTATACCATGCGCCCCAGTTTCCTCCTTGGGAGAACTCCGGTATGCGGCCAAGTTTCCGTGGTCCATCTTGTAGGTTTGCTAATTCCTCGTAGCCTATTTAGCACATCTTTGTAACGAAACAACTGTTTATTTACTAGCTGCGGAAAACGTGGTGTTTGCCGATCGGCACCGCGCAACAGAAAGTCCAGGCCCCAGAATACGCGAGACAGCACGCATCGGTCGTGCGGAAGCCGCTACCAGCTTTGGAGTAATGTGACACGCCACCTGTGCCTACCGAGAGTCCTACTCTCGCGCGACGAGCAGGCATTGGCTGGGCAGTGCTTCTTTTTGGATAGTTGAACGATTTCGGTCGGAGAACGGTGTCGTTTTCTGCTTTTTGAACTCTCAACTTCTTTAACGGATCTATCTATATAAGGATACATATCATCCACTTTCTCTGTCTGCTCTAGCGAGCTATACAGGGTGTTTCAGCGAACACTTTAAAAAATTCTGAAAGTTTACCTGTGGCAGATAGCCCAATTCTAGTTAATGAGCTGGTCTACTCGAAGCGGCGGACATTACTTGCGCAAAAAATTGAAATGCATAATCGACAAATTAATAAAAATTCACTAATTAAGTTTTTAACTAATTACCTGATGGCCCATATTGTAATCTACAAATTGTAGCCGTGGAGTTCGCAAGACGGATCCACTTGGGACCAATTCTCGGGATGACACCGCTTTCGAGATATTAATTCCCTAACTTTGGGAAGAAATGCATTGGCGTTCCAGTTAATTTTGTGCTTCAATGCATAAAGCGACGTTTTCTTAAGAAACTAACTGGAACGCCAATGCATTGTTCGGGAACGCCAATCCGCAAAGTTCGGGAATTAATATCCCGAAACTGGTATCATCCCGAGAATTCGTTCCAAGTGCATCCGTCTTGCGAACTCCACGGCTACAATTTGTAGATTACAATATGGGCCATCAGGTAATTAGTTAAAAGCCTAATTAGTGAATTTTTATTAATTAGTTGATTATGCATCTAAATTTTTTGCGCAAGTAATTTCCGCCGCTTCGAGTAGACCAGCTCATAACTAGAATTGGGCTATCTGCCACCGGCAACCTTAAATAAATTTTGAAAGTGTTCGCTGAAACTCCCTGTATATATAATGGAGCCAGACGGATTATCAAAAGCACAGATGCCCAAGACGTTCTTTATTGAACAGCGACATTGGTTTGGAGTTTCCGCAAGCATGCGTGATTATATTTCTTTGTATCAACAGTTCAGCATGAAAATCGTTAGGTATGCTCAAGTCTCTCTAAAACATGACGAAATTTGAGGAAAGCGGTATAAAGGGGAACTGGCAAGCGAAACTACCATAATAGTTGATCTAAACATCTCATGAACACATAGAGGTTCGCATCTAAGGAAGAAAGGCACGCGAATTGTGGTGCATAGACGTAATAACCTAGAGGAATGCTGATATGAGAGGGCGAACAAGACGGCCTATGCTATTATATATATAAACATGTCCACAGTAGCCATTGTGTCGTACACAATAGCTATACACGTTTTCACAAATATACATTCACGACTTCACTAGAAAACAGGGTTGTTCGGCCTTCGGTCAGGAAAAAATGTTTCACTGTAGGGAACAGTGAATGCTTCGTCACCTGATTTCTCTCGAGTTGGTGAAATTCACTCGCTGTCCTCGCCCAAGAGCCCCTTGTCAGAGCAAGCTAGTTGATTGCCGGCCACACATCAGTATGCTTGCCTTGGCACTGGGTCGATGAAGAGAAGTGCACAGGGGTTACGGCTCACACACGAGCTGCTTGTGGGGCGTTTTATGCCACATACTTCCAACGAGCGTTTGCGTATTTCTTTTCGTTACTGGATGTTCCTCCTAGACGCAGATATTGTGTCCGTGCATGTAGATGATTACAATGCAGTACTTAGGATGATGTGGCCCTGAGCAATCCCAGCGAAAGGAATCATGTGAATCGGCCACGTTTCTATGGCGGGCTGCTCTGCAAGCATTGCACGGCGCTTGCACGCCCGTTACTCCTGTTCGTTTGCGCATGCAAGCAGAAAATTGAGTTATGCCAATGTTCGCGGGCGGCGCAACTCGTCCACTGTGTTGTTTGCTCCCCGGGGACAGTGACCGCCATGCGCAGTGGGTACTAAATACGTCGCAATGGCCAACCACCCGTGTTCGCTGTTCTCACACACGCGCGAACTTTACGCGCCTGCATGGCTCAGAGACGATGACTATACGTTCGGGGCGCGAGAATGAGAGCTACGTTCCAGTGTGTCATCAGATGCTATATCTGAGCAGAACAAATGTTGTGCTTTGGTTTTGTACTGTGATGAATAATGCGTTTCTCAGAAATAAAGCTGAAGACAGTTTTCGCATCTAAGTCACTTTTTGATGCTTCAGTTTCTGTGATGGACTAATAGAAACTCAAAATCCCGAGCTGAAGACAAATAACACCTTGCTCTTGAGAGACCATGTGACTGAGAATGAAAGTACAACACGTGCATGCGCACATTGTAGTGATGACAAAGGAGCGCGCACTATACCATTCCAACCAAATGGCTGCGTTCGACTCGTTAAACTGCACAGGTGTAGGAACTTAGAATTGTGTGCTTTAACGTCAATAGGCAACGAGAGACGGCGCACTGGAATGCAATTCCATACATAAATAGATAGATATAAACACTGATAAATATCCCCCGAAATGTGCGTGAAGTACCTTAACAATGCTAACAAATTATTTTGTCCTGAGGCGCTACCGGTTCACATCGGTGGTGTGATACGGTTTTATAGCGGATGCGGAAGGTTATCTTGGAAGGTTACGTTGCCAGCTTCAAGAACGATAGGGCCCTCAAACTTCCCAGGTCTTGGTAAAACAACGCCACAGGGCTATAGACAGATGGTGAGGGCTCAAACTTGCGCATAGTTCTCTGTAGCGTTGATGCAGGTGGCTGTACCAGCAGGTACTGCATGGACAACTAGAAAGCAAAATGCATCAACTAAGAAAAGAGAAAAACCAGCTTTACTTACGTCGTTCTGGTGACTGCCGCTTATTTTCGCATAATTTTGCATATTTAGAGAAGAAAGTTGGGCTAGAGTTGTATCAAAGTTTCGCTTGAAGCGAATCTATCAGGAACTCTAGTTCTCATGTGTCGGCAGTGATTCCGTGTAGAGCACTGCACGGGCCCGGCCCGGACCCGTTTTTACGTTGGGCTGCCCGCCCGAGCCTGATCAAAACTTCTATGGCGAGACCCGTGTCCAGCCCGGGCCCGGAAATAATCTACGTTACCCAACCGGCCCGGCCGGCCATCCCTTTACCTTAGGCCCGAGCCCGGCCCGAGCTCGGCTCAATACCGGCCCGAACCCGGCCCGAACCCAGCCCGAACCCAGCCCGACGCCGAAAAATCCATGTTTTCAGGAGTTGAGACGCCCAGGAATAACTAGCTGCACGTTACATGCACACCACCAGAAAGCCCGAGCCCGGCCCGGGCCCGGGTCAAAAAGCACACGCCGTGCCCGAGCCCGGCCCGAGGCCGTGAAAAAACTGCTCTACCCGGCCCGGGCTTTTGGGTAAGCCCGTGTGCCGTCTGTGTGCCGTCTGGGTCACATGTGCACGGAGGGAGCAGGCCTCCATAAAGACGATACATGGTTGGCATTTATTATCTGATCCCCTTTTTACGTCAAGGCACTCGAGCAGAGAGGCAGCCGCCTATTGGTTCTTGCGCTTCGCAAGAACCAGTGTAGTGGCTTTTGACATATGAGCACAGGCTCCCACATGGAAAAAGAAAACATTGTGCAGATCACACGTAACGTAGGAACCGATGTTATACGAAGCATATGTAAGTACCTGTCTATCAAGCTTTCAGATGTTGTAGGGCTCATTTAGTTTTCCTGTATACCACGAACCAACTCTCCCAGCAGCAAGCCTTGTATTGATCTCGTTTCACACCGCACACCAGGAAGCGAACTTTCTTCCCTTCAGAAAGGCGGGGTCAGCGTATCGAAAGAGGCGAGTCATTCTCCCTGGGAAGATCACCATGCTTTTATTTCGGAGCTTTACTTGTGATTCCAGTAGACCTTCGGCCTTCTCTTTGCGGACGACAGTCTGGAAGTAGTCCGAGAAAGCGTTGCGGAAGAGGTCTATAATGTATTCAGGGTGCACTCATGATTCTCGAACCGTCTCCTTGTCTTCCAAATTAGAAATACATAACATGACGTCACGGTTCCAGCTATTAAACGTTGCGACCCTTTCGTATGTTTCCATCCAGCTCTCTAAGTCTTCAAACGATGATCAGCTGAAGGTCGGTGGATAACGGGGTTGCAGCAGTACGATAGCTGTAAAACACACATGGGCTTTGGTGGCCATGGTATTTCTTATTCCTGGTCTCCTCAGTAAGGAGTGCGTATCTCTATTTGCAGTATTTGTATCCTGCGACTGGCTTGCCGGTCCGTAGTGACATTGACCTTCTCTTCACAGCTTTGGCTTTTGGGGGCGTGTCCTGTACAAAACGAACAAGGACCTTCACCAGATGTCACTTTGTAGTAACGGAGAGGAGCCAGATAGCAGAAAAGCTGTAAGTAACGAATTGAAGGGTTCATTGGCCGAACTTGTGCCCAGAAAGACAAGTGACACTCACAGCAAACTGATATCAGCCAGTACCATCATCAGTCGTTGAAATCTGATCTATGGGTCAAGCGCGTCAGCTGTTTATACGCAACTCTACGTAAAGTCGAGCGTAATCACTGGTGCTGGTGTGCGTTCCAGAATGTGTAACACTATTCGCGTTGCACACGCAATCTGAATAGGCAAAGTTCACTCGCTGTAGAATTGGCGACAACATTCCACTCAGTTCTGATACAGGATGGCTCGTCTAGCGATGAGCGACAACTTTAACATTTGTTATGGGGGGAACAACAGTCTCGGAAAAAAGATAAAATAGTATACGCCTGTCTATATTGTAGGATTGTTCTAATGGAATGCTTCTGCAAGTGTCTGCGACTTTCAAGGTTTAATTTGAGTATTACGCTTTTACAACTTTATCCTCATTTGACAGTTACAAATTACAAGCGTCAGCTGTTACGCGCTGTCACATTTTATGTCGAACGCACGGAATTTGTATTGGATCATCTATTGCACCAATTTTTATCTTTTTATCTGCTGACAATTTACGGCAATTGCGCCGCTTTTGTTCATTAACCTGTTACTCGTATTACTGAGCAGGTGACTAGCTGGTTTTTCTAAAAAGGCGGCCAGATTGTCCTTTCGACAACCAAGTTGTCATTTTCATCGAGTCAACACATTTGCTGAGTGAAACAGGGGCATCCTTCCTTACGACAGTGCAAATTCCAAACTGATAAAAATGAACACTTTCACAACTTGTACTCAAGCAGCAATAAATCGGGGAACGTTCACGAAAAGAAGAATAGCCTCTTTAATGAGAGATTGTCCATAAAATCTGCTAGATATCCGTCTGGGCCACTATAATATAGGCAAAAAGTAGTGCACGTCATACCCTATGCTCACAGGCTTTCCCATATCCAAATTCCTAAGAAAGCTGACAGCAGACATCAAGTCAACTTAAGAGTTCTCCACTGCTTGAAAACTTCCAAAACTGTTGAGTGTAATCGTAAAAATCGTAAACGTCCGTAGTATTCTACTAAACACGTAACCAAATTCACCTTGTGCACTTCTGATGTCGTCTATATGAAATAAGTTTAAGCCGTGGAAATACATACATTGGACAAACTGGACAATGCTTTAGTGACAGAGCAAGGCAGCACAAAAAACACGTAAAAATTCGTACAGTACACATCTAGATGCTCACTGTAACAAGTGCGCGTGCTGTTCAGTAGTACCAGGTTTCTGAAACACGTGGAAACGAAAAAAAAGCTATAGAGTTTTACTGTATAGAAAGATCCAAATATAAGTTTGTCAGCGCGACGTCACTTTGCCTATCAAAGCATGAGATGCTCTTTCCGGATAAGCACCTGTATCTGTAGTGCCACCTGTGTGCATGCCTGTGAGTCCAAATGTCTTTTTCTTGTTTTTTTTGACAGGATATAAATATCTAACGCTTCCTTCAATAATGTTTAGTTGGTAGTCAGCGCCAGTCCTGTTGTGGTTGTTTTCTGGACTTCAACCGAATGACCGCGTTCTAACTCGGCCACTGCCTCTAACAGAAATGGCAATTTCTTGTTCTGATACATAACGTGCGCGTCCTCGAAACCGAAACTGGATAAGCCGTCGCTGATAATCATCAAGCAACATCAAATAGCCCCAACTTCTCCATCGATGTCTGCGCACCCACGAGCACGGCAATGACACAAAGGAAGTGTCAGAAAATTAGTTTTGCATAGAAGCCCGCTGTCATCCGGCTGTCATAACGCGGCTAACCTTTTTTAAGCTGACAATTGGTGGAAATTTGGTGCATGCATACGGTCCATTCTTCTACCTGTAGCGAGAGCGTGCCGTTGTCCGAAGTACAAACTGCTGTCTTGAATAGCAAATCCAGTGTCTCTCATGAGTCCGTGAAGTTTTTTTTCTTTGTCCAAACTTGAAAAATAATCGAACTTATTCTCTGACACCAATTGGTTAATTCGGACTTCCAGTTATTCGAATCTCCAGGTTGACCTACCTAATCTGAGTTATCGCTACAGGCGGCTGCCCTAAATGTCTATAGCCCTAGAATAAATTTTTTGTACACTGTGCTAAAATACTTCCTCGTTTTCTTTCCTAAGATATTGCAGCCACATTCACTTTATGATGTGTAGCATTTGTTACAGCAGCGATAAGAGGGAGTAGAACATAACCAGTGTCGACTTGCTGTACCCCAAAGTGCTGTATTTACCACCTGCCATGCTCCTTCATTTGTGAAAATTGTGTTCTGCTCTATGTCTCCCCCTATGTAATGCCCCTGTGGGCCCTTAGGGTATCTAAATAAATAAATAAATAAATAAATAAATAAATAAATAAATAAATAAATAAATAAATAAATAAATAAATAAATAAATAAATAAATAAATAAATAAATAATGTTGTACAGAATGCCTTTCTCCGGTGCATTTCGGTTTCGTCTAACGAAATTCTTCTGTAATTTCTTGGAATTATCAGAAAAGTTTTGGCTCATAATTCCTAATAAAGAAGGGCCTGTATGTAGTTTCTTAAGTAGGAAAATTAATAGAGTTATGCACCCTGTTATACCACTGATATAAACTTGAATGCTTTTATGCGCGGTCATGTATAGATGTAATGTGCAGAGATATAAAGCGCCACTCCATTTGATGGACATGGAAAAGATTAACTTGACCTGGCAAGCATGCACAGATGTAGATAATTGGAAGAGGCACCTAGCAGTCGCTTCCGTCCATATTTAGCTTTGCATGCTAGAGGCATATGCTCGGAATAGGCTACGAACGCAGTATTTCTTATTACCAGGCCACATCTGAGGGCGCGTTTCTGATCGGCAGAACCACTTTTTCAAACCGGTAAAACGCAGCGGTGGTGATACTTGTACTATGAGGAATTCATTTTGACCTTGTCACCGGTAAATGATAACGAATTGCAGCAAGTTGGCGGACATATTAGGAGTCGAGAGTAAACCGCTGGCACTGCCTAGTTTACTAATGACAGAACTATTTGCCTTAATGGTCTAACCGCTGAAGTATTCCAATGTTTTCGATGTACACTAAAGCTACCATTTCTGTCTGATGTGTAGAAAGAACTGAGTAAAGTATATATGTTCCCTGCATGTCAGAGTATACAATTGAAAGACGGAGTGCCCCTATGTCAAAATACAACGAGTTCGATGAACTCCGTAGTTGTTACACATCTCCACTGATATTCATGTGCCGTTACAATTTATAAGTTACTTAGATTTTCTTTTTTTATACGTGTCATAATACCTATCTCAATATAAGGCACGCCGTAGCGACGGGCTCAGGAACAATTTTGACCACCTGCGGTTTTTTAACGTGCACCTAAATAATTAAACGCTTTGCATTCCTCCACCATCGAAATACCAGGCCGGTTGAAACCCGCCACCTCAGCAGCACAACGCTACAGTCACTAAACTATCCGCAGACTTGCGTTAATAAAAGCAGGTCGGTTCTATTGCTTAGTCTGTACACTCAAATGGATGGAATAAAGCTCAAGAAGTACAATCAGGGTACAAGATACACAGTAATTTTGCTAAAACCTCTGTCAACCTGCTCCTTCGAGTGGTAGAGCACGGGAGCTTTTTTATTTTACATCGTATCGAGATTTTTTTTTAGTTTGAGTATATTAAACCACATGGCAGGTACATTAGAGTACGCATAGACGTGGTTTTGTGTGATGCCAAAAATACTGCACTTGGTACGAGAATGACTAAACAAAGTTGAATGTGAATTGTTATATCTCGCGGCTGATATATTTCTAGTCGTCAGTCCAGCAAGGGCATATAGCCATATATTGTATGCTCGATTCTGTGAATACACTTATCCACACGAGGCTGTGTTATATTGGCTCCGGCGTACTGCCCTACCAGAATGTTGTTGAACTTTGAAGGCTTCAATGGGTAACACAAACCACCAATTGAAACTTGCTAATGTTATCTTTGTTAGGAGGAGCTAATTGCTTATCTTTCCGAGTCCATCTTCACCCCACGCCTCCCTTTTTCCTGCAGCCCGTGGTGACAAAGAAAGTGTCAGGCATTACAGCAGCCGCTCGCCAGACTTTTTTCATTGCGGAACGCACCGTTGAAGTTGCTTTCTCGATAGCAATACCCTTGTGAAATGATTAACTCTGTCAGCGCTGTGCCAAACAAGCAGCAGAGCAGCGCACCGAAGAAGCTTCTCTAGGAAGGGCGTGCGCCGCGCTACCAATAGGCGAGCCTCGTGGCGATGTATCCGACCGTATACTTCGTCAGCCGAAGAGGCGAATGAAAGGACAGCCAGGCAACCTCTCTCCATTGTAAGCAGAAAAGTGCCTTCACCAACGAAAGTGTTCTGGCGAACACGTGAAACTTCCCACTTACCCGCGAGGCGTGCGAGAGATAGTGGAGAGGGCGGGGAAGAAAACAAGTACACTCGCAAAGAGCGCGCATGGAGTGCCCAAGATGGGTCGCTCGATACGCACTGCAGGAATTCTGATCGCGTGCAGCACAAACAAGCAAGGGCCAACAACTTCGCTTGGCTCCTCTGCAGTTCAAGCAGGCAGCGAGATAAACTGCCCACGGAGAACGTGGTGTCGGCGCTCTACCCGTACATCATTTTTCTCTCTGCGCTTGAACGAAGCGATGTTTGCGTGCTCGCAAACAAACGGCGGACTCTCCCTGCGGGGAGAGCTTTTTGCGCAGTGCGCGTTGTACGATGAACGCGCTCTTCAGAGAGCAGCGCCATTAAACAAGCACAAGCACCGTCGCCAGAATGGCCTGGGCTGAAAGAAGAGGACCGAGAAACTTCCATTTGGGGAAACCTAATCAGGATTCACGGGAGCAGTCGAGGAGGGGGAGATCTTGTGCTTCACTGCGACGCGGGGAAAGGAAAGAGGAGAGCCGACAGGGCGGGGCCTTTTTGCGCGCGGGGAGTGGAGCGGAGTGGGAAACCGTTCTCTACGACCCGTCAACAAGAGAACGGGGCGGAGTCGGCGCGTCGCGCTCCAGCGAGCGGTCGCCTTTTTTCTCCTCTTCGGAGAGAGTGCGTTCTTTTGTCCCGCATTGGCTGCGCGCCGGCTCTGCTGTCCAATGGGTGCTCTCCATTGAGCGCACGAGAGAGGAGGCGACGAGAAACAAACAGAAAGAATGGGACATTTTTCCTTCGCGAGTGTTACCATGGCGATAGCTCGTGGGGAAGAATCAGCAACCGTCGAAGAGGGGCGTTTCCATGGCGATGGTAGGCAAATCATTCTATGTGTAAATCCCCCTGTCGCTTCGGTCTCACATCAAGAGAAAGACAATGCTGACAGCCAAAGTTGCCCTTAGTCCGATAGCACGCCACGTTGGAGAAAATGCCCTTCAGCACCGCACCAGAACCCCTCGAGTTGTTTCTGTCGTAATGAGGAAGGAAACATTCATTTGCTAGAATATTTACGTTTCTTAAGTGCTAAGGAAACAAAGTATTCACAAAAGTTAAAGTCCCAGAAATTTACTGCAAAGGGGACCGAAAGATAAACCTTAGTATATTATATAGCGCGTCGTGCAATCATTGTATCTGCTAACCTTTAGCAGCCATTCAACCAAAAATATTCGAGGACTCACCTGGCACTGCACGGCACCGTTTGTTTGCAGTATTCAGTACAGAAAAGCCTTGATTAAAAAAAAAGACGCCTAGCGTAAATGAATATAGCTTTATGAGTGGGAACAGAAATGTAGTAGGTAAGTTCTGTTTCCAAATATTGTAAAAGTTTGCCGTGGTACAAACACTGTGATTTTGTGAAAGCTAATGAATACAGTAGCGAGTCGCACACCCCATCAGGACATTTCTGTTGCACAGTCGCGTCAGTTATACGAAACTATGGAATAGAATGGGCCGCAGCCTAGGTATGAGGTATATGTATCCAATGAAGAGAATCAAAATTCACCGTATATTATAGGGGTGTGACGGATACTCTGCTGAGTAAATGTGTTGCACGGAGTCCTAATAAACTTTTGCGACGTAGTGTGTTGCGTCCTTGAATATTTGTTCAATTATTAAAGATGCTGTGCATGACAAACTTTCTGGGCGCCGCAGATTAGGAATTAAATTACCGTCTGTAATTTTGATGATTTCGCATGTTAAAAATTATGACTGTACTTTGTAACTACTAGTCTTGAAATTGAAAATTCGCCTTGCACGCTAGGCAGCATTGCTTTGTAATAGAACTACTATTCATGTCTCACTGTCACAATAAACTAAAATACGAACAGCGAGACTGCATAAAAATACCATACTAAATAGAAACAGAAATAAAATGAATAAATTATTTTTCGTAAATCAGTTCCTGAGAGTAGATGAAAGTCACTTTTCGCTGAAGTATTGTTCTACGTCTTGTTTCAAAATGATGGAACTTCGTTTTTATTGTGACCAAAAATAGACTGAATATGGGTCAACTCCATGTAGTGTGGAAAACAGTTCTGTAAAAACTAGCATCCCTGATTCTGGACAGCTTTTGAACTTATTTTTGAACTTACCAACTTATGCTTCTCAAGCAAAGAGATTTTGAAATAATCTTTATAAATGTAACTGCACGCTTTATGTTCGTCGCAAATACAGCAAGCGTTCATGTTTTCTAACGCAGAAAGCTATTTTTTTAACGCTCAGAACCAGCTTCATAAGAAAATCGCAAACACGATAGGATATTTTTTTTCTGTGCAGTGTTTAGTAGAAAACAACGGATATTTTACTTCAGATTGGTAATAGCTTAGTACACCGAACATGTTTCACGCAATCGCTCACCGCCGTAAGACGGAGAGGCCGTCGTACTCCACATGGAAATTTATTTAGGAGCGAAACACATGTGCAACAACTTTTGCATAACTTCCTGGAGGAAGCTGGAAGTGCCGCTGATGTCTACGTTGACATCATATGGTGTTCCTCTAAAGCCCTGCATACAGTATTGTTGCACAGTAAACCAAGGTTGTTGACCCACTCAGCTGCTGTCCGGTAACTCCGAGTGCGGTTCCTGGCCAAGTCCCCATCGCCGTCATCACCGCCCAAGAAATTAAGCTGGACTTCTACGGAATTATAATCGCTTGCGTGCCCAAGTAATATCCTGGTTCTTCGTTCAATTTTCCGCAATGCACAGGCGTATGTAACTTATCAGAATAGAATGTGAGGTCAATCATAATGCATGAGGCCAGACCACTAACACTGATGGGCACAAGAGAACGGACATAGTTATGTCTAAAGGATTACGAGCGTGTATCGTTCACAAAAAGGTGAATCTGAAAACTGAGAAGCACTCCCTGTAGGGGAAAAAACGTGGTACGTAATTGTCGCTGTATACAACCATAGGCCATTTTCACCATGCGTGTGCTTGTTGCTCTCTTCTACCTATTCATGAGCAACTGTAAAACGATGAGAAGCAGTCTCTGTACACCAGCATAGACTATACAAGAAGCACGTGCATGCATCTTGTGTTTTCGATGGGTGTATTGAGCACCCTTTGTACCAGGCTCGTCTCTCAAGGCTGTCCTTCACAAAAGTTATGAAGAAACATGTTTTTTGGAAGCCTCAAACGCGATGCCTTTATAATATATAGCGCTGTGATATATTTGATGGGATAATAAATTCATTAAATATTATTTGGTAGTTGTGTATATCGTCAAATGAGAATCGTAGCATCACCAAAATCAGGAAAGGGCACAGCTGGGACTGAAAATCGGCATGCAATCTTCCTGTATCTTTTGCTTCTAGTGGAAGAAACAAGTAACAAGACAGCAGTAAAGAAAGAGGAAGTTAACAGTCGGTTTATTCTTTGCATATTGTTTCCGAATATGTAATAAACGAACAGAAGGTAAGAAAAAGGTTGGAACAAGATTGAAACAACATTGACAGTAACGTTCAGTTCTATAGTAGCTATATTTAACCACTACGGAGCAGAGCAGTTGCCCTGAAAAGTGCAACCCATATTCACTGTCGATCAAAGGGTTAAAATATAGGCATTCCAGGGTTTGCAAGCGCAAGACACTGTATTTACAGACTACAAACACGCACACGTGCGCTGCACTAACACACACTGTAAATACAATGCCTTGCGTTTTAGACCCCTGTAATGCTTATATTACGAGTATATAGTATCAGGTTCACTTGCGCATTTCATATTTATTTTTATTCTCTTTTTTTTCACTCTCCTCTGTAATCTTTTAATCCCATTACCCATCTCTATACAGAGTAGCATGCCAGCGGTTATATACGCGCCGGCAAAATTCTCTGTTTTTTTCAATAAGGAGCCCCTTGTCTCTCTCTCTGTGTGTATAGCACAATTGTTGCTGCTGCTTAACGTGAAACGATCACTGATGCAATCCTAACAATTGCAGTGATAGAACGACAGCGATTTACATTATCTACTCAGTTGTTTTTTTTTTTCTACAAAGCAGGTGTAGACGCTTGGCCTCCTCAGTGCCACAACACGTATGCCTTCTTTAGGTGGACAACAACACAATAACGAAACAGGAGCGAAGTAACAGAGCAGATGCTGCCTCATAAATGAATTCTTATTGAAAGTCAAACGCTTATATTAAACTATTATATTTATTTATTTATTTACTTATTTACTCGAATACCTTCAATGCCCGAAGGCGTTAAGAAGGGAGCGGTGAAAGAACAAAAAAATACATGTCCTAAACGGTTGGTACACACAACATTCTTCAACGTTTCCAGATTTAAATGCGAACACATTTAGAATTGTGATGACGGAAGTGCAATTCATAAACGGGACATTGGCTTGCACAAAGAGAGGTCGGGAAGCTGCAAATTGAGTTTCATTTATGATGCTCCAGAAAAGCGGGAAATATTTGACAAAATGAAACGCACACTCGAATTTTGCACCGATTCTGGTTGGTTAATAAGAAATTCTTGTCTAGGATTCCACAAAGCGCATGCCTATTGAAGCTTAGACCTTACAAATGTTTTATATAACGTTAAATTAGGAGACGGAGGTACCCCCCACTGTAAACATACATGAGCCTGAATGGGGGGTTTTTATAGTTGGAAACCTTTTAAACTCCATCGTCCAATATATTGTTACGCAAAAGCTACAGCAAGGACGGAGGAAGAGGAGAACGAAGTGCGCTTGTCTTGGTAGCGGCTCGGTGTCGGCGCGGCCCCTTATCATCAATTCATCTGTAAAATAAACGCACCCCATCGTAACAGTTTTGGTGGACGGTGCTGGGTACAACAACGGCGTCCCCGAACAACGACGACCAACCGCCCGCAGAAGTGCAATCCGTGGAGCTTCGCCGAAGTCGCCGAATTGCCGGTCTGCCACCAGAGATGGCTTCCGACGGCGACAACCCGCCGCCGTCTTCCAGCTCCCAATGGCAGCCCTACATCGAACCACGAACCTTCGCCGGAAAAGCCGGGGAAGACGTGGACGGATGGCTCAGCTTTTACCAGCGCGCAAGTCGGTTCAATGGCTGGAATGCCACCGCCCAGCTTAACAACGTTGCCTTCTTCCTCAAGGGAACCACGTCAGTGTGGTTTGAAAACCACGAAGAAAGCATGACGACGTGGGAACGGTTCGTAGATGAAATCAAGAAGTGCTTCGGAGATCCGGCAGCTAAAAAGAAGCGTGCGGAACAAACCCTAATGCAGCGAGCCCAAGTTCCCGGCGAAACATGCACGACGTACATCGAGGAAGTCCTGAAATTGTGCAAGGCCCTGGACCCTCAGATGACAGAAGAGGACAAAGTTGGTCATCTTCTAAAAGGGATCGCCGAGGACGTGTACCAGTTCCTCATCGGCAAAGACAGTCTGAACTCCGTAAGCGACGTCATTCGACACTGCCGCACCTTTGCAGAACACAACCATCGACTGGACGTTGTTCTGACGTGCCTTGAACAAGCTGCCCTTACACTCAATTCAAAAAAATGTCACTTTGGCCAACGAGAGGCGCTAGTACTAGGACATCTGGTGGACAAGCACGGGGTACGACCAGACCCACAGAAGGTCGCTGCAGTTAGCGGCTTTAAACAACCGCAGTCACAACGCGAGCTGAGGAGCTTCTTGGGTCTTTGCTCGTACTTCCGACGTTTTGTGCCCAACTTTGCCGATACTGCCTACCCCCTGACTTCATTGCTGCGCAAGGATAACCCTTTCACCTGGACAGCAGATTGCGATTCCTCGTTTCGTCAACTGAAGTTCCTGCTCTCTTCTGGACCCATACTTCGTCATTTTGACCCCTCTGCCACTACAGAATTGCACACCGACGCGAGTGGAATCGGCCTCGGCGCCGTCCTCGTGCAGCGCTTTGGTGACGCCGAGCATGCCATTGCCTACGCCAGCCGTTCGTTGAGCAGGGCCGAACAAAGTTACACCGTCACTGAGCAAGAGTGTCTTGCCGTCGTCTTTGCAGTCCAGAAGTTCCGGCCATATCTCTACGGGCGTCGCTTCACAATCGTTACGGACCACCATTCACTATGTTGGTTGGTTGGTCTCCGCGACCCGTCTGGCCGCCTTGCTCGATGGGCGCTACGTTTACAGGAATTTGACTTTGCAGTCCGTTACAAGAGTGGCAGACATCATGCGGACGCTGATTGTCTTTCGAGGCTCCCTCTACCAACAAGTGAATGTGACGCCGACAATTTCGATGAGTTTCTGGCCGCCATCGACGACATTCTTTTTCCTGATCTGGCCACCTTCCGGGAAGAGCAGCGTGACGACCGCAGCCTGGATGCCCTCTTCGCCTCAGCTGCTCAGCCAACAGGCAACAATGGCTTTGTCATCCAAAGTGGCCTGCTCTACAAGAAGAATTATGCGGCTGATGGTGCCCGCCTCCTCTTAGTGGTCCCTAAAAATTTAAGAACCCACGTGCTCCGTGCTATGCACGACGACTCGACCGCTGGGCACCTGGGTTTCACCAGAACATACCACCGGATTCAGGGCCGATTCTACTGGACCAGTATGCGACGGGATATAGAGAAGTATGTGGCCAGTTGTAACAAGTGCCAGCAATTCAAGTGCCCTAATACTGCTCCGGTCGGACTCCTTCACCCTGTAGCGCCACCATCATCTCCTTTCGAAATGGTTGGAGTGGATCTTCTCGGCCCATTCCCGCGCTCAACAAACGACAACCGTTGGATTATAGTCTGCGTCGACCGTCTGACGCGCTATGCTGAAACCGCAGCGATGCCAACGGCCACGGCTCTTGATGTTTCGAGCTTCCTCCTATCCTCCGTTATACTCCGTCATGGACCCCCTCGTGTTATTGTGAGTGATCGCGGTCGCCAGTTCGTGGCCGACGTAGTCGAAGAGCTGTTGCGTCTCTGTGCTTGCCAGTTTCGCCACGCGACCCCGTATCACCCACAGACAAATGGTCTCGTCGAGCGCACTAACAGAACTTTGACCAACATGCTTTCGATGTACGTGGATTCCAGGCACAAAAATTGGGATGACATCTTGCCTTTTATCACATACGCCTACAACACCGCAAAGCATGAAACTACAGGCTACAGCCCTTTCTATTTTCTTTATGTTAGACCACCCCGCAACTTCCTTGACACCATTCTACCTTTTACTCCTCATGGGGACTCTTCTATTGCCCAGACTCTCTGCCGCGCTGAGGAAGCACGCCGCATAGCTCAACTCCGTACGTTGGCATCCCAGGACCACTCCAAGATCCGCTACGATTCCAGACATAAGAATGTGTCATACGACAAAGGGGACATTGTATGGCTTTGGACACCACTTCGCAAGCGCGGACTGTGCCAGAACTTTCTGGCTCGTTACACCGGGCCTTTCGTCATCACCGATCGCCTAAGTGATGTAACCTACTCGATTGCTCGGCTCGTGTCCAATGGCTACCGGTCTAAGAAGTACGCAGCTTGTTCATGTCGCTCGCCTGAAACGCTGTCATCCACGTGACTCCGAGTGGACGTAACAGTTACTCGCCCAGCGGGCTTCGTCTGTGAAGGGAGGAGTGTTACGCAAAAGCTACGGCAAGGACGGAGGAAGAGGAGAACGAAGTGCGCTTGTCTTGGTAGCGGCTCGGTGTCGGCGCGGCCCCTTATCATCAATTCATCTGTAAAATAAACGCACCCCATCGTAACAATATTTACTCTATCATCATGGAATGAACAAGCATAAAAGCATGACTTTACCTCCTTCCCGAAATGATAGAGTAAAAAAAACGCAATGACCTGATATCACTCCATTTACAAAATTAAGTTTATCAGTGTGAAAACCTCGTGCCGTGAAAGGAGTGAAAATGTACTTCCTCCGTGCACTGTAAACACAACTTACAGCCGGCATAGGTACGAGATACGACGCACAACTTTTTTAAACTCATCAGTGCCAAATTTTATTTCACCAACGGGAGCATATTCAATATAAAAATGTGAATTCATTCCCAGCACTCATAGATGTACTAAAATTGGTCGTAAACGGGAGTTTTCTCCCTCACAAGAAATATCATATGTAAATGGAGTAAAATCGAGGCTTGTGCGGCAGTCGCATAAACTAGGCATAGTCGGGTCCTTTCATCATCAGCCTATATTCATGTCCACTGCAGGACGAAGGCCTCTCCCTACGATTTCCAATTACCCCTGTCTTGCGCTGGCGTATTCCAACTTGCGCCTGCGAATTTCCTAACCTCATCACCCCACCTGACTTTCTGCCGTCCTCGACTGCGCTTCCCTTCTCTTGGTATCCATTCTGTAACCCTAATGGTCAACCGGTTATCCATCCTACGCATTACATGGCCTGCCCAGCTCCATTTCTTCCGCTTAATGTCAACTAGAATATCGTCTACCCCCGTTTGTTCTCTGATCCACACCGCTCTCTTCCTGTCTCTTAACGTTACTCCTAAGATTTTTCGTTCCATCGCTCTTTGTGCGGTCCTTAACTTGTTCTCGAGCTTCATTGTTAACCTCCAAGTTTCTGCCCCATATGTTAGCACCGGTAGAATGCAATGATTGTACACTTTTCTTTTCAACGACAGTGGTAAGCTCCCAGTCAGGATTTGGCAATGCCTGCCGTATGCACTCCAACCCAATTTTATTCTTCTGTAAATTTCTTTCTCATGATCAGGGTCCCCTGTGACTAATTGACCTAGATAAACTTATTCCTTTACAGACTCTAGAGGCTGACTGGCGATCCTGAATTCTTGTTCTCTTGCCAGGCTATTGAACATTATCTTTGTCTTCTGCATATTCATCTTCAACCCATTCTTGCACTTTCTCGATGAAGGTTCTCAATCATTTGTTGTAATTCCTCTCCATTGTTGCTCAATAGGACAATGTCATCTGCAAACCGAAGGTTGCTGAGATATTCGCCGTCGATCCTCACTCCTAATCCTTCCCAGTCTAAGAGCTTGAATACTTCTTCTAAGCATGCAGTGAATAGCATTGGAGAGATTGTGTCTCCTTGCCTGACCCCTTTCTTGATAGGTATCTTTCTACTTTTCTTGTGGAGAACCAAGGTAGCTGTGGAATCCTTGTAGATATTTGCTAAGATATTCACCTATGCCTCCTCTACTCATTGATTACGCAATGCCTCTATGACTTTGGTATCTCTACTGAATCGAATGCCTTTTCATAATCTATGAAAGCCATATAGAGAGGTTGATTGTTCTCCGCAGATTTCTCGATTAGCTGATTGATAGCATAGATATGGTCCATCGTAGAATATCCCTTCCTGAAGCCAGCCTGTTCTCTTGGTTGACTGAAGTTAAGTGTTGTCCTGATTCTATTGGAAATTATCTTGGTGAATATTTTATACAATACTGAAAGCAAGCTAATGGGTCTGTAATTCTTCAATTCTTTACCGTCTCCCTTCTTATGGATAAGTATAATGTTGGCGTTCTTCCAGCTCTCTGGTACACTTGAAGTTGTGAGGCATTGCGTATAAAGGGCCGCAAGCTTTTCAAGCATGATATCTCCTCCATCTTTGATTAAATCTACTGTTATTCCATCTTCTCCGGGCACTTTTCCCCTGGTCATGTCTTTCAAGGCCCTTCTAACTTCATCGCTAGTTATAGAAGGAGCTTCTGTATCCGGTTCATCACTATTTCGAATGAAACTAGCTTGGCTGTTTTGGCTACTGTACAGGTCAGTATAGAATTCTTCTGCTGCTTTTACTATGTCATCGAAATTGCTGATGATATTACCATGCTTATCTTTCAATGCATACATCTTGCCTTGTCCTATGCCTAGTTTTCTTACTGATTTCATGCTGCGTCCATATTTGACGGCTTCCTCAATTTTTCCCACGTTATAATTTCGAATATCCCTTACTTTCTTCTTGTTGATCAGTTTTGACAGTTCAGCGAATTCTATCTGATCTCTTGAGTTGGAAACATTCATGTTTTGTCGTTTCTTTATTAGGTCCTTTGTTTCTTGGGAGAGCTTCCTTACAGGTTGCTTTGGTGCCTTACCTCCCACTTCAATTGCTGCTGAGATCAGGCTAGTTACGGTTTTATTCATTAGCTCTATGTTATCTTCATCTTCCTGTTCTAAAGCTGCATATTTGTTTGCGAGCACCAGCCTGAATTGGTCTGCTTTCACCCTTACTGCGTCTAGGTTGGCCTGTTTCCTCTTGACTAATTTCACTCTTTCTCTCTTCAAATTGAGAGAAATCCTAGACCTCACTAACCTATGGTCACTGCACTTTACCTTACCTAACACTTCTACATTCTGCACTATGCTTGGATCGGCAGAGAGTATGAAATCTATTTCATTCCTTGTTTCTCCATTAGGGCTTTTTCAGGTCCACTTCCTGTTGATGCGCTTCCTGAAGAATGTATTCATTATTCGGAGCCTATTCCTTTCCGCGAATTCCACCAACATCTCTCCTCTTGCATTCCTAGAATCGATGCCGTAGTTTCCAATTGCTTGCTCACCAACCTGCTTTTTGCCCACTTTTGCATTGAAGTCGCCCATGACTACAGTATACTGAATTTGCACCTTTATCATTGCTAATTCCACATCTTCATAAAACTGTTCTATCTCTTCATCATCGTGACGGAAAGTTGGGGCGTAGGCTTGTACTACCTTCATTTTGTACCTCCTATTCAGCTTTATTATGACGACTGCTACCCTCTCTCTAATGCGGTAAAATTCATCAATGTTGCCCGCTATGTTGTTATGGACTAGAAATCCTACCCCGGATTCTCTCTTATCTGGAAGACCTGTGTAGCAGAGGACGTGGCCGTTAGTCAGTACTGTGTAAGCCTCACCAGTTCTTCTAACCTCACTAAGGCCAATAATATCCCAGGCAATGCCTGATAATTCCTCAAATAGTCCTGCTAAGCTAGCCTCACTCGAGAGGGTGCGCGTGTTGAACGTTGCCAGGTTCAGTTTCCATTGGCGGCCTGTCCGGACCCAGAGATTCTTAGCACCCTCTGCCACGTCGCAGGTCTGACCGCCGCTTTGGTCAGGTGCTCCGCAGCCACTGGGGACTGAGGGCCATGGGTTAATTGTCGGAGTCATCAGGGAGGTAGTGGCCGAATACTGCACCAGGGAGGCCAATTCCTGTTCTGGTGAGGGAGTGACTTTGATGAAGCTTAGTGGGCTTGCCTAGTTTGGTTGCACCTGAACTAGTATGGCCCCACTAGCTCTCGGCAATATCTATTTTTTTTTCTTCGCCGGTGTCATGCACCACTCCATGCCTGAAAATGTAGTGTAATGGAGCAGGATTCGAACTTACGACCTTCAGATTTGAGGTCGGCTGTTCTACCTCTACTCCACGCCACCACTTTGTACGGTTCTACAATTGTATCTTCTTTCGTGCACTTCAACTCATGGATATTCAGCGGCCGTTTCTACAAGCCTTGCACGTCACTATGGCAGCAACGACACACACGACGGAGATTCCGACGGCCTCGTCGATGACGGCTTGAAGACACGATATTAGGCCTAACATCCATCGACACCTCCTCTAGGCTGGGCAGCCGCAGTGTCATTCATGCACGCCCGACGAGCCTCGTCCAGCGGAGCCAACCTCGCATCAGTCCCTTCAGGGGAAACGTGGTGAAACAATTTTTCGTGTGCGATGTACATAGCTAGTGGCACATGCATTAGGAGTTCTGGCGTTTACTTGTGCTCTAATGGACGCCTTGGTCCCAGCGTGCAGGAATAATATTGTTCGAGAATGGCGGGTGATGCTTCGTGAACCAGGTGAGCCTGAACGTTTCGGCCCTCGCGTTACATGTCACACGCAGCGAAGGAGGTGCCTTTATTGCGGCGCCACCGCTTTAGAATACTACAAAGTGGGCCGCTTTTATTACGAAAAAGTAGCGTGTCAGTGCTTGCTTGCATGTGTGTGCTGGAGGAAAGAGTGCGCGCGCACATTGCTTGAGTGTACGTGCGCGTGTGTGAGCGCGTGCGTTTTTACTATGTATATGTGTACGTTGGCGCTTTTTCGTGGAAGCTTACACATGAAAGCTTTCATGTGTATGTCCGTGTGCAAATAGTTTTGTTGCAGGAGATGATGCACTTGCTTGTGGGGTTTTGACATCGTTCAGCGCGCAAGTAGGCACCGACGCACCACTAATTCCAAGCTGACGCGAAGCATCGGGATTGCTATAGCAAGTTGAGGAGGCGAGAACAATCGTCGCCTCTCGTCACTCCGACACGCGTTTGGCAGGTTTCGTGGACACTGATCCCACCGGAATGCGTCGTGTTCATTGTCACTAGTGTGACGGCGTGTTCTCCCTCCCCCGGCGAAGCGGAGACCATTCGAACACCCTAAAGTGGTATGGTGAATGGGCGCGATGCAATGGGCGCGATGCAGGCAGTCAAATTTTCTGTACGTGCCGTTTGGGCGTGTTCACTTGCTGACTTCGGTCGTGAATGAATAGGTGGATAGCGAAATGATGATGTCATCAGCTAGCGACTTCCGGTTCGAGGGTTAGCACTTCTGTTTCTTCGTTCAGCCGTGGGTGCAGTTTCTGCTGAGCGATTTCCTGCTGTTCGTTAAGAAAACACGCTTCAGCAACGTGATTATGGTTGGCTCCTCGGCATTAAGGTGCACGAACTCTTCCGTGAAAGGGAAAAAAGGTGTTTCGTTTTCCATGGAATGAAGCGCACAAACGTAAATGGGCAGTTGCCGTCAAACGAGCGACCGTGAACGGCGAGCTATGGGTACCGAACCTAGGAGCCAGAATATGGGAAGATCATTTCGTCACGGACAAGTATTTTGTCGAGTAACTTCATCTACTACTGTTCTAGTACAAATACCCCCTTTTTAACAATCAGTTAAATACACACAGGTGCACCCAGCAAGGATCCTCAGCACAAGGATTATGCGCCATCTTTATTCCAGTACAACGAAAAGGCAACTGAGGCTGCACGAAAGAGGGAGGAGAGGTAACGTCAAAATAATTCGTGCACTTTTCAGATAGGTAAATGAGTGCTTTCTTTCTGCAGTTATACACGACATACGTCTCTTGAGAAAAAACGGGAGACTGCGAAGGCACAGCAGCCGATGACACGGCGCGCGCTGGGCGCCGCTGCAGACAAAACAGCGGACGAAGCGATCGATTCACCAGGAGACGACTTTTGTGACAATATTGAGGACGAGGATAGCGAAGTGCCATCACAGATCATTACTACAAGCAACACAAGAATCGTGCAAAACACGCGACTAGTTGCGATTGTGCAGTGCTGTGCCTTGGCTATACCGTATTTTCGCGCATATAACCCGCCCTTGCATATAACCCGCACCCCTAAGTTTGAACTCCACGAAAAAGAAAAAAATAACCTCGCGTATAACCCGCACGCTTATCCGAAAAAATGAGGACTAGGAAGTTACAACTATGCGCAGCCATCATTTCGTTTTCAAAACAAATTTATTTCAAAACGACCGCCGCAATGTTGTCAGCGCTGTCGTCCGATTCGCTGCTGCCATCCGAGGCTTCGTCGCCGCTCTCGAAGACGTGATCGTCTTCGGAACCATTTCGCAGCAGCTCTGTTGCGGACTTCTTCAGCAGCAGCTGTGATCTTCAGTTTCTCTTTCACAGTGAAAGACTGCCGCCGAGACACATTCATGATGCCTAAGGCTGGCCAACTGTGCAAACTGGGCGTACAAGAAACGGCACCTGACTCGTGCGAAAAGCGTGCGAAAAGCACAGAACACCCATACCGAAAAGCATTTTTCTTCCTCCTTGCCAAAAAGCGTCTAGCCAGACTAGGAATGTGGATCAGGCAATAACCTGTGCTGGCCTCTTATTGGCTGAACACACGTCGATTTCGATAGGCATGAGGATAATACGGACTCTGCATGGCAGGCCGCGCGTTGCCGTGAAACCGACCCCCAAGCCCTCCCTTCGCGAATATTCGCAGATAACCCGCACCCCCACTTTCTAAGCACTTTTTTTTTTCAATTTTTGGTGCGGGTTATATGCAAGAAAATACGGTGTATAACGTGTGCGTTTTATCGGTAGATTGGCAAAAGTCCAGATGGAAACTGACACGCCTGTGTGCAACTCCTGCCACCGTTTGAAAGAAGAAGTAAAGGGGTTGAAACTTAAAATTGAGGAGCTTAAGCGCAAAAGCTTCAGGCACGAGGAAAAACAAGATCAGAGCCTAGTGAAAAATACGAGCGAAGCAAAGGTCCACTTTTACACAGGTCAGGGTAACTGCCTTTCTTTGCTTGTAACTGTTGAAACTGTGCCATACTTGAAAAAGTTAATCCATGTCTCCCCTGCAAATCTGAATGCATTGTTTGCCTGTTTTTAGCAAAAAAATAATGATGATTCAAGTGAGTGCTACCTTGATTTTTGCAGGCATCCCAAAAGATGTGTTTTTTTGCCGTTTTGTCAAGTATTGTGCCTGTCTTGCCAGTGGCTCGAAATAGGTTGTCGCATGAGATACAGCTCCTCACATTTTTGATGAAACTGCGACTCAACGTTTCCTTTAGAGAACTGGCGTATCTTTTTAGCTTAGATCCAAGGACAGTAAGCCAGAGCTTTAGGACTGTGCTGGACAGTGCGTGGCATTTGTGCAAGGACCTGATTGTGTTCCCAAGCCGTGAAGTATGCGAGAGCTGGTTAACGGACAAGGAGCTGAAACACTTTCCTAGGCTTCGGGAAATCAATGAGTGCACTGAAGTACACGTGGCAAGGCAAGTCTTGGAAACCTTTTTTTCTCTAAGAATGCTTTAAAAAAACTCATAATTAAAATTGCTTTTTAGGCCAGTTAACCTGGACGAGCAGCAAGTGGTATGGAGTACGGACCAACAAAACACCACACTGAAATATCTTGTTGCGGTTAATCTACACGGTGCTGTAATGTTTACTTCAAAAACATCTGGAGGAAGGGTGTCCGACAAAGCACTGACATTGTCAAGTGGTGAGTTACATACAGAACCTCTTTGCATAGAACTTGCATGTGTTACATTTCTTCCACTAACCGGCGCACATGTTCTTGTCCTGAACCTGTTTGCATAGTACCTGCATGCATTACATTTCTTCTACTAACCTGTGCATGTGTTCCTCTGTTCTTGTTAGCTTTGGTTCACGATATGCTCGTCACCTAGCCTACATTGGTACTTCGTTAGCATTTTCCAAAGACAAATTTTGTGGCTGGCACAGTATAACCTAAGTTACTTGTGTGCCAGTAAACTCAGTTTAAACTAAGTATATAAAAATGCAACTTATGATTTTCGCAGGATTAATGGTGTACCTTGAAAGGGGAGACCAAGTTCTGGCAGACCGTGGGTTTCTGCTTTTCGAAGAATTTTATGAAAGAAATGTCTAGCTAATAACCCCTAGTTTTGTTAAGAGCAGAATGCAGCTACCAGGGCAGGAGGTCACAACATCGAGGAGGACTTCTTCGTCTCATATAATTGTGGAACGTGCCATCGGCCACTTAAAGAAGTGGCATATTATGACTGATACCGTACAGCACAGTCTTGTGGACGTCCACTATGAAATCACCACTGTTGTTGCTGCCTTCACAAACCTATCTCCGCCACTGTCTAAGAGGGGTAAGAACCATGTCAACTCAACATTACTTACATGTTAGGGTATAGAGGAGGTCATTTTGGCTGATTTGGTCAACTTCTCACTATGCTGTTCAATTTACAATAGCATAAAAAGATTTGAGAAGGACAGGGCACAGAATTAGATATATTATTCAGATGAGTCATCAGCGCTCTTGTGTGTGTAAGCTTGCGCACAAGTACAGGTGATGTGCTGTGTAAATGCGATAAACAAGCCTCGCAGTGATCTCCAAAACATTGCTTTCTAATACAAAAAAAATGTGGTTGATCCCTCTTATATAGGAATCGGTATAGAACACGAAAGTGAAACGTGTCTTCACAGAAGTAGTGTAATGTTTATTGCACATTGATATATAATGTCTATTGGTGTTTTGTGGCTAAAGCGCCCTTAGGCGTTGATGCACCCACGCTGACGCCTGGTGGCACGTCTCCTCCATCACGACTACCAACGTCGATGACCATGAGCAACCGTCGTGCATATGGAAGCTGCACTACGCTGCACACGCTAGCACAACGCGAAAGACGAAGCACGTAACTGACACACTAATACAACGCGCAAGACAAAGCACGTAACTGAATCGTCACCGAGTCAAATCAGCGCGTACAGCGCGTCGTAATTGCAGCCTCCGCGATCAACTTCAGAAACATTTTCAGAGCTAATTGCGGAGGCCACGCTCCGCTGTGCTGAGTACGGTGAACGCCACCTATGGCGTTGGTAGTGCTTCTTGATGCCAGCGTCCCTTCGAATGCTGGCATCGAGGCGTCGTAGTGCTGAGACCACCGAAGCGTTCACTGTCGGTGCGCGTTAGTGTCATAATGCAGTACTTCTCTTTTCTGCTCGTAGGCGGCGGCACCGCCCCGAGCAAGAGCGCGGGTACACGGAGGAGTGTTAGATATATAAGGCGCGTCTGTGTAGCTCTCTGCAAATGCGTTTGTGGCGCAATGGTTTAAACGCTCGGCGGATCTATCGTCGCGGACCGAGAGGTCGTGGGTTCGATTTCCAAATTTTGCATGTTTGTGGAACTTTTTCTTCTGGTTTCTTTCTTTGTATTATGTTCTATGACGTATTTCCGTGACGGAAATACGTCAGTGAAGTCTTGGTGGACCCCGGCATAAAACACTTTCGTGTTAAAATAAACATGATTGCATTCATTTATAATTTACATAAACACGCATACCTGTTTGCTATTAACAAACATAGCATCGGTTGCAGGTGCACTTCACTTGGAATCAAATTAATGAAACAGATTGCTGCACATTATTCAGCAGAATTGTAATGATTATCCGTTGAACAGGGAACGTCGCTGAAGCCAACAGCGAAGACCTCGTCGAAAAGTTGGCTTCAGTGACAATTTATCATTACTTCAAGCTGCCATGTTACCCTGGACTTGTTTAGATTTTCACCAAAAGAACTAGGTTGAATAAACACACGCCTGCACCTGTCCCTGTCGGTTCCCTGGTCTTTGTTCATTGGTGAATAGTATGCTTAAAAGTTCTGAGAACTGATCAAAATGCATCGTGATGGAAACGCAATGAATTGTGTAGACTACAGGATTTTAGCTAGGCAAACAGAAATGTTATACCAGTATAGGAAGAATTTAAAAAAAGACGTAATTCTTCACATGTCGAAGGTAGCATTATAAGCACACTGGCAATAGACAACAGCATGGATCATGAACACATTTAATTTTATACAAAATGTTGCTTAAAATAGAGCAGCAGCCTAAATCATGGCAAGGAACACATGTAAGTGCCTTTCTACATGTGTGTCTAATCTTCACATTAGAAAAAAAGTTCATTAAATCTTTTAGAGGCAGAACTCCAGAAAAATACCACAGAATGTTCCTTATACGAATGTTTTGTATAATAAGTACGACAATGTGTGTTGTCTTACGCCAGCTCTGTAAACCAAGCATTATGAACTAACAAGCTCGACAGACACTCCTCACATATTGCTGAAGGTTTTCCACTGTAATGAAAATAAGAGGTCGAAAAATCACTTGTTGGCCCCTTTGAAACTTACACCCAAGCATGTTGTGTCACACTGTACTTTTACTTGCATTATTCAATATCACAGTAAACCGTTGCAACTTGTGTTAAGTATTACAACCACCTTGTAACATATCACTGTCTGCAGTGGCCAAATGTACGCTCTATCACAGGTGTCAAAAACGGTGCGGTATACCTGGAAATATGTTGTTTACAAGAACAATGTTATGTAGTATCACAACGCATGTGTTTACCTACTGGCTTGCATCGGCAAGCAACATAGAATGCTATACACTTACACACTAATTTCAAAATTCTTTACAACTCTAAAGCAATTCAACGTCTATACAAGACGTGTTGATGCAGCTGCGAATAATCATCTCACGAATCTATTAATTGCACATCATTTGCAACATCACAGAAATTCTAACAGATATGCAAGAGCTCACTTGTCTTGCAAAGTAACATTGCACCAAGGTATTCAATGAGTAAGCAAGCTAGATGTCTTGATTCTATAAAAGATGTACTGAACACTACTAAATCTTTATATCATGTAATAAAAGGAGTATCACTAAAAGCACTCAAATGTAAACAGGAGGTGTTAATGAAACTGTACATAAGTATTTGGCAAATCTATTACATGTTTACGAAATCACAGATATCCTTATTCAAACAGCTATACATGAGCTCACTTGTCCTACGATCAGTTAGCTCAAGACTGGGGCAACTGGAGACCGCAGGGAGAGGCCTTCGTCCTGCAAGGGAAATAAATATAGGCTGATGATGATGATTCAGTCAATCTGTAGATATCTTGATTATAAATAAAAGAAGCACTCAACACTACCAAAAGTATAAGATTATGTAACAAAATGAGCATCACAAAACCACTCAAAATCAGGGTTTGACTAAACGCGCACAAATGGATTGCAGATTTCCGAAATCTATACTTGAGCTACTTTACCATGCCAAAAAACACAAGACATGTGCAAGATTGTGAAACTCTTCTTAAAGGGGCTCTGCAACACTTTTAGAATATTAAAAATTGGCAAGCAGGGAATTTGAAGATTCGTGTCAAAAACCGATAAAAATTTCTTGCTCTCTTCTTTGCAATGTTGTCGTCAACTGCATAGTAAGTGGGCCCAACATGTATTGGATGACAACTCGATTGTGAGAGCATTAGTAATAGTATTGCTAAAATTAGTTAAGTGTTAAGTGAAGTAAATGATGTATCTGTGATAACTAAAAGGCAGAAAACAATTTCATACTTGCTGTACCGGTATCGATTGAGTTGTCTGCTTAATGTTTTTTTTTTCACTTACATGCATGCGAGGTAGCGTCCAGCATACTACATGCGTGCTATTTGAAACAATATGCGTCTGAGTCGGTCACTTGTCTTGTGCTGAGCACACAAAGACAATACTCGCTGATGCATATGGTCATTTCAAAAACACAAAGAGACAAAGTACGTGTTGCGTGCCATAACTATTCCACTTACACTTGAAGGATTTGAAAATATTTTTTCGGCAGGAGATTCAAGAGTCAACAGACTACAGCAGTAAGGTCATTATAGGCTTACTTGAAAAGGTGGTTGCAGGGTCCCTTTAAAATATTTGCTGTAAAATTATATATTGACGTAGTAGTTCAGCGGAAGCCCGCTAGGTGGAGAGAAGTAATTAAAGGGAAAATGAGACATCCACCCAATCGCAGCAATTGCTGCAAAGGGAACCCAAACGGGTTCCACGAAAGAAAAACCTCGCATACGAGTAAAAATTCATCCTGGTCCGAGACTCAAACCCGAAACCACCGCCTTTCCGGGGCAGCTGCTCTACCATCTGAGCTAACCAGGCAGGTGGTTAGCAGATGGCAGGGCGAAGTCGAATTTGTCAACAACTCGAAGCAAAGGCAAGTGTTTGACGTAATAGTTCAGCGGAAGCCCACTAGGTGGAGAGAATTAAAGGGAAAATGAGACATCCCGCCAATCGCAGCAATTGCTACAAAGGAAACCCAAACGGGTTCCACGAAAGAAAAGCCTCGCAGTCGAGTAAAAATTCGTCCTTGTCCGAGACTCGAACCCAAAAGCAGCGCCTTCCCGGGGCAGCCGCTCTACGATCTGAGCTAACCAGGCAGGTGGTTAGCAGATGGCAGGGTGAAGCCGAATTTGTCAACAACTCGAAGCAAAGGCAAGTGTTTGACCTAATGGTTCAGCGGAAGCCCGCTAGGTGGAGAGAAGTAATAAAAGAAAATGAGACATCCACCCAATCGTGGCAATTGGTACAAAAAAAAAGAAACCTTTGTAGCTGTTACAAATAAGTACACGTGCAGTAACTCAATCTTCAGGTTTCTAACTCCGAAGTTGGATGCTGCCTGGTGTCCGAACCATGCTTGACAAAGCCAATGAACATCGTACAATCCAACCCCACCTCCTTTATTTTTCTCATCTATCGCAGCGGCATTAAGGCACCATCTGAGTGCACCATCCTAAGCGTCGGAGGGCGCTACGCTATTATTCTACCACACTGCCGAGATGCCTCCGAGTTTAACACATTTTATTCATTCAACCAGCAAACTGAAGAGTGATGTCAGCTCGCCTGCTGTTTAGTGACACTGCAAGTAAATGTAGTGCTTTTTTAAAAGATGTACTCCACAATATATCAAAATACTTTGTTATGAAAAGCTGAGTTGGTCATGCTGTTTGTTGTAGCAACAATAGTAGAGTATACATACCTGACTTGACATTCTGGTAGGCATTCAAGGCACGAAAAGCCTTCGCAGCGCTGCCATCGGGACATTTCTTGTCCAAAAGTAGGCACGTATCTGTGTATAGGTTACTTCTGGTCACCGGTGCTCCCCTTTCTGATAATCTAAATTCCTCATGGTGTCCAAGTGGAAGGCAGCTGGACACCTGGAACAGCCAGTAATAATGATGTGCATGCGTTACATGCAACTAAACGCATGTGCTATACATCCAGTTGTCAGTACATGGATAAGAGAAAAATGTCACAGTTTCGCCGTAAGAGCGAAGCAATGAATGCGATAGCAACACAGCAATGTCATACGAAGTAAGGTGAGCGGCTTTGGTATGAATATGAATTCTAGTAAACATGAGCTGATTAAGTAAGCAGGTGTGCTGCGCCGTAAGTAGACCGACATGAAGAGAGACTCGATGACCACGAGAAGGCGCGTGTGAAATGGTGGTGTTGATGAGAAGCGCTTCCAGTGGGCAGCGCGTACGAAGGGACACACCTGTAGCGCTGCACTGCCGATCCGGGCAGCATTGCATGTGTAGCGTGCGTTGGAAAATGTGGCCCGACTATTACTAACTCAGTGAACAAGCATGGTGTGAGCGCGCACAAACAAACATGAAGAGATCACACCGAATGACTGCAGGCAACGACTGTCAAAACGCTGGCAGCAAGCCCATACGCCGCAGCGGGCGAAGGTACGTGCGGTCTATCGCTTCAACGGAAACTGAGCGGCGAATGCACGGCGCATAAAGGTCAGAGCCGTGTGGAGGTAAGAGACGGAGCGGGCGAGCGACGAGCGCGGTTGTTGGCAGAGTAGAAGTGCGCCCCCCCCCCCCCCCCCGCTCCCTCCGGCGCTGGCTTCCCGCTTCCTTGCTTGCGCGTGGGAGATTGAGTGCGTTCGCTCTCCGTGATAGCGCGCGTCTCCGCAAGCTTCCGCTCGGGCATACGGAGCGCGGCGAAGATTTTATCTATAGGGAACCTCACGGCGACGGCGACGGTGACGCCGACGGCAGAAATCCGGTTGAAGTGTCCATATAATTGCTATCGCAATACTACAATGAAAATCTCTGCATTCTTCCCCGGTGTAGTCACCATGCCTTTGACCTAAAACCTTACTACGTGCTTACCACAACTCGTTTACCTGTGTTATTCATTGATTACCCATTGATGTTCCTTAATGCTCTAACAAATCGCTAACCATGTTTGTGTACATTTACATAGTTCGCTTGCACATGTATCAATGCATCACTGGTATCTGTTCAGTTTTTTTCTAGTTTCTTGTTTGTACTTTTCTCTTGGGCTAGTTGGTTCGTGGTATGGTATGATGGTATGATAAAACTTTATTACGGTCCCTCGGAACGCGCGTCAGCACGTAGCGGGCCGCTCCCACGTCGGTACAGAAAGGCCGAGCCTCTCTGCTGCCGTGGCGGGCCCGATGGACAGCCCATATCTTATACTTAATAATTTAATAGCGCATGAAAAGGGACGACGCACGGATAGACGACGCGGACACAGCGCTACTATCCGTGCCTCGTCCCTTTTCATGCGCTATTAAGTATAAGACATGGAATACCAACTCGCCCAATCTTACGCTCTTTCAAGTTACAGCCCATAGCTGTGCTTCAAGATCGGGACTGCTTAGGGCAGCCTCCCATTTGGACAACGTGACATCATCGCCGTCGCGTAGCGCGGGGCACCGCCGTTTAAAGAAAGTCGTTATGCCTTGGACAAAGACGCACGTGCGGACAGCTGGCGGACATGTCGTCAATCTGCTTGGTTTGTGCACTTCTCGGGTGCAAAATCAAAATTCTATGTTTCCGATCAGCTCCCTTGTTCTCCGAGAATGCTCCCGTGAATTAATACTCCGAATAGACTTTCTTCTAGAGTATGGCACCATCATCGACCTCCGCCGACGCTGTATCTCTTTCTCTACAAAGAAAGCGATGACCCGAGACGCTAGCCGCCGCACAACCGCTCTTCAAATTTCCGACGACAGCGTCACGATACCACCTCGTGCTAGTGTCATGATTCCGGTAACGTCCGAGGGCATACGTGAAGGCGAAGTTTCGCAGATTGCAACGTCTCCTTTCTACTTACCCTCGGAATTAGCGTGGCGCGAGGAATCATTGACGTTAGGGATGGCCAAGCTGACGTCTTGATCACCAATTTCACAAATGAGCACCGACACTTCTTCCGGGGCACTGCCGTCGCTTACGCTGAAGCCTGGGAGGACGTCATTGATTGTTTCGCTTGTGCAGAAAACGACAGCGATGAAGAATGCGTCCCAGATATCGACATCAATAACGAGCTGTCGGAGGACAATAAGGCGGCACTGCGGGGACTGTTGCGTGAATTCAAGGACTGCTTTGCTCGATCGTCGAAAGTCAGTCAGACGCCAATCACGCAGCATAGGATAATTACTTACGACGATGCACGTCCTATTCACCTGCAGCCATAACGTGTTTCGCAGAAAGAACGAGAAGCAATTCAAGGACAAGTCAAGGAAATGATTGACGATGGCGTCATCCAGCCTTCAAACAGTCCGTGGTAGTCACTGGTTGTCCCGGTAAAGAAGAAGGGCGGCACTCTCCGCTTCTGTGTTGATTACAGAAAACTCAACAACGTCACAAGGAAGGACGTTTATCCGTTGCCGCGCATAGAAGACTCCCTTGACCGGCTACGGCGAGCCAAGTATTTTTCCTCTCTTGACTTGAAAAGTGGGTACTGACAAATTGAGGTAGACGAGCGTGACCGGGAGAAAACAGCCTTTGTCACTCTGGATGGACTTTACGAGTTCCGTTCGGGCTGTGCTCTGCTCCGGCAACCTTCCAACGGATGATGGACGCGGTGCTCGCTGACCTAAAATGGCAAACCTGGCTCGTCTACCTGGATGATCTGGTCGTATTTTCAGGCAGCTTCTCCGGACATCTTAAGCGACTGCGGCAAGTGCTCGAGGCAATCCGATCGGCTAACCTCACGTTAAAGCCTCAGAAATGTCACTTCGGTTATGAAGAATTGAAGTTTCTTGGGCATGTCGTGAGCGTGGAAGGCGTCCGTCCCGATCCCGAGAAAACTGCCGCTGTAGCTGCCTTTCCGACTCCTACAGACAAGAAAAGCGTTCGACGCTTCCTGGGATTGTGCGCACACTACCGGCGCTTTATGCTCAATTTTTTCTAAAACTGCTGCACCACTTACTCGTCTCACTAGAGACGACACGCCGTTCATCTGGAGCTTTGAACAAAAAGCAGCTTTCACCGAGCTTCGACATCGCCCCCTGTTCTTGGACATTTCGACGAGGACGCCGAAACAGAAATTCATACCGACACCAGTAACGTCGGTCTGGGTGCGGTGCTCGTACAGCGGCAAGAGAACGACGAAAGGGTCATATCTTACGCCAGTCATACCCTATCAAGACCCGAGTACAATTACACTACCACGGGAGAAAGAGTGTCTTGCCGTCGTATGGGCACTTGCCAAGTTTCGACCTTACCTCTATGGCCGGCCATTCAAGGTCGTGATGGATCATCACTCATTATGCTGGCTGGCAAACCTAAGAGACCCTTCTGGATGGCTGGCATGCTGGAGCCTGCGCCTGCAGGAATACGACGTGACCATCGTGTACAAGTCAGGCCGCACACACGATGATGCCGACACATTGTCGCGCGCACTTGTTGAACCTGCCTATCAGCACAACAAAGACGACAGCGCTTTTCTCAGCGCCATAAGCGGGGCAGACGTATCGACATGGCAGGAAGCAGACTGTGAATTGCGCCCTATAATTGAACATCTAGAAGGCCACAACGTCACTCTGCCCCCGCAAATTGCCTGCGGTTTGTCGTCGTTTTGTTTACGACAGGGTGCCCTATACAAGAAGAATTCTGCTGCCAGCAACAACACCTATCTTTTGGTCGTACCTGCAGAGCTTCGTGACGAAATCCTGTTCGCATGCCACGACGAGCCTGCGTCTGGCCACTTGGGTTTCACTCGAACCCTTGCCAGGGTACGGAAATCGTACTACTGGCCGAAACTCGCCACTTGTGTTAAATGATACGTCCAAGCCTGCCATGAATGCCAACGTTGAAAGTCGCCGAATGTGAAGCATGCGGGATTGCTGAATCCTATCGAGCCGCCTCGAGGGCCCTTCGATCAAGTCGGCATAGACCTCCTGGGCCCGTTTCCGTCGGCTACTTCCGGAAACAAGTGGATAATCATCGCCACAGACTATTTAACTCGCTATGCTGAAACAAAGGCTCTTCCTAAAGGCACAGCTTCTGAGGTTGCACAGTTTTTCGTACAGAACATCGCACTACGTCATGGCGCCCCATCCTGTGGCATCACAGATCGAGGAGCGGCGTTTACGGCAAGGCTGATTGAAGTTTTTCAGCTGAGTTACACCACGCACCGAAAGACGACTGCCTATCACCCTCGAGCAAATGGCGTGACCGAAAGGCTTAACAAAACAATGACCGACATGCTGTCGATTTACATAGACGTGCAGCATAAGACGTGGGACCAGGTACTAGAGCACTGCACGGGCTCGGGCTTACCCGAAAGCCCGGGCCGGGCCGGGTAGAGGAGTTTTTTTACGGGCTCGGGCCGGGCTCGTGCACGGCGTGTGCTTTTTGACCCGGGCCCGGGCCGGGCTCGGGTTTTTTGACGCGGGCCCGGGCCGGGCTCGGGCTTTCTGCGAGTTATTCTCGGGCTTCTCAACTCTGAAAAACATCTATTTTTTGGTCTCGGGCCGGGTCCGGGCCGGGTTCGGGCCGGGTTCAAGTCGGGCTCGGGCCGGGCTCGGGCTTAAGGTAAAGGGGTGGCGGGCCGGGCCGGGCGGGTTACGTAGATTATTTCCGGGCCCGGGCCGGGCCCGGGTCTCGCCATAAAAGTTTTGATCGGGCTCGGGCGGGCCGCCCAATGTAAAAACGGGCCCGGGCCGGGCCCGGGCCGCAAAAATCGGCCCGTGCAGTGCTCTACCAGGTACTACCGTACGTCACGTTTGCGTACACCACCGCTACGCAAGAGACCACACGCTTCACGCCGTTTGCTTTTGTTTACGGTCGTGAAGTGCAGACGATGTTAGAAGCTATGTTACCATGTGACAATTCTGACAATCTTGATGAAGACACTGAGGGTGTCGTGCAACGTGCCGAGGAAGCACGCCAACTGGCTCGCGTGAACATCAGGAAACAACAGTGTATTGACGCACGACACAACAACCTCCGCCACCGACAATTTGAGTACCAACCGGGTGACCAAGTGCTAGTTTGGACCCCCGTCCGCCGTAAAGGCCTTTCGGAAAAACTTCTCAGCCGGTACTTCGGCCCTTACAAAGTGCTTCGGCGTGTGAGTGACCTCAATTATGAAGTACGTCCGGACGGCACCCAGCCAGCACGACGCCGAGAACCGCGGCTCGAGATTGTGCATGTAGTGCGGTTAAAACCATATCGCACACCATAATAGTCGTGGTTTCCGGACCATTACGTTTCTCCTGGGACAAGCCTTTCTGCCCGTTCATGTTTCGTTTAGCATCGAGTCGATGTTCTTCTGGGAGCAGGGATAATGCCACGCGCTTGTGCCACTTGCTCCCAGAAGAAGACGAGGTCAGTCTTGGTCACGAGCTAGCGCCTTGGTCGTTTGTCGGGGCTGCGCTGCCTCTTTGGCGACTCGGACTTACCTAAATGGCCTCTTTTAGAAGTCGTCTGTTCATTAAACGTGACAGTATGTTCTAAGTCAGCTAGGTCTGAGCATAGCTCGCAAACATTGGTCCATTGTATCTCTGGATAGATTCTGCGTAACAGTGCGGGGTTAGGGTATGCCCCGCCCTGGAGTAATCTGAGTGTTAAGGCCTGTGGTCTGCCTAGTTTCCTATGTGGCGGAGGATATCGTCTCCATCCCATGTAAAAATGTTTGGTAAGTTCGTTATATGAGGAGGAAGGGTCCCGATTGTCCATAACCTCAGCGCCGCGCCACCCGGTAGCTACGCGGTCAACGACTCCTCGCACAGCTCTGTGGGCCGACTCGTTCAGGTTGGGCGGGGCGCCCTCGATCTGCCCCATATGTGCAGGGAAGCAGATGATCGTGTGCGACTTGATGTCCTTGTCCCGCAGAATGTGCAGAACCTGCTCCGAAACAGTGCCCTTGGCGAAAGCTCGGACAGCCGTCCGCGAGTCGCTGTAGACCATGGTCCTTCTGTCGTCCAGCAGGGTCAGGGCTATGACCACCGGCTCCGCCACCTCGGCCAACTTCGTTCGAACAGTCAGAGAGTTCGTGATTTTCCCATCGTGATCGATGCCCACCGCTACGAACGCCGTCCCGTCGAGGTACCGGGCAGCATCAACAAAACAGCAATCCGGAGCCTGTTCCCGAGCCTTGCCCAGGAGAGCCTTAGCCCTAGCTCGTCGCCGACCCACGTTGTGTTCGGGATGAAAGTTGTGTGAAATTAGAGTGATGACAATGCATTCCCGCTGTTTTCGAGGGAGACCGCAGAAGCGGGACTTGATTTCCACCGGAGGAACCCCCCAGCTTCCGCATCATGTTCCTACCCGCTTGGGTGGTGGACAGCCTGGAGTACTGCGCCCTCTCCTGCGCTTCCGCGATCTCTTCCAGCGTGTTGTGCATGCCGAGATACACCAGTTTCTCCGAGCTTGTGTACATGCGGAGGCCGAGGGCCCTCTTGATAGTCTTCCTGATCGACGTGTTCAGCTTGTCCCTCTCCGACATTTGCCAATTGTGCATGGCCTCCACGTAGGTAAAATGACACATCACAAAGGCGTGCACCAGTCTGACAAGATTGACCTCTCCAAGACCATGCTGCCAGTTGGCAACTCTCCGTATGAGTCTGATGGCATTGTCCGTTTTCTTGTCTAGTTTAGACACCGTCAGGTTATTGGAGCCGTTCGATTCGATCGTCATACCTAGGGCCCGGAGGGAGTTCACCCTGGGGATGACTTCTCCAGGTCTAATGCCTTCTCCAGGTCTAATCCAAGTGTGGCTCTCGTGTCCCTTGTGTTATGGTTCGTGGTATATGAAAAAAACAAAAGACAAAATAGCAATGAATGTGGGAGGTTTTATTCACTAGTGCATTTATTTTTATTTTGCTTACACTGCTGACTGATTTGTCTGTTATTCCGTGCATGTACAGACTACAGATAACAATTATATTTCTTTACATTGTTTAACTATGTTATGAATTTTTGTCATCTTTATTCACATCTGCTGTAGCTCCATTGTGGGTTGCACTATGAGTAAATAAATTACACTATGTGTAAACAAGTGAATTAAAAATGACGAGGCAATATACCTAGTGGCTTAAGTTTACAAATAAGTCTTGCTAGAGCAGTGCATGACTGTGCGATATCCGAAAAAACCACAACCTCGACTAAGAACAGCAAAGCTGCACGTTTTTAGACCACTAAATGTTAATATTGCCTTTCTGAAGGCTATGTTGAGAGCATATGTGTAAGTGGCTGGGCACAATTCAAGAAGACAGAAAGGAAAAATTTTACAGTTGGCAATGCGCACCAACAAGACAAGTCATCAAATTAGCAGTAAAAAAAAGATTACAGTGAACTGTCGTGGGTATTTCCGAACAATCCAATCATGGTGAACATGGTGAACGAATAACAGTGCGGGAAGACAAGGATGTGAAAGCAACACACACACGTGTTGTCTATCTTCTGGCGCTGTTATTCGTTCACGATGAATCGGAACCAACAAGGCTCAACAAGGGTGTACGTAAGGTCGTCTTAGCTACTGTTTACTGGTCATCATTCATGGCCACAATTCAAGAGGTTGCTGTGTTGTCAATAAAACAAGCACTAATATTGGTCATACTCTATTGTAGAAATATTCATATAATGCAGTGGGTGTTCCTTAGTGGTGTACGAGTGACCTGGGGGTGAGGCCAATGTTCATTAGGTGAAAACACTTGTTTTTATATAACGTTTAGAAGGGTAGACTTTTGGGCTAGTTATAGTTAGTAAGGCATAGTGAACTAAAGGGAAACGGCACAAATTAAGACAGAACCATCGATGAGACTCACAGGGCAGGTATACAAACAACGGTGATCGAAACGCCGTTGGCTAACGTTGTTAAAGCCTTGAGAAAGCGCAAAAAATAGATTAAAATATTTCCGCGATTAATTCTACGGACTTCAAAACACTTTTCACTGCAGTGCACGCTGTACTCTTTTTACAGCCCAAAATACTACTCAGCCTGGGTCGGACCAGCTGAAGAAATATGCTTCGTTACAGAGATAGCTGTCATGCAGAGTAAAAAATTCCCCCCACCTCCCCGAAGGGAATCGTGAGGAAATGCGAATGCATTTCTTGCGCCGAGAGTACACGGCGTAGTAATTTTAATGGCGTAAATTAATGACGAGACGAGGATTTATACCGTAACCATTTATTTACACATTCATCAGCACCTGTTTGTGTTGTCATTGTACCTGACGGCCATAATCACAGCCTTGCGGTCACTAAAGTGTACAGTCAAATGGTCTTTGAGAAGCATGCGCACGTCGCAGTTTCGGGTAAAGGTGAGATCAATGCAACTTCCGTGAATGGTAGTCGGACACTTGTCGGACTCGGCGGAGGCACACAGCATAGAGTACTTTCTCCGCATGTACTCCACCAACCACTCGCCGCTGTTCTTTCTCACGTCCACGTTAAAGTCACCAACCAAGACGACGGGGTCAGATACTTTGGAGCGCACACACACACTTTCCAAAGCCGCGTCCAGTTTCGCGGCAACGGCGTCACGAGCGAGGTTGGGCGCGAGGTACACGGTCACCACAAAGACTCCGTCTCCGGTGTAGGCAAGGGTGTACGGCTCTTTGTACGGCTGCGTAAACTGCCGAGCACGCGCCGCCGCTTGCGTGGCGCGATCGAGAGCGCGGGCGGCAGCGGGATCAGCCTGTCGTCCTTGCCGCTTGGACTCGATCGGCCTCGTGCCGCTTCACTCGAGGATCGGCGGCTCGCCGTTGACGTTTCTCCGCCGCGTCTCGAACACGAACTTCAGCGTTCTCGGCTCGCCGTTGACGTCTCACAGCGGCGTATCGAGCACACATTTCCGGATCTTCGGCTCGGCGTTGGCGTTTCGCAGCGGCTTCCCGAGCACGGAGTTCGGTATCGGCAGCTCGCTTCGCTCGCTTGCGTTCGGCATCACGCGCTCTTCGCAGCCTTGTCTTCCGCTTCTTCTCCTCCGGTTGATGATGACGTTGAAGCTACTGCAGTGGCGTCACCTCCAGGGAGAGGTGTAATGCTCGGGTTGGATTGTATTACACTTCCTGCTAGGGGTACCGTTGCCGTCAGACATTCGCCTTCACCGACTTCTGCCATCGCCTGGAGAGGCGCCCAGCCAGCGAACGGTCGAGAGTGAAGCGCGCGCTTCACTCCATTTATATATACGTGCGAGAGAGTGAACGGGAGAGTGGGACGCAGGGAGGAGAAAGAGCGAACGGCGAGAGAAGGAGCGGCGAAGCACTGCACCTACCCTCTCCTACACTCTCTCCACACACGCGGGAGCTCCGCCGAGTTCCCGCGATGCGAGCGCCCTCACACTCCAGAGCGCGCTCCTCCTCTCCACTCACTCTGCGCTACTGCGCCCGCACCACTTGCTCCGGTTGCTAGGGGCGAGGATAAGCGCGCGCGCCCGCAGCTGTTGCTATGGGAGAGGGAGTGAGAGCGGAGAGATAACACCTGCCGGCGCGCGGACACCGACAGACGCCTGACATGCCCCGACTAAGAATTGCATTCGCATTTAATAACTGCGCTTGCGAAAGGTGTACGTCTAGTGCTTCGATGGCTATCGCTAAAAGTCATGCTCGAGTGCCGCGGGTAACGGAACTTGCATTCAACGCAAGTTACCGCACTAAAGATGGAAAAATAAGGCAGAACAAAAACTGACTGCTCATTCACGTATATATTTGGGGATCCTTTGACTTTACCGCTTGTTATGGGAAGCGTTAGAACGACGGCGCATATATTTTGTTGCGCAAGCTCACGCAACAGCAAACAGCCACTTATTAGGTTGACACACCACTTATTAAAAACTACTTCTTAAGTTAACGAACGTTTATTGGCGCTCGACAAACGTTTGCGCTTGATAAACGTTATATGACCATTTGACGTGACACAAACACGTTATGGCATGAAATGCCTGCCACCTAAAAATACACGAGTCTAAGGGCGCCAACATATGTACGAAGGATCTATAGCTCACACCTGCCTTTTGGAACTGCCCAGCGGTGCTTGCATCGTGGTCTTTCACCAAAGTTTTGCAGTAAAAGACCAACCGCGTGCGCTTGAAGCATGGGCATGAAGTGACGGCGGTATAGTCGGCGTCGTGGTCTCGAACCGGAAGTTGTAGCATAATACGTGGTATCCCACAATCCCTTGCGACAACCGAGATTTTGCTATCCACCTATTAGGGCTCCACCCAATTTTGAAATACGGGATGATCTACGGACTTCTCACAATTCCACATATTGTTAAAACAATTTGCAAAAGTTTGTAGGTCGGCTGCCATGTTAAGCTGGTTCTTGTTTTTTTTTTCTAAGAGGATTACATTTCATGTTTTAAATGTGGTTCCTCCATGTCAAGGAGAGCGATATTTTACATGGTTCACTCGAGTAATTAAATTGTTGTTACGCATTGTTCTGTCATTCAATGTAGTCCGCGCTTCATTTTATCAGTACATGATTGGTATATGAGCGCGTTTGTTTATTCAATGTGCGTTATGTTGGACTCTTGGCCTTGCTGTTGTATGGTATATGCTTTATATTACTGGTAATTCATATGTATCATTTGAAGTAACATGCTTTTATTTTGCGTAATTTTCCTCAAATACTGTGTTTTCCTCTTTGTGTTGTCTCCTGTGTGATGTTGTAATACCTGCAGATAATAAAATATACTTTATACAGCTATCCGAAAAAAAAAACATTTTATTTTCTTCATGAAATCATAAGGTGCGTTGAAATGCTAACAAGAATGCTAACAACAATAGGCGAGAATGTACTGCTGTCAAGTATTCCATTCTCTAATAGTCTAATTGTATCAAGAAAGAAATCGGCGTGGAAACTTCAGTCTTGTCAATGTCACATATTTTCGGGTACGTGAAAGCGCAAATGTGGGCGTTTTATATGTGCTGAATTCGCGTTTATATTTACGTTATTGAACAGAGTTGACTAGCCGAGAAAGGGCAGTTAACGAGATGGGCCGATAAATGCTCTTACTATACTTCAATTCTATATTAGTCTCCAGTGAAGTACTACAAATAAATTTAAAAACTAACTAGGAAGGTGGAAAACAAAATAAGCAACGGTAAAGGTTGTTACCCGCATGAAACATAGCACCTGCTGTACTTCATCGGTCATTAATAAGTGTCGTAAAGCCACGGCACGACAGCTGCTGCTTCAATTCATTGCTGGAAAAAAAGTATAAATAATGCAACAGGATCTCGAGAAACTCTCTTCAGAAATGGATTAGTACTTACTCTATTTGTAACACCCCAATAACCTTTCCAGAAATGAAGTAATATTTACTCCAATTTAAACACTTAAAGACTCCCTCAAGAAATGAAGTAATATTCACTCCAATTAGGATACCTAAAATCCCTTTGCGAAAATGAAGTGATATTCACTCCAGTTGGAACACTTTAAGAACTACCGAGAGAAATGAAGTAATATTTACTCTTATTTGGACACCATAAAAACTATCGTGAGAAATGGAGTTAACTATAACTCCATATGGATGGAGTATAATAAACTCTCATTCGGGAATACGCTTGGCGACGAGGCATTTACTCCCATCTGGAATTATTTGTGTGTAGTGTGCTGAAAAGTTCTGGACTAAATAACTGAACGTGCGATTAGCATTATTAATGATGTAGTTAGCATAGTTTTGCTAAGAAAGGTTAGCAGTTAGAAGAGTTTACTTCATATAGCACACAAGCATGAATGCTATAAAGATGGGGACACATGTGGTCCATGTTCGGCAAATTCTTACTACTTTACGCTTTTTAACGTTCAGACACATTTGTAATGCGTTGCACCAGTTAGTGAGAGCGTTGTCAGACTGAAGTGTTGTAAGATCAACGTCAGAAGATATTACGCGGTAAACTATTCAGTCGTCAGCATATAGCCTAATATATATAGATGATTGAAGTTCATAAGTCACGTCTTCAATAAAAATGAAAATATAAAATGGCCGAGGACGCAACCCTGAGGCACATGAAAGGAAATCAGCGTCGTTAGCTGTACCAAATGGCCTTCTATTAAAACGCACTTTTATTGCGATAGCAAGTATATGGACACTCCAAAGCAGATTTCTGCCGTCGGCGTCCACGTCGGCGTCCACGCCATATGACGTGAATGGAGATGAAATCATCGCCGCGCGATGATGATAAGTGGTTCTTGAGGGAAAGGGAAAGGTAGGCGCTATCTTCTGCAGCCCTTGAGGGAGCACGGCTCAGCGCCAAGATGATAAGTGGTTCTTGAGGGAAAGGGAAAGGTTGGCGCTATCTTCTGCAGCCCTTGAGGGAGCACGGCTCAGCGCCAATCAGCGCCAAGAGCCGAACGCTGTATGTGCGAGTGAAAGAGCGCGAGGGACGCGCACTTTCACGGGGAGTGAACCCACGGCGGAGAACAAACGCGCGTTCTGCGCCGTGCTCCCAAGTAGGCGTCTCTTTCCTCCTTTACAATCACCATATATGTAGAGCAAACGCGCCTTCTTCCGACGCGCGAAACAGCGTTCATAGATACTTTTCTATGAACGCTGGCGCGAAAGGCCGTGGGGGGAGGGAAGGGAGGCGACGTTTAGCTGCGGCACCAAGTGCCTATTTATATCAGAGGCTCCAGCAACAGTCACCAACGCCGCATATATTTTGTGCGAACGCGGGCAAAACGCCTACGGCGTCGACAACAGTTCTGCGTGTTGCCGGTGCTGCTGCATGTCCAAGTTTATCAGTTCATTCCCTTTCGGCCCTGGCGGTGTCAATTGACACCACACGAGAAATCGTATCGCCACGCAAAGAAAACGAAACAAGAACTTGCAATTTTTCGCCCGAAGTGAAGTCCGGGCGCACCTACTGCCATGGACATCAGTATTGTCGCGTTTTCTCGAACTATAGTGATCTAGACAGGGGTAGTGGGACGAGGGCGACCCGGGAGCCGAGGTCGTTTGCACGGAAACCGGCAGGTGCCTTTCACCTGAAGGTGTGCCTTTCACCGGCAGGTGTGCCTTTCACCTGAACCGCCCGCAGTGCGCGCTTATTCGCCGCGCACTCATCGGAAGAGTATGATAGATCTGAAGCTCATGCTTGACTCCTGAATGCTTACATTGCTCACAATGTCAGCAAAACGAGAATAAATATATTTCTATAGTGTTGTCTATAGTGAATAAACAGTAAAAAACGATGTACAGCGGTGAGCACTGTTAGGGTGAACACGCGAGCGCGTGGCCGACGGCACTATCAGCGCCGCGTAACAGCCATCGGTGGAAACATTGCACATGCGCAGCATGTGCTTTGCGAAACACTCTTTCCACCACGCGCATCACGTCACCGATACGCTTGTTCGTCGTCTGCTAGCCGCATTTTTTGTTCGCTGAGCTGATACCTTCTGCATTTCAAGGTCCATCTGGATTGAAGATTGGCGCGTGAAGGAAAAAAGTGAGTGTAAGAGGGATAATTATTAAACTTTTTATTCAAGAAAATTGCACTTTTGCAATTCAAGTTAAACAAGACGATGAGAACAAATATAAAAACATGAGCAAATCTAATAGCGAGTCATGTGACCACTTACAGCAACGACTGCAGCTATTCTGGACGGTAACGAGTCGTAAAGTGATCGAACATATTCCCGATCGGCTTTCAGCCTTTCCCACTCGTTGCTGACTTGCGCCCACAACTGGTCCGAAGTCGCGGAATAAAGGGGCTTCCTTGCCAAAGAAGCTTTCAGACGGCCCCACACGTTTTCTATTACATTCAGGTCCGCTCCTTTCGGAGGCCATTCCAGTAGCTGCATGTGCTGCTCCGCCTGGAACTCCTTGACAGCCCGCGCCGTGTGTATCGGTGACCGGTCCTGTTGGAACAGGTAATCACCGTCTGGGAATAAACTGCTCGCATATGGCAACAGCACATTGTTCAAAATGTTGCAGTATTGTTCCGACGATAAGTGTCCACGTATACGTTGCAGGGGCCCTAAACCATATCTTGAAACAGCACCCCACACGTTCACACTCGATCTCCCACTGGCAGAAACACCTTGCACGTTGTCCGGGTCGTTCCTGCGTGGCATTGTGACGTTAACTAAAACAATTGCTTTTCAAAGCAGGAAGTTTGCCTCACCGTGTGCCTGGTAGTCTCCAAACACGCAATCTTTGGTCTTGTCGCGTCGAAAACGTCGACTCATCCGAAAAGATGACGCGACCCCACTCTTCTGATGTCCATGCTTCGTGCAGCTCAGCGAACTGCCGTCGTGCGTCCTTGTTTGCCGCCGTTAGTAGTGGCTTCTGCGCTGCGACGCGACTGCGAAGGCCCGCAGTACGCAGGCGACGTCGAACACCACCGAAACGTCCAAATCCAAGTCCTCGCGTATTGCTGGGGCTGGCAAGAAAGGGTTACGAACAGCAGCTGCAACTATGAGGGCGTCTTCATCGTCTGTGGTAGCTTTAGGGCGGGGCGCGCGGGGTGCATCCTGAATGCGACCTTCATACCTGTAGGCTTTAATTATCCTGTTCACAGTCTTCAGGGGCCTATTAACTAAAGCGCCAATATACCGCTGGGAATAACCTTTCAGGGAAAGATCGACAATTGAGCGCCGTTCATCATCGGGAACCCTAGCCATAATACGATCTGGCGACAGAATGAACGGCTGCGAAAGATGTTTGGTTGTTTTATATACGGCGTTGCATGCACAACAACTTTGAAGGGAACGAATAGACAGGCCCCCATAGATATACAAGTTTTTTTGTCTTGTTCTGTTCAAGCACAGATGTTTAAAGAAATCTTAAAATGCAGGATGCATGGGCTTAGAAAACAAAAATGCGGCTAGCAGACGACGAACAAGTGCATTCATGACGTCATGCGCGCGGTGGAACAATTATTTCGCGGAAGGCGTGATGCGCATGCGCAATGTTTCCAGTGATGACCGTAACGGGGCGCTGACAGTGCCGTCGGCCACGCGCTCGCGTGTTCACCCTAACAGTGCTCACCGCTGTACAGCGCGAAGGACAAGGGCTGAGACGACACACACAGAGCGCAGTGAGTTTCGTCTCTCTCAGTTCCTGTCTTTCGCACTGGATATCGTTTGTTACCATGGATACCAACGAGCTCAAGCAACCACCTTTGTGTAAATAAATATTATTGTCTGAACACTGCAGCTCCCAGCCATGGGATTTTAGGTACAAATCCGCCTATGATAAAGTTCGCGGAACTACGCGTGGCTACTCGGAATGAACGGGTGTACCCGTACATCGAAAGGGGACCACCGGGGCCGTGATTGCAAAAAAAGGAAGAATAGAAAAAAAAGAGAGAGAGAGAAAGCTCTGAAGGAAGGTACGAAACCATTTTATTCAGGGCAAACGCTCAGATCACAAAAGCGGCGTTCAGTAAAACAAAACCAGGCCCCTAGGTCATCCTGCTCAGCTTAAGGTGCTTAGCTCTCTGTGGTTTTGCGCTTCTCGAGCTGTTAATACCTCTGACCAAGAAGTGGAGTCGCGTGAGGACATAGAAAGAAGCAATTCTCATGCTTACTTATTCCTTGTGAGCGTCGCATCCAACACCATTGGAGCAGAGGAAATTACTGTTTACAAGAGCCACAACATCGCAGATGCTGTTCGTGTGCAGCTCTAAAATGGTTAAGCATTCTGTGAATATGTTCTCAAGAGCTTCAATAAATGAGTACAAATCTTGTGACGGATACAAAAGTCCTCCCCAGTCACACTGCTCAGTGTTACCTGAGGGTAACAGGTGTGGCTTCTGTTCGCCTGACGAGGAGGATGTGCTCACATAAACAGTCAAGTTTTAGGACGCACTTTCTTGCTACGTAGCCTGCTACGTAATATATTAGCCGCGATTGACTCCTCGTCATTACTAATTATGAGTGGCTAGCACGGGGAGCTTATACTATAGCTAGAGACTCTTCAGCTTCTTCTAACCTAGGTTCTTCTAACCTAGGCGAGCAGATCATCAACACTGTTTGAAGAAATGTTGGGAGTTTTGTCGTCCACGATGAGAAGTGTATTTATGATATCAGGGGTGCCATTTTCACCGTCCACACTCCTTGCGATGTTGTAAAATGACAAACAGTTCATTGCGATAAGAAACTGATCTGGCGAGGGGTGGGCATTACAGCCGCTGAACTGGCGGATAATGCCAAACATGTGCTCTACGGAGTCGGTGCTGAGACGAGCAGTCATCAAGTACTTGAACCCTACATTCTCTGCCAAGTGCTTCAGGAGAGACAATGTACTGGCAATAGTGACTCTCAGCCCTGTCGCCGTGGAGTTCCAACCTGCCTGCTCCCTTGCAATGAATGTGCTACCTACAGCACCTGCTTTGCCTCGTCCATCGTCCGTGACACACTCTCACATACGAACGTCTTTCGCATGTACAGTACGTGCGGCAAATTACTGCACTGGGGCTCTCGCCGTAGTTCATCAGCACAGCCTTCTCAACGCCAACAGTCTTTTTCTCACTGTCCAACGAAGCCAAAACAAACCCAACACCATCATAGTTCGGAAACGTGCTCAGTGGGTTTGGGAATTTCACTCAGCACAAAGGCGCGATTTTCAGCGCCGTCACCTATGTCCACAGTTTCACTGGTCTGCAGGTCGTCCTCTTGCAGGCACCGCCTTTTTGTCTGGTCGCCGTGGAGTTGTAAGGCAGCCCTTTTCCTTGTGGGTTGTTCGAGCGATGGATTTTTCGAAAGGTACATGAGGAGATTAGGCAGAATCGTGGGCACGGCTTCTGTCGAGAGAGAGGGCTTTCCGCGTGGTGTACGTACCTCTTTGCCTTCGATCACGTGTACGTAATCTAGCTCTCAGTACATACTTTCCTTCAAAATGTAGCTCGCATACTGCGTCAGTGGCATCCAGCGGCTTGTTCTTCCGGTGTAGATTCCGCTCCCATGTCAGGTGCATTTCTTCATCCTCGGGGACACTGAACACAGACAACTTCGGGGCATCTTTCACTCTGCTGAACCCAGTCTTACAACCAGGCGCAAAGGAATAGTTCTTTCGCCGAGGTATCCCTATTTCATAATTCAGTATTTCAGTCAACTCAACGCGCACATGCCACCAACAAAACCGCGCACGTGCAACTACAATCACACGTCGGGGCCTGTCCGAACGCGTGCGGCGGGGATGCGGCTTCAGGTGAAAGGCGCAGTGGCGCCACCACACAGCGCGCAAATATTTCCGTGTGTTTCGCCTCGCCGGCGCTGCCCCTACCCGCTCTCCCTCGACCCACTACCCCTATCACTATACTCGAACGCTGATTTCACGACGAAGAAGAAGCAGCGACGACTTCATGGCGCACGCGCAGCCGGGTGAGTTCCAATTTTCTGCAATTGTAGCTAAGTAATTCCTTTGGATTATGTGCCCAGTTATTTGTATGTTGTGCCTTAGTAGTGCATTAGTGAGAGGGCGTCTGAGTTTTTTTGTTTGCACATGCAGCTTTTTCGCAGTGCCACGCTTTTGTCATGTACGATTTTGACACCATCAGGGCTCGACGGTTGCAAATGGCGGTGTCCGAGTTGATCGTGGCGCCTGTTTTAGAGGCGCGATATCTGAATGAATGCTGACGCGGTATGTTGATTACCCTGTTTCTCTTTGTTCACAGATACGGGTATACCTGTGACTTCGTTTTATTCGTGCCACCGAACCCGTTCCACATGGCTACAAGCAACAACGGACGCGCTGTTCGAGGAGCTCGACAACGGCAACTTGTCCGACATAGACGGCGAATTTGATGACTCGGACGACGAGGGTGTGCGGCCTTGTGCTTCTGATGAAATTCAAACGGAGAGCGACAGTGAAGGATCCGATGACGAGAGTGCACTGCACACATCTGGCGGCTGGAGCCGAAAATCGTTCAAGGCACCAGACTCAACATACAAAGGCGATGTCCATGAAGCATCGGGACTCGGAGAGTTGCTATCACCATATGAATATTTCAAAGGGTATGTGCCAAATAGTGTATTTCTGGAGATGGCTGAAAAAACAAACCAGTACTCGGTGTTTCACGAAGGCAGCTCTGTCAACACCAACGAGGCAGAGATAAGGCGCCTAGTTGCACTACATCTAACAATGGGTGTTCTCCACTACCCGAGGCTCAGACTTTATTGGAAGCCGAACATGAAATGCGATCTCGTGGCGTCTGCAGGAATGCCGCGCAACCGTTTCAAAAAGTTGCGCAATAACCTTCACATTGTAGACGTGAATTGCGCACCTGACTCTACCGACCGTCTCTGGAAAGTGAGGCCACTGCTTGATGTTTTCCAAAGCAAGTGTAAATCACTCGTAGCAGAGGAGTGCCTCTGCATAGATGAGCAGATGGTGCCCTTCAAAGGGCGCCTTGACATCAGACAGTATGTCAAAGGAAAGCCGCACCCATGGGGCATCAAAATATTTATGCTCTGCGGCGAATCTGGCCTTGTATACGACTTTCTACCCTATCAGGGGTCCACAACAAAGATCGATGACCACGTCAAACAGCAGTATGGTGTTACAGGCGCAATAGTTTTGCATTTAGCTGACCGAATTCCCTCTGGTGTGGGACACAAGCTTTTTTTCGACAACTATTTTACGTCCCTGCCACTGCTCCGTAAGATGTTGTGTGAAAAAATATTTGCTGCCGGCACTGTAAGATCGAACAGGTGTGAAAAGTGCCCTTTGAAGACTGAAAAGGAATTGAAAAAAAGTGGCCGTGGTTCTTCAGAGTGCGTTGTGAGTGCTGATGGAAATATAGCCATAAAAAGGTGGATGGACAATAGGATTGTGACCCTTGGATCCAATTTTATTGCTATCGAAGAGGAAGATAGTGTTCGTCGTTGGAACAAAGCGGAAAAGCGTTTTGTGGACGTGAAGCGACCAGCAGTCATTAACGCATCCAACCGCAGCATGGGTGGGGTCGATAAAGTAGACTTCCTGATTTCTCTTTATCGGACTACCATTCGCTCACGGAAGTGGACCTTGAGAATGACGTTTCATTTTATGAACCTCGCAGTGGTGAACGCTTGGCTTGAGTATAGGCGTGACGCGGATAAACAGAGCCTCCCTAAGCAGCTTGATCTCCTTGACTTCACTCTAAGAGTCATTGAGGCACTGTCAGCAGCTGGGTCGAAACCTGTGGCACCCAAGAGGCCTTCACTCTCACCATTGCAGGCTTCGAAACACCCAAGAATGGCAGAAAACAGACCTGTCCAGGATGTAAGGTTTGACCAGCTCGGACATTTCCCACTTCACGATGACACGAGAGAAAGAAGGTGCAAGATGGAAGGCTGCACAGGAAGAACCCGCATAATGTGCGAGAAATGTAAGGTTCACTTGTGCCTAACAAAGTCGCGAAATTGCTTCAGGGCTTTCCATATGCGTGTATAAGATGTTTCTTTGATTACTTTGACCATTTTGAATGGCCCTATGTCCTTTTGAATAAAGCGGCTACATCTTTCACTTTGTAACCATTGAGCCCTGATGTACGGTTTTGACACCATACTTGTAACTCTGTAAGTACTGACGTTATGAAGTTGAAATTTTTTGGTGATGTTATTTATGCCCTAAACAAGAAAAAAATGCATTGAAAAAAATCTGCAACGAAAATAAAAAAATCAAGGCTGAAAGGGTTAACACGCACCACATGGATGACTTCGGGTCGTGCGCGGCGCCGCTGTGATTGCGAAATGCCGTCTGGCACGACCTCATAGTCCAGTGCGCCAATACGTCGGATGATCTTATATGGTCCGAAATAGCGACGTAAGAGTTTCTCGCTAAGTCCTCGTCGGCGTATCGGAGTCCAGACCCAAACACGGTCTCCGGGCTGGTACTCGACGTAGCGTCGTCGAAGATTGTAGTGTCGGCTGTCGGTTCTCTGCTGGTTCTTGATGCGCAGGCGGGCGAGCTGTCGACCTTCTTCGGCACGCTGCAAATAGGTGGCAACGTCGAGATTTTCTTCGTCAGCGACGTCCGGTAGCATGGAGTCAAGCGTCGTTGCCGGGTTCCTTCCGTAGACCAGGTTGAACGGCGCCATGTGCGTCGTTTCTTGCACGGCCGTGTTGTATGCGAAGGTCACGTACGGAAGGATGGCATCCCACGTCTTGTGTTCGACGTCGACGTACATTGCCAGCATGTCAGCGATGGTCTTATTTAGGCGCTCGGTGAGGCCATTCGTCTGCGGGTGGTAGGCGGTGGTGCGGCGATGGCTTGTATGGCTGTATCGCAGGATGGCTTGAGTTAGTTCAGCCGTGAAGGCCGTACCTCTGTCGGTGATGAGGACTTCCGGGGCACCGTGACGCAGGAGGATGTTCTCAACGAAGAATCGAGCTACCTCGGCGGCACTTCCTTTGGGCAAGGCTTTTGTTTCGGCGTAGCGGGTGAGGTAGTCCGTAGCTACGATGATCCATTTATTCCCGGACGTCGACGTCGGAAAAGGCCCCAGTAAGTCCATCCCGATCTGCTGGAACGGTCGGCGAGGTGGCTCGATCGGCTGTAGAAGCCCGGCTGGCCTTGTCGGCGGTGTTTTGCGTCGCTGACAGTCTCGGCATGTCCTTACGTAATGGGCGACGTCAGCAGAGAGGCGAGGCCAGTAGTATTTTTCTTGTATCCTCGCGAGAGTGCGGGAAAAACCGAGATGTCCAGCCGTTGGGTCGTCATGGAGAGCTTGCAGAACCTCTGGACGCAATGCTGAGGGTACCACGAGGAGGTAGTTGGCTCGGAGAGGCGAGAAGTTCTTCTTTAGGAGAATGTCGTTTTGCAAGAAGAACGACGCCAATCCTCGCCTGAACGCCTTCGGCACAATGATGGTCTTGCCTTCCAGGTAGTCTACAAGGCTCCTTAGTTCCGGGTCGGCTCGCTGTTCTTCGGCGAATTCGTCGGCACTGATGGGTCCCAAGAAAGTGTCGTCATCCTGGTCGTCTTGTGGCGGCGGTTCGACGGGGGCGCGAGACAAACAATCGGCGTCAGCGTGCTTTCGCCCGGATTTGTAAACGACGGTGATGTCGAATGCTTGAAGTCTCAGGCTCCATCGTGCGAGGTGACCTGAAGGATCCTTCAAGTTAGCTAGCCAACACAAGGCGTGGTGGTCGCTTACAACTTTAAAGGGCCTGCCATAGAGGTAGGGGCGAAACTTTGATGTAGCCCAGATGATGGCGAGGCACTCCTTTTCTGTTGTGGAATAATTTGCTTCCGCCTTCGATAGCGACCGGCTAGCGTAACTTACAACCCTTTCTAGTCCGTCAGTTCTCTGCACAAGCACGGCGCCGAGTCCTACGCTGCTTGCGTCGGTGTGGACTTCGGTATCGGCATTTTCGTCGAAATGCGCAAGTATTGGCGGCGATTGCAGGCGTCGCTTCAGTTCTTCAAATGCTTCGACTTGCGGCGTCTCCCACTTGAACTCGACGTCGGCCTTCGTGAGATACGTCAGTGGCTCAGCGATCCGTGAAAAATTCTTGACGAAGCGCCTGTAATAGGCGCACAGTCCAAGAAATCTACGCACTGCCTTCTTGTCAGCGGGCGGAGGAAAGTTGGAGATGGCCGCAGTTTTCTGAGGGTCGGGGCGCACTCCAGACTTGTTGATGACGTGGCCCAAAAACAAGAGCTCCTCATATGCGAAGCGGCACTTTTTGGGCTTCAACGTGACTGCGGAGGTCTTGATTGCTTGAAGAACTGATTGCTTGAAGAACTGAAGGCGCCGGAGGTGTTCCTCGAAGCTTGAGGCAAACAAACGACGTCGTTCAAATAGACGAGGCAAGTCTACCACTTCTAGCCTGCCAGTACTGTATCCATGACACGTTGGAAAGTGGCAGGCGCCGAGCAAAGACCAAACGGCATGACCTTGAACTCGAACAGTTCGTCTGGTGTTATAAACGCAGTCTTCTCCCGGTCCCTCTCGTCGACTTCGATTTGCCAGTAGCCAGTTTTGAGGTCCATCGACGAAAAATACTTTGCGTTGTAGAGTCGATCCAAGGCGTCGTCAATCCGTGGGAGGGGGTATACGTCCTTCGTGATTTTGTTGAGGCGACGATAATCGACGCAGAAACGTAGGGTTCCATCCTTCTTCTTCACTAACACCACGGGGGACGCCCACGGACTCTTGGACGGCTGGATGATGTCGTCGCGTAGCATTTCGTCGACTTGTTGCCTTATGGCCTCGCGTTCGCGCGCCGAAACTCGGTACGGGCTCTGACGGAGTGGCCGGACATTTTCGTCGGTTATGATGCTGTGCTTGGCGACAGGGGTTTGTCGAACTTTTGACGACGACGAGAAGCAGTCCTCGTATTGCAGGAGCAGAGCCTTTAGTTGTTCTTTCTTGTGCCTGGAAAGGTTCTGATTGACGTCGAAAGTTGGTTCAGGTACTATAGTCGTCGTTGCAGGTGCACTGGAATCCGTGAAGGCGAACGCACTGCTGGCTTGTACTATTTCGTCGATGTAGGCGACCGTGGTGCCTTTGTTAATGTGCTTGTATTCGGGGCTGAAGTTCGTGAGCATCACCCTTGCTTTCCCTGCACGTAGCTCAGCTATGCCTCTAGCGACGCAAATTTCACGGTCGAGCAGTAAGTGATGATCGCCCTCGATGACGCCCTCCATGTCTGCAGGCACTTCGGTACCGACGGAAATCATTACGCTGGAGCGAGGCGGAACGGTGACTTGTTCTTCAAGCACATTCAAGGCATGGTAACTTATGCTTGTATCCGGTGGTATCGCGTTGTGCGTTGAAAGCGTTATCGACTTGGACCTTAAGTCGATGACTGCACCGTGTTGATTTAGAAAGTCCATGCCTAGGATGACATCCCTGGAGCAGTGCTGCAGGATTACGAAGCTCGCCGGGTAAGTGCGGTTGTTTACCGTGACTCGCGCTGTGCAGATTCCAGTCGGCGTTATTAGGTGGCCTCCCGCTGTCCGGATATCGGGTCCTTGCCAGGCTGTTTTCACCTTCTTCAACTTGGCGGCGAATGGGCCACTGAAGACGGAATAGTCGGCTCCAGTGTCGACGAGAGCGGTGACGTTATGGCCATCGATCAGCACGTCTAGATCGGTAGACCGGCGTCTGGCTTTGCGGTTAATTCGTGGCGTCGGATCACGGCTGCGTCGGCTTGCTCTGCTGCTGCTACGTCGCGTCGGAAGGTCTTCTTTCGGCGGCGAAGTGTTGTCAAGGCTGTTGCTAGGCGGCGTGCTGATATCTCGTCGTTATGAATCGCGAATCGTCGTCGTCGGCGGCGTCGGAGGATCTTCGGCATTGCGTCGTACAGCAACCGCAGCTCCATCGGTTGCTGCCTTTAGTTTCCCGGGTAAGGGCTGGGAGATCGGCCCCGGGTGGGACCGTTGTACTGACGGCGATGCGGCGAGATGTAGCGGCCTGGTGACGGCGAGCGTGAGGATCGTCGTGGTTGCCACTGGGCTCCGGCGAGGTAGTCGGCGATGTCGCGCGGTCGTTCACCTCGATCGGGACGCGGCGCGTTGACGGGGAACCCTCGTAGGCCCATCTCGCGGTATGGGCGTCGGCGGTAGACATGGCCGGCTTCCCCGCAGTGATATCAGAGCGGGCGGTGGTCGGGGGCGCGCCAAATGTCCGTCTTCCTCTGGTAGCTGCGCTGGGCGACGGGCGGGCGTGCTGGCGGCGGCGGCGGCGGTGGACGACGGAACTGCGGCGTTACGGGGCCCTGGCGCGACTGCGGAGGGGGGCCTTGACGACGGGCGACGGCGGCGTAGGTCAGCGCTTCCGGCTGGGGTTGCGGCGATTTTGGCTGCACATCGGGAACTCCAAGTGAGCGCTGAACTTCGTCTTTGACGACGTCGGCGATAGATGCCACGTGAGGCTGCGACCTGGGAAAGAGCTTATGCAGCTCCTCGCGAACGACCGCTCTGATGGTCTCGCGCAGGTCGTCGGTGCCTAGCGCTTGAGCGTCGGCGTAGTTGGTCAGGGCACGGTGGTTGTATTGCCTGATGCGCATTTCAAGCGTCTTCTCGATCGTTGTAGCCTCAGAAAGAAATTCGGCGACAGTCTTGGGCGGGTTGCGCATCAATCCGGCGAATAGTTGGTCTTTGACACCCCGCATCAAGAGCCGAAGTTTCTTTTCTTCAGACATGTCGGGGTCGGCGTGGCGGAAGAGGCGAGTCATCTCCTCCGTGAAGATCGCGATGTTCTCGTTCGGCAATTGCACTCTGGTTTCTAAGAGAACCTCTGCCCTCTCCTTTCGTACGACACTCGTTAAGGTCCTCACGAAGTTTTCACGAAAAAGGTCCCACATAACCAGGGTGGTCTCTCTGTTCTCAAACCAGGTCCGAGCAGCGTCATCCAACGAAAAAGTTGTCGCAGTTTCACCTGAAAGGCGATGCATCAATTGCGATAGCAAACTTGTAGAGAGCTATACGGAGTAATGATATTAGCTTTATCAGCGGTATAAACTTGGACATGCAGCAGCATCGGCAGCACGCAGAACTGTTGTCGACGCCATCGGCGTTTTGCCCGCGTTAGCTCAAAATGCGTGCGGCGTTGGTGACTGTTGCCGGAGCCTCTGATATAAATAGGCACTTGGTGCCGCAGCTAAACGTCGCCTCCCTTCCCTCCCCCTCCCCCACGACCTCTCGAGCGTCTGAAGAAGGCACGTTTGCTCTACATATATGGTGATTGTAAAGGAGAAAAGAGACGCCTACTTCTGCAGCCCTTAAGCGAGCACGGCGCAGAACGCGCGTTTGTTCTCCGCCATGCGTTCACTCCCCGTGAAAGACGCGCCCCTCGCGCCCTTTCACTCGCACATACAGCGTGCGGCGCGGTTTGGCGCTGAGCCGTGCTTGGCGCTGAGCCGTGCTCCCTCAAGGGCTGCAGAAGATAGCGCCAACCTTTCCCTTTCCCTCAAGAACCACTTACCACCTGAGCCGTGCTCCCTCAAGGGCTGCAGAAGATAGCGCCAACCTTTCCCTTTCCCTCAAGAACCACTTATTATCGATTTCATCTCCAAATGACGTCATACGGAACCTCAAGGCGACGGCGACGGCAACGGCGACGCCGACGGCAGAAATCTGCTTTTGAGTGTCCATATAATTGCTATGGCAATAAAATAGACATGGCGTAGCTTGTCGTCGTCGCTCCATTTGTTGAACGTCGCGGTCCGCTCGTATGTCTCCAGCCAGGTTTCAGGGTCTTCAGCCGACGATCCACGGAAGGTTGGGGGCTCCCGAGGTTGTTGCAGCAGGATGGGGGACGCTGGGGCTGCCATTGAGGTCGTTGACTTGGCCTTGATCGCTGTGGTCTTCTCGGGAAGAAGTCCGTACTCCGGCAGAAGTCCTTGCTGCCTACAGCTAGCTCGCTTGTCCTTGGTGACGTTGGCGTTGTCCTCCGGTTTCGGGCTTGGATCGCGGCTTTGCGGGGGCGTTCGCTGCATGAACGCACTAGCACCTCCACCAGATGTCACGTAGTAGTGACGCTGAAGAAAACAGTCGTAAAACTGTGTACGACGAAACTGGTTGTTTATTGAGCGAACCTGTGCCCACAAAAGCAAGGTACACTCAAAGCACAACGATAGCGGCGAACACAGTCGGCGATCGTCGAAAATCTGATCAGCGGCGAAACGCGTCGGCTTTTATACCTAAGTCATCGAAGGTTCTAGATTAATCCCTGATGCCCGCGTGTCTTCCAGAAAGTTCTAGACAATTCGTGTCAGTCATGCAATCAGATAACATAAGCGTCGGTGAAAACAGGCAATGGAAAGAAGCATCGATAACGTTCTAGAAACTTCCGATACAGGCGCGTCCTGCGCCGAGCGATAACGTTTAACATTTGTTAGCCTGTGGAAAGCGGCCACCGGTGAACGATAAACATGTATACGTGTCAATACAGCTGATAAAGCTACTATCATTACTCCGTATAGCTCTCTACAAATTTGCTATCGCAATTGATGCTTCGCCTTTCAGATGAAACTGCAACAACTTTTTAGTACAGGCATTAATATTGGGATTCATGTTTAATTTGCTTAATGTTAAACATAGTAGTGGACGAGAGAGAGATTAAATGCTTTCTGAAAATTTATCATAAGAAGCCAACAAACAATGACAACAAGGGGAAATTAGTTGTACTTACTAATTGAATTAAAGAAATGATAAATTAATGGAAATGAAAATGGATGAAAAAACAACTGGCCGCAGGTGTAGAGGTGTTCCAGGTCGCTACGGTACACCGCCATAGTACAGTGTACTAGAACCATAGGGTGTACAGCAATGGTTGGCACTTTCTTCATAAACACGTCACCAACGCCGCCCGCGGTCGGTGCGAACGCAGGCAAAACGCCGCCGCCGTCGACAACAGTTGTGCGCGTTGTTTGAGTGACCGCACACAACCGCTGTCGAAACGATTGCTACGAGACGAACGGCTAAACGCTGTTGTCGACACTTAGGGGAGAGGCGGGCGAGAGCCCAGAGAGAGTCAGCGGCAGAGGCTGGCAGGGCTGGCAGGGCTGCGCGAACATCGTACAGAAATAGGGGGGCGATTTTCACGTTGTGTCGACGATATTCACATGCCGATACAGGCAGTCGATTCTTGCGCAATAGCGAGTGTACGCATAGAACGCCTGTGGCGTCCGTTTGGCGTCTGCTTCAGTCCACCTTCTACTTGCGCCGGCGCCGTGGTGCGTCCACTGCGGGCGCTATATGAAGCTCTCCCATAGCGTTACGCAGAAGTTTCATGACCAGATGAAAAGCATTGAAGCTACTACAATGCCACTTTCGCTAACATGCCGCAGCTCTGCAGCAAAGCATGGCTCGTCTGGTAGGCACTGTCCTCGAAGTGTTCGGAGCACAGAAACTCAGACGGTACGCATGTTGGCTACGATGGGCGCGTAGCGCGAATCCATATCCTTCGAAGCTTCGGCTCTGCCGGAAAAGTGTGAGACGGCTTGTCTGGCCCGACGATAGTTTTCTCACACGCGCAGCAGCGTAGAGGCATTCTCCTACGTTGTGCCAGGTGCTTCACTGGTCACATTACAAAGCAGCACTCAACACAAACGGCGATATTGAAGACTTGGGCACAAGCTCCGCTTGCGAAAACAAGTATGCAGCCGCGAGCAACTGCGCAGTTGAGGCGTCGTTTGCTGCTGTCCGGCGCCGTCCATGCTGGTGGAAAGACGTGGGCTATGCCTGGCATGCCGGTATCCAGCACAGACAATGTCACAGGAAGGTCACTTGCTCTATAGTGCATGGTGCGGCCGCTAGACGCGATGTTTCCCGAAAAATGTATGAAAATGCAATATTTTCCGCTAGTTTCTGCCTGAAAACAAGGTTGTGTCAACCAATTTCTGCACCCAAGCTTTCTTTTAGGCTAACTATCTCGACGGCTATAGTTTATTTCAGTATTCCTTGAAATACTATACAGCGGCCTGGTCGTATATTTTTGTCACAACTCAGAATTGTTAGATCGCTTAGCTTTGCGGAACATACGCTTTATTTTATTCAGAAGTGAAATTGAACCTGACCTACATAACGATGTTCATAAGGTAGGACATTTAATGGCACGCATTTGTTAATTAGATAATTAACTTCGATCTTATGCATGGACTAATCAGACTCAACTAATTATTCAAAAAGGTAGACATGTAATCATCGATACAATGTCATGACAGCTGTTTATTAATAGCAATTCAATCGCTTTAACATAATCACTCATATATTTTGTTTTTTTTAGGAACAAGCTTGACATTGCCCTCAAGTATAAACTTGATAAAACAGTCATTACTGAGCCCAGACAACTTGCTTAAAGCGGTAACAAGGCGGACAGAACTAGGCAAAGTATGGTATATAGCAGTTAATGACAGAGTTAGAATGATTAATGAAAGTTATAATGAAATTTGAAGAAGCCAGCGCCATGAAGAACGAGTAGCAACGACGAGAGGTGACACACGGCGAAAAACGATAACCGCATGAAGACGTATGAAAAAGAAGCTCATGCCAAACCAATACACACAGAAACAGCTACGGTACGGAAAATTTTTCTGTTGATGGGGCTAGTGATGTCTGGAGAGATATCTCTCTTTTAATTCGTTAATCTCCAAGGTCTTTATCACTTGCCCTGCTTGTTACTATGTTGCGACAAACGGCTGCTTCAATTAGAAGGATGTACAGCCACATGCGAATGTGGCCATGTTGGGGATGTGACAGAACGCTGATACTCCCGCAGACATGTGTTAACGTAAACATCACTCCGGTCTCCATAGCATTCGCCATAAGACAGACTGCCCCCACCTGCCGAACAGCACCACGTTTATTTCACAAGCAGATTTATCCTGGATGGTATGCCTTGTTGCTGTTCTTGAGCACAGATCTTTCCAAATTTAGTGATGAAATAACTATGTTAACATTCATCTTCTTTCTGGGGTTTTACGTGCTAAAACCAGTTCTGATTATGAGGCATGCCGTAGTGGTGGACTCCGGATTAATTTTGCCACTTGGGGTTCTTTAACGTAACTATGTTAACATTGTATCTATTGGTGATCACTGTGACTTTTGGTGCATACGTGAGGAATCACTGCCCTGTTCATTTCTTCCATATTTGATATGTTTACCAGTTTTCTTACGGTTACAGGGTCTGATAAACAGGAGTTTCTGGTTCTAAGTACTGGAATGTACAACGAAAATATTAAGCGGTAGTGCAGGATTTAGTCCTGATGGCACAAAAGGTTGGAAAATATAAAGGAAGAGGCACTGAGCCTGCTGAACGGTTTCAATATGGGCAATCTGGCATGTATAAATTTATTAAGGGCCTGATATTTGGGTCAAGTACTTATTTATTTTATTTATTTATTTATTGATACTGCAATCCCGGTATCGGGATTATAGCAGGGTGGGAAAAGGAATTAAGGCAGTTTCACAAAACTGGCAAAATGTAAACAAAATAAATAAGGGAGCAGATCAAGGCTCTGCAGCCAGTATCAGGAATACACTATTTGAACAAGAAATCAAGCAGTAAAAGTAAAATACACAATAGTACAGTAAAGTGATGAAATGCAGTAACACAGACTAAGTAATATGTTGTGCGAATAACGTCAGTGACGGTTGCAACACTTCATTGTTAGTGAGGTTATTCCAATCGGTAATAGTTCGTGGAAGAAATGAGTATTTAAAGCAGTTATTACGGGTGCGAAAAGGAGTTAAAGCTAGCTGATGTCGTTGTCGGGTTGCATACGCAGACGAAAAATGAATTAAATGGGTGAGTTCAGTTCTGTAATGTCCTTTAATTAATTGGTACATATATTTAAGTCTTGCAGAACGATTTCACTCATTTATTGTCGGCAGACCAGCTTTGATCAAAAGATGTGTTACCGATGTACGTCGGTAATTATTATACATGTATGAAGCAGCCCTTCTTTGAAACCCCTCTGCTTTGTCTATGTTAGTCTTAGTGAATGGGTCCCAAATGACAGCAGCATAATCTAAGGTAGGCAAAACAATACATTTGTAAGCAAGGAGGCGGACAGATGGAGTGGATAACCGCAATGCCCGTCTTAAGAAAAACAATTTAGGAAAAGCGTTACACGTAATAAGATCAATATGTTTGTTCCAGCTGTGATTGTTAGTGACCCAGAGCCCTAGATATTTATATTCTGTTACTTCTGCAAGTGTCACATCATTAGTACTGTAATCAAACGGTAAGGCATTCTTTTTGTGAGTAATCCTCATCAATGCGGGTTTTTTTTCAAAATTAATGGACATTTGCCATGATTCACACCATGTAGAAACCTTTTGCAATGCGCTATTCAGTAGTACTTGATCTGAGGCTCTTCTTACTTCTGTATAAATGACACTATCATCAGCGTAAAGCCTAATTTTCACAGGAATGTTAGACACAATATCACTAATATATATTAAAAGCAATATTGGCCCAAAAACAGAGCCCTGAGGGACACCAGAGTGAACTTTAAGCCTGTCAGAACAATAATTGTTAAAAACAACGAATTGTTCTGTTTAAAAGGTAGGCTGAAATCCACTTTACTAATTGTTTGTTATGAAGTATTGTGTCTAACTTATAAATTAACTTTTCGTGAGTGACCCTGTCAAAAGCTTTCGAGAAATCCATAAATGCGGCGTCGTCAATCTGTGTTCCATTGTCAATTGAAGTGGAAAAATTATGTATAGTTTCTGCTAGCTGTGTACAAGTTGAGTAACCCCTCCTGAATCCATGCTGATATTTAGTAAAAAAATTGTTAGCTTCGAGGAAGTCCGATATGTGATTGTGAATTATGTGCTCAGGTAATTTACAAGCAGTCGATGTTAGCGAGATTGGGCGGTAGTTCTTGATAAATCGCTTGTCTCCACTTTTGCGAAGCGGTTTCACTCTGGCAGTCCCCCAGTCTCTCGGAATTTGACTTTCACACAAGGACCTTGTAAATAAAACAAATAAATATTTAGCTGTCCATTGTGCATATCTCTTCAAAAAGGCATTAGGTATGTTGTCTCGTCCAGATGATTTCTTTACTTCGAGGTTAAGCAACACATTGAAGATACCATGCTCACTAATGACAAGATCCTCCAAAGGCGGCAGTCAGGCTTCAAATTTTGGGAAGATGTTATTGTCATTAGTAAATATGGACTTAAAATGTTCATTGAAGGCATTAGATATTTCTTGTGCATCACTGACAAGAACACCTTTGATTCCAAACTGATCATGGGTCTTTGAGGTTGGGGAAACCGAACGCCAAAATTTCTCAGGAGACTGATATAGAGTTGGGCAAAGCTTTTTCAAAATAGCGCTGTTGGTCAATGACCGTTTGCATTTTGAGCTGAGAACTAAGGCAAGTTATATTTTGTTCAAGTTCTGGAGAAAGAATGCCTGCTTTTATTTTCTGTTGCATGCGCTTCCGTTTTCTTTTTAGCTGCAGTGTCGCCCGAGAAATCCATGGTTTTTTTTCTTTCTTTTGAACAATAACCGGCACGTCACATTCAATACATTCATGTACCATGGCCTTAAACTGGACCCAAAGTAGTTGAACACTCGCAGTATTATTACAAAATGCATAAAAATTAAAGGAAAGAAAATCAATAATGGAAACATCGTCAGCACGGGAGAAGTTTCTAAAATGCATTTGAGAGCAGATTTTATCAACAGTCAGGCCGTAAAGAGTCAGGAGAATGGCCTGGTGATCGGAGATACCAGGTGTCACTACACACTTAGTTGCATCGAAAATTTTTCCAGAAACAAACAGGTATAAAATACATTTTGAATTCCCTTGTATCCGGGTGGGGTGCTGTACAGTTTGCGTCAAGTCAAATAAGAAAGCTATATCAAGTATTGCCTCACTTGATTCATCACTATGCGTTTTAGTGCAAACGTTGACCAGTCAATCTCCGGCAAATTCAAGTCGCCTGTTAAAATAATGCGATCATTTAGCTTAATAAAGGTTGTCATATAATCTTCAAGGTTATCCAAGCCTGTGACAGGTGATCCAGGCGGCCTATACAGTGCTCCTACAATATACCGGATATTGCTATGGTATGCCTTACAGAAAATGCATTCAATATTAGGAACTTCAGGCATGCTCAATATATTTGAATATTTTTAAAGAGTATGGCAACTCCTCCACCTTTACCACCACGGTCTTTCCGAAGTACAATGTAGGAAGCCGGCACAAATTCACTATCGTAAATGGTATCATTTAACCATCTCCATTAAGACCGCGATGTCAGGATCTTCGCAAAGTAAAATTCCTTCCAACTCACTAATTTTGTTTAATATGCTTCTACAATTTACATTTAGTATATTTAGTCATTTAGGAATGGGCTTGTGCTGTCATTTATTTTTATTGCTCAGCTTGTAACGGGCACATTTGACTTCATCCCAGCCGTACATTACATTGTCAACGGAAAATTTATTGTGCACTAGTTTCACCTTGGCACCCTTAGCCTTTTCTTGTGCGGCCCTCTTCCACAGGTGCTTTCGTATTTCTCGCGTACTGGTGCAAAAGTCTTCAGAGATTGATATTTCGAAACCCTTTAGCTTGTGCGCGGATTTCAGTGCTGACGCCTTTTCTATGTAGTTTAAAACTTTTAGTATCACAGGGCGTTTCTTATCTTTCAATTTGCGGCCTATTCTATGACACCTCTCAATGCCAGAGATAGTTAATCATAATTTGGCCTGAAAGACCTCAGTCACTACCTTATTTTCAAGTTGAGCTGCTGTCTCTTCGTCATCGTCAGCCCGTATATAACTAAATCATTTCTGCAACTCCTATTTTCTAAGTCATCGACTTTAGAAATGAGTGCAGATAACTGTTTATCAACCTTCGCAACAGTGTCCTCCATTGTGTTCATGCGGTTGTTCAATGCGTTCAAACCAGCCAGCTGTTTTTCAAAGCCTTCTATGAGTTTGGTCAGTGCTGAAATCTTCTTCTCAATATCGTTTTGAGAACTCTGCAAAGCTTCCACTAATGTGGTCAACTTTCCCTGGCCGATCAGTAATTCAGAAAGCATTTCTTTTTCTGCAGGACCCGGATTTGCCTTTATATCGCCACACACCAGGAAGTGACTTGGCATAGAAATGACATAACTGAAAACATTTTAAAAAGCTGGTGGGCAGGGTACCAGCACTAAGAAGCGGTTATGTGGAGCAAAACCCTGGTCCCGATGAAGTTGACAAAGGCAATGATGAAGTACTGGCTGCCGAGATTAACAACTGTCGAAGAAAAAGTAAGCGCTTTCGAAAGCATTCACAATGGGGATGCGACCGAAGTTCATCGTGTTGCTGCTAATATAGTGTGAAGTTAAAATGCTGCACTGCAGGCACGGCTTGACGACTTTAAGGATCGTTCGCGCCGTGAAAACTTAATTATGTATGGACTGAAAGACAACTTTTCAGAAAGCTGGGCTCACACTGAAGAAGCCGTACGAGCTGTTCTTGCAGATCATCTATCTTTAGAACTTCCTGCAGACGCAATTTCACGAGCGCATAGACTTGGCTCTTTTGTTAGCGGCAAAAATCGTCCTATAGTTGTGAAGTTTGCTTCGTTTAAAACAAGAGAGACTGTTCTAGGACAGAGATCTAAACTGAAAAATACGGTAGTCACTCTACAGGAGGACTTTTGTAAAGCAACGAGGCAGATACGTAAAAAGCTGATAAATTTCACCAAGGCTACCACACAACCCTACAACCTAAGATATAATCGATTATATATAAATAAGGAATACTACGTCTTCTGCAAAGAAACTGATAACGTCTGTGAAATCGATTCCCCTAGCGCATTTGCATCTGACAATTACGTATCTTCCTCAGATCCGCAACGCGTTGCTAGTTTTCCTCGGGCAAATGCCTCCAATGATGCTACAACTTCCACTGTGCCACCCCCTCATAGTACTTCGACTTAGGAATCAGCGGCCGTTCAGGCGAAGCACATCGGCGACTATTCATTCCTGCTTGCGAACATCAGAAGTATATTAAAGAAGAGTGATACCTTATCATGTTTAATGGACACGTGCGTAGCCGATGCCGTTGTTTTAACCGAGACTTGGTTGTCAAGTAAAGTTAAGAATTGGGAACTCTTTTATTGTGAAAAGAAATATACAGTGTACAGACATGACCGAAGTGACCGATCAGGGGGCGGTGTTTTGATTGCCGTTCCTCAAGGCATAGATTCTTACGTTGTCCCTATCCAATCAGAGCTTGAATTTCTCTGTACATGCATGCGTTACCTTAAACCACCACGATGTCATTGTTTGTGCATGTTATCGGCCTCCGCTTTCTGCCCTCACGTTCTGCGATGAACTCTACGATTGTCTGAACAAAGTTGTGTCTCGGCACCCGAAAGCACCAATTTTTCTTATGGGTGACTTCAATTTTCCAGTTATTCAGTGGAACGATTCCAACCCCATTGCAACTACTAATTCATCCGAGTGTATAGCTTTCATTGACCTCTGTTCTACATTTAATCTTTCCCAGCTCGTACAAGAACCAACTCGCGTTACCCCTTCATGTGCAAATGTACTGGACCTTGTTCTCACCAACTATCCCGATTCTGTCTCTTCCTTAACCCTACTACCACGTTTAAGTGACCACCTTACAATCCACTTTACTACGCCATCGCGCTCGCGCCGCAGATCGAAACATTCGAAAATAATCCGCGATTACGGGAGAGCAGACTTTCAAGACATTAATACTGCTTTGGAACAGTTTGTGGAGTTCTTTCCGCAGTTGTGGGTGCGCACAGTGCAAGAGAACTGGCGGTTATTTCAAACGCAAGTCAAAGCGTTCATCGGTAAATATATTCCGCTGCGAAGAATATCTAGCAAGAGACGTTTAGCCGTGGCTCAACCTATCGTTAAAACGCCTACTAAACAAGAAACAGCCCATGTTCCGCCGCTGCAAGACTGACAGAGCAAGGTTGGCTTATCAATCTACCGCCGCGGAATATAAACGTGCTCTCATCGGTGCCAAACACTATTATTTTCATTCAACCCTTCCTTCTTTACTTACTTCAAATCCTCACAAATTTTGCAATGTTATCGGCATGCGCGAATCTGATGAAGTTCGCTTGAAGAACGATCGAGGATTCTTTGTCTCAAATAAACAGTGCTGTATCTTGCTCAATGATACATTTTCATCGTCTTTTTCACACGTTGCACCAATAATCGTTCCTATTATTTCTGCACCTAACTTCTTTCAAATGGGGCCTATCCTTATCGACTGAGTAGGCATTTCTAAACTCATTCAAGCTGCGAACTTTCATCGTCAGCTGGTACCGATGGTATTGACTACATGTTTTTGAAAAACACCCACACTTATTCATCCATTATACTGTCGTATGTCTTTTCGCAGTCATTGCAGAGCGCTACGTTGCCGGACGACTGGAAGGTGGGAAAGGTGGTTCCGGTGCATAAATCTGGTGATGTTCATAGCCCCCACAACTACAGGTCTATATCACTAACATCAATTCCACGCAAACTGCTTGAACATATAATATATTCGAACCTAATGTTGCATCTCGAGTCGAACTGTTTCTTCACACCTAATCAGCATGGTTTTCGCAAACACCACTCCTGCGAAACTCAACTGGTCGCGTTTACCAATGATTTGTTTTCTATTTTGGATTGTTCATCATTTGTGGATTGCATTTTTTTTTAGATTTTGTGAAGGTATTTTATACTGTGTCACATCAACTACTACTTTTCAAGCTTAGCAAACTAAATCTTGATCCTAATCTGACGAAGTGGATCGAGTGCTTTTTGCAGGGCCGTACCCAGTACGTTTCAATGCATGCCCCGTAACATCCAGAGTTCCTGCATGCCCCGTAACATCCGGAGTTCCCCAAGGCTCCCCTACTAGGACCTCTATTTTTTCTAATATATATTAAATACCTTCCTAATTCCATTGACTCACAAATTAGGCTCTACGCTGCTGACTGTGTATTATCTAGACAAATATCTAAACCTTCTGACGCAGCCACTCTTCAATCTGATCTTGATAACATCTCCACTTGGTGTCACACCTGGTCTATGAAACTAAATATTGGTAAGTGCAAAGCAATGAGAATAACACGGACGACTAACCAGTCTTCGTGCACCTAGCTACTTCCTTAATAACTCTCCTTTAACTTCAGTCTCTGATTATAAGTATCTTGGCGTATACATTACTGCCAACCTATCATGGAAAACACATGTTGCACATATCACTAATAATGGTAACCACACACTTGGTTTCCTTCGCCGTAATTTTTCTATGGCTCCTGTGTCCCAAAAACTACTTCTATATAACACTCTTGCGCACCCGAAACTAGAGTATGCCTCTTCCCGTTTGGGATCCCCACACCAAATTTATTTATTTATTTATTTCGTGTACCCTCAGGGCCAGGGGCATTAAAGAGGGGAGTGGTTACATCAAATACAGAAGACAAAAAAGTACAGTGCAGCAGAGTGGTTAGTAGTACAGAAATAGATGGCTCTCGGTTATACAATCTTTAGCTAAGTGTTCTTGTAGTGCTGGTTAATAAAATGTAATAGGGTGCATACAGTGCAATAATACAGTGTTACGGTAATACAAGACAGTAATACAATTTGATAGTACAAAGAAATGCTCCTGTTTATACACTGTTATTTAATACTGCCATGAAATGCTGATGGTCAACAATAGTAGTGGTTGAGGCGGGTAGGTGATTCCACTCAGCAGATGTGCGCGGAAGGAATGAATGAGACATGACATTGGTATGGCATAATGAAATTCCAACTTTGTTATTGTGATCTAACCTTGATGAAATGTATGGAGGTGGGGAGATTAGTTCGTCGCGAAGGGAAGGATGATGAAATATCTTATGAAAAAGTGAAAGCCTAAGGCCTTTACGGGGAGAGGTTAAAGATGGCAAACTGAGGTTTAATTTCATTACAGAAGTGCTGGCAGTTCGGTTATAATTAGAAAAAACTAAACGAGCAGAGTTATTTTGTACCATTTCTAATGAGTGAATTAGGTTTTTCTGAAAGGGATCCCAAACTGCTGCGGCGTACTCAAGCTTTGAGCGGACTAGCGACTTATATAGCATTAATTTTAGGGAAGACGGCGCCTTATTGAAATTGCTTTTTAGGTATCCCAGCATGCAGTTAGCATTTTTTAATTATGTAAGAAGCGTGCATGGACCACGAGAGGTTGCTAGTAATATGGATACCAAGATATTTGTAGGATGAGACAGGGTCTAAGGGGAGATTATTAACATAGTAAGAAAGCTGGTTAGAAGTTCTGGACACACTCATGAATTTACATTTTTTGATATTTACTTCCATTGAGCATGATTGGGACCAAGTAGAAATAGCATTAAGGTAGGATTGAAAAGAGGATGTATCAGTGTCGCATATTATTTCCCTGAAGATTACGCAGTCATCGGCGAATAAATGAATGTTAGAGGAAACACGAGAGGGCTCATCATTTATGTAAATTAAGAAAAGGAGGGGTCCAAGTACCGACCCTTGAGGTACGCCGGACTGTACTCTGCTTGGCTGTGAGTTTGAGTCATTAGCAAAGACAAACTTTGAACGGTTAGAAAGAAAGCACTCAAGCCATGCAAGCAGTCTGGGATCAATGTTAATTCGATGCAGCTTAAACTATAAAAGATTATGGCACACTCTGTCAAACGCTTTCGAAAAGTCTAAAAATATACAGTCGGCAGTTGAAGAGTGGTGAAAAATGACGTTTAGCTTATGCGTCAATAAATCACTCATACAAGTCCTCGAATCCATCCAAAATCGTTCTGTTCGTTTTATACTTTCTAGTTATTCTCGTTCAGCCAGTGTAACGCTTATGAAGAAAACATTTGATCTTCCTGACCTTTCCTTACGCCGTCGTATTTCACGTTTATGTCTCTTTTACAAAATATATTTCACCAATCAATCTTTAAAGCAATCACTTTTTATTACTCCCACTACTTTTTATCCCGCATGGACCACCGGTTCAAAGTTGGCGTGCCAAACTGCAGGACTAATCTTTATTTTGATTCGTTTGTTCCGAAGACTAGAGCGGACTGGAACCACCTTCCTGCCTCCGTCGTGTCCATCGCAGTACCCGAAGACTTCAAGTCTACTGTATATGATCATCTTCAATAATCTGCCTACTACAAATGTATTCTTGTATACCCAGTTGTATTCCTTGTATTCTCGTATTCTCGTATACCCACTCCTCTCTGTAACGCCGAATGGCCCTGAGAGTAAATAAATGAAATGAAATCGCTTCGATAGTATTTAGTAGGTAAGTACTGACTACCCTGCAGTACGAAACAGAAGGGATTCCTTAGCATGTTGCCGCTGAGGCTGCTGCCATGCCCACTGGTGAAGCTCGGTGTGGTCTGGCCTTTTATAGCGGGGAAGCGGGTCATGTGGTCCGACGTAAACGCAGTACGCATAGGCGCGATGATGACAGTTGGCGGTGAAGAATCTTCCACGAGGCAAGTGTCACCGGCACGTGTCGGTGACGTCGGATACGCACCCAGGATTTCATTGTTGCGTGTTGCAGCGGGACACCATCAGCTAAGGCGTTGCGCTGCTGAGCACGAGGTCGCAGGATCGAATCCCGGGCCCGGCGGCCGCATTTCGATGGAGGCGAAATGCAAAAACGCCCGTGTGCTTGCGTTGTAGTGCACGTTAAAGAACCCCAGGTAGTCAAAATTGATCTGGAGCTCTCCACTACGGCATGCCTCATAATCAGAACTGGTTTTGGCACGTAAAAGCCCAGAAAGAAGAAAGAAGATGCAGCGGGGAACCAACCGCATGATGATGGCTTGGTTAGCAGCAGAACTGCCACAACCTGCAGTACGAAATGGAAGCGATTCCTTAGCATGTTGCCGCTGAGGCTGCTGCCATGCCCACTGAAGAGCCTGAAGAGCGTATCTTCCTGAAGCGCCTGTTGGAGGAATTATGTCTATCCAAGGTCAACTACTATCCACTTTGATGACCAACTTCTCATACAGAAATCTGCAGTGCACCTGTTCTGTATCGGCCCCGCGGTCTGATAAGATTGTACCAGTGATGACGTGTGCTTGACCGGCACGCAGCGTTGTCTATAAAAGTGCGCTGCTGTCTGGAATATAGTCTCTTTTTGTTGTTGCGGCCACTGATGCGTTGTCTGCTGCTTTAGAAGAGAACATATAGTGACGAGGATGGGATCACCGCGCAGTTTACCACCGCCGGCCAGCAGCAGAGACGAGGCTGCATGAACTGCTCACGGCGCAAGTTGACACGTAGCCCTTGCAGCCAGGATTTCGTCGACGGCCGGAAGCAGCGAAAGAACGTCGCGAGGAAGCAAAGTGTCACGGAGCTCTCGCATGGAGTTCGGTGGCTGGCTGTAGCAAACGATTAAGAACCGGCAATACGGACAACGCACATCGAGGAAATCAGCCCTGCAGATAAGTGAGCCTTGCTCATTATGACAGAATCCTACTCGAAAATCGACAACATATGCCCGTATTTTGAACACTTCGAGAACTACGTAGACATAAATGATGGCCCTGAAGACAAGAAGACAAGTTGTTTTGATATGGGAACCATCTTGAAATAGCGCGCAATGGGACAGCACAACAGCAAGGAAGACGAACACAGACGCCAACCAACAACTGAATTATTGAAGCCAAACCTACAGGTATATATACCCACGTGCTGTGCAGGCGCACCGTTACAAGGAATATGAAAACCGTCAAACTGGAAGTGGTTACACCACTTACAGTTCCAGAAGTGGTCACCACAACCCGTCATAAGCATCACCTTACTCTCCAAGAATATTTCTGCGCTAACAATACATTTAGTGATTCGTTCTTCCGCGAGCTGTTCGTGACTGGAATGCTTTAGCACCGACGGTGGTCGCACAGCCTACCGTTGACAAATTTGTTGAACTTGCTGGCCAAACTGTGCTGTCAGCAACGAGTAAGTGATTCGATCATTATTGTATTTATCAATGTTTTACTTACCAGGTAAATTGGAAATCTGGGACTTGAATTGTGGATGATGTTATCAATTTTTATATCTCATGTGCTTTTCTTTTTTTTTTGCAGTACATAGTATGTGACTGAAGTAAGTTGATTATGTGTTGTCATTTTACTCTACTCACTGCTGTTATCACAGGTTCATTACCTTTACCATATTCTATGTAGTTACCCTATTGTATCCTTATGTGCATGCCTGTTCCACAATGTATACAAACCCTTGTAACCCACTCCTGCAAAAATCCCTGATGGGATTGACAGTATCACGAAATAAACGAATAAATCAATCAATAAAAACCGAGTAGCCACTTTTTTCAGGCAATGTGTAACCTTGTGCATGTATGGAACTACTTCCGTGCTCTGAGTGCCCACTTCTTGCTTGCTTACAGAAACTCGCCAAATTCCGTAACGGGAAGAACGCCGGCTGAGCTGTTCCTGAAACGGCAACCGCGAATAAAGCTTTCGCTCTTGAAGCCAAGTTTAATGCAGGATATGGAGATTGTCAAGACCGAGAGGCCACCCATCGCAACGAGGGCCGAGGAAGGGCCAAGGCGAGTGTTGTGGCCAAGGCTTGTGAGTGGTGGCGCTGGCTAACACTCCCAGGGTTAGTTGCAGTAGTAAAACATATTACCCCAGAAGGTGGTTGGGAACACGGATGGGAAAACCCAAAGTGGATGGGAAAACCCAAACACAACTTCACCTACGAATTCTACCGCGCATCCGAATTTGGCCAATGCCCGCGGCTCGTATAGGAACCTTGGGTCTATGATGGGCTTGATTGCAACCTTCAAACGGAGCGGAGCATCAGATCAACGGTGGGTCGTGGAACCGGCACGATCATGGCAGTGCAATTCACCAAACTTTCGCTCTTCGCGCAGGTTGGTAACACAGTTTTTATGGAACTTGTTCATTTTTTTCTCTGCCGGTTCCACCCCCTACGCTTTTTCTTAATGTTGACTCATGCGCTAGTGTTCATAGAAACCTGCTCGGCGAAGGCGACATTGCTTTAACTTGCATTGCATAACGTCGTTTTGCATTTTAGTTTATGTTCCTACTATTATGAGGTGACGTAGAGCTAAACCATGGCCCAAATGACAGTATTATGCAACGTCGTCTAGCTGGACAAAAGGGGAGTAATGGCTAAACTAGCGACGATAGAAAAGTACCACGCCGGAAATAATGAAGTGGTATCAAAAGTACGTAAGTAGCCGGCTTCGTCAAGTACAACCAAAAATATCCATAATTGAAGAACTAAGGAATATCGCGTCCGAATTTAAGAGAACAAATGAATGACATGAGTCAAGAATTTACGAAGACTTCTGTCGGGCAACTACAATGACTAGGAATAAGTTTATTGCCTTTGGGAAGTCCTCCGGTCAGTTGTATCATCTAAGATACAACAAATTGTTAATCAACAAAACGTGCTACGTGCATTGCTCTCAAACCGATACTGTTTATGAACTTCAGCAGAACAGTGTTGCTGCTGCCAGCGGTAATGTGGGCAGCAGCGCAATACGTTTCCCTGCGAATACCCCTGTTTCGAGTTAGCATCGCGCGTCTGTACAAATTAAGCATAACAACGATTACTCTGTGCTTTTCAGTTGCATCTGCTCCATCATGAATAAGCGCGATGCCCTGTCTGCGCTGATCGACACGTGTAATGCTGATATTGTTGTTCTAGTCGAGACCTGGCTTTCAGATAAAATTAAAAATTCTGAACTTTTGGCCTGCAGTAAGGCTTACAATATATATAGAAATGACCGAATAGGACGATGTGGCGGTGGGATCTTGATCGCTGTTTCATCTGATATCACCTGTTTTCATATACACGTGCCTTCGCAGATTGAATTCTTGTGCTGTTGTATTCACATAAATAACAAAGACGTGATATTTGCCACTTGATATCGACCAACCGATAGTACATTCACATTTTGCGATGGACTATTTGACTGTCTTAACCAAAGCGTTGTTGCATATCCAAAAGAACCAATATTCTCGCTCCGTGATTTCAATTTCCCCGGCGTTGACTGGGCTGTTGACTTCCCATCAGTGACTCTATCCTCATCCCAATGTTCAAGAGAGGGAGAGAGAGACGGAAGAAAGGGGAAAGGCAGGGAGGTTAACCAGATGGGAAGATACGGTTTGCTACCCTGCGCTGGGGAGAGACGGGAGGGGGAGGTAAAGTGACAGGAAAGTAGAGATAGAGAAAGAAAGGAGCACAGATACACAATCACAGTCACAGGTGGCACAGCACAGTAGCACTTGCAGCACTATAAACATCTGTTCAGGCTACAGCCACTTGTCCAAGTCGGTTGCCCTTAAAAACTGCAACAGTGCCCTCGTCGCCCTCCTTGTGATGTCGGCATTCTAAAATAAGTTCCTCTGTTAGAGGTCTTTGGTCGAAACGCGCTATCGCATGAACGAGCAATCGTCTCTGTAAATTGTAGCGAGGACAGTCACAGAGAAGGTGCTGAAGAGTCTCCTCGCTACCACAGTCATCACACGATGCGTCGTCGGCCCATCCGATTCTGAATGCAAAGGACTTAGTAAAGGCCACTCCTAGCTATATTCGAAAAAGTAGGGTAGCTTCTCGACGGCAGAGTCCAGCTGGGATGCAAGGGCGTAGAGAGGAGTCTACGTTGTGTAGCCGGTTGCTTAGAAAACTTCCTGCGTTCCACAGGGAGAACGTGATATTACGGGTGAGCATTAGAAGTTCAAATTTTCTTGATATATGTTCGACCTTTGGCCTCACCCAGCTTGTTAAAGAGCCTACCCGTGTCATAACAATTTCTGCCAACATCCTAGTCCTCGTCTTCACCACATCTCTTGATTAAATTTCTTCATTATCAATTATACTTGGTTTAAGCGATCATTCCGTGATTCATTTTGCAATCCCCTCACGCTCGCCCCAGCGTCTAAAATACTGTAAGAAAATTCGTGAATACAGTAGAGCAGATTTTTCCTCGATCAATAACGAGTTAGAAAGTTTTGCCGATTTCTTTTTTCCACAGTTCTGGGAAAGTTCTATCGCAGAAAACTGGCTCCTTTTCAAAAACAAGGTTGAAACACTAATTGAAAAATATATTCCGACTCGCCTATTATCTCCATGCAATCGGGCTCCTTGGTGTAACTTCTGTTTAAAACGGCTTCTTAACAAGAAAAAAGGCATTTTTCGATGCTTTAAGCTGACTGCGGAAACCAAAGCAAAAGCTGCTTACGTAGCTATCGCATTTGAATATAAAATGGTCATCCGCCCAGCCAAGAATTACTTTTTTTCTAAAACACTACATCTCCTCACAACTAATCCTAAGAAGTTTTGAAACTTTATCAACGTACGCAAACCTAAAGAAATGGTTCTGAAAACTGACGCTGGATTTCCTGTTACCCGTGAGCTTTGCTCAACGGCTTTTTCGCTATCTTTTTCCGACGCTCTAATAGACACTTCACCGTCCTCAAGTGCCGTTACCTTCCTTGAGATGGAGCCGATTTCGATCGACGTTGATGGCATATACAATTTGATAAAAAAGCTGTGAACTTTCCCCTTGGGCGGGTGTTGATAATATAAATTACAAATTCTTTAAGAGTGCCGTAGCGTTTTCATCTGCTTTTTTGTCATATATTTTTGCTCAGTATTTGCAGAGTTCAACACTGCCGGACGACTGGAAGATGGCGAAGAGGATTCCAGTCCACAAGCCTGGTGATATTCATAACACCCTAAACTACCGGCCGATCTCCTTAACTTCCATTCCATGCAAGTTATTAGAGAATATAATCTACTGCAACCTGATTAGTTTTCTCGAGTCTCAAAACTTTCTTGCGTCACAGCAGCATGGTTTTCGTAAAAATTATTCTTGTGAGACTCAATTATTTACCTTTACTAATGATTAGTCTTCCGCTTTAGATCGAGCTTCAGTTATTGACAGCATCTTCCTTGACTTCGCGAAAGCTTTTGATACCGTCTCACATCGACTACTATTACTGAAACTTAGCGCACTCCATCTTGATTGTAGCTTGCTTAAATGGGTTGAATGTTTCTTGCACAATAGAACACAGTATGTTTCTGTTAATGATCATAACTCTAAATCCCGCAATGTAACATCCGATGTTCCACGGGGGTCAGTCCTTGGGCGTCTTCTTTTTTAATGTATACTAATGACATGCCTGATTCTGTTACTTCTAATATAAGGCTCTTTGCAGACAACTGCGTTCTGTACCGCGTAATTTCTAATGAGTCGGACTCCTCCGTTATTCAATCTGACCAAAATAAATTTTCTTCTTGGTGGGATACATTGCTTATGAAACTATACATTAACAAATGTAAAGCCATGAGGGTGTGTCGAAAAATGAACCAGTCCATTTCTCAGGGCTATGAACCCTCTTCAGTTCGTCGACAGCTACAAGTATCTAGGCGTCCATATTGACAAGTATATATGCTTATCTTTCACCGGTGGCCCATAGAGAAAGAAATTCAACAAGAGGGGACACTCGGCAAAATCTGGCAACAGGAAACACGTCACCCTACGTCACGCTATACTTTTGACACCGAACGTTAGCTGCCGCGAGCATCGAAAAAAAAGAAAGTGAACTTAAGTTAACAGGCATTGATTTATTTTTTTAATTCTTTGCCGCGAAAACTAAAACGTTTTGCGTATAAATGAACTTAAGCTTTGCGACTTATTTTCTTTGCCTTACCTAGCCACAGGTCAATGACGCGCCAGATACATGCGTCATCCGCCAGACACTCCCCCGAAGCCAGCGAGGATGGCTGCGCGCGCGTTTGAGGGCTCGCGCGCGGCGACCCGTCTGTCTCATTCTTTTTTTTTCTTTTTTTTTAATGTAACCTGGTTTATTGGGCTCTCGGCGTATTCTTGCGTTCCTTCTGCACTGGGACAAGACACCACTGCACTATTGGAATACGGCAAGGTGAGAAATCTTGTTTCACAGTCTACGACGCAATTAGGCTTACGGCACGGGACCGAGACTTAAGACGCAGTTAGCGAAAAACAGCTCGGCCATCCTGGCGCAGTTAATTTGAGTAAATGAATCGTGCTGAGACATGTTTCCGACGCTTCCTAGGGGACTATTGTAACTTATTTCGGTTTTTGAGCCACACTGGCCGCACAGGGCGCCGTGTCGCAGTTAGCGAGAACTCAGCCGTGGTGTGTAGTCTAGTGCATCTTGCTAGGAGAAGTTTGTGCCGCTTTCTCTGACGCCAAACATTACTGAAAAGTAATTTCGTTACTTTCTGGGGTACTTTTGAAGCACGCTGGCCGCACAGCGCGCTGTGACGCAGTTAGCGATAAGCAGCTCGGCCGTGGTGATAAAGTTAGTTTGGCGTGTAATGAATCTTAGAGGGACAAGTCTGTGACGTTTTTTGTGGCTCCGCAACAACATATACCTTCTTTCGGTACTCACGCCTGTTGAAAACGCGATGGGCGATTGCCAAGAGTGATAACATGGGGTGTGCTGCTGGCGCCGGCAGAACGCGCGAACGACGAAAATATCAGAAACTTGCAATTCGAAAATTACGTCTTCTAAAGGACTGAAAAAAGGCATTGCACCCACGCATTTGTCTTGAGTGCCTGTTGCGTCCGTCTCTGTGTATGTCGCGTACCGTCGCTTCGCTTGAGGCCAAGTTTTGGAAACGCGAAGTCGCCCGTGTATTTGTGGTGCCAAAGTGCAGGAAATAATGCCCGGAAATTGGGGAACGCTTGGAAATCAGATGTTTTCATATATGTTTGGGATGAGTCGGGTATTTTCTACGCCATGTATGTAAAAGCGAATTGCTTTTGTTTGTAATGCCGCCCATTCACCGCTTTCGCACGTTTCGCCTCGCAGTATTCCTATGTCTAAATACCAAAATGACTCATGCTTGTAACATGCTGTTACGTGCTTGCAAATGTAACATGCTTGTAATTTACTTTATTTTTTCACCTGGTACCGTCCGGTGGAGCTTCATACAGGAACTACTGCCTTACCTGCTGGTGTCACAACGTTGGATGAACGCACAAAAAGCGCGGAACGAGCTTTTATATAGAGCAAAATAATAATTTCCTCATTGCACAAAAGGTCTTGCGTCTACTTTGTGAAATTGCACGTGGCACAGATTCGATGGGACTTTACGAGATCGTTCGCAATCATTTTTAATAAATAATATACCGATTCTGCACGAAGAGCAAAAAAAAAAGGGGGGGGGGGGAGGGGGGGGGCGCAGCCGGCTTGCTAGCTTGCGTTCAAAATACGCGCGCCCAAAACCGAAACCGGAAGTGATGCACGTGATCGACACCGACCGCTTGGCACGCTGCAGTCAATTCGGCCACTGGGCCCTATGGGAGTGTCCCCTCTTGTTGAATTCCTTTCTCTATGGGTGGCCGCTTTTCACCAGCTAACAAATGTTAAGCGTTATCGCTCGGCCTAGGACGCGCCTGCATCGGAAGCTTCTCGAATGTTAACGATGCTTCTATCCATCGTATGTTGTAACCGACGCTCAGGTAATCTGATTGTATGAGCGACGTGAATTGTCTAGAACTTTCTGGAAGACACGCGGGCACCAGGGATTAATCTGGAACCTTCGACGACACACGTATAAAAGCCAACGCGTTTCGTCGCTGATCAGATTTTCGACGATCGCCGACTGTGTTCGCCACTATCGATTACCTTCAAATGCAACTTGCTTTTGTGGGCACAGGTTCGCCCAATAAATTCTGCTTCGTCATTCACAGTTTTGCGGCTGTTTTCTTCACCGCCACTACTACGTGACAATATCACTAATAACCTGTCATGGCAGAAACATATCCACCATGTTACTAACAAAGCTAACAGTACCCTTGGTTTTCTTGGTGGAATTTCCGCCTCACTCCCGTTCCGTTGAAACTACCACTATATAAAACACTCGTGCGTTCTAAACTAGAGTACGCTTCACCCATATGGGACCCGTACACTAGCTCGTTAACACAGGCCTTAGAATCGGTTCAAAACCGCTCAGCTAGGTTTATTCTATCTAACTACTATCGCTTAGCCAACGTTTCTCGCATGAAGCAACATCTTGACCTACCTCTCCTTTCTACTAGACGTCGAATTTCATGCTTATGCCTGTTTCATAAAATATACTACACACATAATGACCTAAAAATGACACTTCTTTCGCCTCCGAACAATTTGTCATCCCGTATTGATCATCAAATGAAGGTTGGGGTGCCTCAGTGTAAGAGCAATGTATACCTCGAAGTCTTCATCCCGAAAACAAGTCAAGACTGGAATCACCTTCCCGCCTCCATCGTCACTATCACAGATCATGATGTGTTCAAGTCGGCTATCTGTGATCATGTGCTGCATCTTTAGCCATGCATTTTTTCTTTTTCTATTGCCACTCCTCTCTGTAATGCCTTTACGGCCTTGAGAGTAAATAAATGGAATGAAATCAACTTTGAGAGCATTGATGTTAAAGGTCGATGACTTGGAGAACCGGAGTTTCATTGTAGTTACCGCTTAGACCACACTGAACGCCGCATATTGTACGCCGAGCGTGAAAAGCTAGTCGTTTATTTTTGTAGCTCTGTTCTCGGAGTGGAAAACATTTCAATCGGTGCAAGCTATCGGGTAGGCAAGTATAGCGCTGAAAACGAGAACGACAAATGATTGCTAAATTTGCATCACTTAAGGACAAGTAGTCGATTTTGTCGAAGATAAGAAAAGTAAAAGCAATCACGTTCAGCCTACTTGAGGGATTTTTGAAGCGATCACGATGAAAAGAAAGCAATTATGGGCGGCTGCAAAGGAACACAGGGAAGAAAATGATATGGTGAATTTCCGATATGACACACTATATATAACTTGGTGTACGTCGAAATGATTCCCTACGAAGGTTATGCCATTGACCTGAAAGCAAATAAACCTCAAGTTTTGTAAATTTTACTGGTAAATTGCAAAAGCCTTCGAAATAATTAAGACTGGTGAATTGACCAGTCTTCTAAAAATGACAAAGCCTTCACTAATATTAGGCTCAGAATCATGGCTCGGCGAGCACATCAGACGCAGAAGTGTTTACATCGAATTACATTGCCTACCGGAAAGATCTTCGCGGTCATGGGGGTGCTGTTTTCATCCTGCTTTAATAGTGCTTCCCGCACTGTCCAAGTAGATGTCGTGTCACGCGAAGTCGTATGGGCCCAGATCCGTCTTAAAAATGACAAATCTTTGTTCGTATGTTCGTTTTATCGGAGATCTAGTAGTAACCAGAGCATTAGGTGGAACTTGCGCGTTGCAAGAAAATTTAAATGAATGGAGCTTGGTTATCAACGGGGCTTCAAACTGCCGGAAGTTCGCTGGTCCCAGGGCAACATTTCTCAATCGGGCATCATTGCATCTGGTAAGGAAATGTTAGATATGTATTTCTTTCTCCTTTCGTCACATGGTACAGCAACCTACCAGCGCGAACAGTATACCAGACTTAATTTTTACAAATTTGCCCACATCTGTTCGGTCAACGCTCCTACTACTCGGTGTAAGTGATCATTCTTCAGTCTACTCTGAAATTAACCTACAGTGCGCATTAGTTACTGACCGTGTTAAAAGACGCGTGTATAACTATAAAAAAAAAACTATGTACAGCAGGAATAACACTCGCCCTTGACTCGTACTATGACACTTTCGAAACTTTATCAGAATTACTTGGCATGCAAGAATTATGGAACACATTGAAGTACAAACTTTCTGAGCTGCGTGACGAGCACGTGCTTTCATGGAGAAGGACTTCACGACGAAGTAAAAGTAAGCCATGGTTCACCCAAGATGTGCGGAAAATAGTCCAACGGGGACAACGATCTTATGCAGGTTTTAAAAAATAAACCCATCGATAGAGAGTAGCGAATTGAATGAAGTTACCAAAGAAATGCAGGACACGGTAATAATAAAAGCAACAAAGAAATTAGTTGACGCATTCGACCTGCGCATAAAGTGTAATACGAAATCCTTATGGACGTTCAGGAAAAGAAAGGGCAATGAACAGTTATCGATCACACCTCTTGATCATGAGGGTGTAATTATAGATGACAATCTTGAGAAGGCCACGTGCTTTAATTTGTTCTTACAGCGAAGGTGTTAGGCTCTAGTTGGTCGGGATTTTTTGCGGCGCGTCGTCACGGGAAAAAAATACCTTCTGCGATTAAAGAAAAACCTTCAACGATTGACGCGAAAAGAGCATACATTCCTTGGTATCAAACATAGAAGATGCATCACAGTACTCGTTTCAAAAAAGAACGTGCACGAAACAAGCATCCAGACCACATAATTGATGTGTAAGGCCCTCCTGATAACGCGAAGCACTACGTTTCCCTGTAAGGATTACTGCTGCGCAAGCTGCGGCGGCGACGTCAACTTGCGACGTAGGGAGTGGCGTCACTATAGCCTTTCATATACAAAATAACCAGCCTAGCAATTGAGTTCACTCTTGTTGCAGCACCGCTATGAGCATACAACGCATAGTCAGGACTCCCAAGGAGCAGCGTGTTTACGAGGAGCGCCAAACGAAAAAAAAAAAAAAAAAGCGGCAATAAGACCACCGGCAGCGTGCTGCCAAAGTTATCATTACTCTAAGTTACCACTACTGTAAAGCAAAAAAGCATTGCATATCCCCCTCTGTAGTAGTGGTTTTTAACAGCTTGGCTGGACTTTGGCATGGCCGGGATGGCGAGTCAATGTTTGCCTCAACCCATTCGCAGAAGACGGTAACTTTGAATTTCTCTATCACAATCCGTAAGGTGAACCCATGGAAAGTGTGCTGTTTGATCAACGCGGTCTAGAAAACGTACTCGGCAACCTTAAGGCATGGACGCTTGAGCGTCTTGCTTTCCTCATGCGTGCGCTCACTGCGAAAGTATTTGTACCTACTTTTTACGAAGTCGTTCGAAAACAGAGCCCTACCCTTGGACTGGAAAACAGCGAATGTTGTGCCGTTGCACAAATCTGGGCTCCGTAGCATTGTAACCAATTGACGGACAATTTCACTAACAAATACGATATGTAAAACCCTCGAACACGTACGTCTCTTTTGTGTGATCACGGATGACTTGTATATTCTTTACTTAACACTCCCTAACACAGCTTTCGCAAAGGTTAATATTATTCCATAACTCAACTGAGCTAACACTAACATATGACGTAGATACCATACTGTTAAAAGTTTCTCGGTAGACGGTATGCTTATAGATTTTAATAAAGCCTTTGACACGGTCCCGCACACATTGCTGATAGAAGTGGTAAGCTGGTCACATAGAAAGTTGAATACCTTTTGTGTATGTGTTACCAGTACTTGAGTACGCATGTACACTTTGGATTCCGTAGACCAAGGTTGACGGAAAAAATAGGAGTGCAAAATATGGCAACCCGGTTTTTCTAAAGCCATAGGTATCTATGTTGGCGGTGACCTTAGTGAATCTGCGCCGTGACGCAGATTCTAAAAAGAGTAAAAACACGTCTAAAAATGCTCGGATTGACGTCACATTTCTCAGGGAGGTTCCTGTAAAAAACAAAGTAAATTAGTGGTTTTGAAAAGAAAATTTGTTACATTTCGGTCTGGTTGGGAATCGAACCTGGGCCTCCGCCGTGTGAGGCGACCACGCTTCCCTAAAGCCACGCCTGCTTTTGTTTACATGGTATTTATTGCATAATGTATATGCGAGAAACATACTGTCTGCGAAAAACGTGCAAGCACCAGCCAACGCATCTCATATTCATGACCTATAAAGGACCTAAACTCTCGTTAAGCACACCCTGCACGCTCAAAACTAAAAGTAGCTTTGATTCTAAAAAGGTGGCAACGACAAGCAACGTAACAAGAGATGGTACCAGCCGGGTTGAAAATCTGTCAAGTCATACATGTACTTCAAGTGACCAATCAATTGAGCGTAGTAAAACTTCGACGAAACAACAGGTTGTGCGTTTCTGTCTAACATGCGCGCATTTCATAAGCTGTGTAGTCCAATTAAGAAAAACATACTAAAAGGCACCTCTTCTCCGTGGGGTGCAATCAAGTATCGGATGGTATGGTGATTCAAAATGAAGTCGTTCTTGAGAGTTCTTTGGAGCACATCCCAAAATAATATTGCGTCTTTACAACTTATGAAGCAATTATCTATAGTCTCAGGGACATCACAAAGACGACAATTCACAGTGGATACAAAAATTTCTTTTTTGTGCAACCAAGTTTTACCAGGCAATGTTTCACTGTGTAATTTAAATAAAAACGTTTTTGTACATGGGGATAAAGACATCTTGCAGACTCGTTTAAGTACGTCATTCCCCGGCAAACTGGAGAATGTAGAACTGTAAAGGAGAGGTGGGAAAATCATTGATATCAAATATTTGTACAGTAGTTTTCTGGACACTGTGTAGAGAGGGAGAAGATGAAGCCGACTAGTGCGGTTTTGCCAACATCGGCTGCCGCTTCGATCAATGTTTCCGTGCCGAAATTTGGTTTGAGGCAAACCCCTGAGAATCTGGTTTCGATCGACGCGTCTTATCGCAAGGATTACGTGGATGCCATTTTTTTGCCGGTGGCTCCTTTTTTCGGCTCTTTGCAAACTGTTTTCTACTTGAAAAGGTTATAGCCCCTAAATCGGGCTATAGGCCTTGGCCTCACGCGCATGACGTAGTGTAGGCATGGCCTCCAGCTTAGCTGTTGAAGGCATCACTCGCCGAAGGAGACGTGCATTAGACGCTGGCGGAAAATCCGTGGCTATAAAGGATACTAACCATGGCGGGAAAGGTAGTCGCCGCACGGCCACCTCGCTGAACGTGCTTAAGCGCGTCGCTACCACCTCTAGAATCCCTATGCTACCGAGGGATCACATCAAGATAATTGTACGTTCACGCGGCGGCCTCGACGTTAAAATGTTCAGCCTGGTACATCTCTCCAGAGCGCTGGCCATGGTGGCAGCCTTAGCACCGGAAGACACGGCGGAGGACACGTACTGTCCGAACGGCTGTCAAAACATTTTGGTGGTGTCGACTCCGCGGGAAGAAAACGCGAGAGCTTACGCCAAGGTACGAAAGATACATGCCAAGGATGGACCCTTCGAAGTGGCGGCCTACGCAGCAGCAGAAGAAGATACATGCAAGGGTGTTGTTCGCGGCATCGACCTGGACATTAGCGACGCGGAACTGAAAACCCTTTTCGTCGATCATCGAAATCCGGACCTCGTCGAGGTACGTCGGATCAAGCAACTACAAGGGTGGTGGTACTTTTTAAGAGACAAAGAGTGCCAAACAACGTCATTTGTGCTAACGTACTCAAGCCCTGTAATCTCTACCGACGACAGATAGATGTGTGCTACGGCTGTGGTGAAATCGGCCATAGATCTCACGTGTGTCCGAATCCGGCAAGTGTTAGAAAATGTAGCGGCTGTGGTATCACTTCCCCACCTGAAGATCATCAATGTGATCCCGAGTGTGCCATTTGCGGTGGCGCACACCCAACTGGGGACCGAAAGGGCAGTTAAAGGTTCCAGATGCCTTAAATCGTGAGACAAAGGTGTCAACGACAGCAAGAGCGCTATACGCAGGTGAACGACGACATTGACATCGCCCAAGTTAATCGTGATATTGAAACCTACGCGGCTCAACTCTCACGTCAAAAACGAAGCTTGCTCGGAAACAGACAGCAGATTGCGCAGAGGAGACAAATGCAATCTATTGAAGAGCCTCCTTAATGACAAGCTCTCCAGAGGTACCACAAACGTCACCGTAAACAGGCTCGTCAATAAGCAGGTAACTATAGGGCGGACAGCAAGAGAGGTCGCAAAGGATCTCGCACACATGTACCTGCCACTTAAAAATGAATATGAGAACGACGAAGAAATAAGCGAACCTTACTCCGGAACATCGCAACCGGACTTGGACAGTGAGTTCACTGTAGCTGATATAACGCACGTTCTCTTTAATTTAAATGGCAGATCTGCCCGGGTCCGGACGGCATCACAATTAAGCTTTTGCGAAACCTGGACGATGATGCCATAGACATAATCATGGTCAAAATTAACAGTCACTGGAGATCCGGCACAGTTCCACCGAAATGGAGGGAGGCCACGGTGACGTTTATACCGAAACCCGGCAAACCCAGCAAAGGAGAACCTCAGGCCCATATCACTTACATCATGTATTGGCAAGGTAGCCGAATATGCTATTCATAACAGGATAGTAGAACACATAGAAAACCAGGAGCTTTTCAGGCACAATCTCATAGGTTTTCCGAAGGCATTATCCAGGCAGGACGCCATCCTCATGATCAAACGTGCTATTCTTGACGACCCTAGCAGGGACTTAAAGGACGTCCTGGGTCTGAATCTTATCAAAGTAAATGATACGGTGGCACATAAACATATCCTGCATGAAATCTCAACCTTGAACCTGGGAAGCAATTTTTACAGTTATGTGAGGTCCTTTCTACCCAAGTAACGCAAAAGGTTGCCATAACGTTCTGTGAATGTGCACAAATGTCGGTGCATAACGTTGCCTACATGCTGCTAATGTCCGCTTTCTTGATCGCCAGACAACGTTGGGCCGTAACGTTGTGGCAGCGTTGAGCAGCACATTCACGACGTTGATATAACATTAAAGGGGCTTCCTGACAACGTAACCTGGATGTTGCATTGTCACTTGAGCTTTCAGGCAACGTACGTATGTGACGTTCAAGGAACACTCAAATGACATTGCAGAATATTTATAGACATACATAACAGCACTGCTATCAGCATGGCATGGCTGACAGCACCGCAAACCCTTAAATTTATATTTGTTTGGTGAAAATATATGGTGGTTTTATATAATTGGTGAAAAACATCATTCTTTTACGTATATATCTTGTGTATCTTACCACCACAAGGTAAGATACACAGACATCTTGGTAAGATACACAAGATATATACGTAAAAGAATGCTGTTTTTCACCAATTCTTGTTTCGCATTTTCATGCATATGCAACATGAAAACTACTAGAATGCATAATCTGTCAAGCAAATATAAATTTAAGGGCTTGCGGTGCTGTCAGCCGTGCATGCTGACAGCACTGCTGTACGAGCAGCTGATTTGTCTTGCACTCTATATAGTACCAATTCGCCCTAATCCGGAACCTTTGAAGTGTTTAACATGGTGGTCTGCCTGACTTGTCTTGCTGTTGTCCATAACACAGTATATAGATGCTGACTGCATGTAAAAGTGCATAATGCAAAACTACAAAGTGGTTCACAAGAACACTTTTTAATTTTGGCTGTAACAGCAAGAGAGTAGCATGCACGTCCAGTGTGCAGAGGTTCTTGTTAAAGGTTCTCACAGCAGGAAAGTAAAAATCTACAAAAGTTCATTTTCCTTAAACATATAATTTAAGCTTAGGCCACAGAAAAAATCAGTTTCTTTGCTTCCGACTTATGCTCTAAAGATTATGTCTTGGTAGCTGCATGTGCTTTCAAGAAATTGCATAATAGCCAATATCAGCTGCTAAGAACAAACGCTAGTATATAGGAATTCTTTGTGTTGGAGGAATATGTGGTGGTTGAATATGCACCCATGAATATGCATTGGTCCACCTTAAATAATAGTGAATATGTCATAGACAAATCTGGTTATGTCAAACCATGCATTTATTTACCGTCTGCTTACATCATAGTGGCAAACAAATAATGACACTTAGATAACAGTAACTTAGAAAAACAACGTGAACAACACTGATAACACACTTAAATATATTTTTCATTAAACATCAAGGTCTTGTATCACATATTAAGACACTCTACTAAGAGTTACAACTACAACACAATATATGTTGCCTTCCCATTTAGGTCAGACTTCAAAATTTTTTGCTTTTTTGTCGAGTTCACTTATTTCAATGGCAGAACAGAATTTATACTTCTTAATAACAGCACAAATACTGTCCTTCACTTTTGAGGTACAAAAACACAGCACAGTACCATTGCGGTTGAATACTATGTCCTACCAAGCATCCAACCGGTCTTTTTGCATAAGCTTGCAGACATGGCAGCAAGTGTGAAGTTGTCAACACAGCCCATGGGGTAGAGCAACAAAGTCATCCAAGCACTGACAGCCAGCCTTTACTTTTGCAGAGGATGGCCAGCAGCCCAAGCGATGCACACATGCTTCCCTCGGTAGCTTCACTTGCATCCAGAGACCTCACTGGTTTCCAAGTCAATAATGCGGTAACCTGCAGAGACATGAATTATATCAAACTATGAAGTGCCATCTGAAAAACTGAAGTAAGCCATGTTAACTGTGAAAACAGGCTACAGAAATGCTTACAAACAACTTAAACTTCACATAACTGTGAAACAAACAATAGTGATCTTACGCAGGAGAATAATGCAAAACATTAAAAGCAAATTTCAGTAAAACCTAACCACTATAGCCATAAATTTGGACACAAGAGCAATAAAAGCACAATAAACAATACCCACAACTTCCTTTATTGCGCTAAGCAGTTACGACGGTATCAATATATTCTTTTAACATAAAGCTTCCTTGCAAAGCCACGGCTGCTTGTTAAATTCAGTTCAGTCTTGGAAGGGAACAATAATTAACAAATGAAGTGAATGCTCTACCACGGTACCACAACCACATTTCATTCGTGATGAAAGAAAGTTCCAATGAGTGAGTGATAAATTTGACTTGTTGGTACAACATATTTGTGAATTGCAGCAAAGATATTGACATGAAAGACGAGACACTAGACGTGTGCTAACCTTTCAACAAAAAGCTTTATTTTCGGCGACCCATGTTTATAGTTGCCACTCATCACATTGCACAAGCGTAATTCACACCCTTAGGAAGGTCAACTCTGTGATAAGTGTACAAATGCTGACACACAGAGCCAAGTCGCACATTCTTTTCAAACTCAATAATTTAACGTGTTAGTGGATCATTGCTTCTGCTGACAACAGTACACCGAAAAAACAATGGTTCACAGGCACAGGAACTGCAACAACATGCAAGCCAACTGTCACACACGCTTTTCTTGACATTGTATGAGTGTTCTCACAGCCGGTCATTGATGCAGCGTCGTTTGACCTAGGTACTGTTTACCACAAGCAAGATGGGTACACTAAACCATGTTGCTAACACAGGTGACAAACGAATTTTGTGCTTTTTGTTACACTTGTGTGCTGCGCTGCGACATTTTTATTGCGATAGCAATTATATGGACACTCAAAAGCAGATTTCTGCCGTCGGCGTCGCCGTCGCCGTCGGCGTCGCCGTGAGGTTCCGTATGACGTCATTTGGAGATGAAATCGTCGCCGCGCGCCGAACGCTGTATGTGCGAGTGAAAGGGCGCGAGGGGCGCGTCTTTCACGGGGAGTGAACGCACGGCGGAGAACAAACGCGCGTTCGGCGCCGTGCTCGCTTAAGGGCTGCAGAAGTAGGCGTCTCTTTTCTCCTTTACAATCACCATATATGTAGAGCAAACGCGCCTTCTTCGGACGCGCGAGAGGCCGTGGGGGAGGGGGAGGGAAGGGAGGCGACGTTTAGCTGCGGCACCAAGTGCCTATTTATATCAGAGGCTCCAGCAACAGTCACCAACGCCGCACGCATTTTGAGCTAACGCGGGCAAAACGCCGATGGCGTCGACAACAGTTCTGCGTGTTGTTGCTACCAAAGCCGCTCACCTTACTTCGTATGACATTGCTGTGTTGCTATCGCATTCATTGCTTCGCCCTTAGGGCGAAACTGTGACATTTTGTTTGATTACGAAACTTTATAAGCTTCTGAGGTGCCGAGAAGACAACTTTACCTTGAAACGATTTGCAGTTTTCATGATACTGCAGCTTATGAATGTATGGTATGACAGCCACTTTACATCTATCAGATGCAGTGACCACATGGCAACCACTCGGCACACGCGCTTTTCAGAGTAGAGGTCATGTGGTCATTGCATCTGACAGACATAAAAACTGGCCGTCATACCCTACATTCATAAGCTCTCACAGGCATCAAGAAAATTGCATATCATTGTAAAGTTGTGTGATCAAAGGCAATGTCGCAGCACGCCACACATATGTAACAAAAACACCAAATTTCGTTCGTCACCTGTGTTAGCAACGTGGTTTATTGTATCCCTCTTTCTTGTGGTAAACGGTACATAGGTCAAATGGCACCCTGTATCAATGACCGGCTGAGAGAACACTCATACAACGTCAGAAAAAACGTGCGTGACGGTAGGCATGAATGTCATTGCAGTTCGTGTGACTGTGCACCGTCGTTTGCTCAGTGTACTGTTTCCAGCAGAAGCGGTGATCAACTAACACATGAAATAATTGAGGCTAAAAAGATTTCGCGACTTTGCTCTGTATCAGCACACTATCTGTATACGTGTCAGACAAAGAGTTAACTTTCTTCCGAAGGGTGCTAATTGCGCATGTGCAATGTGGTGACTGACGGCTATAAACATGGGTCGGCAAAAATAAATCTTTTTCTTAAGTTGCCGCATGTCTGTCGTCTTGACTCTTCTGTCGTTGCCTACATCTGCAGTGCAATTCACAGATAAATTTGTACGTGCATTGAAACTACTGGCTTGAAAGACTATATAGGGAAATGGGGTAAATAGAGGAGAAAGGGAGTAATCACAAAAATGGTCCATCCATGCCTCGTGTATGAAGTCAGTCCCAGACGGAGTGTGATGGTCTGGGCTAGTTGGTACATCATTAGGACGGGAAGAAACAGCGCTAGGACGGGACGAAGTGAGTATGACAGACAAGGAATGAAGTGCCGCGTGGGCTATAGTGTCGAAGTAGACTGTAGACGTGGACTGTAGTGTCGACTGTAGTGTCACGTGGGCTGTTATTGGGTATTGTCCTTTTTTTGTAGTCCTAATGTGCAGCTTCAGATATGTCTACACAATGTCTTTGTAGCCTGCGCAACTCCCACAATAAATGTTTTGTCATCAGTCGAGTGCCTGAGTGGCATGTCGAGCAGGTATGGTGTTGTAGCACTTGCATCTTAGTTCGGCGAGTCCTCAGCTTTGTTGACTTCCATGATATAGTTCTGTGGTTCCTCACTATAGCAGTACAAGATGTTATGGCGTAGGCTTTTCTTGAAAAGATGCCACTTGGCAAGCCCGTACTTTATCAGAGCATAGCTGGGGCGCGTCTTAGCGAAAAAAAGAACAGCAAAAGGCAGTTTATGTCGGCTACCTTCACAACAATACAACAAAAAATGACACATATATACAGTCAACACTTAGTAACTTGACCTCGGTTAATTTGACTATTTACTTTCTAACGCACTACAATGTCCAAACAAGAAACTACATATTGCTATAAAACAAAGCACTTATTCAAATGCATAAGCTTGTCATTTTGGGGAATTCAGCCTCTACAGTGTCCCCTCATGCGAGCAGCGGCTACTAAGGCTTGAAAAACAAGAAATTAAAAAAACAGCTCTACTGCTTCCCTTGGTGTGAAGCTGTTTTACTTTGCATTAACTTTACTTTTATTTTTCAAAACTTCCAGAACTCAAATTTTCCTTACAGTTTAACACTGAGGCAGTGTTAAACATGTTGGTGCTCGTTGATGCGTGTCGGTTGAGTTGTGCTTCAAGAGCAAGCAGGAAAACATTACAGACCACCTGGGGTAAACAAAAATACGTGCTTTTATTCTGCCACTGTTATTTCAATCTTTCGGATAATTCAACCAACTCGGAAATAAAACCTACAGCATAGGAAACAGTTTCACAACAAGACAACCAAAATAAAAAGTGATGAATAGAGTGTGCACTAAGCAAAATTAAAATGTAACTTGCAGCCAAGCGATTGATGAAAGAAAAAATACTTAATATCAGGACATGTTAGGTCTAGTTTTATATAGAACACGATAAGGTGTGCATAACAGCTATGAACACAAACAAACAGCAAGTTGCATAAATATTTGACCTATTTAGTAAGCTGTGCTGAGTAATCTCGATTAACTTAGACACGAATGATACCGAGATACTACTTCTTGGAACACGTACACTACATACATACCTGACCCGACTATCCAGATTACATGTTGCACTACGGCAGGCATAGCCAAGGGGTCTGGTGGCTCCTCTGTTATGTGGGCACTGTTGTGGGTCACAGCCTCACCACTATAAAATAAGTTCTGTGTTAACTTATAACAGTGGCACATAGCTTTGTAAAGCTGTCAAATTGTCTACACTTGCATGGAGCATCTAAAAATAGTCACGAAAACAATGTTTGGATTAGTGGAGGGTAACAGCAGAGCACAAAGTAAAAGTCACTGATGAATGTCTTGATAATGGGGACCCTTTCATCACAGTAAAATTATTGACACGTAGCAGCAGCCACATAGCAAAGAAATGTTTGTTTACAAAACAATTCATTTTTTTTCATGACTCAGTTTAAGCAACTTTACCCTGTCACGTTTAGTTAAGTATAAGGTATGTCAAAACATCTTGTCTTTAAAAGTAAGTTGTACTAGTAGCAAGCTGTGATTGCTTACATTCTTTTCTCTAAAACTGTGGTAAACGGAAAACTTCGTAAGCAGAGATTATTTACAACGTCGAAGCATTTATAGGCGAGGAAACGTCATTGCAATAAGAATCGGTGAAGAGGCAAATGAGTGGTTATTATGCAACTTCAGCAGAAAAGCGGGAGATCACGCACAGCGCACACACGATGAACACGATTACTTCCGAACGTTATATTTCTCATCCGAAGCAAACGCTTATCAAGATTTTCAATTTCGCATCGAAGCAATAAACTTGCGTAACTAAGTGCTGACAACCAGCGTTCAGCAAGCATCAGCACATGTTTCACTGTTGTCGCGGCACTTCTATTTCCTACGTTCGCGCACGCTATGCACCCTCGAGAAGCTCGCACAATAGGCGTGTAGTTAGCCAGCACGATTACTTACCTTTTGAATGGTACGACGCATTCGCAAAGCGCTCTCCAAGTTGCCGATGCTGCGCCGACGATGTTACTCCCCGCATACATGCCGCAGCGTAGTGGACGACCTGAGGCGCGCTAACACACATTATTTCTCTGCGACGTCCACCCAACTTACCACAACGAGAACAAAGGGGCCGCACTCCACGGCATAAAATCGTTGGTCCACATTTGCCTGGCGCGACACGCATACGGCGAGTTTGCAGCATGACACAAGGTATCTTCAGGCACTTCTGTGACGCTAACTGCGACCCAATTCATTACAGCAAACACAAAAACACGCGATCAAGCAAACGCCTCGCAGCACCACGCACATAACACCGCCATCACAGAACACGGAGGAAAAACAACAGCGCACCTGCATACTTGAGAGACTCTTGTGGCCTGTGTGATGCCCAAAATATTTACCGGTACACTCACATGCTAAAATTTTGAGCCGGATTCCACCCAACTACGTATAGGTGTTGGGAGACAAAATACCCATAGAACAATCTATATTTTACGCTATAGTTTAGGGCAGGAAGAAATTTTATCACGTATTTTTACCTTGAATTGCTTCCGCCCTCTGCAGCCAGCAGAAGCATGGCATTCGAGATCAGCTTAGGTTATTCTTATCAAGAACGGTTTCGGCTGTCTCGAAGCTGTCTCGAAGCTAATCCATGAGGTTTCGCGATGCTGCCTACTTTTCATACGCCGTCACTTCGTCTTAAATAACTTTCTGATGTCGTCAACATGAATTGCAGCCTCAAGATTTGTTGACACGATATCGGAGGTACACGTGTGCAGTGTGCGATGTTTTCGTGCGCCTTGTGACGGTTTCAGTCGGAAAGGATCAAATCCATTTGGGTTGATAGCTCGTGTGGCGCAGGTTACACCCATATCGTCCGCATTTCCTTTCGTGTCGGTGTGTTGAATGTGAGCGGGTTGCGCACCTGTCGTCCGTGCCTTCTGTGTTTATCGGGCGGCTCGCGAAGATTTCTCCTAAAAAAATGCGTGTCTCTGCAGCGTGCATGTGTCCTATGTGGTGTGTGGCAGAAATGTGCGGTAGTGTACAATGTGTTTGCAGCCGTATTGGTGGCCTATAGACATTTGATCTAGTGCTGTTTCCGTGATGTAAACTATACCGGAACTGAAAAAGAGCACTTTTTTATAGTGCAGATATGATCTGTGTGTATCCACTGTGCAGTGTGGATGTGTTCGTTATTTTATGCAAGTGGCATCATGGGGCTTGTGCCTATTCATGATAGCTACTGCTGTGGCATGTGGCGTGCAAGCAGTCGCAAGGTCTTGTGCATTTGGTGCGAAAGAAGGGAATACTTTTTTGCGTAACTTTGTCTACTATAGGTAAACCGTTGCAACAATTAGCATTTTCGTCATGTGAATGCTTCTGCCATTTATTAATATAACTTGTAGCAGTTCTTATCTGTGGAGAAGCACAATAAACATAATTTAACATGGTGTTCCTTAGCAAATATTAATTACTGCATAACCACTATACAGCTCCATACCTCACTGTATGATAAAGATGAATGTTCAGTTGGAAATGAAAATATCTTATTTCATGAACGTACACATGCGAAATGCTACAGCAGCCTGGCATCACATTAATGTCAATATTGGTGATATCCGGCAACGTTCTGGGAAGGTGCTGTTTTGCAACGTTTCTACGTTGATAGCATTTACACATTAAATTGATGTTTACTAGCAACGTTGACACAACGTAAATGCTGGGATGTTGCTGTGACATTTATTTGTGACATCAGTTGAACGTGCAGCTAGCAACGTACATTCAACGTTGAGGTTGGCTGTTTAACGTTGCCTGACATTTGTTACAATCAGGCAACGTTTACACAACGTTCTGTGTTACTTGGGTAGCTAATCGGACAGCTCGGATTAAACTCGGGACAGTCACAGGCGGTCCATACAATTTAGGAAACAGCGGCACACCACAAGGTTCGGCATTGTCCCCACTCCTCTTTAACATTGCCATGCACAGACTCTCGGAGGAATTGGGCAAAATCACGAGCTTGGGGCACGCCATATACGCTGACGATATCACAGTGTGGGTCCCCAGGGGGTCACTCGCGGAACTAGAGCAGACACTATAGGCAGCCGTAAACACCACAGAATCCTTCCTTAAGGGCACCCGACTCAGGCTATCATCTAGTAACTCTGAGCTACTGCTCTTTAGACAGGGGAGACAAGGTTTTAGGAACCTTGCGCCTTTAGAAACTCTGCCAATTAAAATCACAGACAACACAGGACGGGTCATACCCAGAGTATACACAATAAAAATTCTGGGTCTTCTCATTGACGCAAGGAGCCGTAATGCTAAGGCTCTAAACCGTCTCACAGGGCAGGCCAACATTCCTTTAAGGCTCCTGGGCAGGGTCTCAAATCTAAATGCAGGTCTCAAGGAGAACAGTCTCATCAGAGATATCAGGCATTCTTTATCAGTCATGTCACGTACATTGCATCATACCTGAACTGGGGGAAAGGAGAGAAGGCTAAGCTAAACACACTTATACGCTCTGGACTCAAAAGGGCTCTGGGAGTCCTGCATATGGGACGCATATCCAGCGAAGTCGTCCAAGATCAACTCCTGGCCGTCCGGAGAGCTCACGACATCGGGAAAGCTTTGGCCTGCCGGTGCCTACGTGGGCGGAGCTACCGACTTAGCCTGGGGGCTTTTGCCCTCGGGCCCTAGTTTCTCTGGACCAAAATAAAGTTCTTGCCATGCCATGCCACTGTGTAGAGATACTCTGTATAAAATTGAACCAACATGAACTGCACAGCGAAATATACTTCATACATAAAACCCCACAAACAATGTCTTTCAGAATATTTGGATGAAACTACCAGATTGGGTAATGCATCGACTAAATTTACTTGTGTGAATGATCGTAGTATTTGGTGTGAAGTATCTCGAAAAGAGAAGAAATGCCAATCTATCGCACATAGATGCACTAGGCCAAGTCTGCCAGCACATACGGGTCTCAAGATATTATCTCGTCTCATAGGCTCAAAGGTAGAGGACCACACAAAAGTAGCAAATATTCTATGAAATCGTTGAACATATGTCCCGGCACAATGAAGTATCTACAATACATAAAATATTTTGTAGCCAGGAACAAGTTACAAGCCGCCGCCCGATCAAATATAGAAAGGCGGTGTAGGCGTAACGGTATCCGCATGGTGTTAACGTGCCGGTACACGTTCCCCCCAGAAATGTGCACTAAGCTTATATGCGTCAAAAGGTACACCAAGGTATTTAGGAGGCACGGTTGTCCATTCTATACCAGCATATTGAGTCGGTGTACATCCCCATAAATCAAACCAAAGACCTGAGCTTTTTGACCAATTTATGTGGGCTCTAGAAGCCATACCAAATTTTTCAGTCAATGATAGCACCTTGTCAATGCTCAGTTTGTCTGAGCAGAAAAAGGCAAGATCATCTGCGTAAGCCAATACATTGAGTTCATTGCCCAAATGGTTAGAGCCATGACTGTCACTGCATTTTAGAATGCTTATACACAATGGCCCTAAATAAAGGGCAAATAGGAGTGGGGATAACGGACAACCCTGTTTTGCAGAGGAAAGAATAGACACCGGCTCAGAGAGATTACCAGTAACAATTATATTGGTAAAACAGTTACTCTAGCACATGCGCACACCTTTGTAGACAACGGAGCCAACATTGACGTGTTATAAAAGTTTGAAAAGGAACGCGTGGTTCACTCGGTCAAATGCTTTTTGCTAAATTGATCTGAAGCAATGCAAAGTGGTCACAGTGGGACGAGCACTACTGAAGAGCTGTTCGGACTAGATGCAAGTTTGTTTGTATGGAACGGCCTTTTAATCCACAAGTCTGTTAGGTCGAATAAGGAATGCCATTGCATACAGGAGTCGATTAGATAAGACTTTTGCATAAATTTTGTAGTCTACATTCGTCATTGTAACGGGTCTATAGCATTCTACAAACCGCAATTTTTCTTTCTCACTACTTTTAGAGATTGATGTAATATGACTTTTGGCAAATGATTGTGGTAGGCAGTCTTCATCAGAACTAGCAGTAAATATAATAAGTAAAACTGGGATTAATAGAAATTCAAAAGCTTCATAAAATTCTTCGGAGATTCCATCAGGACCTGGTGTTTTGGAAAGCAGTAACTGATCAATGGAAAGTTCTATTTCTTGTTGGGTAAATGGTCTACTAATAACAGAACCATCATCCTCTGAGAGAGGGTTAACTAGGGAGATTATATTTGTCCGAACATCACGATTTGGCATGTGAGCCGAGCTGAACAGCGTTGTATAATATCTTTCAAATTCTTTGATAATCTCTTCAGTTTTTGTCAGATGCACGTCATTTGAATATATATCTGAGATATGCTTTGAATTTTCATGCCGACGCTCATCAAGTAACGCCTCGCGCGTTGGCTCTGACTGCAAGGCACGGGTTGCACGAGAGCGAATGCGAGCACCTCTATAGCGTTCAGCGTCGTATTTTTGAAGATGGCTTTTAACAAGGGTTATTTCATTTATATATGTGCCAGGCCTTTTTTATTCCAGCTCATGAAGGTTATAAAGCAACATTTTTCTTCGCGCTTTTTGACATACGACCTGATCTAGCTAATTTTGATGGCTATGTCTCGAATGTCCAGTTTAAACTTTTCCCAGGCTGCAAATGAGTGTAAATTCTTAGAAAAGCAAGATTCTAGCAATGAACGTACACTAGATATGAAGTCTTTATCGCTAATTAGGCTTACATTAGGCTTCCGTAGTCTCCACTTCGGTTTGAAATTAGTGCGACCATTATCACCAAAGCGGCCAATCACCATGCAGTGATTAGAGAATGAAATAGGCTGCACTTCACATGAAATACGGCAATTTAGCAGTGCTGAAGAAACATATATGCAATCCAGGCTAGTATGGGAACGGCCTTGGAAACGTGTACAGGAGTACGAACTACCAGCACAAGACCAAGTATCAAGAAGGCCAGCGTTATCAGTGATGTATGTTAGCCCTTCAGCACTCTTATCCCGCCTGATAACTGACTGAGCACGATCAGATGGATGGCATACAGAATTGAAGTCTCCTATGAGAACCACCGAACGATCGCAATCTAGCACGTTAGCGATAACTTCAAAACACTTAACTCGATTAGCTTCATCACTGAAAGCATAAACATTAAGTAAACGCCACCGTACACCATGACACTGAAAATCGCAACTTATGAAGCGGCCTTGGCTGTCGACGTTATAAATGAGACCAGAAAAAGGAAGATTTCTCTTTAGAAACAAAAAAAAAACAACCCGCGGAAAAGCGAACAGAGTGCGATATGCAAACAAAGTAATCTGTGAGGAAAGGCTGCAGGGCATTGCCGGTCATCTGATCGCTCTCCAACCTTGTCTCCTGAATGGCGAAAAAGTCAAAGCGGCCATGAGATGGTAATCGGCGCAGCTGTACCTGTTTCTGCCGAGATCTCAGACCTCGTACATTCAAAGTTGCAAAGCTCAGTTGCTGTGACAGCGCCATGGTTACTGACAATTGTTTTAGGTATGTTGCATCGAGTTTAGTGACGACTCTTGAAAGGTGACACCTGGGACCTTGATCGTCGAGATCTTCCCATCTTCTTAGATCCTCTACGACGAGGTCCTTTCAAGGAAGAATCGCGGCCTTCCGTTGTCTCCCCTGACCTTGTCTCGCACATCGCACGACACTTTGCCACTGCACGAGAACCAGGCGCACCTGCAGTATAATGCTCGCTAGGCTCTGGCCCAGCGCTCGGCAGATCAAGCGTATACGCATGGCAGGGGCACTCACATCACCACTTTCTTGCGGAGCAAGTGATCACATTGCCCTCCTAAACCAGACCTTCCGTCTATTCCCCTCCCACCTCAACCCCTTAACTCGCTCCGAGCCCGTAAAGATTTTCTCCGACAGGACACACGCGCTCTTATCCCCCCGTGTGTCTGCTCCCTCCCCCTTCACCTTAGTAGGGCGGAGGAAGTTGTGCTTAGGAGGCTTCGGGCCGGGGTGGCCCTTACACCGGCTTTGATCTCAAGGTGGAACTGGTCGCATTTACCACTGGGTGCTAGGTGTCCATACTGCTCCGTCCCTGTGATAGAATCAGATGCATACCATCTAATATAGACTTCTACTGGTTTACAATCGGAACGCTCGCGTCTCCTACTACAAGCCAGCCTCCGCTAAAGTGTGACAACCAGCTATGACCGCTGGATACATGATAACAGATTCCACAAAACACTGCTTCAATTCATACACAACACAGGCCTCACAGCACAAATATAATATATATATATATATATATATATATATATATATATTGCCGCGACGCTATCTGTGCCCAACCACGCTGACGACAAAGACAACGACCTCGAGCTTGCAAGCGAGGTGCTAGAGAAGACGAAGTTTTGAACTGAGCGCTTTGTCCTCATTGCCTCAATTAAATACCGCTCTTCGCTCTTGTCTCCAGTGAGCCGTGACACTGGTGGAAGTGCTGGGTATCGCATCCTCGCCTAATGATTGGGACGACTCCGGCGAGTAGCCCTGCATCCAGCCCTTCAAGACATCATCCACGCGTCGAGACACCTGTGCACCGCGCAAGCCGCCGCCTGCAAGGTCTGTGCCCGGAATTCGGTCCCTTGCAAGGAAGTTTGTCAGCGACCGCACCGACTCAGGAAATGGCGCTTGCAAGTACAACACAGGTGACTGTTCAGAACAATCTAGTCCCCAAAAGCTTCCGCGGTGACACGTATGAAGACGCCGAAGACTGGCTGGACCAGTACGAACGCGTGGCTAGGGTCAATCAGTGGCGTCCAGACCAGAAGCTTTCCAATGTGTACTTCGCTCTTGACGGTAGCGCAAGGACGTGGTTTCAAAACCGCGAGGCACATTTGACTACGTGGGACGAATTTTGCCGTCGGCTAATTGATACCTTCGGAAGCACTGATCGCCGAGATAATGCACAACGCCTTCTCGAGTTGCGCATTCAGAAACCCAACGAAAGTGTCTCCATGTTTGCCGAGGACATGTCTCGTTTGTTTCGCCGCGCGGATCCCAACATGCCTGATTCGAAGAAGCTGAGCCATCTCAAGCGCGGCGTCAAAGAACAGCTATTCGCTGGTCTCGTGCGAAACCCGCCTACAACAGTGGAAGAATTTATTAAGGAAGCCACAGCAATTGAGCGGGCGCTCCAGCAGCGTAGCCGGCAAAACGAACGCCTAACTAACGATGCACCTGCAGGAGCCGCAGTTCTGGCAGTGACCGACGAGACCTCGCTGCGTCAGCTGATCAGAGACATTGTTCGCGAGGAGATTGCGAAGCAAACTGCGACACCGAAGGAGTTTACTGTTGCTTCGGTCGCTGAAGTTGTCCGCCAAGAAATCCGGCAAGCATTTGCATCTCCTGAGCCACTCCCTGAACCGTGTCCCGAGCCGCGCTTCGAGCCGCGCTTCGAGCCACGCTTCGAGCCACGCTACGAGCCACGCTTCGAGCCACGCTACGAGCCACGTGCATATAGCTACGCAGACGCTGTCCGTCGCCCTCTTTCTACCGTGCCAGTACAGCAGTACCACCAGCGGCCACCTACTGCTGCCTGGATACAGAGAGAGCATTTCAGGCGACCCCAGCTTCGCAGGACCGACGCATGGCGCACTGCTGATCGCCGACCATTGTGTTTTCACTGTGGCGAACCAGGGCACATTTATCGTTTTTGCCCTCATCGCCAGGGTGGCATCCAGGAAATGTCACCTGCTACTCCGCGACAGTTTCCAGAGAGAAATGCACGCTTCGACGACAGCATCACTCGGGAACAAGGCAGCTCAGCTAATCTCCGGTCGCGCTCGCCGTCTCCGTTACGCTATTCTTCGCCGGACCGTCGCAGTTTCGCCGACGTGGTAAGAGGCCGCTCTCCAAGCCCACGGCGGGGAAACTGAAATCAGCGACCTCCGGGGGGAAGGTTGCAAGTCGTCGAACCGCCGAAAATCCCCCATTACTGAGCAAGGAGCAGAGCAACCCGGAGAAACGGAACACCGACGAATTTGTGAGTGCCGACCTACTCTTAACGATTGATGGACACGACGTGACGGCTTTGGTTGATACTGGCGCAGACTTTTCGATAATGAGTGAGCAGTTGGCAGACCGGCTTAAGAAAGTCAAAACGCAATGGACGGGCCCTCATATTCGAAATGCCGGGGGCCAGATAATGACACCTACAGGAAAATGTACTGCACGACTCCAGATAGGAAATACAGCTTTTGTCGCCTCTTTTATGATTTTAAAAGAGTGCTGCAGATCACTCATCCTTGGAATGGACTTCTTGCGGGAGTACGGCGCCGTGGTTAACATACGGGATGGCGAGATCACCTTATCGAACAGTATAGACACGAGCCACGACGACGAGCGCCAACGTACATCGTTACGTGTCACCGACGACGACGTCTGCATACCACCACTATCATGCAGTCTTGTCTCCGTCAATTGCGGAGAACAGTTTGACAAGGACGGTGTAGCCGAACAATTAACTGCACTTCTGTTCCATCAAGGTGTTGCTATCGCTCGGGGTATCGTCAGCCTAATCGGTGGTTGCACAGAGGTACTACTGACAAATTTTACTAATGAACGCCGGCACATCAGTAAAGGCACCGCTGTGGCATACTTTGACGAAATTGACCACGTTCAATACTGCTTTGCTGTCAAAGAGGAATCAACCACCGATACGATGCCACATGCACCCGTCGTCGACGTTGACCCAGGTTTAGCGCCGCAACAGAAACAAAGTCTCAGGGAACTGCTTGACCATTTTAAGGACTGCTTTTCTACAACGTCCCGAGTGCGTCAAACACCACTGACAAAACACCGCATTATTACGGAGGAAACAGCAATACCCATCCGGCAGCATCCGTATCGCGTGGCTGAGAAAGAGCGTGAAGCAATACAGCAGCAAGTCAAGAAAATGCTAGAAGATGATGTCATCCAGCCGTCAAAAAGTCCTTGGGCGTCACCCGTGGTACTCGTTAAGAAGAAGGATGGTAGCCTGCGGTTTTGTATCGATTATCGCAAGCTCAATCGGATTACGAAAAAAGACGTGTATCCCTTACCACGCATCGACGATTCCCTCGACAGGCTACGGCATGCTCGGTACTTCTCGTCAATGGACTTAAAGAGTGGGTACTGGCAAATAGAGGTCGATGAACGGGATCGCGAAAAGACTGCTTTTGCGACGCCTGATGGGCTCTATGAATTCAAAGTTCTCCCTTTTGGTTTGTGCTCCGCCCCAGCCACGTTCCAAAGGCTAATGGATACCGTTCTCTCTGACCTTAAGTGGAAGACTTGCTTAGTGTACCTAGACGATGTGATTCTTTATTCTGCCACATTTGATGAACATCTCAGACGGCTACGGTTAGTTCTTCAAGCCATACGGTCCGCTGGGCTTACTTTAAAACCTGAAAAGTGTCACTTTGGCTATGAAGAACTGCAGTTTTTGGGTCACGTTGTAAGCCACACAGGTGTCAGACCTGATCCTGAGAAAATCGCAGCTGTCGCAAAGTTTTCAAGGCCTACGGACAAGAAGGCAGTCAGACGCTTCCTGGGCCTATGCGCATATTACCGGCGATTTATTGCGGGTTTTGCACGCATCGCCTCACCGCTGACTTGCCTAACCAGAGAAGATGTCGCGTTTGTGTGGGGCGAGGAGCAGGAGGCGGCATTTAACGAGTTGCAGCACCGTCTACAAACTCCACCTGTTCTTGCCCACTTTGACGTGGATGCGCTCACCATGATCCACACCGACGCCAGCAACGTGGGTATGGGCGCCGTCCTTGTTCAGCGGCAAGACGGCGCTGAGCGAGTCATCGCTTACGCGAGTAGAACACTGTCACGTGCCGAATCGAACTACTCCACCACAGAGAAGGAATGCTTGGCTGTAGTATGGGCAGTTACCAAGTTCCGCCCGTACATATACGGCCGCCCATTTCAAGTCATAAGTGACCACCATTCTCTCTGTTGGTTGACCAACATGAAAGATCCATCTGCACGTTTGGCACGCTGGGCCCTACGGCTTCAAGAGTACGACATGACAGTGGTCTATAAATCGGGACGGCAGCACTTAGATGCTGACTGCCTTTCCAGATCGCCGATCGAGTCGTCAGGCGGAGATGATGAAGAATCCATAGGCTTTTTAGGAGTTGTTGATGCGGCCACCATCTCTCAACAACAACAAGAGGACCAGGAGCTCGCTTCTGTAATTGATTTCTTAGAAGGCCGCACCACAAACAAGCCTGGATTGTTCTCAAGGGACCTGTCATCATTCTGCATACGCAACAGTGTTCTTTTTAGAAAGAACTTCTCTTCAACAGGGAACAGATATCTACTTGTCGTCCCTAAAACTCTCCGCAATGAAATATTGCAGGCCTGTCACGATGAAGCTACCTCAGGCCACCTCGGGTACACAAGAACATTAGCGCGGATCAAAGAGAAGTACTACTGGCCACGGCTTGCAGCACAGGTGAAGCACTACGTTCGAACGTGCCTTGACTGCCAGCGACGAAAAGTACCACCTGCGAAACCTGCCGGACTATTACATCCTGTTCCAGTGCCGGAAACGCCGTTTGCACAAATTGGGATGGACCTTTTGGGCCCATTCCCAATATCTGCCGCCGGAAATAAGTGGATCATAGTTGCGACAGACTACCTTACGCGATATGCAGAAAGCAAGGCACTTCCGAGCAGCACAGCAGCCGAGGCCGCACAGTTCTTCATTGAAAACGTCGTCCTGAGGCACGGTGCTCCAGCGGTCATCGTAACCGACAGGGGAACCACGTTCACGGCTGAACTTTTGCGAACTGTACTAACGCTCAGTGGCACGGCACATAGAAGGACGACAGCCTATCACCCGCAAAGCAATGGACTTACGGAGCGCCTCAACAAGACTCTCGCAGACATGCTGTGCATGTATGTCGATGTGGACCACAAGAACTGGGACCAAATATTACCCTACGTCACGTTCGCTTATAACACGGCTCGGCAAGAAACAACAAAAATGACACCATTCAGTCTCCTCCACGGTCGAGAAGTGACTACAATGCTGGATGCTATGCTGCCTCATGATTCCAGCGATTCCGAGACTGACGCCGCAGATTTTACAGCGCGCGCCGAAGAAGCAAGACAGCTCGCGCGCTTTCGCATAACTGGCCAGCAAGAGCGAGATGCTCGACGTTACAATCAACACCATCGATGCGTCGTCTACCATCCCGGCCAAAGAGTCTGGGTTTGGACTCCCGTACGCCGCCGGGGCCTCGCGGAGAAACTTCTACGCCGATACTTCGGACCATACAAGGTTCTACGACGCCTTAGCGACGTCAACTATGAAGTTGTTCCTGACAGCCCATCCTGCTCGAGGCGCCGTATGAACCTGCCTGAGACTGTGCACGTGGTGCGCATGAAACCCTATGTTTCTGAATGACACGGGTACTCTCTGGTTTGCTGATCACCGGGTGCTACCCGCCGAGCATCGGGTCGATGCTCCTTATGGAGGGGGCAAATGCCGCGACGCTATCTGTGCCCAACCACGCTGACGACAAAGACAACGACCTCGAGCTTGCAAGCGAGGTGCTAGAGAAGACGAAGTTTTGAACTGAGCGCTTTGTCCTCATTGCCTCAATTAAATACCGCTCTTCGCTCTTGTCTCCAGTGAGCCGTGACAATATCAAGAATTATGCCTTAACGGCAAGTCTTTATCGAAATAAAAATTTAATAAAAAAGTGATGACACGGTAGAGGAACGCACATCAGAACTTTCTTGTGGTGCGAGCGACGATACGATCGAGGCATCCACTACTTTTGCTGAGGAAAGTGGGAGGACACTGTCTGCACAGCTTCAGAAAGTTCCTGTTGTGGTGGTGCATGATTTTGAAGCGCGGTTGATGTAACTCCGCTTATTTCCTGCTGAGGCAACGCTGATGAATACCCTGAGCTACATGTGATGTCGTTGATCCGATTGCTCCTTCTGTTGACAAACCTACTGTTGAGTCGAGGACTTCCGTCGAGGGCCACCTCATCAGGGGGACGCGTGCCATGCCGGAGCTTATCGGCATATGTCAAAGCGCATTCATCAGCTGAGTGCCCAAATCGGCGACAACTATCACAATGAGGGGAACGACATTGACGGCGTATGTGTCCCACTTTATTACAGCGAAGACACAGTGGTGACCTTCCTTGGATTAAAACAATACATTCTATGCCACATGTTGTCAAAAGATGTGGCACCTCACTGACAGAGACACCATCATTCAATGACAGTACGACGTCCCGGTTGAAAGTCCGCATGTCTTCCATGTCTGCGACTCTCCAATTTTCAAGCTTGATTGACGTAACTTTTTCATATAATTGAAGCGCTTCCCTTATATATAGCCATCTTCTAAATGCTCAGAAAGCCACATGAGCTTCATTTTCACGGCTTTTGGGTCGGGGTCTATCACCATGCAGCGCCGGTTTTTAACTAGGAGCTCCCCATAGTTCGTACTGCCATACTGCTTTTGCACGTCACCATCGAAACATGCTACATCTGAAACTGTCCGATAGAGCTGATCTCTTTATGGTCAATGGGGTTGCGTAGAGTATCTCTGAAATCTTGGACGCGGTATGGACGTCCAGCAAGGTCGGCATGAAGAAAGACGGAATTCGCAACAAGCTTACCCGTAGATGGACGAGGAAGCACGGTCCGGTAACTATTACTACTGGCTGACGCCTGAATAGTACCTCGACCCAAGGCCGATTGATCCTTTTCGGTGGAGAGGATCAAAAAACAGAGCAGTTCGAAACGGCGTCTTCTTTTTCCATCTAAAGCCATGGCTCCTACATGGTTCTGGCTTATAGGCGTGCCTAGTGCGTGCCTGATTGCACACGTCACGTGGTCAGAGAAACGCGCTCGTACCACTGCTCGCGCGTTCAACGTCGTCGTCTTCCACAGCTTGCAGGCTTTCGCCTTTACGGTTTACAAACATCTAACTTACACTTACTTACTTTGTATAACAACTACTCTCGGGTGTTCAGCGTGTCAAAAGCAAAAGAAACTCTAAAATGGAGGAGCTCACAAGAATGCAGAAAAACTCAAACTTTTTCATAACATATTTCATTATAAAAAATTATCCACAGAGACCAATACATGTTGGAAACCAATTATGTGTCCCTTCGTACAGAATATGCAAATAAAGTTAGAGAAGTTGGATGCAGAACTGAGTTATTTCGAATGTCTTTCTTGCGTTGCACATTATCTGAATGGAACAAACTGCTCGGTAATGTTGCAACTATCTACGCAAGTTGTTTCAATTGGAGTGATGACATGTTGTACATAATTATGTTGTATTGCATCCTTGGTAATTATATTGCATATTATATTGTATTTTAACTAGTTTTCCTTCACTTGCATTGTGCCTTGATTTGTAATTCCAGCGCCTCCCCCCCCCCTCCCCCCACCAATGCATATGCCTATTGGAGCTGTGAGTAACGAAACAAATAAATAAAAGAAAAGAACGGCAAGTCCTTGAAACGGTGATGAACTGTTTGGCGACTTCTGTTTTGCTCCGCTGTTGATGGAACGGAGATGAAAGAAAAAAAAATCAGTGCCATTCCCGTCTGTGTAGGTGATTGACCAGCGGTGCTGTATATGTGGCGATGCACTATAGTAACGCGACAGCGTTAAGGGTGCCGTGTTGCAGAAAATACGGTGGTGGCGTCGGTGTCGGGGCGTGGTCCGGCCAAGAAAATCATCCTGAACCAACCCGACCACGCAGTCCCTCCGTGTGGCGCAAGGCGCTAGTGAAAAAAATTGAATTTCTCAAAGTAATAACAGTCAGAAAATCGTAAAGTATGACTTAAACACAATTTGCAGACATGATAACGTCAGATTGTTTTTTGAATGTACGAGGAAGCATAATTCTGTTACAAGGAAACTCAAACACAAACCCCTTTTCCAGCATTTATACCGTACGACAGCGGCGCGTCTGGGAAGTATACTTGCTAAAACACCATCCAGATGGCGCTCGCGTCCTCGGCAGGTCAACTTGGGACTTAGCCTGCCTAATGCGCTTTGGACACGCACGAGCCTAGTTGCACCTGCAAACAAATAATAAAGGAATGAAAAAAGGCCCTAGCGCCTTTACATTTTCATATAAGACGGCTTATATTGCCTTGAGAGTAGTGGCGTGGAGTAGAGGTAGAACACCCGACTTCAAATCTGAAGGTCGTAAGTTCGAATCCTGCCCCATTCCACTACATTTTCAGGCATGGAGTGGTGCCTGACACCGGCAATGAAAAAAAAATACATATTGCCGAGAGCTAGTGGGGCTATACTAGTTCAGGTGCAACCAAACTAGGCAGGCCCACTAAGCTTCATCAAAGTCACTCCCTCACCAGAACAGGAATTGGCCTCCCTGGTGCAGTATTCGGCCACTACCTCCCTCATGACTCCGACAATTAACCCATGGCCCTCAGTTCCCAGTGGCTGCGGAGCACCTGACCAAGGCGGCGGTCAGACCTGCTATACGCGGCAGAGGGTGCTAAGAATCTCTGGGTCAAGGCAGGCCGCCAATGGAAACTGAACCTGGCAACGTTCAACACGCGCACCCTCTCGAGTGAGGCTAGCTTAGCAGGACTATTTGAGGAATTATCAGGCATTGCCTGGGATATTATTGGCCTTAGTGAGGTTAGAAGAACTGGTGAGGCTTACACAGTACTGACTAACGGCCACGTCCTCTGCTACAGAGGTCTTCCAGATAAGAAAGAATCCGGGGTAAGATTTCTAGTGCATAACAACGTAGCGGGCAACATTGATGAATTCTACAGCATTAATGAAAGGGTAGCAGTCGTCGTAATAAAGCTGAATAGGAGGTACAAAATGAAGGTAGTACAAGCTTATGCCCCAACCTCTAGTCACGATGATGAAGAAATAGAACAGTTTTATGAAGATGTTGAACTAGCAATGAGAAAGGTGCAAACTCAGTATACTTTACTCATGGGCGACTTCAATGCAAAAGTGGGGAAAAAGTAGGTTGGCGAGCAAGCCATTGGCAACTACGGCATCGATTCTAGGAATGCAAGAGGAGAGATGTTAGTAGAATTCGCGGAAAGGAATAGGCTCCGAATAATGAATACCTTCTTCAGGAAGCGCAGCAACAGGAATTGGACGTGGAAAAGCCCTAATGGAGAAACAAGGAATGAAATAGATTTCATACTCTCTGCCGATCCAAGCATAGTGCAGGATGTAGAAGTGTTAGGTAAGGTTAAGTGCAGTGACCATAGGTTAGTGAGGTCTAGGATTTCTGTCAACTTGAAGAGAGAGAGAGTGAAATTAGTCAAGAGGAAACAGGCCAACCTAGAGGCAGTAAGGGTAAAAGCAGACCAATTCAGGCTGGTGCTCGCAAACAAATATGCAGCTTTAGAACAGGAAGATGAAGATAACATAGAGCTAATGAATGAAACCGCAACTAGGCTGATCTCAGAAGCAGCAATTGAAGTGGGAGGTAAGGCACCAAAGCAACCTGTAGGGAAGCTCTCCCAAGAAACAAAGGACCTAATAAAGAAACGACAAAACATGAAAGTGTCCAACTCAAGAGATCAGATAGAATTCGCTGAACTGTAAAAACTGATCAACAAGAAGAAAGTAAGGGATATTCGAAATTATAACGTGGGAAAAATTGAGGAAGCGGTAAAATATGGACGCAGCATGAAATCAGTAAGAAGAAAACTAGGCATAGGACAAGGCAAGATGTATGCACTGAAAGATAAGCATGGTAATATCATCAGCAATTTCGATGACATAGTAAAAGCAGCAGAAGAATTCTATACTGACCTGTACAGTAGCCAAAACAGCCAAGCTTCTTCCATTCGAAATAGTGATGAACCGGATACAGAAGCTCCTTCTATAACTAGCGATGAAGTAAGAAAGGCCTTGAAAGATATGACCAGGGGAAAAGCGCCTGGAGAAGATGGAATAACAGTAGATTTAATCAAAGATGGAGGAGATATCATGCTTGAAAAGCTTGCGGCCCTTTATACGCAATGCCTCACAACTTCAAGTGTACCAGAGAGCTGGAAGAACGCCAACATTATAGAGACGTTAAAGAATTGCAGAATTACAGACCCATTAGCTTGCTTTCAGTATTGTATAAAATATTCACCAAGATAATTTCCAATAGAATCAGGACAACACTTGACTTCAGTCAACCAAGAGAACAGGCTGGCTTCAGGAAGGGGTATTCTACGATGGACCATATCCATTCCATCAATCAGGTAATCGAGAAATCTGCGGAGTACAATCAACCTCTCTATATGGCTTTCATAGATTATGAAAAGGCATTCGATTCAGTAGAGATATCAGCAGTCATAGAGGCATTGCGTAATCAAGGAGTGGAGGAGGCATACGTGAATATCTTGGCAAATATCTACAAGGATTCCACAGCTACCTTGGTTCTCCACAAGAAAAGTAGAAAGATACCTATCAAGAAAGGGGTCAGGCAAGGGGACACAATCTATCCAATGCTATTCACTGCATGCTTAGAAGCTCTTAGACTGGGAAGGATTAGGAGTGAGGATCGATGGCGAATATCTCAGCAACCTTCGGTTTGCAGATGACATTGTCCTATTGAGCAACAATGGAGAGGAATTACAACAAATGATTGAGGACCTTCATCGAGAAAGTGCAAGAATTGGGTTGAAGATGAATATGCAGAAGACAAAGATAATGTTCAATAGCCTGGCAAGGGAACAAGAATTCAGGATCGCCCGTCAGCCTCTAGAATCTGTAAAGGAATATGTTTATCTAGGTCAATTACTCACAGGGGACCCTGATCATGAGAAAGAAATTTACAGAAGAATAAAATTGGGTTGGAGTGCATACGGCAGGCATTGCCAAATCTTGACTGGGAACTTACCACTGTCGTTGAAAAGAAAAGTGTACAATCATTGCATTCTACCGGTGCTAACATACGGGGCAGAAACTTGGAGGTTAACAAAGAAGCTCGAGAACAAGTTAAGGACCGCACAAAGAGCAATGGAACGAAAAATCTTAGGAGTAACGTTAAGAGACAGGAAGAGAGCGGTGTGGATCAGAGAACAAACGGGGGTAGACGATATTCTAGTTGACATTAAGCGGAAGAAATGGAGCTGGGCAGGCCATGTAATGCGTAGGATGGATAACCGGTGGACCATTAGGGTTACAGAATGGATACCAAGAGAAGGGAAGCGCAGTCGAGGACGGCAGAAAGTCAGGTGGGATGATGAGGTTAGGAAATTCGCAGGCGCAAGTTGGAATAGGCTAGCGCAAGACAGGGGTAATTGGAGATCGCAGGGAGAGGCCTTCGTCCTGCAGTGGACATAAATATAGGCTGATGATGATGATGATATTGCCTTGGGAAAAATTTCTTCCCAACGATGCATTTGTGTTTAAAAGTGAAGCCGACTTTAGGGTATCGGTGTAAGCTTGGTCTTTGTAAGCTGGCTTTCCCACGTTCTTTCTTGCAGTGAAGCCCACTCAGAAAGAAAAATGCGATGCGAACGGGGCCCGATAATGCTATCGCGTTCGACTCTTAAAGGGGAAGCTTAAGCGTCCTCCCATTTTATTGCGATAACAACTATATGGACTCTCCCAGCGCATTTTCGCCGTCGCCGTGATGTTCCGTATAAAGTCCAACGATGATAAAATCGTCGCCGCGCGCCGTGCGGTGTTTGTGCGAGTGAAGGCGTGCGAGTTTGAACCGGCAACCGCAGCTTAATCTCACGCACGCGACAGAGAAAGGCGGCCGGAAGCACAGGCTCTTCGTGCACGCGCGAGGAAGGAGGCTACGGAGATTGGAGGTGGGGGGAGGGTGCGTTCTCCTAACGCTGCTGCTGCTCACGGAGCTACCTTGAAAGCCGCGGCGTAGCCAGGGGGTGGGGTGTTGGGGGGGGGGGGCGGTTCAAACCCCCCCCCCTCTCCGAAATTTTATTGCGATAGCAATTATATGGACGCTCCAAAGCAGATTTCTGCCGTCGGCGTCGCCGTCGTCGTCGCCGTCGCCGTTGCCGTGAGGTTCCGTATGACGTCAGTAGAGATGAAATCATCGCCACGCGCCGAACGCTGTATGTGCGAGTGAAAGGCCGCGAGGGACGCGCGCTTTCACGGGGAGTGAACGCACGGCGAAGAAAAAACGCGCGTTCTGCGCCGTGCTCCCTTAAGGGCTGCAGAAGTAGGAGTCTCTTTCCTCCTTTACAATCACCATATATGTAGAACAAACGCGCTTTCTTCCGACGCGCGAAAGGCCGTGGCGGGGAGGGGGGAGGGGGAGGCGACGTTTAGCTGCGGCATCAAGTGAATATTTATATCAGAGGCTCCGGCAACACTCACCAACGCCGTACGCATTTTGTGCGAACGCGGGAAAAACGCCGACGGCGTCGACAACAGTTCTGCGTGTTGCCGGTGCTGCTGCATGTCCAAGGTTAAACACCCGATAAAGCTACTCTCATTACTCCGTATAGCTCTCTACAAATTTGCTATCGCAATTGATGCTACACCTTTCAGGTGAAACTGCGACAACTTTTTTTGCGCAACCCCCCCCCCCCCCCCTTACCCACCTTTTGTTCTCGTCGCTTCGCGCTGACATAATTCAAGACACCGGTGCTACTATCACAATCTCATTCCTGGGCGCTTCCGTTTGTGTTGGTAATTTACAGCGTATCATGTCTGCATACGAAAAAAACTGTCACGGTGTTTGTCAAGGCTTTGACACTCTGTGATGTTTTGGGTGAGAATATGGCGGCCGCATTCTGAAGCAACAAATGCGCAACAAATGAAGCAACAAATGCGGCAGCCGCATTTTAGATGAAGGCGAAAATGCTCGAGGCCCGTTTACTTAGATTTAGACCCCAGGTGGTCGAAATTTCTGTACACATTTCTGCCGCTTCCCTTCAGGTGCCGGTTAGCCGCGCTCGCGCAGGATTTTAGGCTATGTTCACACTTGCTCTCGAAGCTGGCGGAAGCGCCAAAATCTTGCAAAAATCCGCTCGCCTAGGCGGCAAAATGGGCAAAAAAACAGTCGGCCAGCCAAATCGGTCTCGGACCGATTTTTTCGCCAGGGCGAAGCGGAAACGCGGCTGAACGTCGTTCTGCTAGACCGGAAGTTACACTAGCATGTAAACATCCGGTCGTAAAATTGAACATGGCGCCAAAAGTGTAGGCTTCAATGCTGATCGACGCGATCAAGAACCACCCCTTGCTCTTCGACAAGAGTGGTACTAAAACGTACTGCCAGCAATACTCGCGATAGTATTCAACGTCGCGCAACCGGAGGCGCGGCAACGAAGCCTTGGCGTGACCCAACTTCAAACACTTTTGCAAAGCCAGGCGAACCCACCACCGCCGTTTCCGAGGTGTCCGCGTCTTCCGTTTATTCATTGTGCATTTCTAGAAAACAAGTAGGTAGAAGTATAAAAACCACTTCTTCTTCCACTTCTATGGCAGACAATAGTTAGGCAGATTCCTCGTTGGCACTCCATAATTCTCCTCGCACGTGCACAGTATGTTGCAGAAGTCGCGGGCTGCTTTTCTCGTCGCGACGATAGATTGGGAGCGTAGGTCTCACGTAGGACGCGCAGGCTTCGGCGAGCCCCAACACAAGGGCCAGCCTGGGTTTTAGCTTTGGTGTTCCCGTTGCCGCTTTGGTGTCCTGGAGGCGCCGAAAATAATACGAAATGATGAAATGTTATTACAACTTCTAAATAAAAGCTATTAAAGAAATATGATCACGCCTAGGCACCAACCTGTGACTCAGAGCTAACGCGCCCGTGTGAGGCGAATTACGGAACGCCAACGAGGAATTTACCGAAGGTCGCAGATGAAACGCGAAGTTGCGCGAAATGATCACTTTTGATGACGGGTGGGCCAATGAATGAACATACCACTCGAAATAGTGCGATAATGAGCGCCATCACGCCTACAAACGTACGCCGACTAGATGGATGTGGACGAAAGCGGCAGCGGCGGCCGCGGCGGCCGCCGCGGTAGCAAAACAAATGTGAACAACTTGGACATGCGCGGAAAAGATTTTCCGGCCACTTGGGCCTTTCCGGCCGCTTTGGCCTTTCCGCCCGCTTGCCGATTCCCAAGTGTGAACGTAGCCTTAGTCTGCGCGCGAAACGTCTCTTGTTTGCGATTGCGCCCCTACGGAAGGCTGGTAGTTACTGTTGTGTTGTTGAATCCCAAACCAGCAATTACGGAAGGCTGGTAGTTGCTGTTGTGTTGTGGAATCCCAAACCAGCAATGTACACACGAAGGGGTTGATGCCAGCAGTGAAATTCCACCGACTCGCAACAGAATGCACGAAACAGACAGTCGACAAGCATGGATTACTGCTGTGCGCAGCACAGCGTAAGTAAACTCTTGTTGCAGGCGTTGACAGTTCTCGTCGGAGTTCACGCCTCCTCAGAAATTGATTATGTGCACTATGCACTGAACAAGACCGAACTTCATTCCTGCATTACTAGTACACCAATCAGTCGAGATTCTGCGAGGTACAAGGCCGTTTCCTGTTTGCACCGGCGTAAGTGAAGCAGAAATGAGTTGCACGCACTACTTAAAACTCGTACCCATGCCATATCTATGCTGTGTGGTGAAATATCCTGTACAATTCTCAATCTGTTCACGTAAAGGCAAATGACGGCTGCACGCTCGCACACAGCGGAAGACACAGTGGCCCATGCATTTGCCGCAGGAAATGCAACCCTCTCGTATGAGGAAGCAGGGCGACGAAAGCTTCGAAAAAAAAAAAGCATTACGCGTTTTGGCGCGTATTTAAGTTTTCTAGCGCAAAGACGCAGCGAATACGCTATTGCTATGGGAGTAGGTATAGCCTTGTCACACGTGCATTTTCACGTACATAGCCGTCCTTGACTTGTGAAACGCACTTCGCCCCGACGAGGACGACGCCATCTACACTTAACGGAGATTAATAATTAATGATGTCTTCGTCGATCGGGCGGGTCGTCTCAATGATGCGCTTTCGAAGTCTGGTCCATTCAGTGGTGCGATGCGAGACCGTTGCTGCAAACGCCCACTGTACATGTCGTACCTACTGTATTTTACTGCGCTTACTGTACTTTTTACTTAATTTCTTGACAAGCACACGCACACGCGAGGGGGGGGGGGGGGGGGGGGGAGTCCCATGTCTTTGATATCCATGTATAGAGTCAGCTTAAACTACCGCTATGTATTAGCGATCACGTCACGTAGAGGAAAGCAGGCGCTTGCCACCCCCCCCCCCCCCCCCCCCCGACAAAATTTCTGCCTACGCCCCTGCTTGAAAGCGATCTGCGCCGCGAGTGAAGCGGGCGCCCGCGGCGGCTTCATCTTGAAAGCGATCTGCGATGAGCCAATGGGCATTCGCCGAGTACCGGTAGCGTCGTATGCGCTGCGCTTTCGACGTTTAGTTCGCGTTGAAGCGAGAGCCTGAGCGAAGATCAGTTTGCTCGTTGCCGTTGGCGCGATTTCTCACCCCAGCGTTTTGACGAGCTCCCGCGGTCATCGAGCGAGATCTGTTCATGTTTATCTGTGCGCGCGTGACACTGTGCTTGTCTATTTAGTTGGTAAGCGAATATTTACAACTTTATAAGGCCGATAAAACTACTGTCCTTACTTCGTAGCTGTCTACTAATTTGCTATGACAATCGATGCTTCGCCTTTCGGCCGAAACTGCGACTTTTTTGTTATTTAAATAAAGACACATACCTCATAGATTGTCATTTTCTGCAGTCTTTATTATGTTGTCACTAAGGTGACTATAGCTTTGCTGTCACTATGGTTGATAACCATGGGTTCTGCACGAACGTCAAGTCTGTGCAGGACCGTAGACGTGTGGTAAGCCCACCCTATGTTTACATAGCACTGAATGCCGAACCTTCCCAATAAAAACGCCAAGAAACACTTTCCGTCTGGCCGAGACAGGTTTACGTTGAAATCACCCGAAATTACGATGGACATGGACTCGGCGTTAGCAGCCTCCCGCCGCCTTCGCGCCCGTTCCCGCTTCTGCTCGCAGCCGTCCGTCGTTCTTTGTAGGCTAACTGTTCTTCCTCGGTCCGCACAATACGCGGGCTACCCCTCACATGACTGGAACGCAACGGAGAACCGTCCCTATGAAGTGCGTGACGTCACCAGCCAAAGAGATTCACCTAGTGGCAATTTTCAGTTTTTTGCGCAACGGAGGCAACTGTGAATGAAGATGACGACAACGAACGCGCGAGTGCGTTCGCGCTTGCGTAGAGGGGCGCCAACCAGCCAGCTGTGGAAGAAGAACGACGCTCGAGCCATTGCTGATGATGATTAGTTTTGATGATGACAGCGCGCTCGGTGTACACACGCAGCGATCCGATGGCAAATAGCGTATAACAGCTCCACTGTAAAGCAGCATTGCGCAGCGGGCGCAATGCTCGGGAGAGGGAAATAGAAAATGTGAGCGAGACAGAGAAATAAATTGTACAGCACCAACGCGATAACGCGCAGAGCTGCTGCCGACGCCGCCCGCGTTGCCTAGCCGTGCATGCGCCAAAGCAGTAGCGATGAGATCACCTCGCGTTGCGTAGTAACCGCCGGCGCAGGTGCGCGCTCGCTTCGCCCGACACGGCTCCTGCCTGCCTGACTGCGTTTGTGGCATGCCAGAAACGCTGTCGCTCGTAGGCGCCGACGCGTGCAGCGCTAGTCACGCGAAATGTCGCGAAAGGGAACGTACCTCCAAAAATTATCGCTCGAGAATACCTTCCCTACATGCGTAGTTAAGTTAAAGCAAGTTAAGACCTAGCAGCAACCAAGTTAATACCTAGCAGTAGCAGCGAGTAACACTTGAGGATTGACACTTTCGCTGTGCCTAAGCTTTGTACGACCGAGTGCAAGCTTGCCCGGTTTTTATGCTTTCTCTTGTTTTATGCATTTTAAGCTCCATATATGCTCTCATTCAATTTGCGAGCATACTCGTGCGTTAATGCATAAGGACATGCGTGTGTAATATATCCTATAGCATTAGGACTTCTGTCGTGCTGTATTTATTTTTCGCTAAAGTACGTATGCACTTCAATGGACTGGGCTCGGCAGCACAGTTCGGAGCACGATGCTTAACTACGTTCTCATCCTTCTACTGGTGGTTGTCGCACTTCACGGAAGGAGCAACCTTTCCCTCCTGTGGTCACTATACGACAAGGTCGACGACACTGACCATGCGCGAACACGAGCCTGATGCGGCTTCGGTGTTACCACAACCATCGCTGCCGGTCCCAGCGCACTACAATGGAAAGCTACCCATGCCATTTCCAGAGGATCCTTTTGGTGCACCATTCCACATCTGGTACATCAGCGGGACGGCACGAAGGGCACACCTGGAAGCTTGCGCGCTTCAGTGGGCTGGACAGTACCGTTCGGAGCTCGATTATAAACTCTGCGCACTTCCTTCTACAGGTTGGTGACAAATGGTCCTTTGTTAAATTTATTAGAAGCAGTCGTGTTGCTCTAGTTGTGCTGCTGAGCCCCCCCCCCCCCCCCCCTGCGTACTTTTTTGCTACCTAGAGTCTATTAGAGTGATTACTTTTAACGCGATAGCGTTTAGGGCCCCGTGTTGCAGAAAATCCGCCGTCGGCAACCGGCGTGTGATCGCGGGTGGCGGAGAAAATCATCCAACCACATCGACCGCGCAGGCCCTTCACGTGGTGCAAGGATTTGGTGAACAAAAATTGAATTTCTCAGAGTGAAATCCGTCAGAAAAATGGTACGACTTGACCATTCAGTGTCGGATTCGCCGTCGGATTGTGTACGAATCGGCGTCGGATTGTAATTTGAATGTACAAGAAAACATAATTCCGCTACGAGGAAACTCAAACACAAACTCCTTTTCCAGCATTTCTACCAGACCTGCGCGCGTCGAGGCAATAGCAAACAATTATTAAAATAATAAAAAAGATGCTAGGGCCTTCACATTTTAATATAAGACTACTTATATTGCCCCTGGAAAAACGTATTTCCAGCAATGCATTTCAGTTTAAAAGTGAAGCCGACTTTAAGGAAATCGGTGTAAGCTTGGTCTGTGTAAGCTGGCTTTCCGACGTTCAGTGTTGCAGTGAATGAAGCCTACTTGCCATATGCAAATGATGCGATGCAAACGGGTCCCGATAACGCTATCGCATACTACTCTTAAAGGCGAAGCTTAAGCGTCCTCCAATTTTTTTACTGCACTTGAGTGGCGATGTCGAGAAAAACCTTGGGCCTCATAAGACTGAACTGATACTAGCGGTCGTCACCGATATTAGGACAACACATTGAGCCTTGAAACGGGTCCTAAAGATGTGCAGCTAAGGCTTTTGCAGATTAAAAACTACGCTTGCGTCACTGCGGCAATGCCAGCAACAGGTAGAAAAAGCGAATCAGCTGTTTACGCTGTGCGCAAGGAATTCAGAGATGCACAGCAAGGTTATTGATCTTGAAAATAGAAGCCACCGAAACAATATCTTCATTTAGGGTCTCAATGAAACTGAAAAATAATTGAAAGCCCTTTCTTAAAGAAAGATGGTTGAACGCGAAGCTGTCACCCATACAAACTGAATGAAAGTCCAAAGCCAGCGACCACGCAACTAGCTCAAGAAATGCTGAGCGACCTGATGCGACGCATATGTGATTAGATTGCTTGTTTAGGATTGTATTTTTTTTAACGTTGAAGTTGAATGAAGACACATTTCGTTAGGTTGCATAGCCTTTATTTTAGATCATGTGGCCGTTGATTACACGCTCACACTTTCACGGACTGCATGCCACTGCCGTTACATGGGAACGGCCTTACGGGCACGATCGCGCTCACGCTTACGTTCGCGTACGGCGAACGTAAGCGTGACCTACCCATGGTGACAGCAGGGATTGCATTGCGTGACGCGCGTAAAGCCCGGGATACATGGAGTGAAGTTTCCCGACGAACTTCACGCGTCAAGTAACCACGCGGCGACACGACGCAGCATGTTCGCTGTGTCGCGATACATGCGGCGAACGCCGCCGCGCGTTGGCCAAGGTAGACCTTGCGTTGGCCGTCGTGTTGGCGGCGGTCCCGGCCGCCCGCTTCAAACTGAATTTGGCGTTGTCCTTGTAGAATTCACTTCGTTGGTAGCAAATGACTGCGTAAACGGCTTTCGCTTAGTCTCAGGCCGCTTCGACGACAGAGTATTACGGAGAACCTTGAGTAGCTTTCGAGATCGCTTCTCGTTTCGAACGCGTCTAAACCGAACGATAGAAATATCTGATGGCAGCGTCATGTATCGGGGAAGTCGGGAGATAGGCGTGACGACAGCATGCGGCCTCTGAGATCAGAAGATTTCTGTTGAAGGCTGTTGTAGAGAGCTTGCACTGCTTGTCTGTTTCCCCGCCGATCACCGGATATGGGATGTACAAATACAACGCGATTCCTGAGGGATCATACTCGGAACTACTTTGTCGGTGCAGCGACATGCAGTAACGGCAACACGAACGCGATTGCAGACGACACGAAAAGGCGCACGCGCGAAACACCAGCATGCATTGCGACCGGAACTAGTGCCTCCTGATTGGCTGTCGTCCACCGCTGCGCACTAGACGCTTCCGGCGGCGGCGTTCGCCCGACGAAAATGTCTGGACAGGCAGATCGGCTGCGGACGGCAAATTTATTGACGCCGGCCATCGGGCGTTCGCCGCCCGACGAAGTTTGTCGCTCGGACGCCGGTTATGCGCTCCATGTACTCCGGCCTTAATGCAGTGCAGATATATACAGTTCGTCTGGGTAGCATGGCGTTGCAGTTTCAATCGTTCTTATCGGTACAACTGCGAATGTAAACTGTAGTGTTGTACGACTGTGTGCGCAGATGCACATAGTTCCATTGTGTAAGGTGGCTTTCCTGCAGTGCGTTTTGAGCGCTCACGGACGAATCATTGAGACATAGAACGCTTCGCTAAAAAAAAATAAAAAACAGATTGTAATTCTGCGGATACTTAAAGGGCCCCTAAACCACCCAGAGGTCGAAATTTAGCTGTGGTGTTGCAGTTGTGCAAGAGTCTATACAACGGACACGTGGCCGCGAGAATTTTCGAAATGGTGCCGCAACAGCGGAGTTACACGCGTTTCATTATCGCAAAACGGCCCTCGCTTGTTTCGCTCTTTCCTTTGCTACTCTCCTCGTCTGCTGGTCTCTCCTCCTCCCCGAGTGCTGCTCCAAATGTCCCGTGACATACGTCATCGCCAACTCGCTTCTCAAAACACCTCCCACTTCCGGTTAAGGCATGTCCATGCTAGCGGCAAATATACCGACGGCGAACTGGCCTCCCATGCCCTAGAACGTCTGCCGCGCGAGAGGTGTCCAAAGTAGACGGTAGTTCGGCCAGCGCACCACCCGCAGCACAATCAACGGGCCAATCGACGACTGCGAAGCAGCGCTCTTCCGCCACTGGTGACTAAAACATCGGCTGCATACAGCTTCTGTTCCAAGCAAAATAATTTTCCCTAGATAAAGTGATGCGTAAATTGTACATTTTATGAAGAACGATATCCACTGTCAAACGTTAAACATGAACTCGAGAGCTCCGATACTTGTCCAGCTCAGCTGCCGTGCACGGCTACCGACGGCAGACGACCGCCTCGGCTGTGCTCGCATCGCAGCCGACGGTGCCACTAATATAAGCGCGTTTTCATCTTCATGTACAATTATTGCGAAGAGCCATAACAACGGTAAGAAAATATTGCGGCTTGTGAGCGTCGGTAATTCATTCCGAAGCGCCGTCCGTTTTAGCATTGAAGTGAGCCTGAAAAGGACTAGCGACGATATCGGCGCCGTCGAGCGATCGGCGGTGGTGAGGCTACCGCACAAATGGGTCCCGGTCTCATCCTCTCTACGGCAAGGAAATCTCGCCTTTTGCGAGGAAAACCGCCGTCGAACGGCGGCCCGCGAATGGCAAACGGCATGCGGCGAGTTACCGTGCCGGCGGGGACGTGGACTCAGCGCTTTTCGGCGAGCCGCTGTTCAGGGGCGTAGCCAGAAATTTTCTTTTCAGGGGGGCGGGGGGGTTCACCGGCCCGACCGGGGGAGGGGGGGCAAGCGTATACTTTTCTCTACGTGATGTGTTCGATAATAACTATCGGTAGTTTACCCAGACACTATACATGTATATCAAAAACAAGGGACCCCTCCCCCCCCCCCACCCCCCTCGCGTGTGCGTGTGCTTGTGAAGAAATTGAGTAAAAAGTAAAGTGAGCGCAGTAAAATAGAGTAATACGACTGGTGCAGCGGGCGTTTGGAGCAACGGTCTCTAATTGCGCCACTGAATGGACCAGTCTTCGAAAGCGCATCATTGAGACGACCCGCCCGATCGGAGAAGACATCGTTAATCGTTAATACCCGTTAAGCGTAGATGGCGTCGTCCTCCTCGGGGCGAAGTGCGTTTCACAAGTCAAGGACGGCTATGTACGTGAAAATGCACGTGTGACAAGGCTATACCTACTCCCATAGCAATAGCGTATTCGCTGCGTCTTTGCGCTAGAAAACTTAAATACGCGCCAAAACGCGTAATGCTTTTTTTTTTTCGAAGCTTTCGTCGCCCTGCTTCCTCATACGAGAGGGTTGCATTTCCTGCGGCAAATGCATGGGCCGCTGTGTCTTCCGCTGTGTGCGAGCGTGCAGCCGTCATTTGCCTTTACGTGAACAGATTGAGAATTGTACAGGATATTTCACCACACAGCATAGATATGGCATGGGTACGAGTTTTAAGTAGTGCGTGCAACTCATTTCTGCTTCACTTACGCCGGTGCAAACAGTAAGTGGCCTTGTACCTCACAGAATCTCGACTGATTGGTGTACTATTGATGCAGGAATGAACTCCGGTCTTGTTCAGTGCATAGTGCACATAATCAATTTCTCAGGACGCGTGAACTCCGACGAGAACTGTCAGCGCCTGCAACAAGAGTTTACTTACGCTGTACTGCGCACAGCAGTAATTCATGCTTGTCGGCTGTCTGTTTCGTGCATTCTGTTGCGAGTCGGTGGAATTTCACTGCTGGCATCAACCCCTTCGTGTGTACATTGCTGGTTTGGGATTCCACAACACAACAGCAACTACCAGCCTTCCGTAATTGCTGGTTTGGGATTCAACAACACAACAGTAACTACCAGCCTTCCGTAGGGGCGCAATCGCAAACAAGAGACGTTTCGCGCGCAGACTGATCCTGTGCGAGCGCGGCCTAACCGGCACCTGAAGGGAAGCGGCGGAAATGTATACCGGAAATTTCGACCACCTGGGGTCTTTAACGTGCACCTCAATCTAAGTAAACGGGACTCGAGCATTTTCGCCTTCATCTAAAATGCGGCTGCCGCATTTGTTGCTTCATTTGTTGCTTCAGAATGCAGTCGCCACATTCTCGCCCAAAACCTCACAGAGTGTCAAAGCCTTGACAAACACCGTGACAGTTTTTTTCCATATGCAGACATGATTCGCTGGAAATTACCAACCCAAACGGAAGCGCCCAGGAATGAAATTGTGATAGTAGCACCGGTTTCTTGACGCATGTCAGCGCGAAGCGACGAGAACAACAGGTGGGTAGGGAGGGGGGGGGGGGTGAATCCCCCAAACTCACCTCCCTCCCCCCCCCCCCCACTCCCCCTTGCTACGCCCCTGCCGCTGTGGCAGTGCCAGCCCGTGTTCATGCGAAGCATGCCGCTATAGACCCTGTGTTGCGCGCTCATCTAGAAAGGCCAACACTGTCGCACTCTGCTCGCGCAGCTAGTGAGACCGCTAAGCACGACTGTGTTGGAAAGCGAGCGATTTGGCACTTGCGTTGCGGGCTGCAATTACCGATTCGCAAGGGCGCATAAGCAAGCAACACGACAAGGAAGAGCGGGGAGCGCACGTCCCTGCCAGCCGACAAACCAGAAGTCGTAGGTTCTTGTTCTACCAATGGGCATCGTCCCCGAGGCTGACATCACCAGATTCACCCTGCTGACATCGTGACGACCGCTGGGGACACCGGAAAGGCCACGAGAGGAGGACGGCGTTTTTGTTTTTGTTTTAAATTTTGTGGCGCGCCCGCGGCGCATAGCGCTGCAGCGTTTGGCATCGTTGATCGTGACGGCATTCTGAACTCGATGCGCATGTTTACTTCAAATGTTCAAAAAATATCTGAGGTGGTTTAGGGGCCCTTTAAGGAAATGTTGGATGTTGAAATCAAATTTAGAGAGCGCGTGCACAGTATCGGTATCAAGAAGCCTAGCCATGATAGACCGGTAATATTGCGCTTTTACGACTTCGCAGTAAAACTGCCGGTATTACACAATTGCTTTAAGCTGAAAGGTACACCCATATTTATGTGAATGTTATTCCAAGTCTGTACGAGAAGCCCGAAGAAAAGTTGTGAGAGTCATCTTTATAGAATCAGGGGAGTGGTGCATAAGTGACTCTAGTTTTCATAAGCTTAAAACCAATGGAGATCTTTTTGGTTAGAATGAAATAGAAAATAAAATGGTGCCTATGAAACATGCCCGTACCCCAGCTGCTGAAAAGGCGAGCTCTTCTAACGCGTGATAGAAAACGACAGAACCATTTACATTATTGTGTTTTCATGCAGGAAGTATCGTAAACAAGACACACAAATTTGAAGAACTCTTGCTTTTATACGGTGGTCTTGATGTCGTGGCGAAACCCGGATATTCACAATGGAGAGATAGTTCTTTTGTCCTACGCAATGTTTCGTGAAGATCGGGGGGGAAGGGGGGGAGGTCGTGTAGGGGGTGTGGCCATCGCTATCAAACGAAACTTCTCTTTTCAAAAAGGAAACGGGGTCATTGGCCATAAAAGCGTTTGGTGCAAAATTCTACATTATGATCTCCCGTCTACCGGCGTCCGGGTGCCCCTGATTATTATCTTGTAAAACTGCAGAAATTTCTTCACAGCTGCGTGAATGGCAGAACTAAAATCATACTAACTGGGTATTTTAATCTACCGAGAACGATTGTGAGACTGGGACAGTCTCATAATCGCAACGCTGAGGTCAAATGCTCAGACATTCTTTTTCACATAATATTTGGATTCTCGTTGGCACAGCAGGTTAGTGAACCGACTCGCGTTCAGGGACCAACACGTTCATACATGACCTTGCCTTTGTGCCTAGCATAAGCATAGAAGAGGGGATGTCTGATCACAAGATTGTACTTCTAACATTCCATGGTCTGGGCAGCCACACACCGTGTGGTGGCTCCGAGACACGTATATCAGTTAAAAACTACAGCAAAGCACACGACGCAGGTGTAATAGACTTCTGGGATGTAATTCAGGACGATTTCTGTAGCACGCGAGGGGTGCAGACAATCTATGTCAAAAGCTGGAAATGGAATCGAGCTTGTGAATGAAATTTCATTTCCACCAAGGTAAAAAACTAAATAAAAACGAAGTGGTAGATACCATGGATTACGAGAAATATAATCCATCTGCAAAGAAACGTGCAAAGAATTCGCAAGAAAAAATATAAATCTGCACTTTTTTACGAGCTTTCAAACCAGTTAAAAGCGAAACTAGGCTGCAAGCGAACCCTTTTTCTCAAAACTTGTGGCAGAATTCATGATAAATCAACCACGTAAATTTTGGATGTATTTATCGGAACCAGACAACGCCATGAATAAAATGGACATATTGGGTAGTACCGTTGAAGATCTGTGTACTATTGAGAATTGTTTTACCATTTACTTCCAGTCAGTTTTTATGTTCACGCAGCCTATATTTCTGCCACTGACAAGCAACAAATCTCAGATGGCAGAAATTACGACATCTGGTGTTCTTAAATTGGGGGGGGGGGGTATTATGAATCCACCTAGTGGACTGTCCACTTCGGCTGTCGCTATTGGCTCCAGCAGCCCGAGCGCGAAGGTGCCAGCCAGTCTCCTTCGCGCTCGTGCTGCTGGAGCCAATGGCGACAGCTGAAGTAAACAGTCCACTATAGGTCGACTCTTACAGAATACCCCTCTGCTCCTACAACATGACGTTCAAAACTCACATAGTCCGGGCAAAATCTCTGATGCAATCGTAAACGCTATGTGGCTCAGTTATCCCCTTTCTTGCACTAGATCGCCTTATCGTTAGAAACAGGGCTGCTTCTTGCTGACTGGTTGTGCTCAAAAGTGATAACTGTTCATAGAAACGAACGGCTGATAGAGACGTACAGGCCAATATCGTTAACAAGCGCACCTTGCGAGCTAATGAAGCACATAATAATGCCATCATGAATTACATTGAGCATGACAAGTTGCACTATCCGAGTCAACACTGTTTCCGAAGGGGGCTTTCGACCACGGCGCAGCTTTTAGAAATTACCCATGGCTTTGCTACAACTAATAATTCTCGACTACAGATCGGTGTCGTCTTGATAGATTTTCAATCACTTCCTACACTCGTTACTCATAGAAATACTTAAATGATTTGCCGTTAATTCGAAAATTGTATCTTGGATTGTGGCTTAATTACCTTTCTAGTCACTGGGAGTATGCTAGTGTTACAAATGCAGAATACTATCATGTCAAACTGTTATCTGACATTCCGATGGGATCTGTGCTCGGACCTCCACTATTTCTTATGAAAGGTAAAAAGAATTGTCATTCGCCCGAATGTTGCACGAAGCTACAAAGGAAACCCATACGGGTTTCTCTGAAAGAACGCTTCGCAGTTGAGGAAAAGTTGGTCCTGGTCCGGGACTCGAACCCGGGACCAACGCCTTTCCGGGGCGGTCGCTCTACCAACTGAGCTAACCAGGAGGCCAGCAGACCGCAGCGCGAGGGCGAAATAGTCTACCTGCTGGAATCACAGGGACACAATATATGACAAATCAGTTCTGCGAAATCCCGCAAGGAGCAGGAAGTATCATTAAAGCGAAAAGGCGTTATCCACCTGAGTCTAGCACGAAGCTAAAAACTGATTTGCCATAGTATGCACCCTCTGGTCGGTTAATTCGCCCTCCCGCTGCGATCTGCCAGCCAGCTCAGATAGTAGAGCAACCGTCCCGAAAAGGCATTGGTCCCGGTTTCGAATCCCGGACCAGGGGTGCTATGCAGGATGCACCGAGTTTCTCGTTCGCACGAGTTTCACCCGAGTTTGCTCGATGGCAGTCAGTGAACGCAGATAGCAAGGAACGTGCAAGAACAGCAGGCAAAAAGAAATGTCGAGATAAAGGCGCGTATGACAACATGAGCGCACCCTGCGCGGCACAGTGATTTCGTGCTTCAAGCACAGAAGACTGCGCAGCAAAACGCGCCAGCGCCGCGTATTGTTATCAACGTATTATCACCATTTAGCAATACCGTGACTGTAACGCTGTCTATCTGCACACTTGCCGTGAGCCACTTGCCACGCCTTTCTAGGGCGCGTAAAGGGCTTGCCTCCTCTTTCGAGCATTATCTTTCTATCCTCTGTCGAATGCGAACAGGGCACATGCGGTGCATTGTTGCGCCTACACTTTCCCTCAATCGATTACGTTCAAATACAACAAATAAAATAAGAAACACTTTATTTCTTGAAGTATCTGTTTTTCGTTTCGAATGCCATAAATGTTTGATAACAAACAGAGATCGAGCGAATTATTAAATTTTGCACTTTTTTGCCGCAAGTGGCGACAGTGAGGCGAAAGATTACAAGCGGATACATTTTAGAGGGTCGCACGCACGAGGGAGTTCTTACGGTGAGCAGTCGCCAGGGGCACTGCAGTGCTATCCTTGATAGGGTGCCTTGATGCCCGCGCGCATCGAGGCACTCGAATCCTTGATAAAGTCAGTCATGACAATTATCTTTCCATTTCCTGACTATTAGGGGAATGGCAACGCAGCGCTACGGCATGGTTGTTCACCGCAGGTGCTTCACTTCGGCGGCTATTAAGGCCGCCGCTTTACCAACTGAAATGACGGGAGCAACGGTTGTCACTGAAAAATGGCTGTGCGGTATTCTAGGGTCCCTAGTGACGCAGCACAGTGAAAATGCGCCCGTTTATCTGTGAGCGGGAAGCCTCCGCGATGCATTGCAAAGAAGAGCGCGCTGCCAAGTGACACAATTCATCGCTTGTCATCGCTTGCCCAGTGAAGGTGCCTCCGTTCGCATGTATACGCAGAGTTTGATTGTGTTGTTCTCTCCAATGTGCTTGCCGATTGCCTCTGCTGCTGAGCTAACAGTGATCGCAGATATAGTAACGACAGCGCAGCAATCGCATTTTGGTGGGTGATGGCTCCTGTGTGCAGTTAGGAAATTAAACTTCGAACGCAGGAAGGGGTTGCAACTATTTAGTATGCCGTGCTTGTGATGAAGAAATGCCATCGCACTGGGTTTTAAAAAGCGAGCGTTACTCGGCGCTGACCGTGTTTGCGACACTGCAGATCCGATACACCACCGATGACAGAGCAGCCATCTCAAACAATAGCTGCGATACCTTTACGTTGGAAAACACTACGCACTGCTCAGTATCGTCATCCACCAAGGCGCATCGACGCCTTGCAAGCAGCTACAGTGTCGTTCCGACAATTATTTGCTGTGCGCTACGTCGCTACAATGCAGACAATGAACCATGTTGTGGGGCCATCACAACCTAAGAAGATAGATGCATGAGTCGGCGAAAGTCGCCGCTTTGTTTTTGATAGTGGTTCTCAGTTACAGTGCATCACCGATGACAGTGTGCTGTGCGTATCTTCTGTCGGCGGTCAAGATTGTGGATGCCTCTCAGTTCCGCACCACGTCGCTGTTGCCGGAAAATAAGTTGGGCGTGGCCCAACCGTGGCGGGCGCGCGCAAAAGATTTACATGCCTCGCGTGGGGCGTGACGTGTGGTTTTGATTGACACGCGAACTCGGGCCAAACTCGTACATCGCGAAACCCCCCTCGAGTTGAACTCGGGAACGTGGTGGCGGCAGCAGCAGCCTCTCTAATCGCATCCAGCGGCAGCAAGCGTCAATATGACCATTTGGACCCGTTCACCTACATGTCCGACGTAGAGTTTGAGCGTCATTTTTGCCTTTCCAAAACGTGAGTGCGCTGGCTGTGTGACGAGTTAGGCGAAGGCCGTCGTCTGCGGAGACAGGGTGGCGGGCAAATTATGCTTTCCCAGCGTAGACTGGTGTGACTAGGCTGCGGAGGAATAGTTCGTGCGATCGCTGCGGCTCTCTCCTGTTTTAAGCAAGCTCGTCCACCGCGCCCCAGCCCCAGGCCAGGTCCGGCGTCGTCATCGGCGTACTGGAGCACCTGCGAGCACCTGGGGTTCAACCCGGACCAACCAACCTGAGCAGGCTAAGTAGTCACATTATATTGGAAGACTCAGAATGGACGCCGGGCTGCCTTCCGGTGCAAGAGGTGCCGAAATCAGTTGTGGCAGGTACACGGTACCGCTGCACGGCACGGGCAGAGAGGCGAAGGAAGTTACTGCGCCAACACGGACCACCTCGGCCGTCCGAACGACCACCTCTCCAGGCGGCAAATGATTTGGCTCACGTACTGCGTGAGCAAAAGCGTAGACATATGGATGTTGAAAGATACCGTAGACTTGTTTCCTCTATCGGTGCACGCCATCGCCGACTGGAGGAGCTACCCCCGCAAGGTCGCGAGGGACGAGCTGATGGCGCGAGCTCCACTCGGTGGCCCCGTGAAGACAGCGCAAATTGACGAGTGCCTTCTTCGCGGCGAGCAAAAGTGCAATCGATGCCGCCTAATGACGGGCGACAGCGTTCCGCCGAGCCGCCAAGACTGCGGTGGTGTTAAAGACGGTGGCCCATGGGTCTTCGGCATGGTCTGCCGACCTGGGGGGTGCTGCTACTTTTCAAGGTCGACCGACGAAAGGCGGCGACGCTAGGCGCCATTATTGCAGCCAATGTTCAACCGGGGACCATTATTCATAGTGACGAATTGGCCGCATACAACTGTATCCCAAATTTAGTGGATGCTAACGGGGCTATGCCTCAATCTGCATTGGGAGACAGTTAACCACAGCGTGCACTTAGTGGAAACCAACCCGGGCGTTCACACGCAAAAAATAGAAAGTTATTGTCAAAAAGTGAAGCGCCACCTCGTCAGCAGTGGGTACAGAGCAACTGCACTGATGCTGGAGTCCCACCTGGGATGGATGTGATGGCAGTCAACGGCCACGTGCGCTGCAAAGACACTTTCTTGCGTTTGTTAGAAGCCACGGATCGCTGGGGCTACCCAGTATAAAGACTCTTTCTTGCGGTTGTTAGAAGCCATCGCTCGACGCTAGCCAGTATGAAGGTGCATCGCAAAGTAAAAGAAAATAAAGCGTAGTTTTTTTTTTATCCTTGCATGAGTGTTTTCCGACATTCCTGAGTGCTTACACGGTAAGCGCGCGGCAAACCACTTCTGCGCGAGCAACAAGCGATCTGTTGAAAGCCCAGTGCAAAAATCAGGCGCACACCAATCTGTGCTCGGAAATGGGAGCGCAAGCACGTAGCGAGCCACACCAATTAAATCCAGAGGAAAGAGAAAGAGCAACGAGCGATCTGTTCAAAGCCCAGTGCGAAAACCAAGCGCACACCAATCTGTGCTCGGAAATGCTAGCGCAAGCACGTAGCGAGCCGCGCCAATCCAATCCAGAGGAAGAAAGAGGAGGGCGAGCATGCCCTCGTGGTATAACGCGAAACGATTAAACTACAAATTAGTCTAATACACATTCAGTGTACAATTTGTAAACTTTAAAACACCTATACCCTACGGTAATGTGACTAATATCATTGTACTATATGCATTTATTTGATAACTTGCTTGTGCCTCTAATGCACTCGGTGGAACGACAAGCAAGTGAAAGAATGCACGACCATGCACCAACCGTAGGATCACGTGAGCCCCAGTTTGTCGACCGCCCATATGGCAACGCCCAAGGGATGATGGCCACCCAGAGTGAATCTAGATAAACCAATGAAACTGGAGGTGTGCCGACGGACAAACTTTGTCTTGTTACCATTAGTTCTTTCATCTTGGGGCGTCGCCAGAGCTCGTGAAGATCCCGAGTTTCGCCAAACTCGGGGCATCCTGCATAGCACCCCAGGACGAATTTTTCCTCAAGTGCGAAGCGTTCTTTCAAAGAAAGCCGTACGGATTTCCTTCGTAGCTTTTTGCTACATTCGAGTGGATGAGAATTCTTTTTCCCTTTCATGATACTTCCTCCATCTTGCGCGATTCCTAAGAACTGATTTGCCACTATTTCTTATTTAAGTTATTGACATTTACGTATTTTTGCATGAAACCAGAAGTAACAATGGGTCTATATGCATACGATTGTGTAATTTACACCCCGGCGAGTAAAACGGAAGACCAAGCAAAGCTTGAGAAATCCCAAGAGAATGTCGTGAACTGGTGCAACAATGAAATCGAATTGAATTCTGGGGTTTTACGTGCCTCAACCAGCTGGTGCAATAAGCATGATATGCAAATTATTACCAATAAGACGATGTGCATTACGGTAACCCATAGGAAAACACCACTATAATTTGGAATTTGGTAGTGAGATCAATCCGGTGAACACAAACTGTTTGGGGCTAACGTTAACTCAGAGGCAGGGGTAGCGCTCAGCTTACACGGGAGGAAACAAACACACTGCACACACTGTACACACTGTACACACTGAACACACTGTACGACGGACAAAGCGTATTGTGTCTTTCTTTCATCGTGGGTTGGTTTAGTGCTACTTCTGTAACCATGAACAGCTATCACCTCGCCCAGGTTCTTATTCTTCTCAATGTAACGCAGTATTTTAAAGTGGTATGTGCATAATAATCAAACTTGTGCTAGAACATTCAAGCAACTAGGTTTCTTAAGGAGAAAAGTGGCTAGTGCTTCCCCCCCCCCCCCCACGTGAAACTAACAGCGCACAAAACACTAATTCGTCTCATCATGGAGTATGCGGCAATAGTTCGGAACCCCCCACCCCAAGTAAGAAAAAGAATGTACATGATTGAAGTATTAGCAAAAGTTCAAAATAGGCCACTTCGATTTCTTTGTTCAATCTACGCGAGGGGCAGGAAAGTGTTACAGCACCCCGCATGCAAGCATATATGTACACTCCAGGCACATTTCCATCGTCGGCATCGGCGTCGCCATACTGTTCCATATAAAGTCCAAGTGCGATAACAGCTTGGCCGCGCGCCACTGTAGGCGCGAGTGAAAGCGTACGAGGGTGAGCCGAGGATGGCGGCTTGATCTTGCGCGCGCAAGGACGGAAGGAGGGGAGGAAGCACGCCGTCTTCCACCACGCGCTAAGCACCGCCCGGGAGGAGGGGGGGGGGGGGCGTTCTACTCCAGCGGCTTCTGCGTATGAAGCGGCCGAGCGCGGGCGTGCGAGCCTTATCTTGAAAGTGATCTGTGATGAGCAGGGCCAGTCGGGCGGGCGGCCCTATCTTGAAAGCGCTCTTCAATGAGTACAAAGTCTAGGTGCACCGTCATAGCTTCGCGTGCGCTGTGTCTCACTGCTTTGTTCACGTAGAACGCAGCAGCAAGATCAATTCGCTTGCTGCTGCTGCCGTTCTTCGTCACGCCAGCGTTTTGGCTGCGAGTGTCCACGCTCATCGAGAGAGCTGTGTTTTAGGGGCGAAGCTCCTTAGGGTCGAGCTTTGTCCCCCGTCGCGCCGTTGTAGCCACGCTAGTACTCACCGCTCCCGCTAGAGGCGCAGCTGTGCTCTCGTTTGATTTGAATGGCGCCCACTAAATGGCGCTTTCTCTTTCGCCGGTCGACACTCAATAGACGAGGCAACCTAAAGTTTGACCGCGCGGCACCAGCGCGGCCCACTCCCCTGGCGGAAGGATGGAAGTGTCGAAAGTCGCCGCCGGACCAGCGCGCGCCCGTGTTCTCTACGGCGCGAGCGACCGCGTGCGTTGTTTTCGTGACGGCGAGCGCGACCTCATCAACCAGGAAAGGTGGCACGCAATACTGCTGTGTTGTTGATTGCCACAAGAGCCTCGAAAAGTCGAAAGCCGCCCGTGAAGTTCTACAGAATTCCGGCGAGGTGGTACTAGGAGGACAGACAAGCGTGGATAACTGAAGTGCGCCCAGTCAAGTAAGTCACGTACTTTCGCATTCGCGTGCAATATCACGGCCGCTCGATAAAAACGCAATAGTAATGTGCCTGTATTTGGCGCATGGCCGTTTGTTTAGACGTGTCGCGTAGTTGAATCGTACAGTCAAATCCTCCGTGTTATCTTAGCGGTAAATGCATACGTGTAGCGCCGCTAAGCTCGACGACGCGAGCTCGATTCCCGCCCACGGCGGCGGCATTTCGATGGGGGCGAAATGCAAGAATACAGTTCTTGCCATGTACTTTGATTTTTGTGAACGTTAAAGAATCCCCGGTGTTCAAATTTATTCCTGAGACCCTCCATTACAGCCTGCCTCATAATGATATTGTGCTTTTGGCACGTAAAACCTACGAATATAATTGATTGTACTGTTCGTTCACTCGTGATCGGCAAAGACTGGCTCAAGATAATTATACCCTTTTTCCAAACGCCGCAACTTAAATTCCTAGTTGTACAGGCAACAAATAGGGCCGCACGTTACTTGTCTTTTGTGTGGTGGCAATCCGTATTTAATGCAAGCTGCAGTCGTCGCATGCGTCGGTAAGCGGCAGATCGCAAAGCAGCTGCCTGAGACGCGCGCGGTATGTTTGTTGCTTGGCTATGCTTTCTGGGTTCACAATATCCAAGCATGTTTTAAAGTAATTGCCACCTTGCACATTCTTCCTGCTTCACTCTTCCCGCCAAGAATCTTCGTTTCGTGCAGTAGCCGGCCATCGGTGTGAGCTTACTTTTGCTGCGGCGGGGCATTCGCCCGACGAGAAACTAGATTTGCTTTGATGAGGCATGTATCGCTAATTCTTGCGCTCGTGCTGCTGGTCCCAAGGTAATCGCTGGTTACTGTGACCTGGGTTCATTTCGCGGAGCAGTTTGTACGAGTGATTTCTCATGACCAGTGAAAAGATACCTTGCTCAATAATGCAATGAGTTGCCATGACTCTAGCATTGAATAAGGCATGATATACATTAAATATTCATACAACATGTTATAAGGCATTATGCACATATGTGGTACTTACATCGTTAATTAATCTTATTGGCTTAACGGTGCCTAATGCACGTGTTCTTTCTGTTCCGACAGTGCTGATGCCACTCCCTGGGAGCCAAATTGAGAGCATCCGTGTGTGCGCGCCCAGCGACCAACGAAACCAACCGCAATCGTCACCGTCTCTGCACATCTCTGCAAGCATGCATGACCGCATTGTGACTGCACCATAGAGAAATAAAAGTGACTAAATGACTGAACTCGGTGTGTACCTCTAACTCGATGTCCTATACAATCTTGTTGGACACCGCCGACACACACTTGGCTTTCACTGTCACATCACCGCCCGCAATTTTTCAACACCACACACGTGTGGAAGCAGACGCTCCCCTTTCTTGAGGTTGCCGCCATGAAAAAAACTGTTGGCGTCGGCAACCGTCTTGAAATCGCACTGCAGTCTTTGCATCGCTGTTCAGCAAGCTGGCGATCTGCCGCCATCGAAAACGGAGCGCCGTGAGCACGAGCAGCGAAGGAAAGCGCGGGCGAAACAATGTAAACAAAGCGGAGACTGCACCGCGGAGCGACCGCGCTGCTTGAAGTTTCCACATTGGGGGCGCTGTCAGGAGGCGCAGCAGCGCCTTCAGGCGATCGTTTTCTCGTCTATGCACTTCGATACTGCTACCCTCCTACTATGAACACCGAAGAAGACTCGTATGCGGCGCTCGCTCCACTCGCTCTTGGCTTTCTCTTTCGCCGGTCGACACTCAATGCGCTTCGATACTGCTACCCTCCTACTATGAACACCGAAGAAGACTCGTATGCGGCGCTCGCTCCACTCGCTCTTGGCTTTCTCTTTCGCCGGTCGACACTCAATGCGCTTCGATACTGCTACCCTCCTACTATGAACACCGAAGAAGACTCGTATGCGGCGCTCGCTCCACTCGCTCTTGGCTTTCTCTTTCGCCGGTCGACACTCAATGCGCTTCGATACTGCTACCCTCCTACTATGAACACCGAAGAAGACTCGTATGCGGCGCTCGCTCCACTCGCTCTTGGCTTTCTCTTTCGCCGGTCGACACTCAATGCGCTTCGATACTGCTACCCTCCTACTATGAACACCGAAGAAGACTCGTATGCGGCGCTCGCTCCACTCGCTCTTGGCTTTCTCTTTCGCCGGTCGACACTCAATGCGCTTCGATACTGCTACCCTCCTACTATGAACACCGAAGAAGACTCGTATGCGGCGCTCGCTCCACTCGCTCTTGGCTTTCTCTTTCGCCGGTCGACACTCAATGCGCTTCGATACTGCTACCCTCCTACTATGAACACCGAAGAAGACTCGTATGCGGCGCTCGCTCCACTCGCTCTTGGCTTTCTCTTTCGCCGGTCGACACTCAATGCGCTTCGATACTGCTACCCTCCTACTATGAACACCGAAGAAGACTCGTATGCGGCGCTCGCTCCACTCGCTCTTGGCTTTCTCTTTCGCCGGTCGACACTCAATGCGCTTCGATACTGCTACCCTCCTACTATGAACACCGAAGAAGACTCGTATGCGGCGCTCGCTCCACTCGCTCTTGGCTTTCTCTTTCGCCGGTCGACACTCAATGCGCTTCGATACTGCTACCCTCCTACTATGAACACCGAAGAAGACTCGTATGCGGCGCTCGCTCCACTCGCTCTTGGCTTTCTCTTTCGCCGGTCGACACTCAATGCGCTTCGATACTGCTACCCTCCTACTATGAACACCGAAGAAGACTCGTATGCGGCGCTCGCTCCACTCGCTCTTGGCTTTCTCTTTCGCCGGTCGACACTCAATGCGCTTCGATACTGCTACCCTCCTACTATGAACACCGAAGAAGACTCGTATGCGGCGCTCGCTCCACTCGCTCTTGGCTTTCTCTTTCGCCGGTCGACACTCAATGCGCTTCGATACTGCTACCCTCCTACTATGAACACCGAAGAAGACTCGTATGCGGCGCTCGCTCCACTCGCTCTTGGCTTTCTCTTTCGCCGGTCGACACTCAATGCGCTTCGATACTGCTACCCTCCTACTATGAACACCGAAGAAGACTCGTATGCGGCGCTCGCTCCACTCGCTCTTGGCTTTCTCTTTCGCCGGTCGACACTCAATGCGCTTCGATACTGCTACCCTCCTACTATGAACACCGAAGAAGACTCGTATGCGGCGCTCGCTCCACTCGCTCTTGGCTTTCTCTTTCGCCGGTCGACACTCTATGCGCTTCGATACTGCTACCCTCCTACTATGAACACCGAAGAAGACTCGTATGCGGCGCTCGCTCCACTCGCTCTTGGCTTTCTCTTTCGCCGGTCGACACTCAATGCGCTTCGATACTGCTACCCTCCTACTATGAACACCGAAGAAGACTCGTATGCGGCGCTCGCTCCACTCGCTCTTGGCTTTCTCTTTCGCCGGTCGACACTCAATGCGCTTCGATACTGCTACCCTCCTACTATGAACACCGAAGAAGACTCGTATGCGGCGCTCGCTCCACTCGCTCTTGGCTTTCTCTTTCGCCGGTCGACACTCAATGCGCTTCGATACTGCTACCCTCCTACTATGAACACCGAAGAAGACTCGTATGCGGCGCTCGCTCCACTCGCTCTTGGCTTTCTCTTTCGCCGGTCGACACTCAATGCGCTTCGATACTGCTACCCTCCTACTATGAACACCGAAGAAGACTCGTATGCGGCGCTCGCTCCACTCGCTCTTGGCTTTCTCTTTCGCCGGTCGACACTCTATGCGCTTCGATACTGCTACCCTCCTACTATGAACACCGAAGAAGACTCGTATGCGGCGCTCGCTCCACTCGCTCTTGGCTTTCTCTTTCGCCGGTCGACACTCAATGCGCTTCGATACTGCTACCCTCCTACTATGAACACCGAAGAAGACTCGTATGCGGCGCTCGCTCCACTCGCTCTTGGCTTTCTCTTTCGCCGGTCGACACTCTATGCGCTTCGATACTGCTACCCTCCTACTATGAACACCGAAGAAGACTCGTATGCGGCGCTCGCTCCACTCGCTCTTGGCTTTCTCTTTCGCCGGTCGACACTCAATGCGCTTCGATACCGCTACCCTCCTACTATGAACACCGAAGAAGACTCGTATGCGGCGCTCGCTCCACTCGCTCTTGGCTTTCTCTTTCGCCGGTCGACACTCAATGCGCTTCGATACTGCTACCCTCCTACTATGAACACCGAAGAAGACTCGTATGCGGCGCTCGCTCCACTCGCTCTTGGCTTTCTCTTTCGCCGGTCGACACTCAATGCGCTTCGATACTGCTACCCTCCTACTATGAACACCGAAGAAGACAAGGCGGCGGCGGAGCGGAGGGCTCGCAAAGCGGCTGCAGCGCGCGCTCGCCGTCAAGACCCTGCGGTGAGAGCTCGCCACTTAACCTAACATAATCTCCAACGGGATCGTCGTCATGACTATGTACCTGGCACCTAACCTGTCCAAGGGAAACATCCTCACGTACACCGAGAAGGCGATGCGGAAATATGAAACTGAATACGAACACGGCCCCTTCGTGCTCACCGGAGACTTTAATAACGTGGACATCACGAACTACGACTGGCTAGTTCAACACTTGATGTCCCGCTACGATCTCTGGTGAATTTCATATGAATATACAAACTAAAGCACTGCACGGGCCGTTTTTTTCAGCCCGGGCCGTGCCCAATTTTACGTTGGGCTACTCACCCGAGCCCGACCAAAAGTTTTATGGCGAGACCCGGGCCCGGCCCGGGCTCGGAAATAATCTACGTTACCCGTCCGGCCCGGCCCGCCACCCCTTTACCTTAGGCCCGAGCCCGGCCCCAGCCCGGCCCGAGCCCGGCCCGAGCCCGGCTCGAAACCGGCCCGAACCCAGCCCTACACCGAAACAAACCACCGAGTGGCATTAAAAAATCAAATAAAAAATGTCACAGTTTCGCCCCCAGGGCGAAGCAATGAATGCGATAGCAACACAGCAATGTCATACGAAGTAAGGTGAGCGGCTTTGGTAGCAACAACACGCAGAACTGTTGTCGACGCCATCGGCGTTTTGCCCGCGTTAGCTCAAAATGCGTGCGGCGTTGGTGACTGTTGCTGGAGCCTCTGATATAAATAGGCACTTGGTGCCGCAGCTAAACGTCGCCTCCCTTCCCTCCCCCTCCCCCCCCCTCCCCCACGGCCTCTCGCGCGTCTGAAAAAGGCGCGTTTGCTCTACATATATGGTGATTGTAAAGGAGAAAAGAGACGCCTACTTCTGCAGCCCTTAAGCGAGCACGGCGCAGAACGCGCGTTTGTTCTCCGCCGTGCGTTCACTCCCCGTGAAAGACGCGCCCCTCGCGCCCTTTCACTCGCACATACAGCGTTCGGCGCGCGGCGACGATTTCATCTCCAAATGACGTCATAAGGAACCTCACGGCGACGGCGACGGCGACGGCGACGCCGACGGCAGAAATCTGCTTTTGAGTGTTCATATAATTGCTATCGCAATAAAAAGAGAATGAAAGTAATTTATTCTTAAGGCATAAATACATGTCACATGCAAGTATGAACACTATTTGAGCGGTCTGAACGCAAATACCAGCGCGCGAAGTAGTACGAATGACCCTGCCGAGCAGTATCGCCAGCACTTTCCAACGGCGCGACTTTGATGCGGCCCAATCCACTTCTATTGCCACGCCGCCACAGTATTTTTCCACGTCGGGCGCCTCACTGCAAAGCATACGCCGCCCCAGCCCCTCGTCCCACTCAACCGTATTCTGGTACACTGAAGCAGAAGCGCAGCCACGACCATTGATCTCCACCCCTCGACCGGTCGTGAGCGCAGCGCATATCGGATGGAGTAAATGGAGAAAGAAAGCTTCTCGTTCCTCCATGGTGCAGCGTAATGCGCTGCTGCTAGGCGGCCGGTTGAGAACATGCGTGCAATCATAGATGGACGCAGTGCCATATTTCAGCCGCGTGGCGAATTATCTTATCTTACCAGTAATCGTTTTACCATTTCGCCTTTGAAGAATCAGCAAGTCGTGAACGCGCTTACACCGCGCTGAAAGCATTAATTACATTGATTTAGGTAAGGAATACAATGGCATCCTTTGGTTTGAGGTGGCTTCGGTCTTTCTGGACTTTTACATTCGGCCGAAACAGCGCAAAATACCACGGAAGAAGAAAAGGGAAGTACACAGGAGTAGCACTGCTAGCTTCCAGCTGTGCCGGGGCAACAGGTTTTTCAGAGTCGAGACGCGCGAGGATAACTCACTGCACGTTACATGCACACCACCAGAAAGTCCGAGCGCGGCCCGAGCCCGCGTCAAAATACCCGAGCCCGGCCGGGGCCCGGGTCAAAAAGCCCATGCCGTGCCCGAGCCCGGTCCGAGCCCGTGAAAAAATTGCCCTACCGGCCCGGGCCGGCCGGGCCACGGGCCGGGCCGGGCCCGGGCTTTGGGGTAAGCCCGAGCCCGTGCAGTGCTCTAATACAAACGTCCCACTACCATCAGGGGAACTTGTATAGACATCGCCTTCTCGAACTTTAGACTACACCCAATTCACGATCCCTTGGCTTTGTACTTTACGGACCACAATGGTGTTATACTCAAATGGAAACGTTCCCCTGAACTTAACGTCATATATGAGTAAAACAGCATCAGGGGAACCCCCTCCTTGTGGTCCATAGAGCTCTTGAACAAAGTAATCATCTACCCCATGTGTAAATAATGAAACATTGTGTACATACTTTATCAATATGTAAATAACAAAACATTGTGTATATACTGTATATATAATCACACCACACCCCCGTGTTTCTGTGTCACATCTTTGTATGATGATCGAGTGGGCGAAATCTACGGAGGATTCACGGTTTAGCAGATTACCTCCGGAGCTTCGCCCACTCATCATCATTCACTTCGTGGATGTGGCGATCTTTTTATTTGCCAGTGCGCGTGTGACACCATTGTTCTGTGCGCATCGCGAACGCACGGCCGAACTTACAAGAGGGAAGCCAGCCTCCCTTCTTTTTTATTGCTTTCTCTTTCACTGACCCCCCGCGGACTCGGAGCTGTGCGCGAGACAAAGGAGCCGCTCCCTTCGTGCGGTTCCTGGAACTGACCCAGTGACGACGCTGCGAGGTGTCGGGTGGTGTTTCCCGGGCCTGGGGGACGACAACGGGTACGGAAACCGCGGTTCAAGAAGCGCGGGACCGCCTGACTCGCCCCACCAGCCCTAGAGACAGGACCACTTTTTTACGGGGCTAAAAACTGAACGTTTTGTGTGTTTTTAACTTGCTTTTTGACCTTCCCAATGTTATTAAAGTTTGTTTTAAATATTCAACTTCGTTCGACCCGTTATCTAGCTGGATAGCGGACGCTTTGATACCGTCAAGTGCGAACCGCGAGGCCAGCATAGTAAAAAAGTGAAGTCGACCGCCATCGGCACCCAACTCAACGTCCACCACAGTGGGATACGTCGCACGGCAAGACCTCCGGTTTGGCCATGACATCCGCCTACTGCAAGGACACGGCATCGCCAAGGTGTTGAGCTGCTGACGGCACACAGGGCAACGACAAGGTGGGCTCGTTTCAAATTTCATCGCGCAGCTTAGCAGTCTTCCCTTCATACGTCCGCTTTGAGTGAGATACGTCGTGAAGCACGCACGCCAATATGGATCAGGACAAGCTGACGCCTAAAACCTCTCAAGATATAACAGCAGAGCATGAAGCTTCTACGGCAAACATTAGATCACAAAGAGCAACTGCGCTTTCCATGAAAGGCAAAGAAGCGCATGAAACGAGCCGCGAAGAGCACTGTCAGAGAGTGGACGCTGCATGGAAGAACGTGGAGACCGCTATTACCAAGTTGTCATGTGCGAAAGACGAAGACATTAACAGCGCGTCAACGCAGCTTCGTGCTAGCTATGAGCGCTACGAGCACGTCACCGCCAGATACGCTACCTTCCTCGCCAAAACGAACACATCTGAATCCCGGCAGGAATTAGAGCTTCAGAAGGCAATCGACGCAGATCGTGATGTGACTGTAAGAGACAAGTTGCATGAGGCTACAGAACGAGAACGCGACCGCTTACAAGAGACAACGTCGCAGCACTCTCAATCGGCCTACTCAAGCGCTTCTTCGAGGTCACGACGATCGGGCTCGTCAACAATCAGCCTAGCCGCCGTACAGGCACGCGCGCAAGCAGAAGCCGTCCGGGCCAGAGCAGAGTTTGGTCGCAGAGAGGCCGCGATGCGCATTGAGAAGGCAAGAATTGAGGCTGAATTGGATATTTTGCAGCATGAAAAAGAAGCGGCAGCTGCAGACGCACAGGCAAATGCGCTCGAGGAAGCCGCGGAGCAGGATGGCGGGGAGCGCGTGCGCACGCTCCCTTCTGTAGACCGAACGCAGCTAACTAGGAGCTTTATCAATGAAAAGGAAGCTCTACGCGACGCTGCGCTTGCGTTTCCTGAGGAGGATGTTTCCAACTCTAGCGGCCACGTAAACAATGCTCACACGTCGTCGGGGGCCACCACAGCTGCGAATGATTCGATGAGCCTGCGAGCTGATAAACAGCCACTTGACTATAATGCTGCCCCTAACAACCCTAGTTCAAAACATGCTGGAGCTACGAGTCGTCCTATGGACTTACAAGTTGATCCGCAGCCGCCTGTGTATGCGCAGACACACAACAGCTCAAGCTTAGAGCTAGCCGATGTTCTTAAATTCCTGTGCCGCAAGGACCTTGTTTCGAGCGGTCTTACCCAGTTTGATGATCGACCTGAGAACTTTCGCGCTTGGAAGTCATCGTTCAAAGGCGTCGTCAGAGATCTAGGTCTTTCTGCCCAGGAAGAGCTCGACCTTCTCATCAAATGGCTTGGTCCTGAATCGTCACATCAGGCTCGGAGGTTGAAATCAGTGCACGTCGATGACTTTTCAACGGGCTTGAACGTCGCGTGGAAGCGGCTAGACGACACATTTGGGCGCCCTGAGGCAATTGAGGATGCGTTGCTTAAGCGGCTGGAAGACTTCCCGAAAATAGCTTACCGGGATAATACCAGACTCCAAGAGCTTGGTGACCTTCTACTAGAACTCGAGGCTGCGAAAACTGATCCGTATCTAGCCGGTCTTAGCTATTTGGATACTTCAAGAGGGGTAAACAAAATTGTCTCGAAGTTGCCATCTGGACTTCAAGAGAATTGGATGTCAGCAGGGTCGAAATATAAGAAAGAACACAACACTGCATTTCCACCCTTTTCGGTCTTCTGCAAATTTGTCAGAGATCAGGCCAGCATGAGGAACGACCCAAGTTTCATCTTACACCCACAAAATGCCTCGTCTGAATTCAATCCAAGAAAGGAAGGCAATGTTCCGAAGACCACGCGGCAAAGATCATCTGTGTCAGCGAGAAAAACAGACGTGGATCCTGCTTCTGCAAAGATTAATCAAGATACCACTACTAACGAGCAGCTGGTGGAATCTAAGGACTTAGAACGGTGGTGCCCACATCACAAAAAACCTCACCCTTTGGAAAGGTGTCGCGCATTCCGCAACAAAACCCTGGAAGAGCGGCTATCTTTCCTAAAGAAGCAAGGGATTTGCCTACGATGCTGCTCATCTAAGAACCACATGCAGTGGCAATGTCAGGCAGTTGTGATGTGCCGCATATGCGACAGTGGTGACCATGCCACACCGCTTCACCCAGCATCGCCAAGCTCAGAGCCGTCAAAGGGCAGTGCGTCTGAGGAGAGTACCGTAGACAACTCAGAAAGACGAGTCACATCTAGGCGTACCGAAGTAGCAAACGCTGGAAACGACACTAGGTCTTGCGCTAAAATCTGCCTCGTAGAGGTGACCCATGAAACTCAGCCTCAGAAGACACTCAGAGCCTACACGATCCTTGACGATCAGAGTAATCGCTCGTTGGTTAGGCCTGAACTTCTCAACGAGTTCCAGGTGAAGGGGACCCCTACGCAGTACACGCTACGCACTTGCTCCGGCAGCACTGAAGTGGTTGGAAGAATTGCTCAAGGCTTCTTCGTGCAGAGCGTGTCAGGCGAAATCAAGTTTCCTCTTCCGCCTCTCCTCGAGTGCGAGGAAATCCCTGAAAACAGAGGTAAAATTCCAACACCTGACGCTGCACGGCACTACCCGCACTTGAGGGCTGTAGCAACTCAGATACCACCTCTTGATGAGGCTGGAATACTGCTCCTCCTTGGCCGAGACATCCTGAGAGCGCACAAGGTTCGCAAAGTAATTAACGGACCCCCCGACGCTCCGCATGCTCAGAAGCTCGACCTCGGTTGGGTCATTGTCGGCGATGTTTGCGTCGGTCGCACGCGGAAAACAAGCAGCGTCAATGTGTGCAAGACCCATGTACTGGAAAACGGACGACCATCTCTATTCGAGCCATGCTCGAGGCATTTCTTTGTAAAGGAAGCACCGATTCTCTACGCTGCGGATAGGGTCCCAAAATATTTACATTTGGCAACATTGGATGACCGTTTGGCTCCGAATCTTTTCAAAACGACTGAAGAAGACAACCAGCGTGCTTTCTCCATAGAAGACAAGACATTCCTCAAAATGATGAATAGTGAATTCACCCAAGACAAGTTGAACAATTGGGTTGCCCCTCTCCCCTTTCGCACACCGCGAAGTCGGCTTCCCAACAACAGAGAACAAGCTCTGTCTCGTCTGCTCTCGCTACGACGTACCTTGCGAAAAAACCCAGAGACAAGGGAACGTTTCGTCAGCTTCATGAACGAGCTCTTCATCAAGGGTCACGCAGAGGAAGCTCCACCACTTCACGCGGACGAAGAATGCTGGTATCTACCCATATTCGGCGTTCACCACCCCCAGAAGCCTGATCAAATCCGAGTCGTATTCGACTCTAGCGCTCAGCATGAAGGGGTATCTCTGAACAGCGTTCTCCTGACCGGCCCTGACCTGACAAACAACCTCGTCGGGATCTTGATACGCTTCCGGCAAGAACCAGTGGCGGTTACAGCAGACGTCCAGCAGATGTTCTACAGTTTCATGGTTCGCGAGGACCATCAAAACTACCTGAGGTTCCTCTGGTTTAAGGGCAACGATATCTCTAGAGAAATTATAGAGTGTCGAATGAAGGTTCACGTTTTCGGCAACAGCCCATCACCAGCTGTTTCTACGTATGGCCTTCGACGAACTGCCCAACAAGCTGCCCCACAATTTGGTGAAGATGCCAGAAAGTTCGTTGAAAGAGACTTCTACGTCGATGATGCGCTGAAGTCTCTCCCAAGAGAAGACGCCATTAGTCTGCTGCAAAGAACGCAGAAAATGCTTGCAACAGCTAATATAAGGCTGCACAAAATAGCTTCGAATAGGCAGAATGTGCTGAATGCATTTTCTCCAGAAGACCACGCCCAGGGACTCAAGAACCTCGACTTTGCCAAAGACATGTCGCTTACGCAGAGAAGTCTCGGGCTACTGTGGGGCATAGGAAACGACAGCTTCGTCTTCAGGGCTCCTCTTCAAGACAGGCCATATACGCGTCGAGGAGTGTTGTCGACCGTCAACAGCCTTTATGACCCACTAGGTTTTGTGGCTCCAATAACGGTCCAAGGCAAGTTCCTCCTCCGTGATCTCGTGACGAAGGGTTATGACTGGGACACACCACTTTCGGACGAAGAGAAGCAGATCTGGGACGAGTGGAAGAACTCTCTCCAGGCACTGCATCATCTTCACGTGCGAAGAACATATGCGCCAGTCTCGACGCTTGAAGCCGAAAGTAGGGACATACACGTATTTTCAGACGCGTCCACAAGGGCCGTCGCAGCGGTGGCATACCTACGCGTGACCGAAAAGCAAGGAAACAGACACGTCGGATTTGTCATGGGAAAAGCCAAGCTCGCTCCACAACCAGAGCACACTATCCCAAGGCTTGAGTTGTGTGCAGCGGTGCTTGCTGTGGAAATGGCCGGTTCCATACTACGGGAGTTGGACTTCCAGCCGAACTCGGTCACGTTCTACACGGACAGCAAAGTGGTCTTGGGTTACATACACAACGAAACAAGAAGATTCTACGTGTATGTGGCCAACCGAGTACAGCGCATACGTAGCAGCACGCAGCCTGAACAATGGAAATATGTTCACACCGAACAAAATCCAGCAGACCACGCCACTAGAGCGATTGCTGCGGCACAGCTTGAGAGCACGAACTGGCTGTCTGGTCCTGAATTTCTCTCACAACGAGAAGAGGAAGCACCGTCGTCAGGCTTCACGCTCCTAAATCCTGATGAAGACAGAGAAATACGACCTGAAGTCCGCACTCTCGCGACTGAGGTTAACAAAAGACAACGACTAGGAGCCGAACGCTTTCTTAAGTTCTCAAGCTGGAAATCTCTCGCTCGTGCTGTGGGAAATCTGATCGGGGTTGTCCGACGCGCAAAGACCACGTCACAAGAAGAGATAGCTCCCGTTGAGGCGCTCTCTAAAGCCAGACTCGTCATCATTCGCGCAGTGCAGCAAGACGCATTTTTTGAGGAGATACGCTGTATCCAGAGAGGAGAACCAGTCCACAAGACAAGCTCGCTTCGAAGGCTTGACCCATTTTTAGACGCCAATGGCTTGATTCGCGTCGGCGGCCGTTTGAACAGAGGCGATCTTCCGGGCGATGAGACACACCCTCTCTTAATGCCGGGTCGGCACCATGTCACGACGCTTCTCGTGCGCCACCACCATGAATGCGTGCAACACCAGGGCCGGCACTTCACGGAAGGAGCCGTACGAGCGGCTGGTTATTGGATCGTTGGAGGTAAAAGGTGCATCTCATCCGTGTTGGAGGCATGCATTTCATGCAAGAAGCTGAGAGGGCGCTTTCACAGCCAGAAGATGGCTGACCTTCCGGCAGACAGGATCAGCACAGATCCTCCTTTCACGAATGTTGGAGTTGACGTTTTCGGTCCCTGGATGGTTGCCTCTCGCCGAACGAGAGGTGGTGTTGCAAACAGCAAGCGCTGGGCAGTTATGTTCACTTGCTTAAGCATTCGCGCAGTACACATTGAGCTGATTGAATCATTGGACACGTCAAGTTTCATTAATGCCTTGCGAAGGTTCTTATCAGTGCGAGGACCCATCAAGCTAATACGCTCTGATTGCGGGACCAATTTTATCGGAGCATGCAGAGAACTTGGGATCAGCGCAGAGGGCATTCATCGCTCACAAATCGGCAAGTTCCTCGCCGGAAACGGCTGCAAATGGATATTCAATCCACCGCACGCGTCCCACATGGGCGGGGCGTGGGAGCGGATGATCGGAATTGCGCGCCGCATTCTTGACTCAATGCTCATGCAGTCACGTCATCAACGGCTCACGCATGACATTCTTGCAACGTTTTTGGCAGAAGTTGCAGCCATCATTAATGCCAGGCCCATAACTCCCACTTCGTCTGACACCGAAGATCCCACCATCCTAACTCCGGCGACACTTCTAACCCAAAAACACGGAAGCGCATCTACAACAACTGGGCAATTAGACACAACTAACCTATACAAACGGCATTGGCGTCAAGTGCAAAACCTGGCTGACGAGTTCTGGAAGCGCTGGCGCGCAACGTATATCACTACTTTGCAATCACGCCGAAAATGGCAAGCAGCAAAGCCCGACCTCAAAGAAGGCGACATCGTTCTGCTCAAAGATAAAGAAGCAACCCGCAACGACTGGCCCGTCGGAGTGATTACACGAAGCTTGCCCAGTGCAGATGGAAGGGTACGCAAGGTCGAGGTGAAGACAGCCAGAAACGGGGTTGTAAAGACATTCTTCCGGCCAACGACAGAAGTTGTGCGTTTGCTGTCACCGTGATATACTGGTGGTGTCTAACAACGCAGACACCAGACGGGGAGTGTTCTGTGCGCATCGCGAACGCACGGCCGAACTTACAAGAGGGAAGCCAGCCTCCCTTCTTTTTTATTGCTTTCTCTTTCACTGACCCCCCGCGGACTCGGAGCTGTGCGCGAGACAAAGGAGCCGCTCCCTTCGTGCGGTTCCTGGAACTGACCCAGTGACGACGCTGCGAGGTGTCGGGTGGTGTTTCCCGGGCCTGGGGGACGACAACGGGGACGGAAACCGCGGTTCAAGAAGCGCGGGACCGCCAGACTCGCCCCACCAGCCCTAGAGACAGGACCACTTTTTTACGGGGCTAAAAACTGAACGTTTTGTGTGTTTTTAACTTGCTTTTTGACCTTCCCAATGTTATTAAAGTTTGTTTTAAATATTCAATTTCGTTCGACCCGTTATCTAGCTGGATAGCGGACGCTTTGATACCGTCAAGTGCGAACCGCGAGGCCAGCATAACCATCATTGTTAATTTAGTCAGCAAGCGAATGTTTACGAGTTTAAAGCGAATGATGCCGACGAGTTTATATTGCCTATGGAACGACTGCCCTTAATTCTTCTAGCTGTCTATTAATTTGCTATCGCAATCGGTGCTTCGCCTTTCGGGAGAAACTGCGGCTTTTTTCTTCTTTTTTTTACAACTTAATAAATTCAAGAATGTTCCAAAAGCGAGTTGAATTCATGATTTAAAAAATTCGCCGGTCCTTGCACTCCGTGAAAATGGATGATAAGCGAAGCTTATCACCTTCACAATAAATGGACGGTATACGTACCCGTTCACAGTGCTGAACGCAGACCACCCAGTTTTCCCTTGATTAAAAATTTCTTACACCTACCCCAAACTCTATATTCTATAAGGTCTTCTCGACTAGTAGCGTAATATTCATAATATCACGCTACTATTCATAACTACTACTACTACATAATAATAATAATAATAATAATAATAATAATAATAATAATAATAATAACATTACGCGTAATGTTCAACACTTACAAGGCATTGTGTCGCTGTTCGTCGGAGTGGATCATACTGATGAGGTAGAAGTTGTCGTTGAAGCACAAACGCTTGCGTTCGAAGTCTCGAGTTTGCTCGGTGGCGTGGTTAACAGCCTCTGCCTGCCATTGCCGCTTGCGATGCTTCAAAATTAAATTTCTTCAGTTTAAATCTCTCCTTAACGTGAGACAATTAATGGCTCATACCCCATTAAGCAATGGCTCACACCCCTGTAAACGCGGCCTCCCCATTACGACGACAGAAGAGAAGTGACATTCTACGCTGAAATTATGAGCGGCAACGGAGTCGGCTGTGGAGGACGACGACGACGAACGCCGGAGCAATGGCACGAGCGCGTTCGCGCGGTTGTGCCGAGGTGCGCCAACGGCCAGCTGTGAAAGAAGACGACGACGCTCGAGCCTTTGCTGATGATTACAGTTTCTGCGAACAGACATAAACGCGCAGGCTAGACGATTGTAAAAAAGTGTTACATCGACTTAACAAAAAACCGGCAGATCCCACACCCTGTGGGAATCGATGTTATGCCAAGCAGTGTGCGGGAAGCCTACCAAGTTAACGAAACGACCATGAGAGCACCAAGACTTAGGCGGCTGTTTCGTCACCGACATGACACGCATGTCATGACATGCATATCATGAGTCCTGAGGAGTCCCTTTAGCTAGGCCTAAGAGACCTTAAGGCGAAAGCCTTAGTCATGCTCATGACTATGACTTCAACCATCAATCTTTAACCTTTTCCTTGACTTAGTGCCGCATCCGAACCCATAACATTGGTTTTTGAGTGTTTATTTTCTTTCGCAGAGTCAGTCGTTTTTGCTGAGTCATGTTCATGACTACCATCATCCCTTAGTGCTTCATTCACTTAGTACCCATGTCAGAACCCATTCCAGTGGTTTTTGAGTCTTAATATTTTTCGCTGAGTCATTGTCATTTTTGATTAGTCATGCTCATTACTATGGCTTCTACCACCATCCCTTAGTGCTTTCTTCTCTAAGGCCCGGATTCAGAAATGCTCCTAACCTTAGACCGTTTCCGTACATTACGCAAGGAGTCCTTCATGCTACCTAAACGCTAGGCGCCCTCAGAAGGCCATCGCGAATTCTAAAAGCTTCCTTTCACCTTCCCTGCGGAAGGAGCTCCTCACCAAAGTAAATGGAACGTTACAGGCTTCTGGTTTCGAGATTACTTACGAAAAATGCAAAATATTTGTAATGAATTGCTAAAGTAAACTACCGGCGCTGTTAGAATTCCATTTCTACTCCTACACCAGGGCATAAATTCTATTTCTTTCGTTAATGACGTAAAAATAGCTCAAAAATGATGCACATGGCAGGACAGCAAGCTCAGTCTAGCAACTTTGGCAGCATCTGACAGTTCGGTTGATAAGGCGTCGCTTTTTTTGTCTGCATTTTGTTTCGTGTGTGTGTGTGTGTGTGTGTGTGTGTGTGTGTGTGTGTGTGTGTGTGTGTGTGTGCGCGTGCGTGTGCGTGTGCGTGCGTGCGTGCGTGTGTGTGTGTGCGTGTGTGTGTGCGTGTGCGTGTGTGTGTGTGTGTGTGACATGCCGGGTCAACCCTTTTGGGTTTGGGCTGTGGTTTACCTCAGTTATGCCTGGGTGTGCGTAGCGAGACGTACGGTTAATCTTATTGTATAGCTTGGTTCTCACTACGGTTATATCTTTATCGTTTAGCTTCGTACGTCTGAATGTTTAGGTTTGGTTGTTACCTCTCGTTAAGTTATGGTTACATTAAAGACTAGTCATTTTTAAAGTCTAACGTATTTATTGTGAAAGCCTTCATCTTGTTGGTTCTCAATTGCCACAAAGACGGCCCGATGGTCGGTGAGGCGGGAAGATAAGGGGTTGTCGTCCAGTGACTTGAGCACGTTCCATTCTGAATCCACTCGCCTGGCCGTTTCGTACTTACGACGCTTCTCGAGGCGTGCGGCTCGTTCTTCCTCCGTCTCTTCTGCGTCGTCTACACCGGGGCTTTTAATGGGTATATGAGTACAATCTATGCACCCAGTAACCCCAGGAAATCCTTCAGTGGCAAAGAACCTAGTCATGACTGATCTCGCTTCACTGGCGTTTGACAGCCTAACGTACTTGGGATACAAACGTACGCATATTAGCTGTGTCTTATCTCAAATGCATCGGCATATAGAGGGTTGGGATTCACACGCAAGGTCGCCTACAAGAGTTTGCATGGCACTCATTCCGTAAAAACGCAGTGCGATGAGGACCTTCAACAGAGCAGGTAGCGGTGCTCCTCTGTTGTCATTGTTACAATGCAGTTGCAGCTCTGCCAGTATGGCTGTAACAGCTGACTTGGAAAAACAATACCACTTCGTTGTAGTGTTCCAGTGGATAATGCCTGTCAATCACATGCCGGACTGGAGTCAACGGCGGAGGCTTGTACACAGTCCCGTAAAGAAGTTCATTATCACGTCGAAGAAACCTTGTATAGCTTTCGAAGCTATCGTCTTCGGATAAATATCGCAAAGCCGTCATTATCGCTGCTCGCTTTTCACAGAAAAACAGAATCACAATAAAAATGGCACAAAGCGCAGTCTGCGGAGCCAAACTGGACGTCAATACACGGCGGCTGGCTGCCGCGGCGTTGGCTGCGCACGGCACCTATTCAAGACGAGCGTACCGCGTGCGATGTCCTGCGGAGAAGCATGCGTTCAGGTAGAGGAGCGCGGTTAGGAGGCATGAAGGTAGCTTGCCGGCTCCCTAAGCGCGAGGAAGCACCAAGGAGGCCCTAACTTAGTGTCACTTAGTAAGGGGCGTTGCAGAATTGACGCCAGGTCGCCTTACAGCGTGTAAGACGTGCTTAGTAAGGAAAGGAGTGTTTCAAAATCCGGGCCTTAGTACCCACGTCTGAACCCGTTTCAGTGGTTTTTGAGTGGTCATTTTTTTCCCTGGGTCATTGGAATTTTAGGCGGTTGTTTCATGACCTACATGACACACATGTCACTAAATTCATGTCATGGCTATCATTTATGTTCGTCATACAATTTGGCTTACTACGCCAATTTTTCTACCTACCATGTTAACGAAACGACCATGAGAGCACCAACACGTAGGCAGCTGTTTCATGACCTACCTGACAAACACATAATGACATTTATGTCATAACCTATCATTTATGTTCGTCATACACTCTTGTCATACTATGCCAAGTTTGGTAAATACCAAGTTAACGATACGACCATAAGAGCACCAAGACGTAGGCGGCTAGATAGATACTGTCAAAATGGAAAATGTTCGCCAAGAAATGCTTCGCATTTATTAAATTGACAACAATAGGGGTATAGACGGTTCACCACCTATGCAAATGGAATCTTCAGTATGCACTGAGACAAATGAGGGGAGGTCCCAGTCTATTTATCACACACGTCCTTGTAAACGTTCCTCAGGGGGCCACAGTTGGTGTTACACGCCGATGCGTCCCGACGGATGAACCAGGATTCCAGGAGTTTTCCTTTCCCCCATTTTTGTTTTCGGGCCAGTGTGGTCGCATTGTCAAGGTCGAAACTATGCCCTGTCGTCCAGCCGTGTTCGACAAGTTCCGTCTTATGGGTGGCCTTCGCAACGTCTCCTTTGTGTTCTTTCAATCTCATTGCCCTTTTTTCTGCCCATTTCGCCAATGTAAGTCGCGTCAGAATCCCCGTGTAGATGACCCAGCTGTGATCGTCCGCATCGGTGCGGTCTTTCGGTTTCGTGAACACATTCCCCAACGTATACTGGGGTTTAAAAATGGTTTGTACGCCAAGCGGACGCAAACTTCTCCGAACAGTGTCTGTCACATCCTGGTCATAGCGCATCGATACAATAGACGTTGCCCTGACTCGCGACTCTTTCCCTCTTCTCATCAGCCTTCGCTTCTGTGTTTCGTTAGTAAACGTCCATACAAACCGTTTTTAAACCAATTTTAGTTACCCTTGCTCGGAATTAATGTGTGGTAATATCACGGAAACAGCTGCACAGAGAGTGACTAAGCAGCAGAGGAGTTCTGACCAAGCAGAACGTCTTCATCTACTCCCTACGAAATCAGCCACAGCGCACAACCACAAATGCAGCACACTGTCGCCGCGAAGCGCACAGAAAATGCACTGATGGTACCTATCGCGATTTCTGAAGACTGCCTTTGTATTGTGTCACAGACCCCGGTGAACGAGGCGCAGACGCCGGACTAAATTCCAAAGCCGACTTATCAGCTTCCGAAAATAATCCCACGAAAGCAAGGACAATTAAGAGTGGGCCCTCTGGTGCGCCAGCGAACGCCGGTTGCTGTCCAAAGACCGAGTCAGAGCCCAGAGTTGTCAAAACACAACAAAATATATTCTTCACGCAAGGCAGTTACACACATACTTGCACACTTAGGCTAGACACAACACAATACAAATCAGATGGGTATTAACAAACACAAGAAAATAACGACAAGCACTGAGAGTCCAACACGTAAAACACAAAAATAAAAAGGAACACTAAGTGTCCAATCGTATTCACCAGTGTTGGTCTTGGAAGTCAGACGATCTCGGCGTAACTTGGGGGCAAATCTCGAAGAAAGAACTTCTTCCGGAAATGCAGACGCTCGATGAACTCGTCGACTAGCTTGCCGGGGAATCCCCTTCTTCCGCAGACGCTTGGTCTTCACGTTACATCACTTCACGGTGCGGACTCAACTCCTGAATTCCTCACTGGACTCCGAACTGACAATGCTCGCACGGCGTTTATATAGCCGTGAACGGTCCTTCTCGAACATTCGATCGGAGTTGTGATACCGTAGCACGGCCAAAGCTTGGGAAACTTCGAGTCTTTTCTGGTACCTTCGACCACCGCCGCGTCGTCGAGGGGGGGGGGGGGGGGGGTGATGACTCATGCTGTTCACGCACGCTCACGCTGTAGTTATCTCTCTCGGCTGGTGTCTCGGCGCGCGCGTGTGCTCTCTCTCCCTCTCCCTCTCCGGTTAACGTCGCTTCGTCGAGCTTCTTCCAGACGTTTCGGCGCCGTTGTTAGCGTTGTTGCTTGAGGCGTATGCGCTCTCCTCCTCTGTTGAAGTTGCCGCGGGGCCGGCGTGTTCTTTCGCTGGCTTGCGTGACACTCGGCGCGCGCTTGGATTACGCGCTCTTTTGTGACACTGCCCCCCACGTTAAGAATATTATGCAATAATATTCAAGAAAACACAAAAGAAGCGCGCACAAAAGTCCGCTACACACGAGTCCGTAAGCCCATAAATCAGTCCACCACAAATCACACATCACTCGCGATACATCGAATACAAGCACAAGTCACACAAGTACACTTGGACTAACACAATAACACATCGCTCGTATAACTAGTACACTTATATTACACAATAATACATCTTTCGCGTAATGATTACACTTGTACTATACAGAAACTCATATCTCGCGTAACAAGGCAAACATTTGAAATATAACATGTGGAACAAGTATACAAAACTATGACAGGGTAGTTTACAGAACACAAACAAACACAATGATCATGATGCATGAATAAATAAACAAACAGCACACTCATCACAACACTTTGCACCACACACTAATGGTCAATGGTTCTTAAATTTAAACTTCATGTCCTTGGTCTTTCGATAGTAGTGTTTCGCGTGGTTATGGGTCCCGGTCGGTTTATTTTCGGAATTGGGTCTGAAAAGGGGCTGGAAAGGTCTTGCCTGGGCCTTCGCTCGAGCTCGGAAGACAGCTGCCGCGTTGTTCTCGTCAGCTGTTGATGTTTTTCCGCGAGTTTCTTCGATTGTCGAGGGTTCGATCTTCGACTCTTTTTCCAAAGGTTTCGGATCGTCTGGGGCGCGAGCTCCCTCGATGTTCCCTAGAATTAGGTCGTACAGTGGGCTGTCCATGCAAAGCGCAGTGACATTCCCACTGTAATAGGGGGTATCGACCTCAATTTTGGCTTCGGCAAGCTTCCTAGCCGTACCATCGACTAGGTAGACCAAACTGGTTTCGCCCGTGAGCTCTTCGTCTTTGACTAAGTCCCTTCGCACGATCACTGTGCTGGTGCCGGTATCTCGTAACACCGTGATTTGTTTGCCTGCCAATTTTCCGGCAAGTACGGGCATTCCCTTATCGGGAAATTCGGGGCGTTGGGTCATCACCGCATGAACAACCAGAATTCTTTTTCCGTTTCGTAGTTATACAAAGCCGGCGTTTATGTCTTCTTGATGTTTCGGCGGGGCATACACACAGGATGCTTGGGGAGTTTCCTTCACTCCGTTGCGACAGGAATCGGCTTTGTGCCCCGTTCGCCCACATTTAAAACATTTAACCTCGTTGGGGGGCGTAAAGTTGGTCCGACAACTGCTAGCATGGTGGCCTAGTCGGTTACAAAGATAACACCTCGGAACAGGCTTCGGAGGGTTTCTCCTTTCATCGGATGCCGGTTTCTTTGCATCCTCTGACTCCTCTTTTCTGATCTTGGAGAGATTGGTGCCTCCCTGTGCTTCCAAAAATTGGTCTGCCAATTCTAACATATCTTGAAGCGTTTTAGCTTTCCTTTCTTTCAGATAGAGAGACAGGCTCGGGTGGCAACTGATGAGGAACTGCTCCTTGATCAGAAGCTCTCTAAGCGCACCGTACTCCTGTGCAGTCTCTGAAAGTTCGGTCCACCTATCAAAATAGTGACTGAGCCGCGCGGCAAATTGCGTGGCAGTCTCGCCATCGGCTGGCTTTCTAGTCCTAAACTTATCTCGGAAGCCTTCTACGGTGAACCTAAATCTTTTCAGTAAAGCAGTTTTCACCCTTCCATAATTAGAGGCATCGGTTGGCGTCAGCCGACCGTACACACTAAGTGCTTCGCCACTCAAACACGTGCTCAACGCTGTGGCCCATTGATCCTCTGGCCAATTCTGGCTTTTAGCAACTGTCTCAAATCTATGCAAATAAGCATCCAGATCATCTTTCCTTTCATCGAATGCCACAAGCAGTTTGCTTGGGTTCAGACGGAAGCTAGTTTCTTCCCTTTCAGTGCTATCGACTCTTGCCTGGGCGGGAGCGTCTGTACGCTTGTACGCTGCTGCAATCGAAGTCGTTCGAGTTCTAACTCATGCTGTCTCTGTCTTTCTCTCTCAGCTATTTCAGCTTCCCTTTCTTTTCTGATCTGTCGCTCCTTTGCTTCTCTTTCCTCTCTTATCTGTCGCTCCTTTGCTTCTCTTTCCTCTTTGGCCCGTTCGGCCGCTAGCTTCTCTCTTTCTACAGCTTCTTTTTCCTTCTGACTAACCCACTTCCGTAGTTCCCCTCCGGAAAGACCCATCTTCTCACCAAGGGCAACTAATTTCTCTAGATCCATAATGCCCTTCAAAGATCTAGCCGCGTGCAAAATTATCTGCCTAGATTTCAACAATCGAACCGCTCTCTGCACACAAGTTAGCAAAACGTGGTGCAACACTCAAAATCGTTTACAATAGCAATGTAAACGACCCTAGGCTCTTTCTCCCTACTATGGACACACAATTTGCACCAGAAAGGTCCTGTCGCGGACGCCAGAAATATTGTCACAGACCCCGGTGAACGAGGCGCAGACGCCGGACTAAATTCCAAAGCCGACTTATCAGCTTCCGAAAATAATCCCACGAAAGCAAGGACAATTAAGAGTGGGCCCTCTGGTGCGCCAGCGAACGCCGGTTGCTGTCCAAAGACCGAGTCAGAGCCCAGAGTTGTCAAAACACAACAAAATATATTCTTCACACAAGGCAGTTACACACACACTTGCACACTTAGGCAAGACACAACACAATACAAATCAGATGGGTATTAACAAACACAAGAAGATAGCGACAAGCACTGAGAGTCCAACACGTAAAACACAAAAATAAAAAGGAACACTGAGTGTCCAATCGTATTCACCAGTGTTGGTCTTGGAAGTCAGACGATCTCGGCGTAACTTGGGGGCAAATCTCGAAGAAAGAACTTCTTCCGGAAATGCAGACGCTCGATGAACTCGTCGACTAGCTTGCCGGGGAATCCCCTTCTTCCGCAGACGCTTGGTCTTCACGTGACATCACTTCACGGTGCGGACTCAACTCCTGAATTCCTCACTGGACTCCGAACTGACAATGCTCGCACGGCGTTTATATAGCCGTCGACGGTCCTTCTCGAACATTCGATCGGAGTTGTGATTCCGTAGCACGGCCAAAGCTTGGGAAACTTCGAGTCTTTTCTGGTACCTTCGACCACCGCCGCGTCGTCGAGGGGGGGGGGGGGGGGTGATGACTCATGCTGTTCACGCACGCTCACGCTGTAGTTATCTCTCTCGGCTCGCCGGGTGAGAATGTGTCTCGGCGCGCGCGTGTGCTCTCTCTCCCTCTCCCTCTCCGGTTAACGTCGCTTCGTCGAGCTTCTTCCAGACGTTTCGGCGCCGTTGTTAGCGTTGTTGCTTGAGGCGTATGCGCTCTCCCCCTCTGTTGAAGTTGCCGCGGGGCCGGCGTGTTCTTTCGCTGGCTTGCGTGACACTCGGCGCGCGCTTGGATTACGCGCTCTTTTGTGACATATTGCCTGTCAAAGACGTCTGTCTAGTAATGGATGGATTATGGCGTCTTGCGAATGCAAATATTCATATCATCTCGGACAGACTTGCTCGGGTATCGCCCCTACTACCATTATTGCCTCTTTATAGTCTACTGCCCCAAAAGCTATCGACTGGTTTCGAAATACCCTAATTAATATAAGTGTACCTAAGACGCAATTAATCTGCTTCTTTAATCCTTTGAGGAAGGTAGCCCTTGACTACCATGTTGTTTAGCATTGTTCAGATTGGTCATATTGTTCTTGTACACCATTACAGTATTCATCTGTTGTAAAGTATCATGGTTTATATCTTGATAGCGACCTTTCTTGGAACAGTCAGCTTGCTTACGTTTGCAAAAAACTTCGCGCCGTATCATGTCTAGAGAGAGAAAAAGGATGCATAGAAAGGCAGGGAGGCTAACCAGATGTAGTTCTGGTTGGTTACCCTGCACGGGGGGAAGGGGTATAGGGATAAAAAGAGAAAAAAAGTGGAAGGGGGAGAGAGAGAAAGAGAGACGAGCACAGAAAAACTGGGTACACTATAGAGCGCGCGGTAGGGGGCGGCGTTCTTAAAGTCTATCGGTATCGGTATCTACTGTACAATATAAGATATTACATGCCCTCGTCGGAAAGGAAACAATTACACAAGCTTTAGGCTACAGTATGCTGCGATATGGAATAGCAATTTACGGGCACTGTGCTGTTCGCTGGCACAACAGAATAAATGCTATACTGCACTCCCTGTTAAAAAACATATCTTATGATCTGAGCCTGAATGCTGACACAGACCGTGTCAAAATACTTTCGTTGCCGAATTTCAATGATCTTTTAATGCAAACGGTTGTTTTAAAACACTTCTGGTCCCGTAAATTCCTAGTTCAGAACACTTCTTCCCCTTGCTTAAGGCCCAGGGACCCCTTTTGGAGGCCACGTTGTTCCACAAGGTACGGCACTAGTGCTAGCGCCCGTTATGTTCCAATCTACTTCAATAAATTACCCTCAGCACCTTCTGTGCAAAAACGAAATACAAGTTAAAGAGACTGCTAAGGCGTATCTGCTTGTAAAGGCGTATTTGTTCCTTTTGTTTACCGTTATTCGTTATTGCTTGTGTTCGTGCGTTTAGCATTGTTCAGATTGGTCATATTGTTCTTGTACACCATTACAGTATTCATCTGTTGTAAAGTATCATGGTTTATATCTTGATAGCGACCTTTCTAGGAACAGTCAGCTTGCTTACGTTTCGCGCCGTATCATGTCTAGAGAGAGAAAAAGAATGCATAGAAAGGCAGGGAGGCTAACCAGATGTAGTTCTGGTTGGTTACCCTGCGCGGGGGGAAGGGGTATAGGGATAAAAAGAGAAAAAAGTGGAAGGGGGAGAGAGAGAAAGAGAGACGAGCACAGAAAAACTGGGTACACTATAGAGCGCGCGGTAGGGGGCGGCGTTCTTAAAGTCTATCGGTATCGGTATCGATTTCTTTGCACCATGACGGTCAGATTGGTGTACAGTTATCTATTATCTTATGGTCAGTTTGTTCGCACGCATTGCTGTGTTTGTGTTTCATTACGCTCAATGGGAATTTTTTCATAGACACTGTATAAATTTTAATAACCTTTTTTTTCTCGTATGCTATACTCAAGATCGCTGCTTATAAGAGAGAGAGAGAAAAGGGGAAAGGAAAGACAGCGAGGTTAAACAGAGATTATCTCCGGTTGGCTACCCTGAACCGGGAGAGGGGTAAAGGTATTCGACAGGAGAGAGAAAAAAAGTATAAAAAGGCAAAAAAGGAAAGAAAAGAAAATCACAAACACACACACACACACACACACACACACAGAGAGAGAAAACAACTGTTTCTGTGGGCACTGTCACGCAGTCTGCGAAGGCGTTCTTGTGTTGCATAGTGTCAACGTCCCATCCTACGGCACAGAGTGTAGAGTCATAATTTGTCACTGAGTCCAGTATCTATTAAGTAAAGCAGCAGTGCCTTCAGGGTGGCTCGCGCTGTGGTTCGTGCAGACCAGTTTCCAAGGATGTTGATTTGCGTTATTGGGCGCTTGTCCAGCTGATCTATCATGGCTGAGAGAGCTGCTCTCTGTGGGTTGAAACGAGGACACTCACAAAGAAGGTGTGCGATTATTTCGTTGCACCGGAAGAGCATTCCACACAGTCGGTCAGATAGGTCGGTGGCTCGCAAGAAGCGCCTGCACGACTTTCTCCTGTGAGGTTAAGTCCAGTCTGTGGTGGAGAATTCTTTCGTCCGACAGAGGTGGGTCGTCCAATTGGTTGAACGCGTCGGTAAGAGAATGTTTCTGCGCACTGTACTGCGAGCAGTCGCACAAAATATGCACAATCGATTATTCATTGCCGCAGTGGTCACAGGCTGCGCTGTCGGCCATTCTGCATAGGCGTTGGTAAACGCAACGCCCAACCATAATTGGCACAAAAGGGTTGCGTCTCCTCGGCGAAGCCTTGATGGTACTCGAAGGCTTAGGGTTGGGTCCGGAGAGTATAAGCGAGCATGCTTGAAGTGCGATTCATTCCATTGTGACCTCGTGCGTTGGTGAGTAAGCACGCGGAGTTTCCGTGCAACGTCAGTCCTAGAAAGTGGTATGGGCCATTTGGTGATCTTCTTTATAAGCCATGCGGGCAGCTTTATCGGCCGTTTCATTGCCAATAATTCCGCAGTGACTTGGAAGCCACTGAAAAGTTATTTCTTGCCCTATCTCAGTCAGATTATGTATTGCCTCGGCAATCTCAAAGACCAGCTGCTCGTGTAGACCACGGCGTAAAGATGATAGTAAGGACTGCAGAGCCGCTTTTGAGTCGCAGAAAATTGTCCATTTGTCTGTCACTTGGCTGTTTATAAATAATCTATTATTGTACTGTGTCTGGTTTTGCTGCCGGCCAGGCTCTGCCGCTCCCGCCTTCAAAGACTTTGGCAGGCCCGTATGAATGTAGTATTTTATTATTGGAAATAAAAGTATTATTATAATTGCCATGGTACAGGCGAAAGGTGAGGGTTGGGTCTACGCGACCTGCAGAGCGCACAAAAACTTGATCCGAGTCGGCTTCAGTGCAGACGGCAGGCAATAATGACGCTATTTTAGCTCTTGTTGCGGAATTCAAAGATACAAAAAAATGTTTAGAAGTACTACCGGAACTGCATGTTAAAGTTGACTCACTGTTGCTTCTGAAAGCAGAATTGTTAAAGGTGATCTGGAGACCGTCTTTGACTTAGGAGACGCCATCACTTTCTTGTCAAAGCCGTATGAGGCCATCTCAAGTTGCCTGAAGGTGCTTCAAGGAGCAGACTGAAAGAAATTGAGAAACTAAGTGAGACTGTCCGTGCTCAGGCTGATATATTGCAACAATTGCAGCATGACCAAATCAATCTGAACAGCAGAAAGCCAAATTTAGAAATATGTGGTTTGCGCTTACCGATAAAGAGGATCGATTTGAAGAAAATACTGACTGATCTTGATGTACAGATTCATTTACCTGAATTTTCTGTAGATCATGATGCCACTGCTGTCCACCGCCTTTCTGTCGAGAAAGATACTACCAGGCGGTCTTAGTTCGTTTCTCAATGGTGAACATGAAAGAAAACTGGATCAAAGCTCGTGGAAAACTTCGACAGCTATATGAGTCGAAAGTGCTCCCGAAGCTCTACTTCAATGACAATCTAACCAAGGCAAATCGGCATCTGTTCAGGCTCGCCAAGGCAGCAGGCAAGCAACACAAATACAAGTTTGTTTACCCAAGAGGAGGCAAAATCTTCGCTGACAATTAAGGACGAGGACTGTCCACTCACTCGTATACTAGTAATGAAACGCACATTGAAAAATCCAATGAATATGAATCCGTCCATTTAAATTTCCGTCCCCAATCTACAGCTGCGTCACGAACGTCGTAGTGCTCGGTGCCTCACCTTGCTGGCGTCATATCTTCGCTGACACGTGGCGTTCCAACAGCGCCATCTTCCCTTCACGTGACTTCACCGCATCGGGCTATAAAGCAAGAGCTTCAGGCATTCCACTTCAGTGCACACGGCAGACCGGGAATGAGCATGTGGTCTAATGGGTCATTCTTCTGCCTTGTGCAGGTTAGTCCTTACTACAGCTCCTTAAAGAGCGATTGTCGTCTTTTGGTTTTGCCATGCCCACAGCACTGTGTCTCAATGGCATATGATCTGTACTGTATGTGCTTGCTTCTCTTTTGCGGAGACGTTGAGCTAAATTCCGGCCCTGACACAGATGACTCTAGTACTCGTCAATTGCTGGAAAAAATACTTTTGGGTCAGAATAAGTTAGCCGAGGATGTAGCGGCGCTGCGCAATCAACAAAGAAACATGGAGTGGAGTGGGGTGCTCGTTTCTCAGAAATAGAAAAGCAAGCTGCACGCGTGGACAAGCCTTGAACGCACGGTAAAATCCTTGGAGGCCAAGATTACTGATTTAGAGGACAGGAGTAGACGTTCAAATTTAGTGGTAATTGGCGTATTAGAGGATAAAGACGAGACAGAGGCAGTGCTGCGCCGCAAAGTTATACCTGACATTTTCTCCACTAGGCTTGAAATTGCATGCCAGTCAGTTGGCCGAATTCATCGCGTTGGTAGGCCTGGTAAATTCCAACCAGTCATCTTGTACTTTCAAGCTTATGAAGAAAAACAGCAAATTATGAAGAATGCTTACAAATTGACAGGTACCGGTATATCTGTACAAAATGACTACTCGCCAAACACGCTCAGGAAGCGTAAACTTCTGTGGGAGAGTGCTTTAGAAGAAAGACAACAAAAAAGGAAAGTCACTTTAATCAACGAGAAACTTCGTATAGATGGCAACCTTTTTATTTGGAATGACACGGAAAACACTAGAGTAAAAATGGGAAAGTACAACAATTATAAGAAAGAGTGACTTCAAACTCTCTGTAATAAAGAACTACGTATAAAAAATATCATTGCCCGTAGCATTGTCAACAAATCTGATCAACTCGAAGCTGTTATCATGGGCTATAGTCCACACATAGTTATTCTAACCGAAACCTGGCTACACAGCGGAATCAATGATGAAGACGTGTTCCCGCCTTGTTATCATGTTTTTGTCGCGATAGATCAACCAGAGGAGGCGGGGTAGCTGTGCTACTTAAAAAAATATATATCAGCCACTCTTTTGCGTCGGGCTGACGATATAGAAACTATTAGCATAAACGTTTCTTGCTGGGGACAATCCTTCCTGTTGTTTGCAGTATATCGAGCGCCCAGCTCACCATCCCTATTTCTGAGTGATTTGCGTGCGCATATCACGTCATTCGTGCACAAAACAATTTTTAATAGGAGTCTTTAATCTTCCAGGAGTTAATAGGGAACGTATTTCTTCTAGTGCAGAACTTGCTCCCCATGTCAGCTATATGCGTGACATAATCCTACGCCACAATTTACAAAAAGTTGTAAATTTACCCACGCGCGTGCATGGTTCCTCGTCATAAGTACTTGATCTTGTGTTTGCCAGTAGAACAATCGAAACTTTTTCAGTGTCGGTAGAACATGGCATATCTGACCATGAAATGGTGTGCTTTTCATGTAGTTTGGAAAAATGCGATCCGAGTAAAACGAAAAGTGTTCTAGTGAAGGACTTTTCGCGTGCCCAGGACGTAACCATTTTAGATTAGCTAGATGCTCACCTTAGCAGCTTTCAAGGAAGCAACGTTACAGAATTTTGGGACCGGTTCAAGGAACTTTGCACGTACTGTATTCAAAATTTTGTACAAGCAAAACAAAGAAAACGGCGAAAGTTAATCTTTTGGGACGCGAGAAGTCATTCACTTGAAAAGAAAAATAAAACACTGGAGACGAAAGAACGCCCCTAGAACAAAAATCCAAAACACGCAAGCTACGTTGAGCTGGTCTGTTGGGCATGCTAAACGGCGGTACTTTAATCATATCTTACCCAATTTTATTGGCACAGCGCACAAAAGTTTTGGGCATTCCTCAGTTAAAAAAAAACAAAAAACAAACCAGTGGAGCAAATAGTTGATGGTGGCATTCTTATCGTCGAAAAGCAAAGTACGGCGGAGCATTTCAACGCATACTTCCACAGTGTCTTTACCAATACAAATGACCCTGCGCTTCCTTCTTCTTCATTGTCCGGTGCAAACCCGGAGCTTTTATCTGTACCTGGCGTAGTTTCCATGCTCCTTAACTTGACCACCAAATCTACCCCTGGTCCCGACAACATACCGAACGTTTTTCTGCGTCGATACGGAGAAATGATGTCCCTGTTTCTTGTTATTATTTTTCGTGCATCATTATCCACAGCAACCCTTCCTACTGACTGGCGAACTGCACGTGTAGTGCCAGTACCGAAGAAGGGTGACCTAACACTGATAAGTAACTATCGCCCAATATCGCTAACGTCATCGTGCTGTAAGATGCTAGAACACATCATAGCTAACTTCATTACTAAATTCCTAAATGATAACAACGTTCTTTCGCCTTCGCAGCATGGTTTTCGAAAGGGTTTTTCCACTGTCACCCAATTACCATCGGTTATCCATTTATTTGCGAATATTTTACACAAATCCGGCCAGGTAGATGTAATATTTTTAGACTTCAGGAAAGCATTTGACCTTGTTGCGCACTCAAAATTGATTGAAAAACTTCGATTAATTAACCTTCCTTGTTTCATAATTATTTGGGTTTCAGCGTTACCTAAGGAAAAGACAACAGTTTGTAAGTATTGACACTTACAATTCCCGTGAACTCCCAGTTACCTCATGTGTCCCTCAGGGTAGCGCTCTAGGGCCTTTATTGTTTTTAATATACAATAACGATATTATCAGCGTATTCACTGAACCCGTTTAAATAAAATTATTCGCTGATGATTGTGTGCTGTTTTGTAAAGTAGCCAGCCGCGGTGATCAGTTAACCCTGAACAATAACCTTCAAAATCTTCTTTCTTGGTGCTGTCCCTGGAATATGGAACTAAATGCTAACAAGTCAGTGTACATGAAAATAACTAAAAATTTAAATAGCATATCTTTTCCTTATGCCCTAGGATCTGTACCGCTAACTGAAGTGAGGGAATATAAATATCTTGGCGTCACAATAACAAATAGCCTAATCTGGCATACTCACATTACTAACGTATGTGACTCAGCCTTTAGTAAGCTTTGTCTGCTTCGTCATAAATTAAAGCTAGCTCCCGTTGAAACTAAAGTTTTAGCCTACACATCACTAATAAGACCAAAATTTGAGTGTGCATGCATAGTGACCCTTACACCAAAACTAACATTGATGCACTAGAAAGAATTCAGCGTAAAGCAATCAGATTTATTTTCTCAAAGTGCCGCATGACTGATTCTCCGACAGCACTAATTAAACAACATGGTATCCAAACACTGGAAATGAGAAGAAAAATCCAGCGGTTAAAAATTCTTTTTCTTCTTAAAAATAACCTCCATTCCCTCACCCCAGAGCCTTATGCAACGCCAATGGTGGCACGCCGAACACGGCATCGCCACGCTGACTCTTTAACTCCCTATAATGCCAGAACTAACGTCTTTAAATATTCTTTTTTCCCTCGCACCATTACGGATTGGAACAATTTACCTCAATCACTACTAACCACTATTGATTCCCTTGACAATGTCAATTATTGACATGTTGCTCTCTTGTGAATTGATCGCTGAAGTTGATCTTTGCGTTATTTTTCTTTTACTTCACTTAAATTGTATTGATTAATTTCTAAACATGTTGTTTACTTTATTTGCTTTGGAAATTTCTTCATTACACGAGCAAGTGTACTTTTCCGTGCTTTGTACTCGCAGCTGATGGATTGGATTGGTATTCTGCGCACTCTTAATTTACGTCTGGTATTGTTATTATCTCTTTTTATCATTGTATGCCGCTCCTGCTTGGGACACGCCAACGCCTGCAGTATTGTATAAATAAATAAATAAATAAATAAATAAATAAATAAATAAATAAATAAATAAATAAATAAATTTTCCGAAATTTCAAGCTTTTAAGTACAACTTCGGTTGCAATTCTCAAGAAGACTTTACTTTGGTTAAATAAGTATTCGCAGTCTACGTAATATTAGGATGAGTTTAGAAATATTGCGGAAGATGCAACAAATTTTGTAGATGTATTTGTGCTAACTGAAATAAATATTCCCGACTTAAGCGCACAGTTCCTTGTAATAAAAGGTTACAGTGCAGAATTGGTGACTCGTTCGCACCGTAGACGGGGCGGAAGTGCAGTTTTGTGAACGAAAAAGACAGTACCATGGATTGATGTAGATTTCACTCATTCGGAATGCCTGCGTTTAAATGCAAGTTTTTTTTTCAGAACACTCTTACTTTGATGGGGATTTATCGGCCTCTTGAAAACAATGTCAGTAGCTTCATACTAGAATTAAAAGCTGTTTTGAAGCGTTTCACTTATGAGGACATGTTTTGCTTCACTGGTTTAAATGATGACCTATTATGCTAAAGCAGAACTGAAGTGTCGGATTACTTATCTGCCCTTTCTGCTTTTAGCCTAGGAAGCACGGCCACGATCTTCAAACGTGAAGTTGTGAACGGCCGAACAACGCATTCTTGCTTAGACCATGTCGCTGTACGGGCACCTCTATCACACCCCTATAAAACAAACATTGCCTGGATGTCCATTAGATATCTCAGTTGGATATTCAATACCTCTAATAGAGGTTCAAATAGATCCAGTTTACGTAAAATCAACGTAGGTGGTACTGTCAAAAGTCCTCTTTTTTACGCTGAAAAGATGTTATATGGATGTAATTGCTGGACATTTGTTACATTGTTTGGATATTAAATTTGAGCCAAAATACGTTATAAATACGTGACCAAGATGTAATTGTATACATTCCCCAGCATGTGCGGCAATCGTGTAGTGTCTTTTACACCTGATAGAAAAATGATACTAGCCTTGAAACTTTGGTTCCACAGCAAAACTTTATTTTAGAACAAACATTACACCTAATAAAGTAACCTTTCATAGAAAAATAGAACTAAAATAAACTCACGTGTATATCCTCAAAGAGCACCTCAAGCATTAATTGAGGATATGTTTAACAAAATGAAAGTTGCGTTGAATCGCAAAAATGAGACCTATGCCATACATAATCTTTTTCGCGCTTTTTCCGAGGTCGGTAATTATCATATTTGGCGATTTTAATTTTCCAAATATCAATTGGTCGTCACTCTCCGTATCGGCCACGGATGCAGCCGCACATTCTTTTCTGAGCACTTGTCTTGACTTTTCCTTAACCCAACTTATTAGTCAGCCAACACGATCCACTGAAACTTCTGCCAATATACTAGACCTAGTTTTAACTAACAATCCTGATATATTTTCCGACATAACTCATGAAGAAGGCATCGCAGATCATGATGTTATAACTGGATGCATTAACTTTTGCACGAGCAAAAGAACAATTACCAAAAAGAAAATAAGATGTTACGGTAAGCCAATTTCGACGCAATTAACAATGAATTAACAACATTTTCAGATCAATTTCTGCATGATTTCTATTCACGCTCCATTGAACAGAACTGGGCCCTCTTTAAAGCCAACCTCAGTTCTCTCATTGACACGTTCATTCCTATGCTAGCCACTTCCTGCAAAAATAGTTCTTCGTTTACCAACAAGCTTCGGCGGCTTAATAACAAAAAGAAGAGACTGTACAGGCAGGCAAAACGGACTGGTCTCGCGAGTGCCCATGATAAACACAAAGCGTGCGAAAAGGCTTATAAGGCATTGATAAAATCTACTCGCCATAACTTTTTTTCTCATGATTTACCATCCATGCTAAAAAAAAATACTCGTCGCTTTTGGCGCGTTGTGAATCCTGTAACTCGCGCTGACATCAGTCTTACTGATTCTCATGAAGTTCCTATCCCCGATTCAGATTGTGCTCAACTTCTTAATGATACGTTTGTAACAATTTTCACTCATGAAAACGTCAACTCATTGCCAACTTTAAAGGCATTAGTAGGAATCACAATGAAGAGGTAGTCATCAGTGAGTCTGGTGTTTAGGTCTACTAAGCAATCTTAAAACGTCATCTAGCGCCGACCATCTAGGCTTCAATAATAAAATTTTAAAGAATACATCGCGTAGTATTTGTTCTATGTTAACAGCTCTATTTTCCCAGTCACTATCAACTGGCTGTATTCCTAATGACTGGCGCATTGCTGAAATAATACCCATTTTCAAATCAGGTGATCGTGCTTGTCCGCTCAATTATCGTCCCATTTCCTTAACCACTATTATTCTAAATTACTCGAACATATAATACACACTCAAGTCATCAACTTCCTTGAAGACCATAACATTATTTTCAAGTATCAGCACGGTTTTCGCAAGGGCTACTCATGCGAAACCCAACTAGCCAGATTTATTAACGACATACATGCACTGATAGACGCTGGGTTTCCAGTTAACGCAATATTTTTAGATTTTTCCAAGGCATTTGATCGTGTTCCACACCATAGGTTGTTACTTAAACTTTCACAGCTTAACATTCACCCTACTATAATTGCATGGATCACCGATTTTCTCTCATCTATAACTCAGTTTACATCAGTTAACAGTTCTAACTCATCTTATGCTGATGTTACGTCTGGAGTTCCACAAGGCAGCGTACTTGGACCTTTACTCTTTCTAATCTATATTAATGATTTACCCAGTTGCGTGTTATCCAAAATCAGACTATTTGCAGATGATTGTGTACTTTATCGATGTGTAACAAGTAACACTGATAATCACTTACTACAAACTGACCTGGAGGCAATAAGTGCATGGTGTTCTAATCGGTTAATGCCATTAAATATTTCCAAAACTAAACTCTTGTCTTTCATCAATAGGCCACGAATTCCAACCACCTACTCTCTTGATAACAACGCTGTGGAACTCGCCACAACTTATCATGTCTAACTTATCATGGAATAATCGTATTAATCTTACCCTTGCCTCTTCTAACCGTACTCTCGGACTTATTAAACACAACTTAAAGGAAGCCCCAATGCATGTTAAAAAACTAGCGTACACAACATTAATTCGTCCTAAACTAGAATACGCGTCTGCCATTTGGGATCCCGAACAAACTTATATCATCAGTAACATCGAAGCCTTGCAAAACCGTGCTGTGCGTTTCATTTTTTCAGATTATTCGCGTTACACCAGCGTCACCTCGCTAAAGAACAAAGCTGAGTTGGACACCTTTGCACTTCGCGGTAAAATTTCTCGCCTATCACTTTTCCATAAGCTTTATCATCGTCCATCACTTCATGATGATTTCTTTCAGTCACCACAAGTTATGATGATTTCGCAGTCGGTGGCACGTCCAGAGCTGGCCCTAAACGACTCATTTTGTTACTGCAGGTGCGCAAGTACGTCACGAAATCTTCACGTGGTGCTACGGATCGAATATTCTTCTGCACGAGACGGTTCAAGGGCGTGACAGCTGTGCTGGAATTACGGGGAACTTTTCTGGTTCTTCGTGACTTTGGTTCCCGACGCAAGGTGGTGCCCTGATCGGCACATATCGTCATCCTCCCTGTAAAAAGGCGTCGCTTTCAAGCGGCAAGCGCAGTCGGCGGCACGTCCAGAGCTGGCCCTAAACGACTCATTTTGTTACTGCAGGTGCGCAAGTACGTCACGAAATCTTCACGTGGTGCTACGGATCGAATATTCTTCTGCACGAGACGGTTCAAGGGCGTGACAGCTGTGCTGGAATTACGGGGAACTTTTCTGGTTCTTCGTGACTTTGGTTCCCGACGCAAGGTGGTGCCCTGATCGGCACATATCGTCATCCTCCCTGTAAAAGGGCGTCGCTTTCAAGCGGCAAGCGCAGTCGGCGGCACGTCCAGAGCTGGCCCTAAACGACTCATTTTGTTACTGCAGGTGAGCTGATTTCGCTATCGCCTCGTTCCTGTACCCCTCTCGTGCCGCTGACTGCAGAACTGCCACTTGATTGAGTGACCGCGAGTGTGTGTGTGTTTTTTTTTTTTTTTTTTTTGTTGTCGTATGCGCATGTGATGGAGGGAAAGAAGTGCACTCAGTGCGGGGATAGGTTTTTTGACGAGGACCGATACATGGAGTGCTCTAGCTGTGCATCGTTGTATCACCTCGGACAGGAGTGCTCGGGTGTGGCTGAGGGCACCCTTTCGGCCATGAGCGCGAAAAGGAGAGACAAGTTGCGGTGCAAAACATGCAGGTCAGGAGATGCGTTCCAAGGTAGCTCTAGTCAGCTAACAGCTATTGCCGAGAAGCTATCGTTGCTGGATTCCATTCGCGAACAAGTCGACGCGCTTTCCTTGATTCCATCAAAGATAGACGAGTTGCTGTGCTTGAAGTCTGAGATTGAAGCAGTGAATACAAAAATGCAGGAAATACACGACTCGGTTGAGTTCCTGTCAAGTAAATATGATTCCTTGCTGCAAGAAGCAGCTACTCGTGACAAAAACATCTCGGCATTGTCGTCGAGAGCGGCGATACTTGAGGACCAAGTCGCTTCGCAAGAAGCTACCATTCAAAGCCTTCGAAGTGAAGTGAACGCCTCTGAGCAGTATAGTAGGTCATCGAACCTGGAAATTCATGGTTTATCCCAAAGTCCTGGCGAGAACTTGACTGCTACCGTTTCCGGGCTGGCTGCTCAGCTGGGCATTGACGCATTTCTTCCTGGCCATGTCGTATCCGTGCACCGGTTGCCTGGGAAGGGCAGGAAACCAGCGCCAGTTTTGGTGCGCTTTCTTTCGGCAGGCATACGGGACAGCTGGCTGGCAGGGCGGAAGAAATTGCGTCATTTGGCGCAGGGAAAGGAGCCCTTCATTTTCTTTGTCGAGAACTTGACAAAATACAACAGAGAATTGTTCTGGGCGACGAAATCTAAGGCTAAGGAAGTGGATTTCAAATTCGTGTGGGTGAAACACGGAAGAATTTACGCTCGGAAGAAAGAAGGTGACCCAATCCTGCGTATAACGAGCCCTTCTGACTTGTCTCAGCTAGCCTGACTATTCTTTTTTTTGTCTTTTGTAGTCTTTTCTTTGAGCCATGGCTACGTGTGAACAATTCCGAGACTTTCCTTCTTTCACCAATACCTTTTCAAAAGTTGGCGAAAGCACTTTCACTATTTTTCACGTAAATGTGCGCAGTATTCGCAAGCACTGGAATGAATTTTGTCTACAAGTTGTTGCTGTGCGTGACATAGCTGATGTTTTTGTCTTAACTGAAATTAATATTGGGCAAGAGCATATTGGTCTATTTTCCCTCCAAGGTTATCACAATCATTTATTTACACGGAAAGACGGCCGTGGTGGTGGAATTGCTGTTTTTATCAAAGAATGCTGGATTTCAAGTCCTCTGAATATAACCTTTACATCTGCTGAATCGCTAGCGCTTCGTATTCACACACAACATTTTGCCATCACTTTGCTCGCTATTTATAGACCTCCAAACCAAAGCGTCAGAAGTTTGTGGATGAGTTGCGACTACTTGCTTTTCCATCTGGTCATGTGTGCATGATAGGTGATGTTAACATTGATCGGCTGAAAAAAGAAAGGCACATCGTAGCTGAATACTTGAACACGCTCGCCGACTTTGGGATAGAAGCCGTTATCAACCTCCCGACACGTGTCGAAGTTTTGGGCGCATCACTCGTGTCTTCATGCCTAGGTCACGTGAACGTCCGTTCCGAGAACGACCAGGTTTTCCCGTTTATTGTTGAGCAAAAGCTGTCGGACCACTTCTTTGTGGGGTGCAGCTTTATTTCGTCGCAGCGTATTACCGTCCAGAAAGCGATATAAGAAATTGACGTCGTTGATAACAGGAAGCTTGACTTGTCGTTACAGCATTACGATTGGCGATCTTTTCTTGCGGAAGTTCCTGCAAGCAAACTGTATGAATCTTTTACTACTGTTTACACGCAGATTGTGAACTCGTGTAGAAAGGTGGTCGTCATAAAACAACGAAAACCGGATTGCCCATGGATAAGCGGTAGTGCCTTATCCGTTATAGCAGAAAAGGAATATGCTTGGGCGCGTTATCGTCGTTCCCCTAAAAATCAGTTTTTTCGCGCAGCGTATAAGATGGCTCGCAATAAGGTTACCGCGGTGCTTAGAGCTGGACGACGAAAACACTTCCAAAATAAGTTTTCTGAATCTAGAAATAATCCATCCTAGGCCTGGTCTGTTGTTAATGAGTTAAGGGGTCGTCCACGCAAAGGTGCGTATGAAACCATTGCTAAAAATTTTGGACCTCCGTCTATTGTCCTAGCGGACCAATTCAACCTTTTTTTCGTCTGCTGCAACAAACTGGTCTAGTAATACTAGTTATCCTGGGCCGCCATCGGTGGCTGTGTCTGCCTTTCTACCAGAGTGCACTGAAGAAGATATTCGTTATATCCTCTTCAACTTCAAACAGGGCAAGTCAGTGGGATTGGATGGCGTGTCTGCTGACGTTCTTCGCAGAAACTTCGCGGCTCTGAAGAGTGCTCTTTTAGCTATCATAAACGACATTATAGCAACACAAATCATGCCATCTGGCCTTAAGGAAGCACTTGTGGTTCCCCTTTTCAAAAATGGGCAGGTGAATTCTGTCACAAACTATAGACCTATTTCCATACTTTCGTGCATTGCTTTGATACTTGAAAAGCATCTTTTTCAGGTAATGCAAACCTTCATTGATGCACATAACCTTTTATCGGCCAACCAATATGGATTTACCTCCGGGCGCGGCACTAAGTTAGCGCTAGATGAGCTAACTGATTTCCTTAATAATGCTCTTGAAAGCAGCGACTTTGCTTGCGCATTATTTTTAGACGTATCCAAAGCTTTTGATGTCTTACTTTGTAAACTTCATAGCTATGGCTTCCGAGGGCCTTTCCTGTCTCTCCTTAAGAATTACTTGCATCGTCGGAGTCAGGTTGTAGTAATCGGGAATATGAAAAGTAGGCCCACACAGTTGTCCAGGGGTGTTCCTCAGGGATCGGTTTTAGCACCCCTTCTATTTAACTTATACGTTAACGATCTCGCTCAGTCCATTCTTCATTGCCGTGTTTTCCAGTATGCTGACGACACGCTTCTGGTATCGCGTCATGCTAATTACGATCAAGCTGTGACTGAATTACAAGTTGACACTGTAAATGTCATGAGTTGGTACATTAATAACTTAATTTCTATCAATCAAAATAAAACTAAACTTGTATGTTTCCATAATCCCCTAAAACGTGTTTCTCGCATCACTCCCTTGTTTCTTCATTCTCCTCAGTGTAATAATTGTGCCTGCTCTCCTATTCCATATCTCTCAAGTGTCAAATATCTGGGTGTTCATTTTGATTCAAGTATGTCTTGGGATAGTCATTTGGCTAACGTTTGTGACCGGCTGCGAAAAATAGCATGTATACTATACTCTATCAAAGCATTATGCCCTGTTTATATAAGGAAAATGATAGCTCACACATTAGCATACAGTGTGCTGCGCTATAGAATTTGTTCTTTTTGCTTTTGTTCAGTGTTTTGGCGCAAAAGAGTTGATTGCTTACTAAAATCTATAATTCGTGCCGTAATGTATGGTGTTCAAATTCCCAACAACTCTAATCTCTTTTTGTCATCACGCATGCCTTCCTTCAGATTGTTATTTAAAGAAAGCGTCATTCTTATGTATCTATGGAATAATGAATTCTGCCTCCCATACGTCCCTGTTCGTACACTGCGCCAACGTGGCCATTTCATTTTGCCTAGAGTGCGCACTAGGTACGGTGAACGTGTTCGTGCTTTTTATGTTCCAAGTGCTCTAAATGACCTCCCAACCAATGTTTTCTCGTTAGGCAGTCGGAAAGACGTAAAGTCTGTTATATTTGATTTGTATGCTTAATTTCTTTTTTCCTTCCTACCTGTTTTTTTTTTCTTGCTTTTTCCCTGTTTTTTTTTTTTCACTTCAGAAATGAACTGATACGAATTGACAGTGGCGCATGCTCCGTTTTGTGCCCTGCTGCCGGACACTGCCCCACTAGCCATTGTCGGCTTGGGCAGGCCCGTATTTTGTACCCTGTAAATCCACGAATAAAGATTATTATTATTATCTTTCCACGTCGTGACCATTCATACAAAGTAAAACGCTTTAACTGCCAGTCATTCCATTATGCATATTCATTCTTACCGTGCAGAATAACTGAGTGGAACGCCTTACCATAAGACATCGTCACGGAACCTGACTTGACTAAGTTTCAAGATTGAATTCGCTCACGACTTGTCAACTAATCTTATTATTATTATCTTGGGACTTTTACAGTGTGTTCGATGTTTGTTGCTGTTTTGCTTTTCATTGCAGTTGCCTTATGTTCTCCTAATATGTACTAATGTTTTCTCTGTAATAATTGCGACTCATTTGGTATATTACCTTTGTATCACTCTATTATTATTTTTGTTATATTGTCTTGTTCTTTAATATGATGTATAATCTATGACCAGTGCCTGTGACCCCCCCCCCCCCATGTAATACCCTCATAATGAGGGCCTTTGGGGGTATTTTGAATAAATAAATAAATCTTAGGATATCGTTGCTTAGAAAACATCGAACTAAGAAAACCAAGCAATAAATCCCTAACTCATGTCCTTGCAGAGTATAGCTCAAGCTCTCGTTGAAGAATCCTTGTTATACCATACACGAAATGCAGCTAAGGCAATATATCATAAAAAAAGGCATACTAAGATGAACAGCAAGAACTGAAATGTCGAAGCGATGAATAGCATGTACTTTAACAAGAGTTCTTTTGAACACACAACTCTTACACCTGGCTGCATTAAGCTCAATATTTTCTCAGATATATTTGTGAGCTTGTCAAAATGCCGACAATTCAAGTGCAAGTAACACAATAAAATCAATAGATGTGCACGTAAAATCTGCGAAATGTGTCTAGAAAGTTGGTTGACGCAAAATCCACAAAATGTGACTAGAAATACACAAACTTCCTGAGTGATGCACACATCTTGTGTAAGTAAACCATTAAACGGAATGAATGGTCCTTGTGATGTCTGCAGAATGTGAGTAGAAATACACAAATAAGTACAATATTCTCTATGTATTAGAATGAAATGAACATTTAAAAATAATATTGTGCTGTCCAAATTTATGCTGTTAGTTATGAAGGCTGTATTTGCAATGATGACAACAATGGCAGCAGCACGCTGACGTGAGAAGTCTCGGCAGTTGCATAGTAAGCTGGGCACTTGACATAGGAAACAGCACAAAGGTGCCGAGAATGTAGAAAAACATTTGAGCCGAGTAACCAGTTGGGCTTGTTGGTTGAACATTGTAGAAGGCTATGGCGTGGAACCGACGAAGACAGGAGAGGCACACAAAGAGCACAGACACACCACTGACTTTCAAAAAGCTGATTCCTGTTGAAAGTCAGCGCTGTGTCTGTGTTCTTGGTGTGCCACTCCTGTCTTTGTTGGTTCCGCACTGTAGCCTTCTACAAATTAAAAAAAAACATGTTGACCCACATCTACTCTCCAGGAACAGTAACAACACTCTACAATATGTGTACATACTGACATAGAAGTCTATGTGAAGACAAACTGTATGCATAAGTTATGCAGTACAGCTATTGGTTGAACTTATGACATGTATATCATTTACAAAGTATACACTTGGCACAGCAGTGAAGCACATGGCACATTCCAGACGTGGCCAAGCATTTGACAATATTGGAGCACTTGGTAAGATGGAGGCTTAATGGGGCACTTGGTATACTGCATAAACTGAGAGCACTCGGCATAGCGGCGGAGCACATAACACAATACTGGAGCACTTGTCACATTGGTGACTTGGTAATGCACTTCACAAATAGAGACGCGATGGGCCACTTTATATACTGGAGACGTAGAGAGCACATGGCAGAGTGGCGGAGCACATAACAGTACTAGAGCATTTGACACATTGGTGACATCATAAAGCACTTGACAGTATTGGACAACTCGGCACAATGGAGCTAGATGCCACGGGTGATGGGTGAAAGTACAGCAGGCCTAGGGGACCATGTCACACATGTCCGGGCTGTTCAGTGTTCACAGCGCTGAAGAAAGCATGGTAACACTAGCAGCTAGATGCCGCGGGTGATAGGTAAAGGTACAACAGGCCGAGGGGACCATGTCGCACATATCCGGGCTGTTCAGTGGCACAGTCTTGCAGAAAGCATGGTCACGCAAGGTCAAAGAGTTTAACATAATATGCCTAGAGCTAATAACTTTTAACCCAGACCATGGTTAGAAAAAATATGCCATTTTTAGATATTAGATATGTGTTAAAAATTATCGATACTTTGGGCTAACATTTGCACTCATTAAATTCTCTGCTATATTCTTTCCCCGTAAACTTGAAGCGTAGGGAAAAATTTAAAAGGGGCTAAGTATCGTGCAGTAAGCTGTTGAATGGACGAGTTTAGTGTGATGACATAGAAAGATCGCTTCACTGTATATGTCAAGGTAAGTTATATTTCAGTTTAGCAAGATGACTGCAGATGATTGCGTAAAGTGATAAGTTTAAATATTAGCAAGCTGTACAGTGTGGATTCATTTAGGGCAACAATGACGCCAAAGATCATTAGGATAAATATTTGTCTAGCAGTGCACTTTGAGGTACGAGATTTCTCGGTTTATATTTCTTGCTTTAAATGGAGGTTGTGGACATTTAAACCCTAAAAAAGAATTTGTAAGCATCATAGTGTCCTAAATAATATTTCTACGCGCGTGTTGTATTTGGTTGTTTGAACGATGCGCGCGGGCGCCATCACTCGAGAAAAGAAGAGAAAGAAGGAGCTGGGCTCGCGCTGTGAGTCTAACCGGTCAGCGCTGCAACCGCTGTTGTAAATACAACGTGTAAATAGTTGGTAGTATTACTGACTCGTCCTTCGCGTAACATTCTGGTGGAGGTGGAACGTTCCCCGTCCTCGCCACGGAGCTCCGAAGCGGCCGCACCGTCGCCTTCTCAGCCATGGCTTCCGATGGAAACACCTCGTCGCCACCTACACCTGCGGCGCCAACCACAACGTACGTTACGGTTCCTAGTCTCCGTGATCCTGGGACATTCTCCGCCCAAAATGGCGTTGACGTCGACGACTGGCTCAGTATGTATGAGCGTATTAGCCGAAGCCACCACTGGGACCCTACCACCATGCTTGCCAATGTGCTATTTCATCTGGACGGGACACCGCGTGTCTGGTTTCGCAACCATGAGGTTGAGATATCCAGCTGGGACACTTTCAAAGAGGCTTCGTGACCTATTTGGCAACCCGTCAGGTCGCCAACAGGCTGCGCGACAAGAGCTTGCTTCCCGTGTCCAGTCGTCGACAGAATCGTATGTCGCCTACATACAGGAAGTGCTCGCGCTTTGCCGGAAAGTCGACGAGCACATGACCGAGGTTGACAAGGTGGGTCATATCCTAAAATGCATCGTGGACGACGCCTTCAATTTGCTCGTCTATCATGACGTTTCTACTGTCGAAGCCATCGTCAAAGAATGCCGCCGCTTCGAGGTAGCCAAAAGCCGCCGCGTCGACCCACAGCTTTCCCGGCTTCCCAACACCCCTGCCACGTCCTCTTGCTCCGCTCTTCCTGCAACACGACCATTTCAAGAGAACGTCACGCGTATCGTTCGCCGTGAGATTGAAGCGGCGAGTCCGGCCCCCTTCATCCTCGATCCCTCGACGGTACCTTTGACCCAGCGGCCCCTACTATTTCCGTTATACGGGCGGTTGTGCGGCAAGAAATTGCACACCTTGGCATCCCTACCGCCTGCTCTGTCTCCCGACCTGATTCGGCACCCATTCCTATGTCCTCAACCTTTAATTACCAGTATTTCGCTCCCAGACCACGCAATCCTGCTGAATGCAGAACACCTGACGACAAACCGATCTGCTTCCGCTGCCACCGAGTTGGTCACATATCCCGCCACTGCCACACCACCTGGATGCCGCCGTACTGGAGCTCATTTCGTGCTCCTCGCCCATACGCCGACGCTCGCCGTCCGTACCCTACTTCTGATGCCCATGACAGCCGCTCCTCCGGGCAATCGCCGTCGCCTCAACGCCGTCGCTCCCCGTAACCCCAACCTCGCCGCTTTTCCTCGCCAAACCGCCGGACGGAAAACTAGGCCATGCAGCTCTTGGAGGTAGTGCTGCATCACGTTCGTTCTGTCCAAATCCTCCGTTGACGCTCCTCACGAACACGAACCTATTTGAAGTAGACGTAGATGGTGTCCCGTTGACGGCATTGATTGATACTGGAGCCCAAGTGTCCATAATGAGCGCTAACCTATGTCGTCGCCTCAAAAAAGTTCTTACGCCTGCCGTCACTCGCGCCGTACGCGTCGCCAATGGCGCCACTGTTGCCGTCTGTGGTATGTGCACTGCTCGCGTTGGAATTGCTGGCTGCCAAGTTCCCGTCCTGTTCTCCGTGCTGACCAGTTGCCCTCATGACCTAATCTTCGGGCTCGACTTTCTGACGACGCATTCTGCCCTCATCGACTGTTCCACCGGTACGCTGTGTCTCGAGCTTCCTCTTCTTTCCGACGTTCGCCCCACACGACCGAACACCCTATGCACTACAGCATTTGTTCGGTTACCTCCCAAAGCCCTAACCTTCGTCGAATTGGCCTCAACGGCAACCGTGCCTGATGCCGACTATGTCGTCGCCCCTACTGTGATGTCCTCCTGGCGCGCGACATCTCTGTGCCACACTCCGTCGTTACCCTTGCCGCTAATCGGATGTGTCTCCCCGTTGTCAATTTCGGCTTGACGAAGCAAGTGTTACCTGAAGGCATAGCGGTGGCCACGCTCCGGTCAGTGACGACGACCACGTCACTGCTTTTGCAGCCGACGCGTCTCCAGGTCCTCCTGATTACCCGCAGGATACCTTGAACCTCGACGGCCCATTACGTCCCATGGTCGCTCCGGACCTCGCCCCTGGCCAAGCAGCCGCCCTATATCGCCTTTTGCTTTCTTACCGCGACATATTTGACACTGACCATCACCCACTTGGTCAGACGTCCCTTGTTAAGCATCGGATAAACACTGGTGATGCTGTTCCCATTCATCGCCGACCGTATCGCGTGTCCACGGCAGAGCGGCAAGTTATTCAGCAGGAGGTCAACAAGATGCTCGCCAAAGGCATTGTTGAGCCCTCGTCGAGCCCTTGGGCGTCGCCGGTCGTGCTCGTCAAAAAGAAAGATGGCACGTGTCGTTTCTGCGTTGATTACCGCCACCTAAACCGAATCACTAAAAAGGACGTTTACCCGTTACCACGAATTGACGACGCTCTTGAGTGTCTTCACGGTGCCAAATACTTTTCGTCCATTGACCTTCGATCTGGTTATTGGCAGATTTCCGTCGATGAGCGAGACCAAGAAAAGACCGCTTTCGTCACCCCAGATGGCCTCTACCAATTTAAGGTTATGCCATTTGGTTTATGCAATGCCCCCGCCACGTTCGAACGAATGATGGACTCTCTGCTTCAAGGTTTCAAATGGCCAACTTGCCTTTGTTACCTCGACAACGTCCTTGTGTTTTCTCCTACGTTTGAGATGCACCTTGAGCGCGTCGCAGCTATCCTTGACGTCTTCCGAAAGTCTGGGCTCCAATTAAACTCATCGAAGTGCCACTTCGGGCGCCGACAGATTACAGTGCTCGGTCACCTCGTCGATGCTTCCGGAGTACAACCCGACCCGGAGAAGGTTCGAGCAGTAACAGCTTTTCCTGTACCTCAGTCTGTCAAAGACGTCCGGAGTTTTATGGGGCTCTGCTCTTATTTCAGACGGTTTGTGAAAGATTTCGCAGCAATCGCTCGACCACTCACTGCACTTCTGAAGAAAGACGTGGCTTTTACGTGGGGTTCCCCTCAAGCTGCCGCATTTTCACGCCTTATCACGATTCTGACCAATCCACCGATCTTTGCCCACTTTGACCCGTCCGCACCTACAGAGGTCTGAACCGATGCGAGTGGTTATGGGATTGGCGCAGTCTTAGCGCAACGGCAACACGGACACGACCGCGTTATAGCCTACGCTAGCCAGCTCCTGACAACTGCAGAGCGCAGCTATTCGATTATCGAGCGCGAATGTCTTGCTCTCGTCTGGGCTGTTTCAAAGTTCCGCCCATATTTATATGGCAAGCCCTTCTCAGTAATCACAGACCATCATGCGCTGTGTTGGCTTTCGTCGCTCAAGGATCCTACTGGCAGGCTCGGTCGTTGGGCTCTCCGACTACAAGAATATCCCTACACCATCATCACCATCATCATCACCATCATCATCATCATCATCATCATCATCATCATCATCAGCCTATATTTTATGTCCACTGCAGGACGAAGGCCTCTCCTGCGATCTCCAATTACCCCTGTCTTGCGCTAGCGTATTCCAACTTGCGCCTGCAAATTTCCTAACTTCATCACCCCATCTGGTTTTCTGCTGGCCTCGACTGCGCTTCCCTTCTCTTGGTATCCATTCTGTAGCCCTAATGGTCCACCGGTTATCCACCCTATGCATTACATGGCCTGCCCAGCTCCATTTCTTCCGCTTAATGTCAACTAGAATATCGGCTATCGCCGTTTGTTCTCTGATCCACACCGCTCTCTTCCTGTCTCTTAACGTTAGTCCTAAGATTTTTCGTTCCATCACTCTTTGTGCGGTCCTTAACTTGTTCTCGAGCTTCTTTGTTAACCTTCAAGTTTCTGCCCCATATGTTAGCACCAGTAGAATGCAATGATTGTACACTTTTCTTTTCAACGACAGTGGTAAGCTCGCATCAGGATTTGGTAATGCCTGCCGTATGCACTCCAACCCAATTTTATTCTTCTGTAAATTTCTTTCTCGTGATCAGAGTCCCCTGTGAGTACTTGACCTAGATAAACGTACTCCTTTACAGACTCTAGAGGCTTACTGGCGATCCTGAATTCTTGTTCCCTTGCCAGACTATTGAACATTATCTTTGTTTTCTGCATATTCATCTTCAACCCAATGCTTACACTTTCTCGATTAAGGTCCTCAATCATTTGTTGTAATTCGTCTCCATTGTTGCTGAATAGGACAATGTCATCTGCAAATCGAAGGTTGCTGAGATATTCGCCGTTGATCCTCACTCCTAAGCCTTCCCAGTCTAAGAGCTTGAATACTTCTTCTAAGCATGCAGTGAATAGCATTCCTACACAGTGACGTACAAGTCGGGACGCCAACACCAGGACGCAGATTTCCTCTCTCGCTACCCAGTCCAAGACCCGACCTCTACGTCTGAACCTGACACCGACACCTGCGTTCTCTCTGTTTTTCCACTGGTCCATGTCGCCGACGAGCAGCGCCGTGACCCGTCCTTGCGTAACATCATTGACCGCCTGGAATCGTCACTTGCCGACCGCTCCCTTCGCTTATTCACATTTCAAGATGGCGTACTCTACCGCCACAACGTTCACTCCGACGGCCCGCGAAGTATGTCTCTTCCGACCACACTGACTGGGACCTCGCTCTACCGTTTGTCACCTTTGCGTATAATACCTCGCGCCACGACACAGCTGGTTATTCGCCATTTTTCCTTCTGTTCGGCCGAGAACCAGCACTGCCCCTCGACACAACCCTCCCTGTTCACGCAGCGCCCACCAGTGAATATGCACTTGATGCCGTCGCCCGCGCTGCCCACGCAAGGGAAATTGCCCGTGACCGCCTTCTGCACTCCCAAGAGAGTCAAAGCCGTTTGTACGACCAGCGACACCGAGACGTGCACTTCCCACCTGGTTCTTTGGTGCTTCTATGGTCTCCGTCGCGTCAGGTCGGCCTGTCAGAAAAACTGCTGTCTCGTTACACAGGCCCCAACCGAGTGCTTCGTGCCATGACTCCCGTTACCTACGAGATCGCCCCTGACGCCCCATCTGCTTCCCAGTCCAGTGATATCGTGCACGTTACACGACTGAAGCAGTATCACCCCCCCCCAGTGATGACATTTAGACGCTCCGGGACGTCGCTTCTGCCGCCGGGGGATTATGCTACGCCCGTGTGGTATTTTCTTGTTTTAACGATGCGCGCGGGCGCCATCACTCGAGACAAGAAGAGAAAGAAGGAGCTGGGCTCACGCTGTGAGTCTAACCGGTCAGCGCTGCAACCGCTGTTGTAAATACAACGTGTAAATAGTTGGTAGTCTTACTGACTCATCCTTCGCGTAACAATATACTGCAAAGCTTTTGTATCAACCAGCCTCTGAAAAACCAAATCTGGTTCTAGAAAACTTGTATAGTACATTATTCAGGCAACCTTTTTGAGGAAAACGCTGTTTTATGCATTGAAGCAAAGTTAACTGGAACGCCCATGCATTTCGTCGGACAAATTGAAAATTAATATCTCGAAACTTGTTCAGTCCTGTGAATTCGTTCCAAGTGGATAAACCTTGCGAACTCAGCGGCATTAATTCGTAGATTGAAAGATGTGCCGTAAAACAATTATGGTTTGGTTAACAAAATGGTTTATTAGCATAATTATGTTCATTATTCAATTAGGCGTTTTGATTTCTCATGGAAGTAATGGCCACCTCATCGAGTAATTTAGATCAAGGGTTTTAAGCGTGCTATGTGCGACAGGCAATTTTTAAAATTTTTGTGCCGCTAAATTGGAACATCCTGTATATGTAAGTACTTGCACGATACTACTGACTTGATTCCGAATTTTAAAAAAAAATACACTGGCAAGCTAGAGACCCTGAATAATGCACTATACAGGTTTTCTAGAACCAGTTTTCGTTTTTGGGAGTCTGGTTGGTACAAAAGCTATGCAGCATATTATTTAGAACACTATGATGCTTACGAGTTCTTTTTCTAGGGTTTAAATGTCCACAACCTCCATTTAAAGCAAAAAATATAAAGCCCGAAATCTCGTACCTCTAAGTTCATTGCTAGACAAATATTTATGCTAATCATCTTTAGCGTCATTGTTGCTGTAAATGAATCCACACCTGTACAGCTTACTAATATATAAACTTATCACTTCACGCAATCTTCTGCAGACATCAAACTGAAATGTAACGTACCTTGGCATATACAGTGAAGCGATCTTTCTATGTCATCACACTAAACTCGTCCATTCCACAGCTTACTGCACGATACTTAGCCCCCTTAAAATTTTTCCCTACGCTTCAAGTTTACGGGGAAAAAATATAGTAAATTGGTGCTTCAAATGCACGGCTACACTCGACAGTGCCCAGTGTAAATGTTAATAAGTGTACGTTTTTCTAAGAAGTCAACACATTTATTTTGTTATAACTGTAGGAAAAATACTGTTACCCAATTTTATCAATGACGTTACTACCTACCTACCTACCTACCTACCTACCTACCCACCCACCCACCCAATTGTATGATAGTTGCTTCCACTTCAATACTGGAGAGCTTGAGTGCGAGCCTCACTCATGCTATGTTGCTCAGTTAGAAAAAATACCTCATTGCTGCTGCAGTCAACATGCACAAACGTTTTTTTTTTCAAATCTGCTTTCGTATCTTAGGAATGCCTGTCATAGCTGGTTTGAAATGAGAAAAATGTTTAAACCATTGTCACACATATGAAGAAACGTTACCTTGGCAATGGTAGTTCTTTGCCTGGCAGGAGTGTGACGCAGCCACTCGCAGATGGCTGTTTCTACGGCAAATTCTGTGGTCTCATGGCCACTCCGGATGGCACCTATGTAAAAGATGTTCTCATTATATGAAAAAAAAGCATTCAAAATCAAATATATTTATTTATTGACGCAAATTACTACACCTCGAGCTTTCGCACAGCTAAACTATTTTATCCCCTGTATCGGCCGTTGTTCTGGTCGATCAAACCAACAGCACCCGTGTCAAGACAACAGTACCCAGCTTTCATTGAGCGTCGGTATTTATAGGGCACTCGGTCCGTAAGAGGGGGAGTGCGCTATCGTACATGCGACAGCGGCATGATGACGGCTTGCACCCACTGCTGGTGCGCATGCGTGCGATGCGATCCATCTTCCCTTCTTACAGAAGTCTGGGTCGTTTCAGCGCCTGTGGCTGACTTGCTCGAAGTTGTCATCATAGGCCAGACGTCCCGGTGGCCTGGATTGCCTTTGTGATTTCCTAGGTAGCGTTGGAGGCGGGCTTTGTTGTCTCGCTGTTCCCACGCACACCAATGGAGACACAGCTGGTGGAGTATTTGCACCGTCAGACGGCGTGGTATCTTGTTCGTCGTCTGACTCACTTGCCGACATGTCGGGACTGAAGCTTTCTTTCCTGGCTAGCAAGTGTTGGCGGTTTCGGCGTAGTGTCTTGTGGCCCTCTGTGCGGACATAGAAGGAGCGTGGTCCAACTAGTGCCATTACCTTGGCTTTCTCTTACCACGACGTTCCCTTCACTCGCACGACGTCATTATGTTGAAGGGGGGGGGGGGGGGCAAGGTATGATGCCTCCGACTTGTTTGCTTGTGCTTCGTTGTGTGTACTACTGGCTGCGGTGAAGACCGCAGCCAGTAGTACCCACAAAGTCAGGTAGAGGGGTGCGCAAACGCCTTCCTTGAAGCAGTTCGCCAGGGGACCGCCCATCTTCCAAGGGGCTGGCTCTGTAGCTAAGCAAACCAAGCCAGAAGTCTGCCTTTGCTTCGGTGGACTTTTTCAATATTCTTTTCAACACTTGCACGCCTTTTTCTGCTAGTCCGTTTGAGCGCGGGAACGGGGGACTTGAAGTCACGTGCTGAAAGTCGTACAGCTTAGGGAAACGGGCAAACTCCTGGCTGGAAAATTGGGGACCATTGTCAGTGCACGCTTCTTTTGGGATGCCGTATCGTGAGAACATCGCTCCGAGCCTCTCCGTCACGGAGTTGGTTGATAGGTCACGCAGCTGGTCGACTTCAGGATTCTATGCAAAATTTCCGCTCGCATTCGTGTGGGAATTACAACCTTTGTCCCCTTGAGAAGTATTCCGTTCACGACTGAAAGCTCGGAGGACGCAGACGCGAGGGGTCCTTCCACAGCCTGTCCGTCCTTTTGCAACACCATCTTCAGGTTCAGGTCGCATGCGGACTCACGTGCGAGGCGTAAGGCAGTTCTTTCGCTGACGAGTGACGACACAACGCTGACGGCGTGAATTTCAACATCGGTGGTGTCCATGGCAGTGCCGTCTCCAGGAGCGGGTGCCCTTGACAGCATGTCCGCCAGCGCCATCTGTTTGCCGGGAATGAACACGATTGTGTAATCGTACTTCAAAAGCCTGAGAAAGAAACGCTGCACTCGTGGTGGCATATCAGATATCGCCTTTTTTGCAATGTCAATGAGAGGCCGGTGATCGCTTTCAAGTGTCACCGGGCGGCCGTACACAAAGTAATGGAACCGTTCACAGCCAAAAACAAGCGCCAGAGCTTCTTTTTCAATTTGAGAATAGCGCTGTTCCGTCGCCGTTAAAGATTTCGACGCATAGGCTACCGGTCTCCATCCGTTATCACGTCTTTACAACAAAGCTGAACCAAAGCCGTAATGCGAGGCATCTGACGTCAACTTTACGTCCAGGTTCGGGTCAAAAATCGCTAGCAGTGGTGCTGCGCTCAGAGTTTTGCAAATATCCCGCCACTCTGTTTCATGGTTTTGCGTCCATTCAAACCGTACGTCATGCCTGAGAAGCGACCTTAACAGCATAGTCCGCTGCGCCAAGCCTGGCAAATATTTGCTGAAATAGTTGATAGTCCCAAGCATCCTTTGTATTGCCTGCTTGTTTTCAGGTTTTGGCATCGCGTGGATGCTGGCTATTAATTCTGGATTAGGTTTGATACCGTCACTGGAAATCGTGTCACCCAAGAATGCAATCTCTTGTGCACCAAACGTGCACTTTTTGGCGTTGAAGGTAAGTCCCGCGATCTCAGCTGCTTTGCGAGCACTTCGTAGGCGCTGGTCGTGCTGCTCTCTGGTCGCACCCCAAACCAACACGTCGTCCACATACACGCGCACACCAGGAAGGCCTTCAAATATCTCATTTAGGGCTTTCTGGAACACTTCGCTGGCTCAGGAAATGCCGAAGGGAAGCCGCAAAAAACAATACCGGCCAAAGGGCGTTGAAAACGTGCATATTTTCGATGAATCCTCATCCAGCGGAATTTAATGGAACCCGGCATTGGCGTCTAAACGTGAAAAGAATTTCGCACCTGTTAGTTCCGCCTCTATGTCCTCGCCACGAGGCATCTGATAGTGTTCACGTTTCAAGCTGTGGTTAGTTTTCCTGGGGTCAAGACATATCCTTAGCTTGCCGTCTTTTTTGCGCACGATGACTAATGGGCTTACACAGTCAGTTGGGCTGCTCATCTTCCGCACGATCCCCGCTCGTTCCATTCGGTCCAATTCTGCACGAAGCGGCTGCTGAAGAGACAGGGGCACTCTTCGCGCTGGCTGGACGATGGGCGTAGCATCTTCGCGAAGCACAATTTTGTATTCCCGATGAAGGCGTCCAGTTCCTTGAAATAGGTGGGAGAACTGCCGGGCTGTTTCTTCGGAGGTGGTTGTGGCTACAGTGTCAACGTTCCGCTGAATCAAACCAAAGCACTCGCTGGCCTTCAACCCCAGAATGGCCTGGTGTTCTTTTTTTTCACCACGAAGAACTGTGCTCTTTCCTGCCGGTTACCAATGACGAGAGGTGCCGAGAACGTTCCACAGTGCTTGATAATTCCGCCGTTGTACGAGCGCAGCGCCGCGCCGTTTGACTGAAGCGTCCCGACATTTAACTTGCGATAGACTGATAGAGACACGAGGTTCGCTTGGGATCCGGTGTCAACCTTGAATGTAATGTTCCTCCCACCTATTGTGGCTTTCACAAGTCAGTCGCGTCCGGTCGGGACACTGTTTACGGCTACATCCAAGACGTGAAGTCATCGTCTCCTTGCTGCACTTCGCCAATATTAGCTCCCCCTCTGCAACACGAGGCAAAATGATTTGGCCTGTTGGACAAACGACAAGTCTTGCCGTATGCCGGGCAGCGCCTTGGCGGATGCATTCGGTCGCAACGGGTACACCTTGCTGGCTGACGTGCCACCCTTCTATTCGCAGTTACTGAGTCGACTTCAGGTGCTTCCTTTGTCCTATACCATATCTCGTTTTGGCGAGCTGAGGTTTCGGCTGCTTTGCATAAGGCGATAGCACCTTCCAGGGTTAACTTCTTTTCTCTGAGCATTTTTTCCCGCAGCTTCGGGGAGTTCGTTCCGAAAACGATTTGGTCCCGGACCATGTCATCGGTTAGGGTACCGAAATTACAGACCCTGGCCTGTTTCTTGACTTCTCGTAGAAACTGTTCGAACGGTTCGGCCTCCCGCTGAACACGCGTTCGAAACACGTATCTTTCGTGAACTTCGTTCTCCTGCTCTCCGAAATACTCATGGAATTTGGCGACGACCAATATGTAGTCATGTTTGCTTTCCGTCCCAAGGAACGAAAAATTGTTGTAGATTTCTATCGCATCTTCGCCTGCTACGCTTAGAAGGAGTGCAGTTTTTGTTGCTTCCGACCTTGGTTTGTCAGGTGACGTTGCATCCAAGAAGAGTTTGAACCTTTGTTGGAACAGCTTCCAGCTTTTTCTGGTGTCGCCCGATGTGTTCAATGGTTCCGGAGGCTTGACGTTTTCCATGACTGCTGAAGGGGGATCCAGGACGTCCGTCGGCGGGTGACCACCATTAGTGGAATTCGTGAGGAGCAGGCTTCACCACTTTTGACACCATGTATCGGCCGTTGTTCCGGTCGATCAAACCAACAGCACCCGTGTCAAGACAACAGTACCCAGCTTTTATTGAGCGTCGGTATTTATAGGGCACTCGGTCCGTAAGAGGGGGAGTGCGCTATCGTACATGCGACAGCGGCATGATGACGGCTAGCACCCACTGCTGGTGCGCATGCGTGCGATGTGATACATCACCTTAACTCAGATAATAAAAAAGATCCCATAAAAAAATTGGCAGTGCTCCAAATGCTCTGTGCAAGATACGCATGCTGCCACTCCAACCACGTTCCACCTACATATGATCTTGCGATTAACAAACAGCAGATGCAAAACACCTGGCAGGTGCATTTGAAGTCGAAGCGTGCTCTAATTTTCTTCAAACTTATCAAGGAAATTTAAGCTAGTTTAACGCTACACATACACATACCTCGACAGCCCCACGGGAGGTCTTCAAAAAAGTTCTAGCATCTTTTGGTATATTCCGGAAACCCCCGTGTGCTCTTAGAAGTCGGAGTAGCGGTGTCAGGAACCTGTGGGTAATGTTACATTCTAGAGCCCACTTTGCAAGTGAAGCTGCGAAATTTTAGCTGCTAGTGCTTTCGCTTCCTGCCCGTTCTGCGCTTTCCTGCACGTCAGCGTTAAATACATCGGAAAACCGTTCATCTGAATCCTCACCGGCTTCGGATAGACACCAGTCGTCGAAAACCTCCGCATTACGATTTGAACAATCTGAGCTGCTTTCTGTGCAACATACGCCGGTATTTTGAAGCGATGCCTTATGCTTTATTCTATAGTAGTCTTATCATCCACCGCTCACGGCCGGCTGATCCCGTTGATAACGTGAGCGGACCGTCGCTCTGACCACTGACCAAGCGCGAAAAGCGCGAAGAGGCATTAGCATCGGAAAGGCATCGCTACAAAATACCAGCCCTGAACAATAGCCTGTAGCCTCGCTACTGCAAACAGGCGTTGCGCTTACTGCACTGAAGCTACCATACTCGCTTCAGAGTAGCTCGCTTGCGGTTCACTTTTGGGCGGGGTACTTGCTAGCCCGTCGCGAACGCTTACTGAGCTGCCGGTGCGCAAGGCTGTCGCCTGCCTCGCCAGGCTGGCCAAGCGCTTCGAACAAATCGGCAACCTCGCGGCGTGCTCTGTTCTTGACGTCTCTCAACATAGCATTCATAATTCTTAGGCAGTACACATAAGCATGCTGGCTACGCTAACAAAAGTTTACTTACCGTTACGAGACAAAGGGCTGCTGTTCCCACCGGAGCTCACATCGCGCCTTTCGTGTCGCCGCTTTCGACGGTGCGATAAACAGACGTTCAAAGCTTGCGGTAGGTACGACTTTCCGACCGGTGGGCACTCTGGAGGACGACAGTGACGATCACGCAGCCCCAACCCCAACAGCACTTGAAAACATTAAAGCAAACTGGCGACTTCAAAAGTTCGCTCCGGCTCCGAGAAGAATGGTGCAATAGCAACGCAAGTACGCCGCCAAAACAAGCAGAAGGAAAACGCGAGACATTGTGCCAGATTGCTTCTTCCCAATTCTTCGTTAAAATTGCTACTATATTTACGTTCTTATATCATATTATAAATGAAATAATGTGTAATATTATTTATACAAAAACGCTAGGTTCACAAGAGAGAGAGATAATTTATTTGAAGGAAGGCAGAGAGGTCGGCCTGAGCTAGCATGCTCTAGCCTGCTACTCTGCACAGGGGGAGGGGGGAACGGGGAAATAAAAGCTAGATGAGGGGTGATGATGACATAGAAAAAGGATGTACAATGGTAAAGGCAAGTTCAGCATCCTCATGGCTATCAACAAAGTCCAAAAAGGTCCTTCAAACGTGTCATCTACCTTCTATAGAGCATGGACGGAGTCACGAACACAATTGAAAGCTCAGAAAAACTCGCCGCGAAGAAGCTTGTGTATGGGCTTCTCCTGCGTGAGCACCACAGGTGCCAAGCAAGGTAATTAGATTATGTAAAGAGCAGCGATCAGCTGCTCCAGTACGGCGAGGACATGCACGGCGCTTTTAGCGGCCGGAGTCTGGAGACCACAGAGAATCACGCGCATTGATTCTAGCAGGCGTTTCAGCATTTTTTCAACGCTTTCTTGGTCATTCTTTTCAGCTCCTTGCTTGCCTATAGGGTTATCGGCTTTACTAGCCCTATAATCCACAAGGTTTTATGTTTAAACTATAAACGAAAAGCTGTTGACTGTAGGCGCCATTTTGTTAAGGATCATTTTCAGGATATAGGCGCGAAATTTGAAATTTTACGTTCATTTGCTAGAAAAAGTTATTTCAAAGAAACAAGCCGTTAGCCCATTGTTACACCTACACGTGCGCCAACCAAAAAATTATCGAATTGGGGTAGGCAAGAGATAAAGGCGAACTTTGGATGCAATGATTTAAAGCGCGTGTCAAACCAAAAAGGTACCAATTACGTAATATTGTTTAATTTCAGGGAACTGTCACTTCTTCAGAATATTTAAAATATACAAAAGCAACAAAATAAACAACACAATCATATTAAAATAGTGCATGAGATATTAAAATAATAAAACAAAAAAGCACAGCAATTATATTATAGAGATTTAGACACAATGTCGTGTGCAATATTACGAGGCTGCGCGGGGAATATACTTACATTGCGGAGTGTATTGCTGATAAGCCTTGAAGGTCAATCACATAAATTAACGCGATATTGTTAAGGGCCCCGTGTCGCAGAAAATCCGGCGTCCGTGGCGGAGAAATTAATCCCGAACCACCCCTACGGCGCAGGCCCTCCGTGTGACGCAAGGTGTTAGTAAGAAAAAAATATTGAATTTCTCACAGTAAAATCCGTCAGAAAAATGGTAAAGTACGACTTAACGACAACCTACAGCCATGGTGGCGTCGGAATGTAATTTGAATGTACGAGAAAACATAATTCTGTTACGAGGGAACGCAAACACAAAACCCTTTTCCAGCTTCTCTACCATAACAACAGTGGCGCGCTCGGGTAGTTTACTTGCGAAAATTCTATCCAGATGGCGCTTGCATCCTCGGCAAGGTCAAATTGGGACTTAGCCTGCCTAATGCGTTTTGTACACGCGCGCACGTCGGGGCAATAGCAAACAATTACTAAAATAAAAAAGGACCCAGTGCCTTCACATTTTATTATAAGACGACCTAAATTGCCCCTGTAAAAACGTCTTCCCAGCAATCCACTTCTGTTCAAAAGTGAAGCCCACGTTAAGGGGATTGGTTGGTCTTCTAAACTGGCTTTCCAACGTTCTGTGTTGCAGTGAAGCCTAGTCATAATGAAAAAGTTGTCGCAGTTTCACCTGAAAGGTGAAGCATCAATTGCGATAGCAAATTTGTAGAGAGATATACGGAGTAATGATATTAGCTTTATCAGCTGTATAAACTTGGACATGCAGCAGCACCGGCAACGCGCCGAACTGTTGTCGACGCCGTCGGCATTTTGCCCGCGTTCGCTCAAAATGCGTGCGGCGTTGGTGACTGTTGCCGGAGCCTTTGATATAAATAGGCACTTGGTGCCGCAGCTAAACGTCGCCTCCCTTCCCTCCCCCTTCCCCCCCTCCCCCACGGCCTCTCGCGCATCGGAAGAAGGCGCGTTTGCTCTACATATATGGTGATTGTAAAGGAGGAAAGAGACGCCTACTTCTGCAGCCCTTAAGGAAGCACGGCGCAGAACGCGCGTTTGTTCTCCGCCGTGCGTTCACTCCCCGTGAAAGAGCGCGTCCCTCGCGCCCTTTCACTCGCACATACAGCGTTCGGCGGCGCGCGGCCACGATTTCATCTCCATTGACGTCATACGGAACCTCACGGCGACGGCGACGCCGACGGCAGAAATCTGCTTTTGAGTGTCCATATAATTGCTATCGCAATAAAATGCGATGCGAACGGGGCCCGATAACTCTATCGCGTTCCACTCTTAAAGGAGAAGCTTAAGCGTCCTCAAATTTTTTTTTTGCTGCCCCAGATTTCAATACAGTTCTTAATTACTCAAACATCATCTCAGGCGTTAAAATATATTATAGCACTTGGTAACGTGGTGGTAAATCTATGGCTAATTTCATATCCCTAACTTCGGGCGAGTTAACTAATAATTATAATAACAATAAAAACCCAATAATAACAATAACAGTACACACCACGTAAGAAGATACATACATACATACATACATACATACATACATACATACATACATACATACATACATACATACATACATACATACATACATACATACATACATACATACATCCTGCACGCCTACGGAACGTAGGATGTATGGTTCAAGTGCTATGTATACCAATTTTTTATGGTGCCTGAACGATATCCTATGTACATCCATAGTACGTTATCTGGTAGTCTAACAGTCATGTAGACAGTACATCTTATAGACATCCATGCATTTCCTTATCAAAAAGGTACGTACTCGAGAGGTAATACGTATGTGACCTCAAGGCGTTGGCGTTTGGATCAATTATAGACGTTGAAGAGGTGTTCCTGGTTCCCCTGGGGCGTTTAGCAGACAACTACTTCAGTGCCGTTTTAGCATGAGGGGCCTTTTTAAAGCACCTCGCTGTTGGAAAGTAGATAACTCAGATAAACAAACGTGCGTTGAAATTCATCAGCGAAAATTGGACGTGATGATTGGCAAGTTCGATGGCCTTCACTGACTATTTCCGGGGCGCCAGTGTTGATTTCTGAAGCATTTTGCTCAGGCCCTTTTCAAGAAGCCTGTACTCGAATTGTTATAACTAAAGAAAGAAGAAATCACAACTGTCTGACCAGGCAAATCATTAATGCCATCGCCAACCGATATTTGCAGTGGAAACAGTTTAGGCGAACTTCAAGCGATTCTGAGCTTCGCGCTAGCTACAGAATCCCAAGGAATAAAGTCGTCACCCTTATCGGATACACAAAACAACGTGCTTTCAACGTCAGTTTCAATTATCTGTTCGAAACCCGGCGGAGACATGACCACTGATAAACAACCTACGCGGCAAAGACAGGTACTGCTGATTCAAAGCTAGCCAACGCTTTTTCAGGTGGCCTCGCGCCCCCCCCCCCCTCCCCCCAAACAGCTACAGTCTTCAATCAACATTACGCGCGCAATTCTGGAGCAAACGCAAGTATGCCAGCTGGCCGCTCTGGAAAAGAAAAAAAAATGGCGAAAGCTTGCACTAGGCCACGCAAAGCTCAAGATACAGCGAAGCTGGCCGAAATGCCGACACCGCGTTCCACCGCGTTGCAATGCCAACAACGCGTTTCAGGAGACCCGCTCCGTAAATGCGTCTCTCTCTCTCTCGGACCTACGGCCGTCACTGAGCGTTGCATAGCGCAGCTTGCAACACCGACACCGCATTCCAATGCCGACACCATGTTCCACCGCGTTGCAATGCCGATAACGCGTTCCAGCAGACCCGCTCCATGAGTCCGTCTCTCTCTTTCTATTATTTTCTTTAGATCTCTCCCAAGCATAGCGCGCAAAACCTCTTCTGCACCTCGCAGAGCATTGGCACATCGTCGTGCACAGCGTGATCCCGCTGTGCACGAAGACGACGACGCGCGAACACAATCACATGGTTCGCATAAATGCATGTTCTGCACGAGTGTCTGTATAGCCTAGTGGTTATGGCGCTCACCTTGGGACCGTGGGTACGCGGGCTCGAATCACACCACGGCAAGAAAGCTTATTTTCTTTTATTTCTTTCTTCATTGCTGATGATGATATTGCCGCCGCCACAGCTGGTATGACGCCATGCTCTCCCTAACCGTCGCGGTACCGCCTCACACTTTTCCAGTACTACCGCAGCCTTTCCAGTACTAGCACAGATGACGTACACGAGTATAGGCTACAACTAACTTTAAACCTCGACATAGCCAAGCTCAACCTAGCTACAAGCAAGAGACGCAATCAATCGGCCAGCTTCGCTTTGTCTGAAGCTTTGCGCGGCCTAGTGCAAGCTTTCGCTCTTTAGGGGCGAAGCTCCTTAGGGTGTGGGTCTGTCCCTCCTCTGTAGTATGTAGTAGTATTAGTCGTCGTCGTCGTAGTAGGTAGCCACGTCTACTTTTATGAAAAAAAAATTCCGAAAGTTGTGTCCGTAGCGCGGAATCGAACCAGGGACCCCTCGCTTCCGAACGCGCGGCGCTAACCACTACGCCACGAAGCGCACATGGACACACGCACCACAGACAGACAGACAGACAGACAGACAGACAGACAATGAACTTTATTAAAGGTCCTGAGGAGCACCGCCGCCGTTCAGAGCGGCAGCGCAGCGGGCCGCTCCCACGTGGGGACGGGGAGGCCGAGCCTCACCGCCGCGTCGTGGGCCCTCTGGACAGCCCTTAGCTGGTGCAGTAGTTCGGGGCTCCTTAGCTCGGAGCTCCACTCTTCTTCGGTGATGCGTTGAGGGCCACGTAATGAGGGACACCACCAGAGCATGTGCTCTAAATTGCAACGCTCGCCACAATCGGGGCATTCCGGTTTAAAAGTGTCCGTGTAAGAGCTGAGAGTGGATAGACTAGGATAAGACCTGGTCTGCAACATTCGGAACGTTGCTGCCTGCGGCCTGGAGAGTTTCTCGTGCGGAAGAGGAAACGTTCGCCTGCCCAGCTGATAGTGCTTAGTAACTTCGTTGAATGTGAATAAAGTGTCTCTAAAGACCTCCCGACTAGTCTCCGAGGTACCACCTTCGTCCGACCCGGCACGGTGGGTTAGCTCGCGCGCGCGGGTGTGGGCGACCTCATTGAGGTTAGTTACAGAGGACAAGTGCGACCCGAGGTGAGCCGGAAACCAGGTGATGGTGTGTGAGGAAATGACCCTATCGCCTAGGGTGCGAGCGACCTCGGGCGAAACGGAACCTGATGCAAAGGCCCTGATGGCCGCGCGAGAATCGGTGTAAATTCGATGTCTACTGTCGTCAAGTAAGGCGAGAGCTACTGCGGCCTGCTCGGCTCTAGCCGGGGTGGTATACCTGAAAGATGCAGAGTTGAGAACTGCGCCACTGTGATCGACCATGACGGCCGAGAAGTTTGCCGATCGGCCGTACTGCGCGGCGTCCACAAAGCACGCGGAGTGCGGGTCGTCGCGAACGTGTTTTAGTAGGGCCTCGCCTCTGGCCCTTCGCCTGCCCGCATTGTGCTGCGGATGCACGTTGCAGGGAAACGGGGAGACAGTTATACCGGCTCTCTGCTGCTTGGTAAGGCAAATCTTGTGTTCTTCCTCCAGCGATGGATTACAGCCCAGAAGGGCCAGAATCTCCCTTCCAGCGGCCCAAGAAGACAGCCTGGCAGTCTGAGCCATGTGCTGCGCCTCGATGATTTCCTCTAACGTGTTGTGAACCCCGAGCTGCATGGGCCTCTCTGTGCTGGTATTCATCGGAATACCCAGCACGCGCTTGATGCTTTTGCGAATGAGTAAATTAAGCTTCGTCTTTTCGTGATTCTGCCAGCAGTGCATGGCCGCCACGTACGTGATGTGGCTCATCAAGATCGAACGCGTGGAAGAGCTTCAAGAGATTGTCCTCCCTGATGCCGCCGCGACTGTTTGAAACCCGAGTAATTAACCGTATCATGCTATCTGTCTTTGCGGTAATTTTGGCGATGGTGTGCCAGTTACAACCGTTCGACTCGATGAGCATTCCGAGAACCCTGATTACCTTAACTATGGGAATGAGGTGTCCATCGCTCGTGCGGAGTGCAAGGTTAACTTCCGACAGCGGGACCCAGCCCTTGGGCTTAACCCCCCTCCTACTAGGTCTGTACAGAAGCAGCTCCGACTTGCTCGAGGAGAGGCGAAGTCCCGCCCCAGCGAGAAAAGCCTCTGTGCGATCCAGCGCTTCCTGAAGTGCTTCCTCCACCCTACCCTCGCAGCCTCCGACGCACCATATGGTGATGTCGTCCGCGTATAGAGTGTGGTTGATGCCCTCGACTTCCGAGAGCTTCTGAGACAATTTACACATGGCAGTGTTGAACAGTAGCGGAGATACTACCGAACCCTGCGGCGTCCCCCTCGAGCCGAGCTCAATGGGCTCTGAATTGAGGTGCCCAATCTTTAGCGTGGCCTTTCTGTGTCTGAGAAACGAGCCGATAAATGCGTGAAAGTTCTGGCCTAGGCCCAGATCCGAGATGGAATCGAGGATGTGGGCATGCGAGACGTTATCGAAGGCCTTCTCTAGATCTAAACCCAGGATGGCCCTGACGTCCCTCGTGTTCCTATCGATGATCTCATACTTAATAAGCTTCATGGCGTCCTGAGTGGAAAGGGACGGCCGAAAGCCAATCATGTTATACGGAAAGACACCGCGGTCCTCAATGTGCTTGGAGACACGGTTGTTAATCACATGTTCCGCCACTTTGCCTATGCACGACGTGAGCGATATCAGCCTCAGATTGGTCAGGTCCGGAGCTCGCCCCGGCTTCGGGATCAGGACGACCAACGCCAGCTTCCACGATTCCGGAACTGCGCCCCGATCCCAGACCCGATTTATTTCCTCGGTTAGGAATGTGATTGACTCGTCGTCCAAGTTGCGAAGAAGTCTGTTCGAAATGCCGTCCAGACCCGGGGCAGATCGCCCGTTAAGGCCCGCTAGGGCCTCCCTCACCTCAGGGACGCTAAAGGGCTCGTCCAAAAAGGCCATCGGAGGACCTTTGTAAGGCGGGTAGTCCGCATCATCCGAAGTGTCTATGGGTAGATATCTGTTGGCGAGCGCTTCTATTATTGCCGTATCGGAATCGGCCTGGCGGGCCGCGTGAGGAACCTTATCAGTGGCGCACCTCTGATTAGTCCTGGAATTGGATTCGCTTAGCAACTGCTTGAGAAGGTTCCATTTACCGCCCGTTCGCATCTGCCCGTCAACCGAGTTGCAGACCTCGTCCCATTTTGCTTGGAAAGCATCCGACAGTGTAGTTCTATGGTACGGTTTAGCTCCGCAATCTTTTTTCGGAGTCTGCGGTTCAGGCGTTGGCCCTTCCATCTATCGAGGAGGGCCCTTTTCGCCTCCAAAAGGTGCGCCAATCGGCTGTCCATCCTGTCCACATTCAAGTCGGTGGCAACAGACTTGGTGACAGATTCTACATCCTTATTAAGCTGCGCTACCCAACTATCTAGGGACGTAGGGCTTTCGGCTCCTCTCTCCTCCCTGATTTTACGAAAAAGGTCCCAGTCCGTAATTCTAAACTCCTTCGGCGGCCTCTTACGCACCACCAACGACGTGGCCAGTACGTAGTGATCGCTGCCCAAGTTCTCATTGAGATTGTACCACGCCGTGGGCCCGACGTTCGCCACGAACGCAAGATCCGGCGTGGTGTCCCTGCTGCACGAGTTTCCCGTCCTAGTTGGAAAGGCCGGGTCCGTAACCAGGGTGAGACCGCAGTCGGACGCCGCCCGCCAGAGGTCCGCCCCCTTGGCCGTTACGCGGTGGTATCCCCACTCCTGATGCGGAGCGTTGAAATCACCAGCCACTACAAGCGGAGCTCCTGCCGCCTTGCCCACCGCCTTCGAAATGAGAGACGTAAAACGCTGCCTCATGTCTCGTGGAGAGCTGTAGATGTGAAGAATAAAAAGGCTATCCCCGAGCTGGCCGCTCGGAATGACCTCGATTAGCGAGTGCTCCGTTTTACTATGATCCATAAAGAGATTGTGAACGATGAAGGTGAACTTTTTCGAGACGAGAGTACAAATGCCTCTCTTGCCTTGTCCGCATACCGAATGAGATTCGTATCCTGAAAGCGAGACCGACTCAGCCAGTGTCTCCTGGAGTAAAATGACGTGCGGTTTGTTAGCATGGGATCTGACAAACTGCTGCAGGACTGCCTTTTTACGTTGGGAGCCGCAACAGTTCCACTGCCAAACGACTATCTCACTATCGTGTCCCGCCATGGTTGGGAATCTCGTTTAGCCGGTCGTCCGAAATGCTGGGCGCAGGCGCCGGCTGCGCAGCCTTCTGGGCCGCCTGGACTGTAGAGCTACCCGTCGATGGAATTGCGTTTTCCACTGAGGAACCAGACAGCTTAGCCGTTATCTTAAACTTAGATTCGACCGAATCGACTCTCACGTTCAAAGCAGAGACCGCTTCGCTGAGGGCTTTGAGCGCGTCCCTCAAATCGGATTGGAATTCTCTTAACTCGGCTCTGAGCTCGTCGAAACCCTCGTCTCGTATGGGTTTAGATAGCGCTCTCTTTTTTGCGGGACACCCGGTCGCGGGTGTCTCGGTAGGGATTTCCATTGGCGTTTCCGCCGTCTCGGTTACGGGTGTAAGAGGCTGTTGAGCCGGTTGGGCCTTTGCAGCCCTTTTCATCTCGGCTATTTCAGCCCTCAGCTGCTCGAAAGCGTTCCTGAGCGAAGCGTTCTCGCGTTCTAGCTGTACGATCCTAGCCGCGCTATACTCTGGCGGTGGTGACGAAGTCCCCATTACCCTTGGTGCAATTCCCTTGACTCGATCGGCCCACTCGGTCTGCCCGGCCGCAGGTGGCTCCTAGATGCGCACAGCTGGTGGCCCCTTGGAGCGGGAACCTCCTCTGGAGCACGAGCGTCCCCTGGAACGGGAGCGCCGGCATCTGGAGCGAGAGCGTGGCGTCTCGGAGCGTCCCCTCGAGGGTGACCTGCTCTGGTCGCGTTCTCTGATGGGCGACGCAGGTGGCTTGGTTCGCTGGCGCTGCCTTCTTCTTCTGCGAACGACGTACGGTATTTGAAACCGCTGCTTACACGACTTATCCGCAGTGGGATGTGGGCCCCCACACAGGGCGCATTCTGGCGTACAAACGTGGTCTTCGGCCGGGGTTGCAATGCCGCACCCCCTGCAGATTGTCTTTTCGGGCGTCGGATAGACGTCGGCTCGGTGCCCCAGCCTTCCGCAGGCGTAGCACACGTCCGTTTGCCTGCGGAAGAGCGTGCAGCGAAGCATGCTTGGTCCACACATGACGTAATTGGGTACCTTTAGGCCATCAACGAGGACGACGACCGTAGTGGTGTTCTTGATACGCTTGACCTCCAGGGCCTTGGGATTCCTGGGTTGCACAATCATGTCTCTGAGGTGTTCTCCGTCGAAGTCGAGATCGACACCTTTGACAGCCCCCTTGCACGTGTTGTCCGGCGCTGCCAAGTAGGAGCTCACCTCGTAGTTTGCCACTACAACTGTGATTGTCTCCACTCTAGAGTATGCCCGTGCGTTCTTCTCCGCCGGCGTACTCACGACCAAAATGTTTTGCATGACATTGGGGCATACGATATCGTCGGTGATCTCGGCTGGAGCGAGCTGCGCCGCCGATGCGAGAGCATGGGCCACCTTGATTTGACTCATGTTTTTGACGTTTAGGCCTCCCCTGGGCCTAACAATGATCCTGTAGTGCTCCCTCGGCAGACGGGGGAGCCTCGACGCAGCGACGATACGCCTTTTCACGCCGGTGGTAGTGCGGGTCCCGCCGGTGCTGCCGCAGCGTTGTGTCGAACTCGTCTGCCCGCCTGGCGCGGGCGTTCCTTGCGTCTTGCGTTTTCAAATGGCCGTAGTCCACCCGGACTCAAGGCACTCTTCGGGGGTGATATCCTCCCCTTCCACGATGATTTGCATGGACATCTTGGGAATAACAGGCACGGCCGCGCAGGGAGACGCTCCTCCGCCGCGTCTACGCCGGAGAAGTAGGCCTAGCGGCCCAGCGGCGTTGTCCGGACAAAAAGTCTTGAAAAATCAGCAAAGGAACCACTCACCGACAAAAATTCGGTATCGGCGTGATCCTCGTAACTTGCCGCGTCAGGAACCACAAAAGTCAACAGCAGGCACAACAATTTTCGGACCGAAATCATTTAAAGAACCGGGAGCCGATGTTTGTACGTGTCGGCGCCCCCTGGTGTCCCACACGCACCACGATGACAATAAATACCCAACATTAACGAAAGACTGCGCGTTTCTAACGCGTTTGTGCTAGCGCGTTACGGCCCGTGTAAGAAGCTGGTGTAAGACGCTGTGGCCTCTCCGCCTTACCCCCGTATTCATAAACGCTCCTCGACTTGAACTTGACTTGCCACCGCCTTGGGCAGCGCGTTCGAAACGCGTTGAAGGCGGTGGCAAGTGAAGTTCAAGTCGAGGAGCGTTTATGAATACGGGGGTTATACTCTCTCAGCAGTCATGTGATGGCGTCGGCAAACGCGGTGCACGTTCCGGCATGTGTAAACGGCTGCGTAAGACGCTGTGGCCTTTCCCCCTTACTAGAGAGTACTGCACGTTTCTAACGCGTTTGTGCTAGCGTCCCCTTAAGTGGGAGATGGTGCAATTTTAATGAAGGGCGCTGTTATAAAATAGGAATGACGTCACACATGGCGCGTGTCATTGGTGGAAGTCAATCGTTCGGTTTAGTGCGGCGAGACTGGGCGAATTACACGGAAGATTCACGGTTTACCGATGATTCCCTCCGGAGCTTCGCCCACTCATCATCATTCACCCCGTGGATATGCGGTGTTTTTTTTTTTTCTCGGCTCAGCGCGCCGCGGACAGTAGAGAAGCGGTGGTCGGGAAAGGAGGGAGCTGGCGAGGAGGAGACCGCATGCGCATGCGCCGCGCTGCCCTTCTGGGTGTCGCCGCCCTCCTGGTTGCCATGGCTACGGCGCGGCAGTTTCTTGATACGAAACACGAACCACATCATATCTGTGTGGATTTTGTGGGAAAAAAAATCATATCAGCTTCTGCGTTCTTACCGACGATAACGTTTGACATACCTGCAAGAATAGTTCCTAGATTCCGGTGACATAAGCCAGCTGGTATAGATGACATATTGGTATCTGTGCTCCAACGAAACTTCGACGCGTTGTCCATTATTCTTCATGTCATACTTATTGCATTCTTAGAGACCGCTACACTGCTGACGGAATTAAAAAAAAAACTGTGGCTCCAATACACGCGGTGAAGGTGGTTGGACAGTGAAGCTGTAAACGACACCCGCAACGATTACCCATTGTGACGTTACTTGAATTGACACACGTGGCTCTACAAAGAATGAAACCAGAGACAAGTGAAATGTACTTAACCACACCCTTTATTACTTCACAACGACATTCACGACTGCTTGAGGATCGTCGCCGTCGCCGTCGCCGTGAGGTTCCGTATAGATAAAATCTTCACCGCGCGCCGTATGCCCGAGCGGAAGCGTGCGGGGACGCGCGCTATCACGGAGAGCGAACGCACTCAATCTGCCACGCGCAAGCAACGAAGCGGGAAGCGAGCGCCGGAGGGAGCGGGGGGGGGGGGGGGGGGCACTTCTACTATGCCAACAACCGCGCTCGTCGCTCGACCGCACGGTCTCTTATCTCTCCCACGCGCAAGCAAGGAAGCGGGAAGCCAGCGCCGGAGAGAGCGGGGGGGGGGGGGGGGGGGGGCGCACTTTTCCTCTGCCCCAGCAACCGCGCTCGTCGCTCGCCGCACCGTCTCTTATCTCCACACGGCTCTGACCTTTATGCACTGGCCGCTCAGTTTCCGTTGAGGCGATAGACCGCACGTACCTTCGCCCGCTGCTTGCTGCCAGCGTTTTGACAGTCGTTGTCTGCAGTCATTCAGTGTGATCTATTCATGTTTGTTTGTGCGCGCTCACACCACGCTTGTTCATTCAGTTAGTAATAGTCGGGCCACATTTTCCAACGCACGCTACACATGTAATGCTGCCCGGATCGGCAGTGCAGCGCTACAGGTGTGTCCCTTCGCACGCGCGCTGCCCACGGGAAGCGCTTCTCATCAACACCACCGTTTCACACGCGCCTTCTCGTGGTCATCGAGTCTCTCTTCATGTCGGTCTACTTACGCCGCAGCACACCTGCTTACTTAATCAGCTCATGTTTACTACAATTCATATTGCTACCAAAGCCGCTCACCTTACATCGTATGACATTGCTGTGTTGCTATCGCATTCATTGCTTCGCCCTTAGGGCGAAACTGTGACATTTTATTACTTCACAACGACATTCACGACTGCTTGATGATCACTGTGATATGATATGAGTTTATGATACACACTGATATTTTCAGTTATCACTGTAGAGATATTCTTTGCTAAGGTTAAAACAATGCATGATCCAAGAATGGTGGTTGGGTGAGTTTTTAATTTAGAATGAGCCCCTTTGAAATTGACTAACTGATCAGCGTGATACATGCGTCGTTTTGCATCGTTCTCTGCTTCACGTCGCTCCTCTTCGGCTCGGCGGGCTTGTCGCTTGCGCTCGGTTTCTCTGGCGGCATATGCTGGGTCCTGCCTAGCCTGTCGCTTGCTCTGGGCATCTTGTGCGAGAGCTGCTGGGTTTTGCCCACGACGCTGTTGAGCGAGACGGTTTTTTTTTCGTCGAGCATTACATTCACGCGGTTCTTCTGGCGTCTTTACTTTCCGTGGTCTACCCATGGTAGCCTGGAATGAACTGAATGAGTTGCTAGACCAGTCTTCCTTTTTTATATATGATGCAACGCGGTGGAACCCGGTGTCGGCATTGGTGTAAGCGGTGTCGGTGTTGCAAGCTGCGCTATGCGACGCGAAGTGACGGCCGTAAGTACGAGAGAGAGAGAGAGAGAGAGAGACACGCATTCACGGAGCGGGTCTGCTGGAACGCGTTGTCGGCATTTCAACGCGGTGTCGGCATTGGAACACGGTGTCGGTGTTGCAAGCTACGCTAAGCAATGATGTTTGTATTTAATTTTGAGCCTGACGTTTTTTTGCTTACGCCGACAAAAAAATTTCCTTGGCTGGTAGAGCTATACAGCATCGCTGTAAAAAAAAGTTGCGCTTACTGCACTGAAGCTGAGATACTCGCTTTTAGAGTACCTCGCTTGCGGTTCACTTATGGTCAGGATACTGCTAGCCTGTTGCGAACGCTTACTGAGCTGCCGGTGCGCAAGGCTGTCGCCTGCTTCGCCAGGCTGACCAAGCGCTTCAAACAAATCGGCAACCTCGCGGCGTGCTCTGCTCTTGACATCATTTGGCTTCATCGGGACGCGTAAAATTGTTCCGACAATTGCTAGCATAGTTGCCCAGTCGGTTACAAAGATAACACCTCGGAATAGGCTTCTGAGGGTTTCTCCTTTCATCGGATGCCGGTTTCTTTGCGTCCTCTGGCACCACTTTTCTGATCTTGGAGAGATTGGTGCCTCCCTGCGCTTCCAAACATTGGTCTGCCAATTCCAACATATCTTGAAACGACTTAGCTTTCCTTTCTTTCAGATAGAGTGGCAGTCTCGGGTGGCAACTGATGAGGAATTGTTCCTTGATCAGAAGCTCTCCGAGTGCACCGTACTCCTGTGCAGTCTGAAAGTTCGGTCCACCTATCAAAATAGTGGCTGAGCCGTGCGGCAAATTGCGTGGCAGTCTCGCCATTGCGGCGGGTTTTCCAGTCCTAAACTTATCTCGGAAGTCTTCTACGGTGAACCTAAATCTCTTTAGTAGAAAGGCTTTCACCCTTCTATAATTAGAGGTATCCGTTGGTGCCAGCCTACCGTACACACTAAGTGCTTCGCCACTCAAACACGCACTCGACGCAGTGGCCCAATGGTCCTCTGGCCAATTCTGACTTTTCGCAACTGTCTCAAATCTGTGGAAATAAGCATCCAAGTCATCCTTTCTTTTTTCGAATGCAACAAGCAGCTTTCTTGGGTTCCGACAGAAGCTAGTGTCTTCCCTCTCAGTGCTATCAACTCTTGCCTGAGCGGGAGCCTCTGTGCGCTGCTGCAAACGAAGTCATTCGAGTTCTAACTCGTGCTGTCCTTGTCTTTCTCTGTCAGCTAAGTGCTTTTCGCAACTTCACCTCTCTTTCTTTTTATTGCGATAGCAATTATATGGACACTTCAACCGAATTTCTGCCGTCACCGTCGCCGTCGCCGTGAGGTTCCCTATAGATAAAATCTTCGCCGCGCGCCGTTCGCCGCGCGCTACCATGGAGAGCGAACGCACTCAATCACCCACGCGTCAGCAAGGAAGCGGGAAGCCAGCGCCGGAGGGAGCGCGGGGGGGGGGGGGGCGCACTTCTACTCTGCCAACAACCGCGCTCGTCGCTCGCCCACACCGTCTCTAATCTCCACACGACTCTGACCTTTATGCGCCGTGCATGCGCTGCTCAGTTTCCGTTGAAGCGATAGACCGCACGTACCTTCGCCCGCTGCGGCGTATGCGCTCGCTGCCAGCGTTTTAACAGTCATTGTCTGTAGTCATTCAGTGTGATCTATTCATGTTTGTTTGTGCGCACTCACACCACGCTTGTTCATTCAGTTAGTAATAGTCGGGCCACATTTTCCAACGCACGCTACACATGAAATGCTGCCCGGATCGGCAGTGCAGCACTACAGGTGTGTCCCTTCGCACGCGCTGCCCACGGGAAGCGCTTCTCATTAACACCACCGTTTCACACGCACCTTCTCGTGGTCATCGAGTCTCTCTTCGTGTCGGTCTACTTACGCTGCAGCACACCTGCTTACTTAATCAGCTCATGTTTACTACAATTCATATTGCTACCAAAGCCGCTCACCTTACTTCGTATGACATTGCTGTGTTGCTATCGCATTCATTGCTTCGCCCTTAGGGCGAAACTGTGACATTTTTTTTGTCTCTGGCTCCTTTGCTTTTCTCTCTTCTTTTCGCCCCATCGCCTCTCTTTCTTCTTTGGCTCTTTCGGCTGCTAAATTCTCTATTTCTACAGATTCATTTTCCTTCTGGCTAACGCATTTCCGTAGTTCAGCTCCGGAAAGACCCATCTTCTCACCAAGGGCAACTAATTTCTCTAGATCCATGATGCCCTCCAAAATCTAGCCGCGTGCAAGAAATACCTGCCTAGATTTCAACTATCGAACACAAGTTAGCGAATTGTGGTGCAACACTCAAAATCGTTTACGATGGCAAGTAAACGACCCTAGGCTCTTTCTACCTACTATGAACACAGAATTTACACCAGAAAGGTACCATCGCGGACGCCAGAAATATTGTCACACACCCCGTTAACGAGGTGCCAACGCCGGGCCAAATTCCGAAGCCGAAAATAAGCCCACGAAAGCAAGGACAATTAGTAATGGACCCACTGGTGCGCCAGCGAACACCGGTTGTGGTCTAACGACAGAGTCAGAGCCCAGAGTTGTCAAATCACAACGAAATATATTCTTCAAACAAGGCAGTACCACACACACGTGCACACTTGGGCTATAGACACAGGACAATACAATTCAAATGGGTATTCACAAAACACAGGAAAATATTTAACGACAAGCACTAAGAGTCCAACAAGTAAAGATGAGTAGGAACACAAAGGGGCCAATCGTATTCACCCGTGCTGGTCTTGAGCCGGACGATCTCGGCGTAGCTCGAGGCAAATCTCAAAGAAGGAACGTCTTCCAGGAATGTAGACGGCTCGATGAACTCGTCGACTAGCTTGCAGGAGAATGCCCTTCTTCCGCAGACGGTCAGTCTTCACGTCTCTTCACCGGCGTGGTCTGATCCCCCTTCTGTTTTCCGCACGGCGTTTTTATAGCTTTTACCGGGGGTTCTGGAACCTTCCTATCGGAGTCGGGATCCCGCAGCACTAACAAAACCTTGGAATCTTCTAGTTAATTCTCGCATCTTCGACCGCGGCCGTCGGAGCGTCGTCGAGGATGGTGGTGACTCATCTGTAGGCGCTCGCTTACACTGTAGTAATTCCCCTCTCTCTCGACTCGCCGGGTGAGAAGGTGTTTCGGCGCGCGTGCTCTCTCTCTCGTTAGCGTCGCCTTCGCGTAGATGCTTTTAGACTCCATTGGTCGAGTGGTTGTTTGAGGTCTATGCGTTCTCCCCGTCTGTTGAACCTGCCGCGGGGCCGGCGTACTTCTTTCGCTGGCTTCCATGACACAGCGCGCGCGCTTAGATTATGCGCTCTGTTGTGACAAGGGGCCAATTTCAGCGCTTCATAAAAATATTCGTATGGCCTATTGCAAGTGATAGCTTTAGACAACCAGTTATTCATCAGTAACAAGTTATCTTTAAAAGCGGGAGTGCTTGGGCCCTATTTGGCTGCTCTTGTGTTTAATATACTTATAAAAATTTTTCGTCAGCTGTACCGAAGTGTTCGATATTTTAGTATGCAGATGATACCATCTCTTAAACATGTTCGTTACTCAAGAGAAGTTGCGCTACTTCAAGAAAGTGTGTACGATACATTGTTTGCTAACAACTGTTTGTCAAAGAACAAGAACAATTAACCGACGATAACGATAATCCTCAATGCAAAATTTGAGCGCAGCTCTATCAGTGTTTTCATTTCGGGATATATTAAACATGTTCGTTACTCAAGAGAAGTTGCGCTACTTCAAGAAAGTGTGTACGATACATTGTTTGCTAACAACTGTTTGTCAAAGAACAAGAACAATTAACCGACGATAACGATAATCCTCAATGCAAAATTTGAGCGCAGCTCTATCAGTGTTTTCATTTCGGGATATATTGGCTAACGCGGACAACCTGTCTCGTGTGGCATGTTGCAAACACATCGAAGTGTCGCGCGACTGCCTTGCTAATCAGGAAATCACAAGAGGCAGCGCGTGGGTGCAATTCACAGCAGCCGCCGCAAACAGACCTTCGATCATGCAGCGCTTTGCTTCTGTTGCAAACAATGCCACAGGCTTACCCTGCAGAGGTATCCACAGGAGCAATAAGCAACATTGTCGATGACTACCACGATGTGTTTCCGGGAATCTCGGGCTGATCAAGGGGCCTCCGGACAGCTTGCAGCTGAAGGAAGAAGCAACGTCGAAATTCTATTAACTTCCTTTCCTTACGTGCTAAGGGACAACGTATGGCAAGAGTTGGACCACCTGGTGTCTGTCGGCCTACTTTCGCTACTCCAACATTCGGAATGGGCGACTCCCATCGTGCCAGTACTTAAGAAAGACAGAACAATCAGAATTTGTGGCGACTTCGAAGCCAACCTGAACCCAGTCTGTGCAGTTGAACACTACTTGTTCCAGTTATTGAGGATATGTTAGCATCTTCAAACGGAGGAGAGTATTTCAGCATTCTCGATTTGCGAGATGCATATACAGTCAAAGTACGCTTGGATGAAGCCACTAGAAAGCTTTGCGTCATTAACATGCACAAAGCATTGTTTTCTTATGACAGGCTTCCCTTCGGAATATCCTCTTCTCCGGCTGTTTTCCACAAAAAAAATGGATGCGGTACTGCCAGGGTTATCAGGCGTCCAAGCGTACCTCGATGACGTGCTGGTTTCGGAAACGCGTGGAGATGAACGCCTGAAAAATGGGCTAGAACATTCCCAAGAACACGGAGTTAAGCTGAGGTACGACAAGTGCAATTTTCGGCAGCCAGCCGTCCCTTATCTTGGCCATCCGATGGAAACCGAGAAGAATTGAGAGCCGATTGTTCAAGCACATAACATCAGTGAGCTGCGCTCCTTTTTAGGAATGCTGACATTTTATGCCACATTTTTGCCAAACATGTATTTTCTACTTTCTCCGCTTAGCTAACTCCTAGAGGAGGGCACAAAATGGCAGTGGGTAAAGCCCGGGAAAGCATAAAGCAAGGTCACGTTTGAAATGTGGTTTTGACGCGGGAAAAAGTGGAAAGAAGAAAGGCTGGAAAGAGCGCCAAGGACATAAAATATGGTTATGGCGCAGCAAAACTAAAAGCGCCCTTTCCTTCTTCTTTCCACTACGTTTTGCTGCGCCAGAAGTACATTTCAAGCATGAACCAACTATAGCCCAACATCGCATTCTGAAAGCTCAGGTTATCATATACGCTTCGACCAGTCGAAATAGTTGAAATGTAACTTATTAAGTTGGCTGACTGGGCTAGTTGGTTGTTCACACTGGTAAGGCACAGCGCGAGAACAAACACGGGGACGAATAGCAGCGCTGGTCCGTGTCTGCTATTCGTCCCCGTGTTTGTTCTCGCGCTGTGTTTTACAAGTACGAAAGAGTTGAAGCTCGAATGGGACGCTTCCCCGTACGGTGTAGGTGCAAGTCTATCCACACTATCGACAGCATGGCCAAGCCCATAGGTTTGTGGTCACGTACGCTTTAGGCCGCTGAAAAGGATTATTTTCAACAAACAATTACTGAACTTCTCCTGAACCGCCTTGAACAGGTTCACAGTGGTGAAGGCGAATCGAACGGACCTTATATTCGGCCGCTTCTTTGCCAGACGAGTCGGGCTCAGTATTTTGCGCTTTACTAATAGCGATTACGCAGCCCAGAGCGTGTACTCATCATCACTGGTAGGTCACGTATGCTGTATCAAGGTATAAAACAAGCACATGGGTGCCGATATACGATGACTCATTCCGTTTCCCGTGAAATCCTCCCACGGGAAACAGAATTCCCAAGGATTGTCGGGAATAAAGTCAGTGAGTGGCTAGCTCAAAATTTTGGTGGCCTCGACTAGACCGCGATATTGAAGAACTATCAGCCCGCTGCCCGAACTGTCCAAAATATGCCAAATGCCGACTGCAGCGCCACCAGTAAACTGGCCGCAAACGCACAAAAAATGGTCGCGGATTCGTGTCGATCTTTCCGGACCGATAGCAGGGGCTCTATTCTGGACGTTCCGCCATTTTCTTCGAGGCGTGACGTAGGCGCGACACTTATTGCATATTCGAGTGGTCGTTTCAGAGCGCTGCGGCCGCGCTACAAAAGTGGCGAAAAACAACTTTAAAGCTGTATTACGACAATAACCGGGTATGGAAGTGATGATCCTGCTTCGTTATCATCAGAGGAACCCGTTTATGCAAACGGTAACGTTTAGGAACTGTTTTACATGATCTTTGTAGCGCTACCAGAGCGCTCTAACACGACCACCCGAATATGCCATTACAAAATGGCACTGGTAGCCCCGATTTGGTTTAGTAAGGTGAAGTAAATTTGAAGTTCCGCCTAAGAAACTGAAATGCAGGCACCGAACCTAACGTTCCTGATAATAGAAATCAGTTTTTCTCCTCAGTAAAAATAAACCAGCTGGCTCAAGGCATACGATTATTCCGTCGCAAACGCTTCTCGCTTCGGTCGCGTCCCCCACGGGAATCGGAATGAGTCATCGTATATTGGCACCCATGTGCTTGTTTTATACCTTGATACAGCATACGCGACCTACCAGTGATGGTGAGTACACGCTCTAGGCTGCGTAATCGCTATATAGTAAAGCGCAAATGACTGAGCCTGACTCGTCTGGCCCAGAAGCGGCCGTATATAAGGTCCGTTGGATTCGCCTTCACCACTGTGAACCAGTTCACGGCGGTTCAGGAGAAGTTCAGAAATTGTGCAGCTCGATTTCTGCGGTGCAGGCAAAGAGGGACACTCGAAACGAATGCCAATGTGCAGACGCGGTGCAGGCATTATGTTATATCCGACTAATGTACATGGGGTGCGTAAGTTTGGGAGGTCCGGAACTGCTGATATGATCGGCTTCTGGGGCGTAAATACACACCACACTTGCGTAGATGCCGTACATCAGACGTGCATAAGCGGGGTTTTAACGGCGCTCGCGCCCGTGTGCTGCGTCGTCTGCTGCGCGGCTGCTTCGCACTTGTACGCCTGCACCAAGGCGGCACCGACAGCTGAGTGGGTGCAGCAAAACCATGAACCAGCCCTCTACTTTTCCTGAACCTTTTTAAACGAACGGCGTGGTTGAGCGGGCGCCATTGCAGCACTGATGAAACGAACTCGAACGTACGTTATCGATAGCGCCGCGCGCGCCACAGGTATCCGCTTGTGCGACGCAAGCACCCACGCTTCCATCTCTTGCTCACTTGGCTGCTTACTCCCAACGTGTGAGGAAACTTCAAGGCGCCGCCTTGCGTAGATTTTGTTTTATATTATAAATTAAAAAGCCGCCGTTGTCATAACCTCTGATCATGCGAGACGTCATTAACCTTGATCAGAATACAAACACAACAGTGAAAAGTGCAAGAAGCCGCAGAAGATTTGCAATGTTCAACCAATATTATTTAAAATAAACGTGTTTAAAAAAACGCCGCCCAAGCACTCCGTACAGATGGTTAACCAGCGAAACTGAAACGTGCGGCGCCGGTGTTTAGCAGTGGGTTAATCACGACGCTGTATTGAAGCGTTTCTCAATTATTGGTTACATGTTTGTGTTTCTAGTGGAACGCAAGTGCCAATGGTGGGCGAATGCTGCTAACCGCGACGCCCAGCTAACTCGTGATATCGAAACGCATGCGACAACGGCGAGCCGAGGAGGCGGCGTTGCGGGCAGAGCAGCTTCAACGTGGGACACGCATGCCTCTCGGCCACCATTGTATATGGCCGCTCATAACCATAATTCATAACCATAATTCGTGCGGCTCCTCGCATCATAAATTATGGCGGAAAATATCTGCAATGGAAGCCCAGCGCAACGGCACGCAACATCAAATTAACATTTACGAAACGGCCCTTCCTGTCATGCTCCTCACAGCATATTCTTTCAGCCAGTCAGCAAGCTGACATGGCGGCTACCTTGGAACGCACCACATATTTGTGAAATTGCATATGCATTGCACAGGCTTGTGCACTCCACCATCGACTTTCTTTTTAGAGCACCAAAGTCGCAATATAGCTGCCAAGAACACTGAAAAAGTATTACTCGATAAAATTTGCAGCTCGACGTCACGTTTTTTTTATGAAAACGGAAAATTCAATTTTGCAAAACTTCCGTTTCCCGGAACAAATTTTAAAGCGCGTGACCTCTCGACAGCTAATCAGGGAGTCAACATAGCGGATAATGGTGGCCGTGCAGCCACCATGCGTGTCGAGAATAAAGCCTCAGGCAAGATGATTCTAGTGGCAATGTCTGCACACACGAAGTCGATTGAAGCCGTGCTAGTTAAACATGCCACAGCGGCACGCACGATCAGCTGCCTCCGCGCCATGTTCAGCAGATTTAGCGTTCCGCGAACCATTATCGCGGATAACGGTACACAGTTCTCCAGCACTAGTTCGCTACTTTCGCGGCCAAGAACAACATAATGCGCACGCGCCTATTCGTCCGCCCTCTAATGGAGCGGCAGAAAGAGCAGTTCGTACGATTAACGACGGACTTCGGAAAGTGACGGAGCGGAGAATAAGAAGGGGGCAAAGGGAGACAGAAGTGACAGACGCGCAGTTCGCACCACTTCTCTCTTAAAAGTGGCACCGTTGCACTGGCTTGCGTTGCCTGGTAGAACGCCGAAGCACTTGTTCCATAGAGTAACATACGGATTACAATAGTGGCCACTCCAGCCTAAAAGCGGCCGAGCTACGCAGCTTCATGCCACCCGCTAGAGGGCAATACAACACTCCCTGTCTCCAAGGGAACGCGCCTACTAGTTGTCTACTGTAGTATAAATTTTCTAGTGCACTATACGTCTACTTGTCTATGTGGCTGTAGACGTTATCAACGGGATCAGCCGGCCGTGAGCGGTGGATGATAAGACTAGTATATAGAATAAAGCATAATGCATCGCTACAAAATATCGGCCATGGTGTGATCAGGCAAGGCGACGCTACAAAAGATGGGCGATAACGGCTGCGTGGTCTTTGCTGGGTTCGTCTGCCAGAACGTCTGTCTGCTTGGTTGCTGCTTGGTAAGAAGGCCTTCATTAGGTTCTTTTTTTCCTTCATTACTTTGCAAATGGCTTATGCATTTGTCACTTCAGCCGTAAGTTGACATTTTTCGCAGTGTGCTGTTCGGCGCAGATAGCTTTTTTTGTGTTCTTCACTTCGCGCATGATGTTCGTGGATTGCCTCACATTATGTAAGAAACAGCAATTTGGAATGCCGCGCAGCACGTTTTCGCAAACGTGCTGCGGGGCATTCCAAATCGTTTCTTGGCGCAAGAATGTGAGTCGGCACACGCTGGTATACGCAGTCTGAATTCAATGCACGTGTGTGCAATTGTGTGAAAGAATGCAGTTATGCTTAGGATCGTTATTCGTGGCGTGCGCAGATTGCTTGAAGCCTTTGTTACGAGCGCAATTATAGAGAACTTACGAATTGAGAAGAATGTTTGTAAGCTGTGGCTACGACGTATTCTGAATAAACACTCCTGCCTCAGTAGCGCATGCATGGCACCGAAGGTTGCTTTTTATTTTTTTAGCTGCGAGAATTGCACGTGACGGTTTTCGCGAAAGGGTGATGTGAAGTGCATGGGTGAACTTTTGTCCGAAGGAGGGACAGAAGACATAACCAATACTTTTTTTTTTCAGGTCATGCCGTCCGCAGTCAAGTACTACGGGAATCACTGCTGTGTTGCGTAGTGTAGTAACAACGGCAGGACAGGGAGAGAGCGTGGTTGGCTGACAACTGCAGTGAGCAGCCTTCATTCCTTGTTTGCTATGCAGCCCGAAACTACCACTTAATAAGAAAGGTTAGTCTTCACAGGACGAGCGTTGTTTTCCTCTTTAATGCTAATGCTGTCTTCTGCAGTTTTACTGTTCTGTGGGGTTTTTCATAATATCGCCTGTTTATTCCTTTTGTGAAATTTATTCTCAACATATTGCACCTGAATTGGCTTGTCTTGCACATGCAGTGCAACCATCTTTCTGTGCTTGCGTTCATCGAACGTTGCGAAAAAAAAAGTGTGCATGTGCTTACTGAGAATATGACTTGAAAAGAAAATGTTTCCTCTCTTCCAACCCTTGTCATGTTTATTAAAGATGCCTGCATAAACACACAGTGGCATCGTGTACTTGCTTGCTCTGGCGGTACAGCTTACATGAAGCTACTCGATGCATGCAAGCACTCCAACGGGAGTGATCTTGCAGGCCGTGTAATTTTTCTAATCACCAGGAGATAGCCTTCGAGATTAGTCTTCCCGCGGTCCCAATATCTGAGTCTGTGTAGATTCCCCACACCCGCTAGGTGCGCTGCGAACCAAAATCGGCCGCAGGGGCCTATGGAAGTGTCCTCTCTTATGCTTGTATATGTTACTCTATGCTTGTTCCGTGTCTGCGGTAGCTAGCCACCTCTGCTCCCGGACGGTTGCCAATAACCGGTTGACAAGAGCCATGGAAGTCGTCGTCGAGGCTACGGACGAGGCTGCGGGCACGAGGAGCACAGCGACACGTAAGCGTGAAAGGAATGAGTGTTTTAATTATCGCCAAATGCGTGTTCAGTTCGTAAACTTGCAATGTGTTTACTCTACAGCGGCGGAGGATCCACCGCGCGGCGAATCAGGCACGGAAAGGGTGGCCGCTGCACCTGGTAAGTTATTCATCCTCAAGCTGTTAGAGAAAATAAGCTCTCGTATTTTATTGAACTAGCCCAATAAGCCATAGCATGGCCATAGCCACTTTTATGCATTTTAGGCATAAAATGCAGTGCAACTGTAGAAAATGCTTCATTCTTTCCGTGTTGCAGCGTCCTGTACGGCCACCACGTGGACAGCAACCGCACGGGTGGACACCCTCACAACCATGTCGTCGCAGTGCGCCCGTAGCCTCGAACAGGGCGACGAGATGCTCCAGGTTGGTAGATCCTTTGGTGTCGTTTTACATGAAGCACATAATATTCTTTATTCTTTGTTATCATAACTGATCCGCCTGTTCTCTGATACGTACCGCTCTCTTCCTGTCGCTTAACGTTAGGATTAACATTTTTTGTTCCATCGCTTTTAGGGGCGAAGCTCCTTAAGCCGTGGGTCTGTACGTCCTCTGTATGTAGCCACCTCTCGTTTAGTTCTTAGAGTGTTCACTAGATGGCGGTACTTGTACATCCGGCGCTCGGAGTCGCCGGATGGACAAGGCTGCAGAGCGGCGAGCGCGCAAGGCGGCGGCAGCGCGCGCTCGCAGACAGAATCGCGGCGACGTACGCTAGGGGGAGCGTTGTAATAAAATCCGTTCGCTATTGGCGCGCGCTTCGGAGTCGCCGGATGGACAAGGCTGCAGAGCGGCGAGCAGCGCAAGGCGGCGGCAGCGCGTGCTCGCAGACAGAATCCCGATGTGCGAGCCCGCGAGGCAGAAGCGCTCCGTGAAGCGGCGCGACGCCGCCGCCAAGATCCTGCCGTACGTGAAAGAGAGGCCGCAGCGGCACGGCTGCGGCGTGAACAGGATCTGCAGAACGTCAGAGAACGGGAAGCGGCGAGAAAGCGCGCGTATCGGCAGGCCGACCCCGATGCAGTGAGAGCTCGTGAGGCGTCTGCAAAACGCATCAGGCGAGCTCAGCCCGAAGGTGCGGACGCGCGGTTTAAGCGAGACTTTCTAGACGTTTCGTTCGGCCATAGTTGTACTCGTGAGTGGTAGTTTGAGATCTTCAGCTGTTTCCGTTTGCCTCACGTAGATGGCGACACCACCTGCAGGACGTTCCGATTCATCGCACCGATTGGTTGGGTGCGAGGTACATGCATAGACCTAGTATTTGCAAATTTTCCACTGCAACCCATACAGGAACCGCTCTCCCTTCATTTCACGGACCATAAAGCCGTCATAATGAAGGGACATCGCAAGCCATCCATCGTCTAAGAACAATTAAAAGTTGATTTGTATATATACACACACAGTGTTTCTCACGTCTTTCTTGATGATGTAGTGGGCGAACTTTCACTGAAGAGTCACGGTTTTACCGATGATTTCCCCTCAGGAGCTTCGCCCCACTCATCATCATTCACCCCGTGGATATGCTGTGATTTTTCTGTTGTGGTCCTTAACTTGTTCTCGAGCTTCTTTGTTAACCGCCAAGTTTCTGCCCCTTATGTTGGCACACATAGAATGCAATGATTGTGCACTGTTCTTTTCAACGACACTAGTAATATCCCAGTCAGGATTTCGTAATACCTGCCGTATGCACTCCAGCCCAATTTTATTCTTCTATAAATTTCTTTCTCATGATCAGGGTCCCCTGTGAATAATTGACCTAGGTAAACGTACTCCTTTGCAGACTCTAGAAGCTGACTGGCGATCCTGAATTCTTGTTCGCTTGCCAGGCTATTGAACATTATCTTTGTCTTCTGCATAGTAATCTTCAATCCCACAATTACACTTTCTCGGTGAAGGTCCTCAATCATTTGCTGTAATTCGTTCCCATGGTTGCTGAATAAGGCAAAGTCATCTGCAAACCGAAGGTTGCTGATATATTCGCGGTTGATTCTCACTCCTAAGCCTTCCCAGTCTAAGAGCTTGAATACTTCTTCTAAGCATGCAGTTTGGGGAGATTGTGTCTCCTTGCCTAGCTGACCCCTTCCTTGATAGGTTACTTTCTACTTTTATTGTAGAGAACTTTTCTTGCGCAGAACAAGGTTGCTGTGCAATCCTTATAGATATTTGCCAAAATATTCATAATTATTGGTACGGTTTATCGTCCCCCTGATATGAATATGTTCACAGTCGATTTTCCCAGAGTATTAGTCGAGATATCATCGAAATTTTGTAATCCAATGCTAGTCACATTTGGTGATTTTAATTTTCCCACTATCGATTGGTCTACGTTATCTGAAGCTTCCTTGGAATCGGAGCCTCGTGCTTTCCTGGATATCTGCCTTGATTTCTCATTGTTTCAATTAATCAGTCTGCCTACACGACGTTCTTCAACCTCGGCTAACATCTTTGACCTAATTTAACAAACCATCCCAATCTTTGTTCTGATATTGTACATCACGATGATTTTTCCGATCACGCCATTATCACAGGAAACCTGAACTTTTCACCCATTTCAAAAAGCGTTACTCAAAAGCAAATTAGGTGTTACGGTAGAGCTAACTACGATCGTATAAACGAGGAATTGTCTACTTTCGCAGGAGTGTTGATCGACGATCGTTAACCCGATCAGTAGATGAAAACTGGAGTTTGTTTAAAACTAAATTTGCCGAACTCATAAACAAATTTGTACCCGTCATAACAATTCCATGTACTAACACATTTCCTTGGTTTAATAATCAGCTTCGGCGACTTAATAACAAAATGAAACTTCTTTACAGGCAAGCTAATAAATATAAAGAATCGGCTTCCTGGTCCCGGTACAAATTTTGTGACATTCAGTACCCATCGCTGCTAAAATCAACCCGCCGTAAATTTTTCACTCACGATCTGCCATCAATGTTAACCAACAACCCAAGAAAGTGTTGGCGCACAATAAACCCTTGTAATCATACCGACATCACCCTTTCAAGTGCTACCGGTGACGCGATTCCCGAGGACGAGTGCGTGCAGGTCCTAAATAATTTCTTTTTGTCAGTGTTTACTCGAGAGGACGTTACGACATCGCCAACTGTAATCTCTTTTTCCGTTAACTCAATGCCTGAAATAGTTATTGACGAAGCCGGTATCTTTTCCTTACTCGGCAAACTTAAAACGACTTCAGCATCTCATCACCTTGGATTCAACAACAAGATACTAACAAATGTTGCTCAGGGCATTTATCGCATCTTATCTGCTCTCTTTACTCAGTGCTTGTCGTCAGGTTTAATCCCTGAAGACTGTCGAATCGCTAAAATAACACCCATCTTTAAATGCGGAGATCGTTCAGCCCCACTTAATTATACGCCAATATCATTAACTAGCACCCTTTGCAAACTTCTCGAACATATAATTCACTCGCAGGTAATTAACTATCTGGAAGAGCATAACATCATTTTCAAATGCCAACACGGCTTTAGAAAGGGCTACTCGTGCGACACTCAACTTGCCGGGTTCGTTTATGATTTACATTCTTCCGTTCACGCTGGCATAGAAACTGACGCAATTTTTCTTGACTTTTCCAAAGCTTTTGACCGTGTGCCTCATCACAGGTTGCTAATCAAATTAACACAGGTTAATATTCATCCGCTTGTACTCGCATGGATTAAAGATTTCCTTTCAAGAAGAGTCCAATTCACATCCGTCAATAACAGTTCCTCATCCCTTGGGAAAGTGTACTCACGCGTTCCTCAGGGCAGCGTCCTGGGCCCCTTGCTTTTTAAAATTTTTATTAATGATTTGCCTAACACAGTTTCATCCCAAATCAGGCTCTTCGCGGACGATTGCGTGATCTATCGCAAAATTTCGTGTAAAGATGATGAACGGGCACTCCAGGCGGACCTGGACTGCGTAACCTCTTGGTGCTCTAAATGGTTAATGTGCCTTAATACTTCTAAAACTGAGCTTATGTCCTTCACTAAATGCCTTAATCGCATTTCCACCTTGTACTGTTGAAATAATACTGCAGTTGAACTTACTACTACTTACAAATACCATGGTGTTTACCTTAGTTCAGACTTATCCTGGAATCATCACATCAACGTCATACTCGCATCTGCTAACCGCTCATTAGGTCTCTTAAAACATAACTTGAAGCATGCTCCATCGCACCTACGTAAACTTGCTTACATCACCCCAATACAGGCCTAAAATCGAGTATGCATGTGCCACTTGGGACTCTTACCAAGCTTACTTAATGAACAACATCGAATCACTTCCAAACCGCGCAGTTCGCTTCATCTTTTCAGACTACTCCCGTCATTCTAGTGTCTCAGCATTGAAAATTCGTGCAGAACTGCCATACTTGTCGCAACGACGCACAGCTTTACGGTTATCACTGTTTCACAAACTTTATCATCACCCTTTGCTTCATGACGACTTCTTTTCTTCACCAGTTGCCATCCTTCCCAGACGTGACCATCCTTTCAAAGTGAAGCGTTTTGTGTGTCATACCTTAAGCTATTCACAATCATTCATTCCACTTACAATTGTTGACTGGAACGCACTGCCATCACACATAGCCACCGTCATTGATTCTGTTAAATTTCATGAACTAAAAATGACGGAGGCTGTGAAGTGAAAATAAAACTATCACTATTTTTATTGCATAACTTCGTGCACATTGTTCTCTCTTTGTTGTTGTTTCTTCCATGTGTATCTTTGTGTTATTTGGAGCTAATATTATTTTGTGATATTTGTGTTCGCTCATGCGTTGTTCTTTCCACGTTTTACTAATCCCACTGTATAACATTTTTTGTTGTATTGAACACCCCCTATGTAATACCCTCCTGCACGAGGGCCTTTAGAGGTATTTTGAATAAATAAATAAATAAATAAATAAATAAATAAATAAATAAATAAATAAATAAATAAATAAATAAATAAATAAGTATGCATCCTGTGCTCCTTGGGGACGTAATGCCTCTATGACTGCTGGTATCTCTACTGAATCAAATGCTTTTTCTTAATCTATGAAAGCGATATAGAGAGGTTGATTGTACTACGCAGATTTCTCTATTACCTGATTGATGACATGGATATGATCCATCGTAGAATATCCCTTCCTGAAGCCAGCCTGTTCTCTTGGTTGGCTGAAGTCAGCGTTCCGCTGCTTCTATTTGAAATTACCTTGGTGAATATTTTATACAATACTGAGAGCAAGCTAATGTGTCTATAATTATTCAATTCTTTAACGCTCCCTTCTTATAGATGAGTATAATGTTGGCCGATATTCTAGTTGACATTAAGCGGAAAAAGTGGAGCTGGGCAGGCCATGTAATGCGTAGGATGGATAACCGGTGGACCATTAGAGTTACAGAATGGATACCAAGAGAAGGAAAGCGCAGTCGAGGTCGGCAGAAAACCAGATGGGATGATGAAGTTAGAAAATTTGCAGCACAAGTTTAAATACGCTAGCGCAAGATAGGGGTAATTGGAGATCACAGGGAGAGGCCTTCGTCCAGCAGTGGACATAAATATAGCCTGATGATGATGATGATGATGATCATAACTGAATCATGAATCTAGAAAACAAACCAACTTTGGATGTAAATAAGAAATATGCGTTCTATTGAGGGCTCGGTATCGTATCTTGCCTAGGATCAACAGCCGGGCAAAAGGTTGGTTAGCCCTGAAAAGGGCTCTTTCGTGGCAAGAGATGCATTTGAGCAGATGGCAGAAGAGTAGTTCTAGCAGGTCTTTGTCTGTCCAAACGAAGAGGGCATAGCTTGTATACGACGCTTGACACTGCCAAAGGATGCCATGTAGGCCAGTGGCTCTTCAACAGAGAGGGAAATCCACCACCCGCCTTGCTGTCGCGGAAGAGAGGACGGCAGCGGCTCAGGAGGGCATCCTGGAGAAGGTGTGGGCACTAGACGTAGCTGGGCACCTGCAGCAAGAAAGGGGGAATTTATTTATTGCTTGTTTTCACTTTTTAAATTTCATTTTATTCATTTCTTGTGTTTTGTGAGTTCCGATTATTTTATTTATTTATTACTATTTCAGTGTTTTAAGTTCACTTTCATTTTGTGCATTAATTGTTGCTTCACTTTGAGTGTGTAAGTTGCCTTGTATGAGTAATACAGGAGGAATTTTTGGACAAAAGGCTTTTGTGGCGAAAGGATTTTTTGTTTTGTAATATTTGCCTCTTTTTATTTATGCTAATCGAGCTGCAACGCCAGCGTGTCTTTGTTTATTTACACATTTCTAAGGCGCCTAGTCATTCACACTCGAATCATTACAAGTAGTTGTCGATTTCTGTACATGGGCTTTGTACTGTGATAATTACATTGCTTCACTATGTTTTGTAGCCTACTGCAATCACTATGAAGCGTTACCGCACAGTGTTTGCATTGTGATATTTCCATTTCGGCTCAGTGAGGCTAAGGTGCAACAACTACAATGTTGTCTTTTTTCAGAGCACCAAACTAGTCACTCTTTAAGTTGCATAGTTTCAAAAATGAAAATGGCCATCATCATTGCACCACACCGGTGATTGGTTTCCTCTAGTCTTCATTCCAAGTGAGTCATTGCAGGAATAAGTTTCATGCGTGACACGTTCTGGGGGCTATGAGATTGCAGAGCCAATTATTCATGTTCTATGTAATTTATGTTTCATAACAGCTGGCAAGCGCACTCACCTTTTCACAATAATGATTCACCTGTTGTTTAGCATCGCACTATAATTGCTGTCGATAAATGAATGCTTCTAGTCAGTGACTCATAACACTGAGAAGGGAACGGACATACCTGTCAAAGTGATACTTTCTTGCGAGGTCACGTATATGTAACTGCAAGTTTTATGTGCCGTGGTGAAAACGAATTGTGTGATGCTGATGTTGCAACGTTCTGACATGCTTTGCTACGTGTAGCGTGTTGTACAGGGTCGACCACATCTAAGGTGAGCACCTCATTAGTATTCAAGCCGCTAAAACTACAGCGTTTATTCTACTTCACGAGTGAAATGTTCGTTATACGATGTGTAATCATGCTGTTGATAAACACAACAATAATTTTTCGAATTATTTATAGAACATCAGCTTCTATGATCTCTTGAATACTAATAAGATGTTCACCTTAGATGTGGACAACCCTGTACAAGGTTCGTGATGTACTTGTCATCATAGCGTGTGATAAAGCTGACCTTTGTATTTTTTTTGTTTTACTTTAATTTACGTCTACCTATTTGGACGTGATGTGACGAGTGTAATGTTGTGACAACACTGAGCGTTAGATTTTTTTTTCTGTTTGAATCCACATTCATTACGCTTTACTTGCTTGCCTCGTCTGCGTATTCTTGCTTGCATGGCAGTTTTGATACACCTAGCCCAAGATGTGGCTAGCAAGCATATTGCCTTGTTCCTACTGTACACCGAGTGTCCGAATGCACAGGATGTGGCGGTTGCGATCATTCTGGTGTTTTTTAAGAAAATTGTGCAAACCTTTTCCTAATGCTGACCATGAGCACAGAGTGCCGAACATATCTACAGCTTCCATCAAGTCTGTCATGACTATGATGGGTCGAGGGATGTTCCATTTCACATTTCATGTGATATTTAAAGAAAAGGCTGCACTTACAGGTTGTTACCATGTCTCATGTTGCCATTTCATGTCGCACTAGGAAAGAAGTACCTTGTGCCAATTCCTCATTACTGTAACCACAAACTATGGCAAAACAAACAGATGTTCGGTGTATTGACCTGAGTAGAAAGTAACAACTGCTGCATCTACATATACAGCAAGCGGCATGTCATAGGATGCAGACAACACACACAAGCTGTTGTAGCATCGTATTTGTAAGGTTTCGCGAGGATAGAAGCATTTTGTGATGTGCATATCGCACAGAACAATGCTAGCTTGGGAGCAGCAGCAAATGCAGTTCACAGATAAAGGCGCATGACACATTGCCTTAAGACTGCTTCACGAGTACTACTGTAAATAAGCGGCAGCCTTGGAGACTCTTGCACAGTGAAGAGGGTACAATTGTTTTTGAGTCCACGGCTGTGGCATTCTTTTTAAAGGATTCTTTGTATAACTTTACTTCGTTTGTGTTTAAATTATCATAATCTATCGGCTGTTTTCATTTGGAACATTAACCATCCCTATGGAGGTGCACTTGATGTGTATACAAAATCTTTATTGTATTTTCCACTTTACAAGCACAGTCCTGTGATAGCCTAGGGGTACTGCAATTTGTATAAATAAATTATGTATGTGTTATGGAAACTCGCCATTCATGTGCACTTCAGAAAGGTTCACAACGGCGCTGCGCTGCTGCCTTCCTCTGAGGAACACGTCGTGCGGTGCCATCACCTCGCTGTCTCCTGGCACCTCTGGCTCCTCAGCTGGTGGCACTTCCCCACCATAATCGTACAATGTCCAGTTGCCTGCGTCCAAGGCAATGTTACTGAGAGCAACGCATGCATAAATGATTCACGCAGCTTGATCGGGGCTGTATAGCAGTGTACTGGAACAGGCAGCCATGGCTCGAGGGGATATCCTGAGTCTCTTGTTACAGAAAGAAGTCGTAGTTTCGCCCGAAAGGCGAAGAATCGATTGCGAAAGCAAATTAGCAGACAGCTATACGAAATAAGGATAGTAGTTTTATCGGCCGTATAATGTTCTAAATATTCGCTTACTAACTAAATAAACGAGCATGGTGTCACGTGCGCACAGATAAACATGAACACATCTCGCTCGATGACCGCGGGAGCTCGTCAAAACCCTGGAGTGATAAAGCGCGCCAGCGGCAGCGAGCAAAGTGACCTTCGCGCTGGCTAAACGTCGAAAGCGCAGCGCATACGAAGCTACCGACATTCGGCGAATGTACTTTGTCCCATCGCAGATCGCTTTGAAGACGAGGCGCACACTTCGGCCAAGGTCAATCCACATAGTTCGCGAAGCTTCGGGCGAAAACTGGTTCAGAACCCATTGTCACCGACATCAGCAAGGGTAGTTATGGGAGCAGCGATTGAAGCGCGACCATGTTCGGAGGGTATAAACACTGGGAAAAAAACGCGGTTTTTACAATTAAAGCGAGACGCATTTATATGAATTCCACGAAAATAAAATTCCTAATCCATTTTATAACGCATGGCGAGAAAAGATACAACTCTATTTTACTTGATCATTTTCAATAAATACCCTTTTTTCAGCGCCCACCGTGAGAGCGCCCATCAATAGCGGCGGGCGTTGATGCTGCTATCACTTGCAATGCAATGCAGCTCTTGGAATGCGTGGAAAAGCGTGCTCGTAAAGTTCACCTGTTACAATACGCCCCCCTCACATGTTGTGCATGTCGACGCTTGTATGAATCAGGTGACGCGGGTAGTTTTATTGTTTCTTAACCTGCGCAGCCAAAAGTAGTGAGTTGCGACCGTGATATAGTTTGGTTAGTTTAGTTGTTTTCATGCGACAGCACTGGCCGACGGGCTTGGCGTACGACGAAAGGACGAGCACTCTACGCAATCTACGCCCAAAGCGTTCATCGGCCTCTAAATAAAGCATGTTCTGCGCAGCGATGCGATTTCGACACCCGTACGGCTGACGTTTTCCTGCATCGCTTTCCGCGCTGAAAGCTCGGAACGCCCATCAAGTCAACTGGCGGGGAATTTGAATATACAGCTCTAATGGCAGGCCTCCGAAAACAAATTTCGCGCCTAAGAGAACAAAATGACGACACCTCTCTTTTTAACGGATAAGGCGTCAAATTAATTTCTATGCCGCCGGAAGTGTTCCCTCCTCACACAGATTACACTAAGCCCCATGAACCGCCGATAAGCCGCCATGTGTTGAACGTAGGGGCTTCTATGAAAGCTTCGCTACCAGGTGTATTGACATTGCTTCGGCCACATCGCAGATTGCTTTCAAGACTGGCACCCGCGCGGCAGCTCCCTGAGAAGCAGCCGCAAGAGCAGATCGCCCCCCCCCCCCCCCCGCTCCGTCTCCGTCGCTTCCTCGCCTCCTCCTCGCGCGCGAACGAAGAGCAGTCACGCCTCCAATCGCCTTCCTCTCTCGCGTGCGCGAGATAAGGCTGCGGTTGCCGGCTCACCCTCGCAGTCTGGCACTCGCACACACGGCGCGCGGCGACGATGTTATCGCCGTTGGACTTTATACGGAACCTCACGGCGACGACGACGACGGCAAAAATGCGCTTGGAGTTTCCATAATTGCTATCGCAATAAAATGACAGCTGAGTGATCTGCCCTAGTTAGGGGCACATATAACGAATATTTACCAAGCAGATACTCGCCAGGCTGCAGTTATGCGGCTAGGCGCGCACGCAGTGGATTATGCTGCGACACCCAAGAATCGTGGCACGAATCAGAGAACCGGGGTCCTGTGATGATTATGTTGTGGGCCCAGGCCTCAAACACACAAAGATGGCACAATGAACACAGAGAGGCTTTAATGACACGGAGACGAGATAGGACGACGAACACCATAACACACAGAATTGGCTTCTAGTTGTCTGTCGCTTAGCGTCACTTTCGCATGGAGTCTAATGGCGTGTCGGTATCACACACTCACATCACGAGGAGTCGCAGTGATGACTCCAGCAGAGGGTGGCGCAGGGGATGGAGGCCGGGGTGGAGGCCCGGCACACGACGAACCACTCGCGTGACAGATGGGTCAGCCCGCCACGGCTGCACCGGAACACGCTTTGGCTGCACCGGAACACGCCGGCGCCATATGCCCACCCAGCAGTGGAGCAGGCCGGATCAGACACACGAACAGCCAGACCTGGTTTTCCAGCTCACCGAGGAACGCCGGCCTAGGGTAGATGGACAGCTCGGCTAGTTCGGGACGAAAGCCCAGACCAAGCAAAGGCTCAGACCAGGCACAGGCTCAGCTATGGTACAGCGACAGCCCGGACCGCTCTCCCAGCTCAACCAGAAACACCGGCCTGGGGTAGGTGGACTGCTCGGCTCGTTCGGGACGTAAGCCCAGACAAAGTAGCTCAGACTGGTAACAGGGCTGCCCCTTCAACGCCTGGCTCCGCTGTTCTTCTTCCTCGTCCATCGCGCACCAGAACAATCACGCAGATTCGGCCGCGCAATTGAAACATGGTCTATTCCTATCACATTTCCCCCCAAGCTCAAGAAGCCGAAGAGGGGTGTCGCCCGGAGGAGTATCGAAAGTCCCTCACTTCATGCTATAATATTCACGTACTTCGCGGAATTGAGGTATCGTAGTAGTTGGTGCTCCGGCTGCAGGATGAACGGGAGACCGTAAAGGCACACATGGAATTTCTGTACCCCCTACACTATGGCAAGGCACCCTTTCTCAGTTGTGGGGTAGGCAGTTTCTCGCGGGAGAAACTTTCGGCTAGCGTAGGACACGGGGAGGCAGCTTCCACCGTGTTCTTGCGAAATAACTTCTCCGAGACTTCTCAAAGAGGCGTCCGTGCGTATCAAAAAGTGTTTGCTTAAATCTGGAGCCTTTAGTGCAGGCTGGTGTAACAGTTCCTTTAGGCCTATAAATGATCTTTGTGCGGTGTCTGCCAATTCAGCCGGTTCGGACAGCCATTCAATGTTGTCACATACAGGCATTTTCGCTAGTGGAGCGCGTCCAACTAAATGGCCTGGCACCGTTCGTTGACAGACGTCGCACGATTTAACAAACCGTTTCGTCTCCGACTGGACCCCTGGCCAGTAATGTTCAGAAACGATCCGATCCACCGTTCTCTTCACACTCTGGTGACAGGCAAGGATGCTTTCATGCGCCAACTTCATCACGTTCACCCGAAGATCTTTTAGCACCACTAATTGACAGAGTATTTTTCCACCTGACACTTTGTGTTTTCTGTATAAAAAGCCATCATGTAAGTAATATTCGTCTTCGTGGCCACCCGCAATCATCATCTTGCCGACCTTTTCGAAGCAATGCCTCAGAGAGTCAACGTCCTTCTGTAAAGCTTTTAATTTGCTTTGCTCTATTCTAGTGACTGCGGTTTGCATGACAGGCAGTGTGAAAAGCGACGGTGTCTTCATTTCCTTGTAAACAGCGATGAGCTCGGCACCAGATTCTTCGTCGTCTTCTGTTTGTCTCGAGGAGGCGGCTGTGTTTTTAGCTTGGGACAACGTGTGGTCCTCTATGGCACGTCGCTCTGACTGAGTAGTGAATGATGCCCTCGTGGCAGGGGAACTCTTCTTCTCGCTGTAAGCTTTTGTGGAGACCCTGAACTGGTCGGGTCATTCGGGGGGCGGGCACCCTCAATGTTTCCCAGTACCATGTCATACAAAGGGTCACGCATACATTTAACTCGCGCGACGCCTGTAAAGAATGGCGTGTCTAAATGTCCTATTGCTTCCGGCAAGTAGCGAATCGTGCGATCGAGCAAGAAGACTGCGCCTTTTGTTCCCGTCATTTTGTCCTCAGTTACCAAAGAGAGCCGCACTACCACGGTATTGCAGCCAGTGTCTCGTAAGAAAGACACTGGTTCTGATTCAAGGAAGCCTCTTCCCACTGGCAGATTTCCACCGTCACATTTGGGGCCTGGTGGCATTAACGCCACGGTGACGATTGGGACTTTTTCGCCGTCTTGAAGCACATCGTATCCGCCACGCTCCTCTGTCGGTTTCTCGGTTTGCGATGGAGCCAGCATACACGCAGCTTGTCCTTGATTTTTCTAACTCGAGGGTTCACCTTGTTCCTTTCTGCCGGACTATTCGTGACCATTAGGGTTCTCTTTAGTCCGGAACCAGCACTACGAAGCTCGATGTCCCGCTTTGTCACAAATGAAACATCGATTAGTTGCCCGCGGCGCCGCCGTTGGGGTTGCAGTCTCGTGAGCTGAGGCTAACGCGAACTCATTGGAGAGCTTCTCGCTACCTGGATTGGTCAGGTTATGTGCCTCTTTAAAACAATCGGCATTCTTCGACAATGTAGCGAGGGTCTTACAATTTCTTTCTTTAAGGAATACTCGCAGCGACGCAGAACATCTTCCCAAAAACTGTTCAGCAATCATGGCGTCCCTGAGGGAGTCGTAGGTCCTCTCAGTGTGGGACATTTCAACCCAGCGGTCGAAGTAGCCCGATATTCTTCCTGCATATTGCAGGCCAGTCTCGTGGTCTTCGGGCCTTGCAGTTCGAAACTTTTCTCGGTATCCCTCAGCGGTGCACCGAAACCGCTGAAGGAGAGTAGCCTTCAGCTGGTCGTAGTCTAGGGCTGCATTCGAATCAAGTCGTCCTATGACCATCAGCGCTTCTCCTGTGAGGCAAAGGCTGAGGGAGAGTGCTCATTTTGAACGGGGCCATTCTTGACTAGTCGCCACTCGCTCAAAACGTAGTAAGTAGTCGTCTAAGTCATCTCGGTCTTCGTTAAACGGGGGGATCAACTTATGAGGACTGAATACCTCAGGAGCCGCCCTGGTAATCGACTGTTGCATCGATGGGTCACTCAACGCGCTTTGTGTGCCAGCAGTCTTTTCCTAGAGCTCGATCTTGAGCCTTAGCACTCGTTCTTCCGCTTCCAATCGTAGGCGCTCTTGTTCTATCTCCGCTTTCGCGTCTTCGCGATGTTGGGCGCACTGGTCCCATTCTCTCGCGATTTCTGCGTCAACCCACTACTTCAGCTCCGCTCCTGTCATTCCTAAATCCTTCCCTATAGCGTACAACCTCTCAATCCCCATCGTTCCTCCTGTGCGCTTGACAATCGTGGCAGGCTCGCCAAAATTGTGATGATTATGTTGTGGGTCCAGGCCTCAAACACACAAAGATGGCACAATGAACACAGAGAGGCTTTAATGACACGGAGACGAGACTACGACGACGAACACGATAACACACAGAATTGGCTTCTAGTTGTCTGTCGCTTATACAGCGTCACTTTCGCATGGAGTCTAATAGCGTGTCGGTATCACAGACTCACATCACGAGGAGTCGCAGTGATGACTCTAGCAGCGGGTGGCGCAGTGGATGGAGGCCGGGGCGGAGGCCCGGCACACGACAAACCACTCGCGTGACAGATGGGTCGGGACGTCAGGCCGCGACGGCTGCACCGGAACACGCCGGCGCCATATGCCCACCCAGCAGTGGAGCAGGCCGGATCAGACACACGAACAGCCAGACCTGGTTTTCCAGCTCACCGAGGAACGCCGGCCTAGGGTAGATGGACAGCTCGGCTCGTTCGGGACGAAAGCCCAGACCAAGCAAAGGCTCAGACCAGGCACAGGCTCAGCTATGGTACAGCGACAGCCCGGACCGCTCTCCCAGCTCAACCAGAAACACCGGCCTGGGGTAGGTGGACTGCTCGGCTCGTTCGGGACGTAAGCGCAGACAAAGTAGCTCAGACTGGTAACAGGGCTGCCCCTTCAACGCCTGGCTCCGCTCTTCTTCTTCCTCGTCCATCGCGCACCAGAACAATCACGCAGGTTCGGCCGCGCAATTGAAACATGGTCTATTCCTATCACATTTCCCCCCAAGTTCAAGAAGTCGAGGAGGGGTGTCGCCCGGAGGAGTATCAAAAGTCACTCACTTCACGCTATAATATTCACGTACTTCGCGGAATTGAGGTATCGTAGTAGTGGTGCTCCGGCTGCAGGATGAACGGGAGGCCGTAAAGGTACACATGGAATTTCTGTACCCCCTACACTATGGCAAGGCACCCTTTCTCAGTTGTGGGGTAGGCAGTTTCTCGCGGGAGAAACTTCCGGCTAGCGTAGGACACGGGGAGGCAGCTTCCGTCGTGTTCTTGCGAAATAACTTCTCCGAGGCTTCTCAAAGAGGCGTCCGTGCGTATCAAAAAGTGTTTGCTTAAATCTGGAGCCTTTAGTGCAGGCTGGTGTAACAGTTCCTTTACGCCTATAAATGTCTCTTTGTGCGGTGTCTGCCAATTCAGTCGCTTCGGAGAGCCTTTCATCGTTGTCACATACAGGCATTGTCGCTAGAGAAGCGCGTCCAACTAAATGGCCTGGCACCGTTCGTTGACAGACGTCGCACCATTTAACAAACCGTTTCGTCTCCGACTGGACCCCTGGCCAGTAATGTTCAGAAATGATCCGATCCACCGTCCTCTTCACACTTTGGTGACACTCGAGGATCCCTTCATGCGCCAACTTCATCACGTTCACCCGAAGATCTTTTGGCACCACTAGTTGATCAAGTATTTTTCCACCTGACACTTTGTGTTTTCTGTATAAAACGCCATCATGTAAGTAATATTCGTCTTCGTGGCCACCCGCAATCATCATCTTGCCGACCTTTTCGAAGCAATGCCTCAGAGAGTCATCGTCCTTCTGTAAAGCTTTTAATTTGCTTTGCTCTATTCTAGTGACTGCGGTTTGCATGACAGGCAGAGTGAAAAGCGACGGTGTCTTCATTTCCTTGGAAACAGCGATGAGCTCGGCACAAGATTCTTCATCGTCTTCTGTTTGTCTCGAGGAGGCGGTTGTGTTTTTAGCTTGGGGCAGCGTGTGGTCCTCTATGGCTCGTAGCTCTGACTGAGTAGTGAATGGCGTCCTCGTGGCAGGGGAACTCTTCTTCTCGCTGTAAGCTTTCTGTGGAGACCCTGAACTGGTCGGGTCATTCGGGGGGCGGGAACCCTCACTGTTTCCCAGTACCATGTCATACAAAGGGTCACGCATACATTTAACTCGCGCGACGTCTGTAAAGAATGGCGTGTCTAAATGTACTATTGCTTCCGGCAAGTAGCGAATCGTGCGATCAAGCAAGAACACTGCGCCTTTTGTTCCCGTCATTTTGTCCTCAGGTACAAAAGAGAGCCGCACTACCACGGTATTGCAGCCAGTGTCTCGTAAGAAAGACACTGGTTGTGATTCAAGGAAGCCTCTTTCCACTGGCAGATTTGCACCGTCACATTTGGGGCCTGGTCGCATTAACGCCACGGTGACGATTGGGACTCTTTCGCCGTCTTGAAGCACATCGTATCCGCCACGCTCCTCTGTCGGTTTCTCGGTTTGCGACGGAGCCAGCATACATGCAGCTTGTCCTTGATTTTTCCTACTCGAGGGTTCACCTTGTTCCTTTCTGCCGGACCCTTCGTGACCATTAGTGTTTTCTTTAGTCCGGAACCAGCACTACGAAGCTCGATGTCCCGCTTTGTCACAAATGAAACATCGATTAGTTGCCCGCGGCGCGGCCGTTGGGGTTGCAGTCTTGCGAGCTGAGTCTAACGCGAACTCATTGGAGAGCTTCTCGCTACCTGGATTGGTCAGGTTATGTGCCTCTTTAAAACAATCGGCATCCTTCGACAATGTAGCGAGGGTCTTACAATTTCTTTCTTTAAGGAATACTCGCAGCGACGCAGAACATCTTCCCAAAAACTGTTCAGCAATCATGGCGTCCCTGAGGGAGTCGTAGGTCCTCTCAGTGTGGGACATTTCAACCCAGCGGTCGAAGTAGCCCGATATTCTTCCTGCATATTGCAGGCCAGTCTCGTGGTCTTCGGGCCTTGCAGTTCGAAACTTTTCTCGGTATCCCTCAGCGGTGCACCGAAACCGCTGAAGGAGAGTAGCCTTCAGCTGGTCGTAGTCTAGGGCTGCATTCGAATCAAGTCGTCCTATGACCATCAGCGCTTCTCCTGTGAGGCAAAGGCTGAGGGAGAGTGCTCATTTTGAACGGGGCCATTCTTGACTAGTCGCCACTCGCTCAAAACGTAGTAAGTAGTCGTCTAAGTCATCTCGGTCTTCGTTAAACGGGGGGATCAACTTATGAGGACTGAATACCTCAGGAGCCGCCCTGGTAATCGACTGTTGCATCGATGGGTCACTCAACGCGCTTTGTGTGCCAGCAGTCTTTTCCTAGAGCTCGATCTTGAGCCTTAGCACTCGTTCTTCCGCTTCCAATCGTAGGCGCTCTTGTTCTATCTCCGCTTTCGCGTCTTCGCGATGTTGGGCGCACTGGTCCCATTCTCTCGCGATTTCTGCGTCAACCCACTACTTCAGCTCCGCTCCTGTCATTCCTAAATCCTTCCCTATAGCGTACAACCTCTCAATCCCCATCGTTCCTCCTGTGCGCTTGACAATCGTGGCAGGCTCGCCAAAATTGTGATGATTATGTTGTGGGTCCAGGCCTCAAACACACAAAGATGGCACAATGAACACAGAGAGGCTTTAATGACACGGAGACGAGACTACGACGACGAACACGATAACACACAGAATTGGCTTCTAGTTGTCTGTCGCTTATACAGCGTCACTTTCGCATGGAGTCTAATAGCGTGTCGGTATCACAGACTCACATCACGAGGAGTCGCAGTGATGACTCTAGCAGCGGGTGGCGCAGTGGATGGAGGCCGGGGCGGAGGCCCGGCACACGACAAACCACTCGCGTGACAGATGGGTCGGGACGTCAGGCCGCGACGGCTGCACCGGAACACGCCGGCGCCATATGCCCACCCAGCAGTGGAGCAGGCCGGATCAGACACACGAACAGCCAGACCTGGTTTTCCAGCTCACCGAGGAACGCCGGCCTAGGGTAGATGGACAGCTCGGCTCGTTCGGGACGAAAGCCCAGACCAAGCAAAGGCTCAGACCAGGCACAGGCTCAGCTATGGTACAGCGGCAGCCCGGACCGCTCTCCCAGCTCAACCAGAAACACCGGCCTGGGGTAGGTGGACTGCTCGGCTCGTTCGGGACGTAAGCCCAGACAAAGTAGCTCAGACTGGTAACAGGGCTGCCCCTTCAACGCCTGGCTCCGCTCTTCTTCTTCCTCGTCCATCGCGCACCAGAACAATCACGCAGGTTCGGCCGCGCAATTGAAACATGGTCTATTCCTATCACATTTCCCCCCACGTTCAAGAAGTCGAGGAGGGGTGTCGCCCGGAGGAGTATCAAAAGTCACTCACTTCACGCTATAATATTCACGTACTTCGCGGAATTGAGGTATCGTAGTAGTGGTGCTCCGGCTGCAGGATGAACGGGAGGCCGTAAAGGTACACATGGAATTTCTGTACCCCCTACACTATGGCAAGGCACCCTTTCTCAGTTGTGGGGTAGGCAGTTTCTCGCGGGAGAAACTTCCGGCTAGCGTAGGACACGGGGAGGCAGCTTCCGTCGTGTTCTTGCGAAATAACTTCTCCGAGGCTTCTCAAAGAGGCGTCCGTGCGTATCAAAAAGTGTTTGCTTAAATCTGGAGCCTTTAGTGCAGGCTGGTGTAACAGTTCCTTTACGCCTATAAATGTCTCTTTGTGCGGTGTCTGCCAATTCAGTCGCTTCGGAGAGCCTTTCATCGTTGTCACATACAGGCATTGTCGCTAGAGAAGCGCGTCCAACTAAATGGCCTGGCACCGTTCGTTGACAGACGTCGCACCATTTAACAAACCGTTTCGTCTCCGACTGGACCCCTGGCCAGTAATGTTCAGAAATGATCCGATCCACCGTTCTCTTCACACTTTGGTGACACTCGAGGATCCCTTCATGCGCCAACTTCATCACGTTCACCCGAAGATCTTTTGGCACCACTAGTTGATCAAGTATTTTTCCACCTGACACTTTGTGTTTTCTGTATAAAACGCCATCATGTAAGTAATATTCGTCTTCGTGGCCACCCGCAATCATCATCTTGCCGACCTTTTCGAAGCAATGCCTCAGAGAGTCATCGTCCTTCTGTAAAGCTTTTAATTTGCTTTGCTCTATTCTAGTGACTGCGGTTTGCATGACAGGCAGAGTGAAAAGCGACGGTGTCTTCATTTCCTTGGAAACAGCGATGAGCTCGGCACAAGATTCTTCATCGTCTTCTGTTTGTCTCGAGGAGGCGGTTGTGTTTTTAGCTTGGGGCAGCGTGTGGTCCTCTATGACTCGTAGCTCTGACTGAGTAGTGAATGGCGTCCTCGTGGCAGGGGAACTCTTCTTCTCGCTGTAAGCTTTCTGTGGAGACCCTGAACTGGTCGGGTCATTCGGGGGGCGGGAACCCTCACTGTTTCCCAGTACCATGTCATACAAAGGGTCACGCATACATTTAACTCGCGCGACGTCTGTAAAGAATGGCGTGTCTAAATGTACTATTGCTTCCGGCAAGTAGCGAATCGTGCGATCAAGCAAGAACACTGCGCCTTTTGTTCCCGTCATTTTGTCCTCAGGTACAAAAGAGAGCCGCACTACCACGGTACTGCAGCCAGTGTCTCGTAAGAAAGACACTGGTTGTGATTCAAGGAAGCCTCTTCCCACTGGCAGATTTGCACCGTCACATTTGGGGCCTGGTCGCATTAACGCCACGGTGACGATTGGGACTCTTTCGCCGTCTTGAAGCACATCGTATCCGCCACGCTCCTCTGTCGGTTTCTCGGTTTGCGACGGAGCCAGCATACATGCAGCTTGTCCTTGATTTTTCCTACTCGAGGGTTCACCTTGTTCCTTTCTGCCGGACCATTCGTGACCATTAGTGTTTTCTTTAGTCCGGAACCAGCACTACGAAGCTCGATGTCCCGCTTTGTCACAAATGAAACATCGATTAGTTGCCCGCGGCGCGGCCGTTGGGGTTGCAGTCTTGCGAGCTGAGTCTAACGCGAACTCATTGGAGAGCTTCTCGCTACCTAGATTGGTCAGGTTATGTGCCTCTTTAAAACAATTGGCATTCTTCGACAATGTAGCGAGGGTCTTACAATTTCTTTCTTTAAGGAATACTCGCAGCGACGCAGAACATCTTCCCAAAAACTGTTCAGCAATCATGGCGTGCCTGAGGGAGTCGTAGGTCCTCTCAGTGTGGGACATTTCAACCCAGCGGTCGAAGTAGCCGGATATTCTTCCTGCATATTGCAGGCCAGTCTCGTGGTCTTCGGGCCTTGCGGTTCGAAACTTTTCTCGGTATCCCTCAGCGGTGCACCGAAACCGCTGAAGGAGAGTAGCCTTCAGCTGGTCGTAGTCTAGGGCTGCATTCGAATCAAGTCGTCCTATGACCATCAGCGCTTCTCCTGTGAGGCAAAGGCTGAGGGAGAGTACCCATTTTGAACAGGGCCATTCTTGACTAGTCGCCACTCGCTCAAAACGTTGTAAGTAGGCGTCTAAGTCATCTCGGTATTCGTTAAACGGGGGGATCAACTTATGAAGACTGAATACCTCAGGAGCCGCCCTGGTAATCGACTGTTGCATCGCTTGGTCGCTCAACGCGCCTTGTGCGCCAGCAGTCTTTTCCTGGAGCTCGATCTTGAGCCTTAGCACTCATTCTTCTGCTTCCAATCGTAGGCGCTCTTGTTCTATCTACGCTTTCACTTGTTCTGCCTGCGCTTTCACGTCTTCGCGGTGTTGGGCGCGCTGGTCCCGTTCTCTCGCGATTTCTGCGTCAACCCAGTGCTTCAGCTCCGCTGAAGCGTACAACCCTATAGCGTACAACCTCTCAATCTCCATCGTTCCTCCTATGCGCTTGAGAATGCTGGCAGGCTCGCCAAAATTGTGATGATTATGTTGTGGGCCCAGGCCACAAAGACACAAAGATGGAACAATGAACACAGAGAGGCTTTAATGGCATGGAGACGAGATTAGGATGACGAACACGATAACACACAGAATTGGCTTCTAGTTGTCTGTCGCTTATACAGCGTCACTTTCGCATGGAGTCTAATAGCGTGTTGGTATCACACACTCACATCACGAGGAGTCGCAGTGATGACTCTAGCAGCGGGTGGCGCAGGCGATGGAGGCCGGGGCGGAGGCCCGGCACACGCCGAACCACTCGCGTGACAGATGGGTCGGGACGTCAGCCCGCCACGGCTGCACCGGAACACGCCGGCGTCATATGCCCACCCAGCGGTGGAGCAGGCCGGATCAGGCACACGAACAGCCAGACCTGGTTTTCCAGCTCACCCAGGAACGCCGGCCTAGGGTAGCTGGACAGCTCGGCTCGTTCGGGACGAAAGCCCAGACCAAGCAAAGGCTCACACCAGGCACAGGCTCAGCCCAGGTACAGCGACAGGCCGGACCGATCTCCCAGCTCAACCAGGAACACCGGCCTGGGGTAGGTGGACTGCTCGGCTCGTTCGGGACGTAAGCCCAGACCCAGACCAAGCAGCTCCGACTGGTAACATGGCCAGGCGCGGATCCAGGGGGGATGTCCGGATGTCCTGACCCCCCCCTCAGATTTCTGTATCGCCCCCTCGCTGATAGGGGGATGGCCCTGTCACAAAAAATATGGCCACCAGCATTCTTCAAAATTATTTTTCGTGAGTACCAGTGGTAATAGCCATGTAGAAGTAAAGTTAGCTCGCTCACAAGCTTAGTTGTACTCCGTGGGGGTGTGGTGTCGCGAAGTGTCCGTAGTTAATTTTTCTCATGAACACCTTGGACCTCCTGGCGCCGGCCGTGCCTTACTCGTCCCGTCGGTGGCGTCGAATGAACGAGGGGGCGTCCCTTTTGCTAAGCAAGCCGATGTCCGTGCGAACGCCTTCGCGCCTGATCAACTTAGTTCCGCATTGGGGTGTCATCGGTTGCCTCATTTGCTGTCATCGGTCCTGCGACCAACCTGCCTCATGAAAGAGATCTCTCGCTGAAGTGTTCATATATAAATAATATCAACTAACAGCAAAACTAAGAACTACGCATAGGCAGCTTTTTTTTAAACTGTAGCACTCATTCTGATCACAGATACCTGTTGACAATATGCAGTACGAGCACAGTACCGTTCGTACGCTACAAGTTTTTCATTGTAACTTCGCAGTTTTATTGTCGTACATTAAGCATAGGAAGCTGAAAGCCGTCGGATCCGTTTATCTGAGTGGGCGTTCTCGCGGAGCGGGGCGAAGCCTCGAGCAGCGGCTGGATATGGGGGAGCGTGACATCAGCGGCCAACGCCATCGCACGGGCCTAGTATGGCGTCGCGTGGTTAGAGAAACGGGAGCAGATACGCGCCTTGTGTAAAAGGATGACGCCGCGTAGGAAACAAAACATGAAGACGCTGGCTGGCGCTCTCGGCTACTACGCCTCATCGTTCTTATTGTAGGTGGCGTCGTGAGTCTTCATACACGGTTATTCGCATATCGTAAACAACCAGCGTAGTGGTTGCCGCGTTGGAGCGGAGCGTTACGCCCGTATTCAAGAACGTTCCTCTAGTCAACACAACATATCGACTCAAGAGGAAAGATAGCACCGCCATCCCTCCAAAGAAGTGGTCGCTGAGCTTCATGATCATTCATAGGAATTCTTGAGAATTGTGACGTCTTTATCAATCGAGAGGCGGCGCTGTGCTCAACAAGGTGGAGTGGAGGAAGAGCTTCGGGTTGAGGGCTGTTTGAGAATTAGGAAGTTAGTCCTCCAAAGCAAACGAAGGTGTCTCAGGCGAACACAAAGAATTTTCTTAAGGAAATCAAGGTTTCCCAACAGAACTCCAAAGACGGACCCGTGCTTACGCATTTATAACGAACCTGCGACATATCATCCCAAATTTTATTTTAAGAAACAAAACAGGCTAGATATACCGGGTGTTCAAAATTAAGCTTTATGGTTTTCTTAAAATTAGGCACTGGGAGGCACGTGTAGACCACCTGCGCAAATAAGTTGTGTGGCCAGGGGGACACAAAGTGAGATAATTATCGCTGTCAGCAGCCGAATTACCTACACTTGAATAATTAACTTTTTATTGACTGCAGTAAGTGTGTATGTTTGTATTCAAAAGTTAGAGGCAGTCGTGTTTCTACACAGTTTCACTTGGAAGAATTCTTCTAGCATGTCTATGCTCCGAGATATACAACTCCAAATTTTATTTGTCGTTCGCATGATTAAGCATGCAAGAGAGTGAGGATCGGCGCAAAGCTCCTCCCTGATGTGACGTGGCTGTTGGGTGCGGCGTTTAGTCTGACAACGCGGCGGAGGCATTGGCAAAAATAATAACTGCCCCCCTTCCCCTCACGGCTGGCGAAATAAAAAAAATGGAAGAACCCGTAACCGCTGTCGTAACACGCGACCGCGCAGCCTGTAAAGATGGCGGCAGCTGCCATGCCGAGATAATGGCGCGAGAGGAGAAGCCGGAGGGCAGTGCGCGTGCGTAAGGGTGACTAGACGACCGGGCATGGTCCTTGTTTGGGCTATGCAAATAAAGTGACTGCTGATTTCCAAGTATTGTAAGTTTTATTGAAATCAAAAGCAACAACTGCACCATCAACAGCAGAAACCTTTTTGGCTATGCTAACGATGTCATGCACAAATCTCATGACAACACTTCACCTATCAAGATGTCAATGCACTAAAAATGTTCAAAATGCCTCCCTTCCGCAGCAACGCAAAGTATAAACCGCTCTCGCGTTGAGTTGATAACTGTGCGCAGTACAATTGAAATTTGGAGTCAGATATCTCGGAGCATGAACACGCTAGAATAATTCTTCCGACTGATACTGATACACGACTGCCTCTAAGTTTTCAATACAAACATACCCACTTACTGCAGTCGACAAAAAATAATTGTTCAATTTTAGTTAATTGGGCTGCTCACAGCGTAATTATCACCTCACTTTGTGCCCCCCTGGCCACATAACTTATTTGCACAGGTGGTCTTCGCGTGCCTCCCAGTGCCTAACTTTAAGAAAACCATAAAGCTTAGTTTTGAACAACCTGTATTATCAGGCACAGCCGCCAAGCACATGGCTGTATTGGGTAACGTCCTTTTCCTATAAGCTCGGAGAAACCGATACCTGGCTTCGCTATAGGGCTTCTTCCTCTTTCTGGGGTTTTACGTGCCAAAACCAGTTCTGATTATGAGGCACGCCGTAGTGGAAGACTCAGGATTAATTTTGACCACCTGGGGTTCTTTAACGTGCACTACAACGCAAGAACACGGGCGTTTTTGGATTTCGCCTCCATCGAAATGCGGCCGCCGCGGCAGGGATTCGATCGCGCGATCTCGTGCTCAGCAGCGCAACGCGTGAGCTGACTGAGCCACCACGGCGGGCTACAGGTGTTGCTCTAGCCGTATAAAACGCGGGTTTATCGTGAGCAGAAACGGTGAATTTCGGTAAATGATAAAGGCTATTATCATCATCATCATCATCATCATCATCATCATCATCATCATTGACAGAAGCTGACCCCCCCCTCAGAAAAAACCTGGATCCGCCCCTGAACATGGCTGCCTCTTCAACGCCTGGCTCCGCTCATCTTCTTCCTCGTCCATCGCGCACCAGAACAATCACGCAGATTCGGCGGCGCACTTCAAACATTCCTATCACAGTCCACAACAAGGGCGCGAAGTTCCGCGTTGCACACCTGCAATGAGGGGCAATACAAAATAGAGCTGCAGATATCCTCGAAAACCCTTTTTGCCATACATATGCAGAAAACAACATGTAGTACATGTACGCTGGTACAAGCAACTACATTGTTTCAGTCATAGGCGTGCACAGGGCTTTGCAAATGCCCCCCCCCTCCCCCCGCCCCCTCTTCTGTGCACGCTTATGGTTTTGTACTAAGTGATCTGTAAATTAAAACATGGTGCACGATATTCCGCAACAACACCCATACGCGCAAAAGCCAGCCCATGCAATGGTTGTAAGTACTTCCGTGTTCAAAATGCTTCCATCGTATCTTCCCCATATAGTGTATCGATTTGTGCTACGACTGCTGCCCATTTTCCTTAATAGCTCCAAAATGCACAACTCCATTGTGTATGAGCACCAGGGCGAAAACAGAATTTTGGAATGGCAAACGGCGCATGTACAGAAACACATGGCACTCACCATTACCGCTGACATGTCAGACTTCAACGAGATTGTACACAGTTCCCCGCCATGTCCTCTTTTAATCGTTACATTACTAGCTATGCCAGCTTGTGCATTAAGCTGAAGAATTGCTACAATGGGCGAGTAAAATGGCGACTACAGTTAGAAGTAAAATATTCCAACGGTGCTTACGACCATGACGTTTAGGATGTAATAACCCTTTTGATGAATTAAGGAATAGGCTCCGAATAATCAATACCTTCTTCAGGAAGCGCAGCAACAGGAAGTGCACCTGAAAAAGCCCTAATGGAGAAACAAGGAATGAAATGCATTTCATACTCTTTGCCGATCCATGCATAGTGCAGGATGTAGAAGTATTAGGTAAGGTAAAGTGCAGTGACCATAAGTTAGTGAGGTCTAGGATTTCTCTCAATTTGAAGAGAGAAAGAGTGAAATTAGTCAAGAGGAAACAGACCAACCTAGAGGCAGAAAGGGTCAAAGCAGACCAATTCGGCTGGTGCTCGCAAACAAATATGCAGCTTTAGAAAAAGAAGATAAAGACAACATAGAGGTAATGAATGAAACCGTAACTAGGTTGATCTCAGAAGTAGCAACTGAAGTGGGAGGTAAGGCACCAAAGCAACCAGCAGGTAAGCTCTCTCAAGAAACAAAGGACGTAATAAAGAAACGACAAAACATGAAAATGTTCAACTTGAGAGATCAGATAGAATTCGCTGAACTGTCAAAACTGATCAACAAGAAGAAAGTAAGGGATATTCGAAATTATAACGTGGGAAAGATTGAGGAAGCCGTAAAATATGGACGCAGCATTAAATCAGTAAGAAGAAAGCTTGGCATAAGACAAGGCAAGATGTATGCACGGAAAGATAAGCATGCTGATATCATCAGCAATTTCGATGACATAGTAAAATCAGCGGAAGGATTCTATACTGACCTGTACAGTGCCCACAACAGCCAAGCTACTTTCATTCGAAATAGTGATGAACCGGATACAGAGGCTCCTTCTATAACTAGCCATGAAGTTAGAAGTGCCTTGAAAGACGTGAACAGGGGAAAAGCTGCTGGAGAAGATGGAATAACAGTAGACTTAATCAAAGATGGAGGAGTATCATGCTTGAAAAGCTTGCGGCCCTTTATAGGCAATGCCTCACAACTTCAAGTGTACCAGAGAGCTGGAAGAACGCCAACATTATACTAATCCATAAGAAGGCAGACGTTAAAGAATTGAAGAATTACAGACCCATTAGCTTGCTTTCAGTATTGTATAAAATATTCACCAAGATAATTTCCAATAGAATCAGGGCAACACTTGACTTCAGCTAACCAAGAGAACAGGCTGGCTTCAGGAAGTGATATTCTAGGATGGATCATATCCACATCATCAATCAGGTAATCGAGAAATCTGTGGAGTACAATCAACATCTCTATATGGCTTTCATAGATTATGAAAAGGCATTTCATTCAGTAGAGATACCAGCAGTCATAGAGGCATTGCGTAATCAAGGAGTACAGGAGGCATACGTGAATATCTTCGCAAACATCTACAAGGATTCCACAGCTACCTTGGTTCTGCACAAGAAAAGTAGAAAGTTACCTATCAAGAAAGCGATCAGGCAAGGAGACACAATCTCTCCAATGCTATTCACTGCATGCTTAGAAGTATTCAAGCTCTTAGACTGGGAAGGCTTAGGAGTGAGGATAAACGGCGAATATCTCAACAACCTTCGGTTTGCAGGTGACATTGTCCCATTCAGCAACAATGGAGACGAATAACAGCAAATTATTGAGGACCTTAATCGGGAAAGTGTAAGAATTGGGTTGAAGATGAATATGCAGAAGACAAAGATAATGTTCAATAGCCTGGCAAGGGAACAAGAATTCAGGATCGCCAGTCAGCCTCTAGAGTCTGTAAAGGAGTACGTTTCTCTAGGTGAATTACTCACAGGGGACCCTGATCACGAGCAAGAAATTTACAGAAGAATAAAATTGGGTTGGAGTGCATAGAGCAGGCATTGCCGAATCCTGACTGAGAGCTTACCACTGTCGTTGAAAAGAAAAGTGTGCAATCATTGCATTCTAGCGGTGCTAACATATGGGGCAGAAACTTGGAGGTTAACAAAGAAGATCGAGAACAAGTTAAGGACCACACAAACAACGATGGAATGAAAAATATTACGACTAACATTAAGAGACGGGAAGAGAGCGGTGTGGATCAGAGAACAAACGGGGATAGCCGATATTTTAGTTGACATTAAGCGGAAGAAATGGAGCTGGGCAGGTCATGTAATGCGTAGGATGTATAACCGATGGATAATTAGGGTTACAGAAAGGATACCAAACGAACGGTAGAGCAGTCGAGGTCGGCAGAAAACCAGATTGCATGATGAAGTTAGGAAATTTGCTGGCGCAAGTTGAAATACGCTAGCACAAGACAGGGGTATTTGGATACCGCAGGGAGAGGCCTTCGTCCTGCAGTGGACATCAAATATAGGCTGATGATGATGATGAACCCTTTCTCGACATGAAGCTCGCCGTGTCGGCCGCGCTGAGTCCCTCTGGCTTGATAATGGCGAGCAACATGCGTCGACGCATGCTATCACGCCTGGAATTGCGCCGCGTCGTGCAAACGCCGCCTTTGCCTCATCCTTGGCAGCCGGTGTCAAGGAAAAGTCCACCAACTTTCCCTGTGCCGACACGGAAGGAGGGCCTCCGTGACTTCGTGAATTGTGTCGCTCATGGCCGACTGTGCCATGCCTATGTGCTCCTCGCTACCAACGCTCCTCTGCAAGCTTCCGGTGCCGAAGAATCGCAGCACGCACAACACCTTCCTTTCTGTGGAAAGGCCACTGGCTCGCTGGCTTCCAATGATAGGGTCAAGCTCGTCGCACAAGCTACGCACTGTTCGTTTGGACCAACGAAAATGCTGCCGGAACTCTTCTTCAGTCAACTCTTCAAATGCATACTCTACCTCGGGTCGCCGTCTCTGCACCACTGCGGCAGCCGCACAGGCGACACGAAAAGACACGGCAGAGAAAGCAGACGCCATTTTCTCCAACTGTTGCGAGTGTGTGATAACTGCTTCTTTTATTATTGCGATAGCAATTATATGGACACTTCAACCGGATTTCTGCCGTCGCCGTGAGGTTCCGTATAGATAAAAGCTTCGCCGCGCGCCGTATACCCGAACGGAAGCGTGCGGGGACGCGCGCTATCACGGAGAGCGAACGCACTCAATCTCCCACGCGCAAGCAAGGAAGCGGGAAGCCAGCGCCGGAGGGAGAGGCGAACTTCTTACTCTGCCAACAACCGCGCTCGTCGCTCGCCCGCACCGTCTCTTATCTCCACACGGCTCTGACCTTTGTATGCGCTGTGCATTCGCCGCTCAGTTTCCGTTGAAACAATAGACCGCATGTACCTTCGCCCACTGCGGCGTATGCGCTTGCTGCCAGCGTTTTGACAGTCGTCTGCAGCCATTCAGTGTGATCAGGTTTGTTTGTGCGCGCTCACACCACGCTTGTTCATTCAGTTAGTTATAGCCGGACCACATTTTCCAACGCATGCTACACATGCAATGCTGCCCGGATCGGCAGTGCAGCACTACAGGTGTGTCCCTTCGCACGCGCTGCCCACAGGAAGCGCTTTTCATGAACACCACCGTTTTACACGCGCCTTCTCTTGGTCATCGAGTCTCTCTTCATGTCGGTCTACTTACGCCGCAGCACACCTGCTTACTTTATCAGCTCATGTTTACTACAATACATATTGCTACCAAAGCCGCTCACCTTACTTCGTATGACAATGCTGTGTTGCTATCGCATTCATTGGTTCGCCCTTAGGGCGAATCTGTGATATTTTTTTAATGGTTTCTAACGGTTCTCTGAGGCGGAGCCTCCCAGAACCCAATTGAGGACATAGCCGTTTGTTGGAAACATACACAAACATTTAATACGACTAGAATGAAGAAAAAAAAAACAACCCCATAAAATAAACACTCAAAAAGAACTCATACTACGAAACACACTCGGAGCTAGAACGCTAATGATATCATGCAAGTTGGCGCAGGCAGCGAGAGTGTGGGCGCACAACAGTCTCGACGCGGAATAGCGGAGACGAGACGGTTCAAGAAGTGGCGTTGATGTCACCAAAGGTCGGTGTATCGGACCGTCGTACAGGCTACCAGAGCTTGGCAGCTCTGGCTTGGAGGGAGAAGGCTTGGCAGCACGGGTATACGGCGGCGGCGTTCTGGTCGGGCATCTGGGCGTGGAACTCGGACCCGTTGCCCAACTGGTCACGTTCTGCCCACGGGTACAGAAGCTCGCCGGCCTCGGGCAGCAGCAGCAGTTGACGATCGGGTAAAGTGGCGATGCCTGGGAAGGCAGGCGACGTGGCAGCACAGGCAGATGGCGGCGGCGTTCCGGCCGGGCAGCTGGTCGTGGAACTCGGGCCCGTAGCCCAACAGCTCACGTTCTGCCCACGGGCGCAGGCGCTCGCCAGCTTCGGGAAGCAGTTCCCGAGCGGATGGAGTGGCGAGGCCCAGGAATGGGTTGGCAGGAGGCCCCGGTCGGGGGAATTCCTGGTGGCTCGGGTCCGGAACCCGACGGCCCGTCTTCAACCCCCGGTCCGGTGGCCGACCTTCTCTTGGTGCCGCTTCTGGAACTCTTCCCCTTCTGCCAGCGCGGCTCGCTTTTCTGCCACTCTGGCCGATTTGTGTTGACCAGCAATGCCGTACCATTCATGCAGCTGATTTCTCGGTTTCAGTTAACTCTGGGCGCGACGATGAAGTGCGAAGAATGGCAAGGATACGCTTTTATTAATATACGAACTCTGGTTTTCGTTTCGGCAGCCTCTTTGTTTTTGCCAGGTTTAGCTCTATCACATTTGCCGCTGCTTGAACGCACCGTCACTGATTGCTCTGCCTGCGGGTCAGTCAGACAGATAAAAAGTTATCTTTATCCGATAATTTATCAAGTGTATAGAAGCATTATTTTCTTTCTGGGTTTTTACGTGACAAAAGCATTTCTGATTATGAGGCACACCGTAGTGGAGGGCTCCGGAATAATTTTGAGCTCCTGGGGTTCTTTAACGTGCACCGCAACGCAAGCACACTGGCGTTTTTGCATTTCGCCTTCATTGAAATGCGGCCGCCGCGGCCGGGGTTTGATCCCGCGATCTCGAGCTCAGCAGCGCAACGCCTTAGCTGACTGAGCCACCGCGGCGGGTATATAGAAGCATTACTTAGAAAATCGGGTGCTGAGGCGATGGCTATAGTAGCCTGTTAAAGACTACCCTGTGATCGTCGCTGCAACCGATATTGTCAGGTAAGGCGCAGCTAGCGTAATTAGAAAATGAAGTGCTGAAAATGTTTGCCAAGTGTCCGCTGTCAACGGCATTTGAAGGACGAAACTCGTGGTTCATTTGAAATTGTACGTAGTTAGAAGTTTTCGCTTTTTTGTCAACAAGATAGGGAAATGGCCGGATAACCGACATATTACGGCGACGCAATATATATATATATATATATATATATATATATATATAGAGAGAGAGAGAGAGAGAGAGAGAGAGCGAGAAGAAAGGGAACTGACGGGCCCGAATTTTTATTGATCATATCACAAGAAGCCAACAAACAATGACACCACGGACAACATAGGGGAAATTACTTGTACTTACTGATTGAATTACAGAAATGATAAATTATGGGAAATCAAAATGTATGAAAAAACAACTGTCCGCAGGTGGGGAACGAACCCAGGTCTTTGCATTACGCGTGCGATGCTCTCACCATTGAGCTACCGCGGAGCCGTTTTCCCATTCACTTTCTGGGGTATTTGTTTTACAACTGCACCTAACCCTGGGAGTGTTAGCCAGCGCCACCACCCACAAACCATAGAGCGGATGTGGAACATCTTTTTGGCCGCACTCGTCACGAGCACGTGATCTTTTTGGGTGATGGCAACTGGTCAACTAACCCACATATGCTACCTGAAGGCATCAATGTTGCTGGATTGGAGCCCTCGTTATGTAATGAGCGAGAAGAAAGGGAACTGATGGGCCCGATTTTTATTAATCATATCATAACAAGCCAACAAACAATGACACCAAGGACAACATAGGGGAAATTACTTGTACTTGCTAATTGAATTAAAGAAACGATAAATAAATGGAAATGAAAATGTATGAAAAAACAACTGTCCGCAGGTGGGGAACGAACCCACGTCTTCGCATTATGCCTGGTCACTATATATATGGTAAGCACATGTAACGTGCTTCATCGTTCAAATTTGTACATGGTCATCATCAGCCCTGTTTGTCTTGTTCGTGTTTGAGATCTCCTCCAGCGTCTCCACATCTGCCTCAGGGCTCCCGCTCGGCCAGACGGCGTTCTCCTTCGCCCTACCGCCGCTCTGCATCACCGCTTTGCCCCATCTCCCGCCTTCCTGACCAACACTCAGAAAACTAAGGATTGCAGTTTTTGGAGGGGAAACTGTGTCCTGTCGAACATCGGAAATACCTCCTTGTCGCCCGGCCAATATGCTATCTGTAAATCACGAAGGTGTTCCTGTGCAAGCTCTCGTCCATACTGGTGCCGCTGTTTCCATTCTGCGTAGTGATTTGTGCTCACGACTCCATAAAGTCAGAACGCCTTATCTTGGACCCGTTTTACGCGGCCCTAATAGCGTACTCATTCACCGCGACGGATAATGTACGGCTCGTGCTTTGATAGACGCCATTTGTCACCACATTGAGATGATTGTGCTACCCACGTGCATCCATGAACTTATTCTGGGCTGGTACTTCGTGCCTTCTGCCTCCGCTGTTATATCATGGAGGGAGTACGTCGTCCACATCACAGATACCACAGATGCACCTATTTTGGAGTCGTCACCCTCCATCTTGAACTTGGCTGTCGCTGCAGACTACGTCCTGCACCCTGGTCATGAACACGCTGTAGCTGTCGCATCCAGCCAGGTAACCGATGGAGAAGCACTGGTTACCCCATCTTAACGCTGCACTGCACGAGGAATTATAGTCGCCCCTAGTCTCGTCCGGTTTTCATGTGGCCAAGCTTTTCTGTTCGCCTGCAACACAACCCCAGATCCTGTGCTGTTGTCCAAAGGGATGACCGTGGCAACCTTCACCGTCCCGCCACTGATCTCTGTCGCAGCGCTTTCACCTTCTTCGTCACTAGTACCAACCTCATGTTTGGATTCTTCTTCTCTCCGAGCCCTAATTGGTTCTGACCTAACCGCTGCCCAGTCGGATGCGTTACTCGCCCTTTTGGCTAAGCACAAATCCTGCTTTGATAGCTGTGCCACCCCACTGGGCCAGACTTCCGTGGCTGCACACCGCATCGAAACCGACGGTTCTGCAATTATACGCCGTCGCCCATACCGAGTTTCGTAGTCGGAACGGAAGGTCATTGAAGAACAAGTAGATGACATGCTAGCACAAAATATTATACGACCTTCATCCAGTTCCTGGGCGTCTCCTGTCGTTCTGGTGAAGAAAAAGGATGGTTCCGTTGGCTTTTGTGTTGATTATCGAGCGCTCAATAAGATTACACGCAAGGATGTGTATCCCATGCCTCGAATTGACGACGCCTTAGATACGCGACAAGGAGCGGAATATTTTTCCAGCCTTGATCTGCGATCGGGATATTGGCAGATTCCCATGAACGAGGCTGACAAAGAGAAAACCGCTTTCGCGACGCCGGACGGACTTTATGAGTTTAATGTAATGCCATTTGGCCTGTGCAACGCTCCAGCCACGTTTGAGCGTATGATCGACACTGTTCTTCGTGGCCTAAAATGGAAGACCTGTCTCTGTTATCTGGATGACATCGTTGTTTTTTCTTCCAGCTTCAGCCTAAACCTGCAGAGATTAGACGAATTCCTCCAATGCCTTTCAAATGCTGGCCTCCGGATTAATACTAAAATGTTCATATTTGCCAGCAGAAGCATTAAAGTGCTGCGTCACGTCGTTCCAAACAAGGCGGCATCCAACCAGACCCTGAGAAGATTGCTGCTGTGCTTCAATTCTCTTGCCCATCGAACAAAAACATTGCGCAGCTTTCTCGGCCTTGCGTCTTACTTTCGCCGTGTTATACGCAATTTTGCTACAATTTCAGCTCCCCTATATTAGCTACTGGTCACCTGGCGCCTCTTTCACACGGTCCGAAGACGGTTAGTCGGCATTTCAAGCGCTTAAGAAACATCTGACTTCCGGACCGGTGCACCGCCATTTTCATGAGAGGGCGCCCACTATACTCCACACTGACGCCAGTGCACAAGGCATTGGAGCAGTGCTCCTGCAACGGGGTCCCGCGTCTAAAGAGCAGGTTGTAGCGTATGCCAGCCGGACCCTTTCGCCATCTGAACAGTACACGATCACAGAGCAGGAATGTCTGGCTATTGTTTGGTCATTCAGAAGTTTCGCCCGTATCTGTACGGTCGCCACTTCACCATCGTCACCGAGCATCATGCTCTGTGTTGGATGTCATCTATGAAAAACATGTCAGGACGCCTGGGACGCTGGATACTGCGCTTACAAGAATATGATTTCACGATAACGTACCGGTCTGGTAAATGTCATCATGATGCAGACGCACTATCCCGAGGCCCGCTTTCGCCTTCTATCGATCGTGCGCACTCCCCGTCTCTACCACGTCGCTCTGACGCAACGCCAGCCTCCTACCAGTTCAGCCTAATGTCACTGGATCAAGCTCAGCTTTCTTCACGCTCTGATTTAACTTCCCTTCAGCACGCAGACTCCTACTGTCTAGCTCTCATTGATCGCCTTCGCGGCCTAACTAAACCACCCAACAGCCGCTTGCGACGCCAGCTTCGACAATTTCGCCTTCAAGATCGGGTGCTTCATCGTTATATTTATCATCCCACGGGTAACAAGTGGGTCCCAGTCATGTCTCGCTGCCTTCGTCTTCGAGATTTAGAAGCATTTCATGATGACGTTGCCGCCGGCCACTTAGGCTTCCACAAGACCTACGACCGCATCAAGACCCGCTGCTTCTGGCCTGGATTGTTCACAACGGTAGCCAAATACGTTGCCTCGTGTGCGTTGTGTCAGCACCGTAAATGCTCCACATCCCCTCCTGCCAGCTTTCTTCAGCCTCTGACATGTCCGACCGAACCTTTAGAGTTCATTGGAATTGACTTATACGGTCCCTTGCCGTTGACGCCCTCCGGTCACCGCTGGGTCGTCACTGAGGTAGACCACTTAACATGATACGCCGAGACTGCGCCTCTTCGATCTGGTGCTGCTTCTGAGGTTGCTGCCTTTTATTGCGATAGCAATTATATGGACACTCCAAAGCAGATTTCTGCCGTCGGCGTCGCCGTCGTCGTCGCCTTGAGGTTCCTATGACGTCAATGGAGATGAAATCGTCGCCGCGCGCCGTGCGCTGTATGTGCGAGTGAAAGGGCGCGAGGGACGCGCGCTTTCACGGGGAGTTCTGCGCCGTGCTTGCTCCCTTAAGGGGTGCAAAATTAGGCGTCTCTTTCCTCCTTTACAATCACCATATATGTAGAGCAAACGCGCCTTCTTCCGACGCGCGAGAGGCCGTGGGAGAGGGAAGGGAGGCGACGTTTAGCTGTGGCACCAAGTGCCTATTTATATCAGAGGCTCTTGGCGCTGAGCCGTGCTCCTGCAGAAGATAGCGCCAACCTTTCCCTTTCCCTCAAGAACCACTTATCGACGATTTCTTCTCCAAATGACGTCATACGGAACCTCACGGCGACGGCGACGGCAGAAAACTGCTTTTGAGTGTCCATATAATTGCTATCGCAATAAAAATTTGTCGCAGTTTCACCTGAAAGGCGAAGCATCAATTGCGATAGCAAATTTGTTGAAAGCTATACGGAGTAATGATAGTAGCTTTATCAGCTGTACAAACTTGGACATGCAGCAACGCCGGCAACACGCAGGACTGTTGTCGACGCCGTCGGCGTTTTGCCCACGTTCGCACAAAATGCGTGCGGCGTTGGTGACTGTTGCCGGAGCCTCTGATATAAATAGGTACTTGGTGCCGCAGCTAAACGTCCCCTCCCTCCCCCCCCCCCCCCCCCCCGCGGCCTTTCGTGCGTCAGAAGAAGGCGCGTTTGCTCTACATATATGGTGATTGTAAAGGAGGAAAGAGACGCCTACTTCTGCAGCCCTTAAGGGAGCACGGCACAGAACGCGCGTTTGTTCTCCGCCGTGCGTTCACTCCCCGTGAAAGCGCGCGTCCCTCGCGCCCTTTCACTCGCACATACAGCGTTCGGCGGCGCGCGGCGACGATTTCATCTCCATTGACGTCATACGGAACCTCACGGCGACGGCGACGGCAACGGCGACGGCGACGCCGACGGCAGAAATCTGCTTTGGAGTGTCCATATAATTGCTATCGCAATAAAACGTTGTGAGGCGAGAAGGTGGTAAAGACTTCCGACGCTGCTCCACGAGTGTCTCGTTCTGATGTCGCCGAAAACCTCCGAGCCGCCCCCAGAGGCTCCGGCAACAGTAGCCAACGCCGCACGCGTTTTGTGCGAACGCGAGCAAAGTGCCGACGGCGTCGACAGCAGTTCTGCGTGTTGCCGGTGCTGCTGCATGTCCAAGTTTATACAGCTGATAAAGCTACTATCATTACTCCGTATAGCTCTCTACAAATTTGCTATCGCAATTGATGCTTCGCCTTTCGGGTGAAACTGCGACAATTTGTTCTTGCAATCCATAGTCTTGCGCCATGGTGCTCCTCGCGTTCTTTTGTCCGATCGTGGCAAAGCCTTCATGTCCCATGTCCTCGAGGAAGTCTTGCGGGAGACTAATACGAAGCATAAAACCACTTCTACAGAACACCCGCAAACCAACGGCCTTATGTAACGCTTCCACCGAACGCTCTCTTACATGATTTGTATGTACTTACGTCCTGACCACACAAACTGGTACAACATCCTTGCTTTTGTTACATTCGCTTATAATACTGCGACACAACGAACTACCGGTTACAGCCCTTTCTTCCTCGTGTATGGACGATCTGCCTCCTCCGTCTTCGACACCGAATTCTTTTTCTCTCCTGCTTCGCCTAACACCTCCCTCCCAGAAGAGTTTGCAGCTCGAGTCGCGCATTGCCGTGAAATTGCTCGTCGCAACACCGACGCTACCCAAGAAGAAAGAAAACGTCGCGACATCGCGTTTCATCCTGGAGACCAAGTCCTCCTATCGACGCCGGTTCGAACCCCTGGACTTTGCGAGAAATTCCTTCACCGGTACATTGGGCCCTACACAGTCCTACACCAAACTTCCGCAGTGAACCATCTAGTCAATCCGCTTCACTCTTACGCGGACCGCCGTCGTAGTAGTGCAGAAATTGTTCACGTCTCCCGCATGAAGCACTTTATTCCCCGTTCAGCCGATCTTTAGATTGCGGGCAGGTTGGCCGCTTCCACGAGGGGGGGGGGGGGGGGCGATTAGTGTAAGCACATTTCACGTACTTCATCGTTCTCATTTGTATTTAGCCATCATCATCCCTGTTTGTCTTCTTCGTGTTTGAGCCTAGGCCCTGCCTGCGGAATAAACGGGTCGGCCAGTGCTGGCTGTCCTGGTCGTCTTCCGTCTTTCAATATATATATATATACCAGCAGTCAGAGAGGCATTGCGTAATCAAGGAGTGCAAGAGGCATACGTGAATATCTTAGCAAACATCTACAAGGATTCCACAGCTACCTTGGTTCTCCACAAGAAAAGTAGAAAGTTACCTATCAAGAAAGGGGTCAGGCAAGGAGACACAATCTCTCCAATGCTATTCACTGCATGCTTAGAAGAAGTATTCAAGCTCTTAGATTGGGAAGGCTTAGGAGATAGGATCAACGGCGAATATCTCAGCAACCTTCGGTTTGCCGATGACATTGTCCTATTCAGCAACAATGGAGGCGAATTACAACAAATGATTGAGGACCTTAATCGAGAAAGTGTAAGAATTGGGTTGAAGATGAATATGCAGAAGACAAAGATAATGTTCAATAGCCTGGCAAGGGAACAAGAATTCAGGATCGCCAGTCAGCCGCTAGAGTCTGTAAAGGGGTACGTTTATCTACGTCAATTACTCACAGGGGACCCTGATCACGAGAAAGAAATTTACAGAAGAATAAAATTGGGTTGGAGTGCATACGGCAGGCATTACCAAATCCTTACTGGGAGCTTACCACTGTCGTTGAAAAGAAAAGTGTATAATCATTGCATTCTACCGGTGCTAACATATGGGGCAGAAACTTGGAGGTTAACAAAGAAGCTCGAGAACAAGTTAAGGACCGCACAAAGAGCGATGGAACGAAAAATTTTAGGACTAACGTTAAGAGACAGGAAGAGAGCGGTGTGGATCAGAGAACAAACGGGGATAGCCGATATTCTAGTTGACATTAAGCGGAAGAAATGGAGCTGGGCAGGCCATGTAATGCGTAGGATGGATAACCGGTGGACCATTAGGGTTACAGAATGGATACCAAGAGAAGGGAAGTGCAGTCGAGGTCGGCAGAAAACCAGATGGGATGATGAAGTGAGGAAATTTGCAGGCGCAAGTTGGAATGCGCTAGCGCAAGACAGGGGTAATTGGAGATCGCAGGGAGAGGCCTTCGTCCTGCAGTGGACATAAAATATGGGCTGATGATGATATATATATATATGTGAACGAGAAGAAAGGGAACCGAGGGGCCCGATTTTTATTAATGATATCATAAGAAGCCAACAAACAATGACACCAAGGACAACATAGGGGAAAATTACTTCTACTTACTAATTGAATGAAGGAAATGATAAGTTAATGGAAATGAAAACGGATGAAAAAACAACTGTCCGCAGGTGGGGAACGAACCCAAGTCTTCGCATTTCGCGTGCGATGCTCTCACTATTGAGCTACCGCGAATGCCTTTTCCCATCAACTTTCTGGGGTATTTATGTTTTTACAACTAGAACTAACCCTGGGAGGGTTAGCCAGCGCCACCACTCACAAACCTAGGGCGGATGTGGAACATCCTTTCTGCCTCAGGCGTCACGAGCACGTGATCTTTTGGGGGGATGGCAACTGGTCAATAAACCCGCATATGGTACCTAAAGGCATCAATGTTGCCGATTTTGAGCCCTCGTTTTGTAATGAATGAGAAGAAAGGGAACCGAGGGGCCCGATTTTTATTATCATAAGAAGCCAACAAACAATGACACTAAGGACAACATAGGGGAAAATTACTTGTACTTACTAATTGAAATAAAGAAATGATAAATCAATGGAAATGAAAACGGATTAAAATGATGATGATATATGTTGTTTTGTGGCGCAAGGGCCAGCTATGGCCAAAGAGCGCCAAGACGTATTGTACTGAGTGAGCAATGGTATGATCATTGACAGTGGGTAGGTGTAGGGTGGCTGTAAAGGGGCCTAAAATCCTGCGCACTAAAGGTGCGTAAAAGACAAAATTAATAAGATCATGACAATGACGTGATAGGGGCGCAATGAATATAGTATAGTATAAAAAGTTGTAAGCGATACAAGGCACTACTACCTCACAGAGACCCTTAGAAGCAAGGGCCTGGAGGCGAGTGCAATGCAAACATGCTGTCGCAGCAGCGTCCTCTGGAAGAGGATGCCGCTACGGATCTCTTGGGCGAAAAACATTTAAAATGTCGATGTCGTTTAAGAAGGCTAAAACTGAATCGTGCTGAAATACCGGGTCATTATGTAAAAACATCGCTGGGTGAAGGGGTATATTCTCTCTATAGGCTTGAACAAAGTGCTTTTTTCGTTCAGGTTCTATTAGTGGACACTGTACAAGTATGTGAAGTACAGTAAGTGCCTCCCCACATCTAGTACAGGTCGGGGGTTCGCCTCCAGACAACAGGTAATTGTGCGTGCCGTAAGTGTGTCCTATTCTGAACCTACAGAATAGGACATCATTTCTTCTAGAGTTCGTGGTCGATGGACAGTTCCCTAAGCGAGGCTTGATTAAATGGAGTTTGTTATGAGTCTGGGCGTCCCACAAGCGTTGCCAGTGGACTCGAATTCTCTTGCGTAGATATGGCTTCATATCGGGAACAGGGACGGGCATAGATGTGTCAATGTTTGCCTCGATGGATGTGGCAAGCTGGTCTGCCAGTACATTTCCCTCGATGTCTCGGTGTCCAGGCACCCAGCACACCCCAACATGCTGTCCGGAGGCATAAATATTACATATGAGCGAATAAAGTGATACTATTACAGAATTTTTATGCCTTTTAAGAGATTTTAAGGCTTTTACTACGCTCACCGAGTCTGTGTAGATGATTGCTTTTGGTATTTTCGATTCTTTGATGTATTTAAGAGCCGACAGTATTGCATAAGCCTCTGCTGTGAAAATTATCGTTAGGGGGTGCAGGGCGTCGGCATCTGAAAAAGATGGACCAACCGCTGCATAAGAGACGCCAGCATGAGACTTTGATGCATCGGTGTAAAATTCCGGACAGGAGTATTTATGCTGCAGTTCAAGGAAGTGCATTCGAATGTGTGTAACCGGGGCGTGCTTCCAAACATGTAAAAAGGACAGATCACAGTCCACAATCTGCCACTGCCAGTGGGTGTCATTAGACGATGTTCAAAGAGTGGGACATCCATTTCCTCAGCCAGACTTCTCACACGCAACGAGAAGGGCTCTCTTACTGCAGGCCGGTTATGAATGAGGTGGGAGCTGGACAAATCATTTACGGTGTAATATGTGGGATGTTGACTGTTAGCGTTCACTCTAAGGAAATACATGAAAGCTGTGTATGTCATCTGCAAGTGGAGTGACCACTGATTGGATTCGACGTAACGGCTTTCTACAGGGCTTGTCCTAAATGCACCTGTAGACAAGCGAATACCTAGATGATGGACGGGATCCAGCATCTTCAACGCGGTTGGGGTAGCTGACTGATAAATTATGGCCCCGTAGTCTAAGCGTGTTCTTATGAGTCTTTTATACAAATTTAACAGGCACTTTTTGTCACTACCCCATGTAGTGCGTGACAACACTTTTAAAATATTCATTGTTTTCATGCACTTGCTTTTTAGATGTTTTAGGTGTGGTATGAATGTTCGCTTTGTGTCAAGAATTATACCTAAGAATTTATGTTCCGTTTTTACAGGTAGACGCTGTCCTTGCAGGTCAATGTCGGGGTCGGGGTGCAGCCCTCTCTTTCTAGAAAAAAGGACGCAGGCACTCTTTTGTGAATTTAGGCAGAACCCATTCTCGTCTGCCCATTTAGCCACCTTGTTCAGACCAAGTTGAACCTGCCGCTCACAGATTGCAAGGTTGCACGATTTGAATCCAATCTGTACATCATCGACATACGTTGAATAAAACATGTTGCCTGGGATGTATAGACGCAAGGAATTCATTTTTATAATAAAGAGAGTGAAACTGAGCACCCCACCCTGTGGCACTCCAGTTTCTTGCACAAAAGGTCGTGATAAAGCACTGCCAACCCGAACACGGAATGTGCGATTCAGCAGGTAACTTTCAATGACATTTAACATATTACCACGTACACCAAAGTGGGAGAGGTCTCTCAGTATTCCAAACCGCCATGTGGTGTCGTAGGCCTTTTCCATGTCTAGGAATACAGATAAACAGAATTGTTTGTGAACAAAAGCTTCACGTATCTGTGCCTCAATACGTATCAAATGGTCAGTGGTGGATCGACCCTCGCGAAAACCGCACTGGCATGGGTCAAGCAGCTTGTTTTCTTCCAGGAAATGTATCAGACGGCGGTTTATCATTTTCTCGAAAGCTTTGCAGAGGCATCTTGTTAGAGCTATGGGCCGGTAACTCGATACTGACGATGGATCCTTGCCCTGCTTCAGGATAGGGATCACTATGGCCTCCTTCCAGGCAGAGGGGATCTCGCCGGAGGTCCAGATAGAGTTATAGAGACAGAGAAGGGTTTCCTTTGTTTTAGAGGGCAGGTTTTTCAACATGTCATACAGTATGCGGTCAGAGCCTGGGGCAGTTTGGTTGCAACAGGTGATTGATGCATGCAGCTCTGCTAGGGAGAAAGGTAGGTTATATGGCTCGTTCCCGGTGCTCTTTGGGTCTATTTTTTGTTTTTCTATTGCTGATTTGTATCTTATAAATGCTGATGAATAGTGCGATGAACTGGACACATGTTCAAAATGTGCATCCAGATGGTTCGCTTGGTCCTCCAGGCTGTCTCCCTGCGTGTGTACCAGGGGAGGTGGATGTGTTTGTCGTCCTCTTACTCTATTGACCCTGTTCCAAACCTTGGCCTCATCCGTGTATGAATTGATGCTTGATAAGAATGTTTGCCAGCTGTCTCTCCTGGCTTGTCTGCGCGTTCTCCTACCTTGGGACTTGATTTTCTTGAAATTGACAAGGTTTTCAGCAGTAGGAGAATCGCGAAGCTGCCTCCATGCTTTGTTCTGCTGCCTACGTGCGTTCCGGCATTGTTCATTCCACCACGGAACACGGCGTTTGCTAGAAAGTCCGCTTGTTTGGGGAATACACTTAGAGGCTGCATCAACTATGAAGTTAGTAGAATACTCGACGGCACCGTCAATTCCGAGCGATGAAATGTCAGCCCACGAGAGCTTACTGGTAAGTGTTTTGAATTTATCCCAATTCAGCTGCATTGACCTTCAACCGGGGAGCGTGTGGTGGAGATTCGTATTGTCTTGGTGCTCTCAGCAGTATTGGGAAATGGTCGCTCCCGTAAGGGTTTTTCATAACTTCCCATTCAAGTTCAGGTAATATGGATGGAGAAGCTATGCTGAGGTCTATAGAGGAAAAGGTTTTGTTTGCGAGACAATAATATGTAGGTTCTTTTTTGTTAAGCAGACACGCACCGGATGAGAAAAGAAAATCTTGAATTAGACGGCCTCGCCCATCGATGCGAGAGTCGCCCCACAGACTGCTGTGTGCATTGAGATCCCCAAGAACAAGATAAGGCTCTGGCAATTCGTTTATAAAGGACTGAAATTCGTGTTTGTGTAAGCGGTAATGTGGGGGTATGTACAGAGAGGAAATCGTGATGAGTTTGTTAAGGAGAACAAGCCGATCTGCCACTGCTTCAAGGGGCGTTTGCAGCTGCATACGTTGACATGCTATGCTTTTGTGAATTACGATGGCAACACCCCCTGATGATGCGAGACCATAATCACGATCTTTACGAAACGTAACATACTGTCGAAGAAAGTTTGTATGTGTCGATTTCAAATGAGTTTCCTCTACACACAGCACTTTTGGATTGTGTTCGTCGAGAAGTTCTTGCACATCATCAAGGTTCCTAAGAAGGCCTCTGATGTTCCATTGTATAATTTGTGTGGCCATACTGAAAGTAAATGGGTGCTGTGTGTACTAAAAGAGGAAGTTTTGCATTAGATTACAGAGCCCTTTCCAGGCCCTGTAACGCGGGATTTGTCTTTTCTGAAGCGGTCGAGGAAACCTCGCCGCTCCTTAGGCGCTTGGTGCGCCATCGGCGTGGGTGTGGTGTCCATTGCCTATTGTGAGGCGCCGGACACGCGCTCTTGCGAGCGAGAAGTTTCGCGAGAAAGTCTCGCCGCGAATGACGAGACATTTGCGCCCACCAGCCCGGAGGTCGATGGGGCTGCCTTTGGGCCTGAGCTACGCCGGCTGTTGCCAGCGCTAGCAGGGGCCGATGAGGGTGAGGCAGCCTTGACTGCACCCACCGTTGGAGCTGCTGGCGGGCCTGCGAGTTCACTATGCGTAGCGCAGGCTGCCACCGAGGACTGTTGTGGTGCCGGCAATCCTAGGGTAACCGGGCCTGTTTGCTGGTTGGGTGGAGTAGACTTAGCTCCTTCCACCCTGGGGGCAGGAGCCACAAGCGACAGCTCGATGCGCGCGGGCTGGGCAGGTGGCAGTAGCCGCTGCGACGCTGCCCCTATGGCAGCGTATGTGGTCGTGTGGAATGGTGAGCACCTTTTGCGTGCTTCCCTGAACGATATGTTCTCGCGGACTTTCAGTGTTAGAATTTCTCTCTCTGTTCTCTAGCTTGGACAAGACCGGGAGTACGCTGGATGGTCACCATCGCAATTTACGCAGTGAGGTGTAGCCTCGCAATTGTCTGAGGCATGGCCTTGTACTCCACACTTGGCACAGGTGAGTCGACCACGGCAACTCTGCGAGCCATGGCCGAATCTTTGGCATTGGTAGCATCGCCTAGGATTTGGGATATATGGTCTTACTGCTATCTTTCTGTAGCCTGTTTCGATGCTTTGTGGCAAGACGCTTAATTCAAAGGTAAGTATGAGGTGTTTCGTGGGAATTTTTTCTTGTCCCGTCTCATAACGATGCGCTGCACATTCGTGGCGTGTTGCTCCTTCCATCCTTCCAACAACTCGGTTTCAGATAGGTCGACGAGGTCTGCTTCGGATACTACCCCGCGTACTGTGTTCATGGAACGATGCGGTGAAACAGTAACTGGGACATCACCAAAAGTCACAAGCTTGCCGAGACTGTTGTGTTGCTCCTTATCACGTAGCGCAAGCAGAAGGTCCCCGCTTGGCATTTTGGTGACTTTATAGCCTGGGCCTAGCGTGTTGGTCAAGGTTTTCGCAACTACAAATGGGGATATGGTTCTCGCTAGTCTTTCAGTTCTCTCACTATGTACTACTTGATATCGGGGGAATATGTCTTTAGGCCGGATGAACAAATTCAAAAACTCGTCAGTGCGTCCCCTCTTCTGAGGGAGACGATCAAGAAGTCGAGGAAAAGCGGCCGTTCCCATAACAATCTTGTGTTGTTCGGCAGCAATGGCAGCCACCCACCACGGAGTCCAACAAGGGGACGCTACAGCACTTCACGTGTAAGGCTGCAGCCGCCAGCCGTACATTGCCGCTATAACCTTATATAAAAATCCAAGAGAGGGCGCCTACACAAGGTTAACCCAAGCCGCCTATGAAAAGTGTGGAAGTAACAGAAGAGAAGAGGTGACAGGGCAGTAAGGACAGAAAAATAGAGAAGAAAAAGATAGGAGAGGGGGACAGGAAAAGGCGACCAATGATTTCCCCCGGGTGGGTCAGTCCGGGGGTGCCGTCTACGTGAAGCAGAGGCCAAAGAGGTGTGTTGCCACCGCCGAGGGCCCATAAAGGTCCAAACACCCGGCATCGGCTCAACCCCCAGGATCCCCCTTTCCCCGGACACGGCTAAGCCGCGCACGATGAGACGCGGAAGGGTCCAACCCTCATGTGCTTGGGTCCGTGGTGTCGCAACACACCAAACGCCTGCTTACGCAGACGCCCCTGCGGGACGGATTAAAAAACAACTGTCCGCAGGTGGAGAACGAACCCACCAGTTGTTTTTTCATCCGTTTTCATTTCCATTAATTTATAATTTCCTTAATTCAATTAGTAAATACAAGTAATTTTCCCCTATGTTGTCCTTGGTGGCATTGTTTGTTGGCTTCTTATGATATATATATATATATATATATATATGTATAAACAGCCCACCTTCTTTTCTAGAACACACACACACACACACACATATATATATATATATATATATATATATATATATATATATATATATACCTCTATATGTGTTCAAGGAACGGAGGTGGGCTAGTTGATTACGAGTATTATGTATCTCCCGGTGGCCCGTTTAAATTTGCGCCGTAAAACCATATCTCATAATATCTGTATATGTGCATGTGAGTACTGAAATAGTTATTCTTGCTTTTTAGTCGATGTTAGAGGAAGACATATCTTGGGGAATCATTCCCTGTTGGTCCTTACACAGCTCATCGCTGCCTGATAAGTGGCACTGTACGTAAATTTTCTTTTTGTTCACTGATAGGTTCAGTTTTGGAAGTGGCAGTCATGCCTCTGATGCTTGTGCACGGTTGACTCAGCAAGGAATGATGCAAGGCAGTAGTTCAATGAGTTTACATTTAACGCTTGAATTCTAGCAACAACGGCTAAGCAGTCGACCATGGTTTTGCTAGGCGCCTGCAACCGGGTAATCTCCGATTGTGACAAAGCCGGAGTGCAAGCGCATCAATAGGCTGCAACGGCGAAGCGGTGGTGGCGGCAGCGCTTCCCCGAACCGGAAACAGCGAGCAGATGGCACATCCCAGAATCCCTCGCTGTTTTACGGGTCACCTATTAACACCACGGCGTTCGTCACGGCTCACATTGACGACGGTGGCTAGAAGGGGGAGGTGAGAGCAACGGCGGCGGCGGAGTGTTGCAAGCAATCATGACAGCAGCGGCGGCGCTGCAGTCGCCAGCAAGATCGCACCCCGGGTGCGGAGGCACGGCGGTTGGTGCCGCGGGTTTCGAAGCGGGCGTTTCTGTTCGCAATTAGCGCTCCCATATTTGACATAACTAGCATTAAGCTAATGCATACCGTACCTTCTTAGTAGAGGAGACAATAAATGACTAGCAGCTATCCTCTGATGGACCCTTCGTGGTTGCTTAATGGATATGGTGTTGGCTGCTAAGCACGAGGACGTGGGATCGAATCCCGGCCACGGCGGCCGCATTTTGATGGGGGCGAAATGCGAAAACACCGGTTTACTTATATTTAGGTGCACGTTAAAGAACCCCAGCTGGTCCAAATTTTCCGGAGTCCCCCACTACAGCATGCCTCATAATCAGATCGTGGCTTTGGCACGTAAAACCCCATAATTTTTATCATCTGATGAGTGGTCCAGTGTTAAAGGTGCATTCGCTTCAGGCACGTCACAACCGGCACAAAGATTTTTTTGGTCTCGGTCGCACGCGTTCTACGTGCTTTCACGAATCATAGGGAGTGAACAAAAATTATTTCAGCTAATGCAAAGAATATTATGCTAGTGGTGTGGGTAAAGAACGCTGCACCGATTTCTAGGCTCGCAGCGAAGAGCTCCTTAGGTCATATTACTGCGACGCACTGCATCCTGCTCGTCAAATTGGTTAATACCAATATATGATGCTTTATAAATCATTCCATATAGGACTTAAGTAAACAACCATAATTTAGTCGAGTTAGTTCTGCCGTAAAGGCCGTACCTCTGTCGGTGATGAGGACTTCTGGGGCACCGTGACGCAGGAGGATGTTCTCAACGAAGAATCGGGCTACCTCGGCGGCACTGCCTTTGGGCAAGGCTTTTGTTTCAGCGTACCGGGTGAGGTAGTCCGTAGTGACGACGATCCATTTATTCCCGGACGTCGACGTCGGAAAAGGCCCCAGTAAGTCCATCCCGATCTGTTGGAACGGTCGGCGAGGTGGCTCGATTGGCTGTAGAAGTCCGGCTGGCCTTGTCGGCGGTGTTTTGCGTCGCTGACAGTCTCGGCATGTCCTTACGTAATGGGCGACGTCGGCAGAGAGGTGAGGCCAGTAGTATTTTTCGTGTATCCTCGCGAGAGTGCGTGAAAAACCGAGATGTCCAGCCGTTGGGTCGTCATGGAGAGCTTGCAGAACCTCTGCACGCGATGCTGAGGGTACCACGAGGAGGTAGTTGGCTCGGAGAGGCGAGAAGTTCTTTAGGAGAATGTCGTTTTGCAAGAAAAACGACGCCAATCCTCGCCTGAACACCTTCGGCACAATGACGGTCTTGCCTTCCAGGTAGTCGACAAGGCTCCTTAGTTCCGGGTCGGCTCGTTGTTGTTCGGCGAATTCGTCGGCACTGATGGGTCCCAAGAAAGTGTCGTCATCCAGGTCGTCTTGTGGCGGCGGTTTGACGGGGGCGCGAGACAAACAATCGGCGTCAGAGTGCTTTCGCCCGGACTTGCAAACGACGGTGATGTCGAATGCTTGAAGTCTCAGGCTCCAGCATGCGAGGCGACCTGAAGGATCCTTCAAGTTAGCTAGCCAACACAAGGCGTGGTGGTCGCTCAGAACTTTAAAGGGCCTGCCATAGAGGTAGGGGCGAAACTTTGATGTAGCCCAGATGATGGCGAGGCACTCCTTTTCTGTTGTGGAATAATTTGCTTCCGCCTTCGATAGCGACCGGCTAGCGTAACTTACAACCCCTTCTAGTCCGTCAGTCCTCTGCACAAGCACGGCACCGAGTCCTACGCTGCTTGCGTCGGTGTGGACTTCGTTATCGGCGTTTTCGTCGAAATGCGCAAGTATTGGCGGCGATTGCAGGCGTCGCTTCAGTTCTTCGAATGCTTCGACTTGCGGCGTCTCCCACTTGAACTCGACGTCGGCCTTCGTGAGATACGTCAGTGGCTCAGCGATCCGTGAAAAATTCTTGACGAAGCGCCTGTAATTGGCGCACAGTCCAAGAAATCTACGCACTGCCTCCTCGTCAGCGGGCGGAGGAAAGTTGGAGGTGGCCGCAGTTTTCTGAGGGTCGGGGCGCACTCCAGACTTGTTGATGACGTGGCCCAAAAACAAGAGCTCCTCATATGCGAAGCGGCACTTTTCGGGCTTTAACGTGAGTCCGGAGGTTTTGATTGCTTGAAGAACTGTTTCAAGGCGCCGCAGGTGTTCTTCGAAGCTTGAGGCAAACACAACGACGTCGTCCAAATAGACGAGGCAAGTCTGCCACTTCAAGCCTGCCAGTACTGTATCCATCACGCGTTGGAAAGTCGCAGGTGCCGAGCAAAGACCAAACGGCATGACCTTGAACTCGAACAGTCCGTCTGGTGTTATAAAGGCAGTCTTCTCCCGGTCCCTCTCGTCGACTTCAATTAGCCAGTAGCCGGTTTTGAGGTCCATCGACGAAAAATACTTTGCGTTGTAGAGTCGATCCAAGGCGTCGTCAATCCGTGGGAGGGGGTATACGTCCTTCTTCGTGATCTTGTTGATCCGACGATAATCGACGCAGAAACGTAGGGTTCCATCCTTCTTCTTCACTAACACCACGGGGGACGCCCACGGACTCTTGGACGGCTGGATGATGTCGTCGCGTAGCATTTCGTCGACTTGTTGCCTTATGGCCTCGCGTTCGCGCGCCGAAACTCGGTACGGGCTCTGACGGAGTGGGCGGACATTTTCGTCGGTTATAATGCATGCGGTGCTTGGCGACAGGGGTTTGTCGAACTTTTGACGACGACGAGAAGCAGTCCTTGTATTGCAGGAGCAGAGCTTTTAGCTGTTGTTTCTTATGATTGGGAAGGTTCTGATTGACGTCGAAAGTTGGTTCAGGTACTACAGTCGTCGTTGAAGGTGCATTGGAATCCGTGACGGCGAAAGCACTGCTGGCTTGTACTATTTCGTCGATGTAGGCGACCGTGGTGCCTTTGTTAATGTGCTTATATTCGTGGCTGAAGTTCGTGAGCATCACTCTTGCTTTCCTTTCGCGTAGTTCACCTATGCCTCTAGCGACGCAAATTTCACGGTCGAGCAGTAAGTGATGATCGCCCTCGATGACGCCCTCCATGTCTGCAGACACTTCTGTACCGACGGAAATCATTACGCTTGAGCGAGGCGGAACGGTGACTTGTTCTTCAAGCACATTCAAGGCATGGTAACTGATGCTTGTATCCGGCGGTATCGCTTTGTGTGTTGAAAGCGTTATCGACTTGGACCTTAAGTCGATGACTGCACCATGTTGGTTTAGAAAGTCCATGCCTAGGATGACGTCCCTGGAGCAGTGCGGCAATATTACGAAGCTCGCCGGGTAAGTGCGGTTGTTTACCGTGACTCGCGCTGTGCAGATTCCAGCCGGCGTTATTAGGTGACCTCCCGCTGTCCGTATATCGGGTCCTTGCCAGGCCGTCTTCACCTTCTTTAACTTGGCGGCGAACGCGCCACTGAAAACTGAATAGTCGGTGCCAGTGTCGACGAGAGCGGTGACGTTATGACCATCGATGAGCAGGTCTAGATCGGTAGACCGGCGTCTGGCGTTGCGGTTAATTCGTGGCGTCGGATCACGGCTGCGTCGGCTTGCTCTGCTGCTGCTACGTCGCGTCGGAAGGTCTTCGTTCGGCGGCGATGTGTTGTCAAGGCTGTTGCTCCGCGGCGTGCTGATATCTCGTCGTGATGATTCGCGAATCGTCGTCGTCGTCGGCGGCGGAAGATCTTCGGCATTGCGTCGTACAGCAACCGCACCTCCATCGGTTGCTGCTTTTAGTTTCCCGGGTATGGACTGGGAGATCGGCCCCGGGTGGGACCGGCATACAGGCGGCGATGCGGCGAGATGTAGCGGCCTGGTGACGGCGAGCGTGAGGGTCGTCGTGGTTGCCACTGAGCTCCGGCAATAGTAGTCGGCGATGTCACGTGATCGCTCGCCAAGCTGTGGACGTGGCGCGTTGACGGCGAACCCTCGTAGGCCCATCTCGCGGTATGGGCATCGGCGGTAGACATGGCCGGCTTCCCCGCAGTGATAGCAGAGCTGGCGGTGGTCGGGGGCGCGCCAAATGTCCGTGTTCCGCTGGTAGCTGCGCTGGGCGACGGGCGGGCGTGCTGGCGGCGGCGGCGGTGGACGACGGGCGGGCGTGCTGGCGGCGGCGGCGGTGGACGACGTAACTGCGGCGTTACGGGGCCCTGGCGCGAGCGCGGAGGGGGGCCTTCACGACGGGCGACGGCGGCGTAGGTCATCGCTTGCGGCTGTGGTTGAGGCGATGCCGGAACTTTTGGCACTTCCAGTGATCGCTGAACCTCTTCTTTAACTATGTCAGCGATTGTAGCCACCTGAGGCTGCGATCTTGGGAATAATTTCTGTAGTTCTTCCCGTACAACCGCTCTGATCGCCTCGTGCAGGTCGTCGGCGCCTAGAGCTTGAGCTTCGGCGTAGTTTGTCAGCGCACGGCGGTTGTATTGCCTGGCTCGCATTTCAAGCGTCTTCTCGATCGTTGTCGCCTCCGAAACAAATTCTGCCCCAGTCTTGGGCGGGTTGCGCATCAATCCGGTGAATAGATGCTCCTTGACGCCCCGCATCAAGAACCTAACTTTCTTTTCTTCAGACATGTCGGGGTCGGCGTGGCGGAAGAGGCGAGTCATCTCCTCCGTGAAGATCGCGATTCTCTCGTTCGGCAATTGAACTCTGGTTTCCAGGAGAACTTCAGCCCTTTCTTTTCGTACGACACTCGTGAAGGTCCTCACGAAGTTCTAGCGAAATAGGTCCCAAGTCGCCAGGGTGGTCTCTCTGTTCTCAAACCATGTCCAAGCAGCGTCATCCAACGAAAAATAGACATGGCGCAGCTTGTCATCGTCGCTCCATTTGTTGAATGTCGCGGTCCCCTCGTACGTCTCCAGCCATGTTTCAGGGTCTTCAGCTGATCATCCACGGAAGGTCGGTGGCTCCCGAGGTTGCTGCAGCAAGATGGGGGACGCTGGGGCTGCCATTGTGGTCGTTGACTTGACCTTGATCGCTGTGGTTTTCTGGGGAAGAAGTCCGTATTCTGGCAAAAGTCCATGCTGCCTACGGCTAGCTCGCTGGTCCTTAGCAACGTCGGTATCGTCCTCCGGTTTCGGGCTTGGGTCGCGACTTTGCGGGGGCGTCCGCTGCATGGACACAAAAGCACCTCCACCAGATGTCACGTAGTAGTGACGCTGAAGAAAACAGTCGTAAAACTGTGTACGACGAAACTGGTTGCTTATTGGGCGAACCTGTGCCCACAAAAGCAAGGTACACTCAAAGCACAACGATAGCGGCGAACACAGTCGGCGATCGTCGAAAATCTGATCAGCGGCGAAGCGCGTCGGCTTTTATACCCGAGTCATCGAAGGTTCCAGATTAATCCCTGATGCCCGCGTGTCTTCCAGAAAGTTCTAGACAATTCGCGTCGGTCATACAATCAGATAACAAAAGCGTCGGTGAAAACAGGCAACGGAAAAAAGCATCGATAACGTTCTAGAAACTTCCGATACAGGCGCATCCTGCGCCGAGCGATAACGTTTAACATTTGTTAGCCAGTGGAAAGCGGCCACCGGTGAAAGATAAACATGTATACGTGTCAATATGTAAACATGTAAACATGTAAACATGTAAACAAAGCTGCACCGATTTCTAGACTCGCAGTGAAGAGCTCCTTAGGTCATATTACTGCGACGCACTGCATCCTGCTCGTCAAATTGGTTAATACCAATATATGATGCTTTATAAATCATTCCATATAGGACTTAAGTAAACAACCATAATTTAGTCACCCATGCGATGAACTAGAATGGTGGGGACCATGAAGAATACTCAAAAGAACGACAGACAGCACTTGATTAAAGGATTCATTATACGGGGTGTCTCAACTAACATGCAACAAGATTTAAAAATACGCAAATGCCCCGTAGCTGGACAGAACTAAGGCAATGTTGTTTGCCGTCGCTTGTAGATACTCAGATTATTCCGCCTACTTACATAATTAGTCCTAAGTAATTATTAAACTTCTCAAATATTACAATTAGATGAAAAGTATCAATGAGAAAATTGTAGAGCAACTTGAAAAACTACCGATGCAGCTTTCTGTTGCTCAATACGGGCTGCATAAAAGTTTTTCCGGGGGTGAAAGAATTAGCCCTTTCCGCCCTGGATTTTCTATTTTTTGCATATACTTTTTTTGCTTTGCATATTTGACCCCACAAGGACTCTAGAAACATACCTGAGCAAAAAATAAGTCATTTGTGTTATTATTTGCCGATTTACAGTCATGTCGTAAAAACCGCACATCAGGGCTCAGTGGTTGCGAAACGCAGTGAAAAAGCTAATTTATTCACAGGTGGAAAACAGAATCATTGCAAACACAAACATCACTAATTGTTCATGTGGAAGCCTCTGAAGCAGTTTCGGGCCTTGGCACGACACATGTGCACGTTACATTTTTCGCACATGATACGGGTTTGTCCTGTGCATCCCTCAAGCCTACAACGCTGTTCGTGCTGTCGGTACGAAGAGGCCAGTGCCCCACCTGATCAAACCTGACGTCTTGTACAGGCCAATTTTCAGCATATCTTGCTTTTTTCGAAGTCACCAGAGGGAAGAGTGACGGCCTTCCTCGCGTTTGCAGCTTTGGCCGGCTGTCGGCTCGTATAGTGCTTCAGTAATATGGAGGGTGAAGTCCAGTAAGTCCATTTGCTCTCCAGGCATCAGTCCTCGTGCAGCTGCATCACTTCTATACTCCAGCCATGCGTTCACAACTGAGGCATTGATAACGTGAAATATCTGGCTCAGGCTGCTCAAACTCATCACCGCTGTCTGAAGATCCGTTGATTTCTCCCTCCACATCAGACAGGTTTCCATTATCAAGTTCACGAAAATTGCATCCGTGCATTCTTCCAGATGCCTAGAACGCAAGTTCTGGCGGGAATAGAATGCATCAGTCGGTATACATGGTGTAGCGCCCACCGCCACTGCAACGCTGGCCGTTTTGGTCGGCGCTCTCAGCCGGTGCCTTGGCGCCGGCTGTCAAAGAAGTGAAAAATAAGGAATCGCAGCGCGTGCTCGAGGCGCCAGCTCGGCACGCGCAGTGTCGTTCCAGAAGCTTGTCACGCTGGTCGTCGCAGCCGCCGCTCGGCTCGCCGCCTTCGCCCTTCTGAGTAGGAACGACGGCACGGCTCGTACAGCCGCCGTCGCGTCCCTCTTACATTGGAAAGCCGGAAGAATGCGCGTTCCACCGAGCGACACGCTGCGATGGCCACCTGGCCGGAGCCACAGTTTGATCCGCCACTGCCGCCGTTCTCGTCCCGCTGCGTCGGCGTCTGGTTCGCCCAATTCGAGGCTGCTCTGGAGCTTAGTCACATCTGGATCCAGGAGTTGAAGCATGCGGTACTCCTCGACGTCCTGCCGCTTGCTCTCCAGCTCCACCTCGGCGTCCCATCACCAGGTCCGCACCCGTACGACGAAATACTTGCCCCGATACCGTCTCGTCGACCACCCGATGCGCTACCACACCGTGCATCCCCGGCCTCCGGCTCTCTCCAGGGGTCTCTTTCGTGCGAGTACGCGCGCAATGTCATCGACGCGACCATGATACCGGCCACATTATCGCCCTCACAACCCTGTTATAACGGTATAGGCATGCCTGAAAAAAAGAAAAAAAGAAACACCGAATGAAATCGGACGCAATGGCAAGCCGACAACTACAAAGTCCTCCTGTCGTCAAAACCGCACACGGAAAAAACATCTTCTTACAAGTAATATCACCATGCAATGACGCTTATTCAAGTACATGCGTTCTCTGCAATCTGTTCAGACACTATAAAAAAACGCAACGTAAACTACACAGGGGTTATTCAATTATCAAAGAAAAAAAATGCACGTACCTGACGGCGCGTCTGCCATGTTTGTTGGTATGGTATGGTATGCCTTATCTGATGGCGCATACCCACTGCGGGGAATTGGCCAAGATTTGAATGGAATTAGGCAATCTTATTTAATACTAAAATCGGTAAAGCTAACTGGAGAAAATGAACAAAAATAAAATATTTAAGAATTCAAGAAAATCTATTTGAAGCTCTTATAAATTCCTCCACGGCTGAGCAAATATCCCTGTGGCACTTTCCAAGAGAGGAGGCTCCTAAAGAAAGGATGTTTAGAATAGAAAAGCTTAAACCAAGCTGTGTAAATTTTTATTCTAGAATATTTTTCCTTAAAGAAGAAAAACGGCGGCAGAATATGAAAAAAATGATCTATTGTTTCATCTTCTCCACAGAATGGGCACAGAGGCGAGGGCACCAGACCAGCCCTGTGACGATAGAAGTTTAATATTGGTACCTGACAACGTAATCGGGTAAAGATGACTTCAGTTTTTCTGGTGTGAAAGGAAATTTTGGGCCAAGGGAATAGGAGGTGTCGATATTCTGAGAAATTAGCTACAGCTGGGTTCAAGAAGTCTTGAATAATTGAATATCTCCTGAATCTAGTAGTCGTTAGAGTAGCTATTGAAGGAAGTAATCGTAATACAGGGCCACTGAGGGCCGCTCTCGCGAGACTGCCAGCCATATCGTTCATGACTAATCCTTTATGTCCAGGCACCCAAAGCAATCTAATTAAATTTATGTGGGCAGGCACTAGAAAATGAAATGTACGTAAAATGTTAGTGACACTATTTCCTGTGAGCGAGGAACATAAAGATAAAGAATCTGTTATTATTACTACCGCCGATATTGATGAATTTAGTTTGAGTAGGGCTAGAACTACAGCTAGAAATTCAGCCAGAAATACGGAAAAGAAGTCCGGACTCCTGATTGCGAATGACCAATCTAGAGCAGGAGAGAAAATGCCAATTCCAGATTTTTCTTCACACTGTGAGGCTTTTGTAGCAATGACCGTACTTATTGATAGACTTAATCAATGGTCTTGTAATAGGCCGTTTAATATATTATAAGAAAGGAGTTTTGCGTTGTTTGGGTAGATGTCATCATATATGATTTGTAGGTTCTCTCGCACATTACAAATAGGCGGCACCTCCCAGATACGTACATTTAAGGGATTGATTAATGTTTGTACGAAGACCACCTGGGGTGTATGAAAACGAGGCCAGTGTATTCCGAAGAATAGTGCGGGCTGGGAAATGAATATGTATTCTAATCTTGTAATAGGGGATTCATACAATTTTAAGACTGTTTGCACCGTCAGTAAACGAAATCTACACAATATTGAGGGCAACCTGACTTCTTGGAGTAGTATGTTATTGGCAAAACATTTGGGTAATCCACAACACAGTCGTAGGGCTTCCCGCTCAAGCAGAACAAGAGGACGTAATTTATAAGCTGGCGCACCAGAAAATAATACACATCCAAATTCTAAAATGGGCCGCACATACATTTTATATATCATTAAAAGTGGACCTCTCCGCATTCCGGACCAACTGTTGCACAGCTTACGAAGCATACCAACGGCTCTCACTCCTTTTTTAACTATATGGTCAATATGGCCGAGCCAGCTGAGGGAACCGTCATATACTACACCTAAATATTTCACAGATTCCACTTGATGTATAGTCTCGAGGCGATAAGATAGCGATATGTTAACGGGATTGTTAAGAGGGAAAACCAATATCGAGCATTTTCTAACGTTAAGTGAAAGGCGAATTTTATTTAACCAGGTTTCTATGGCATAGAGGTAGTTCTGTAGTCGATAATATAGAGAGTGGATATCACTGTCTGATGCGAAGAAAGCAATGTCATCTGCGTATACGTATGTTTGTACATCTTGATGAAGAGGAATGGAACACATCAAAATGTTAAAAAGTAATGGTGAAGTGACCGCTCCTTGAGGAACACCACGTGATTGATTATAAATACTCGAGGAAAAGCCTCTTAGAGAGCAGTAAAATGTTCTTCCGTTTAAAAATTCATCAATCCAGTTTGAAAAATAGTTTGGAATCTCTAGACTTCGCAATATTGTAACGGTATTTCGAGGAGTAAAATAGAAAAACTGGTTTATTAAGGGCGAACTTGTGCCCTGCAACTAACTATGTACACGAAGAGTTTCAAAGAACGTTCCACACGAGCGTCTCTGCGCCGAACGCACTTCTTTCTCTTCCAGTGATGGTCCGAGCCCCTGTCTCGTGCGCGTGCACGAGCGGCACACATTGCTCCACCCCACGAAACCAAGCAGGCGCGCGAGAGGTAGCAGACGCTCTTTTGACACAGTGGCTCGCTGGCTACCGTCGTAGAACACATGTTTAGGAGCAGACTTGCGGCATTACTCCCCCTCCCAATAAGCATCGTCCCGATGCCGGCAGGAGGGTAGCTAAGTTAGTCGGAGGCTTTTCGTTATCGGTCGTAATAGGGCTTCATGCGGACTATGTGGACGACGTCAGCAATGTTAGGGCGTTTAGTGCGCTCGTTTCGACTAGGAATTACTTCGTAGGTCAGGTCGCTTAGTCGACGGATAACCTCATAAGGGCCAAAGTACCGTCGTAGTAGCTTTTCTGAGAGTCCGCGACGTCGCACTGGTGTCCATACCCACACCTTGTCACCCGGCTGGTACTGAACTATTCGGCGGTGCCTGTTGTAAGAACGTGCATCCTTGCATTGTTATTGGCGTAATCGGCATCGTGCCAACTGGCGGGCTTCTTCGGCTCTTTGTAGGAACTCGTCAACGTCACACGGGTTGCCGTCGTCATTATCTGCTGGCAGCATGGCATCCAGCGTTGTTGTGACGGTGCGCCCATAGACAAGTTCAAACGGAGTGACACGAGTGGACTCCTGTAGGGCCGTGTTGTAGGCGAATGTAGCGTAGGGCAGGATCTCGTCCCAAGTCTTATGTTCGATGTCAACATACATTGACAACATGTCAGCAATGGTGCGGTTCAGGCGTTCCGTCAACCCGTTTGTTTGGGGATGGTATGCAGTGCTTTTTCTATGACTGGTGTTAGTCATCGTCATCAAGCACTGCATCAACTCAGCTGTAAATGCTGCACCTCGATCTGTTATGACAACCATTGGGGCACCATGTCGAAGCACTATGTTGTGAACAAAAAACTTGGCAACTTCGACGGCCGTTCCCCGCTCAAGGCAGCCAGTTTCAGCATATCGTGTCAAATAGTCGGTCGCGATAACGATCCACATCTTCCCTGATGACGATGTGGGAAATGGTCCAAGAAGATCCATCCCAACTTGTTGAAATTGAGTCTTAGGTGGGTCTATGGGCTGAAGAAGACCAGCTGGCTTTACGGGTGGTGTTTTGCGCCTTTGACATTCGCGACATGTCTTCACGTAGTGCTGTACTGACGCTAATAAATTCGGCCAATAATACTTTGCATGGATTCTGGCGAATGTTGGGGTGACACCCAAGTGGCCTGATGATGGGTCATCATGGCAGGCTTCTAATATTTCAGGCCACATAACTGACGGTACGACGAGTAAGAACTTTTCATTGTTGTTTTGGAAGTTTCTCTTGTAGAGTGCGTTATCTCGGAGGCAGAATGAAGATAATCCTCTCTTAAACACTCGTGGAACTTGAACGTTATGCCCTTCGAGATACTTTATGAGTGGGAGCAAATCTGCGATGGCCCGTTGATGCTCGGCGATTTCAGCGGCTCGCATAACACAAAGGAATGGGAAATCGTCATCTTCAGAAGGAGGAGAGCCGACCGGTGCGCGTGACAAGCAATCAGCATCGTTATGCTTTCGCCCAGACTTGTACACAACGGTAATATCGTATTCTTGGAGTCTGAGGCTCCACCTCGCAAGTCGTCCAGATGGGTCTTTCAAGCTTGCCAGCCAGCACAGTGAATGGTGGTCGCTAACTGCATGAAATGGCCTGCCGTAGAGGTATGGTCTAAACTTGCTGATGGCCCATATGACTGCCAAGCACTCCTTCTCCGTCGCAGAATAGTTTCAGCTTTTGAAAGAGTGCGGCTAGCGTACGCTATGACCTTCTCTTCTCCATTTTGCCACTGAACTAAAACTGCGCCAAGACCCAGATTGCTGGCATCTGTGTGGACTTCTGTGTCTGCGGTCTCGTCGAAGTGGGCGAGGATTGGCGGGGATTGCAAACGCTTCTTTAATTCTTTGAAAGCAGTGTCTTGTTCGGTATGCCACACGAATGGTATGTCTTCTTTCGTGAGTCTTGTTAGAGGTTCCGAAAATTTTGAGAAATTTTCTACAAATCGCCTGTAGTAAGCGCATAAGCCCAAAAATCGACGCACCTCTTTCTTATCTCGTGGCTTTGGAAATCCTGCGACGGCTGCAGTCTTCTCGGGGTCCGGCCCAATACCTTGAGCGCTGATGACGTGACCCAAGAAACGAAGCTCTTCAAATCCAAACTGGCACTTTTCTGGTTTGATTGTCAAGCCGGCCGACTGGATAGCCTGGAGCACTGAACGTAGCCTCTCCACGTGCTGCTCGAACATTGAAGAGAATACCACAACGTCATCCAAGTAGACTAGGCATGACTGCCATTTGAGACCCGACAGGACACTGTCCATCATGCGCTGGAAGGTCGCTGGCGCGCAACAGAGGCCGAATGGGAGTGCTTTAAACTCATAAAGTCCGTCCGGAGTAACGAATGCTGTTTTTTCACGATATCTTTCGTCCACTTCAATTTGCCAATATCTGCTTTTTAAATCCAACGAAGAAAAATACTTTGCATCACGCAGCCGGTCCAAGGTGTCATCGATACGTCGCAAGGGGTACACATCACGCTTGGTGACGCTGTTCAGTTTCCGGTAATCAACACAAAATCTCATTGTGTTGTCCTTTTTCCTGACAAGAACTACCGGGGACGCCCATGGGCTGTTGGACGGCTGAATGACATCATCCTGAAGCATCTCTTGCACCTGATTCTTTATGATCTCCCGTTCTTTCGGCGATACTCGGTATGGGTGTTGGTATACAGGTCTGGTTGCTTCATCTGTTATTATACGGTGTTTAACAACCTGCGTTCTCCGTACTCTTGAGGAAGTAGAGAAACACTCTGCAAAAGCACCTATGAGGTCTTGTATGGTTTTCGCCTCGGCTGGCGATAGGTGTGGGCTTATTGCAACTGCTGCTGTGGCCTTATTCGTAGTTTTCGCAGGAGTTGGCTCCGACTCCAGGGTACATAAGCTTGTCACTGTAGTAAAACTGTGCAGGAAGGCGATGGCAGTGTCCTTCGCGACATGCTGAAGTTCATTTCCGAAGTTTGTCAGCAATAGATCGGCAAGCCCATCGCGTAAGCGGATAATGCCCCTAGCAATGCAAATACCTTTCTTCAGCAATAGCTCGACATTGCCGTCCACTATACCCTCGGAGTCAACGAATGCTTGATTTCTGACGCGAACCAGTACACTGCTTCGTGGTGGCACAGTTACGTCTGCGTCAAGAACTCGCAAGGCAGTGTAGTCCGGTTCCTCAGGCTCCTCCATGTCAATGGCCAACTTCGTAGAGAAGGAAACGCTAGAATTCTGCAGGTCAATTATAGCACCGTTTGCGTGCAGAAAATCCATACCGAGTATAACGTCTCTCGAACAGTCCGGAAGTACTACGAATTCGGTAACGTAAGTTACACCTCGAATCAGAACTCTTGCAGTGCATATTCCTAGAGGACTAATGAGGTGACCCCCAGCTGTACGTACGTGCGGTCCGTTCCAAGGCGTCAAAACTTTCTTAAGCTGTTTTGCGAGTGTGTAGCTTACGACTGAATAATCAGCACCCGTGTCTACTAAAGCATTCGATTCATGTCCATCCACGGCAATAAGTAAGTCTGAAGAAATTTTCTGCGTACTTATCGTAGTCGTCGCTTTCTGCTTGTCGCTACTGCACTGCAACATTGACGGAGGATCTTCGCTTTGTCGAACGTCAGCGGCCTTGCCTCCCCAGGTCGCTGGCTTTAGTTTTCCGGGCGCGGGCTTTCTGAACGACGCCTTGGGGAACTTGAAAAGGGTCGTGGGCTTGGTGATCGGTAGCGGGCGGGCGCTGGTGAGTGTGACTGGTGTTGGTAACTAGCAGCTGCAAGTTGACTTCGCGACAAGTAATCTTCGATATCTATGGGTCTTTCCCCATTGCGGGGGCAAGGTGCATTGAGAGCGAATCCACGAAGGCCGACTCGCCGATATGGGCACCATCTGTACATGTGTCCGGCCTCTCCGCAATGGAAGCAGAGCGGCGTCCTGTCGGGTGTGCGCCACACATCGCTTTTCCGTGGTCTGTACTCGTGGTCTGTACTCGTGGATCTTTCTCCCTGGAAAGATGCACTGCGGGGAGCCGGTGGGCGTGCACTGAGGGCTGCGAATGATGCAGTCTGCACGGCAGGCTGACGCACAGCGTCAGCGTATGTTGGTACGCGGCGTTCCTGCAGTGGTTGCCCGAGTGAAACAGGCTGCACCCCTGGTTGCGGTTCTAACATGGCATGCCTAACTTCATCCCGAATGACGGCGGCCAGCGAAGAAACAGTCGACCCGACTTGCGGTTGCTGCAGCTTCCGAGGCTCTTCTTTAACGATAGTTCGCACCAGCTCTCTCAACGCTTCGGTGTTATTGCCCATGCCTGCCGAAAGAACGTCTACAGGGGCGCTGCTGACATCACGGTTGTAGTGGCGGGCGCGCTGCTGCAGGGCCTTCTCTATCGTCGTCGCCTCGGTGCGAAACTCCGCAACAGTACGTGCCGGGTTGCGAACCAACCCGGCAAAAGCTCCTCTTTCACGCCACGCATAAGATGGCGCACTTTCTTCTCCTCGGACATGTTTGCATCGGCACGTTTGAACAGACGGGACATGTCCTCGATGTACATGCCGACACTCTCGTTGGTGCGCTGGTTCCTGGCTGGGAGAGCATTCTCAGCCTTCTCTCGGCGATCGGCGCATGCAAACGCAGCAAGCAGATGTCGCCGAAACTCTTCCCACGACGTTAACACCGCTTCGTGATTCTCGCACCATGTCTTTGCTGAATCCCCCAACGCGAAGTACACGTGGCGACGATTCCGTGCCGGGTTCCAGCCGTTGACATCTGCGACCCTCTTGAAGTGCTCCAGCCAATCCTCGACGTCTTCGTACGGGTCGCCGTGGAACATCTCGGGCATGCGCGGCGGGTACATGACGACCTCGGGTGATGTCGCCTGGCTAGTCATCGTCGTGGCGTCAGTGGAAGACATCGTCCGTGTGGCCGTAGCAGTGGGAAGCGGTCCGAATTCAGGCGGGTCTCCCCGAAGTCGGCGGCTGGCGCGCTGGTGCACTGGAGTCACCTCTCCAGATTCCAATCGCTGAGGATCGGGGCTCCGGTCTCTGGCACCCAGGGGACTTCCAAACATACCCCGCACCTCCACCAGAATGTAACGGTATTTCGAGGAGTAAAATAGAAAAACTGGTTTATTAAGGGCGAACCTGTGCCCTGCAACTAACTATGTACACGAAGAGTTTCAAAGAACGTTCCACACGAGCGTCTCTGCGCCGAACGCATTTCTTTCTCTTCCAGTGATGGTCCGAGCCCCTGTCTCGTGCGCGTGCACGAGCGGCACACATTGCGCCATCCCACGAAACCAAGCAGGCGCGCGAGAGGTAGCAGACGCTCTTTTGACACAGTGGCTCGCTGGCTACCGTCGTAGAACACATGTTTAGGAGCAGACTTGCGGCAATATATCTACTACGATTAAGTGTTCTACGCTGTCGTATGCTTTGGAAATGTCTAACGTCACGAGAGAACCTATTTGCCTCTGTCGCCGTGCTAATTTTATTCTACTTTCTAAGTCGACGTGAGCATGCCAAATGGAACATGATGGTCGGAATCCAATTTGGCAGGGGCTAAGCAAGTCTTTGTTCTATATAAATTTAATCATACGGGCATATAGAATTCTTTCGATTAATTTAACCAAATTTGAAGTTAGAGCAATTGGTCTAATATTATCTATTGTATATCCTTCCCCAGGATTTTTAAGAATTGGGATGATTTTAGCGATTTTCCACGCAGACGGAATCCATGAAAACCGAATTGAGTAATTTACAACAGCTAAAAGGTCATTAGAAGCTTCCTTAAATAAGATTCTGATCATAGCAGATGTTACACCATCCACACCGGGAGCTGAATCTGGAAGCCGCTCCACAATTTCAGCCAATTCCAACATAGAGATTTCTGTAAAATCATCTGATGCCCTTCGTAAGCGAGAACAACTTGGCAATACGGAAGAAAATCTAATCTCTAATCCCTTTGCAACCCTTCGCAATTTCTTCTAGTGATTGTTTTATTTCATCGCTACTTAAGATTATAGAGTCAATATTAATTTGACGCGGAAGAACTTTTCTACTGCGGAGAAATCGCAACAATGCGCTCTTATTTTTATTGTTAGACAGGAAATCAAAATGCTTACAGTCGAATTCATCTTTGGCTTTAGAAACTGTATGTTTAAAGACTGCTCGAAAAAATTGATAGTCACTCCAATTTTGCGGACTCTGGTTATGTAATAATTTTTTCCAAGCAGCTTTTCTCTTTCTGAAGTCTCGGGTGCATTATTCGTTTCACCAATGGCTGTAAGAATTTCTTTTATTCAATCTAATCTCAAATTGAGCCTTTTTTTAGAGTTTTCCAAAGCGGAACAGATAATCGTGGTTTTTTGTTCTGTAGGCGCATCAGACAGAGATGAAAGGACATTTCGTAAGCATTTTTTTAAAATGTCGTAGTTTATAGAAGTTCGAACCTGGTCACTCATAAATGTTACAGGACGGGCAACTTCAAATACTATTGGAAGGTGATCACTGCTTGTCGAACACTCAACAGTCAACCATGAAGTTACGGAAAGACTCGGGCCACAGAATGTAAGATCTATTGAAGAGTAAGATCGACCTCGCACAAATGCAATAGATCCGGAGTTAACACACGTTAGACGATTGTCCAACGACCAGTTCCATAATCGGGTGCCGCACAAATCTGTTCTTAAACCCCATGAGATATGGTGAGAATTGAAATCACCTGCGATTAGAATTTCACGTCCACAAGAGTTAATAGCACTATCCAGTGTGCTAATGTCCTGTACGCCAGATGGAAAATATGCATTAACTACGATGAAGGGACAACATCCACGAAGAATTAGCTCTATCGCTAGGATTTCACACTCTGGAGTAGAAACTTGAAATGAAATTTTAGCCTTATGGCAAATTCTAGATGAAATGAGTGTAATTAATCCGCCACCTCTTGTAGGACTATCTAAACGAAATGATCTGTAGAATTTTATTTGAAAAGATTTCTCAGCATTTAGCCACGTTTCTTGTAACATAAATAAATCAGGATTAAGTTGAGAAGTTAGACAAGATAAATTTACTGAAGCAGAGTATGAAGAGCGGCAGTTCCACTGAAGCACTTTTAGCGATACTATGTTTTGGAAAGTGCAGCAGCCGAAACTGGCTTCTGTAGAACGCTTTGCTTTAGCACAGCACTGGACCGACTTTTCTTAGCTTTTGAGTGAGGACCGGGGGAAGAGTCTTTATTGATAGAAGACATGGTTCTTTTGTATGCTCGAGAATTTTGTTCCACCTCTGTCATTTCCAAATCTGTGTTAATCAGATTACCAGTTGTAGGGCCCGTGGAAGAGGAAGTCGAAGGTTCAATATCATCATTGGAAGGAATGGTATCTGAGCTTTTATGACTAGCTTGGTGCTCAGGATCAACTGTTTGCGTTGTCACAGGAGTTGGGCAGGTAGTTTGCATAAATGAGACAAATGACTAGAGATGGCCTGTGAGATACATTCACCCAGGCTCATTGCCAACCGTTCCATAGCTTTGGTAACTGCCTTTTCCACAGCGGCCTCTATAGTTGCAGTAAGTGATAGGTCCGCGGTAAGATTTTGTCTGCCTATAATCCCCGCATAGCCAGATGCCCTTTCTTTCACAATGTTTATTGCCTCCATCCTAGAGCAGCGTCGTCGGTCTATTATTTCAATTACTTGTAATTCTTGAGCCCTAACAGAACAGTAAGAATAATCGGCTGTGTGATTTCCATCACAGAGACAGCATCGCTCTTCTTGGGCACTACAATCACTTTGAGCGCGTTCTTCCCCACATGCGCAACAACGTTGTCTAGACTTACACCCTGCCATACTATGGCCGTACCGCCAGCAATTACGGCATTGAAGCGGACGCGATGCCAGGGGTTCAACTCTGAACACAAGGGGCCACACCTTTAGTTCCGATGGGCAGGAAGTTCCAGCAAAAGTTGCAATCACCGATTCTGTTGGGACCCGCTTATTGTATCGGTAAACAGCAATTACTCCAGTCCCAGGCAACCTCTCTAGTGTTTCAGCGGGAGAAAGATCAGCATCGACACCTCTGACTATTCCCTTAGTGCAGGCGAGGTGAGCAGGGGTGTAGCCACTCACCGGTAATGACGCGAAAGATGAACACTTAAGCAAATCCGCGACACAGGTCTGGTCTGGCGATCGACACATGATACCTCCGCGGCCGAACTGCCTCACTTCAGTGATGGTCTGGTATAAAGATGTAGCAGCCTGCAGAGCTTTCTGGATCGCCTGGGGGTTCGTCAGACGTATAGAGCTCCATTTGAAGGAACCAGAGCCACCGGGATGCTGCTCACAACCCTGCGGATGAACAAATCTAGAGGTAATTCATCCGTTGGAGTAGAGGCCGTCCAAGGGGAGAAACCCCCGCCGAGGGAGTTCTTGGACATTAGCCTAGGATGAAGCTGATGTTAGAGTGATACCTAAATAAATAAGATTAGTAAAGCCTAATATCACCCAAAACCTGGCCAAGAGACAGGAGCCACAGCGAACGCTTCCGAACGCCAGAGCACGCGCGGCCTCTTCTTGTTTGTTGTTGTCATTCCTTCTTCCTCGTTCAGCACGGCTACAGTGCCTAGAAGTATATTCTAGGCACTGTAACACGGCTCCGTAGAGTCACGTGACTAACCATGACGATGGCACTAGCACTTTCAATAGTACGATGCGGGAAAAATACAAGCAGTTTCGGTTCTTTTTTGAAAATTTTGATTCTAAGTCATGTCGTCATTTGACGACGCCAGGGCTGAAAGCGTTAGGCCAGTGAATACACGCAAAGTGCCTCAAGCGGCCAGTCGCGCGCCAATTTTGCGTGTATTCGCGGGTTTCGTTCACGCTGGGAAAAAACTTTTATGAAAGACATATTGAGCAACATAGAGGCATTGCGTATTCAAGGAGTACAGGAGGCATACGTGAATATCTTAGCCGGTACCAAATGTAGTTTTAGTCAGGTGAACTACTGTTTTTAACATTGCATTCTAAAAGTAACAGGTAATAAGTCTCATATATTTGCAACATGAAGCTATGTAAGAAAACTTTATTGATAGCGTGTCATTTCAGGCGCGCTTCTTGTTGGTGGAATATTGATCAGGGACAGTGAACGAAGGCAACAATATTAGAGTGAAATAAACCGGGTTTATTAACTGCGTTGAGCGAAGAATGGCCATGCACTTCTAGGTAATTAAATCAAAGGGCACATGCATATAGATATTCACAACGTATATGTAAGAGAAAAATATGAAATGTTCTAAACGCACAAATTTAAAGCGAGAATTCCCGACTGGAATAAGCGCACTTGTGCATCACGTGCATCTTCTGACTTTTAAAAGCTGCGCCATTTTGCGTCGCTCCTCTTTCGACCTGTTGACGCCTTTAATTAAAAAGTGCAACCGCGTCACAACATAGAATTTTACTATGTTAGCTTTGACTGTTTCTGCGAGCTCAATGCTACCAAGAGTCTTTTCCTTAACTCTGACGAGTGACAACACATCCAAAATGCTGTTTGCATGAAGCTGATTTGAACTGAAGCAGCCCGTGAAGACGTCCTCCAAATAGTTTACAAATTCAAAACGTGCCTTAGAGGGATAGAGCAATCCTCCCTTATCGCATGACGCTGACAACTCTGAAAACGGATGTGTTTCGCCTTCTGACGCTGGTACGAGCAGCAGCGCGCAGCACGTGTCACAGCCTGACTTTTCCACGCATTTTCTTGCGACATAGCCTGCCATGTGATAAGCAAGACGCGGATCACTGGTTTCATTTACTAAGCTAGAATGCTCGACGGGAAAGGCACTGGGTTTCTGGCTCACAGCTATTTCTAGCTCGTGAAGGTTTCCTTGTGAAATATATTCATCAAGAGTTGCTTGCAAATTTTTTGAGGGGGGTGAACTAGCGGCACTGGTATCTAGGAGCGCCGTCAGTACATTGGGCGCAACATTAGCTCCTGTCACCGGTTTTGCTAAGCTGTAAAAACATAAGCAGTTTACTGTTATTAAGAAATGCTCTGGAGTTGGGTGGTCTGCAACCAGATGACTGGCGCACAATGCCAAATAAGTTCTCAATGGGATCTTGACTTAAATGCGCTGTCATCAAGTATCGGAACTGGAGTTCCTTGGTCAAATATTCGAGCAAGGCGAGTACACTGGAAAGCGTGACTCTGAACCCCGCAGCCGTCGATTTGCTGAGAAATCCGACGCCGCCACCAGTGAGCTGTTCCCACTTGTCGATGTATTCTAGGAAGCTTGACAGTTGAGCGACGCCGGTAGAATTTGGCCACAATGCTTCAGCCTTGAAGCGAGACGTCATCACTTTGATCAGTTGATTGATCATTCTGCGATAATAAGAAAATGCAATCGAAAAAATTATCAACAGGGAGTTAATGGATCTATTATACCGTTACGAACGCTTTGGTGCTGATTTGTTTTTCTATCGAAAATAGGGAGTGGAATTGCGCAGCGATGACAAGTCAGTCCAATGATGGCTTTACTGTCACATACTGGCACAGACAGGCGCACGACCTTTCCAGCTCGTTCTAGGCTCAAATACACAAAGACGAAATGCGAGTGTTAACAATAGCAAATAATGCGGGCGTCGCAGTATCATGAGGTATAGCCACAAATAGGAGCTTCTGCGTCTCGACTAAAAGCCCAAGACTATTCTAATGCACCTATAGTATAGACGGCGAGTAATGAAGGCGCGCACATGAGGCGTGTGCAGTGGCGCAAAGCACCACGCTGGGCGCCGGGAGCAAAGCCGTGAACGCACAGTCATTATACCTCCTGGATTAGGTGACTCAATTGATTAATTTATAATTACAGAAATTATGACAGCACAAAAGAATGAGGATATCGCACCGAATGCCCAATTGAATACAGCTTAACTGGCCATCTTGTTACGCATGCTGTTTTAGGTGTCTCTTTTTTTTTTCTTTCTTGAGTCCTTGCATGGTGCAGTTCTATTTCGCAGCACTGAAAGCATGTATTTACCGAAGTTTCTCTTCTATACATGAAGAATGACTCTGTACCATCCAGCGACCCCTTTCCGTAACTTGTCTCGATGAGATCCTTGTAATGATGGAGGCCACGCAAGACGTAATCGCCGAACAACTGAAATGCAAGGGAGACTCTCATCTTCTCAAAAGAATTTGGTTCAAGGTGGCTGGTGGTCAACCCAGGCATTGCTTTCAGTGTGATATTGTCTTTGTCGTAGTTGTAAGCTTCACGGACAAAATACGTGGACACCTGCGAAATAAAAGAGACGCTATAATGATAGGCCAACGTAACATAGCAGTATCAAAACTAACCAAAGCATAGAGAAGAAAATCTTACCATCCCGCCTGGTGTGTTGAAGCCGCCTTTCAGCAATGAGTTGCGGAGGCATTTCAGGAGGTGTGGGAAGTCCGACAAAAAATGTAGGCTTCTTTTTGAATCTGCAGGATGCTTCACCTTGCACGTGACATTATACGCAGTTCTTTGAATGCCCATTATTGTCCACATTCGACGGCTCCACAAGAGAGAGAGAGAGAACTAACTTTATTTAGGAAAAATAGGGTTAAGGGGGTCGGAGGGTGGGTCCTTAGTCCAGGACTCCAGTGGCCACCACCACACGCCGTGCCTCGTCGAGGAGGCTCAATTGAGTCTCCTGGTCAATCCGGGCGAGGATGGCTTCCCAAGGCACCCTAAAGGAATTTTGTGCTAAACGGGGTGAATTTGAATTTTGGGCTCGTGATTGGCACTCCCATGTCACATGGGGCAAGGATGGCCTCCCCCCACACCAGGGGCATTGACTGGCATATCTGGTTGGCCAGATGGCATGTCATTGCCCCAGATGTGGGTAGGTGTTTGTCTGGATTTTTCTGTATAGCCGAACCTCCTCCACTGTTAATTGTGGGTTTGGCGCGGCGAATTCTTGGCGAGAACGACGTTGATGTTCTAAGACATCGCATGCTAGTATTTGATTGTTATTTCCGATTAGGGTGTCATTCCTTGCTCGGATTGAAGTCTCGCGAGCAAGAGCGTCTTCCTCTGTGTTACCAGTGACTCCAACATGCCCCGGACACCATAAAATGTGATGTTCTTGTCTTAGTCGATCACCCAAGATGTTAAGGGCGATCGCAGGGATTCTTCCGTGGAGGAAGAGTCGGCAGGCCGCCTGGGAGTCCGTAAGGATGTAGGCGGGCCTGTCTTCTCCCTCCCGTGTCTTTATTGCCAGGGCCACTGCAGCCGCCTCCGCTGTGCTGGTGCAGGCTGTGCGGACTGAAGCTGTTGTTATGGTTCTTGGAATACCGGAGGGTCCCTAAGCAACCACGATAACGTATCCCTTAATGTTCCGTGCTGCGTCTGTGTATATTGTGTCGGGGTTATTGCCGAATCGTTTTTCTAATTGTTTGGCTCGGGCATTACGCCTGCCTGAATGATATTTTGGGTTCATTTTTTGGGGGATGGGGGAAATCTTTAGTTTTTCTCGCATCTCCCTCGATATGTCCACTAGTTCGCTGCTGCGGTATTGTGGGTTGATCGGGTATCTCAGCTCTTCTAGGACCCTCCTGCCCGCCTGTGACATATTAAGGCGTTCTCGTTGTGTGACCATTGTCATTGCTTTGAGTTCTTCAAATGTGTTGTACACCCCAAGAGCCTCGAGTCTCTCCGTGGATGTCCCCAGTGGTAGACCCAGGGCGGCCTTATACGCCATGCATATTAGGATGTCTGCCTGCTCTGTCTCTTTACGGTTAAGCTCGTGATACGGGAAGCTGTAGGTAATTCTGCTTATTGCAAAAGCTTGAACTAGTCTTAATGCGTCTGTTTCGCTTAGTCCTCTCCCGTTCCGCGTAATTCTTCCTATGATTCGCGTGATTTGTTTTACTGAATTTTTTAGAGTGTTTAGGGTATGGTCTGCTCTAGTATTGTGTTGTATCCACAGCCCTTACATACTCACTTTTTGGGATTCTTTAAGTGTCGAGTCTCCAAGCTTCAGTTCAGCCTTTTTCAGTTTTGTTGTAATATTTTCCGTGCGCCGCAATGCATTCCGATTTTTCAGGAGCACATTTCATTCCTTTCTCCGTGGCGAAATCGTGCACTATGTTTATGGCGTTTTGAAGAACTTCTTCTTTTGTTCCGATTGAGCGTTTTGTCGCCCAAAAAGTAATGTCATCCACATAAAGGGCAAAAATGCAGATTTGGACACTTTTCCAGCCTATGGGCTAGATTATTCATCCCCAAGTTGAACTAGTAGGGGTGAGAGAATGGCACCTTGTGGTGTGCCCCTATTTGGCATATTAAAAGCGCCGGATCGGGTTTCTCCTATGCCGATAGTAGAAGTTCTATTCCCCAAGAAAGATTTGATATAATTGTAAGTCTTTTCACCGCACCTGGTTTTCTCAAGTTCTTTCAATATTAGTTCGTGCGCGATGGTATCGAATGCGCTTTTGAGGTCTATGACCGCTAGTAAATGTTCACTACCTGTTGGAATGTGGCTCAGTACCTCTTCCTTCAGCCTTAGGAATACATCTTGTGTCGATAAGTGTGGCCTGAAGCCATACATATAGTTTGACAAGAGGTTATTGTCTTCTATATAGTTTCTAAGTCTTGTGTGGATGACTCGCTCAAAAAGTTTTCCCAGGCAAGACGTGAGTGAGATTGGCCTGAGGTTTTGTATGTTACGAGCCTTGCCGGGTTTAGGTATCACAATTATTTCTGCCTCTTTCCACTGTTCTGGAATTTTCCCGGTTGGCCATACCTCTGTGTTAAAGTATTCAGTTAGTTTCTTAATTTGTTCATGATTTATGTTCCGTAGCATTGCATTAGTTAACCGATCCTTTCCAGGCGCTGTATTTTTCTTAGCTGCCTGGGTTGCTGCGAAAAGCTCTGCTTCCGTTATGGGGGCATCCAAAATTTCGTTCGGGGGCCCATCGTATGCTTTCGAGTAGGACTGAATAATTGGTTCCCCTATGTACCTTTCTTTCAGTTTGGCTATGAGTTCGCCTTCTGTGCCCTGGAATTCTCCCACTATGGTTGCAAGGGCGCGTGACGATTCTGATTTTGTTGCTGCTGGGTCTAACATACTTCTAAATATGTTCCAGGTTTTCTTTGTGCCGAGGTTTCCCCTTAGGGTATCACTGAGCTGCAGCCAATTTTCTGTTTCTAGTTTATGCGCGTAATCATTTGCTTCTTGTGCAATTACCTCTATTCTTGCTCTGAGTTTTCTGTTAAGCCTTTGACGCATCCACTGTGTTTTGTGAGGCCTCTTCGGCAGTCCCATAAGTGTAATAAATGTGGGTCTACAGCGGGGTGTTCCACTGTCAGAGTGATGCTCTTGGAGTTAGTCGAGTCTGCTGTTCGCACTTCTTCCGACCACTGGTTGGTATCTTCTATCTGCCTTTCTGCAAAGAGATACTTTCTAAATTTTCCCCAATCGGTTATGTTGGCTGTTCCAAGCTGTCTACGGATTTTTGGTAACGAGGTTGATAGACTGACAATATAATGGTCACTGCCTAGTGTTTTATCTAGGTTCTTCCAAGACGCTGCCTCTATGTTTTTGGTAAACGTCAGATCGGGGTAAGTGTCTAAACTCACACTGTTCCCCAGTCTAGTAGGCGCTAGAGGCAGCGTTTCTAGTTTTAGGTCGAACTTGTCCGCGACCTGCACCAGCCTGGTGCTCTTTGCAGAATCCCTTACATATCCCCAGTGCGAGTGGAGTGCATTGAAGTCACCGGCAACAATTAATTTGTCTGTGTGATTCATTTTACCAATTGTTAATTAAATGATGTTCGCACAATCTGTGCCTTTTTCTTTGGGGGGAGGGGGGGCTGTGTACATTAACAATGAAAAATTTAGGTTTCTCCCTCTTTTTATGCTCCGCTGCGGGCCGTAACCTTTGGCAAGACTCCCATGATCTCGGCTTCAATCTTATCACAGACCCGACGTTCCCCACATGCCTCGGCACCTCCACTGCGCGAGACACGACGCCCGACCTCACGTTCACCAAAAATGTAGTGAACGCTCAATGGCGCAATACTGAATACGACCTCGGCAGCGATCATTCGATCATTGAAATTACTCTCCCGCACCTCACAGCTGTATCTACGAGAACGAGGGAGTTCGCGTGGGTGGACTGGGACGCCTTCCGCAAACATCGCACAGCAGAAACGACAGACACCCCGATCACCGATATAGAATCTTGGTCACGCGACCTTTTATCAGATACCCAATTGGCTACTCGCACTATCAAAACCGACGCCCCGACTGAACGTACGGATAGTCGGCTTGCCCACCTCATTGAAGCCAAAACGTCCATCCTCTCTCAGTGGAAGGGTCAACGACTCAACAAACGACTCAGGAAAAAGGTTGCACTACTTAACGAGAATATAAAAGAACACTGCCGAGTCCTTAATCAACAGCAATGGGCGGAGCTTTGCAATTCTCTAGACGGGCCACTCCACCACTCCCGCTCGTGGAAAATCCTAAATCATCTTCTTGAAAATACCAGCACCCGTTCACAACAGCAGGATCGTCTTACCAAACTCCTATTCACAGAAACCAAGGCGCACGGCCAGGACCACGTCACAAATACCTTATGCCAAAAGTACATCCCCTCCGGGTCAGCAAAGCCTCACGGCCCGTACACGGGGTCCTCGAACTCAGCCCTCGATGAGGACTTCAGCGTGGCCGAGGTACACGCTGCTCTGCGCAAATTGAACAGCCGTTCAGCCCCAGGTCCGGACGGCGTCACCAACAAAGCTCTGAGAAACCTAGACGACCCCTCGGTGGAACAGCTCACCGAGTACATAAACGACTGCTGGCGCCAAGGGTCCATTCCCCCATCATGGAAAACGGCCAAGGTAATTCTAATTCCAAAACCTGCCAAGCCATCTAGCCTTGCCAATATCCGCCCCATCTGGTTAACCTCGTGCGTCGGCAAGGCTATGGAGCATGCACTCCTTACCCGCGTAAACTTTCACCTCGAAGATACGTCCGCATACCCGTACTCAATCATTGGCTTTAGAGCTCATCTCTCAGCCCAGGACGTCATGCTCCAACTCAAGCATCAAATCCTCGACGATAAATCCCGACACACGAAGGCGATCTTGGGCCTCGATATCGAGCGCGCCTTCGATAGTGTCGCGCACTCTACTATCCTCGAACTCACCTCCCTACTAAACCTCGGCGAGCGCACCTACAACTACGTATGAGACTTTCTATCCAACTGAAGGGCGTTCCTTTCGGTTGGAGATATTCAATCGGAGAAATTCACTCTCGGATGCGCGGGAACCCCACAAGGCTCTGTCATTTCCCCAATTTGGTCATGCTCGGATTAGCACAGGAACTACAGAAGCTCGACGGCATAGAACACACCATCTATGCCGACGACATTACCATCTGAACCACTACGGGCAGCGATGGACAAATTGAAACCGCTCTGTAAGACGCCATCGATGCCGTCGAAAATTATCTCGAAGGCACGGGACTCCGATGTTCCCCCGACAAGTCAGAGCTCCTCTTATACCGCCCCACGCTCCGTGGACGCCCACCACTACGATCTACGCATAAACGCCGCTACGAGGAAATCCAACTCCACATGAGGGATCGTGGAACCATACCCGTGGTCTCCCTCTATCCGGGTTCTCGGCATGACCATCGAAGCCAACGGCGCAAATTCAACGGCTATATCCAAGATCCTCCGACAGACGGCCAATACATCGCGGCTGCTGAAACGGGTGACCAACCGGCGACAGGGCATGAAGGAAGATCATCTGTCACATCACATACGCTACCGCCTTCCATAATTGGTACAAAGCAGAAAAGACTAAATTGGACATCATTATACGCGTCAGGCATACGGTCAGGCAAGGAGACACAATCTCTCCAATGCTATTCACTGCATGCTTAGAAGAAGTATTCAAGCTCTTAGACTGGGAAGGATTAGGAGTGAGGATCGACGGCGACTATCTCAGCAACCTTCGGTTTGCAGATGACATCGTCCTATTGAGCAACAATGGAGAGGAATTACAACAAATGATTGAGGACCTTCATCGAGAAAGTGCAAGAATTGGGTTGAAGATGAATATGCAGAATACAAAGATAATGTTCAATAGCCTGGCAAGGAAACAAGAATTCAGGATCGCCAGTCAGCCTCTAGAGTCTGTAAACGAATATGTTTATCTAGGTCAATTACTCACAGGGGACCCTGATCATGAGAAAGAAATTTACAGAAGAATAAAATTGGGTTGGAGTGCATACGGCAGGCATTGCCAAATCCTGACTGGGAGCTTACCACTGTCGTTGAAAAGAAAAGTGTACAATCATTGCATTCTACCGGTGCTAACATATGGGGCAGAAACTTGGAGGTTAACAAAGAAGCTGGAGAACAAATTAAGGACCGCACAAAGAGCGATGGAACGAAAAATCTTAGGAGTAACGTTAAGAGACAGGAAGAGAGCGGTGTGGATCAGAGAACAAACGGGGGTAGACGATATTCTAGCTGACATTAAGCGGAAGAAATGCAGCTGGGCAGGCCATGCATGTAATGCGTAGGATGGATAACCGGTGGACCATTAGGGTTACAGAATGGATACCAAGAGAAGGGAAGCGCAGTCGAGGACGGCAGAAAGTCAGGTGGGATGATGAGGTTAGGAAATTCGCAGGCGCAAGTTAGAATACGCTAGCGCAAGACAGGGTTAATTGGAGATCGCAGGGAGAGGCCTTCGTCCTGCAGTGGACATAAATATAGGCTGATGATGATAATGCTGTAAAATTCATCAATGTTGCCCGCTATGTTGTTATGGACTAGAAATCCTACCCCGGATTTTCTCTCTTTTGGGGAAGACCTCTGTAGCAGAGGACGTGGCCGTTAGTCAGCGCTGTGTAAGCTTCACCAGTTCTTCTAACCTCACTAGAGGCCAATAATATCCCAGGCAATGCCTGATAATTCCTCAAATAGTCCTGCTAAGCTAGCCTCACTCGAGAGGGTGCGCGTGTTGAGCGTTTCCAGGTTCACTTTCCATTGGCGGCCTGTCCGGACCCAGAGATTCTTAGCAACCTCTGCCACGTCGCAGGTCTGACCGCCGCCTTGGTCAGGTGCTCCGCAGCCACTGGGGACTGAGGGCCATGGGTTAATTGTCGGAGTCATCAGGGAGGTAGTGGCCGAATACTGCACCAGGGAGGCCAATTCCTGTTCTGGTGAGGGAGTGACTTTGTTGAAGCTTAGTGGGCCTGCCTAGTTTGGTTGCACTTGAACTAGTATAGCCCTACTAGCTCTCGGTAATATGTATTTTTTTCTTTGCCGGTGTCAGGCACCACTCCATGCCTGAAAATGTAGTGGAATGGAGCAGGATTCGAACTTACGACCTTCAGATCTGAGGTCGGGTGTTCTACCTCTACTCCACGCCGTGGTGGCGTGGTCGTAAGTTCGAATCCTGCTCCATTCCACTACATTTTCAGGCATGGAGTGGTGCCTGACACCGGCAAAGAAAAAAAAAACATATTGCCGAGAGCTACTATTTCATTATTATAAAAATGACTTGTCTTAACGTTTTACTTTCCTTTTTGTTACGACCTTGACGTGGCGACGGCGACGCCACCAGTTTCTTTTTAATTCTTTTTATTTTTTAACGCTACCTATCATCCTATCACTATTATAACGATTACGTGTGTTATCAGACGAATGATGTATTTATTTTGCCGATATAAGGCGTCAAGGGGCGGACAGATTTTGCTGGGGTACTCGCCAAAGAATGCGTGCCTGCGCACTGATATCGTTATTATTCGCCTATGTACACTGATGTTGAAAGCGGCAGCATAAAGGATGAATGAATTACTTGACAAACGCCTAAATATTAACACGTCCTTGCATCCTGCTCGCTCACATAATCGTTATACTCTTGAGAAAATTGTCGGTATATTATTATTAAAATATTGGTGATTCCGCGTTAACATTCGACTGCCAAATTAAACATATTATTAATACCACTGCTTAGCACATGCGACGTTATCTGCCCCCCTTTTCTCACAGGAAAATGTATTGGTCACAATGTAAAGATGGCACTTCAATAAATTACAACGTACGAAAATTTGCCGATCGCTTGAAGCTTACCCTCTGTTGCTGTAATCCCTGTGCATTCCTTGTTGTGGAAAGCACCGCCAACCAGGGTAATTTTGCTTCGAAGGGCGTTCGTCAAATCTTCTGTCCTGATTGCAGTGGAGGACATTGCACCAGGGCATTTCAGTAGTTTAGAAGCGCAATATAATGCTCTCTCCGCTTCTGAAACCGTCCTTACAGTTCCTTCAGCTACCTTTCTCCCGATCAGAAATGTCTTGAATAAAGCTTCTTGAGCCTCGCTGACAGAGAAAATCACTGACCTCTCAGAGGTGACAGTGCCAGATGAGTGTTGTATTTCGCACGCCTTCGAATGATGGCCTTCGAATGATGGAAATCTATGTTTAGACCAATATTCTGATGGCGTGATTAAGTTGTGCACGTTTTTGCACTCAAGGTTTGGCGACATATCTTCGATCACCTCCGGCAAGTCCGCGCTGGTGCATGGGTCCTGATCATCCTGATCACCGTTCTTCTTTTTGCTGGCAACTTCACTTTCCGCGGACGCCTCTCGTTTTGTAGGTTCACGTCTAGATGGTACCTTCGTGGTCAGGTACTTCGGAACATTGGGAAGTATTGTCGGCACTGCGTCATTCCTCAGCATCGGAACACACCGTGGAATCCTCACCTCTTTGCCGTCCACAATATGCACGTGGTCACGGAGAATATACCGCTGATCGAAGTGCAGCTCACACACGGAACAGTTCTCGTCAAGGGGCTTCTCCATTCGATGAAGATTTTTCTCCCAGACTTTCCCGCGTTCTTCATCTTTAGGCACGCTAAACAAAGACAGTTTCGTTGCAGTTTTGACACCGGCATAACCAGTACGACATCCAGGAGCGTAGCAGTGCCGCTGCCTGCCTTTCGGCATGGTGGTGCCGTTAAATCTGCAGCATCTACCGGAAACTGCAGAGATGCTTGCGCCTTTGCGGGAGGAGGAGCATGGAGCAATCAACAGGCGGATCTGGCCTTGCAAAAGGCATGCCGATAATTGCTGCGCCCAAGCGTCTCCTTTTACCGGACGCAGACAAACATGCATGTGAACACCTCTTCTGTTCTTTTCCCATCGATCGCTCTTTCGGGGGAGACTGCTAACCGGAAACACGGTGTACAGATTGAATTTGAGACTTTGTACCGCTAGTATATTGCTAAGCTACCCTAACTAGGCGCACGACAAAGCGAACAAGGTCTAACAGTGACACGAAACGAAGGTACGTAAGGAGCGTGCAAACATTCGGCATTTCGAATAAAACAACGCGCGCGCAGCTTAACGTTTTTTAAGATCGAGCCGGGTGTACGCGCGTGAATGGCTCCAGAGGGCTCATATTCTCAATACCACCTGCCTGGGAAGCTTTCTGCGGAGAGCGTTGGGGCCCCGTGCAAAGGACCGAGCTCAGTGGAGCTGATGTGTTGTGTGCCGCGCCAATCCAGAGAAGAGGCCCACTCAGCCGCTTATAATATACAAGCTGGTCGGTCGACATACAGTTGGGAACGGCATTGCATTTCTGTATGAAATATAGGATAAGCGTAACAACGTTTTTTGGACTCACTAATTTAATGTGTTTACACGGCGAGAAAAAAACCGAAGGACAAAGCTAACGGCCCCCCCCCCCCCCCGTCCTTTTTTTTTTTTTTGAAGTATCGACTGGGGAAAAAATTCCACGTACGCCTTACGGCCAAAGATTAGCATATAAAATGACTAAAACCGTTTTCGGCGCTCGAGGTCTGACCACAGTAAATGACCCCGTACCAATTACTCCGCATTCCATTACGCGAGGAAGGCAGAAACTTGAATGGAATGTTGTGCTGCAGTTTTTTTTTTCTCTAGCAATACTTCCCGTATATCTGAGTACAAGGCGCCGGATGGGGCAGGTATGTTCAATATGTTTGAAGCGGCAAGCAGGAAGGTTAATATGTGTCTTCGTCTGCGTGTCGCAAGGAATACTGATGGCAAACGATATGCGCACCAATACCCCGGAGAGATACATGCTGCTTGAAGAGCGAGAAAAATATTTGTTCTCCAAAGGGAACCATACAATAACATAAGTAGAATGAAAGCCTACACTGCGACCGCAATGCACGCGCAATCACCGAGCGGCATTAAAGAAATAAAATCAAATAAATAAATAAAATTATTCTTAAGGCATAAATGCATGTCATATGCAATTATGAACACCATTTGAGTGGTCTGAACGAAATTACCAGCGCGCGAAGCAGTACGAATGACCCTGCCGAGCTGTATCGCCAGCAGTTTCCAACGGCGCGACCTTGATGCGGCCCAATCCACTGCGATCGCAGCGCCGCCACAGTATTTTTCCACGTCGGGCGCCTCACGGGAAAGCATGCGCCGCCCCAGCCGCTCGTCCCACTCGACCATATTCTAGTACACTCTACTTGCCACTCAATCTCCCACGCGAAAGCAAGAAACGGGAAGAGGGGAGGAGGGGGGGGGGCAGCTTCTCCTCTGCCAACAACTTCTCTGACCGGCGGTCGCCCGCACCGTCTCTTATCTCCATACGGCTCTGACCTTTGTATGGGCTGTGCATTTGCCGCTCAGTTTCCGTTGAAGCGATAAACCGCGCGAACTTGCGCTTGCTGCCAGCGTTTTGACAGTCGTTGGCTGCGGTCATTCAGTGTGATCTACACATGTTTGCTTGTTCGCGCTGACACCACCATTGTTAATTCATTTAGTAAGCCAATGTGTCCAAGTTTATGCAGCCGATAAAACTACTATCCCCACTCCGAATAGCGCTCTACTAATTTGCTATCGCAATCGATGCTTCGCATTTCGGGTGAAACTGCGACATTTTTTTTGCATTATTTTGTAAATCTCCTTTCTAATTGTTATTTCAAACTACCCGGTTCTTGGCCAATCCCCCAGAGTAGGTAACTTCAAGGCTCTACATCTACATCCACAACCTTGTTTCGGTGCGCGATCGGCTGTGTTACCTCTCGGTGCTTTATCGTGCTAGTCGCGAACGCTTACTTCCAAAGTGCTTCGTGACATTTGGTGGAAGGTGCTGGGTCTTTTGCAAAGCTGGAACTCCGAAGCCGGACGATCCCTGTCACATCTACCTTGCCTGAGGAGACTAGTCCTCCCAATCCACCCCAGGCACCGCCTCCGGTCGTCTGAACTGGCGCGCCACGCCAACGGGATCCTCCCATATTCAATGGCACTGACGATCATGACGTAGAGGACTGGCTGTCACTGTACAACCGAGTGAGTGCCCACAACAAATCGACTGAAGCTGACAAGCTTGGTTACGTCTCATTCTACCTTTCCGGGATCACCCATCTTTGGTTCCGAAACCATAAGGCTGACATTACCACCTGGACTGCTTTCCGAACGACACTTCAAGAGGTCTTCGGTCGCCCTGCTGTGCGCAAACTTTGAGCTGAACAACAGCTTCGCTGTTGTTCAGCTTCGCCCAACAGCTTCGCCCAACGAAAGGGCGAAAGCTTTACCAGCTACATTGAAGATGTAGTTGGTATTTTGTGGCGTATCAACCCAGATATGACCGAAGATGACAAGATCAAGAACATCTTGAAAGGCATAGAAGATGACGCCTTCGAAATGCCCTTGGCAAAGAATCCTCAGACGGTCAACGTCTTCATAACGCTTTGCCAGAGCTATGAAGAGCTACGCAAACAACAGCTTTCTACCCGCCGAGCTCTTGCCCCGGACGTCGCGCTTTTAGCTCTGAGTGATGGTGTCGGTGCTACTTGCCGTTCAGAGATCTTCGACCAAATCAAGCAATTTGTACGAGAAGTGGCACGCCAATTCTTTTTTCTGCCAGCCAGTCAAGCGTCAGAGTCACCCTTGTCTCCCGATCTCCGTCAGGTGATACAGGAACAAGTCACTACCGCCGTGCCACTTGCTCATCAACCGCCTCCTACGCCTGTTCCACTTACGTACGCTGCCGTTGTCGCGAATCCAAGGCTCCCGTCTGCAGCTATACAATCCAGACCTACCAGCGCCTTTCCCTCACCTCCGCACTTAGCTGCAACATATGCCCCTACAAGCAGCTATTGCGCGCGACAGCAGCCCGTGCGCCCACCTCGCCAATATCTCCATCACTCTCAGCTGGCTGCTCTCCATCCATGGCGCACCCATGACAACCGCCCTATCTGTTATTCGTGCGGCCTGCCTGGGTATGTAGCACGGTTTTACCGCCAGCGCGGATGGTATCCTTCGGATTCTCCGAGGGCACAAAGCAGCGGTTTCGACTCTCCGTTCCGTTCCGCTCCTGCCGCTCAGCACTGCGAAGCCTCACCTCCTGCTTCCCGAACCTTCAAAACCCGTTGGTCTCCTTCGCCTCGTCGGCGTTCTCTGTCACCGCTTGTCCGTCGCCCTGAAGCTATCCGAGAGGAAAACTAACGAACGCAGTTCCGGAGGCAAGAACTGCGATCTCAACAATCTCCTCAAGACCTCATTTATTTCCTGCGAACGTCCTTGAAGTTTATGCAGAAGATATTGCCGTTCATGCGCTTGTAGACACGGGAGCAGCAATATCAGTGATTTCGGACCAGCTTCGTCTTGAACTTAGAAAAGTCGCGACGTCCTATTCTGCCGTTTCTTTACGTACGTACAGCAAGTGCTGCGCCGATTGAAGCCCTAGGGATGTGTACCGTGCGTGTTATAAGTGGCACTTTATACCTTGTTGAGTTCGTTATTCTGCCTCGCTGCTGCCATGCCATGATTTTAGGATGGGACTTTGTCATCTCATCATGCCGTTATTGATTGTGCCCGTTCGGAACTCGCTCTGTCGCCATTCGGCCACAACGTTTTTGAAGATACTGACGTGTGTTCGTCACCGCCGACACCGAGATTCCTCCATACTCTGCCGCACTTATACCCGTTTCCTAGGTCGGGTTTTCCGACTCCACAGTTCTTTTCACGCCGTCTAAACTTGTTGCTCGCCGTCATCCCTTCTTGCTTCCTTTAGCCCTTCTTGCCATTCGACAAGGTTCCAGCGCACTTTATGTCTCGAACCTGTTTCTTGCCCTGCTAGCCTGATGCTGACGAAATCGAACCACGCTTCCGTTATGATGTGCCTGACGACCCGGCTTCGCCTCAGGTTGATGCTATGGCCCTTCAAGTTTCTCCTTCGACGCCGCCGTGAGACCCAACATTTTCCAGGTGTGTTGATCCCAACCTCAGTCCCGGTCAGCACGCCTAAAGTCCCTAGATATTTTTTTGCTTTCTTTAAGTAACGACAAGCTTTGAAGTAGCGCCGACGAATCTCATTGGGCGGCGCTCATTCCAGCAGCCATGTTCTTCCTAACGCTGTTCACCCGCATTCACTTGCACGCTGCTGCGAGCAGCGTAAATAGCAGCGGTCGTTGACGGTCACATGCTATCTAGGAAGATAATGGTGGCCGACGGAGCACATGTCGCTACTTAAAAAAGAACAGGGAATCTAGGGACTTTAAGCACGCCCAGATCGTCAATCTCCTTGACCGCCCTCGCACGTCATTCGACCTACAACAATCTCGCTTAGGCCGTACATCCACTGTTGTCCACCACATCGACACCGGCTACCATGCGCCCTTACGCCACAGGCCGTATCTTTTATCCGCCACTGAGCGTAGCGTCATCGCTGAGCACGTTGGAGACATGCTCCAACGCGGTGTCATAAAACCTTCGCACGGTCCCTGGGCCTCTCCTGTAGTGCTGGTCTAAAAGAAAGATGGCACAATTTGCTTTTGCGTGGACTACCGGCGCTTCAATAAGATCACCAGCAAGGACGTTTATCCACTACCTTGTATTGACGACACGCTAGACTGCCTCCAAGACGCTTCTTCTATTCTTTAGACTTACGATCCGGGTACTGGCAAGTGCCAGTGGCTGAGTCAGACCGTCCAAAAACGGCCTTCATCACACCTACGGTTTATTTGAATTCACCGTGATGCCATTTGGCCTGTGTAACGCGCCTGCCACATTTGAAAGAACGATGGACATTATCTTGCATGGCCTCAAATGGCAGATATGTCTGTGTTATCTGGAAGACATCGTTATCTTTTCACCGGACTTCCCTTCCCACTTATTTCGACTTGAATGCGTCCTCAAATGCATCGCCGATGCTGGCCTCCAGCTTAACTTGAAGAAGTGCCGCTTCGCCGCCCGGCAGCTGGTCATCCTCGGCCATGTCGTGTCGAAAGATGGTGCACTCCCTGATCCGGGAAACTACAAGCTGTTGCCCAGTTCCCACAACCACAGACCTTGAAAAAACTGCGCAGCTTCATTGGGTTAGCGTCATACTTCCGCCGTTTCATCCGCAATTTAGCCAGCATCATAGCACCTATAACGCAGCTTCTTCGTGGTGGCCACAACTTTCGACCTGGTCACCGGATTGCGATGCCGCATTCACAACGCTGCGTCGTCTCGTGACGTCTCCGCCAATCCTGTGCCATTTCGAACCAAGGGCTCCAACTGAAATCCACACGGATGCCAGTGGCGTCAGCCTTGATGCCGTTCTCGCTCAGAGAAAGGCTGGCTTCGATGAGTACGTCATCGCCTTCGCCAGTCGTGCACTCACTAAACCTGAATCGAACTATTCAGTAACAGAAAAAGAATGTCTCGCTATAATTTGGGCCATAACCAAATTCCGTCCGTATCTCTATGGCCGCCCATTTGACGTGATAACTGATCACCATTCGCTGTGCTGGCTGTCATCCTTAAAAGAATCATCCGGTCGTCTGGCTCGATGGGCGCTTCGACTGCAGGAGTATTCGAGTGCTGTACCGTTCTGGCCGAAAACACTCGGATGGGGATGCCTTGTCTCGTTCGCCACTAACAGACGAGGTTGGCTCCCCGAAGGCCTCATTGTCCGATTCTTCGCTTGCTGCCACGGACATTCTTTGGGAGCAGCAGGAAGGCCCATGGATTGAGTCCATGCTGAGTTTATTATCCACCCCATCGCCACCAACTACCAATCGCGCAATACGTCACTAAGCACACCACTTCTCCATTCGCGGCGAGCTCTTGTACCATCGTAACTACCTCCCGAACGGCCGCAAATGGTTGCTTGTCATGCCTCGGCATCTACGTTCGGATATTTGTGCAGTGATTCACGACGACCCCCAGTGCGCGCATGCAGGAGTACTGAAGGCATACGAGCGTCTACGCGTTCGTTACTACTGGCGGGAGATGTATCGATTCATCCGTCATTATGTCCGCTCTTGTCTCGTTTGCCAACGCCGCCAAGTCCCTCCTCGTCGTTCAACCGCTCCATTGCAGCCTTTGCCTTGCCCAGCACGTGCTTTTGATCGAGTCGGCATCGACATTTATGGACCTCTGCCAATCACATCAGACGGCAACCGCTGGGTAATCGTGGCCATCGACCATCTTACGCGCTATGCGAAAACTTCCCCTTTGCCCAGCGCTTCTGCACGTGACGTCGCCTGGTTTCTCCTGCGCCGCATCATCCTTCGTCACGGAGCTCACAGGGAATTACTCAGTGACAGAGGCCGCGTCTTCCTCTCCGACGTCATCGAGGCTCTCCTCAAATAATGCCGCATCATTCATCGCACCACTACTGGATACCATCCGCAGACCAATGGCATGACCGAGCGCTTTAATCGCACTCTTGGTGACATGCTGGCCATGTACGTTGCATCCGACCAAAGCAAATGGGACCATGTTCTACCATTTCTGACCTACGCTTACAATACCGCCACGCAGACTACCACGGGATTTTCGCCCTTCTTTCTACTGTACGGACGCGAACCTTTCTCCACAATGGATACTATCCTTCCGTACCGCCCTGACACCGCGGAAACCACTACCTTATCTGAAGCTGCTGCACACGCACAAGAGTGTCGCAAGCTATCCCGTATCTTTACGTCAGAAGACCAGCAACGCCAGAAGCACCTTCGCGAAACTTCCCCTCCTCCTGCATCCTATGCTCCTGGCTCGCTAGCGTGGCTTTGGGTTCCAGCCCCTACCCCTGGACTGTCACCGAAACTCGCGTCGAAGTACCAGGGCCCATACCGCGTGATCAACCAATCGTCTCCAGTCAACTATATCGTGGAACCCCTCGAGCTACCTTTGGATCTTCGCCGTCGAGCACGCGACATTGTGCATGTCCAGCGTCTCAAGCCGTACTATGATCCGCCCGTGTTGTCGTACCCATAGGTCACCGGGACGGCTTCCTTTTCCGCGGGGGAGATAACTGTACTGTAAAATAAGGAGCAGTGGGGCTGTCGCTATAAGAGGGAGAACGACGACGAGGGAGATAAACCTTGTTTCGGTGCTCGATCTCGATCGGCTGTGTTACCTCTCGCTTCTCTATCGTGCTAGTCGCGAACGCTTATATATATATATTCTAAAGGTGTTTATTTGGAAGAGCTCGGAGCAGCGCAACGTCGACGGGCAGGGCAGTTACAGCTTCAAAGCACGAGAGCCGTTGCTGAGCGAGAGTGCTCGACCCACTAGCGTTTAGATCCAATCGCGCTGAACCCACTAGTGTCGGTCTTCGCTACAATGACCCCCGGGAGCGATAAGGGAGCCGTCCGGCGACCTAACAGCTCGTCACGATGAGCGGGTCGAAGTAACGCTTTAGACGGTCGACATGGACAATGTCTCGTCCACGGCGGCGCATGTCTGAAGATGGATCAACAGGTTATATTACGTAGTTGACAGGAGATGCGCGTTTGAGAACACGATAAGGGCCTTCATATTTCGGGACCAGTTTTGCTGAGAGGCCAGGGGCCCACACGAGCGCTCCCGGATCGAAGGTGACCGTGGAAGTGGCGTCACCGCGAGTGCTCCTCTGGCGCTCTTCATCATCGGAAGTAAAGGCCCGTGCTAGGTCGCGGCACTCTTCTGCATGCCTGACCGTGGCAGAAATAGGCACACACTCGGATGCATCCGGCCGGTACGGTAGAATGGTGTCGATGGTGTGCGAAGGGTGTCGACCATACAGTAAGAAATAGGGTGAAAATCCAGTGGTGCTCTGCGTAGCGGTATTATACGCGTAGGTCACGAAGGGCTGAATGGTGTCCCAGTTCGTGTGGTCGAAGGTGACGTACATTAAAAGCATGTCGCCGAGTGTACGGTTGAATCGTTCTCTTAGGCCATTCGTTTGAGGGTGGTACGCCGTACTCGTACGATGAACAATGTGACACTCCTTGAGAATCGCTTCAACTACTTCCGACAGGAAGACGCGTCCGCGATCGCTGAGCAGTTCTTTAGGTGGACCATGCCGCAGGATGAATCGGCGAAGCAGGAATGTGCTAACGTGGCACGCTGTAGCTGCCGGAAGGGCAGCCGTTTCGGCGTATCGTTTAAGATGATCTACTGCCACAATGGCCCAGCGGTTACCAGCCGATGTCAAGGGAAGTGGCCCATACAAATCGATGCCAACGCGCCCGAAAGGCCGGATAGGGCAGGGTAGAGGCTGCAGACCAGCTGGAGAGAGCTGTGGTGAATATTTCCGGCGCTGGCAGTCGGGGAATGAGCGAACGAACTTTTGAACGTAGTTGTACATTTCTTGCCAGTAGTAGCGTTGTCGGAAGCGCTGGTAGGTTTTAAAAGGTCCCGAGTGTGCACAGTGTGGATCAGAGTGGAACGATGCGCAGATTTCAGAACGCAGGCTTCGAGGTACTTCTAATAACCACTGGCGGCTGTCAGAGGTGTAATTGCGTCGGTGAAGCAGGTCGTCGCTAATGGCGAAATGGCGAGCTTGACGGCGCAACGCACGAGTGGTTGGCGGCGATGACGGGTCAGTAAGGAAGTCTATGATGGAGGCTATCCAGGGGTCCTTGCGCTGCTCGGAAGCGATGGTCCCAATGTCGATGGAAGAAACGTCAACCTGGGATAGTGAGCAGCAGGCATTGTCGTCAGGCAAGGGAGAACGTGAGAGGGCGTCAGCGTCAGCATGCTGACGTCCGTTGCGGTAGAGCAAGCGGATATCGTAATCCTGTAAGCGAAGCGCCCAGCGGGCGAGACGGCCTGAGGGATCCTTCAATGACGACAGCCAGCATAGTGCATGGTGGTCCGTGACGACATCAAATTGGCGACCATACAATTAGGGCCGGAACTTAGTAAGTGCCCAGATGATTGCCAGACATTCTTTTTCCGTGACGCTGTAATTGGTCTCGGCTTTAGTAAGCGTACGGCTTACATATGCCAATACATATTCGGGAAACCCTTTTTTGCGCTGCCCTAGGACAGCGCCGAGGCCAACACCGCTGGCATCTGTGTGTACCTCAATAGGTGCCGTTCGGTCGTAGTTGCGCAAAATGGGAGGAGACGTCAGCAAACGACGGAGCTTAGTGAACGCCTCGTCGCACTCGGACGACCACGAATGGAGGGGTCCGTTGCTTCCAAGGAGCTTCGTCAGGGGTGATATAACGGCGGCGAAATTGCGAATAAAGCGCCTGAAGTAGGAACACAAGCTTACGAAACTGCGTAGTTCCTTGACGGACCTCGGTTTAGGGAATTCGGTGACGGCACGAAGTGTGGCTGGATGGGGGAGATTCCATCCTTCGAGACGACGTAACCTAGTATCGTGAGCTGCCCCGCTTCAAATCGGCACTTGTTTAGGTTCAGTTGGAGGCCAGCGTTTGCTAAGCAGGTCAAAAAACACCCTAGGCGTGGTAGGGGCGTGGTGAAGTCATAGGCAAAAGCAACGTCGTCGAGATAACATAAGCATGTGTGGCACTTCAAACCCCGCAGAACTGTGTCCATCATGCGTTCAAAGGTTGCTGGTGCATTACAAAGTCCAAACGGCATGACGTTAAATTCGTATAAGCCGTCGGGCGTGACAAAGGCTGTCTTCGGTCGATCGTCATCTGCCATAGGTACTTGCCAATACCCTGAGCGCAGATCGAGAGATGAAAAAAATTCTGCTCCTTGTAGGCTGTCAATAGCGTCGTCGATTCGCGGAAGCGGGTAAACGTCCTTACGAGTGATCTTGTTGAGGCGCCGATAGTCCACTGTTGCGTCCCGAATCGGCCGGGCGCATTCTTTGATTGTTTCCCATCGAGGTCGGCCCTTTCATGAGCGTCGCCCAGACGGCTACAGTGCCAGGCACCGACGACACGGGCAAACAAGCGCCCCAACTCTGCAGTGCCAGTTCTTTGGGTGCTTCCCCCGATGCCACCCCGTTCTGCAGCGTCGTCCAGACGGCGACAGTGCCCGAAAGCGGCAGTGACGCCATGACAAAGAAGCTCACTTAGAAGCGACCGACCACAACCACCACCCTTCGTTAGACTCGGGGATTAGTGCAAAGGCCATTCTCCCGACCCTGGTAAGATGACCGTCGGAGGGCAAGAAACAGGTCACCGACTTTCGTGGAAGGAGTGCCAACCCCCTGTTTCCGGATTGCCTCGTCCTTGCTTCGAAGGTGCAACATTAGAGGTGGAGTTCAGCGAACAAGTCTGATTGGCCGCATCAAGGTCATCTGATTCCCTAGTCGGGTCAACTAGGCAAGACCGATGTTTTATAAGGCGACACCTTGAGTGCAGTGGTGTGTTCTGACGTGTTCTGATATGTGCTCAGACATGTAGTGAGCTGAGACTCTGAAAGTGCTCCCCCATGGAGTGGGCTTCCATATTTGGAGCCACTGTAAATATGTAGACTAAACCCCCTTTTCTCTCGCTCTTACTCCCGGACGTACTCATCCCTTTGGTTGAAGGATCACCGGCTGTGATGGAATAGTTCGGCACGTATGTCTGTGTGCAGTCAGGCGATAATAAACGTCAGAGACGCACGAACGGATTTAAACGAACATTTATATAACATGATGGGACTGAAACAAGACAAACACTAAACACAGCATACAGAGCAAAAGTCCTTACAACCAGGCGCGGATCCAGGGGGGATGTCCGGATGTCCTGACCCCCCCCCCCCCTCAGATTTCTGTATCGCCCCCTCGCTGATAGGGGGATGGCCTTGTCAAAAAAAATATGGCCACCAGAATTCTTCAAAATTATTTTTCGCGAGTACCAGTGGTATCAGCCATGTATAAGTAAATGTAGCTCGCTCACAAGCTTAGTTGTACTCCATAGGGGTGTGGTGTCACGAAGTTGCCGTAGTTAATTTTTCTCATGAACACCTTGGACCTCCTGGCGCCGGCCTTGCCTTACTCGTCCCGTCGGTGGCGTCGAATGAACGAGGGGACGTCCCTTTTGCCAAGCACGCCGATGTCCGCTCTAGCGCCTTCGCGCCTGATTAACTTAGTTTCCCCTTGGGGTGTCAACAGTTGCCTCATTGGCTGTCATCGGTTCTGTTTAATGAAAGAGATCTCTTGCTGAAGTTTTCATATATAGATAATAACAAGTAACAGCTAAACTAAGAACTACGCATAGGCAACTTTTTTTAACTGTAGCACTCATTGTGATCACAGTTACACGTTGACAATATCCAGTACGAGCACAGTACCGTTCGTACGCTACAAGTTTTTAATTGTAACTTCGCAGTTTTATTGTCGTACATTAGGCATAGGAGGCTCAAGCGCGCCGGATCCGTTTATCTGAGTGGGCGTTCTCGCGAAGCGGGGCGAAGCCTAGAGCCGCGGCTGAGAAGTGGGGGAGCGGGACGTCAGCGGCCAACGCCAGCGCGCGGGCCTAGGATGGCGTCGCGTGGTTAGAGAAACGGGAGCAGATGCGCGCCTTGTGTAAAAGGATGACGTCGCGTGTGAAACAAAACATGAAGACGCTGCCTCGCGCTCACGGCTACTACGCCACATAGTTCTTCTTGTAGGTGGCGTCGTGAGTCTTCATACGCGGTGATTCGCATATCCTAAACAACCAGCGTAGTGGTTGCCGCGTTGAAACGAAGGTGTCTCAGCCGAACACGAAGAATCTTCTTAAGGAAATCAAGGTGTCCCAACAGAACTCCAAAGACGGACCCGTGCTTACGCATTTATAACGAACCTGCGACAGACCATCCCAAATTTTATTTTAAGAAACAATACAGGCTGATATACCGGGTGTTCAAAATTAAGCTTTATGGTTTTCTTAAAATTAGGCACTGGGAGGCACGTGAAGACCACCTGCGTAAATAGGTTAATTTGCGTGGCCAGGGGGACACAAAGTGAGATAATTATCGCTGTCAGCAACCGAATTAACAAAAATTGAATAATTAACTTTTAATTGACTGCAGTAAGTGTGTATGTTTGTATTCAAAAGTTAGAGGCAGTCGTGTTTCTGCACAGTTTCACTTGGAAGAATTCTTCTAGCATGTCTATGCTCCGATATATCCAACTCCAAATTTTAATTGTCGTTCGCATGATTACGCATGCAAGAGAGTGAGGATCAGCGCAAAGCTCCTCCCTGATGTGACGCGGCTGTTGGGTGCAGCGTTTAGTCTGACAACGCGGCGGAGGCATTGCCAAAGATAATAACTGCCCCCATTCCCCTCACGGCTGGTGAAATGAAAAAAAAAAAAAAACAATCGAAGAACCCGTAACCGCTGTCGTAACACGCGACCGCGCAGCCTGTAAAGATGGCGGCAATTGCCATGCCGAAATAATGGCGCGAGCGGAGAAGCCGGAGGGCAGTACGCGTGCGTAATGGTGACTAGACGACCGGGCATGGTCCTTGTTTGGGCTACGCAAATAAAGTGACTGCTGATTTCCAAGTATTGTAAGTTTTATTGAAATCAAAAGCAACAACGGCACCATCAACAGCAGAAACCTTTTTAGCTACGCTAACGAATATTTCATACTGCCGCTTTAACTTTAGTGTTGTCATGCACAAATCTCATGACAACACTTCACCCATCAAGATGTCAATGCCCTAAAATGTTCAAAATGCCTCCCTTCCACAGCAATGCAAAGCATAAACCGCTCTCGCGTCGAGTCGAAAACTCTGCGCAGTGCAATTGAAATTTGGAGTCGGATATCTCGAAGCACGAACACGTTAGAATAATTCTTAATTCCGACTGATACTGTGTAGAAACACGACTGCCTCTAAGTTTTCAATACAAACATACCCACTTACTGCAGTCGACAAAAATAATTGTTCAATTTTAGTTAATTGGGCTGCTCACAGCGATAATTATCATCTCACTTTGTGCCCCTGGCCACATAACTTATTTGCACAGGTGGTCTTCGCGTGCCTCCCAGTGCCTAATTTTAAGAAAACCACAAAACTTAGTTTTGAACAACCTGCATTATCAGGCACAGCCGCCAAGCACATGGCTGTACTGGGTAACGTCCTTTTCCTATAAGCTCGGAGAAACCGATACCTGGCTTCGCTATAGGGCTTCTTCCTCTTTCTGGGGTTTTACGTGCCAAAACCAGTTCTGATTATGAGACACGCCGTAGTGGAAGACTTCGGATTAACTTTGACCACCTGGGGTTCTTTAACGTGCACTACAACCCAAGCACACGGGCGCTTTTGCATTTCGCCTACATTGAAATGCGGCCGCCGCGGCCGGTATGCGATCGCGCGATCTCGTGCTCAGCAGCGCAATGCCTGAACTGACTGAGCCACCACGGCGGGCTACAGGTGTTGCTCTAGCCGTATAAAACGCGGGTTTATCGTGAGCAGAAACCGTGAATTTCGGTAAATGATAAAGGCTACTATCATCATCATCATCATTGACAGAAGCTGACCCCCCCCCCCCTCAGAAAAAACCTGGATCCGCCCCTGCTTACAACAAACACGTCTACACGAGGTCCTACGCGCAGCGTTCGAGAGAAGAGCAAATAGGCCTCACGGATTCAGTACTGATGTCGTCGATCGGCGGTAGGTCGTCTCGAGCAGTCGCGACGATTTCTGTTGATGAACTAACGCACGATGACCCTCGTGGGAGGCGAGCCAAGGCCGGATGACAGCACGGGTCTTCAGATGAGGCAGGCGACGGCCCACGGCTGCATTACCGTGGCCAGAGCACTCGAACGGGTGTCAGGCGGGTGGCTTCCACCGCCACAACTCCACATGCCACCTCGAGCAAGAGGCGGCCTCCAAGCAAAGGCCTCAGTTAGGCCTCGAGCAAAGGCCTCGGTTAGGCCTCGAGCAAAGGCCTCGGTTAGGCCTCGAGCAATGGCCTCGGTTAGGCCTCGCCCCGGACACAGCCTGAAGCTGCTCCAACAGGCGGCAACGAGCAGGCAGCAGCCAGGCCTGCTCCAAACGGCGTCGCACCAGGCGCCACTCCGCGTCTGCACCGACAGGCAGGCGCGTTGTCCTCAGGGCCGCCTCAGGTACCGCGGCAGGAGCTCTCGGAACAGCGCACTGGTCGTGCGTCTTCCAGTCACGAGCCCGCTCTGCCCGTCCAGCACCCGCGTCTTCTTCTTCCTTTTTTCTTGCTTCTTTTTTTTTTTTTTGAGCGCTGCCAAGCGCGCAAGCTGCCCCTGATGATGATATCCCCAGCACATGGCTCGTACCCACTTTGAAGCTGTCCCTAGCTCGCCTTCTTCTGTTTCTTCATTCTTCATTCACATGTCTCGATAGTTGTCAAACCGTCCACGCACATACACAACGCTGATAAGGTCACTGCACTACAATTATCCCCCCACTTAAGAAAGTTGTTTGGGGAACAACTTGTACACAGTGCACACAACTAAACAACATACACAAACATGATTTGCACGCTGCTGTACACATTTGTCCAAGAGTACGTCATACACGGCTAAGATAGTCGGCACCTATGTTGTCTGCCCCTTTGATATACTCCACCGTAAAATCGTATTCAGTAAGGAGCAAACTCCACCGGAGTGCGCGGTTGTTCATCTGTTTCGCAGAGTTTATGTAAGCAAGTGGCTGGTGGTCGGTCTGCAGCACAAAGCATTTACCCAAGAGATAAACGTGAAACTTTTGAATGGCCCATACAAGAGCCAGTGCTTCTCGCTCAACAGTCGAATACCGGACTTCGCGTGGTAAAAGTTTACGGCTGGCATAGGCTACAGGGTGAAGCACACCGTCATGTCGTTGCATCAGGACGGCTCCGATGCTTGACGAGGAGGCGTCTGTTCGTAAAATAAAGGGTTCGTGTAAGTTCGGGGATCGTAGGACAGGACTAGAGGATAGAAGATGACGTAGCGTCTCAAAAGCTTCTTGGTGGCATTCATCCCAGGTGACCTTGTTTGGTGCCCTCTTCCTCGTAAGTTCTGTCAAGGGTGCTGACACTTCGGCGTAATTTGGTACAAAGTCTCTGTAGTAACCAGTTAAGCCCAGAAACGATCGGACTTCCTTCTTTGTTTGAGGTCTCTTCGTAGCCTGAATCTTGTCTAATGTCTCTATCTGTGGCCGAAGGAGGTTGTGGCCGACGATGTGCCCTAGGAACTTAACTGAACTGACGGCAACTTCACTTTTTGACGGCTTTATCGTCAATTGCGCTGCTCTCACTTGTTCAAGAAATTTCGTGAGCGTTACAATGTGCTCGTCCCAAGTTTGTGTGGCGACTAAAACGTCATCAAAATAATGGTATATGTTAGGTATCCCCTCAACTACACGTCTCACAAGACGCGTAAAGACTGCAAGGGCGGTCTTGATGCCGAAAGGCATGAATTTGAATTGATACAGTCCCGAGGATGACTGAAACGCAGTAAAAGCCTTTGACTCCTCATTCATTGGGACCTGCCAATAGCCCTTCGTGAAGTCGAACTTGGAAAAGTAACGGCTTTCTCCCAATTTGGCAAACATCATATCCACTCGTGGTATGGGCTCATTGTCCATCATCAAAACCCGATTGAGCTGTCGAAAGTCAATGCAAAGCCGTATAGTTCCGTCCTTCTTCTTCACCACTACAATAGGTGCTTGATACGGGGAGTCAGAGGGCTCAATTATGCCTTGCTTCAGCATGTCTTGAACTTCCTGCTCGACAGCGTCTTGAATGGCAAAGGGTATGGGATATGGCCGCACATTCACTGGTGTTTCTGTTGTGAGGCGTAGCTTGCATTCAACAACGTTCGTCTTGCCTGGCATATCGGAGAACACGTCTTGATATTTTTCCAAAAGATTATTAATCTGTTCCATCTGTTGGCAACTCAAATCCCTCGCTACGGCGACATTTTTATGGGTCTCTCTCTGGTGTAGAGTTACAGATGGGATTTCATGTTCTTCTACCATATCCGACTCGACGGTAATTGCGGCGCACTGCTGGTTGGGTGGTTCCGTTTCCCTTTCCTCATATTTTTTAAGCAGGTTGATGTGGAATAGGCTCACTCGCGAACCGAGGTCGATAAGGTAGTCATAGTCGTTTCGTTTTTCGACCACCGTGAAAGGACCCTTGCATGTCAAGATTAGCTTGTTCTTCTCTGATGGAAGGAGCAGTAACACTTTATCACCTGCAACAAGCTGTCTGGCCCTTGACTTTCTGTCATAGTACTTCTTTTGGGAAGCTTTTGCTTTCTGGAGCTCTTCATGAGCCATTTTGCATGTGTCCTGTAACCTTCCCTGGAGCTCTACGACATATCCGTACGTCGTCTTGGTCTCGGCGTCGAGATAATCGCCAGTCCATAATTCCTTAAGGATGGACATCGGTCCCCGCACAAATCTCCCATACAGGAGGTCAAATGGCGAAAACCCCAGGCTTGCTTGTGGGACCTCTCGGTAGGCGAACAGCAATGGGGCTAGGTATCTATCCCATTTTTAGGGCATTCTTGACACATGCGTCGGATCATTTGTTTAAGCGTCCCATTAAACCTTTCCACGAGACCATTCGCCATGGGATGGTACGGCGTTGTGGGCAGTTGTCTAAAGGACAGTAGTCGTCCCAGTTCCTGCATTAGGCTGGACGTGAAAGACTTGCCACGGTCACTCACTATCTCACGTGGAACACCAACACGGGAAAACATTTCTAGTAGGCCTTCTGCCACCCGCTCTGTCTCAATACTTGGCAATGCTACCGCATCGGGGTAGCGTGTGGCAAAGTCGATCATGGTCAGTACATATTTATTCCCTTTATCGGACGATGGTGACAACGGACCAATAATGTCGACTACGACTCGTTGGAATGGTGTCCCGATGATGGGCATATCCCCTAATGGCACGCGACCTACAAGGTGCTTTGGCACAGTTCTTTGGCATATGTCACACGATTTTACGAAACGTGTAACATCCGCCTGTACCCCCGGCCAATAAAATTCCTCAAGGACACGGTCTATCGTCCTCTTTTGTCCCTGATGTCCAGCAAGTAATCCTTCATGCGCCATCTTCATCACTGTGCAACGGAGCTTCTTCGGAACCACAAGTTGTTCCAAGTCCCGTCGTTCTGCAGTCTGGTAGCACCGGAAGAGGATGCCTCGAACCAACACGAACTCGGTTACAGCTTGCTTCTTGGACGTGCTTCTTTTGTCCAATGCTGCGAAACAAGCTTCTAGTGTGGGGTCCGTGCTTTGCAACTTCCGCATTTCCTCCGGGCTGATGTTTAACGGGTTGACTTGTGGTGCGGGTAGTTGTTGCCGTTCTTTCTTTGTCCCTGCAGCAGCTGTCATTCCGTCTTCGCGTGAATCTTTCGCACTGCGGATTGACAATTCTGAACTTGCTTGCTTGCACTTAGCATCGTCAATCGGGTAGACGCCTTCAACGTTGCCTAGTACAACGTCGTATAGAGGATTCTCCATGCAAACTACACGAACGCGTCCCTTGAAAATCGGAGAGTCAATGTACACCTCCGCCTCTGGCAATTTCTTTGCGGATCGGTCTAATAGGCGTATTATGCGGGTACTACCCGTCAGTTTGGAGTTCGGAACCAGGGACCATTTCACTACGACAGTATCACAGCCGGTATCTCGCAGGATGGTCACCCTTTTCCCTTCAAGCTGACCCATTACCGTCGGCATTGCTTTTGACACATCTGCACACGTTGTACCACTCTGAGCAACGTAAAGAACGTCGTGATCGTCTTCCGCACTTGGTTGGGCAAGTTCCTGTTGTTTTTGCTCTTCACCTTGGATTTGTTCCGGTCGTAAGAGAGAGCATGACGCTTCACCACGCCTGTTAGAGCCAGTAGGGCAAGCATCTGCCCTATGACCTGTCTTCTTACATATCCAGCATGGTGATGCCTTTGGAGCTCTGGATCTAGTCCAGCAGTCGGAAGCTCGGTGACCCTGTTTGTTACAAAGAAAGCAGAGCGGCTTTCCTTTGCTTTCATTTGTAGCCACTGCCTTATTGTGGGCTATAAGCTTCCCCTCCTTTTCTTCCTTGCCTCTCGCAAGATTCCTAATACCTTGTGCTTCCAGGTACTGGTCGGCTGTCTTTGCGAGTGTGTCAAGGTCACGACAACCTCGTTCCTTGAGAAAGATGGCCAGCTTTGCCTCGCAGCGTCGTAAAAACTGTTCAGACACGACGCTATCTCTCAGCGCCTCATAAGTCTTCGGTGTCTTGGCCAACTCTTGCCAGTGGTCAAAGTAGCCGAGAAGACGTCCTGCAAACTGTCTTGCCGTCTCAGCATTTTCTGGCTTCGCGTCTCGAAACTTCACGCGATACCCTTCTTCCGTGTAGCGGAACCGCAGCAGAAGAGTCTGTTTCAACTTTACATAGTCCGTGGCGTCTTCTGCAGACATCCGACCTACTGCAGTTAATGCTTCACCGGTCAGACACAGACTTAACGACAAGGCCCACTTGTCTCGTGGCCAACCCTGACTAGCAGCCACTCTCTCAAACATTTGAATGTAGGCGTCTAGTTCATCCCTATCCTCGTTATAGGGTGGAATCATCTTATGAGGACTGCGAAAACTATGACCACCACCAGTCTCATCGCTTACGACACTCGCCTGTGAACGCTCTGCCTCTATTATCCGCCGTCGCTCCTCGAGGAGCGCTCGTTCAGCCTTCATGCGGGCTAACTCTCGTACATGTTCTTCCTGTGCCGCTATCTTTGTTTCTTCTCGTTCCTTTGCTCGCTGATCTCTCATGTCCTTCTGCTCTGCGCTCACCCATTCCTTCAAAGCCTCTCCACTCAGTCCCATCTCCTTCCCGAGCTCAACTAGCATTCTCTTTTCGTCCATTATCGTCTACCACACACAAACTACGTGCGGCTCTAAGATATAACGTTAGAGCTTTGTCCTTGTCGCGGACGCCAGAAATTGTGATGGAATAGTTCGGCACGTATGTCTGTGTGCAGTCAGGCGATAATAAACGTCAGAGACGCACGAACGGATTTAAACGAACATTTATATAACATGATGGGACTGAAACAAGACAAACACTAAACACAGCATACAGAGCAAAAGTCCTTACAACAAACACGTCTACACGAGGTCCTACGCGCAGCGTTCGAGAGAAGAGCAAATAGGCCTCACGGATTCAGTACTGATGTCGTCGATCGGCGGTAGGTCGTCTCGAGCAGTCGCGACGATTTCTGTTGATGAACTAACGCACGATGACCCTCGTGGGAGGCGAGCCAAGGCCGGATGACAGCACGGGTCTTCAGATGAGGCAGGCGACGGCCCACGGCTGCATTACCGTGGCCAGAGCACTCGAACGGGTGTCAGGCGGGTGGCTTCCACCGCCACAACTCCACATGCCACCTCGAGCAAGAGGCGGCCTCCAAGCAAAGGCCTCAGTTAGTCCTCGAGCAAAGGCCTCGGTTAGGCCTCGAGCAAAGGCCTCGGTTAGGCCTCGAGCAATGGCCTCGGTTAGGCCTCGCCCCGGACACAGCCTGAAGCTGCTCCAACAGGCGGCAACGAGCAGGCAGCAGCCAGGCCTGCTCCAAACGGCGTCGCACCAGGCGCCACTCCGCGTCTGCACCGACAGGCAGGCGCGTTGTCCTCAGGGCCGCCTCAGGTACCGCGGCAGGAGCTCTCGGAACAGCGCACTGGTCCTGCGTCTTCCAGTCACGAGCCCGCTCTGCCCGTGATGATGATGATGATGATGATATCCTCAGCACATGGCTCGTACCCACTCCGGGGGATTGGCCAAGAATTGGGCACCTGAACTTTTAGGTACGGTTTTTGAAACTACTCTTACAGTGCAATTTAGTAATCAGAACAGACAGAATAATTTTCCTATACTGCACTTTTTATAATATAAATGTCATGCTATATCTCTAGGTGTGAAAGTATGTATTTAAAATTTTATTCGTTTAGTTGATTGAATGAAATTACAAACGGCATCAAACACGTCCCTGTGGCTAAAGCCGAATACCGAGGCACCGAAAGAGAAGAGAGTACTATTTCTGATGTTAAATTTACCCCTAATTTAGCGAGCGGAATTTCAAGAAGTCTTTTTCTTTGTAATTTATACCGGCGACATATTAAAAAGTAGTGTTCTATGGTTTCTATTTCTAGACAGAATGGACACAGCGGCGATATCGCCAGACCAGCCCTGTGTAAAGATAGGTTTAATGGTGGGACACGGCAGCGTAATTTTGTGATTATTACTTCCGATTGTCTTGATGGACACCAATGTATTTTCCACGGAAATTTTAGGTGTTGAAATTCAGTCCATGATGTTATTGTTTCAATTATGTCTCTACGAATTGCAAAATTCGGATATCTGATCGCGGTTATTTGTGCCACCACTGGAAGGACCGATATTATTGGTCCATTCAGGGATGCTCGCGCTAATGAATCGGCCATTTCATTTAAATGTAATCCGCAGTGTCCTGGTACCCATAATAATTTTACAAGATTCAGCTGGGGGGGAACTAATGTTAGAAACGTCTTTAGAGCCGGCGAATTTGTTGAAGCTGTAAGCGCAGAGCAGACAGAAAGGGAATCTGTTATAATTACCGCGCTGGATTCATGTAAAGGGAGTTTACGCAGTGCAAGAATCATTGCTAAGAGCTCAGCTTCAAATACGGGAGTAAAATCTGGCAGTCTCAAGGAGAATGACCAGCCAAGTGACATCGAGAAAATGCCCACACCCGCCTTATCGTCGTTCACAGAAGCGTCAGTGGCAATTATGTTAATTGTGTGTACGTGTGTAAGGTAATCTTGCAATAAATTATTTAATAACCTGACTGAATGAAACTTAGGGTTCTGTGGGAAAATTTCATCGAATTCAATCTTTAAATTCTGATTTGAGTCATACGATGGAATAACGTCTCGAATTTTTACATTTAAACTGTCTAATTGTTTTTGTACAAAAATAATCTGTGGGGTGTGAAAACGTGGCCAATGAGCTAGAAAGAAGGAGTTTGGATCGTTTATAAATACATACTCGGATCGTCTAATTGAAAAACTGTAAAATTTTAGAAATGTTTGTATCGTTAAGATGCGGAATCTGCTGGGCAATGTTGGTAGGCGCGCTTCCTGATAAAGAACATTGTTTGCTACAAACCTAGGGAGTCCCGGGCACAGGCGCAGGGCTTCACGCTCCAAAAGGACCAGAGGCTTAGTTTTATAAGCAGGGCTTCCTGAGAATAATACACAGCCGAATTCCAATATTGGACGCATGTACATTTTGTATATCATTATGAGGGCGTCCCTGCGTAGCCCATACTTTCGGTTGCTCAGTCTGCGTAGTAAACCTAAAGCACGCTGTGCTTTAGATGCTACATTTTCTATATGTGGACTCCAGTTGAGTTTTGCATCATAAATGATACCTAAATATTTAAGAGTCTCAACCTGGGGAATTGGTTCTTGATTGTAAACTATAGAGACTGAAACCGGATCCGTTAGTGGGAACACCAATATTGCGCTTTTACTTACATTTAATGTCATGCAAATTGATTGAAGCCATACCTCAAGCACACTCAAGTATCTCTGCAATTTTTGGTATAAAGAATATATGTCGTTATCGGCCGCGAAGAATGCAATATCATCTGCATAAACGTAAACTTGCACGTCCTGATTGGCTGGAATGGAGCTCATTAATATGTTAAATAATATTGGAGATAAGACTGCTCCTTGGGGGACACCACGAGTCTGTTTGAATTTAGAGGAAGAGCAGCCATCCTTAAAGCAATAAAATTCTCTTGATCTCAAAAATGCTGCCAACCACGCAATAATATATTTTGGGACATTATGATTCCGTAGTACATTCAGTAAAACTGTATGTTCCACGGAGTCATATGCTTTAGCTATGTCTAATGCCACTAAAGCAGAATATTGTCTTCTTTTTCTAGCGAGTTGTATGCGGCTCTCTAAATCAGCATGGGCACACCATATAGAACAGTCAGCTCTGAAGCCTATTTGATTTGGATTCAATATTAAATTATCCGACATCCAGACAGTAATTCTGTAATGTAGAATCCTCTCTATGATTTTGACCATATTAGAAGTAAGAGAGATAGGTCTAATATTTTCTATGGTGTAACCTAATCCTTGTTTTTTAGGTATCGGGATTACTTTAGCTAGTTTCCAATCGTATGGTATCCAGGCGTTGTTTAGAGAATAGTTTATAATGCTTAGGAGGTCACAAGGAGATATTTCGAATAAAATTTTTATCATATGCACTGTAATTCCATCAGGACCTGGAGCTGACAAGGGTAAGTTTTGAATTACTTGAGCTAATTCAGGCACAGTAACTTCGTTGAAGTCTGACGTTAGGGCTGGTTTTTGCAAGTTTTGTGACATAGACGACATGAATCTACGCTCAAGGCCTTTTGCAATCTGTTCTAGTGATTTTATCATTTCATCTGATGATAGAGTTACAAAATCAATATTAATTGGTGGTGGCAGAATTTTTCGATTTCGCATATATCTAAACAGCGCCTTTTTGTTTTTGGGATTTGAAAGGAAATCATAGTGTTTCCTATCATAATCTTCTTTAGATTTAGCTACTGTGCGTTTAAATACAGCAGCGTGAAATTTGTAATCAGCCCAATTTTGGGGGGACTGGTTATAAAGTAGTTTCTTCCAAGCTGCTTTTCTTCGTCTGTAGTCGCGTGTACAGTCTGGATTCCACCAAGGACTATGAGAGGCTCTCTTGGCAGACTCAACAATAAATTCAGCTTCTTTGTATGATCGTTTGATTATAGCACAAATTTTCATAGGTTGTGTTTCTTCGCGCTCTTCAGAATGGTGAGCCAAATGTGCTTTTAAATCATTTCTAAATTTATTGTAGTTTACGAATACTCGGATCTGAGAGCACGATGGTATTAACGGGCGAGCAATTTCAAATATTATTGGACAGTGATCACTGTTGGTGGCACAGTCCAAGGCTGCCCAAGATGAACTAGTGAGAGATGAACTTATGAAACTTAAATCTTAGGCTGAGCGCGACCGATTGCAAATAAATGTAGGAATTCTGGTGTTGAGGCAAGTCATATGGTTATCTATTGACCAATCCCTCAAACGTTTGCCACATTGATCTGTTCGGAAACCCCAACACGTGTGATGGGAGTTGAAATCTCCCACAAGGATTTTATCCTTGCACCATGACGACACCGCGGAATCCAAACATCGAGTGTCTTGCACACCCGCAGGGAAGTATACATTTACTAAAGTGAATGGTAGGCAGCCCGGTAAGGTTACATCTAAGGCAAAAATTTCACTTTCAGGGAACATATGTTTATATGAAATCTTCACCTTAAGACTAACTTTATTACTAATGAAAAATGCTAAGCCTCCGCCTTTCGAAGGACGGTCTAATCGGAAAGATCGGAAGTTATTTATATGAAAAGATTGATGTGTTGAAAGCCATGTTTCTTGCAGTGCAATAACATCCGGGGAGAATTTCGATGCCAAATACAATAAATCTGTTACGGCAGAGTGAATGGATCGGCAATTCCAATGAAGAATTTTGAGGAATCCTATGGTTGCGAAAGGATTGACTCAGTAACTGCTTTATTTAAAATGCTGTCTTTCAAGAAATCGTTCTTTGTAAGGTTGTCTTTGAGGTATTTTTTCGTCTTTGAGTGAATAAGTGAAGTGGATGTTTTCGACAAAGGGGATCTAGATCGCTTTAGCGATCGTGGGTCCATGTCCATTTCATCTGAGCTTTCTGCATCCACATTGATGCCTTCACTGTGGTTCTTGCTTACATCAACAGATGGACCAGCAATTTGATCATCTTGGGACGTGAGTTTAGGCGCTACCTCTTCATTTGATGTTCCTGGACACTCAGTAGTTTGCGAAGTCATGCTAATAGCTGCTGTTGTGCCGAATATCTGCGCCATCTGGTTAGTTAGGATTTGTGACAAGGACTCACAAAGGTTTCCAGCTAGTCGCTCCATGGCCTTCTCCATTGCCCTTTCGACTGCATCAGCAATAGCAATTGACAGAGACGCTTCCGTGGCGATTGTATGACGGGCTGTGACAGCTGCGTATCCCTGTGTTCTAGCCTGCATTTCAGATATGGCTTCTTGACGAGAACAACGTCTTCGTTCAATGATTTCAAGAACTTGTATTTCTCGTGCCCTTGCCGAGCAATTCATATCATCAGCAGAGTGACCTTCATTGCAGAGGCAGCACTTTTCTTCCTTGCTGGTGCACTCGCTGGAATTGTGTTCCTCCCCACAAACTCGGCACCTAGGAGCAGACCTACATCCTCTCATAGTGTGTCCATAGCGCCAACACTTGACACATTGGAGAGGACGAGGGGATAGAGGTTCCACTCGATAGAGTAGGGGCCATGCCTTAATTTCTGTTGGTCTATCTGTTCCTGCAAAAGTTACAATGACCGATTCAGTAGGAATTTTGCTCTTGTCTACCACACGTCCGCATCGATAGACTGAAATTGCACCTGCTGGAGAAAACATCTCTAATATTTCTGTTGGTGTCATGTTAACATCAACACCACGCACCAGCCCTTTCACACACGCCAAGTGAGGTGGAATGAATGCCCTTACCGGATTTGAAGCAAACGTGGAACACTTAAGAAGGTCTTGTACACAGGGCTGGTCTGGGGAAAAGCATAGAACACCTCCTCTGCCAAACTGGCGGACCTCTGTTATATTCAGGAAATGGGCTGTCGCCGATCGCAGTTCCGCCTGAATCGCTTTCGGATTCTTCATCCGTATGAAGCCATCATTGGTTGGGACGATAGCCACGGGAACTGATCTGACGCCGTTGCGCAGAAACAAATCCACAGGTAAATCCTGCGAGGGTATAGAGGCGGACCAGGGGGAAGCCCCTGGCCCTGGTGACGAAAATGACATCTGTCTGGTCTGATTGGCAAAAAAGCACTTATTAGACAACAAGTACTCTACTAAAACGGTTAACAATCAAAATAGAGTCAGAAACTACTCAATCCTTGGCCGCAACCCCCAGAGCCGAACACGCAGCACCGACTGGCCGAGGCTGAGGACTAGTCGCTCCGTTGACTCACTCTTCTCTCGAGTCGTATTGACAATGGAGACGCCTTCCCACAATGGAGACGCTCTGCCCGTCCAGCACCCGCGTCTTCTTCTTCCTTTTTTCTTGCTTCGTTTTTTTTTTGAGCGCTGCCAAGCGCGCAAGCTGCCCCTGATGATGATGTCCCCAGCACATGGCTCGTACCCACTTTGAAGCTGTCCCTAGCTCGCCTTCTTCTGTTTCTTCATTCTTCATTCACATGTCTCGATAGTTGTCAAACCGTCCACGCACATACACAACACTGATAAGTTCACTGCACTACACCGGCCTAAATGCTACCCGTTCCCAACAAACTGGCAGCAGCGGCGGGATTAATCTCCGACCCGAGTCTCAACAAACAGGATCCTAATCCTAACCCCGAGCGGCGAGCAACTGGATGGCCATGGTGAGATCGACCCTTCTGCCAACGCCAGTCGCCGGCATCTCGTTCGCGACCAGCTTGATGGCCGCAGTGAGATGGACCCTGCAGCCAACGCCAGTCACTGGCAACTGATTCACGAGCGACTGGATGACAGCGGCAAGATGGAGCCTGCAGCCAACGCCAATCGTCAACTGGTTCGCGAGCGGCTGGATGCACGCGGCGCATCATGACTGCACGGTACAGGGTGAGTGCCTGGCTTTGCGCTTGAGTCATCGGATATTTTAGCCTAGACTTTCTAAAAACCGATGAAGCGTGTACAACTGCCCATTTTGATACTGTGGTTGTTGCGCATCCAAGCAGAATCAGCTTTCAACATAGATCTGAACCAGCTACTAAAGCCAGACCTCATTCTTGTGTGGGAGTAATTGGGAAGTGGAGAACTACCGTAATTCTTATCAATTAAAGGCGGCCCAGGATTTACGTCTTCGTGGAATTGATTCGATGCAGTGGAGCAGTACTTGGGGACTTGGTGCTACTTCTGTGCAAAGGCGTTTGGTTTATGCTATATTTTTCAGGCTTCAAATTCTCTTGGGAAAACAGAATTGAACGGCTCGTAGTTTTTTTTTACTTGCATTGTGATTTGTGCGGGTTTTGCAGCAAGTATATATTGTGGAGTAGCTGAGCCAAAGCCTAAAGTAGTGACCATGGACCTGATGAGTTTCACGAGAGCTAGCTTGTTGCGGTTGTGTGAAGAGCTCGACGTAGAAATAGAGGATGATAAATCAGAAGCCGAAATTAGAGCAATTTTAGAAAGCAACAGGAATCAGGAATACTTTGAATACTTCGACAGCCTAATTCTAAAAGAACAGGAACAGGAAGCAATTGAGAATGAGAAGGAGTTGAAAAGACAGGACTGGATTAGACAACAACACGAAGAAATAGAAGCTCTCAGTCAAGAGGTTGAAAGATTGGAACAGGGTTTTGAAGTAGAGCAGCAGAAATGTCAGGCACCGGTAAAAGTAGCGCACGGAAAGTGCAAACAAGTAGCACGCACGGTTCTACCGATGGTAGAAAGAGAGGCTGATCCCCGTGAGCCTAATTGTACGTTCGCAGGTGATGCCAGATCCGTAGACCGTGACGTAGTTCTTGAGGAGCCCGTTAATGGGGACCGGATTGAGCTCGACGAGATACTGTGCCAATGGAATACTAGAGAAGCAGCTAGGCCAGCTGTGGACGATTTGGCACAGTTATCCAGGGAGTACGTCGCGAAGGTAGCTCTTACAGAAGCCCGAAGTAGCCCCGAGTCGTCAGACAAGAGCACCTGTGCAGAGTCCAATCGGTGAGGAAAGTGCGCTAAAGCACAATGCAGGCAGGGCAGTGCAGTTGGGGTCAGCTCCCAAGTATGCGAGCTACGTTGCGAAAAAGGAAATAGCTGCACTGTCCCTGAATGTTTGAAGCTCTCCGCCAGTCGAGGTAACATTGAAAAGAATGATTTACCCGCAAATCATTCAGGCTGTGCGGTTGAGATGGAAATAATGACCGATGAAATAAGTGCCGGTCAGCGCGCGATTCAAGCTGTAGGCTTGAAAATGAGCACTAATAAACGTGCTAGGATGAAACGGCGTCGCAAAGTCGGGAATGCGGCAGACAGGGCAACGCGGCCGAACAAAGGCGCTAAACCCAGTGGGGAGCGCAGACAAAGAGTTCGAGCGGCGCGTTTGTTTCTTGGAATGTTTTCAGAGAGATCGCGTCCGAACCGCCGAAGGACGAAGAAGGGAAAGGGCCGTTCGGCGAGAAAGTTGACAAAAGCGAAAGCGGCGTGAAGGGGGCAATTTATGTTCCCCCTCGTTCGGTTCTTTTCGAAGTGTGTTAGGCGTGACACAGGAGAGCGAGCCGGTACGGCGACGCCAATCGGTCACGCGCGGCAGCGAAGTCGTCGCACGGCGCTCAGAAGGCATGATGCCTGCTTGTACAGTGTCGAGGGTGGGCAGTGAGGATATTAACCTGCGTGCCCTTTGTATTCCCTCGTTAACAAGACAAGTTTTCAGACCGCGCCCGCCTCGAGTAAGGCTTAAAGGTATGGCGCCACCATAAGCTACTCGGAATGAAAAACGACGCAGGTGTTGCGGAACATTATTTTGTTTGTTTGTTTCTTTTTTTGTGTGTTTGGTTAAATGTTTTCAGATCTCCGAGACTAGAGGTAATTTCGATATGCACGTTTTGCACTTTGTTTAAATTGTTTGTTTTAGAAGCTCATCGATACTCTGAAACAGGTTGTTCGCGCGCGTTTAAATTTTTAAAACTTTTTTCGACGTGTCGCTGTTTTTTTTAACCAGGTGCTCTTCTGTATTTTTGTATATGAGATTTGCTTGCAGTGTCAGGTCCAGGCTATTTGTTTGAAGCCTTTAGTAGCACGCTTGAGTATTAGTTTGCTTTTCGGTAGTGTTCTAATAGTGCATAATTTACGCAATATTATTTTGTTGTTTGTTTAGCGTGTGTCCTTTGTGGACCGGAGAAAGAAATTGTTAGTGCGAGAGTCGCACGTATTACATGTGAATTTTGTGCGCAAAGTTAAAGCGACTCTGGCAGTACATCCATGACGCAAATGTGGCTCTCAGTGACACTAGTACGTGCGATACTAGCGGATGTAAAGTAAGGCTGTTCATGGCGTTTGCACTGCGTATGATATTTAATTTATCATTTATTGAGAGCGTTTTCGAGTATTCTACCTGTGCTCTCTGCAGCACGACAATCTCGTTTTGGTGAACTGAGAGGTTCATGAGAGCTCGATTTGGCGGCACAAAATTTTGGGTTCAAATTATTGGGTCAAGCGAAGCCTGGTGGATTTAGCGGATTTCGGACGCTTGAGCGCTATGTGGTGCTTTGTCACTGGGAATGCTCTTCTCTATCGGATGTTGGGAGAAAGTTTTGAATCCTGGTCTAATCTCAAAATTGTGGGCTTCAGCGAAGGTTTAGTGATTTGATGGCTGCTTTGGTGGTATTATTAGATAAGGGCAGGTGCATTGATTTGTTCACTAGACCCGATCGCTCTCGGTGCGAGCAAGGCGCTTTCCTGTGCCCTGTGGTTCGTGTGTGTGCTTGTATATTCCCAGGGAGAAGGCCACAACGAGGTTTACGCTGGGACCTCATGCTCGAGTGTGTCATGGGCCATCATTTCAAGAAGAAACCCCGAGCTCTCGACCGAACACCGACGCTTCGGGCAACCTGACAGCTGGTCACCCTCAGGTCGGATCTTCCGGCAGGGGAGGAGTCTGTTGCGTCCCGAATCGGCCGGGCGCATTCTTGGATTGTTTCCCATCGAGGCAGGCCCTTTCATGAGCGTCGCCCAGACGGCTACAGTGCCAGACACCGACGAGACGGGCAAAGAAGCGCCCCAACTCTGCAGTGCCAGTTCTTTGGGTGCTTCCCCCGATGCCACCCCTTTCATCAGCGTCGTCCAGACGGCGACAGTGCCCGACAGCGGCAGTGACGCCATGACAAAGAAGCTCACTTAGAAGCGACCGACCACAACCACCACCCTTCGTTAGACGCGTGGATTAGTGCAAAGGCCATTCTCCCGACTCTGGTAAGATGACCGTCGGAGGGCAAGAAGCAGGTCACCGACTTTCGTGGAAGGAGTGCCAACCCCCTGTTTCCGGATTGCCTCGACCTTGCTTCGAAGGTGCAACATTAGAGGCGGAGTTCAGCGAACAAGTCTGATTGGCCGCATCAAGGTCATCTGATTCCCTAGTCGGGTCAACTAGGCAAGACCGATGTTTTTTAAGGCGACACCTTGAGTGCAGTGGTGTGTTCTGACGTGTTCTGATATGTGCTCAGACATGTAGTGAGCTGAGACTCTGAAAGTGCTCCCCCATGGAGTGGGCTTCCATATTTGGAGCCACTGTAAATATGTAGAATAAACCCCTTTTTCTCTCGCTCTTACTCCCGGATGTACTCATCCCTTTGGCTGAAGGATCACCGGCCTAAATGCTACCCGTTCCCAACACCACACAGAACCGTATAGAACCGTCTTTCTTCGTAACAAGGACGACGGGAGATGCCCATGGACTGTGAGAAGGTCGGATCACTTCGCGGCGGAGCATATCGACCACTTGTTCATTAATCACGCGACGTTCTGTAGCCGACATACGATATGGGCGTTGCCGCAATGGCGACTGGGAGCCAGTATCGATGTGGTGCGTGACAGTTGACGTCCGGCCCAGGGAAGGTTGCCGGACGTCGAAAGAAGCACGAAATTCTTGGAGGCACAGAAGCTGTGATCGCTAGCCCGATGCAAGGTCCTCGGCAACAGAAGAATCGAACACATGTATAGGCAATGGGCCAGACGTAGAAATCGAGCCGAGCGTGTGATGACAGGTTCTTTTGTGTTAATGTTTCCTGACGGTTCTCTGAGGCGAAGCCTCCCAGAACCCAATCGAGGACAAAGCCGTTTGTTGAAAAACACACAAACTTTTAATAAAACTTGAAGGAAAAGAATACTATAAACCAAACACACAAAGATAATATGAAAACATGTAGCTAGAATGCTAATGATATGAGGCAAGTTCGGGCAGGCTGCGGGTGTGAGTATGCACTACAGTCTCGACGCGGCGAAGCGGAGATGAGACGACGAGAGAAGCGGTGTTGGTCTCACCAAAAGGTCGCTGTATCGGACCGTCGTACATGCTGCCAGAGCGTGGCAGCTCTGGCTCGGTGGGATAAGACAGGCGGCTCGGTAGCATGGGCAGACGGCGGTGGCGTTCTGGCCGGGCAGCTGGTCGTGGCACTCGGGCTCGTAGCCCGACAGCTCACGTTCTGCCCACGGGCGCAGACGCTCACCGGCCTCGGGCAGCAGCAGTTGATTATAGGGCAGAGTGACGATGCCCAGGAAGGCAGGCGGCTTGGCAGCACGGGTTGACTGCGGCGGCGTTCAGGCCGGGCAGCTGGTCATGGAGCTCGGGCCCGTAGCCCGACAGCTCTCGTTCTGCCCACTGGCGCAGACGCTTGCCGGCCTCGGGCAGCAGTTCTCGAACTGATGGAGTAGCAGCGCCCAGGAACGGGTTGGCAGGAGGCCCCGGCCGGGTGAAGTCCTGGTGGCTCGGGTCCGGAACCCGACTGCCGTCTTCAACTCCCGGTCCGGTGACCGACCTTCTCCCGGTGCCGCTTCTGGAACTCCTCCCCCCTACTGCCAGCGCGGCTCTTTTTACTGCTGCTCTGGTCGATTCGTCGATTTCTCATTGGCTGCTCGAGGCTCCGTGTTCCTTTGTGATTGGATTGGTTTTCTTTTGTTGTTTTTCTTGTGCCGGGGGGGGGGGGGGGCGTGTTCACGTGCTGGCCACTCTTCGACGTTGTCGTTTTCCATCAGCATGGAATTGGGCTCGGCGCGCGCACTACTTGTCGTCTGCTCGTTGTCTTCAACCACCGCACCGCGTCGCGCACCACACATATCACTAGGGAGCCTACATGCAACGCCGTTTTAGGGTGGTAACAACACCAATATTCTGACCGCTATTTACCACCAAATTTGGTGGGTAGCCATTTTGGTCCCCAGTCTTTCTGCCTTTTTTTGTCACGCTATGATGTACTCATGTTGGCACGCGATTTATTGAAATTCTTTAATTTATTTTTGCGCCAATGCTCACAAGAAACCTGCATGCATCTTTAATATACTTGTTGCCTTTTCCTTTTATTTTAACACATCAAACTTACTCTTCTATTGCACGTTGTTGTGACACATATAGAGCAACAAGTTATACGGCACGATGGCGTGCTCGTGGTAGGATTATCTCACACCAAGAATGTGAACTGCATTAAGCATTGTCGTTGCCTTCCAGTTGTACGTAATATATAAAGGGTGCTTTTAGAAGTGTGCTGTAATAAAGACTGTCCTTACTAGTCTGTTTAACTAAAACGTAGACGTGCCGTGTACTGCGCTCAGACGCGCCATTTGTCTCGGGGTGCTGAGGCCAAAGTTTATTAAAAGAAGTTAATTCATTTCACGTCACCAAGAGTTGCGGGAAATGTGGTCTGTCGGCTGTTCTTTCGCCATTTTGTGCCCCAGATTTAACCCGCCAATTTAGCTGGCGGCGGCAAGTACCCTTACAAAGGCTGTCACCACCCTAAAACGGCGTTGCATGTAGGCTCCCTAGGGAGCCTACATGCAACGCCGTTTTAGGGTGGTGACAACACCAATATTCTGACCGCTATTTACCGCCAAATTTGGTGGGTAGCCATTTTGGTCCCCAGTATTTCTGCCTTTTTTTTGTCACGCTATGATATACTCATGTTGGCACGCGATTTATTGAATTTCTTTAATTTACTTTTGCGCCAATGATCACAAGAAACCTGCATGCATCTTTAATATACTTGTTGCCTTTTCCTTTTATTTTAACACATCAAACTTACTCTTCTATTGCACGTTGTTGTGACACATATACAGCAACAAGTTATACGGCACGATGGCGTGCTCGTGGTAGGATTATCTCACACCAAGAATGTGAACTGCATTAAGCATTGTCGTTGCCTTCCAGTTGTACATAATATATAAATGGCGCTTTTAGAAGTGTGCTGTAATAAAGACTGTCCTTCCTAGTCTGTTTAACTAAAACGTAGACGTGCCGTGTACTGCGCTCAGACGCGCCATTTGTCTCGGGGTGCTGAGGCCAAAGTTTATTAAAAGAAGTTAATTCATTTCACGTCACCAAGAGTTGCGGGAAATGTGGTCTGTCGGCTGGTCTTTCGCCATTTTGTGCCCGAGATTTAACCCGCCAATTTAGCTGGCGGCGGCAAGTACCCTTACAAAGGCTGTCACCACCCTAAAACGGCGTTGCATGTAGGCTCCCTAATCACAGAGCGTAGTGTAACGGGCACAGTATGGGTCTTCGGGAACGTCCGTAATTTTTACGTCTGCGATAGCACCCAGCACATCCACCAATTGTAAAGGGTTTATTAGAGATCGGAGCAGTGCAGCGTCGACAGTCAAACGAGCCACAGCTTTCAAGCACGAGCGCCGTTGCGAGCCAATTAAAGCGCTGGACCCACTAGTGTCTGGGCAGACTAGAGCTGGACCCACTAGTGTCTCTCTTCGCTACGCACTGGACACCGCCTCCGGCCTGGCGGCATCGCCGTAGTGTACCTCACAGCGCTTGGAAAGCTCGTTCTCGAGCAGTTGTACTCTGAGTAGAAGGGTCTGGTTACTCTGTACCAGCTCGGCAAATGATTTTTGCATGCGGTCCAAGGACCTCTGCATGGCAGCCTCCGCCGTGCTCACGTACTCAACCGTACCCTGGGAGGAGGTGGCTCTCCGCTTGGCCGCCCTTGTTGTGGCCACGTCTTCCGCACGCTGTAGTCCGAGCTCATGCCACCCGGGCGCCACAGGAGAGGGATACGATCGCATCTATGGAGCCTGTACCTTTACAATACCACGCCATATTAGAACACCACAGATTGAACAGACGTCAATACCCACCCCCGCACAAGACCCTCTCACGCGAAGACGCAGTAGCATGGCGACAATTACAAACCAACACATACCCCCATTTAAGCAGATTACACGCAATACACCCTGCACTGTACTCGTACAAATGCCCCCTTTGCAACGACTACGCTTCCCTATATCACACCACATGGGCATGCCCCAAAATACAGGTAGTCCCGCATATACCCAACCCCACACCCGAGCAGTGGGAGACCGTGCTGACTAGCTCGGACCCTCGTGACCAGCAACAACTGGTGCGGCGGGCCCGGGAGACAGTAAGAGCCGCAGGAGCCCTGGACTGAGGCACCTCCCAACACAAGCAGGAAGACGCCTGCTTGTTTTTTTTCTTTTTCTTAATAAATGTTTTTCGTCCTCCTCCTCCGCAGAAGACGTGGCCGCAGCCACTTGGGTGGCGCTGGCGTTTCGGAAGGCCTCGAAGTCGGCCTTCATTTTCTGGATTTCCTCCTTGAGACTGGCGTTCTTGTTCATCAACTGCGTGATCCTGCGATCGTGCGCCCGCTCACTCGCCTGTGAGGCGGCGTCTTTCGTCTGGCCCGTCGGTTTCGTCTGTTTCACTTTGTCGGCCCAGGTGGGACCTCCTGGAATGCGCATTTTGGACTTGGAGCGGCCCCTAGACTGAGAGCGCCCTCTTTGCACGGAGCGCCCGCGCGAGCGGGAGCACCCTCTGGAGCGGGGAAAGCCCCCTCGAAGAGCTCCTGTTCCGTAGCACTGACGTCAGTGCCTGGCTCACCTCGTGTGCCCCGTTGGCGTCCTTCTTGGCCCAGCCAGATTTTTCCGTGGGCGCCTACGGCGTCTCTGCCTGATGACATATGGCGTTTGGAAGCGTTGCTTGCACTTATGGTCAGCCGTTGGGTGAGGGCCCCCGTATGTGCCACATTTCGCCTATAAATGTGGCCTTCGGCAGGGGACGCTGCTCCGCATCCCCTGGACTTCTTCACACTTGGGGTGGGTCATACATCGGCCCTGTGGCCCAGTTCCTCACAACCATAGCACACATCCACTTGCCTTCTGTAGAGAGCGCAGGGCAGCATGCCCGCGCCGCATGTGACAAAGTTCGGCACCCACATTCCATCGAACCGGGCGATAACTGTGGTGGTGGTCTTGATGCGACGCACCTCCAATGCGGTGGGATTCCGTTGGTTTGCGATCATAATAGCGGAGCTGAGCTTCGTTGAACTCGGCGTCGACTCCCCTCACAACACCCTTGCACTATAGTGCCTAGAATATACTTACTCTAGGCACTATACTTGCACGTATTTTCCGAGGCGGCCATGTACGCGGCCACCTCAAAGACCCCTTCGCGCAGGCGGATTGAACAGTCGCGTAAGCACACGCCTTTCGTTCTCTGCTGTTGAGACGACGTAGAGTTTCGGATGTTGTTAGGGCAGACGATATTTCGCCTTCCTCGTCGGGTGAAAGCGCCGCCGCCACAGCCAGCGTCTGTGCCACCCTAATAGTGCTGATCTTTTGCTGAGATTCTAAATATGTCAGTGGTTTTTGTCTAGCTGCTATATTTTATTGCGATAGCAATTATATGGACACTCCAAAGCAGAATTCTGCCGTCGCCGTCGCCGTGAGGTTCCGTATGACGTCAATGGAGATGAAATCGTCGTCGCGCTCCGGACGCTGTATGTGCGAGTGAAAGGGCGTGAGGGACGCGCGCTTTCACGGGGAGCGAACGCACGTCGGAGAGCAAACGCGCGTTCTGCGCCGTGCTCCCTGAAGGGCTGCACAATTAAGCGTCTCTTTCCTCCTTTCCATATATAGAAAGCAAACGCAACTTTTTCCGTCGCGCGAAAGACTGGGGGGAGACGGGAGGGAGGGAGGGGAGGCGACGTTTAGCTGCGGCACTAAATGCGTATATATATAAACACGCCGCGCGCGTTCGGTGCGAACGGGGGCAAAACGCCGACGGCGTCGACAACATTTCTGCGCGTTGCTGGTGCTGCTGCATGTCCAAGTTTATACAGCTGATAAAACTACTATCCTTACTCCGTATAGCTCTCTACTAATTTGCTATCGCAATTGGTGCTTCGCCTTTCGGGTGAAACTGCGACAAATTTTTTTTTAGTTATGACCTACACAGTGGCAAAGTATCTGCGGGCACTTTATTGTATATAACAATTTCACAAGAATCATCGTGCTGTATCTTATTCAGCTAATTGTAGACCGCAAAGCACCGATATCTACCCAAACAGCATGTAAAATTACTGAAACTATGTAAAAAAATTCATCATCGTCATCATCAGCCTATATTTATGTCCACTGCAGGACGAAGGGTTCTCCCTGTGATCTGCAATTACCCCTGTCTTGCGCTAGCTGATTCGAACTTGCGCCTGCAAATTTCCTAACTTCATTGCCCCACCTAGTTTTTTGCCGTCCTCAACTGCGCTTCCCTTCTCTTGGTATCCATTCTGTAACTCTAATGGTCCCCTGGTTATCCATCCTACGCATTACATTGCAATTTCAAGTAGATATTAGCATTCTACATATCTTGAAGAGTAGGTATGCCAAATTTCGTTAGTATCGGACACTTGTAAGTGCACAAGGTTATTCTCATGGGATTGTGAAAAAATTATTAAAGTGTACTTGCGTAGCCCTACTAAGGTTACATGTTATTTGGATAGATATCGGGACTTTGCCATCGTCAAATAGCTAAGTTAGCTACAGCTCAATGCTTTTTGTGAAAATTTAATACAGAAGAAAGTGCCCGCAAAGATCACAATATATTGTGCCATTGTTTAAAACATAACTGAAGAAATGTAGCAGCTAAACAAAAATAACATATACAAAAGCCGCTCTAGTTGGCTTAATTTTCGAACCTCTAAAAGAAAAAAAGAAAAAAAAAACATTTCGAGTAGCGTCTCTCTTGAACACAAGCTTTAATAAACGAAACGTGTTCCTTGCTATAGTCACCTATAACATAGCGACACAAAGTTGAAGGCAAGTCCTCTTGTCTAAGCGACTCTGGGCTATCTTCCCTTGGGCTGCTGTTAAGCACTGAGTTTTCCTGCATTCTCCAGAAGTGCAATACTAAAAATTTTGTGAATGTGCCCCAACAGGGGGAAAAAGTTCCCTGAAAGGCAGATAAGGCTATCACTTTGTTCGACATTTACATGTTGAATCCATATCTTTGTTTTGTGTTTTGTACTGAGTGTTGCAGCGATGACTGCCTCTAATTATTGAACATCACTGCTTCAAGACAGTGCGTAATTTTTGCTAACAAAAATTTATAGCAGTGGCAGGCATTAGAATTGCAGTACTGAAGAATTTCTGCTTTGTAAGAAGTATACTAGTGCCAGTTCTGAGAAACACATCCCGAAAAGCGATGAGAGAATAGATTTCTGTTCCACACAGAATCGTGCTACAGGGCTTGCAAAAGGCTTTGTGGCAAAGTAATATCTGAAACAGCAAGGCATACTCCACCAAGTATGGTGACAAATATTTCAGGGCTGCCAGTCTGAGTTTTCTTACAAAGTAACCATACGTTCAGCACTGACTAGCCTCAATAATGCAATGTCAGCATTCTGCTGAAGTTGTTTACTTGCTGAAATTATTCTACTTTAATAATTGTGGTCTTGTTTAACAAAACATTGGCAATTATCACGCACTTGTAATCTCTATCAGTTTCGTAAATATTTGCCATTTATTTTTTCCGCCTATGATTCTTGGTAATAGAGATATTCATTGCAGAAAGAGCTAGTGCATTGTATTTAATTATAAAGGCACTAGTCATTCATAGACTTTTTGTCTTCAGCATTTGTTTTGCCCCACATCTGTTTCTTGCAATCTGAATTGATGTACTCGCCTACTTACCAATGTACACTGAAATCTGTCAGTTTGTCTTGTTTAAAATACTGCTGATGGACCAGATAGTTAGGATATCTGTTAATTATAAATTATAACGATGATAGTGTAGGACCATAACAGGGTTGGCCTTGATTCAAAACTGTGCCCAGGTACATCCACGCTGCTGTACCGTACAATGTCCATGTGCTCAGAAGAGCTGAACACCACAGATAAAAAGTAATGGCCACCCAAGGCTTCTACTCGTTGCATGTCATCTTTTAAGAGCAGATTATTCGCCAGATGTAATTTATCTATAGTAAATACATAAATCAGTTATGTGAGTTGTCTTATTTTAATGTTGCAAGTGCGAAGTTCTTGTGATCTTGCTTGTTTTTATGTTGTTTTCTTTGAGAGCATGACTGATGTAGGGTGGCCTCGACGCATATTCTAAAAACTGTTTCTTAGCATTGCGAGTCGCGTAAGTTAATTTACACATAACTTTCCTAGTTACTAATATCGCAGGCTTCGTGTTCATTTCTCTTATGTTTGATGTTATGTTTATCTACCAAGTCGTTAGGTCGTACATTGAAACATATTCACCCGTTGCACAGTGGGCACCCAAATTATGAATATCTGTTCTTTCTTTCTACCTTTCTCTCGTGTTTCCTTAGCTTAGCATTGGGGCAATGGCCTGTATGCACCTGCAATAAAGTTGCAAAGTGGCTAATGTTAAAAGTCGACGAAAAGATAAAGACACCAAGCCGTATATTCAAACGTTTGCATACAATTTTAAAAAAATGTGACATCCCCCTATGGTGTGAGAGTTGCTTTCGGCGTAGCATATTTGCTAGAGTACACAAAAAAGCAAAAAGTCGCTCCAGATAGGAGCGGCATTGGAAAAAGTTCACAGAAAATCCTTTATTTCACGCACCATTAATGTGGCTTATCATGTGCTCCTGTTGTGTGGGAACGCATGCGTTGAGTAGACCAGCCTTCGCACGATTGTTGCCTTAAGGGGACACCAGAGAAATGTAGAAATCAAAAACAGATATTCACACTTGGCTGCCTACTGTGCATTGTGTGGATGTTTCACTGTAAAAAATACTACTAGTGGTAGGTAATCACAAAGACAAAAAAATTAAAAATTAGTGTTATGTGTCAGTCAACCTTCTGTGACTTCCGGTGTTCACAGAGACCCCTTTTTTCTGCATGTGCCAAGCTATAGGAAGCTTTTACGTAAGTCAGTCATTCTTGCTAAGTTAAAAAACAGACCAAGAAAAATCACAAGAACTTTATATGAGTAACATGAAAATGTTGCACCTAATGTAACTTAATGCATTTACTGAGGGTAGATTGCAGCCGGTACCTAATCTGCTCTTACAAGGTGACTTGTGATGAGTAAAAGAAGCCTTCCTCACGTGTCTACTTTCTGTATGTGTCATTTGGCTCTTCATGCACCATGTGTATTGTATTATTACAGCTGCATGTGTGTAGCTGGGTACAGTTTAGTTATCATCTGGTCTGCTTCCTTCCTTGTCCTCATCATTCATGCGCTATCTTTGTTGTAACAAAATACAGCTACCTGTGCTACATATTTTGCCAGCGTGTTTGTTTTATGACAAGTCTTGTATTAGTGCATGGTGTTTTAAAAACTTAGTCTTGAAAAAACATGTTTATGTCAATGTAAATAAAATGTTTAGATTAAATATTGCTCTATGTTATCTGTAATATTGTCAGTTATTAAGTTTTTATGCACTGTTTCAGATTGTATGAAACAATAAAATTGATGCACAACTTTTTAATATGGTGTTTTTCAGATCAATTTTCAACTCAAGCTAAGAAACATGCATGAGTCGTGTGGGAAAAGTGCCAACAAGAGTACCATAACGTAAGACAGCTGTTTTTACTGTTAAATTGGATTATCGATTGCCAACCAGGTGCTGTCTGCATTTTGTAATGCATATATTATGTAATCTAAGTTGAAATATTGTTCTTATTGCACTTCATTATCTGGTTCTCCTTTTTGAATTAGCGCTTCGTTATATTATGTGTACTTTATTTGCATAGGAGGGTAAATTAGGTTCTAAATAAAAATTTGTCTGTGAGATCAGTGAAATAGGTTTAGCTTAACAACCTTTTGACATATAACATTATCACTTGTGTTAGGGTGAATTAAACTTTTGCATAAGTTACATACTATTTTGCGGTGTCATTATGGTTCAGCGTGACATTGCAGTGACGTGCACATGCTGCAGCTGCAAGGTGCATATTGGGTGCTTCTTTAAAACTGTTTTGCTTGGTTGGCCATTGATTTCAGTTTAATAGTAAAGAGAACTGTCTTGTGTTCATGGTGATTCTCTGCTGACTGATACATTTGACACTTCCAGAAGATAATATCAAAGTGTTGAAATATTCACTTTTTTTGCTAACCTGTCACATGCTTCTTGGCAGATTAGCGATGGATTCGTTATTATTGTATGTTGTCTTTTCACAATAGTAACTTTGTAATGTGGGGAAAAGTTTTTGACTCATTTTGAAAAGCGGCTCTAAACTGTCAGCCAAGAGCCGAATGACGTAAATGGATTAGTTTACTCTATTTGCAAGAGTCCTGCACCACGCACTAGGGGTAACGCGGCTTACACTAATGGAGTTATCAGACTCGTCAAGAATAGTTACCTGACTCCTTCAGCAGTGGTCATGGGACCCTTTATCTTGAGTCGTCTGACTCTTCTAGAATACCTAACAGATTCCCTCAGCAGTAGTCATGTGACGCTTTATCTTCAGTCGTCTGACTCATCTAGAAGAGTTAACAGACTCCCTCAGCTGTAGTCTTGCAACTCTCTTGAAAGGGTCCAGAAGACTACTAGAAGAGAGTGTGCATGACTATTATTGCGTGAGGAGTAAAGTATCCACCTTGCTTACATCACAGATAGTCTTGGGACTCTTTGGCGAAAGAGAGTTCGGGTGTCTCCCCCAATGTGTGTAATATATGTGGCGAGTCCAGACTCCGCGAAAAGAGTAAGGGATACTCTTTTTTTCTTAGTGTGTGTTGTCGACGCCTTCGGCGTTTTACCCACCTTCGCACCGAACGCGCGCGGCGTTGTTGACTGTCGCCGGTGCCTCTGGGGGCGGCTCGGAGATTTTCGACGAGATCAGAATGGGACACTCGTCGAGTAGCGTTGGAAATCTTACCCACCTTCTCGCCTCGCAACGTTTTAGGGGCGAAGCTCCTTATAGCGGCACCCGTTCGTCCCCGTCGTAGTAGGTAGCCACGTCTAGTTTTATGAATTGCTCAATAGATGGCGTTGTGTGTCCGTATATGTATGTATACCCATATATACATATATATGTATACGTATAGTATAACCGGAAGCCGACTTCCGCTTCCGGTTCCACTTCCGGTTCCGCTTCCGTTTCCACTTCCGGTTCCGCTTTCGGTTCCGGAAGCCGTTTTATGAAAAAAAAAATTCCGAAAGTTGTGTCCGTAGCGCGGAATCCTCGCTTCCGAACGCGCGGCGCTAACCACTACGCCACGAAGCGCAAATAGCCACACGCACCACGATGGCAATAAATACCCAACATTAACGAAAGGCCGCGTTTCTTGCGCGTTTCTAACGCGTTTGGGCTAGCGCGTTACGGCCCGTGTAAGAAGCTGGTGTAAGACGCTGTGGCGTCTCCGCCTTACCTTCAACGCGTTTCGAACGCGCTGCCCAAGGCGGTGGCAAGTCAAGTTCAAGTCGAGGAGCGTTTATGAATACGGGGGGGGGGGGGGGGGTATACTCTCTCAGCAGTCATGTGATGGCGTCGGCAAACGCGGTGCACGTTCCGGCATGTGTAAATGGCTGCGTAAGACGCTGTGGCCGCTCCCCCTTACTAGAGAGTACTGCACGTTTCTAACGCGTTTGTGCTAGCGTCTCCTTAAGCGGGAGATTCGATGATTCCCTCCGGAGCTTCGCCCACTCATCATCATTCACGCCGTGGATATGCTGTCATTTTTTATTTATATAAATACGCATTTGGTGCCGCAGCTAAACGTCGCTTCCCCTCCCTCCCTCCCGTCCCCCCATGGCCTTTCACGTGATGGAAGAAGTCGCGTTTGCTCTCTATATATGGAGATTGTAAAGGACGGAAAGGTGCGCTTAATTCTACAGCCCTTCGGGAGCACGGAGCAGAATGCGCGTTTGCTCTCCGACGTGCGTTCGCTCCCCGTGAAAGCGCGCGTTCCTCGCGCCCTTTCACTCGCACATACAGCGTCCGGAGCGCGGCGACGATTTCATCGCCCTTGACGTCATACGGAACCTCACGGCGATGGCGACGACGACTCCGACGGCAGAAATCCGCTTTGGAGTGTCACCTCAAACCAAAGGATGTCATTGTATTCCTTACCTAAATCAATGTAATGAATGGTTTCAGCGCGGTGCAAACGCGTTCGTGCCTTGCGTATTCTGCACAGGTGAATTGGTAAAACGATCTCTGGTATGGTAAGATAATTCGTCATGCGGCTGAAATATGGCACTACGTCCATCCATGATTGCACCATGTTCTCAACCGGCCGCCTAGCAGCAGCGCATTACGCTACACCATGGAAGAACGAGAAGCCTTCTTTCTCCATTTACTCCATCCGATATGCGCTGCGCTCACGAACGGTCGTTGCTGCGCTTCGGCTATAGTGTACTAGAATACGGTTGAGTGGGACGACTGGCTGGGGCGGCGCATGCTTTGCAGTGAGGCGCCCGACGTGGAAAAATACTGGGGCGGCGCTGCGATAGAAGTGGATTTGGCCGCATCAAGGTCGCGCCGTTGGAAACTGCTGCCAATACTGCTCGGCAGGGCAATGAAGTTATGGGGTTTTACGTGCCAAAACCACGATCTGATTATGAGGCACGCCATAGTGGGGGACTCCGGAAATTTGGACCACCTGGGGTTCTTTAACGTGCATCTAAATCTAAGCACACGTTTGTATTCGCATTTCGCCCCCATCGAAATGCGACCGCCCTGGCCGGGATTCAATCCCGCGACCTCATGCTCAGCAGCCCAACACTATAGCCACTGAGCAACCACGGCGGGTAATTCGTTCTACTTCGCTCGCTGGTATTCGCGTTGAGGCCGCTCAAATGGTGTTCATAATTGCCTATGACATGTATATATGCCTTAAGAATAAATTCCTTTCCTTCTCTTCTTTGTTATTTTGTTTTTTTTTAACGCCACTCGGTGATCTTTTTCGGTCTCGGGCCGGGTTCGGGCCGGGTTTCGAGCCGGGCTCGGGCCTGGCTCAGGCCTAAGGTAAAGAGGTAGCGGGCCGGGCCGGGCGGGTAACGCAGAATATTTCCGGGCCCGGGCCGGGCCCAGGTTTCGCCATAAAACATTTGGTCGGGCTCAGGCGGGCAGCCCAACCTAAAAATTGGCCCGGGCCGGGCCCGGGCTGAAAAAATCGGCCCCTGCAGTGCTCTATGGACCCAGTGCCCCGACATAGCTGTTGGTTACAACATATTTATATTGCGTGGAAAGGGAAGAGGGGTCATGGTAAGTGCGACAAAATTTTTACGTTCCTGGCCTATAGTTATAAGCGTTGCAAATAATTACTGAGCCGTCATGCCCCCCTCCCCTCCCCCAGTTTTTCATACGTCATAAGGCGTTCCTAGTTGGATTCAGCGTTGTCCTCGGTGCACTAAAAAAGACGCTTGGTTTATATTTGGTGAAAATAAAGGGTGCAGTGAGGGCACTATGTAAGTAAACGCCAAATACAAAAGACTAATTATGACATTTGCACTAAATTACGCAAACGCGATCCGGAGCTTTATGAATGTGTTTTACGAACAAAGCAGAATTTATCCCGCTGCCCTGGGGGAACCGTTAACTCAACCGATATCAAATCGGGGTTGAGTAGGGAGGGAGTACGCGATGGTAAACGTTATGGCGAAGTACCGTGTGTGTTAATGAATTACTGGCTTTTTATTGCGATAGCAGTTACATGGACACTCTAAAGCGGAATTCTGCCGTCGGCCTCGCCGTCCCCGTCGCCGTGAGGTTCGGTATGGCGTAAGCTTCCAATTTTTCAAAAGGGAAATTTGCACTTTTGTCCACGCCATGCTACAATTACGTAAACTGATTTTGCCTTAAAAATCAGGTGTGACAGGTTTTGTAGGCAAGGAGTAATACGTTGAATGTGTAGTACACTGTATTCTCTATACCAGGCGGTTTTCAAGTTGCAACATTTTGCGACTTGATAACGAGATTTTTAAAATTTTGTCTCAGTTAACTTTTGTTCTGTGTGCAACGAAACAGTATCTGGGAAACGCAGTGCAGGTTGTCATTGTGTAGAAAACACAATGAAAAGACAACATAAAAATTTTACTTAAAAAATATTCGAGACTAATGTTGAGACCATCGTTGCAGTGGCCTCATGGCGCTTGGCCAATAGGCCTGATCAGCCATATAAATGGGGAGCATTTCAGACGGCAGGAGTAGTTTTCCTAGACCGGCTTTAAAAAGCTAGCTGAGCGTTTTCTCGCGTGCTTGCTACCTTAACGTACAGTAGGACAAACAAGGATACATGAGCCCTGAAAATCCAAGCTCAACTCATTTTGTGTCTCAGAAAAGGCAAAAAAGGCACAAACTGAGTCACATTTCTTTACTACCGTGAAAGAAAGAAAAACGAGCTCTCAATTCAATATGAATGTTCCCGTAATTTCAATTTTATTATTAGAACCACACAGATCAATGGGATGGCAATGCATGCTCAATTTTTACTGTTAAATAAAATGGCGCAACTTAGGTTTTTGCATAATTATATTAATTAGGCCCGTGAGAGCGTTCTGTAAATTTTTTAAGAATATCGGCAAATATTACTTTTTTTAAACGCCCTTAAAATTGGTACATTCATGCAAATTTGGAAATTTTGGCATTTTCGGGGATTTTATTACGAAATAAATACCGAATGAAGCTTCACATTTTTGGCGTTACTTTGTTAAATACTATTTGAACACTTGTCAGAACATTTTCAACGTCGTCGCCTTAGGTGAAACGGTCCCACAATGCCACTAATCTCCAGGCAGTGAGAGGCACTTGCTCAAAAATAAAAGTTTCGCCAATATATATATATATATATATATATATATATATATATATATATATGTATATATATATATATATATGTGTGTGTGTGTGTGTGTGTGTGTGTGTGTGTGTGTGTGTGTGTGTGTGTGTGTGTGTGTGTGTGTGTGTGTTTGTATGTGGGACGCGAGCAGCAGGTTGTGGACGGAGACTAACATGGCCGCCCGAACACTGCTTTTAATCTTCGTCTTCCTCTTTCACCACAAATGCACCGCACCGTCCTTGTGTGGTTCGTTACATATATATATATATATATATATATATATATATATATATACTGTGGCCGACATGTATCTATTTTACCGGGAGCAAGTAGTCTTAATAGCTTAAACTTAACAAAAGTTGTTAGGCGATGTACAATGCTTTAGTTTTGAAGTGACAGGCCTTCAATATTTTCATCATTTGATACAAAACCTTGGCCGCATGTTTCAGAAGGCACTGCTTTCGTGTGCTTGCTTCGGCTTCACCCTGCTCCCTTGCTTTTGCTGCTTTCTGGATGTTGATTATTCATCTGCTTTGTATGGCCTTGACGGTGCATTTCGGGCAAGTATTCGAGTGCAAAAGACAAAAAATAAGAATAATAAATGATAAAGAACATCGTACGTCCTTTCGATAAATTTGAAACATCAGGTTGGTAACCTTCAGAATTCCTGTTTGCATACAGGATTGGGCCCTGATGCTCACCTTAGAATACCTTGCTGTAGATTGATGTTCGATTATAGACTCTTTTCACGGCGATCTCATGGACGTCGCTATGTTTGATCACGTGGTGAAGCGCGCATTGTTTGCCGCAGCTGCTTGCGTTGCATCCGTGTTTGCATTGGATGTGCATGGCGCTGGTGCAGCTCCGTGAAGCACTGTTTCGGCGGATATCGTAGACGATGGCACAAAGCTTTGACCACAACTTGTAAGCGCTTTCGGAACTCATTACGCCTTGCCCAACCGGCGCGAGGCGCGTATACGGTTCTTGTACGGCGAAGTGGGGCTAGAAATGAGCAGTGAGAGGATACATGAGCGGGCACGGCGAAAGCGCTTGGCGCAGGTCATACACCACGTGATGCGTTTTATTCGTACAGACCCTGTTGCTGAAAGCGCACGAGGCTTCGCTCGCGGCCACGCTAAGGCCGAGTTCTACAAGAACAAGCGACATCAGCGATGAAGCTCGAATACACAGCGCCATCACCGACGACCCGCCCCTTCGCCCAAGCCATGGATTCCGGACGTTACCAGCCTCTACCCTTATAAAGACTCTACCACACCCAAGGATTTTCAGTGGGCACAGCGATAGCGCTTGGCGCAGGTCATACACCACGTGATGCGTTTTCTTCGTACAGACCCTGTTGCTGAAAGCGCACGAGGCTTCGCTCGCGGCCACGCTAAGGCCGATTTCTACAAGAACAAGCGACATCAGCGATGAAGCTCGAATACACAGCGCCATCACCGACGACCCGCCCCTTCGCCCAAGCCATGGATTCCGGACGTTACCAGCCTCAACCCTTATAAAAACTCTGCCACACCCAAGGATTTTCAGTGGGCACAGCGAAAGCGCTTGGCGCAGGTCATACACCACGTGATGCGTTTTCTTCGTACAGACCCTGTTGCTGAAAGCGCACGAGGCTTCGCTCGCGGCCACGCTAAGGCTGATTTCTACAAGAACAAGCGACATCAGCGATGAAGCTCGAATACACAGCGCCATCACCGACGACCCGCCCCTTCGCCCAAGCCATGGATTCCGGACGTTACCAGCCTCTACCCTTATAAAGACTCTACCACACCCAAGGATTTTCAGTGGGCACAGCGAAAGCGCTTGGCGCAGGTCATACACCACGTGATGCGTTTTCTTCGTACAGACCCTGTTGCTGAAAGCGCACGAGGCTTCGCTCGCGGCCACGCTAAGGCTGATTTCTACAAGAACAAGCGACATCAGCGATGAAGCTCGAATACACAGCGCCATCACCGACGACCCGCCCCTTCGCCCAAGCCATGGATTCCGGACGTTACCAGCCTCTACCCTTATAAAGACTCTACCACACCCAAGGATTTTCAGTGGGCACAGCGAAAGCGCTTGGCGCAGGTCATACACCACGTGATGCGTTTTCTTCGTACAGACCCTGTTGCTGAAAGCGCTAGAGGCTTCGCTCGCGGCCACGCTAAGGCTGATTTCTACAAGAACAAGCGACATCAGCGATGACGCTCGAATACACAGCGCCATCACCGACGACCCGCCCCTTCGCCCAAGCCATGGATTCCGGACGTTACCAGCCTCTACCCTTATAAAGACTCTACCACACCCAAGGATTTTCAGTGGGCACAGCGAAAGCGCTTGGCGCAGGTCATACACCACGTGATGCGTTTTCTTCGTACAGACCCTGTTGCTGAAAGCGCACGAGGCTTCGCTCGCGGCCACGCTAAGGCTGATTTCTACAAGAACAAGCGACATCAGCGATGAAGCTCGAATACACAGCGCCATCACCGACGACCCGCCCCTTCGCCCAAGCCATGGATTCCGGACGTTACCAGCCTCTACCCTTATAAAGACTCTACCACACCCAAGGATTTTCAGTGGGCACAGCGATAGCGCTTGGCGCAGGTCATACACCACGTGATGCGTTTTCTTCGTACAGACCCTGTTGCTGAAAGCGCACGAGGCTTCGCTCGCGGCCACGCTAAGGCCGATTTCTACAAGAACAAGCGACATCAGCGATGAAGCTCGAATACACAGCGCCATCACCGACGACCCGCCCCTTCGCCCAAGCCATGGATTCCGGACGTTACCAGCCTCTACCCTTATAAAGACTCTACCACACCCAAGGATTTTCAGTGGGCACAGCGAAAGCGCTTGGCGCAGGTCATACACCACGTGATGCGTTTTCTTCGTACAGACCCTGTTGCTGAAAGCGCACGAGGCTTCGCTCGCGGCCACGCTAAGGCCTGATTTCTACAAGAACAAGCGACATCAGCGATGAAGCTCGAATACACAGCGCCATCACCGACGACCCGCCCCTTCGCCCAAGCCATGGATTCCGGACGTTACCAGCCTCTACCCTTATAAAGACTCTACCACACCCAAGGATTTTCAGTGGGCACAGCGAAAGCGCTTGGCGCAGGTCATACACCACGTGATGCGTTTTCTTCGTACAGACCCTGTTGCTGAAAGCGCACGAGGCTTCGCTCGCGGCCACGCTAAGGCTGATTTCTACAAGAACAAGCGACATCAGCGATGAAGCTCGAATACACAGCGCCATCACCGACGACCCGCCCCTTCGCCCAAGCCATGGATTCCGGACGTTACCAGCCTCTACCCTTATAAAGACTCTACCACACCCAAGGATTTTCAGTGGGCACAGCGAAAGCGCTTGGCGCAGGTCATACACCACGTGATGCGTTTTCTTCGTACAGACCCTGTTGCTGAAAGCGCACGAGGCTTCGCTCGCGGCCACGCTAAGGCTGATTTCTACAAGAACAAGCGACATCAGCGATGAAGCTCGAATACACAGCGCCATCACCGACGACCCGCCCCTTCGCCCAAGCCATGGATTCCGGACGTTACCAGCCTCAACCCTTATAAAGACTCTACCACACCCAAGGATTTTCAGTGGGCACAGCGAAAGCGCTTGGCGTAGGTCATACACCACGTGATGCGTTTTCTTCGTACAGACCCTGCTGCTAAAAGCGCACGAGGCTTCGCTCGCGGCCACGCTAAGGGTGATTTCTACAAGAACAAGCGACATCAGCGATGAAGCTCGAATACACAGCGCCATCACCGACGACCCGCCCCTTCGCCAAACCATGGATTCCGGACGTTACCAGCCTCTACCCTTATAAAGACTCTACCACACCCAAGGATTTTCAGTGGGCACAGCGAATGCGCTTGGCGCAGGTCATACACCACGTGATGCGTTTTCTTCGTACAGACCCTGTTGCTGAAAGCGCACGAGGCTTCGCTCGCGGCCACGCTAAGGCTGATTTCTACAAGAACAAGCGACATCAGCGATGAAGCTCGAATACACAGCGCCATCACCGACGACCCGCCCCTTCGCCCAAGCCATGGATTCCGGACGTTACCAGCCTCTACCCTTATAAAGACTCTACCACACCCAAGGATTTTCAGTGGGCACAGCGAAAGCGCTTGGCGCAGGTCATACACCACGTGATGCGTTTTCTTCGTACAGACCCTGTTGCTGAAAGCGCACGAGGCTTCGCTCGCGGCCACGCTAAGGCTGATTTCTACAAGAACAAGCGACATCAGCGATGAAGCTCGAATACACAGCGCCATCACCGACGACCCGCCCCTTCGCCCAAGCCATGGATTCCGGACGTTACCAGCCTCTACCCTTATAAAGACTCTACCACACCCAAGGATTTTCAGTGGGCACAGCGATAGCGCTTGGCGCAGGTCATACACCACGTGATGCGTTTTCTTCGTACAGACCCTGTTGCTGAAAGCGCACGAGGCTTCGCTCGCGGCCACGCTAAGGCCGATTTCTACAAGAACAAGCGACATCAGCGATGAAGCTCGAATACACAGCGCCATCACCGACGACCCGCCCCTTCGCCCAAGCCATGGATTCCGGACGTTACCAGCCTCTACCCTTATAAAGACTCTACCACACCCAAGGATTTTCAGTGGGCACAGCGAAAGCGCTTGGCGCAGGTCATACACCACGTGATGCGTTTTCTTCGTACAGACCCTGTTGCTGAAAGCGCACGAGGCTTCGCTCGCTGCCACGCTAAGGCCGATTTCTACAAGAACAAGCGACATCAGCGATGAAGCTCGAATACACAGCGCCATCACCGACGACCCGCCCCTTCGCCCAAGTCATGGATTCCGGACGTTACCAGCCTCTACCCTTATAAAGACTCTACCACACCCAAGGATTTTCAGTGGGCACAGCGAAAGCGCTTGGCGCAGGTCATACACCACGTGATGCGTTTTCTTCGTACAGACCCTGTTGCTGAAAGCGCACGAGGCTTCGCTCGCGGCCACGCTAAGGCTGATTTCTACAAGAACAAGCGACATCAGCGATGAAGCTCGAATACACAGCGCCATCACCGACGACCCGCCCCTTCGCCCAAGCCATGGATTCCGGACGTTACCAGCCTCTACCCTTATAAAGACTCTACCACACCCAAGGATTTTCAGTGGGCACAGCGAAAGCGCTTGGCGCAGGTCATACACCACGTGATGCGTTTTCTTCGTACAGACCCTGTTGCTGAAAGCGCACGAGGCTTCGCTCGCTGCCACGCTAAGGCCGATTTCTACAAGAACAAGCGACATCAGCGATGAAGCTCGAATACACAGCGCCATCACCGACGACCCGCCCCTTCGCCCAAGTCATGGATTCCGGACGTTACCAGCCTCTACCCTTATAAAGACTCTACCACACCCAAGGATTTTCAGTGGGCACAGCGAAAGCGCTTGGCGCAGGTCATACACCACGTGATGCGTTTTCTTCGTACAGACCCTGTTGCTGAAAGCGCACGAGGCTTCGCTCGCGGCCACGCTAAGGCTGATTTCTACAAGAACAAGCGACATCAGCGATGAAGCTCGAATACACAGCGCCATCACCGACGACCCGCCCCTTCGCCCAAGTCATGGATTCCGGACGTTACCAGCCTCTACCCTTATAAAGACTCTACCACACCCAAGGATTTTCAGTGGGCACAGCGAAAGCGCTTGGCGCAGGTCATACACCACGTGATGCGTTTTCTTCGTACAGACCCTGTTGCTGAAAGCGCACGAGGCTTCGCTCGCGGCCACGCTAAGGCTGATTTCTACAAGAACAAGCGACATCAGCGATGAAGCTCGAGTACACAGCGCCATCACCGACGACCCGCCCCTTCGCCCAAGCCATGGATTCCGGACGTTACCAGCCTCTACCCTTATAAAGACTCTACCACACCCAAGGATTTTCACTGGGCACAGCGAAAGCGCTTGGCGCAGGTCATACACCACGTGATGCGTTTTCTTCGTACAGACCCTGTTGCTGAAAGCGCACGAGGCTTCACTCGCGGCCACGCTAAGGCTGATTTCTACAAGAACAAGCGACATCAGCGATGAAGCTCGAATACACAGCGCCATCACCGACGACCCGCCCCTTCGCCAAACCATGGATTCCGGACGTTACCAGCCTCTACCCTTATAAAGACTCTACCACACCCAAGGATTTTCAGTGGGCACAGCGAATGCGCTTGGCGCAGGTCATACACCACGTGATGCGTTTTCTTCGTACAGACCCTGTTGCTGAAAGCGCACGAGGCTTCGCTCGCGGCCACGCTAAGGCTGATTTCTACAAGAACAAGCGACATCAGCGATGAAGCTCGAATACACAGCGCCATCACCGACGACCCGCCCCTTCGCCCAAGCCATGGATTCCGGACGTTACCAGCCTCTACCCTTATAAAGACTCTACCACACCCAAGGATTTTCAGTGGGCACAGCGAAAGCGCTTGGCGCAGGTCATACACCACGTGATGCGTTTTCTTCGTACAGACCCTGTTGCTGAAAGCGCACGAGGCTTCGCTCGCGGCCACGCTAAGGCTGATTTCTACAAGAACAAGCGACATCAGCGATGAAGCTCGAATACACAGCGCCACCACCGACGACCCGCTCCTTCGCCCAAGCCATGGATTTCGGACGTTACCAGCCTCTACCCTTATAAAGACTCTACCACACCCAAGGATTTTCAGTGGGCACAGCGATAGCGCTTGGCGCTTGGCGATAGCGCTTGGCGCAGGCTTGGCGATAGCGCTTGGCGTGGCTTCATTCACCACGCGATGCGTTTTCTTCGTACAGGTTGGTCACAACTGTTCGTTATGTAGTGATAATAGGTTTTTAGTGGTTCCCCCGTGTCCCAAAGTTTGTATAAGTATAGCTTATGATTGTTTTTGTTCCTGTAAATTGATGTTGTTTGGCGACGTCGAGGGAATCCGTGGGCCAACTGTTGAAGAAATGTTTAAATCATTGATGGGTGGACAATCGGCAATAAGAAATGATATATGGGCCTTAAAAACGTGCCTTGAAGCTACGGAAAAAGCTCTCGATAGTTTTGAGAAGCGTTTCGCTCGATTGGAAGAACACGTAAAAACAAATACGAGCGCAGCTGCTAGCTTGGTCGCAACTGTAAGCATAATGGAAAACCGATTATCGTGTATCTTCAGGAATACGCGGAAAACATTCAGTCATGCAGAACGCACGCAAGCTAAAAGGCACATTTATTGAAGCAAAAGCTTCATTACGCTACCTCGGACAGCCGTCGGCGACTCAACAGTTTCCACCTTGAGAGCTAGAGGTCAAACTACAAGAGAGCATTAAGGCGCGTTCTCCGACGTTATCGCCACGCGGGCGAGCGTCATCCGACGCCGGGCGCGTCGGAGCCGCGCGTCCGGTTACCTTGGCGGCGCCAGTACGTCGATCCATTGGTCGAACTATAGCCACTGTTGTTCTCGCCAAAGTGACATAACGTATGCGCGCGTTCACGCTACGTTGGACTATATTTAGGCCCTTACGCAGCCCTGAAAGGAGACATTGCCGCCGTTGCCTGAGTAGAGTTGGGCCCGGCTGCGAGTTGCAACCAAGTCTCACTACTTTACTGATCACCGCAGTGTCTTCATAGGCATAAAAAATGATGAAAAAACACTGTATTCATTGCAAACTTGTCTGCATATCATTGAGAAACCACACCTCGGCCACAGCTCGAAAATGGCCCTAGCCAGGTCAGCGAAGCATTCGCTATCAACCAGGGTTAACCAAAGCTAAACCACAGCAATTTTTTTTCCATCCAGGGTGATTACTGCGCAGACACGCGCCGGAATCGCAAATTGCTTGCAAATATTGCGAAAGCAGATAAAGATAGCACAAAGAGGGTGCAGCTGACACGACAAGCTCCGAAATGATGACTAGTACTTTTCTTGGGATGATGCCTCGAACTCCCGCAAAAAGATTTCTGCAACTGACAGCTCACGGCGCCGCCAACAAAAATCTGTAACGAACTGCTCAGCGACCGAAAGCTAGCGCTTGCAGGCACATCAGGTCCGGCTTCTTGCGTTCAATGCCAGAAGTATTGTAAATAAAACAGGTAAGTTGGAAGATTTGCTCTTGTTATATGATGCCCATGTTTGCGTCATTCCCGAAACTTGGTTGCTGAAGCCATTAGAAATGCTGAAATCGTTCCACCAAGCTATCACCTGTATAGAAAAGATAGGGGTTCTCGTGGGGTGGCATTGCAGTCGTAACGAAGTAAAGATAGCATACGATAAGGATAAGATGTAACAGTCGCAGTTCATGTAACAGTCATGTTCATGTAAAAGTCATGCTCATGTAACAGTCACAGATCAAATCATGGGGGACGAAAGTTTGTTCTTGAAGGTGTCTATCTAGGGACTGTCGTTTATCCTGCGTTCTGTATATCGGGCTCCAGGTGCCGATGACCCATATATGTATAAATTGTATGATACTTTAAGACTGAGAGAAAAAACATGATAATAACAGGTGACTTCAACCTGTCATGTTTAAACTGGAATCACTTAAATTATGGTTCGTCGATTTCTGGTGACTTGGCGATAGACATTATGCTCAAACTTTGCCTCCAGCAGGTTATTAATAATGATACCCGGGGAAATAATATTCTGGATCTTATGCTCCTGAGCGAAACATTTTTGGGCGGAACAGCAGTGGTCGAGTCTGGCATATCGGATCACAAGCTTATATCTTTTTGCTCGGATATAACAGCAGAAATGCACCAAAGTCATAGAACTGAAAAACACTTAGAGACTTCACTAAGGCTGATGATGTAGCAGTCATAGATTATCTAGATACAAATCTTAGAATAATTGATAATAATGTTCAGCTCTCATGGCAAAGATTTAAGGATACTGTTAAGTATTGTACTGAACAGTTCGTCTCTGTAAAAGCTGTTCGAAAACAAGGGCTGAATCGTTGGATAAATCGAGATATTATTTGAGCCAAACGTAAAATTAAAACACTGAGAAAGAGGAAAAAAACGATGACCCCGCAGATTGTGCATCTGAAACAAGAGTCACTGATGAAGCTAAATTTGGACAGAGATACGTTCTACAGTACGAATATTGAAGAATTTCTTTCTAGTGATCCGAGAAAGTTTTCGTTACACCTGAGCCAAAGAAAAGAGTAGATAGGGAGGGAGTATTAAAGTTAATGGAATTGAAATAGAGGATGCACCCAGCATTGCAGAACATTTCAATGTTTATTTTAAAACTGTCTTTGAGGAGCAAGATCAGACTGAGCTTTCAAGCACATATAGACCGTCGGTAGATGACATTTTAATCACTCGTGAGGGTGTCCTGGCGCTACTCCTAAATATGAATATAAAAAAAAGATGCTGGCCTGATAACATTCTCAATGCTTGCTTGAGGCGATATGCCAAAAAATCAGCATTTATTTCAATTTTTTTCACTTACCCTTAAAATTAGGAGAAATACCGGCAGACCGGCGCAAAGCGCGTGTTGTTACACAAGAAAAGAGACCACGTCACACTTTCAAACTACCGTCCTGTATCTATTACTAGCACGAGTAGCAAGCTATTGGAACATATTGTCGCTGGTTTCATACAAGGTTTCTTGAAAGATCGTAACATACTACAACCTTTTCAGCATGGTTGCGGCAAAGGACTATCCACGGTGACCCAACTAGTAACAACCGTACATGAACTTTTCCAAATACTTGATTTATCCGGACAAATAGATGTGCTCTTTCTGGACTTTAGCAGAGCATCTGATAGGGTTCCCTATAGCAATTTACTATATAAATTCGAAAAAAATGTACTTCCTTTTGGTGTTATACAGTGCATTCGTACGTACCCGAAAGATAGGGACCAGTTTGTTGAAGTTAGAAATTGTAGCTCTACAGTGCGCGTCAGGTCAGCTCAGGAGTTCCTCAAGGCAGTGTGTTGGGGCCTTTGTTATTATTAATTTATGTCAATGATATGACTGATGTTATAAGCTGATTGCACTGTTATCTTCAAGGAAAATGTGTCCCATGATGAACATGACGTGTCGCAGAGATGCGTTGTAGTAATCTCTTGTGGCGGCCTCACGGTCGCATAGCACCGGCCTGACACCCTTTCCCATCTTTGACTCGGTGAAATCTTATCGCGTTGTGTGCGGGAATGGGAAGTGGAGCGAGGGTGCGCAACCGAGCCGTAGAGGCTGTACGATTAGGAAATAAAAGTCAGTTGTTGCTTGTTCTTCAGGGACGCACTACTCGATTCTGTCTGCTGATTTCCAGCCACGCTCGTGTCCCACACAACACTCTAACTGGTGTTCGAATTGGGGAATGCAGCTCAATGCGGAAAAAACCGTACTTTTACGCGTAACAAGAAAATAAACTCCCAGCAAATTTCATTACCAGCTTGAAAACACAGCTGTCACCGAAGTCGAAAAATTATAAGTATCTTGGTGTTACTCTTGCGTGCTCAACACATATCTCGGAAATCTGCTCAGTGGCATTAAAGAAACTGTGATTCGTAAAGAGGAAGCCTGAAAACGCACCAATAAGAACTAAAATATTAGCTTACAATGCAATAGTGATATCTAAATTAGAATATGCTGGTGAAGTATAGGACCCGCATGCTAAAAATAACATTATGGAACTCGAGTGAGTCCAGAGAAAGCCTGTGAGATTTATATACGGAAAATATGCCAGGAAAGACTCCCCATCCTCATTAATGTTACAAACCCGAACACAGACAGTACAAACACGCAGAAAAATTAATCGCCTTGTATTACTACACAATACTCTTTCTGGAAAAAAATAATATGGCGTTACCCGCTTCTGTATTTCGGCCGAGTACGAGAACTGGACACAGTCACAAATATTTGCTTGCGCCAATTTTTGCTAGAACAAACGCTTACAAGTACGTTTTTTTCCCCCGAACGGTGAGCGAGTAGAATTCCCTTCCCATTGGTGTACTTGAGTCAGATGATTTCATGGCTGCATTGGCAAAGCATGTTTGTGAATTTTAGTGATGTCGAAGTGTGATTCCCGTTTCTTTTTATGCATTATGTTCATTTTATGGAACTATAATTACACCGGTCTGTATTTTCTTTTTGCTTGTTGTAACGCACCTCCTGCTAGGGCCAAAGTACTGGCTTGGAGTATTACTAAGTAAAAAAAAATGCATTCGAAGCTGTACCAACTTTCCGCTTTCGAATTAAAGCCGGAACAGGGTCCATTGTTTTACGTCCTTTACTTGCAAATTGCTTTGAAGCAGCGGCTTGTCGCGTTTATGAATCAGTAACCTTCCTCAGTGCGGTCACTATTTGATAGTTTATTTCCTGCGTAATCGCTCGCGGGCGTGCTTAGTTGCGGTCAATTTGTCCTTGCAGCGCACAATGCTTGGAATGTAGATGTTCTGTTCTTTGTAATAGCTTGTAGCAAAGGCTTATGCTCGCTGTTCACTCGTTTCGTGTGCTGTCGGCGTAGTCGTCAGCCATGCTTTCGCGCATTGCCCCAAGAGAGCGTCAATGCATTTCTTCTTGACACGTGGGCAATATAATGGCCGTACGCTTGAATGTTAGTTTGGATCGATGTGTGTAGATAACGTGCGGGAAACTTACCCTGCCAGGAAGCGCCGGTAGTCCCTCTGTCATTGTGGGAAAAGCGGTACTCACTCTTGCCGACCTTCCGGGGTTTAAATCCTTCCTTTCGCGACTATACCTATACATCGCTGACAGATGAGTGTACAGGGTCGTCCACTCTTAGTACGAACACGGTGCAGCGTGGCCGCGCTCAGCGGAGCGCCAGCGCACCCGCCGCTGCCGCGCATCGAAGCTAAGCGGCGCAGGCGCATAGGGAATTAAAGGCGGGACTTCGTGTCGTCTGCTAAAAGGCGGGATCACGCTGTGCTTTAGCAGACAACACGCGACACGAAGCCCCACCTGCAAGCCCTTGTGCGCCTGCGCCGCTTAGCTTCGATGCGCGGCCGCGCCGTGTGCGCTAGCGCTCCGCGGAGCGCGGCCATAGGGTGCCTCGATGCCCAGCGCCGCCGTCATCGAGGCACCCTACGCGGCCACGCTGCGCCGTGTTCGTAAGTGGACGACCCTGTACATTTAGATGCGAGAGCATCTTATGGTCCGGGCAGTGTCCGTTCTGCGGCGTCCGCACCCATACTGCGCATGCGCAACTCTCCCTCATTCTCCTCTCCTACGCAGGTGAACGCTCTCCTCCTCCCCTCTCCGCCACAGGTGCGGCGCAGCAAATCATTGCATATAACTAGAGTGTACTAGAATATGGTCGAGTGGGACGAGCGGCTGGGGCGGCGCATGCTTTGCAGCGAGGCGCCCGACGTGGAAAAAAACTGGGGCGGCGCTGCGGTCGAAGTGGATTGGGCCGCATCAAGGTCGCGCCGTTGGAAACTGCTGGCGATACTGCTCGACAGGGTCATTCGTACTATTGCGCCCGCTGGTATTTGCGTTCAGACCCATCAAATGGGGTTCATAATTGCATATGACATGTATTTATGCCTTAAGAATAAATTCCTTTCCTTTCTCTTCTTTATTTATTTTTTATTAATTTCTAATGCCGCTCGGTGATTGCGCGTGCATTGCGGCCGCAGTGTCGACTTTCATTATACTATGTTATTGTACGGTTCCCTTTGGAGAAAGAATATTTTTCTCATTCTTCAAGCAGCATGTATCTCTCGTGCGTATTGTTGCGCATATAGTGTTCTATTAGTAGGTCTTGTGAAACGCAGACGAAGCAATTGTAACATATATGTAACCTTCCTGCTTGCCGCTTCAAACAAGTAAAGCATATCTGCCACATCCGGCGCCTTGTACTTAGATTTACGGGAAGCATTGGTATAGATTTAAAAAAAGAGTAAACTGCAGTGCAACATTCCAATCAAGTGTCCGCCTTTCTCGCGTAACAGAATGCGGTGTAATTGGTACAGGGTCATTTATTGCAGTCGCACCTCGAGCGCCGAAAACGGTTTTAGTTAGCCATTCTATAGGCTAATCTTTGGCCGTAAGCCGTACGTGGAATTTTTTTCCAGTCGATACTACAAAAAAGAAAAAAAAAAAGAAAGCCTGCGCGGTAGCCTAATTAGTGCCTATATCGTGGATACGGCGTTGCACTGCTAATTCTGGAGCTCGCGCGTTCAATCCAGGTCGCGGAATTCGATGGGAACGAAATGGAAAAAGACTCGTGTACTTCTATTAGGTGCGCGTTAAAGAACCCCAGGTGGGAAAAAACTAAACCGGGTGCCTCATAATCATATCGTGGTTATACCACGCAAAACCCAAGCATTTGCTTATATTAAAAAAATAAAAAGAAAAAAGCAGGTGGCTGCGTTCTTGGGCTTATTTGTGGGGGTGTAAACAACATAAGTTATTCCCGAGTCTGATTTCCGAGAAAGACATCTTACGCTTATCCTATAATTCATGCGTAAATGTAATGCCGTTCCCAAATGTATGACCGCTCAACTCTGCAGCTTGTATATTATAAACGGCTGCGTTCAGTTATCCGGTACACTATCATAACGACCATAATGAAACAATTAAAGGAACGGCATGTCTCACATACACGTAGAGATATGTTCCAATCTGTTGTGTTCGTTGAAGATAAGTGTGGTACCACATGGGGCACTCAGTTTTAATGGGTTGCAAACATGGTGAGACTGTCAAAAATTCTTGCCTGAATCAAGTTAGCAAATTTACAGGCTGCCCCAAAACGCAGGACTTCTTAAGCATTATTAAGTATTATTAAGCAGGACTTATTAACACCCGTCCGTTAATTCTCGTGGCTGTTGCGCCTCTGCGCAACAGCCACGACTCTCCGGCAGCAAAATCATTCGGAATAACAGTCCTCACTTGCATGCCGTCACTCACCTTTGAGATTTCAATAGTGCTGTTATGCGTTACATTCGAACGGAAATGACTATTCGGCGTCGTACAGTATATCAATAACACTTGCGCGCACGCACCCACGCACGCACGCACGCACACACACACACGCACGCACACACACACACACACACACACACACACACACACACACACACACACACACACACACACACACACACACACACACACACACACACACACACACATCATCATCATCATCATCATCATCATCATCATCATCATCATCAGCCTATATTTATGTCCACTGCAGGACGAAGGCCTCTCCCTGCGATCTCCAATTACCCCTGTCTTGCGCTAGCGTATTCCAACTTGCGCCTGCGAATTTCCTAACCTCATCATCCCACCTGACTTTCTGCCGTCCTCGACTGCGCTTCCCTTCTCTTGGTATCCATTCTGTAACCCTAATGGTCCACCGGTTATCCATCCTACGTATTACATGGCCTGCCCAGCTCCATTTCTTCCGCTTAATGTCAACTAGAATATCGTCTACCCCCGTTTGTTCTCTGATCCACACCGCTCTCTTCCTGTCTCTTAACGTTACTCCTAAGATTTTTCGTTCCATTGCTCTTTGTGCGGTCCTTAACTTGTTCTCGAGCTTCTTTGTTAACCTCCAAGTTTCTGCCCCGTATGTTAGCACCGGTAGAATGCAATGATTGTACACTTTTCTTTTCAACGACAGTGGTAAGCTCCCAGTCAGGATTTGGCAATGCCTGCCGTATGCACTCCAACCCAATTTTATTCTTCTGTAAATTTCTTTCTCATGATCAGGGTCCCCTGTGAGTAATTGACCTAGATAAACATATTCCTTTACAGATTCTAGAGGCTGACGGGCGATCCTGAATTCTTGTTCCCTTGCCAGGCTATTGAACATTATCTTTGTCTTCTGCATATTCATCTTCAACCCAATTCTTGCACTTTCTCGATGAAGGTCCTCAATCATTTGTTGTAATTCCTCTCCATTGTTGCTCAATATATGTGTGTGTTGCACACACACACACACACACACATATATATATATATATATATATATATATATATATATATATAAGATGGTTTTGCCTGCTATGAATATTATTTCTACGAATGAGGGTTTTGTTTCAAGTATTCACTAATAGGTGTGTTTGTTACTGCAAACACGTGCGCTTATTCCGGTCGGGAGTTCTCACTTTTTCAATTATTGCATTTCGAATAATTCTTATTTTTCCCCCTGCATATATATATCGTAAATAAATTTGTGTATGTACCTTTGATTGAATTACCTAGAAATATATTCGTCATCCTTCGCGCCACGCAGTTGAATGAATGAATGAACTTTTATTTCCCTTTTTAAGAAAGGGGAGGGGCCGGGGGGGAGAGAGGGAGTTAATAAACCTGGTTGATTTCACTCTAATATTTTCTTCGATCATTGTCCCTGATCAATATCCACCAACAAGAAGCGCGGGTAAAATGACACGATATCAATAATAAAATTTGCTTACGTAACCTTCATGGTGCGGACTCCGGAGCTACCAGTTACTTTTAGAGGACAGTGGTAAAAACAGCAGTTCACCTGGCTAAAACTACATTTGGAACCGGGGGTCAAGAGTCATGGGCGCACCGAAGCAACTAAACCATTAAAAAAATGTACTGCACAGAGGTTCTGCGAGAAAAATTGGGCGTCCGCCAGCGTCCGCGTAGCGAACGCGTGCTCGCTAGCAGACGACGCGCTTGACAACGACAGCAAAATTGAAGACGTCGCGTTGTATAATCTATGCCTCAGATATATATGTTTGGCAAAATGATGTAAACATAAAGTTGCAGGTGAAATAAAGCGCTATTTTAAGAGCGTACTATGCGCAATCGGCCTCAGCGCCCGCTGCGAAAGTACGTTGAATATGCCGCGGAGCGCGTCTCCGCCCCAATCCAGTTCGCTCGCAGCGCCCTCGCACTATTTTTCCACACGCGGCGCCTCAGCGGCAGAGCGCCGTTCGGCCCACTCAACCATTGTCTAGTACACTCTAATATAACTCTCTCTCTCTCTCTCTCACTCACTCTCTAAGGGTACGCCGGTAGGCGGCGCAAGTGTCGCGGCGCAGTATAAAGCGCGCGTTCGCTGTGCTTTTGTCATTCTCTCTGTGCAACGATGTGCGAAACGCCATGAACAACGTCAACGTCGGCGCTAGTTGCAGCGGCAGCGCCACCGCCGCGGAGCAGAGGAAGGCTCGGGAAGCCGAACGTAAACGTCAGCGTCGGCAAGCGAACCCCGAACTTCGGGCCAGGGACGCATTCACCATGGCGCTTGTAAACAGCTGGTCCCTCAACGCCCACGCCAGGGACATCGAACGGGACCCGGTCATAACCAGAGCGGACGTGCTCTGCCTCACGGAAACGTGGAATGCCGCACGGCCGACCATCAGCGGCTACGACGTGATCGTGTGTACCGAGGACGCACAAGGGCAAGTTGGTGGTGTCGCCGTATACGTGAAACGCACTCTCACCGCAAATGGAAAGGACCTAGACCTACCGGTCACCATTCAAAGGCACTACGGAGAGCACTCGGCCATCCGACTATCCTTCCACGGTGACAAGAACATTGTCATCATGACGCTGTATCTTAAACCCAACATCTCAAGAGAAAGCTTCGAACTTTACCTCGCAAGGAGCATGGTAGAGTACACCAAGACCTACAGACACGTGCCCTTCATAGTCGCAGGGGACTTCAACGTAGACTTACTGACAACCGATTGGCTGGCGCAGCACATGAAGGACGTATACTCTTTGCGATGCATTTTCCAAGATTACAAGCAACCCACCACCATCAGGGGATCGCGCATAGACCTCGTCTTCGCAAATTTCGAACTCCACCCTCTGCAGCAAGACCCATTGACGCTACACTTGACCGACCACAAAGCCATCGTCTTCAAGATACCGCGTGCACCGACGCTAGGAATCACGTACCATCTCTTAATAAAGACGCAACAACCCCGTACAAACGTCTCCTCTCTTCTCAGTACATTCTCTCACTCTAACTTTCATTGGGTTGTGTTGCCAAGTGAAACGAAACGGAAACTCGATGCGCACCCCCGCGATGCTATCGCATCCCACCATGGTTACCCGTAGGTTGAGATGATGCTTATCATCAAGAAAAGCCGGTATATCCCGATGGGCCGCCAACGCAAGCAGTCCTCGCGCAGCAGTGGTTCGTGAACTTGACCTTAATATGCCTTAGTTAAGGCGGAACGCTGGGCTAGTTGGCAAGGAGCTTAATAAGACATGATTACTAGCGTAAAAAGACGGGGATTACAGAAAGAACACGGGACCACGCTAGCCCCGTGTTCTACGCGTATATGCCAGTCAATATTTTTGCAGCCAACTACTGCACACGTCTTTTTTCTACCATTCGACATTTTGCAGCATGAATGAAGCACATTGCGTTAGCCATCACCCAGTTGTATTTTCGACAGCTGATGACACAGTAGCAGTGTAGAAGCTGTAGTGATTTCGTGTTCGCGCTTTCGCCTGAGGCAACGCGCATGGATGAATGGAAGGATGGATGCTATGAGCGTCCCCTTTGAAACGGTGTGATGGGTTGCGCCACCAAGGCCTTGCTATTATTTTGCGCAATGTCGCACCCATGTTTAAAAACATACCCCGCAGAAACTCCTCTGTCTAAGTGTGCGCAAGCATTGTGCCACTTGCTCATCTCCACGCTGCCCGGTGTCATTATCAATGTTACCAAACATGATCCAACCAGTGCAAATGAAAGTGCTGCGGCGACAGCTGCGCACGGCGGCGCGAGGTGCATTGAGGCCACAAGCAATGCACCGCTGATGGCGTTCCAATGAGCCGCTCTCTAGCTTCTTATCCATCCGCGTTGACCATTATTATCAACCGTGACCAACCGTACTCCGGCGGCGGTTGCGTATGGCAAAGGCACTAGAGCAGTATTTTTACAGCGCTCTGCGATGGGCACAGAGAGTGCCGACTGCTGATGCTTCGAATGCTGACTGCTTCGCGAGCTGTGTTCTCGCCGCTCACTTCGCGTTGAAGAGAGATCCGCGGGCCGCTAATTTGAAAGCGATCTGTGACAGGCTGCGGTTTGTGCTGAGAGCTTCGTTCGCGTTGAAGCGAGATGCAGCCCGAAGGTGAATTCGCTCGCTGCTGCGGGCTCTATCTTGAAAGCGATCCTCTTACATCACGGACGGTTTTTTTTTCTCGTTAGGTAAACATTGAAATGCCTACGCATTAAAATAATGCAAAGAATTCCCATCGTCAAGCTTTCTGAACCCCCTATTGGGAGCTTTGCTTTTATACGCCTCCGTTGCTTGTTGTCTCCCTACCTTTCTGCCCCCAAACTTCCAATGGCCTCTTAATAATCTCTATTGCGGACATGTTTCGCTGAATCAAAGGGCTTCAAGGAGGCCACAGGAGCCTAAATCGACCACTGGGCAGCATTTTGAAGCTCTTGAAACATGTGCTTGTGGTGGTAAAGTGAGGGAAAGGATTTAGGTCGAATGGGATCTTCACATTCTAATAAAACATGCTCCAGCGTTTCCCTCGCTTTACCGCAACACGCACATGTTTTTTTTCTTCCTTGTTGTACGTCACTTCATAACTAAACGTTGTAAGGCATCCTGATCTCGCTTCGAAATAAAGTGCGCAATGATGCACAAGGAAGGGTGCATTGCGTGTACCAAACGGTACGCCAAACGCTTTACAGATTGTGCTTCAGGCGCGTTTACAATATCCCCCTGTCCTGTGGAAGAGCATACATCGGGCCGACGGGACGCTCTGTTAGTGAAAGGGCCCGAGAGCAGAGCTTGGCTTTACGAAGCAAACTGGTGGCCACCTCAATATTCATAGCAGGCCCTGTCGTGGTTGCCAGCCAATTTTCTAAGACACAGTCTTCCTGTCCAGATCGAAGGATAAACTGGAAAGAGAGGTCATTGAAGCTTATTTTATCGCTAACAATACTGACAAATGCGTAAGCATGCCTTCTGTGAATTTACTTGAAGATTAGCTGCAATTTGTAAATGGTTTGGTTTAGTGGACACACAGTGTTTCGTTGTATCATAGCTTCATTTTTGTTTTCCAGCCTAACACGTTAGATTTGTTTACGTATCCGCGCATGTGAATGATGCGATCCATTTGGTAGACAAGCTTACGGGGGTGGGTATCCGATAGGGCTATCATGGAAGCACTTTAAATCAAAGTTGTATGGCACGTGTTGACCTGATGCATATTCTTATAGGCTCGCCTTCCTGTTCTTAACATATAATTGGAAGTCTGCACCCGTTCTGCGTAGATATCTTCCTTCGTCCATGTTATTTCGCGCTGAACGGTTATGCGTTCTAGAATGCACCAACTTGCCCTAGCAAGAACCCTAACTAAAGCCTACTCCTTGTTTTTTAGGTATAGGATTACTTTAGCTACTTTCCAATCGTGTGGTATCCCGGCGTTGTTTAATGAATAGTTTATAATGTTTAGGAGGTCGCAAGAACTTAGATCGAATAAAAGTTTTATCATATGAACTGTAATTTCATCAGGACCAGAAGCTGACAAGGCTAAGTTTCTAATCACTTGAGCTGATTCAGGAAATGTCATTTTAGTAAAGGCTGACGTTGGGGCTTTTTGCAAATTATGTGACATAGACGAAGTGAATCTAGTCTCCAAGCCTTTAGTAATTAAGTTTAGTAATAAGAGATTTTGCGATTTCATCAGACAACAGATTTCAATAGGGAATATTAATTGGTAGTGGCAGAATTTTGCGATATCTCATATATCTAAACCTAGCTTTTTTGTTTTTAGGTTCTGAACGGAAATTGTAGTGTTTCCTATCGTAATCTTCTTTAGCTTGAGCGACTGTGTATTTAAATACAGCAGTGTGAAATACCTAATCAGACCAATTTTTCGGGGACTGGTTATAAAGAGGCTGCTTCCAAGCTGCCTGTCGTCGTCAGTGATCTCGCGTAGAGTCTGTATTCCACCAAGGACTATAAGATGCAACACTAAATTCATGCAACACTATATAAAAGGCAGATGCAACACTAAATTAAGCTTTTTTGTATGTCCTTTTGATTACAACACAACGTTTGACAGATTTGATGTCGTCGCGCTCTTCCGAATGAGAAGCGAAATGTATCTTTAGATAGGTTTTAAATTTATTATAATTTACAAATGCTCGGACCTGAGCGCATGACGGAATTATTGGGCAAGCAATTTCAACCATTATTGGAAAGTGGTCACTGTGGAACAGTTCAAGGCTGTCCAGGGTGAACTAACGATAGCCAAACATACGAAATTTAAAGCCAAGGCTGAGCAGGACCGATCACAAATAAATGTAGGAATTCTAGTGTGGAGACAAGACAGATTGTTGTCTGTTGACCAATGCTACAAGTGTTTGCCGCATAGCTCAATTCGAAAACCCCAACACGTATGATGGGAGTTGAAATCGCCGACAAGAATTTTGTATTTACATCATATGGTCACCGCGCAATCCAAAGATTGAGTGTTCTGAACATCCGCAGGAAAATATAAAGTTACTAAAGCCAAAGGTAGGCAACCTGGTAAGGTTATAACTATAAGGCAAAATTTTCACATTGAGGAGACGTATGTTCATATGAAATCTTCGCACTAAGGCCAATTTTATTAGTAACAAAGAATGCTAAACCTCCGCCTTTTGATAGACGGTCCATTTTAAAAGATCTGTAGTTATATAACTAAAAAGATTGATGTGCTGGAAGCCAGGTTTCTTGCAATGCAATAATATCCGGGGAGAATTTCAATGACAAGTACAATAGATCTGTTACTGCAGAGAGAATGTTGAGGAATCCTATGGTTGCGAATGAATTGACTCAGAAACTGCTTTACTTAATACTATAATGCCCAATGTAATGCTACGCTGAGTTTGATGCTTGATGATTGAAGTGCCGGAAATGAAAAAAAAAAAAGAATGCTTAACCTTGCACTCGGCCGCGCAACGCTTGAAACAGCGAAGCTGGGCCATCGTAGCCCAGCATTTTCCGGAAGTGCGCGCGAAGTTTTCATCTTATTACTCATGATGATGATAATTTCTTTTCGCACGTCTCGGACTTACGGCCGTCACTGCGCGTTGCATAGCGCAGCTTGGGGCGCCGGCGGATGCACATCGCGTCGCATCTGGCTCTGCTAGTCCATCCTCGACCACCCGGAATCTTTGAACATCGGCACGAAATCATACAACCATCGTCACCGGCAAGTCACCAGCTTTTACTTGACACCAATATTTCCGGGCTCGGCTCTTTTCTCACCCCGAGACGGCCGTTTGAGATCCCTAAGCAGCGGTCATCGCGTTAAGCCTAAACGCGCCACAGCGACAGCGGCACGGTGGACGGGGACGCCGCGTCGCCACCGGACGCGCACCCGATGCGCCCCGCAACGCGGCTCCCTGGCTAGGGGCCCAAGCCGCTGAAATGGCCGCGAGCAATTCCAACCCGGCAGGCCAACTGGACTGCATGGATGCTGAATACATGGAGCCTGAGCACGACATCGGGCCCTGCGACTACCGCCCCGGCCTGAGCGGGGCAGCCGTCGCGTCCAATGATACACTCCCTCAGCCACCCGTGCCTCACACTCCATGGTACCGGGTGGTCGACGCTCGCCGACGCAGGGTTGTCGCCGAGGAGTCCTCGAAAAAATCACCCGCCCCATTCGACTCACGCGGGATACAAGGACCCGGCCGGCCCCGCCTCCCACGCCTTCCCGAAGGGGACCACAAGGTGGTTCTCCGAATAAGAGGAGGCATATCACTACAACAAGAAGCGGTCTTACCGCTGCGAGCCGCGATACAAACGGCACTCCGAGCCCCGCTGCCTCTGGAGGCGCGAATACGAGTACGCAAGGAACAGAACATCGCCCTGGTCAGCACCCCGGACCCTGACCTGGCCGAACAGCTTTGCCACATTCAGACGTTCCTGCTCGGCAGCAAGTCGTATCAAGTCTCTGCGTATGTGGCTTCCCCGGACAACTCCTGCAAAGGGGTAATCACAGGAGCCCTACCTATACCTACTGAGGATGCCCTCATCAACGAAACGGTCACCTACCCCCATGCTATCAACATTATCCAAGCCCGACCCTTCGGAAAGAACGGAGCATGCCTCTACACCTTCGAGGGAAGGCGAGTTCCCAGCTACGTATACTTTCAAGGCGTGGAATTTCGATGCAGACCTTTCCGCCCAGTCACCCAAGTATGCCACTGCTGCCTCCGAACCGGACATCGACACGACATCTGCCCATACCCACAAGAACGGTGGTGCGGGAACTGCGGCGTGCTTAACCCAGATGAACACCACGAACGTTGCCTTCCTGCCTGTTGTCTAACCTGCGGATCCGATGACCATCCCACCATCGACTTGGGTTGCCCTGCTCGTCAGAGGGGGCTCGGGCCCCGAGTAGTGAAAGAGGGGCGCCAGGACCCAAAGGGACTCAATACGACTCCACCAAGGCGGGATACCAAGGTATCGACGACAAACCAACAACCTGGCGACATTCCTAAGAATACCTGCAGCCAAGGACCTCAGAGCACCGCCCAATCCAAGGAACCGAAAATATTGACGCGAGATAGGCTGGCACCTGCGGCCGCCGGCCGCTGCAACGAGAACGACGAAGTGTGTTCTGAAGCGCGCGCTCTCCGAGTGTCAGCCTATGTTGCAAAGAACATCGTTTTGCCAAGGTCTCGATTGCTATCTTCGTGACATTTTCTGGTGGAGTTGCTGGGTAAATGATACGATCGCCTGAGACGCAGCGTACTCCTGCCTCGTCGCCAGTGCGTAGTCCGACAGAGCTCACCCCGGTACACGTCCGTACCAGCCGTCGTCTTCAGGGGCTCCAGCCACAGCACGGTCTGCTACCTGATCCTACCAGGACAATGCACCAACCATCTACTGCTGCGCTTGCCGCGCCGACACAGGTCCTTTTGCATCAGCCGCAAACACCCAATGTGTTCCACGGAGGTGCTCTTGAAGACGTCGAAGACTGGCTCGACCACTTCGAAAGGGTAGCCGAATTCAACGATTGGTCCCAAGAGCGCAAGCTGCGTTATGTGTACTTCGCTCTCGGGGATTCCGCAAAGACGTGGTTCGAAAACCACGAGACGACACTGACATCGTGGGACGAATTTCGTCGGCAGTTAGTTGCCGCCTACACCAGCGCCGACAGAAAGGAGAGAGCGGAGTTGGCGATGCAGGCAAGGATTCAAGCCCCTAATGAGAGCGTCACGACATACATTGAAGATATGGCTCGGCTCTTCAGACGTGCAGACGCTTCAATGCCCGAAGACAAAAAAGTTCGACACCTAATGCGAGGCGTAAAGCAGGAAATCTTTGCCGGCCTTATCCGCAACCCACCGACTACGCTTGCGACCTTTCTCGCTGAAGCCACTGCAATGGAAAGGGCACTACTACAGCGCGCCAGGCAGTACAATCGAAACGTGACTTCAATTTCGAGTGGCGTCCCTAACGTGACACTGGGAAGCGACGTCAGCGACCTGAGAGAATTAATAAGAGCGGTCATAAGAGAAGAACTCCAAAAAATGCAGGCGGTCGAGCCCCCGGTCGCGCGACTTTCTGTGGCGGAGATGGTGCGAGACGAAATCAGGCAAGCCATCCAAGTTCCTGAACGCTTCGGGGCACCACAACCGCAGGAGCAAGTTAGGATGACATATGCGGAAGCCGTACGACGTCCGTCGCTGTACAATACATCAAACGTCGTGCGCACCACGGAACAGACAGAAGTCGGGTTCAGCCGTCGTAATGCGCCGTTTATCAACGAGTCCAGGCCAAGAAAGAGTGATGTCTGGCGCGCTCCTGACCACAGTCCGCTCTGTTTTCATTGCGGCGAAGCCGGCCATATCTACAGGACGTGTCCCTACCGACGCGTGGGTCTCCGTGGGTTCTCTCCGAATGCGCCGCGTCCACGACCTGGTGAGCGTCCGGTGGAAATCGAGAGCTTCCTGGCGAGTCGTCCCAATTTCTTCGAACAGCCAAGGCACGAGCCTCGCTCGTCGTCACCGGCTCCATCACGATACCGGTCGCCAAGTCCTGCCTTCCGTCGAGACGCCCCTAGGCGCCGTTCGCCCAGCCCTGCAAACCGGGAAAACTGAGTTCAGCGACCTCCGGAGGTGAGGCCGCTGACGCCGAATGTACCGAATATCCTCCATTACGGCGCAAGCGACGACAGCGACGACAACAGACCGACATTCAAACGCACTCAGGGGATCCAAGGCACGTCGTAACATCGGATATACCAGTCAGCATAGACGACGAAGAAGTCACAGCTTTAGTCGACACTGGCGCGGACACCTCTGTTATGAGCCGAGAACTTGCCGCTAAACTGAAAAAAGTTTACACGCAGTGGACTGGGTCGCAGGTCCGTACTGCCGGAGGACACCTCTTAAAGCCCGTGGGCAGGTGTACAGCACGAGTGAATATTCGCGGCTTTACGTACGTCGGAGATTTCGTTATCCTGCCGAGTTGTTCGCGAGAGTTGATCCTTGGGATGGACTTCCTGCAGGCTAATGGAGCCATCATTAATTTGCAAGAGTCGCGGGTAACGTTTTCGACAGCGCATGCCATAGCAAGCAACAAGTACGACAGTCATGACAACGCCTTGCGCATCGTCGACGACAACGTCACGTTACCGCCGAGGAGCAGCGTATTAACCCTTGTAACCTGCGACGCTTTCGACGACAGTGAGGGCATTGCTGAGGCAAATATTCCGCTGCTGCTCGAACGGTATATCTGCATAGCTCGAGGCCTTGTTCAGTTGCAGAGCAAGCGGTCACTAGTTCTTCTGACGAACTTCAGCAACGAGTTTCAGCACGTCCCTCAAGGCACGGCTGTCGCCTTCCTCAACCAAATTGCGGACTTCTCCGACGTCGGCACTTTAGAGGTGACTTCCCCAGACGTGACAGATGCTACCACGCTTTTCAGCCGCATTCACATTAATGCCGGTTTGTCGGAACAACAGAAGCAACGCATATTAGGCCTCGTGAGCGAATTCTCTAGCTGCTTCTCTACAGAATCTAAAGTTCAGCGCACCTCCGTTTCGAAACACCGTATTTTCACAGAGGAATCGGCGCGCCCAGTTCGTCAGCATCCATATCGCGTGTCGCCAATGGAAAGAGAGGCGATTAAACGCCAGGTTAAAGAAATGCTGGACGATGACGTGATTCAGCCTTCGACAAGCCCTTGGGCGTCCCCCGTTGTTCTGGTAAAAAAGAAGGACAATACACTACGCTTCTGTGTCGACTACAGACGGCTTAACAAAGTCACCAAGCGCGATGTTTACCCTCTGCCAAGGATTGACGACGCCTTGGACCGTCTACGTCATGCCCAGTTCTTTACCTCGTTAGATCTTAAGTCAGGGTACTGGCAGATCGAAGTCGACGAGCGCGATCGCGAGAAAACTGCATTCGTGACACCTGACGGGCTATACGAATTTAAGGTCCTCCCATTCGGCCTGTGTTCCGCTCCCGCCACATTCCAGCGAATGATGGACACTGTACTCGCTGAACTGAAGTGGCAGATATGCCTCGTCTACCTGGACGACGTCGTTGTATTTTCAAGCACGTTCGATGAACACCTGGCTCGGCTGAAGAGCATTCTTGATGCTATCCGCAAGGCAAACCTCACCATCAAGCCTGAAAAATGCCACTTTGGGTTTCAGGAACTCAAGTTTCTGGGACACGTGGTTAGCCCCCAGGGCGTTCGGCCAGACCCTGAGAAGTTGGCTGCCGTTGCTGAGTTCCCTCGTCCCACAGATAAGAAGGCTGTTCAGAGGTTTTTAGGACTCTGCGCCTACTACCGTCGTTTCGTTGAAAGTTTCTCCAAAATAGCTGAGCCTTTGACGAGATTAACACGCCACGATGTGCCTTTTCTGTGGACAGAAGAACAAGAACAGGCTTTCACAGAATTACGCGAACGACTGCAAAAAGCTCCGGTGCTCGCGCATTTTGACGATGACGCTGAAACTGAAATCCACACGGACGCCAGCAACATTGGTCTCGGAGCCGTTCTTGTTCAGTGGCAAGACGGTACGGAACGTGTAATCGCTTACGCGAGCCGTAGTCTCACAAAGGCAGAGGCTAACTACTCGACCACTGAAAAGGAGTGTTTGGCAGTCGTTTGGGCCATCAGTAAATTTCGACCCTACCTGTATGGCCGGCCATTTCGAGCGGTCAGCGACCACCATTCACTTTGTTGGCTTGCCAATCTCAGGGATCCATCAGGCCGCCTCGCTCGTTGGAGCCTCCGCCTACAGGAGTATGACATAACTGTCGTCTACCGATCTGGACGAAAGCACAGCGACGCTGACTGCCTGTCACGTGCTCCGATTCCACTGACATCATCAGATTTGGAGCAAGATTTGCCGTTTCTTGGTGTCGTTGACACGGTGCGGATGGCTGACCTACAACGTGCGGACACAGACCTGCTTGCTCTTATCCAGTATCTTCAAGGAGCTGACGTTGTTATCCCACGACCGCTATCACGAGGACTGACATCGTACTGCCTGCGGAACAATGTCCTTTATAAGAAAAACTTTGAAAACAGTCAGGAAACGTTCCTTCTCGTCGTCCCTACGGCATTGCGCCAAGAAGTCTTGCAGGCATGTCACGACGACCCCTGTGCTGGAAACTTAGGCTTCACCAGAACACTAGCACGCATACGCCAGCGATACTACTGGCCACGGCTATTTTCGTCTGTTCAGCACTATGTGAAAACCTGTCGTGACTGCCAGAGGCGTAAAGTACCACCCGTCAAGCCCGCCGGTCTCCTCCAACCTCTGGACCCACCTCCAGCGCCGTTCCAACAAGTGGGCATGGATCTCCTAGGTCCATTCCCTACGTCATCTTCGGAAAACAAATGGATAATTGTCGCCACCGACTACCTAACCCGTTACGCCGAGACCAAAGCTGTACCCCGGGCAACTGCTGCTGAAGTCGCCAAGTTTTTCGTCCTCAACATTGTACTGCGCCATGGTGCACCCGCTGTCCTCATTACTGATCGCGGTGCAGCATTTACAGCTGATTTAATACAAGAGGTGGTCACGTTGACGCACAGCAACCATCGGAAAACCACGGCTTATCACCCCCAAACTAACGGATTGACAGAGCGCCTTAACAGAACACTGGCCGACATGCTCTCGATGTATGTTGATGTAGAGCACAAGACATGGGACGAAATTTTGCCATACGTGACATTTGCCTATAATACAGCTGTGCAGGAGACCACTCAGCTCACCCCATTTGAACTTGTCTATGGACGTCGCGTCACGACACCTTTAGACGCCATGCTTCCAACGAGAACCCACCCAAGCACTTGGCTCGGCGGCAAGAGGGGGGCCCACGAGTTCATCCAGTTCGGCAACAGGAGGGAGCCTGGATTCAGACCCACAGCTTCAGCAACGGCAGGACCCCCTGGCCGAAGCTAGTAAGTCGCCCGTTGAGCAGGCCTCCCCAGTACCTCCCCACTCAGCACCGCCCCATGCACCAGTCCTTTTACAACAGACCTGTGCACAATATTTCCAGACCCCAGAATTCACACAAGGCCTCACGCAGCTAGTTCTATTATTTGTAAGCGACAGCCTTGAGGCTGTTAAAACACAATTGGTTAAGGAACAAGAACAGGCGCAACAAAGAATGGAGACCATGTTTATTGAACGCATTGACAAAATACAAACTGCAATTAATCACCTCTACGATTTGCATGCTCAATCATCACCAACTCGTAAGCATAAGCAACCCGAATCCGCCGCCGCCGCACGCTCCCCTCAGCCCACGGAGGAGGTGACTAGCCCACAATCGGGGGTTTCGACCCCCATAACGCCTCAACACGGCCAATTCCAATAAGCGACAGAATTCGGGTAGAGCGGGCTTAGCTCGTCCACCCGGAACCTAAACTTCATCTGAACTAAACATATGGCAATGGAATTGTAGAAGCATCAAAAAGAAACTCGCTCAATTGGCCACATACATTCAACACTCCACGAACCCGCCAAATATAGTGGCCCTGCAGGAAACAGGGTCCGTGTCGCTATCCTTGCAGGGATATAACGTGGCTTCCGTAACATCACGTACTGCTATTCTTATTAATAAAACCCTCCCCTTTATCGACCGAACCCCTACGGGGGGTCCTTCAGAAGGAGGAACCGAGTACACCGCTCTCGAGATGATCCCGTCCAATTCCACATCGGGAAAAGGACTGTTGGTTGTCAACATATACAGTCCCCCTAAAGATAAGGGCACAAGGATACCGGAAATTCTTGCTCGAACACGACACACTCACCGAATCATAGTGGGCGACTTTAATGCGCGCCATACGGCGTGGGGCTATGCAAATAACACGGCGAAGGGCAACCTTTTACATAACACTATGCTGCACCACGCACTTACTCTAATTACAGATCCTACCATACCAACGAGAGTGGGCACCAGTACGGCAAGGGACACCACGCCAGACCTAACGATGGCAAGCACACATGTGATAGTGAAAACACACGAGGTCCTGCGGGACACATTAGGCAGTGATCACCACGTGATCCAAACAATCCTAACACAAAATTAATAACTCCGTACGTACATCGCCATGGAGGATACCACACCGCAAACCTTGGAGTCTTGGACTGAAAAGATGCAACACGCGCTCGATAGAGCTGGCAGAAAGATTAAGAACCCCAAGAATGCCCCACAAGTAGACCCCCACCTCCTCCATCTGTGGGAGGCTCGTCGAAGCCTCTCTAAACGATGGAAACGCCAGAGACTAAACCGCAAACTTCGCCTCCGTATCGCTGCAGTCACGGAGGAGGCTGCACAATATGCCACCCAGCTTGCTCAAACAAACTGGGCCAACTTTTGCAGCAGCCTGAAAGGAACGCTGGGCATCCTGAGGGCTCTTCTCGATCCCACTTCCACGAAAACCAACATGAACACTACTACCCATTAGCTCATTTACTTAGAGGAGAGAAAGGGCACGGATATTATGGCGCACACCAAAACTCTATATATTCCGCAGCCCTTACCTACAAGCCCGAACGCATCCCCTTTAACGCCGCCAGCTCCGGACGAAAACCTGGACGCAGATGTCACACTCCCGGAGGAGAAACAGGCCCTCGCCCATTTTACCCGGGACACGGCACCAGGGCCCGACCGCATAATGTACAAAGTCCTTCGAAATTTAGATGACATATCTATGCAGGAGCTCACGGATCTCTTTAACGAGCACTGGCGAAAGGGCAACCTGCCTGGCGATTGGAAACACGCCCAGATTAATCTTATTCCCAAACATGGCAAATCCTTACTGCTTCAGAATTTACGGCCTATCTGGCTAACGAGTTGTGTAGGTAAACTTTTTGAGCACGTGATAGTCCAGCGACTACAACCGCATTTAGAAGCTAAACGTTTCTTCCCCGACACTCAGTTTGGGCTTCGCCCCAACCTATCGGCGCAGGATGTCCTCCTGCATATTAAAGAGACTTTATTCTATCCCAAACGGACGGCACGCACGAGAGCTATCCTAGCATTAGACATACAAAAAGCCTTTGACAACGTAGGACACGAACATATCCTCAGGACCCTTGCCACCACAGGATGCGGCCGTAGGATCTGGCAGTATGTCAAAGCTTTTTTGGAAAATCGCACCGCCGAGATTAGATTAGGTCCACTCACATCCGCCGCTTTTGCACTCCCAAATAGGGGCACACCTCAGGGAGCAGTCATATCACCACTATTATTTAACGTAGCCATGGCCCCACTTGCCAGAGAGCTCACAGGTATACCTAAATTGCACCACGCGTTCTATGCTGATGATATGACCCTATGGGTGTCACAAGGCTCCATTGGGGAGGACCAAGATGTCCTCCAAACAGCTATCAACGTCATCGAACAGCATATTAGCATAATGGGACTCTTCTGCTCACCAGAAAAGTCGGAATTGCTCACGATTAAACCCTACACGTCCGACCCAGGCATAGACCTGTTCGTACACGGTCAACCAGTACCTAACGTTGATAAAATCAGGATCCTGGGTCTGCACATCCAATCTAACCTAGACGCACGTTTTACACTGAACCTCCTCGATAAGAAAATAAAGCAAATCTCAGGACTGGTTCGCCGGATTACGTCACGCAATCACGGTCTCTCTGAAAAGGACACCATGCAAATGATTGAAGCTTTGGTGGTCAGTCGCCTCGCCTACCACCTCCCGTATCATCATCTCACTGAAAAACAACTGGATCAGGCTAACAGACTAATCAGGCGGGCGGTTAAGACCGCACTGAGGATACCGGTGTGCACTAGCACTACCCGCCTTCTGCAAACTGGTCTCTATAATACCGTCCAAGAAATCATAGAGGTACAGATAAGTAATCAACTCCTGCGCCTCTCCCGAACACCCACGGGGCGAAACCTACTCCGAACTCTGGGGTGCGAGCCAAGCGGCACGATCCCGAATGAAGAGCCGTGGTGCCCCATTCCTGTAAGACTCGCGGCTCACATGCACCTCAAACCGTTGCCACGAAACATGAATGTTCAACGCTACCCGGGCCGACGCAAGGCGCGGGCCGATTACTACGCCCGGCGTTATCAAAATCGCGAAGACGTCCTCTACGTCGACGCCGCGGTCGGTCCGCTTGAAGGAACGGCCACGGTTGCTGCCATGACGGAGGACGGACGCATTAACATCTCGGCCTCGGTTAAAACAGCAAGCACCGACGTTGCTGAGGGGGTCGCATTAGCCCTAGCAGTGGCGCATGCGGCCGCGGATTCTACCATTACAGAAATCTGCACCGATTCCCAAAGTGCATATCGTTACTTCCTTCAAGGCATAGCGCCTAAGACAGTCACACATATTTTACAAAACATCCCTCCGCTTCCCCATCCGGTGACCATCACGTGGGTGCCTGGACATGAGTGTGTCCCCGGGAACGAGCGCGTTAATGCGCAAGTCCGAGGTCTTTCCCTCCGGACTCTGGACGACCACTCACCCAAGCCCACGGAAAAACCAGGAGAGGGGATCTACACCTACAACCAGATTACCACGTATTACAGGAAAGGTAGACGAGAATTACCTGCCCCTCACCATTCCCTTACCCCCCATCAGTGTTCAATCTGGCGCCAGATCCAGACCAAGGCACTTATTTCCCCATATCTGGCACATTTATTTTACCCTGGTCTCAATAATCCACAGTGTACCAGCTGCCAAGCGCCCCGGGCAGATCTTTTCCACTGTTTGTGGAGCTGCCCCAAGCCCATGGCGGTACAACCTATTCCCAAGCCTTCCTTTTCCACGTGGGAGGCCGCTCTTCGGGCCACTTGCTCGGATGACCAGCTCTGGCTGGTGGACCGGGCCTGCCTAGAGATGTCGGCCAGGGGGCTCCCGGACATATAGGGGCCCAACCACATTTAAATAGATGAAATAAAGTTTTTATCCATCCATCCATAGCGCAGCTTGCAACACCGACACCGCGTTCCAATGCCGACACCGCTTTCCAAGAGACCCACTCCGTGAATGCATCTCTCTCTCGCTCTCATAGCACGTAAAACCTCTTCACCTTGCAGAGCACGATCGTACGAACGCGCCTGCTCTGCACGAAGACGACAACGCTCGAACGCAATCATTTGGTTCGCATAAATGCATGCTCTGCAGTCGTGGCTGTATAGCCTAGTCATGACCACTGGATAAAAAAATCAAGCCGACGCGTTCCATCGCCGATGGCTAGCGCAGTTCGGCCCAGCCAAGCGGCCGACAATGCAACTACGGCTGTCACGTTCGCTCCCATTGCAACGGGCCCAACGCGGCACGCCGCACCTATTTTTTTTTTTTTTATCCAGCGGCCGTGGCGTAGTGGTTACGAAGTTCGCTTTGGGACCGAGGGTAAGTGGGTTCGAATGCCTCGGCAAGAAACTTTGTTTTCTTTCTTGGTAGTTTCTTGCTACGCACCACAAATTACGGCTGGCTTAAACAGATTCTCTCTTAATACAAAGCCCATAGTTGCGTTGTTATTATACTGCAGCGAAGTTTCAGCAGTGGACAGTGTAACAAACTATTTGCTAAATAGTTATTATTACAGCTATTAAATTGTAACTGAAAAAGTTTATTGTTTTCTTTCTTTCTACTAATGTACTCTCGATGGCCAGAGATAAATGTCAGCAATTTGTTTCAATTTTCCTTGATGTGGAACTAGCTGTGTTCAGGCATTACAGTTTTAAATTGTTTTCTTTTAGGTACTCTTCTTTTCTAAGGCTATTTTTCAAATACTTTTTTTTTGTCTTTGAACAAGTGTAGTAGCTTTTTTAGACAAAGGCAATCTAGATGGTTTTAGTGATCTGGGATCTATGTTAATTTCAACTGAGCCTTCTGCGGCTTCACTGAGGCCTTCACTGAGACTCTCATTCGCATCGATAGAAGGACTTGCAATTTGGACATCTTGGGACGTGAGATTATCAACTATAGATACTTCTACAGTTTATGGTCACAGACACTCAGTAGTTGAAGAAGGTATTTCGATAGCAGTCTTAGTACCCAATATCTGTGCCATCTGGTCATTAAGGATTTGTGACAAGGATTCTCAAAACGTTCCCAGCTAGGCGGTCTATGGCCTTTTGCATTGCCCTTTCAACAGCATCGGCAATAGAAAGTGAGAGACGCCTCTGTTGCCGCGTATCCTGTGTCGTATCCCTGTGTCGTATGTAGCCTCAGTTTCAGCTATCGCTTCCCTAGGGGAACAACGTGTTCTTTCAACAATTTCTCGAATTTGCATTTCACGAGCCTTTGCAGTGCAATTTAAATAGCCAGCTGAGTGCGCCCTATTACAGAGGCAGCACCTCCCCTGCTTTTGCAGTCGCTGGAAATGTGGTCCTCACCACAAACTCGGCACCTGGGGTAGACCTACATGTCTTCATAACTTGTCCGTAACGCCAACACTTTACATATTGGAGAGGACGAAGGGTTAAAGGTTTCACTCTGTAGATTAGGGGCCAAGCCTTAATTTCTGTTGGTTGAATTGTTCCAGCGAATGTGACTATGACTGACTCAGTAGAAATCCCGAACTTCTCGGCTACACGTCAACACCGATAAACTGAAATTGCATCTGCTGGTGAAAACATCTTTAATATTTCAGTTGGTGTCATGTTTACATCAACAAGACCTTTCACACATGCTAAGTGAGGTGAAATAAGTGCGCTCACCAGATTGGACGCAAACAGGCAACACTTTAGTACGTCTTGTAAGCAGGGCTGGTCTGGGGAAAAGCAGAGACTACCCCCTCTGCCAAACACTCGGACCCCCGTGATGCTCTGGAAATGATCCGTCGCCGATCGCAGTTCTGCCTGAATCACTTTCGGGTTCTTCATCGTATGATACCATCATTAGTTGAGACTAGAGTCACGGGAACTGATGGGACGCCGTTGCGCAAAGAAAGATCCACAGGAAGAAGAGTCCTGCGGAGGAAGAGAAGCGGACGAGAGGAAAACCCCTGGCCCTGGTGAGGAAAAGCGCATCTGTCTCCTCTGATTAGTACCAAATTCACTTGCTAAACAAACACAACACTAGCAAAACAGTTAACAATCAATAATAAATGGACAACTTCTCAATGCCTGGTAACACCCCGAGAGCAGGCGAGCGAACGTCAGGAGAGCGCCGACGTGATCGAACGCCGGCAGTTGTAGATGTAGAGCCTAGATGGTAGTTGCACATACCCACTTTGGGGGATTTGCTAACAACCGGGCAGATGTAGATACTTGGGATATACTGGCTATAGATCGATATGTTGATGGCCCCTGGTCTTCCGCGTCTTCCTCTTCTACGATTTCTGCCACAGCTCGTGCCCTGTCATTGCCCGTGTCGTGTTGTTGTTGCTGTAGCCTATCACGCATGTGGCTCCTACCCACGGTGGGGGATTGGCCAAGAAATGGGTGGATTATTCCAAATTAATATGGAGAATACATTTTCGAATATCTATGGAATTAGTATTGAACAGCGTAGAGTTATATGTTAAAGTAAATCAGGAAAGTCATATCGAATGAGTAATAATTAATTTAAAAGTACAAAAAAGGATAGAATTTAGCAGGGTATTCGTTTGGATTCTGTAAGGAACGTTTCGATGGCGAAGCAAGCATCCCTGTGGCTGAATCCCAAAGTGGACGCCCCGAACGGAAGAATATTAGGTTCTGTTAAGTCCAGGCCAAGCCTTTGAAAATGTATTTCCAACAATCGTTTTCTTAACGCAGTAAAGCGGCGACAAGATAGAAGAAAGTGGTGTATCGTCTCTTCCTCATTACTTAACGAGCAGAGGGGTGGGGACCAAACCCGACCTGTGTAAGCAGAAATTTAGGGAGGGAATACGGCAACGTAATTTGGTGAGAGAGACCTCAAGCATCTTTGTGTTACAGGATTCGCTACGCCAGGGAAATGTCAGGTGCTTATAATCTGGAGAAGCAGTCAGAACTGAGTTTGATAAGGCTTTTCTAATTGATCGCATCCGAAATGGAGTCCTGTCAAGACGAAGTCGAAGTGGCGCGAGTACCGGGGGAGAGGAAGAAGAGAAAGAGGTTCAATAAAATGGAGGAACGGCTTTATCCGTCTCCGCTGAGTTCTTTACTTTTAGCGCAGTCCCAGAGGATGAAAACTAGTGCGCGTTGAGAAGACTCGCCGAAGATGGACACGCCGGGTAGCTACCGTCCAAGTGACAAGAGCGACGCTGACTCAGGAGGGTCTTCTACATCGATCGAGCCGCTCATCGACGTCACCAGCAAGGCAAGCTCCCGCGAGTGTCCCTTGACAGAGAAAGGTACGGCTGAATTTCGCACTTTGATGCACCATGACGAGACCTACGGGCAAACACCGTCCAATGAGTCACCTTCTGGACAGAATACCATATCTATTGTGATTAACTTACTGCAGATGCAGTCAAAGCAGGTTGAGTCACAGCTCTTGAACATATTGAGCCAGGCGGCATTACACAGAGCACGGCCGCCAGCGGCCGTGCACAGAGCCGTTCCAAAAGGTGATGCCATAAAGCCGGACCATTTTGATGGTATATCAACGGCTGCCACTACGTGGATTGGCTTTTATGAATGCGCCTGCCAACGAAATCGATGGGATTCGGACGATGACAAGATAAGAAACCTCAGGCCATTTTTGTTGGGAATTGCGAAAAAGTGGTTCGACATGAGAATCTTACACCACCATTGTGACACGTGTAGTCAATGGAAACAGAGCTTCCTGACATCGTTTGAAATTACCCGCTAGAACGGTGGAACAATGCCATTTTGTTTAGACGCAAAGTCGGAAGCCTTCAAGAATACTTTTATGAAAAGCGAAGGCTACTCCTGCTCTCTGACGCAAACCTTCCTGATACATCAATTGTGCCACTGATTGTGCTAAGCATGAACAAAGACTGTCAGAAACAGCTGCTGGCCAAATCTCCTAAGACTGTCGAGGATCTCTTGCTCGCCCTGAACAACGTTATTGTACACTCCTTTGCGCATGCCGACCAACCTCTAACTACGCGGAAGAAAGCCGAAGATGTCGGTCAAGTGGACGCCAACAGCATAGAAACCCGAGAGAAGATGAACGCAGAAGCGAAAGAGAGATCACTTGGGAGTGAAGGGATTGAAAGCCAGGTAAAGTGTAAGGGCAATGCATCTTTGTCATACAACGACAGAGCTGTTGTATATTTATTGGAGACCAACATTCTTCATGCCGAAATGAAATTAACGGCACAGGCAGGCATGTGCTAGTGGACACAGGAGCGTCTGTGAGTCTCATAAATGAGGTCCTGGCAGACAAAAGGGAAATCCGACAAGCTAAAGCGGTGGAGGTGCAAAGTTACGACGGCAGCAGAAGACTTCTGCATTACTGGAAAACAGTGATTGTTAAATACCAGAATCGGACAATCGAGGTTAAGGAACTTGTAATGAATGACGTGAATTTTTCTTTCATACTGTCAAGGCCGGACTTGAGGCGTATCAAGTTCAACATATCTTGGAAAGATGAATTAACTATCGACTCAACTTTAAACGAAAACTGCTTGGCACAAGAAACGCAGGTTAGGACGGTGAGAAACGCAGACGAGATACTGACAACATATCCTGAGCTCATCTGCGTAGGAGCCTACCCTCCTGCGACTTTTTTCATGGAAGTTCCATTCAAGCTTCGAGGCACAAATGTAGTCTGCAAGAAGCCCTTTCCGCTATCTCACGAGAAGAAAGTATGGCTCAAAAACGAAATGCAACAAATGCTAGATGCTAACATCATCAGGCCCTCGACCTCCCCGTTTGCATCACCTATAACAATTGTGCCTAAGGAGGATGGTACTTTCAGGTTGTGCATGGACTACCAATTGATAAACCGACAAACAGACTTGTTTCCATTTCCTATGCCACGGATCGATGACATAATTAATAAATCAGGAGGATGTGAGTGGTTTTCGCGAATGCTATTGCATTGGCAAATCCTCTGCAAAGGCTATTGACAAGTTCCTCTGCAAGAAGAATAAAGAAGCTTACAGCTTTTGTTACACCTTTCGATGTGTACGAATACAACAGGCTTCCATTTGGCTGGAAGAACTCGGGCACCTGGTTTCAAAAAATGATGAACAATTTTCTATCTGCTTTTACTGAATAGTTTTGCAACGTCTACGTGGATGACATAATTGTGTACTCTAAAACAGAGGTCCAGCACGCAAAGCATTTATCACAGGTTTTGGAAGCAATGAGTAAAGCCAAGTTAAAGATCAATGTCAGAAAAAGCGAGCTCTTCAAGCGGTCTGTGGTATTTATGGGTGGAGTGTTTGACGGCCACATGAAAAGCACCAAAGCAGAGTCTGTCGAGAGCATAAAGACATTGGCTCGGCCGTACGATTCGCATTCATTGCGAGTTTTCTAGGTCTGTCTGGACATTTTTGAGCCTTCATACCACACTACGCCACCATGACGAAGTGCTTGACATCTTTTACACAGAAAGGTGCGCTGTTTGTTTGGAGTGAACATTGCGAACAAACATATCAAGCACTTGTCAACATCATATCTTGAGATGCTGTCATCATACTTCTGGACTTCTAAAAACCTTTCGAGCTCTGCACGGAGGCATCACTTTATGTAACTGGGGCTGTCCTCTACCAACGGGATGACTCACAGACACCAGCGCGCCAGCTCAAGGCTGTCGGTTATTACTCATACACATTTACGAAAGCGCAAGAAAACTACGTTACTATGGAAAAGGAAGCACTTGCAGTGGTAATGGCTGTTAGGTATTTCCGAACGTATCTTTAAGGTCGACAGTTCAAGCTGTTTACGGACAACAAAGCACTTACCTATCTTCTGAATCTCTCGCAACCTAAAGGCAGAATTGCGAGGTGGATCACCGAACTGCAGCAATTCACATTTGAAGTGGCCCACAGACCAGCGGACAAGCTACGAGAAGCTGATGCATTATCGGGGCTGCATGTTCCATCAGCAGCAAATACGGAAAAAGTATGCGCCATCGACATCTGGGAGGGAACAGAGGAAATTCGTCCACAGGGCGAGAAGTTTTACGTGCCAGAGACACGCCGGCCAAGAATCTTGCGACTTTACCACGACAGCGCCGAATCGGGTGGGCATGACGGATTCTCAAAGATGTTCAGGAAGATAAACCACTGCTATACCTGGGAAAGTATGAAAGAAGACGTACACTAATATGTCCGAACTTGCCACCTGTGTCAAATGGCTAATGCCAAATAGAAACCTAGAGGAAACGAAATGGTCATTCGCCCGTATTCCAGCGTACCCTTTGAAGTTGTCGACCTCGACTTCGCTGAAGTCAAAAAGAAGAGGGAAGGCGTGCGGAGGAGGCAGGCTTTCCTTGTCGCCATTGACGAATGTACAAGAATGGCAGCAGCTAAATGTGGAAAAGAGGATGCCAACTCTGTAATCGCCCTAATGGAACGCGTCATCTTCAAGACAACTAAAGTATTGGTCTCTGATAATGTACCTGCTTTCCGTAGCGAAAAACTCAGAAGATGGGCCGAACAGAGAGGCATCACTTTAAGGTTTTCGACTCCGTACCATCCGGAAGGCAATGCACTCGCAGAAAGGTTAATTCGCGACCTCAAGAAGTATTTGGATTTATACCCTACCTTCCCTGGTGGATGGAAATGTGCCTTGGAAGCTGCAGTGACTCCCCACAATAACACCTACACGGAGGGGCTGGCGTGAAGTCCATAATTTTCTGCAAAGGGAACAAGTCCTTGGCTTCCTGCAGATCATCAGTTAGGAATCGCCGGCCGCGTTATTCTTCTAGAGACCCCCAAGACAGTCGAACAGCAAATTAAATATAAATTTGGAATAAAGACAAAGTTCGACAATAGGCACTATCATAAGTTGCCTGTGGTTGAACCTGGAAGTTTCATACCGGTCAAGAAAGGACTTAGCGACTCCAAGTGTCAATTTAGTGGTCCATACATGGTCACCAAAACGGCAAGCCAGCAAGGAATCCTCAAGTCAGTGTACTACGAGACTCCGGCGAAGACGATCGAAGTTAGCTCCGTTGGAAACATCATCCCGTACCATCCCAGGAGGGATGGAGTCAGAGGCCTCGCAGAATGTGGAGTGCCATCAAGCCGAAGTGGCGCGAGTAGCGGTGGAGAGAAAGAAGAAGTTCAATAAAATGGAGTAACGGCTTTGAGTTCTTTACATGCGTGATATGCAAACTACGTGCTGAAGCTTTGTGTGGAACGATTACGAACAGGCACAAAGAACAGGTTTAGCAAAATAACACACTGACCTGCTTTATGGTGGGATCATACGAGTCTGAAGGAGCCACGAAAAATTGCCTGCGTTGATGCGATGCAAGTACGGCAGGCCCCAGAAATGGTGGCGCAATAGCGATACAAAATGTCGAAAAACAATTCTTATATGTTACTAAAGCAAAGTTGAAGGGAACCATGTGAGTGTGAAATTCACAATAAACACTTGCAAGCTTGCAGGGGAGGAGCCACAATGAGTAATTAACTAATGTATCGAAGCATCCGAAGATGCAAATGGCAAATATCGTATCCGATGGAGTTAGTGTGCTAGTACCTTGTATCTGCATCTCAAATACTTATCGCTTAGGTATCTTGTATCTGTATCATGATACATCAGCAAAGTACCTTTGCCAAGCCTCTCACCGTACGGCAGCCGTCTTAAGTGAGACTGAAAATAGCGGAGCGTGCTGAGATAATTGCACGGTGGTATTGGCGGCATCGACTCCTGTGAAGAATGTCGCCCCCCTGTACGGTACAGGGGAGGAGGTTCGCATTGAGGCGCCCTAACGAAGCCGGCGATTATTTGGGCCCCAGGATTAGAGAGGGCGATCTGCGGCTGCCCGGCCCGAGCAACGACCCGGTCACGCTAGTGAAACGATGCCCACCAAACGAATCAGAACCTGCACGTGAAAATAAATGCAAGTGAACCAACTCACAGCACGAGTGTTAACAACTGAATAACTATAGAACAAAATGTCGAGCATAAAAGTACTGCGTTTACGTATTCACAGGGAAAATACGATCTAACAATCATTTGGGAAAGAATGGCGCCAATCTTACATTAGCAGAACTCCCCTATACGCAGAATCCAAGGAAACATTGTGCACCCATGGCACAGTGGACGGCAAACGATGGGAACCACCTGCCTGTCTTGTACCCATGACCTATGCCTTTTTAACTTGGGCGCGAACTGATTTTGTGGCCAGAAAGCATCCTGCGTAGATTCCCCAGTGTGATCTAATTCCGGAATTTTATTTGCCAGAACCACGAGGGGAACATGAGGGGAAGGCGACTTCGGATTAAATATGAGGGTCTCTTAAACGTGCACCTAAGTACACGAGGGCTTGGCAAGTCGCCTCCATCAAATACCGTGAGCGAACCCTCGACCTCGAGTTGAGCAGGGAAACGCCGTAGCCATTGAGCGGGCACGCACCCTTCTCAGTCTTTTCTTCCCCTGTGGCTCCAATTCTGAAGAAATAAAAACCCACAATAACTCGCCCAGCTTTCCCGCCCTGGAAAAACAGCGCTAAATGAAGAAGAAATAAAAAGGACAGTTTAATGGCAAATACACTTTCTGCACATCCTATCTAAACACAAGACATTGTGAACATTTATGTACGCATATGCATTTGTCAAAAGAGCGTAGTGTGGTTACAACAGAAGAGTCAGTATGTGTTTGGGAATACTGTCGGAAGAGCACGAACCCGTGTTATTTTTGCAAAAAGAATATTTTTGTTTTCCAGAAAGAAATAGTGCAACTCGCATTAGTGCCCTCTGCATACGTCCTAGATATATGACTCTATGTAAGTTAAAACATCTCTCGGGCATTAAGGGCCACTATTACTTCAAAATTGCCGATTGTTAGTTTTCGTATACTCACTGGAGTTCTAGTGAAGATGCAAAAAAAAAAAGACTTGGACAAGACTGAACAACGCAAGCGCTCCAGTCAGTCTTGTCCATGCGGTTTTTATCCCCGCTTTTAATTTTAATATATCACATAAATCAACTAACCCACCAGAACCCCTCGGGAGTTAACTTACAACAAAACTGTTCGTAAACAGAATTGTTATCCGAATTCGGAGCTTTGGCAACGGAAGCGCCGTCTGGCCGTGTTTTGGTTAGAAAATTTTCGTCCAGATGGCGCCAGAGGGCCGTGTTTGAGCTAAAAGCGAGAAACGCATGTTGCTCCCTCCCGGTGCCGTGATTTGTCGGGCAACGCAGACGCGACTCGCCCCTCTCACATCGAGACGAGCTCGCACGTTGAGGGTTTGCGAAAAAGCGAGTTCGTGATCACCATCTGCATATAGGTGCTATTTCGCATAAGGGTAGCAGAAAATAGCACCTACTTCCTTCCTGGTAAAATGGTGGAGAGGATACGAGGGAATGCTTTAGTTGTGTTCCGTTCCCGGAAGCATGCTTTAGCACGGGACGCTTCTTGCGAAAAGAACACTCACGGTAGAGATGGGGGCCGAAGCACAGCCACGCTCATTGCTGAGCGTTGAAGTGGAGGCAAGCGATAAATCATCGCCTTTATCGTCATATGAGATAGGTTAAGATAAGAACAGCGCAGGAGGCTCGCACAAACGAAGAAAAACACACAAAGCGCTGATTTCCAGCAACTTTACTGACGAAGCGAAATCATGTATATATATATATATATATATATATATATATATATATATATATATATAGTAGTAACTGGATTTTTCAATGGGCCAAGCGTATTTAGGAAAATCAGAAGCACAACTTCGCGGCTATCTTAGGTTTATTATTTTCCCAACAGTTTCGGTCGGTGGACCGACCTTTTCCAAGGGTCGGTCCAAGGGTCGCGAAGTTGTGCTTCTGATTTTCTTATATATATATATATATATATATATATATATATATATATATATATGTGTGTGTGTGTGTGTGTGTGTGTGTGTGTGTGTGTGTGTGTGTGTGTGTGTGTGTGTGTGTGCGTGTGTGCGTGTGTGTGTGTGTTTGTGTGTGTGTCACGAAAGGAAAAAAAAAGAGGAACGTTATGGCATGTCTTGCTTTGCGCACCAGTGCGTTTCCTTCTTTGTTGTAAGAATGCAATAGTTGTGCCCATTCATAAAAATGGCAGCGTTGGCGGCATCAAAAATAATCACCCGTTTCCCTCTTGTCTCCGTTTGCAAAAGTGTTTGAAATAGTTGTGTTTACACATCTGTCGTTTTTCTTTAAGCATAAGCTTAGTGTATGCCAACATGGCTTTGTTCAAGGCAGGTCAGTGGAAACAAACCATGTTTCTTTTCTTGATGCTGCGGGACCCGCCGTGTCTAATCGGAGACAGTTAGACACAGTATACTTCGACCTGTCAAAAGCATCTTATGTTGTTTCTCATGACCTTCTTATTTATAAACTCCTGAGTTACGGCGTTAGTACCAGCCTGGGCACTGTCATAAAAGACTACTTGTCCATTCGGTTAAATTATATTCGCGTTGGGGCTAAATACTCTTTGCCTTATGAATGAATTTCTGGTATTCCACAAGGGTATGTCTTGGGCTCGTTATTTTTCAATATCTTTGTTAATAATCTTGAAGAATGTCTGCGTCATTCGCGTCTCCTTTTGTACGCTGATGATATTAAGCTTTACCGTAAAATAGAATCAGCGCAGGATTGTGAATTATTACAGGAAGATGTGAATTATGTCGCGGAGTTGTGTGCTTACAACTTTTTGCGTATTAACCCACCTAAGACACTTGTTGTTTCCTTTAGACGCAAATTGTCCAGTTTATCAAACGTATACTCACTCGATAACATTGCTTTGAAAAGAGTTGTACGCGCGACTTAGGAATATTGGTCGACTCCCGACTAACTTTAGAACATGTTTCAAGCATTGTTAATGCATCCTACAGAAAGTTAAGTCTCATCAAGAATGACAAAACATTTTACGAATGCCAACTTTGCTGGTCTCTGGTTTTCGTCTTTCGTCCGCACCAAGTTAGACTTTAGTTCCGTTGCATGGAACTGTATTAATTTGACCAATGTGACTAAAATTGAATGTGTTCAGCGACGTTTCATTCGTATCCTGTAGGATCGATTTCTCGGATGCCGTGTATTTTATGCCTATGAGCGTGTACTGCGCATGTTTAATATTACACCCCTAGAAATAAGGTGAAAAGATCGCGATTACGTATTCTTGTATAAACTAATTCATAACCACTTTTCCTGTCCGGGTTTACTGTCGGTTGTAACGTTTTGCGTGCCTCGCCCAAATTTGTGTAATCCTAGCATTTTCTACATAAACTCCTCTTGCACCTCTAACGCTATAAGACGTCTTGTGACACAACAAAATACCTTGCGTTACGACGTTGATATTTTCAGCTCCTGCATTTGCCCATTATCTGACTTCTGTCATTTTATTTTTCATTTTACCACTGTACTTTCAGGTTTTGTGTTTTTTTTTGTTCTGTTCTCTGTGTAACACAAGTGCACCAATACGAAGGCGTAGAGCTGTTCAAGGTCAGTTTCAAAAATAAATAAAATGAAAAAAATGAAATATCTTTTTACTGACGTTTCGTCCAGAGGACCTGCCTTTGTCGGAGTGAATACACATGTAGTCGCGTTACAGGTATATATAGACACTAGACACTTTTCGGTTTGTCCCACACGACATGCGCATAATCAAGCCCTAGTCGATGGAAAAAAAGCGAAACCAGCACACGGTGAAAAATGTAAAAATGGCCGGGCAGTTAAAAAAAATCGGAGCAGATAGGAATAATCACTTCATGTAATCACATAATCATGAGGTGCTAAAAAAGTACAAGCTGCACACGAGTATATAAAATGAACGCCAGTGCGGTCTTTCGCCCTGCGGCAGAAAGCAGAATTTAATAATGCACCCGCGGACAGATTTAACAATGCACACGTGGACAAAAACTGGTATATCATGCATTCACAAAGGCCAAAACTTCATATTGTTTCAATTCTGCAATAGTCACGTTCGTAGCATCAGTCAACATGTAACCTGTGCAGAGCACGCCATAGCCATAGCTGCCAACCACCGGGCATAAATACAAACTTGCAATATAGAAAACCTCGTACAAGCAGCCACTGTGAGCACGTGAACAAGCAAAACAAAAATATATAAAAACTGTTCAATCTGAATTGTGGGTGCAGGTTAGTTTCCAGATGTTTTCGTTAATGCCACAAGAACGAGCGTTGAACTTGTATATCAGGTAAAATTCGCGGACTACATGGTCGTGGTGGGAAGGAAAACCAGCTTCCAGCATAGCCCCTCTAATACTGTCGAAAGAGTGTCCAGTTGCACGGCCGCTGGAATTAAAAAAAAAAAGAAAGGTGTGGCCCGTTGCGTGGCGCCGAGATGGCGTCTCGGGACTAGTTCTCCTCGCGCCCGCTCTGGCGCCACTGCTCGGGTACAGCCACTCACGGAGAAGCATTCCCACAGCCGCATTTGTACGCGCGACTGTGACTCTAATCAGGCCGTAAATAACGCGTTTTCTAATTGCACATTACAGGTTGAATATTGAAGTCGTTATTAGAAGTGCCGATTACACCACATATGTGAAAAGTCGGCCCTAAGAGTGCCAATCTTTTGTAGAGTGACCCTCAATGCTCTCCATGAAGGCTGCCCGCTCGACTCACCTAAAATCAAAAGAAGTGCTCTATTACGAATAATCGGGCGTGGATTTACGTGTTTCTTCAAGACAACTTCAAGACGATGGATCGCGTTTATTTACAAGATGTTGAATGCGAATGTATCGCTCAGCGAAAGCAGTCCACGGTGCCGCACCCAATCCAGCCCAGCTTCGTTCTTCTCTTCAACCGAACTCCCCTCGCCCGTTTCAATATTCTCTCTGTGCTGGCAATGGCACGGCTGCTAGGTAGGTAGGTAGGTAGTAAAATTTATTCAGGTCCGGAAGAATCTTCACCCCATTTTCAAAGGGGCAATACTGTGGGCTGCTCCCGCGTTGGGACGGGAAGGCCAAGCCTCACCGCCCCATCGTGGGCATTCTGGACAGCCCGGAGTTGATCAATCCATTCGTGGCTCTTCTTACATAAAAAAGGTGCGGCCTACTGCGTCACTTCGCCGCCGTTTGGCGAGCGCGTCTCGGCTGAGTTGACAGTTGCGGCCGCTTTTTTCCTGGGCCTGGAAAAATATGTTTCCTGGGCTGCGCGTTCTCTTTTTTGCATGTACGGCGGAAAGCCGGGAAATACAGTCGGGACCGCACTCGGATGCAAGAGCCTAATCTTCGTCTTCTTTTTATAGTGATTCTCAGTAAAATGTAATGAATATACCAGTGACCTGTCGCTTGGCTCCCACTTGCTTCCTTTCCCTGACGGCCCTTGTCGAGAAATATTCTTCAGCCACGCTTCCCGACGCTGTAGATCGCATTGGAATTCGTGGTACTTCACAGTTGCGTCTCTTCTCGCGTTCGAGTTGCACAGCGGGACACAACAGCTTCGCGGCATCACATCGCTTGAAAAAACCGTCTGCCACACGCGCGCACACCTAAGAACTGTACTCCAGCACAAGAAACACGAGGCAAGCTGCTCACACACACGATCACACAAAAAGCACACGAGAATGCGCTTGAAATAGCACACCAACACGCATAAATCCTGAGGCAACCACATTATAGCACGAACCGGCGTCTGCCTTGCGTACCGTAGCAGTGGCGTCCTCACCAAAAACAGCGGCCGCAACTGTCAACTTAGCCGAGACGCGCTCGCCCATTGACGGCGACGCGACGCAGCAGGCCGCACCTTTTTTTTTTTTATCCAGCGGCCGGGCGTCAAAATTATGCACGCCCGCATGTTTGGCAAGACCAGGACCGCAATCATCCTGTTCGACGGCCCGATTGTTCCTCGGTATGTCTACTAGTACGGAGGAGAGATCCCCTGCCGAATCTGTCAGCCAACTCGCCAGTTCTGCTAGACGTGTCGAAATGCGGGACATCGGGCCGATGTTTGACCGGAACCCGCAGTCAAGGCCTGCAAGAACTCTAACTTACAAAATCCAGAAGAAGGACACAAGTGCGAACCCCAGTGTGCCCTGTGCGGGGGGGTTCATGTGACCGCCGCTCCCGAGTGTCGCAACAAACTTAAGCGTGTGCCACCACGAGGCCGACCACCTACTCAACCGACAAAGAAGACTACCAAACATTAAAGCCGCCCCAGGACGGAAAACATTCCGAAGAAGTGGTGGCTGAGCTCTGACCGCGACGGCTCCTCATCGCCAGAGAGATCCCGTTCCCGCTCTAAATCTGGGTCCAGGACGAGGACCGGCTCCAGAGGCAACAAGCAACCCGAGACCAAGCCACAACAACAAAAGAAGAAGAAAGAAGCCAACAGTAACGAGGTGAGCTGGGCAGCAGTAGCCTCCCACCATAAACCGCAACCAAACATAACACAATTCACTAAGCTCGAACGCGAGCTTGAGCTCATGCGAATAAGACTAGGCGATTTGGAAAGAGAGAATGCACAGCTAAAGAAGCAGCAACCCCAACCCCAAAGCCCACAACAACAGCCAGCCGCTCCATCTAAACGGCCTAGACCGCAGGAGGAGACACAGGAACTAACGGAAGCCCAAAAGAAGCAAATTCAGGATATGCTCATTCAAATACTGCCACGTATTACAGATCAAGTCACGACACAAGTGACAAAACAAATGCAAGACCTAGAAACTAGGTTCGATCAAAATCTACAGGCTTACGAGATCGAAATAAGTAAGATGATCCGCAAACAAACCACAGGAAGCACAATCAGAGAACGAGCCGAGAAGCCATACAGTATACCGGGGCTCACGGCTATGTCCCAAGAAAGCAACCATGGCTAGACGCAAGAACGCGAACAAAGAAAACTTTGAAATATGGCAGTGGAACTGCCGGGGGTACCGCCGCAAAAAGGGACTATTAACACAACTGGTGTCCGCTCAACAAACCCCGCCGGGAATAATAGCCCATCAAGAGGTTGGTACCCAACCCTTTCTCCAAGGATACGAAGTGTACACCACAAACGACGATTGGAAAGTAGCTACACTCCTACAAAAGACAATCACTGCATTTCGGCACGACCCCATCGCTTAAGTAGAGATCTCCCATCTCATCGTGGAACTCATATACAAAGGCAATAGAAAGAAGAGCGCCTTCGTACAAAATATCTATGTCCCCCTAGTCAAATAAAGGCAGATTTCAGTAAACTACTAAAGGAGACCGTCCACCTTGCTAAGGGTAGCCTGCTAGTGATTGTAGGCGACTTCAATGGGAAAGATCCTAGCTGGGGTTACCCTAAACAAGACATTAAGGGCAGGAACATCCTGGACCAGATCGACCAGCTAGACATGAGGCTAATAACTGACCCAACCATACCTACACGGATGGGTAACAGTATAAATAGAGACACAACCCCGGATCTTACCATAGTCAAGAACTGTGACAGGGTGGAATGGACAAATACACTCAACAATCTAGGCAGTGATCACTTTATCGTGAGCACCGTCATCCCAACTGGGAAGATACGGTGGCAGATTGGAACGGCAAAAATAACAGATTGGCACAGGTTTCGAGAAGCACAAACTTCCACTTCCAATGAAATTACCGACTTAGATAAGTGGTGCGAGGAGATCCGTAACCAGAAACAAAAATTCACCAAAGAAATCGCAAGAACTAACGAGACCCCTGAAGTAGACTCACACTTATTCCACCTGTGGGAAAATAGAAGGAGCCTCACGAAAAGGTGGAAGAAACAGAAGCATAATCGGAAACTTAAACTCAGAATTTCAGAGATTACCCGTACAGCCGAGGAGTACGCGAACCAGCTAGTGACAACAAACTGGAAAAAATTCTGTGACTCCCTCGATGGTACCCTGCGCACAGCCAAAACATGGCGAATCCTCAGGGCAATTATAGACCCACAAAAAAACAAAGGCGAATGCCAAAAGTCCCTGGAAAGGCTACTACACACCCTCCCAGGAACAAACGAAGACATCATTAAGGCTCTACATCTCAAATGTTACGGGGACTTTACCCCTATACCCCCATATGAAGAAAATTACAATGGAACCCCAAACCCAGAGCTAGACGAGCCCATCACGGTTGCAGAAGTCAGAGCGGCTATAGCAAGCTCGACACGCAACACGGCAGCCGGGGTGGATCGTATAACTAACACCGTCATCAGAAACATGAGCGACGCAGCCGTAGTCGCTCTCACAAAATTCATAAATGACCACTGGTCCAAGGGAACCGTACCGGAATAGTGGAAGTATGCGAAAGTAAGCATGATACCCAAGCCCGGGAAGAAACTGGCGATAGAAAACTTGAGACCAATCTCGCTTACATCCTTGTCACAGACCCCGGTGAACGAGGCGCAGACGCCGGACCAAATTCCAAAGCCGACTTATCAGCTTCCGAAAATAATCCCACGAAAGCAAAGACAATTAAGAGTGGGCCGTCTGGTGCGCCAGCGAACGCCGGTTGCTGTCCAAAGACCGAGTCAGAGCCCAGAGTTGTCAAAACACAACAAAATATATTCTTTGCATAAGGCAATTACCCACACACTTGCACACTTAGGCTAGACCCAACACAATACAAATCAGATGGGTATTAACAACCACAAGAAAATAACGACAAGCACTAAGAGTCCAACACGTAAAACACAAAATAAAAAGGAACACAAAGTGTCCAATCGTATTCACCAGTGTTGGTCTTGTCAGACGATCTCGGCGTGGCTCGGGGCAAATCACGAAGAAGGAACTTCTTCCGGAAATGCAGACGCTCGATGAACTCGTCGACTAGCTTGCCGGGGAATCCCCTTCTTCCGCAGGCGGTCTTCACGTTACATCACTTCACCCATCCATGACTTCACCGGTGCGGACTGAACTCTCGAACTCCCGAATTTCACTCAACGATCCTCGCACGGCGGTTATATAGCTTCCACAGGCGTTCTCGAACATTCTTATCGGTGTCGTGATCTCGTAGCATGGCCAAAGCTTGGGAACCTTCGAGGCTTTTCTCGTTCCTTCGGCCGCCGCCGTTGGAGCATTCTTGAGGGGGGGGGGGGTGATGACTCATCCTGTTGGTGTATGCCCACGCGGTAGTAATGTCTGTCGACTCGCCGGGTGAGAAGGTGTCTCGGCGCGCGTGTGCTCTTTCTCTCCGGTTAACGTCGCTTCGTCGAGTCTCTTCCAGACGTTTCGGCGCCGTTGTTGGCGTTGTTGCTTGAGGCGTATGCGCTCTCCCCCTCTGTTGAAGTTGCCGCCGGGCCGGCGTGTTCGTTCGCTGGCTTGCGTGACACTCGGCGCGCGCTTGGATTACGCGCTCTTTTGTGAAAATCCTGCTTAGGAAAGATCTTTGAGCGAGTAGTAAACGTCAGACTACAACAGTACCTGGAAGAGAGTGGGCAGGTGCCGGAAAGCATGTACGGTTTCCGAGCTAAGCTCTCAACCCAAGACATCCTCCTCCAACTAAAGGAAGAGGTACTCACTAACATTCCAAATGCAGGCGAACACGTTATCCTAGCCATAGATATCAAAGGGGCTTTTGACAACGTGAGCCACCAAGGAATCTTGGAAGGACTAGCAAACACCAACTGCAGGGAGCAAACGTACAATTACGTACGAAGCTTCCTAAGCCAAAGGACAGCAGGGCTAAAGCTGGGAGAGATCGAAACTGCAACCTTTCACCCCCCGAACAAGGGGACTCCTCAGGGAGCGGTAATCTCACCCACTCTTTTCAATATCGCCATGATTGGCCTGGCCAGAAAACTCCAAGACATCCAGGGTATCAGACGTGCTTTTTACGCGGACGACATCACGATGATATGGACAACCAAGGGCTCCTTGGCCGATAAGAATGAACAGCTCCAAACAGCAGCCACTACAATAGAGCAATATGCCCGCCAAAGAGGACTCCAGTGCTCACCTGACAAATCTGAAATCATAAGAATATGGAAAGGGAAAGGAAACCGAGCGGTACCCACGGACCCAAACCTACGCATAGAAGTCAAAATCGATGGAGGCAACATACCCGAGAAAACGACTGTACGGATTCTAGGGATGTGGCTCCAATCCAATCACAGATGTCAACATGCCCTCGCCCTCCTCAAAACAACAGCCCAACAAATCGCCCGAATGATAGTGCGACTCACAAGCAGAAGAAGGGGAATGAAGGAGGGAGACACACTCCGCCTAGTAAGGAGCCTAGTAGTCAGCAGGGTAACATACAGCCTGCCCTGCTACAACCTAACTAAAGCGGAGAAGGGAAAAGCAGATGTAATCATAAAAACGGCGTACAAAACTGCCCTACGCCTACCAAAGAACACTCCAAATGAGAAACTTCTGGCTCTAGGACTTCATAACACCTTTGAAGAACTAGCCGAAGCTCAACTCATCTCGCAGAAAAACCGGCTCCTCCAAACACCCACAGGCAGGAGCGTACTTGAGAGACTTGGTTACAATGCCCAACTCCAAGCCCACAAACAAACACAAGAAATACCGCGCACCGTCAGAAGCTGGTACGAGGTAACCCCGCTTCCCAAAAACATGAACCCGAACCTCCACCCCGGCAGGAGGCAGGCAAGGGTCCGATACATCGAACGGAAATTCGTCTTTATGAATGCAGCACGATTTACCGACGCCGCACTCTACACAGGCAACGCTAAGAAAGCAGTAGCAGTGGTGACTGAGTGCAGAGGAACAATAACCTCCAGCAGGTCGATATCCCCCAGCTCCATCACGGAAGCGGAGGAAGTCGCCATCGCACTCGCTATCCAAGAGGGAAGGAAATCAGTGAAATCGCTGACAATCCTAACAGATTCGCAAACAGCATGCAGGAATTTCCAAAGAGGAAGGGTTGGTACGTACGCACACCGAATTCTCACCAAACTCAAAGAATGCCAAAAAGAATTTTTCCAAACGATTACATGGGTACCGGGACACGAAGGGATCACAGGGAATCTACATGCGGATAGAGCAGCCCGAGGATACGCTCACTACCGGGCCATCAACACATCCGCTGTAGAAGACCTAACGCGCATCGATCCCGATTACTCGACTATATTAAACTACCATAGAGGGAATCGTATGCTCTACCCACCGCCCCACAGAAAACTAAAGACTGAAGAGGCCACCGATCTGCGTAGGCTACAGACAGGCACCTTCGTCAGCTTACATAAACTACACAAGATACACCCCTCAGCCTTTCGAGACATATGCCCATGGTGCGGGTCTACACAAACCCTGTACCACATAACATGGGAGTGTACATCACACAACATCGAACCTCACATACCAAATCCAAATAGAGATCAGTGGGAGGCACTGCTGGCCAGCTCAGACCTAGAGGACCAGATCCTCCTGGTCAGAAGAGCTAACAGGCTTGTGGAAGCCAGCGGAGCCCTGAAATAGGGGCCCCGACCTTAGATAAGCCTCGCATGAGGCCAGCTGAATAATTTGTTTTACAATAAAGTTTATTCACTCACTCACTATCCAGCGGCCGTGCCAGTTGTGTACAGGTGCTTTGACAGCGGAAGGTGTGGGAGATGTTTTGCGTGAGTACGATGACTATTAAATCAGATTCTAAACGACGTTTCTGTTTGACCAATATATTGATACATGCATATTGCGTGTTTCTTATGGACGATGCGCGCGGGCGCCCAGACGAAGAAGACGAATTACGTTTGGCTCTCGAGCTGTCGGCTGAACTGGCCAGCGCTGCAGCTATCCTGTGTAAATATATTTTGTAAATAGTCTCCAGTACTCAATCCTTCGTTCGCGTAACATTTTGGTGGAGCGTGCCGTTCCCCGTCCTCGCCACGGAGCTCCGCAGCGGCCGCACCGTCCAGCTTTCCACCATGGCTCCCGCTGACGAGACCTCGTCTGCTCCTACTACTCCGACTCCAACCACAACGTACGTCACGGTTGCCACTCCCCGCGATCCTGGCATATTCTCCGGTCAAGATAATGTCGACGTTGATGACTGGCTCGGCATGTATGAGCTTGTTTGCCGCAACAACCACTGGGACCCTACCATAATGCTCGCGAACGTCCTCTTCTACTTGGACGGAACACCTCGTGTCTGGTTCCGGACACACGAGGAGGAGATCTCTAGCTGGGATGCTTTCAAGGAGAAGCTCCGTGACCTTTTTGGAAATCCGACCGGTCGGCAGCTGGCTGCAAAGAAAGAGCTTGCTACTCGAGTGCAGTCTTCTACTGAATCGTATGTCTCGTACATACAGGACGTGCTCGCTCTTTGCCGCAAAGTCGACGCAAACATGGTCGAAGTTGACAAGGTAGGCCATGTTCTCAAAGGGATCGCGGACGATGCGTTCAACTTGTTGATATTCAACAATGTGTCCACCATCGACGTCATTATCAAGGAATGCCGCCGCTTTGAGCTCGCCAAAAGCCGCCGCGTCATTCCGCAGTTCTCCCGGCTCCCTAACACGGCTGCGACGTCCTCCTGCGTCGCCATTACCGCTTCACCCCCGTCCAATGAGACCGTCACACGTATTGTTCGCCGCGAGCTCGAGGCTGTAAGTCCTGCCCCGTTCCATCCACGCCCAGTTGACCCCACCTTTGACCAACCAGCCCCGGCGATCTCCCTCATTCAGGAAGTTGTGCGGCAAGAATTTGCCAACCTCGGTTTTCCTGCTGCCTGCTCCGTCTCGCGACCTGACGCCCGACTGGTGCCGACAGCTGCGCCTAGCACCAATCTGTATTCCCCTCCCAGATACCGCAACCCTACAGAGTGGAGAACTCCGGATGACAAGCCCATTTGCTTCCGTTGTCACCGCATTGGCCACGTCGCTCGCCACTGCCGCACCTCCTGGATCTCGCCGTATTCGAGCTACTTCTCCCCGTCTCCGCGCCCTTATGCCGACCCTCGCCGCTACTCGCCTCGCCGTATGCCTTCTACCTCTGACGTATCCATCGATGACAGTCGTCCCGCTCGCTCACCGTCACCTCTGCGCCGTCGGTCCCCGTCGCCCCAGCCACGCCGCTATTCGTCGCCGACCAATTATGGGTCTTCCCGGACGGAAAACTAGACCATGCAGCTCCTGGGGGTAGCGCTGCATTATCTTCGTCGTGTCAAAATCCCCCATTGACGCTCCCAACGAACCAGAACTTACTTGATGTCCACGTCGACGGTGTCCCTTTGACGGCGTTAATAGATACTGGAGCCCAGGTGTCCATCATGAGTAATAACCTCCGTCGTCGATTGAAAAAGGTTCTCACGCCTGCTACTACACGAGCCGTACGCGTCGCCGATGGCAGCGCTGTTGCCGTCACTGGAATGTGTACTTCCCGGATCAGTATCGCCGACCGCCACATTCCCGTTCTTTTTACAGTGCTGACCAATTGTCCCCATGACCTAATCTTCGGACTAGACTTCCTTACGGCGCATTCAGCTTTGATCGACTGTTCTACCGGTACCCTTTGCCTCGAACTTCCTCTACTCGCGCATATTCGTGCTGAACTGCCGAACAACTTTAGTCCGACCGCCTTCGTCCGCCTGCCGCCTAAAACCTTGACTTTCGTCGAATTGCTATCATCTTTCCCTCTGCCCGATGGTGATTACGTCGCTACTCCTGTTCCTGATGTCCTTTTGATGCGCGATATCACTGTGCCCCACTCCGTCGTAACCGTCGCCGATAACCGGACATGCCTTCCCGTCGTCAATTTTGGACTAACAAAGCAAGTTCTACCCCAAGGCATATCGGTTGCAACGCTGCGCGCTATAGGAGATGACCACGTCACGGCGTTTTCCGTCGACGGCTGCTCCGAGTCTTCACCATGTCCACAGGATGCTATTTGCCGTGACGAAACCTTTAGTCCCATGATTGCTGCGGACCTATTGCCTGAACAAGCAGCAGCTCTGTGTCGCCTTTTGGTTTCGTACCACGACATCTTCGACCTCAACAATCGACAGTTGGGCCAGACTTCAAATGTTAAGCACCACATAAATACTGGTGATGCCAGTCCTATTCATCGCCGGCCATATCGCGTTTCTCTTTCAGAGCGTAAGGTTATTCAATATGAAGTGCACAAGATGCTTGCCAAAGGCATTGTTGAACCCTCGTCGAGCCCTTGGGCGTCGCCCGTTGTGCTTGTTAAAAAGAAAGATGGCACGTGGCGCTTCTGCGTAGATTATCGTCATCTAAACCGAATTACTAAAAAAGACGTCTATCCCTTGCCTCGCATTGACGACGCCCTCGATTGTCTCCACGGTGCCAACTACTTCTCATCAATAGACCTTCGGTCTGGTTATTGGCAAATTTCTGTGGATGAAAGGGACCGAGAGAAGACCGCATTTGTCACCCCTGATGGTCTTTATCAATTCAAAGTTATGCCATTCGGTCTGTGCAACGCCCCAGCCACATTCGAGCGTATGATGGACTCTTTGCTTCAAGGGTTCAAATGGACAACATGCCTTTGCTACCTCGACGACGTTCTCGTATTTTCACCTACGTTTGAGACACACCTCGAGCGCTTATCAGCTGTTCTTCAAGTCTTTCGCGAGGCTGGGCTCCAACTAAATTCCTCGAAGTGTCACTTTGGTCGTCGGCAGATTACAGTGCTGGGCCACCTCGTCGACGCTTCCGGTATTCAACCAGACCCGGAGAAAATTCGTGCTGTCACGTCTTTTCCTGTACCTCAGTCTGTCAAAGACGTCCGAAGTTTTGTAGGACTCTGCTCCTACTTCCGACAGTTCATTAAAGACTTCGCAGCGATTGCCCGACCACTTACGGATCTTCTGAAGAAGGACGTGCCGTTTACCTGGGGTCCCGCTCAAACTGCCGCGTTTTCCCACCTGACCAACATTCTCACCACGCCGCCTATTCTGGCCCACTTTGACCCGTCCTGCCCTACAGAGGTCCGTACCGATGCCAGTGGTCACGGTATCGGAGCCGTCTTAGCCCAACGCCAACAGGGACGCGATCGTGTTATCGCCTACGCTAGCCGCCTCCTCACAGCAGCGGAGCGCAACTATTCGATTACAGAGCGTGAATGCCTGGCCCTCGTCTGGGCGGTTTCTAAATTCCGCCCGTACTTGTATGGCACGCATTTCTCTGTAATCACGGACCACCACGCGCTCTGCTGGCTTTCCTCACTCAAGGATCCTACCGGCCGGCTTGGTCGCTGGGCTCTGCGGCTACAAGAATTTTCCTATGCGGTAGTCTACAAGTCGGGCCGCCTACATCAAGACGCCGACTGCTTATCACGCTATCCAGTGGACGAACCACCCGCCGACCCTGACACCGATGCCGACGCTTGCGTTTTCTCGGTTTCTCGGCTGCCACAAGTCGCCGACGAGCAACGCCGTGATGCCTCCTTGCGCGCCATCATTGATCGTTTGGAATCTTCGCCTTCTGATTCGTCCCTTCATTTGTTTGTTCTCCGGGATGGTGTATTATACCGCCACAACGTCCGCCCCGACGGTCCTGCCCTACTCCTCGTCATTCCTCGGCACCTCCGGTCAGCTGTTCTCCAAGAACTTCATGACTTTCCAACGGCAGGTCACCTCGGCGTCTCCCGCACCTACGACCGGATTCGCCGACGCTTCTTTTGGCCAGGCCTCGCCCGCTCCGTACGGAAATACGTTGCGGCGTGTGATAAATGCCAGCGGCGGAAAACACCATCGACGCTCCCTGCCGGGTGCCTTCAACCGCTCGACATTCCTTTGGAGCCGTTCTTTCGCGTTGGCTTGGACTTACTTGGCCCTTTCCCTCTATCAACGTCTGGCAACAAGTGGGTCGCTGTGGCGACAGATTACGCCACGCGCTACGCCATCACCAGAGCGCTTCCAACAAGCTGTGCCACAGATGTCGCCGATTTTCTTTTACGCGACGTGATTCTGCAGCATGGAGCTCCACACCAACTGCTCACTGACCGTGGTCGGACATTCCTTTCAAAAGTCATCGCCGACATACTGCAGTCCTGCTCAACCAGGCACAAGCTGACTACGTCTTACCATCCACAGACCAATGGTCTCACGGAGCGTCTCAATCGAACCCTGACACACATGCTTGCAAAGTATGTCTCGTCTGACCATACTGATTGGGACCTCGTCCTACCGTATGTCACATTTGCATATAACTCTTCGCGCCACGACACTGCCGGCTATTCCCCGTTCTTTCTGTTGTTTGGCCGAGAACCCACATTGCCACTGGACACATCCCTTCCAACCGCCGCAGCAGAGACCAGCGAATATGCACTTGACGCCATCACCAGGGCTGCCCAAGCTCGCGAAATTGCCCGCGCTCGCCTCCTGACCTCCCAAGCGAACCAGCGGCGTTTGTACGATCGACATCACAGAGCCGTTCACTTTTCGCCTGGATCTCTGGTACTCCTGTGGTCACCGACTCGTCACGTTGGCCTGTCTGAAAAACTCCTGTCTCGGTACACAGGCCCATATCGAGTGCTGCGTGCCGTGACTCCAGTTACGTATGAAATCGCCCCAGTCAGTACCAGTGCCCCATCTGCCCCGACTTCCACTGACGTTGTGCATGTCGCACGCCTAAAACCATATTACCCTCCTGTACCCTCTGACATTTAGATGCACCGGGACGGTGCTTCTGCCGCCGGGGATAATGATACATGCATATTGCGTGTTTCTTATGGACGATGCGCGCGGGCGCCCAGACGAAGAAGACGAATTGCGTTTGGCTCTCGAGCTGTCGGCTGAACTGGCCAGCGCTGCAGCTATCCTGTGTAAATATATTTTGTAAATAGTCTCCAGTACTCAATCCTTCGTTCGCGTAACAATATTATAGGTCGCACGTACCACACTCAACCAGAAAAATGGCGTTCGACGTGTCACAGTTCAAGCTGCCTTTGATACGGAGTGCGAAGTTTGAAGCCCAGCTTTTCGCTGTTATCATGGTTAGCATATGCGGTCATACTTTACAGCGTGGTTTACTGCGCATGGACTACCACCTGCAGATATTATAAGACGTTATCAAATGGCGAATGTTTTTTGAGTGTCGGTACACTACTTGCGGTGCCCCTGGGAAAATTATTCTGTGTTTCACTTCGGCTTAGAGTATTTCGATGCCGTTTGAGAATGACGGAAACATTCGGAATTGACGCAGAGTTCGTCAAAATAAGGTTAGTAGCAGGAGTGGTCGCCGCTGGACTACTATACTACTTTTTCACTAGGGCTTGATTATGCGCATGTCGTGGGGGACTCACCGGCTGCAATTCGTAAATTCAAATATGCGTCGTAAAGTAATTAACTCAAGTCAAGTTTTGTTAGTGAGTGGAATATGTGGGCTGGTCAAGCTGCATGTGAGCAGCTTTTTTCCCTCCGTCCTCCCATCTAATATGTATGATGGCAAATAAACTTATTATTATGTGTTTCGAATTCTCGTGCTAATAATGTCCGCCACTTCGAATAACCCAGCTCAATGATGAGAATTATGCTGCCTGCCACAGGTGATTTTGAAGAATTCCGTAAAATTTAGTACTATATGTTTATTGTATTGTGCGGAACTCTTGTATTATGTGCTCCTGTGGGGTATCCTGCTTCTTAAGGTGTGTTAGTGAAAAATCTAGAAAACGTGTAAAGTCACACCAGGGGGCTAATCTGGATGGCTTCTCTGCAACATGAAGTGCCTCTTTTGGGATGCTGCACTCGTGACACTTTTCTTCAAATCGAAGTATGAGAGATTTGATGGCTTGTGATTTATTCGTGTAGTGTATTCGTGTGGTACAGTATGTGACAATGTCATAGCATTCTGGTGATCATCAAACTCTGAGAACGTAAGTTAGCATGAGTTGTGTTCTTCTTTGTTCCAGGAATCGCTCGTTAGTTTCTGCATATAGACTAGGGATAGGGGAAGTTCTGTAGGCACCAGTTGCTAAGCGTAGCCCTAGATTGTGTGCTGGATCTAGTCGCGTGTGGTAAGACTGTCTGGCTGACCCATAGGCTACACAACCGTAGTCTATTTTGCTGCATACCAAAGATCGGTATATATGCAGGAGGCATCTCCGGTCAGAGCCCCAGTGTTTGCGTGATGAGACTTTAAGTATGTTCAGTGCATTGTTGGCTCTTATTTTCAAACTGTTTATGTGTGCTATAAAGTTTAGCTTCTTATCAAACATAACTTCTAGAAACTTGTGTTCTTTTTTAACTGGCACAACTTGCATCTTCAGGACATGGTCTGGATATAAGCCCTTTTTTGGGAATAGACCACAGTGACAGGTTTTTCAGTGGAGACACGAAAACGATTTTCGGTTCCCCATTGTGTTAGTTTATTTAATGTGATTTGAACTTGTCGTTCGCAGGTTACTATGTTTGATCCACGGCATGCAATTTGGAGATCATCAACTTATAATGAATGCATGAGAGAAGATGGAATTATTCTATTTACAGAGTTCATTTTCACCACGAAAAGAGTTGTGCTTAGTATACAATCCTGGGGTACACCATTTTCCTGGACGAATATGCGTGACAATGCTGTTCCTAGACGGACTTGAAATGTTCGGTCAGACAGAAAGTCGGCTTGAGCACTTGAGCATTTTTCCACGTATACCTAGATCCGCCAGATCTCCTAGTATGCGAAATCTCCAAGTCGTGTCGTATGCTTTTTCCAGGTCAAAGAAAACTGTAAGGCAGTGCTGTTTATGCAGAAAAGCATTCCGTATTTCTTGTTCTAGTGGGACAAGGTGATCGAGTGTTGAGCAGTTCTTTTTATAACCGCACTGGTGAATGTCTAGCATATTTTGTGTTTCAAGAATAAATGTCAGCCTTGTATTTACGATGCTTTCGTAGGATTTTGCTAAGCAGCTTGTGAGAGCAATGGGTAGGTAGCTGCTGGGAGATGTAGGCGGCTTTCCGGCTTTCAGAAAAGGTACTATAATTGCGTTTTCCCAGGATTTTGGTATTATTGCGATAGCAATTATATGGACACTTCAACGGGATTTCTGCCGTCGCCGTCGCCGTCGCCGTCAGGTTCCGTATAGATTTCAAGGGCGATAAAATCGTCGCCGCGCGCCGTACGAGTAAAAGCGCGCGGGGGACGCGCGCTATCACGGAGAGCCAACGCACGGCGGAAAGCGAACGCGATTGTCGCCCAAAAGGCCGTGGGGGTATGGGGGGGAGGGAGGCGGGGCGACGCTGTGCTACGGCACCAAATGCTTATCTTGCAACCCAGCGCAAGGAGAACTGCCAACGCAATCTCGAACGCGAAAGCAAAAAATAAAAAAAAAAAAGCGGGGAGGCACCGCGGGAGGGACGGGAGGAGCAGCTTCTACTCTGCCAACAAATACGCTTGCACTGGCTGCACCGTCTCTTTATCTCCACCACGGCCGGGCTCGATTGGCGCGCGCACTCGCTTCTTAAGAAGCGAGCGAGCGCGCGCGCCAGTCGAGCCCGGCCGTGTCTCCACACGGCTCTGACCTTTATCCGCTGTCCATTCGCCGCTCAGTTTCCTTTGAAGCGATAGACCGCACGATTCTTCGCCCGCTGCAGCGGCCGCGCCAGCGTTTTGACAGTCGTTGTCTGCGGTCATTCAGTGTGATCTATTCATGTTTGCTTGTGCGCGATGACACCACGCTTGTCAATTCAGTTAGAAAGCGAATGTGTCCAAGTTTATGCGGCCGATAAAACTACTCTACTATCCCTACTCCGAATTGCTCTCTACCAATTTGCTATCGCAATTGATGCTTTGCCTTTCGGGCGAAACTGCGACATCTTTTTTATTGCGATAGCAATTATATGGACACTTCAACGGGATTTCTGCCGTCGGCGTCGCCGTCGTCGCCGTCGCCGTCAGGTTCCGTATAGATTTCAAGGGCGATAAAATCGTCGCCGCGCGCCGTACGAGTAAAAGCGCGCGGGGGACGCGCGTTTTTACGGAGAGCAAACGCACGGCGGAAAGCAAACGCGATTGTCGCCCAAAAGGCCGTGGGGTATGGGGGGGAGGGAGGCGGGGCGACGCTGTGCTACGGCACCATATGCTTATCTTGCAACCCAGCGCAAGGAGAACTGGCAACGCAATCTCCCACGTGAAAGCAAAAAAAGGTCACAGTTTCGCCCTAAGGGCGAAGCAATGAATGCGAGAGCAACACAGCAATGTCATACGAAGTAAGGTGAGCGACTTTGGTAGCAATATCAATTGTAGTAAACATGAGCTGATTAAGTAAGCAGGTGTGCTGCGGCGTAAGTAGACCGACATGAAGAGAGACTCGATGACCACGAGAAGGCGCGTGTGAAACGGTGGTGTTGATGAGAAGCGCTTCCCGTGGGCAGCGCGTGCGAAGGGACACACCTGTAGCGCTGCACTGCCGACCCGGGCAGCATTGCATGTGTAGCGTGCGTTGGAAAATGTGGCCCGACTATTACGAACTGATTGAACAAGCGTGGTGTGAGCGCGCACAAACAAACATGAATAGATCACACTGAATGACTGCAGACAACGACTGTCAAAACGCTGGCAGCAAGCGCATACGCCGCAGCAGCGGGCGAAGGTACGTGCGGTCTATCGCTTCAACGGAAACTGAGCGGCGAATGCACGGCGCATACAGGTCAGAACCGTGTGGAGATAAGCGACGGTGCGAGCGAGCGACGAGCGCGGTTGTTGGCAGAGTAGAAGTGCGCCCCCCCCCCCCCCCCCCGCTCCCTCCGGCGCTGGCTTCCCGCTACCTTGCTTGCGCGTGGGAGATTGAGTGCGTTCGCTCTCCGTGATAGCGCGCGACCCCGCAGGCTTCCGCTCGGGCATACGGCGCGTGGCGAAGATTTTATCTATAGGGAACCTCACGGCGACGGCAGAAATCCCGTTGAAGTATCCATATAATTGCTATCGCAATAAAAAAAGCGGGGAGGCAGCGCGGGAGGGACAGGGGGAGCAGCTTCTACTCTGCCAACAAATACGCTTGCACTGGCTGTGGTGGCCGTCGCCCGCACCGTCTCTTCATCTCCACCACGGCCGGGCTCGAGTGGCGCGCGCACTCGCTTCTTAAGAAGCGAGCGAGCGCGCGCGCCAGTCGAGCCCGGCCGTGTCTCCACACGGCTCTGACCTTTATGCGCTGTCCATTCACCGCTCAGTTTCCGTTGAAGCGATAGACCGCACGATTCTTCGCCCGCAGCAGCGGCCGCGCCAGCGTTTTGACAGTCGTTGTCTGACATTTGAACTGTGCATAGGTTATAAGGAGATATCTGTGACTGTGAGCGATAACTTGTTATATGTTATATGCTATGTATATGTTATGCAGATTATTTATAGTTTTCAGTGAGTTTCAGTGCCATAAATATTTGCCTCGAAGCCATCAGCAAAGTACTTTAACCATGCGATAAAGCTGCGAGACTTCGAGGCATTAATAGCTCAGGCTCCTCACGTATGTGATGGAGCATGGCGGTTTGGATTGTAGTATACAGTGTTTAAGAACTGGACGTCGGCGAGGTATTTAAAAACTCTTTTGAAACTAAACATAGGATCATGGGATAAAAATAATGCAAGATGAGACGGTATGTTGTGTGTGTAAAGTTCTCTAAAATGCTGTACTCTTGCTTGGTGAAGTCTTGGACATTCAATTAAAATGTGCCGGACAGTGAGTTGTTCTCCACATTTTTCGGATATGGGTGGTTGTATGCCTGTTAACAGGTATATGTGTGTTGCGTATGTGTGTCTTATACGTAGCCTGCACAGTGTGGTTTCTATTAGTCTAGCGATATTTTGCTGGAAACATTTGCCTAGTTGAGGTTTTATTGCATGTAATTTGTTTTCCGTTTCTTTATCCCATTGGGACTGCCAGTGCTGTCGTAGCCGGTTACGGGCGTAAGGTTTAATATCTTGACTAGGGACCTCAGTAACTTCAATGTCACCACGTAGAGCAGCTTCTCTAGCACTCTGATCAGCCGCCTCATTTCCTGCTATGCCGCAATGCCCCGTTACCCAGCATACCACGAGGGAAAGTTCTTCATTGTAAGCGTTATAAATGGATTTTATCAGGTCATTAAAAACAGGGTTGTCTCCCACCTTTCGCGAAGCTAGTGCAGTTACGACACTTAGCGCATCTGTGTAGATAACAGCTTTTTGTATCCTATGTTGTCGTATATGATCCACAGCCAGTCGGATACCATATGCTTCTGCTGTGAATATGCTGCAAATTGTATTAAGAGTTCTTGTAACATTATAGCCGTGACTATGTGCAGCACATGAGACTACCTTGTGCGTCTTTGAGGCGTCCGTAAAATAGGACGTTGCGCTGTACTTGTCTTCCAGTGATAGGAAGTGTTGCGAAATAGCCTCGCGTGGCACGTTTTTCTTGTCAAGCGCTTTAAAGGACATGTCACACAGAACTGGGCGTAGGCACCAGGGAGCAATGAGATAACTACGCCCAGTTTCGTGGACATCTGAGAAACTGAACCTAAGAGTTTCGGCAACAGTTGTGATAGCCAAAGGGAACAGCTGAGCTAGTGATGGCCTATTCGCGTACAGCAGTTCTGATGTTCGATTATTAAATAGTGTTCTGCAAGGGTGTTCCCTCTGAGCTAATATGTTGAGGGCATATATAATTCCTAAATATGTTCTCTGATACTCCAAGGGCCATTGATTGGACTCTGCATAGAGGCTTTGAATAGGGCTAGTCCGAAAAGCACCAGTAGCTAGCCGAATACCTAAATGGTATATGGGGTCAAGCATCTTTAACGCGGTTTTAGATGCTGACTGAAATACTATGCTGCCATAGTCCATCTGGGACCGCACAAGACTATTGAAGAGTGATAGCAGACATTGCGCGTCAGTTCCCCAGGAATAATGAGTCAGGAACTTTATGACGTTCAACGATTTTAGGCATTTTAGTTTTACATTCTTGATGTGTGGAACAAATGTAAGTTTGCTATCAAAAATGACGCCAAGAAATTTATGTTTACTTTTGACCGTCACTTTGTGTCCATTTAATTCAATGGGTGGATCAGGGTGCAGGCCTTTCTTTCTTGTAAATAGTACGCATGTTGTTTTTTCTGTATTAAAGCGCAAGCCATTCTCATTTGCCCATTTCGATAGTCTATTTACACTGAGCTGAACTTGACGCTCGCATATGGATAAGTTGCAAGATTTAAAGCTGACTTGCAAATAATCTACGTAGACCGAGTAGGCGATTGTTGGCGGTACAGAAGTTCGAAGAGAGTTCATTTTCACAATAAACAGCGTAAAACTAAGCACACCTCCCTGGGGAACACCGTTTTCCTGCACAAAGTTTCGAGAAAGTCTGTTTCCTATCCTCACTCGGTACTTTCAATCGGAGAGGTAGCTCTGTATGACTTGGAGCATGTTTCCGTTTATCCCATATGCGTTCAAATCTTGCACTATGCAATACCGCCATGCTGTGTGATGATGATGATGTATGGTGTTTAATGGCGCAAGGGCCAGGTATGGCCAAAGAGCGCCAGGCCAGTGTGTTCATGAGTTGACAATGGAGCAATGAATTGCGAAAGGTAGATGTGTCGTGGCTGTAAAAGGGCCTAAAAAACAATCGCTGTAAAATGCGAAAAATATATATGTAATAAAATTATGGCAATGGCTAATGGGGTGCACTATGAACACGAAAGAACAAATTGCAAGATAATGAAGATAAACGAAAATTTATCACTGATAAACTTTTCAAACATCACTACTGCCTTGACAGACCCTTTGAAACACAAGGGCCTGGAGGCGCGTGCTATGCAAAACTACTATCGCGGCGACATCCTCTGGAGAGAGGATGCGCTACGAAACTATTGGGCAAATAACATGCAATACTACATGGCTCAGAAAATCCAGGACAGCTTTAGTGCTAAAGAGAGGTTTGTCGCCCAGAAACATAGCGGGATGGAGTGGGAGACAGTACCGGTACGCTAGGGGAAAGCGCCTTTTTCTCTCTGTTTCGGATTCCCTGCACTCCACGAGGACGTGGAGCACGGTAAGCCTCTCTCCACAACTACCACAGGTTGGCGGGTCATTTCCAGTTAAGAGGAAATTGTGGGTGCCGTATGTATGTCATATTCTCAGACGAGAGAATAGGACATTTGTTCTTCGTATTTTCGTAACGGGATGCCAGGGACCTATTTGTGGCTTATCTAAGTGGAGCTTATTGTTCATTTCGGCATCCCACAAGTGCTGCCAGTGGTTTCGAAGTTTCTTTCTCAAGTAGGGCTTGAGATCGCTGGCAGGGATAGAAGCGGTAGGGTTGAGGGCTCGCGATGTAGTTGACGTGGCCATTTGATCAGCCAGAACCCTCGATGCCTCTATGGCCAGGCACCCAGCATATAATAATATGCTGGTTAGACATGTATGCCTTGCACAGAGCAGAATACAGTTCAATAAGTACAGAGTTTGTGTGTCTATGTAGAGTCATGATGGCTTTTACGACGCTTAGGGAGTCTGTAAATATTATTGATCTTTTGAGTCTCGATTTGCCTATACTCTTCACAGCCGATAAAAGTGTATAGGCCTCAGCCGTAAAAATGCTTGTTTCCGGGTGCAGTACATCGGACTCGGAGAACGATGGGCCGACTACTGCATAAGATACCCCTGCATGTGACTTGGAAGCGTCGGTGTAAAACTGAGTGCAGGACGAGTACTTGAACTGTATTTCTAGAAAATGCATCCGTATATGTGCCTCTGGAGCATCTTTTGTGACCTCTACAAACGAAGTATCACACTCTATGAGTTGCCAATGCCACGGTGGCACTGGGTTTGCTGGGGCCATCAGAGTATTTTCAAGTAGTGGGATGTCCATTTCTTCACTAATTTTTCTTACACGTAGTACACGTAGTCTCTTGCTGTCGGCCGGTTATTAAAGAGTGTGGAACTGGTCATATCATTTACGGTTGAGAAGGACGGGTGTTCCGAGTTTGAATTTGCTTTCAGGAACTAGGTGAGGCTTAAGGATGAACGTTGCATATCAACCGACCACATGTCCGCCTCTACATACAGGCTTGCCACAGGACTTGTCCTGAAGGCACCAGTGGCTAGGCGGATGCCTAGATGGTGTACAGGATCCAGCATCCTTAGGGCGCTTGGCGTAGCGGAATGGTACACTATGGCACCGTAATCTAATCTTGTGAGTATGAGGCTCTTGTACAAATTTAAAAGACACTGTGTGTCACTACCCCAAGCGGTGCGTGACAACACGTTTAGAATATTCATTGTTTTCATACACTTGTTTCTTAGATACCGTATGTGTGCCACAAATGTAAGCTTGGTATCCAGAATCATACCTAAAAATTTATGTTCCGTTTTTACGTGCACGCGTTGTCCCTGCAACTCAATGTCAGGATCGGGGTGCAGACCCCTATTTCTGGAGAACAGGACGCAGGTGGTCTTTTGTGGGTTAAGGCTAAATCCATTCTCGTCTGCCCACTTAGACACCTTGTTCAGACCAAGCTGAATCTGCCGCTCACAGACTGCGAGATTGCACGAGGCGAAACCTATCTGTACATCATCGACGTATGCAGAATAAAACATGTTTCTTGGGATATACAGACGCAAAGAACTCATTTTTACGATAAAGAGAGTGCAACTGAGCACCCGACCCTGTGGCACTCCAGTTTCCTGCACAAAAGGTCTTGATACAGCATTTCCCACACGAACACGGAAAGTGCGATTAGATAAATAACTTTCTATGACATTAAACATGTTACCACGTATACCAACGTGCGAGAGGTCTCTATGTATTCCAAACCGCCACGTGGTATCGTAGGATTTTTCTATATCAAGGAATACAGAGAGAAAGAACTGTTTATGGACGAAGCTTCGCGAATTTGCGTCTCAATGCGTATCAAATGGTCGGCGGTGGATCGACCTTCTCGAAACCCGCATTGGTACGGGTCAAGCAATTTGTTTGATTCGAGAAAATGTATTAGTCGGCGGTTATTCATTTTTTCGAACAGTTTGCAGAGGCAGCTTGTTAGTGCTATAGGGCGGTAACTCGAAGCAGACGATGGGTCCTTGCCCTGCTTCAGTATAGGAACGACAATGGCCTCTTTCCAGGCAGAGGGGATCTTGCCGGAGGTCCATATAGCATTGTATAGGGAGAGGAGAGTTTTCTTTGTTTCATGAGGAAGGTGTTTCAGCATTTGATAAGCTATGCGGTCAGAGCCTGGCGCAGACTTATTGCAACAACGAAGTGATGCATACAGCTCAGCAATGCAGAATGGCTGGTTGTATGCCTCGTTTCCCGTACCTTTTCTGTCTAGTTTCTGTTTTTCTATTGTAGCCTTGTGCCTTTTAAATGTTAGGGCATAATGAGATGAGCTGGCCACATGTTCAAAATGTTCTCCCAGGCAGTTAGCTTGGTCTTCCAGACTGTGGCCTTGTGTGTTTACCAACGGGAGTGAATAGGTTTGTAGCCCTTTTATCTTATTAACTTTCTTCCAGACTCTGCCCTCGTCTGTATATGAGTTTATGCCTGATAAAAACTTTTTCCAACTTTCTCTCCTGGCGTGTCGGCGCGTTCTTCTGCCCTCCGATTTAATTTTCTTAACATTAAAAAGATTTTCCGCAGTTGGGGAGTCGCGTAGCAACCCCCGCGCTTTGTTCTGTTTCCTACGAGCGTTCCGACATTCCTCGTTCCACCATGGGACACGGCGTTTGCAGGTCGCACCATTGATTTCTGGTATACATTCAGTAGCGGCATTGATTATGAAAGATGCAAGATACTCAACCGCAGCATCAGTTCCCAGCAAAGATATGTCAGGCCACGAGATACCACTTGTAAGACTTTTGAATTTCTCCTCCAATCTGCCATATCCAACTTCCAGCGGGGTGCCTGTAGTAGAGGTTCGTTTTGTAGTGGTGATCTCAGCAGTATCGGGAAGTGGTCACTCCCGTAAGGATTTTTTATAACTTCCCATTTAAGTTCAGCAAATATAGATGGGGAAGCTACACTGAGATCAATGGAAGAAAAAGTTTTGTTTGCGAGATTGTAGTAGGTGGGTTCCTTCTTATTCAGGAGACACGCACCAGAGGAGAAAAGAAATTGTTCGATTAGGCGTCCTCGCGCATCGATACGTGTGTCGCCCCACAAGCTGCTGTGTGCATTGAAATCGCCAAGAACGAGGTAGGGTTCTGGTAATTCATCTATAAATGACTGAAATTCATGCTTGTGTAACGAATGGTGTGGGGGTATGTAGAGTGAGCAAATGTTTATGAGCTTACCCAGAAGTACAGCGCGAACGGCTACCGCCTCAAGTGCCGTATTGAGTGGAAGTGGCTGACAGGCTACACTTCTGTCAAGTATGATGGCCACACCACCAGATGATGCGGCAGAATCATCGCGATCTCTTCGGAAAACAATATTCTGACGTAGGAAGTTGGTATTTCTGGAGTTTAGGTGCGTTTCTTGAACACACAGCACCTTTGGATTAAATTTATTGATAAGTTCTTGGATGTCGTCTAGGTTGTGGATTAGTCCCCTAACATTCCACTGCATTATTGTGTTCATGTTGGAGAAAAATAAAAGGTGCTGTGTGTCTCAAAAGGGAGGAGAGTGACTTTACTTTACAGGGCCTTTGTTAGGCCCTGTAATTGGTGTTTTGTCTTTTTTGGAGCGGTGGAGTTACACATACATGGAGTTTCACTTATGTGAAACTCCATGTATGTGGTAAAATAAATGAACTTGAACTTGAACTTGAGAGAACCTCGCCGCTCCTTCGACGCCCTTTGGCCTTTGGCTTTGGCGCCCTTTGGCTTGGACTGCTGTCCATAGCCTCTTGCGAGGCACTGGACACCCGCTCCAGAGAGCGTTGTGTACGTCGCGTAGACTTCATCTCGAGCGACGAAGTCTTTGTCCCCACCGGGCCGCAGGTCGAAAGGACCCCTGTCGCCTCTGCGGTCCCCTGGCTGCTGCCGGAGGTTGTAGATGCCACTGGTGTGGAGACTTTGAGAGATGGCAGGGCAGCGTTGGCTGCTCCCACCGTAGGGGCGGATGGCGTTGACCTCGGCACGCTAGGCGTGGTCCGGGCTGCCGCCAGAAGCCGTTGTGGGGCCGCCCCCCGTTGCACCACTTCGGCGAAGGATGTTTTCAGTGAGAATAATGATGAGATCCGTTGTCGAGCTTCACGGAATGTTATATTCTCCTTAACCTTTACTGTAATTATTTCCTTTTCTTTCTTCCAGGCTGGACAAGCTCTGGAGTATGCAGGGTGACTGCCGTCGCAGTTCGCACAATGTAGCTCATCATTATTGCAGTCGTCAGCAGAGTGAGCGGTTGTGCCGCACTTTGTGCAAATAAGCTGCCCTCTGCAGCTCTGGGATGCGTGACCAAATCTCTGACATTTGAAGCAACGTCGCGGGTTTGGAATATAAGCTCGAACATGAAGTTTTACATAGCCGGTTTCGAGAGTCTCAGGTAAAGTATTTGAGTTAAAAGTGAGTATTAAGTGCTTTGTTGGGATTGTTTTGTTGATTTTGATGCGCTGCACGTGGATTACGCCTTGGTCCTTCCATCCATCCAGGAGTTCTTCTTCATTCAATGTCATTAAGTCTTCATCTGTTACCACGCCTTTCACTGTGTTCATAGTTCGATGTGCGCTCACAGAAACAGGTATGTTACCAAAAGCTACGAGGTGTGCGAGTTTGTTGTGCTGTTCCTTGTCTTTTAGTTCGAGGAGCAAATCTCCACTTGACATCTTTGTTACCTTATAACCAGCTCCAATGGTCTCTTTTAGGCACTTGGCCACAAGAAATGGGGAAATTGCTCTAGCTTTCGTAGATGACTGCTCACAGTGAAGGACGTGGAATTTTGGGAAAGTTTCTTTGTTTTTGGGCCATAATAGCGAGGTTGCGTCGGTGCGTACCCTTTTCGAGGCACGATCGGTAGAAAAGGGGTTTGAGGATCCCATGGAAAGAAGTGATTTATTCGGCAACGGCGTCTGCCACCCACAACGGAGCCCAACAAGGGGACGTGGCAGAACATATAAACAAGTCTGCACAGCGCCAGCAGTATGCCGTTACTATAACCCAATATGGTATACCCAAGGTAGGACAGCCACACCAGGTTAACCCTTGCCGCCAGGAAAAGTGGAAGTGAATAGAAAAGATGAGAAGACAGGACAGATTAAAAGCGGGAGAAAAAGACGAAGATTGGAGAGGAAGACAGGAAAAGGCGACTGCCGATTTCCCCCGGGTGGGTCAGTCCGGGGGTGCCGTCTATGTGAAGCAGAGGCCGAAGAGGTGTGTTGCCTCCGCCGGGGGGCCATAAAGGTCCGAACACCCAGCATCGGCTCAGCCCCCAGGATCCCCCTTTCCCCAGACACGGCTAAGCCGCGCACGTCTACACGCGGGAGGGTCCAACCCTCATGTGCTCGGGTCCGTGGTGTCGCAACACACCAAACGCCTGCTTACGCAAACGCCCCTGCCATGGTGTGAACGCCATGCTGTGTCGTATGCCTTTTCGAGATGAAAGAATACAGAAAGGCAGTACTGATTATCGACAAAGGCGTCTCGTATGTACGATTCGAGGAGGACCATGTTGTCGGTTGTTGATCTACCTGCACGGAAGCCGGCTTGGAGCGTATCTAGTATACCATTGTATTCTAAAAAGTGTATAATGCGGCGATTCATGATTTTTTCAATAATTTTGCATAAGCAACTTGTTAAAGCTATCGGCCGATAATTTTCAACCATGGAGGGATCCTTGCCTTGTTTGAGGATCGGTATAACGATTGCCTCTTTCCAACTGTTGGGCAAACATCCCGCATCAAAAGCAGCCCAGCAGCCCAGCAAACACTCAAGCGTCTGCTTCGGCAGTTTCCTTAGCATGTCGTAACTCATCTGGTCCTTACCCGGAGCTGAACTTCGGCAACTGTTTAGGGCGCTGTTCAGTTCGTGCATTGTTATAGTGCTGTTATAGCCCTCTCGACTTCGCTTATCGGAAAAAAGTGGTCTGCGCTCAGCCTGTTTTTTGTGCGCCAAAAACTCTTTCGTATAATGAAGTGAACTAGAAATACTTTCAAAATGCTCACCTAGAGTGTCAGCTTGTTGTTCTCGTGTGTCGCCAAAATTGTTTACTAATAATGGGAGTGGGCTAGGAGCTTGGCACTTAAGCCTTCGCACCCTCGCATAGACCTTCTTTTTATCTGCATATGAGGTTATGTGCGACAGATAGTTTCTCCAGCTTTCTCTCTTGGCCTCACGTCGGATCTGACTTCCACTAGCTTTTGCTCGCTTGAAAGCGATTAGATTTTCTGTGTTACGGTAATGCGAAAGCTTACCCCACGCTTTATTTTGCCTCTTTTTAGCTATTTCACACTCGCGGTTCGACCATGGCTTGGTGTTAGCACGAGTGCGTCCTGTTGGCGGTATGGACTCTTGGGCCGCGTTTAATATGTGTTCCGTGAGATATGCATTCATTTCCTCAATTTCTAAGTCTACGATTGAGTCATATGAGAGAATGGAGAGTTCTTTAAATTTCTCCCAATTTGCAGCACTAAATTTCCATTTTTTCGGGTAGACAAGAGGATCGAGCGTATCTGCAGTGGTCAACATTAGCGGAAAATGGTCACTTCCGTATGGATTTTTTATGACCTTGCATTCTAGATATGGCACTAGTGATGAGGAACCTATAGCAAGGTCAACTGGAGAAAATGTATGGTGGTGCCGAGCTATAAAATGTAGGTTCCTTTCCGTTAAAAAGACACGCACCAGTTGAAATAAGAAATTTTTCTATGAGACGTCCTCTCGAGTCGCAACGTGGGTCGCCCCAAAGCGGATTGTGGGCGTTCAGGTCACCGAGGATTATGTAGGGTTCGTTAAGTTGGTCTATCAGGTTCTCAAACTCAACCATGGTTAGATGGTGATAAGGAGGGATGTATAAAGAGCAAACCATTACCAACTTGTTAAAAAGTATGGCACGTATTGCTACGGCATTAAGAGATGTCTGAATATTTAGATGTTGACAAGCAACTGATTTGTCTGTAATTATAGCCACTGCACCTGAGGGGGCAAGATAGTTAGCTCGGTCTTTTCGATATACTATGAACTGTTTTAGAAAATTTGTGTGGCAGGGTCTTAAGTGTGTTTCCTGAACACAGAACACTTTTGGTTGGAATTCAGATAAGAGTTCTTTTACATCATCTAGATTATGAGTAAGTCCTCTGACATTCCATTGTAACATTTGTACAGCCATTGTAGCTGGGATAAGTGGTTCTGTGTTCAAGATTGCACAGCTATGTTACTGGACCTTTCACAGGCGCAGTAACTCTTGTGATTTTTCCTTTCCTTGCGCGCTCTAACTAGGCACGCCGATCCTTCGGCGCCGTTGACACCGAAGGGCCTGGGGTTACCTCCATCGCCTCCTGTGAGGCGCTGGACGCCCGCGCGGGCGGCAGTGTGCTACGCGCCACGGGCCTCGACTCTCGCGGGGTTTTGGGAGTCACTGACTCAGCGGTCAGCTTCCCTTTTCTCGGGTCAGGTGAGGCACCACCAAGCTGCTCCCACCAAGGGGGCGGGTGGCGAGACTGCCAGCTCACAGCTCGTGATCTTAGCAGCCGCCTTAGGCCGGGGTGGCGCAGCCCCCTGACGCGCCACTTCGGCATACGTTGTGTGCTGAACAAAGGAAAGACGCTTACGCGCTTCCTTGAAAGAAATGTTTTGTTTCACCTTGAGCGCATAGAGTTCTTTTTCTTGTTTCCATTTTGGACATGACCGCGAGTAGGCGGCGCGTCCTCCATTATAGTTAGCACAGTTCGCGTTGAGAATCATCTGCAGGGTGGTCATTTGCTGCACATTTAGCACACGTCAACCGACCACGGCAGCTCTGTGAGCCGTGGCCAAACCTTTGACATTTAAAACATCGGCGGGGATTCGGTATATATGGTCTCACACGGATCTTCATATACCCTGTCTGAATGGTCTCTGGTAGGTTGCTCATGGCGAAGGTCAAAATTAGGTGCTTTGTTGGTATTTCTTTGTTATCCCGTCTCAATTTGATTCTCTGTACATTTATTACATCTTGCTCCTTCCATCCTTCAATAAGTTCTGTTTCAGATAGTTCCAAAAGGTCTTGACCATATATTACTCCACGGACTGTGTTAAGTGAACGGTGAGGAGAAATAGAGACAGGGTTGTTCCCAATCGTCTTGAGGTTAGACAGCTTGCTGTGCTGTGTTTTATCACTCAGCTCAAGCAGCAAGTCGCCACTAGCCATCTTCGTTTCTTTGTAGCCTGGCCCTATTGCTTCAGTGAGAGACTTTGACACAAGAAATGGTGAGACTGTACGAACAGTCTTGTCTGGATTTTCACAATGCACAACGTGGAATTTCGGGAACGTTTCTTTAGGTTGAACGAAAAAGTTGAACGTTGCATGGGTGCGTCCCCTTTTGTGTGGGAGACGATCAGGTAGGGGAGGATAGCTTGATCCCATAATACGTAGCGTTATGTTCAGCAGTGATGCCTGCCACCCACCACTGAGCCCAACAAGGGGACGTGACGACATAGCAAGGACAAGTTGTGTACACGTCAGCAGTACATCATTGCTATAACCGAATATGCTGTAATCTAGGTTGATTATCCACACAAGCTTAACCCTTGCCGCCCAGAAATTTGGAAGTGAGAAGTGACTAGAAGACAGGAAAGATGTAAAAGTGAGAGAGAAAGACAAAAGATTGGAGAGGGGGGTCAGGAAAAGGCGACTACCGATTTCGCCCGGGTGGGTCAGTCCGGGGGTGCCGTCTACGTGAAGCTGAGGCCAAAGAGGTGTGTTGCCTCCGCCGGGGGGCCATAAAGGTCCAAACACCCGGCTTCGGCTCAACCTCCAGGACCCCCTTTTCCCTGGACACGGCTAAGCCACGCACGGTTAAGCGCTGGAGGTTGCAACCCTCGTGTGCTCGGGTACGTGGTGGCGCAACTCACCAAACGCCTGCTTGCGCAGACGCCCCTGCGGGGTGAATGAACTTGAAAAACGTTTAAATAAAGATGCTGGGTTTTCACGAGGGCGATTGCGCAATATGTTTGTATTTGATGAATTTTATTGATACACTGTATTTACCTCGTCTTATATACGAGTATTACTTGCATGTGTTATTAGTGCATCTAGTATGTAGTGCCTGTATTTGCTTATAGTGTAGGTATTTATTGTTGTGACTGTTGCTTATAGTATTGGTATAGGGTTTTATTGATGTGTCTTCATGTATTGTCATTTAATGGTATTACTAATGCATTAACACTGCTGCCGATTATTGGCCCTCCTGGCCTCCGTCAAGCTCTATGCTTACAGCTTTTTTTCCAGGGGAGGCTTCAACACAACTTTGTGTGTGTGTTGTGAATAAAATTGAATTGAAATTGAATTGAAAATTGAAGCTAATGAAAGGAAATCTAAACGAGAATTTTGCCTTCTCACCTGAAGACGATCGATGCCGTGAGCGCGCATCAAATCTGACGGGGAGTCAGTAGGTAGAAATTTCGAATATATGAATCGGACTGCTTTTCTTTGTATGCTTTCGAGCTTCTTTATATTAGATTTAGTATATGGGTCCCAAATTATGCAAGCGCATTCGAGCTACGGCCTAATTAGAGTATTATAGCTTAATAGCTTAACGTTAGCGAGGGCGTTACGAAGCTTATGCCTGAGATACCGCAGCTTACGAAACGCGAGTGAACAGATGTTGTCTTTGTGAGTGTTCCAAGTGAGGTTATTAGAAATCGTTACACCTAAGTACTTTACGGATGTTACTTGTTGTAATACTGATGAGTCGAGTTTGTACGCATACCCTAGTGGGTTTTTTTTCTTCTCGAAGAAAAACGCTTTTCTATCTATTCAAAGTCATGTCCCACTGCTTGCACCATTGTCCAATATTGGTAAGGCTATCTTGTAAGTCACATTGATCGTTAGCATTAATAATTTCATGGAATAAAACACAATCATCTGCGTACAATCGGATTTGTACACCCGGGCAAACTTCCGCAATAATGTCGTTTTTATATTGACACGTATACAAGTTTATCTTTCACCGGTGGCCGCTTTCCACCGGCTAACAAATGTTAAACGTTATCGCTCGGCGCAGGACGCGCCTGTATCGGAAGTTTCTAGAACGTTATCGATGCTTCTTTCCGTTGCCTGTTTTCACCTACGCTTATGTTATCTGATTGTATGACCGACGCGAATTGTCTGGCACTTTCTGGAAGACTCGCGGGCATCAGGGATTAATCTGGAACCTTCGATGACTCAGGTATAAAAGCCGACGCGCTTCGCCGCTGATCAGATTTTCGACGATCGCCGACTGTGTTCGCCGCTATCGTTGTGCTTTGAGTGTACCTTGCTTTTGTGGGCACAGGTTCACCCAATAAACAACCAGTTTCGTCGTACACAGTTTCACGACTGTTTTCTTCAGCGTCACTACTACGTGACATCTGGTGGAGGTGCTTTTGTGTCCATGCAGCGGACACCCCCGCAAAGCCGCGACCCAAGCCCGAAACCGGAGGACGAGACCAACGTCGCCAAGGACCAGCGAGCTAGCCGTAGGCAGCAAGGACTTTTGCCAGCATACGGACTTCTTCCCGTGAAGACCACAGCGATCAAGGCCAAGTCAACGACCACAATGGCAGCCCCAGCGTCCCCCATCCTGCTGCAGCAACCTCGGGAGCCACCGACCTTCCATGGATCATCAGCTGAAGACCCTGAAACATGGCTGGAGACGTACGAGAGGACCGCGACATTCAACAAATGGAGCGACGATGACAAGCTGCGTCATTCTATTTTTCGTTGGATGACGCTGCTCGGACATGGTTGGAGAACAGAGAGACCACCCTGGTGACTTGGGACCTATTTCGCGAGAACTTCGTGAGGACCTTCAAGAGTGCCGTACGAAAAGAAAGGGCTGAAGTTCTCCTGGAAACCAGAGTTCAATTGCCGAACGAGAGCATCGCGATCTTCACGGAGGAGATGACTCGCCTCTTCCGCCACGCCGACCCCGACATGTCTGAAGAAAAGAAAGTTAGGTTCTTGATGCGGGGCGTCAAGGAGCATCTATTCACCGGATTGATGCGCAACCCACCCAAGACTGGCAGAATTTGTTTCGGAGGCGACAACGATCGAGAAGACGCTTGAAATGCGAGCCAGGCAATACAACCGCCGTGCGCTGACAAACTACGCCGAAGCTCAAGCTCTAGGCGCCGACGACCTGCACGAGGCGATCAGAGCGGTTGTACGGGAAGAACTACAGAAATTATTCCCAAGATCGCAGCCTCAGGTGGCTACAATTGCTGACATAGTTAAAGAAGAGTTCAGCGATCACTGGAAGTGCCAGAAGTTCCGGCATCGCCTCAACCACAGCCGCAAGCGATGACCTACGCCGCTGTCGCCCGTCGTGAAGGCCCACCTCCGCGCTCGCGCCAGGGCCCCGTAACGCCGCAGTTCCGTCGTCCACCGCCGCCGCCGCCAGCACGCCCGCCCGTCTACCAGCGGAAGACGGACATTTGGCGCACCCCCGACCACCGCCCGCTCTGCTATCACGGCGGGGAAGCCGGCCATATCTACCGCCGATGCCCATACCGCGAGATGGGCCTACGAGGGTTCGCCGTCAACGCGCCACGTCCACAGCTTGGCGAGCGACCACGTGACATCGCCGACTACCTTGCCGGAGCTCAGTGGCAACCACGACGACCCTCACGCTCGCCGTCACCAGGCCGCTACATCTCGCCGCATCGCCGCCTGTATGCCAGTCCCACCCGGGGCCGATCTCCCAGCCCATACCCGGGAAACTAAAAGCAGCAACCGATGGCGGTGCGGTTGCTGTACGACGCAATGCCGAAGATCCTCCGCCGCCGACGACGACGACGATTGGCGAATCATCACGACGAGATATCAGCACGCCGCCTAGCAACAGCCTTGACAACACATCGCCGCCGAACGAAGACCTTCCGACGCGACGTAGCAGCAGCAGAGCAAGCCGACGCAGCCGTGATCCGACGCCACGACTTAACCGTAATGCTAGACGACGGTCTACCGACTTAGACGTGCTCATCGATGGTCATAACGTCACCGCTCTCGTCGACACTGGCGCCGACTATTCCGTCTTCAGTGGCGCGTTCGCCGCCAAGTTAAAAAAGGTGAAGACGGCCTGGCAAGGACCCGATATCCGGTCAGCGGGAGGCCACCTAATAACGCCGGCTGGAATCTGCACAGCGCGAGTCACGGTAAACAACCGCACTTACCCGGCGAGCTTCGTAATCCTGCAGCACTGCTCCAGGGATGTCATCCTAGACATGAACTTGCTAAACCAACACGGTGCAGTCATCGACTTAAGGTCCAAGTCGATAACGCTTTCAACGTACAACGCGATACCACTGGATACAAGCATAAGTTACCATGCCTTGAATGTGCTTGAAGAACAAGTCACCGTTCGGCCTCGCTCCAGCGTAATGATTTCCGTCGGTACCGAAGAGCCTGCAGACATGGAGGGCATCATCGAGGGCGATCATGACTTACTGCTCGACCGTGAAATTTGCGTCGCTACAGGCATAGCTGAGCTGCGTGCAGGGAAAGCAAGGGTGATGCTCACGAACTTCCGCCCCGAATACAAGCACATTAACAAAGGCACCACGGTCGCCTACATCGACGAAATAGTACAAGCCCGCAGTGCTTTCGCCTTCACGGATTCCAGTGGACCTGCAACGACGACTATAATACCTGAGCCAACTTTCGACGTCAATCAGAGCCTTCCCAGGCATAAGAAAGAACAGCTAAAAGCTCTGCTCCTGCAATACAAGGAGTGCTTCTCGTCGTCGTCAAAAGTTCGACAAACCCCTGTCGCCAAGCACCGCATTATAACCGACGAATATGTCCGCCCATTCCGTGAGAGCCCGTACCGAGTTTCGGCGCGCGAACGCGAGGCCATAAGGCAACAAGTCGACGAAATGCTACGCGACGACATCATCCAGCCGTCCAAGAGTCCGTGGGCGTCCCCCGTGGTATTAGTGACGAAGAAGGATGGAACCCTACGTTTCTGCGTCGATTATCGTCGCCTCAACAAGATCACGAAGAAGGACGTATACCCTCTCCCACGGATTGACGACGTCTTGGATCAACTCTACAACGCAAAGTATTTTTCGTCGATGGACCTCAAAACCGGCTACTGGCAAAACGAAGTCGACGAGAGGGACCGGGAGAAGACTGCCTTTATAACACCAGACGGACTGTTCGAGTTCAAGGTCATGCCGTTTGGTCTTTGCTCGGCACCTGCTACTTTCCAACGCGTCATGGATACAGTACTGGCAGGCTTGAAGTGGCAGACTTGCCTCGTCTATTTGGACGACGTCGTTGTGTTTGCCTCAAGCTTCGAAGAACACCTGCGGCGCCTTGAAACAGTTCTTCAAGCAATCAAAACCTCCGGACTCACGTTAAAGCCAGAAAAGTGCCGCTTCGCATATGAGGAGCTCTTGTTCTTGGGCCACGTCATCAACAAGTCTGGAGTGCGCCCCGACCCTCAGAAAACTGCAGCCATCTCCAACTTTCCTCCGCCGGCCGACAAGAAAGCAGTGCGTAGATTTCTTGGACTGTGCGCCTATTACAGGCGCTTCGTCAAGGACTTTTCACGGATCGCCGAGCCACTGACGTACCTCACGAAGGCCGACGTCGAGTTCAAGTGGGAGACGCCGCAAGTCGAAGCATTCGAAGAACTGAAGCGACGCCTGCAATCGCCGCCAATACTTGCGCATTTCGACGAAAACACCGATACCGTAGTCCACACCGACGCAAGCAGCGTAGGACTCGGCGCCGTGCTTGTGCAGAGAACTGACGGACTAGAAAGGGCCGTAAGTTACGCTAGCTGGTCGCCACAGAAGGCGGAAGCAAATTATTCCACAACAGAAAAGGAGTGCCTCGCCATCATCTGGGCTACATCAATGTTTCGCCCCTACCTCTATGGCAGGCCCTTTAAAGTTGTGAGCGACCACCACGCCTTGTGTTGGCTAGCTAACTTCAAGGATCCTTCAGGTCGCCTCGCACGCTGGAGCCTGAGACTGCAAGCATTCGACATCACCGTCGTTTACAAGTCCGGGCGAACGCACTCTGACGCCGATTGTTTGTCTCGCGCCCCCGTCGAACCGCCGCCACAAGACGACCACGATGACGACACTTTCTTGGGACCCATCAGTGCCGACGAATTCGCCGAACAACAACGAGCCGACCCGGAACTAAGGAGCCTTGTAGACTATCTGGAAGGCAAGACCGTCATTGTGCCGAAGGTGTTCAGGCGAGGATTGGCGTCGTTTTTCTTGCAAAACTACATTCTCCTAAAAAGAACTTCTCGCCTCTTCGAGCCAACTACCTCCTCGTGGTACCCTCAGCATTGCGTCCAGAGGTTCTGCAAGCTCTCCATGACGACCCAACGGCTGGACATCTCGGTTTTTCACGCACTCTCGCGAGGATACAAGAAAAATACTACTGGCCTCGCCTCTCTGCCGACGTCGCCCATTACGTAAGGACATGTCGAGACTGTCAGCGACGCAAAACACCGCCGACAAGGCCAGCCGGACTTCTACAGCCAATCGAGCCACCTCGCCGACCGTTCCAGCAGATCGGGATGGACATACTGGGGCCTTTTCCGACGTCGACGTCCGGGAATAAATGGATCGTCGTCGCTACGGACTACCTCACCCGCTACGCCGAAACAAAAGCCTTGCCCAAAGGCAGTGCCGCCGAGGTAGCCAGATTCTTCGTTGAGAACATCCTCCTGCGTCACGGTGCCCCAGAAGTCCTCATCACCGACAGAGGCACGGCCTTTGCGGCAGAACTAACTCAAGCCATCCTGCGGTACAGCCAGACAAGCCATCGCCGCACCTCCGCCTACCACCCGCAGACGAATGGCCTCACCGAGTGCCTAAATGCTGGCAATGTACGTCGACGTCGAACACAAGACGTGGGATGCCATCCTTCCGTACGTGACCTTTGCATACAACACGGCCATGCAAGAAACGACGCACATGGCGCCGTTCAACCTGGTCTACGGAACGAACCCGGCAACGACGCTTGACGCCATGCTACCAGACGTCACCGACGAAGAAAATCTCGACGTTGCCACCTATTTGCAGCGTGCCGAAGAAGGTCGACAGCTCGCCCGCCTGCGCATCAAGAACTAGCAGAGGACCGACAGCCGACACTACAATCTTCGACGACGCTACGTCGAGTACCAGCCCGGCGACCGTGTTTGGGTCTGGACTCCGATATGCCGGGGATGACTTAGCGAGAAACTGCTACGACGCTATTTCGGACCCTACAAGATTATCCGACGGATTGGCGCACTGGACTATGAGGTCGTGCCAGACGGCATTTCGCAATCACAGCGGCGCCGCGCACGACCCGAAGTCATACACGTGGTGCGTCTTAAGCCTTTCTACGCCCGCTGACGAACTTAGGTACTTTGTTACTTTATTTTTTTTTCTTTCTTTATTACGCGTGGTTTTGTTTTCGCTTTCACATTTGTTTGTAGCATCGGGACGATGCTTTTTAAGGGGAGGGTATTGACTCGTATACATGTTTATCTTTCACCGGTGGCCGCTTTCCACCAGCTAACAAATGTTAAACGTTATCGCTCGGCGCAGGACGTGCCTGTATCGGAAGTTTCTAGAACGTTATCGATGATTCTTTCCGTTGCCTGTTTTCGCCGACGCTTATGTTATCTGATTGTATGACCGACGCGAATTGTCTAGAACTTTCTGGAAGACACGCGGGCACCAGTGATTAATCTAGAACCTTCGATGACTCAGGTATAAAAGCCGACGCGTTTCGCCGCTTATCAGATTTCGACGACCGCCGACTGTGTGCCGCTTTCGTTGTGCTTCGAGTGTAGCTTGCTTTTGTGGGCACAGGTTCGCCCAATAAACAACCAGTTTCGTCATACACAGTTTTTCAACTGTTTACTTCAGCGTCACTACTACGTGAGAATATCACGATGAATTAGGGCTTCTTCGCTTGGGAGGTCGCCTTCAGTTCAGCAACCTTCGGGAAAGTTCCAAGCACCCCATTTTGCTTCCTACTTCAGACACATTCACAAAGTTATTGGTCTAGAAGGAACACCAACGACTTTTACACGCTGGCCTCAGTTTTATTTTAACTGAACTGAGAGAAAACTTCTCGATACTGAGGTCCAGACAGGTTGTAAAGAAAGTCATTCACGAATGGACAGTCTGCCGGCGATATTCCTGCAAGCAATACTCGGAGCCCTTCGCGCCTCGGAAAGCTGAACGTGTTCAGCCCTCTCCACCTTTCGAAGTCAGTGGTATCGATTTTGCCGGACCGCTTCTACACAAAGATAACGGAGGACCAACGAAGAAGTCTTATATACTCATCTTCACGTGTGCAGTCGTCAGAGCGGTTCATCTGGAGCTTGTCACCAATCTTACTTACGACAAATTCCTGATGGCATTTAAACGATTTGTGGCACGACGAGGAATTTGTAAGATTGTATATTTCGACAACGCCAAGACATTCAGAAAGGCCTCAAGGCAGATCCAGCGACTTTATGAACTAATGAAATCACAGGAAGTGCAATCGTATTTCGGAAGTCACAGGATTGTTTGGAGATTTATCACCGAACAAGCTCCCTGGTGTGGAGGATTCTGGGAAGGACTCATTAGATCTGTGAAGTCTACATTGAAGAAAACACTGGGAAATAATTTCTTTAACTATGAAGAACTTCGACCACGCGCTATCAAGTTGAAGCGATGAGAAATTCACGACCGATAACATTTGTGTATGCAGAAGCCTCTGAACCAACGCCGCTTAGGCCAAGTCATTTGCTTATAGGCCAACGGTTGACTATGCTTCCTCCAGACTTGTCGAGCACAGCATTAAAAGAGACATCGTCGTCACGCGAATTACTTCAACGAAGATGGAAACGCAGAGAACATGTGTTAAACAATCTCTGGAACCGGTGGCGACGAGAGTACCTCCAAGAACTTCGTTCATCTCACATTAATGAAACTAGACACTCAGAATCGGTGAAGCTTGGAGACATAGTACTGATAAAAGAAACTCGCCAAGACAATTGTGGAAGATGGGTCAAGTGACAGAATTATTTCCGGGCAGCGATGGCAAAGTTCGCTCATGCAAAGTGCGCACTTCTAGTGGCAACACGTTGTGGAGACCGATACAGATGCTGTATCACCTAGAATCTGGTGGACAAGCTCCGTCTTGAAAAGAAGCAAGCACACGCAAATTGTTCGGCCGGGACCTGTTGAATATTATGCTCCGGAAAAAAAGAGAAGACGACGAAGCCAGAAGCGCGCGTGGACACGAGCGCGCGCCCACATTTTTAGTTTTTTTTTTCGCAAGCGTCGAATAAACAAAACGTTCTCTACTTCGGCTCCGCTTCCTGGTTTTTCAACTATATTTAAGCTTCTCCTATGCCTTGAAGGTGAAATCAGATATAGATCATCCGTGCCATTCAATTTCTCGCGATTTGTCCACGGCCCGGCTGTTCCATAAATTCCCAACCACTAGGCCTCCTCTGTTCCTCCGGTTGGAAGCGCTGTCCGAAGAAATAAACGTCCCTCTTCTAGAGCATGTCCTAATGGCCCCTACTCGACCTCCACCGCCTTGTGAGTGGCAGACTATCCAGTGTGACATATCTTTCATAGAAATATCAAAACGAGCACCTCAAGCACACATACGCTCGCATTTTCTTGAACTTCAGGATAAGTGTTCTTGTGCTGAATTCTATACAGATGCTTCGAAGTCTCCTGCTGGCGTTGTTTACGCAGCACTGGGACCATCATTTTTAATGTCCGGTACATTGAATCCACATAGAAGTATTTTTACGGCGGAAGCATATCCGATCCTTTCTACAGTTAAACACTTCAAGCAAACCAATCTCACTAGTGCTATTGTATTCACGGACTCATTGAGTGTAGTCCGAACCATAATGAGCTTACGAAAATATAGAAACACTGTCTTTAACGAACTATACGCTCTGCTATGCTCAGCTTATATGTGCAATCATGTCATCGTCTTATGCTGGGTACCTGGACGCCGTGGCATGAAAGGCCACGAAGCTGCTGACGAAAGCGCTACCTCAGTAGTATTTAGCAACAGTGAGATAAACGTACCCATCCCCGCCACAGACCTTAAACCATATTTACGGCATAGGCTGAAGAAGCACTGGCAGAAACAGTGGGACACCCAGGTATCCAATAAGCTACACTTGATCAAACCTAAATTGGGCTGCTGGATATCAGAGAAAACAGCACGATACAAAGAAGTGCTCCTCTGTCGCTTAAGAATAGGTCATACCTTCGGCACCCACTCTTACCTATTAACTGGAAATGATCCTCCGTCATGTCGAAGGTGTGGTGACAGCCTTACAGTGCTCCATGTCCTCGTCCAGTGCAGAGAATTAGAAACTGAGCTTAAAAAGTACCTCCATTCTGTGTATCGTCAGCATATCCCACTCCATCCAGCATTTTTTCTTAGTAACGAACCGCTTTTTGACTTGAAAACCGTTTTTAGATTCTTAGATGAAGTTAACATGTTAGAAGTAATTTGGCCGGGTCATGTGTAGCATAGCCTCGCCTTCGAGGCTGTGTTTGCAGGGACATAAGTTTTATAGAACGTGCCCCTCAGCTCTTTTTCAAGAGGCCTGTGGAGGCAGTAGTTCTTGTAAGCATCATATTATGTCACCCTTTTATACTGAAAATTTTATGCTCCTTTTTTTTGAGCACGAGTCATTGTCATTATATCTTACGCAGTTTACAGCGACCCGCTTTTAGGCCACTTTAAGCCGACATTACATCGAAATTTACAACTCTACTCACTTCATACATAATTCATACTACATACTACATAATACATAAACAAGTCATTACCATATGTCATGGCCCTTGTGCCATTAAACGTCACACATCAATCACTCACTCACTCAATCAATCAATCTTTCATTAACTGCTGCTGATTTCGCAAGAGTGGGAAGTCACTGAGATTAGGCGAGTGTAAATGCAAGTACAACTGAATGCCGGTAAGTGTAAGGGGCATAAATGAGTGCCAGCTGACAATGTGGGACAAAAAATTATTACCTGCAAGTGTGAAGAAATATGACTGTGAAATAAACCCTAATCCCAAGCATATTGAGTTGATTTCGAAGAGGCCATGTACATATATGGAAAATGTATTTGTGCATAACATGAAGAATGCAACTGAACGTATTTTTCTTTCTTTAGTTGCTTGCTCAGAGCATTGTGTGTGTTCGTCTATTGTCATGGCTTGATTACTTTGTTTACACTGTGTATGCGCTCATTGTATTCAGATTAATTAAACATGAACTTTAGTGCTAATAATGCCAGTGAAATTTTAAATACAATGTTGTCTCTTCAAAGGTCGGGCACATTCGCATGTCGTTCACAATCTCTTATGAGTTATGCACAGGTGAAGTGTGTGATATAGAATGTTCTGCTTTCTGTAACAAATCATGGACACCTAGTTTCTTAATGCTGACCCATACTCTTGGAGGATGGAGGAAGAAAGTTAGGAAGACAGGCAGGTTAACCAGTGTAAATACAAGCGACTGTGCTGAAGAAGGGCTACAAAGGGAACGAAAGAAAACAAGAGCCGATATTTAAAACAGAAAGAGAGTGTGTGCCCATCAATGCGATGTCGTGCACTACAGCAACAACTCACATGCCAAGTAGCAGGGCAATACAAGGGTGTTGAACACAGCCTGAACAATGGTTCTCTCCCCCAAGAAGGTGCAACTCAAGTGTGGTTTTTTACCCACACCACAATGAGGGCAGTTAAATAAGAGACCTCGGATGGTTATCTCGCAGCCTCTGAAGTTTACGGTTAACATTGAGATCTGTTTCGTGCAAGATCAATAAGTAGTGATCCACTAAGTAGTGGAAGGAAAAAGAAATTCCATTCAATGTAAGACAATTCCAAAGGCTGCTTCACCTTGGCCGTGTTAGGGCTATGTTTTGGTTAAGAGTTGTTCGAGGTCAATATAGTACTATATTGACCTCGAACAACTCTTAACCAAAACATAGCCCTAACACGGCCAAGGTGAAGCAGTTTTTGGCATTGTCTAACACTGAATGGAATTTATTTTTCCTTCCAGGTACGACGGTCACCTGGAGGTCCAGGAGTCATCTGGAAATATAACTGTGAACATATATGAATGATAGCTAATGTGTTTGTGATGGCAGAGCAACTATGTCAAAATGAGAAACATGTTTAAAAACGCTTTATTTCTCTTGTTAGCAATGTATACATAAAAAAACTTCACTTGGATCTCCCTGCATTCACACAAACACTGCGACATGTATACGGAGTGTGCTCCGCAGGACAATATATTTTTTTATGTTGCTTGGCCCCCAAACGAGTTATTCAATTCAAATACGTACGAGGTGTGTTTGGAAAGAAACAAAACTTTTGCTATAACATGTTTATTGCTTATTGTACAACATATTAAGCACTGTCCCCCTCATAGTCCCCTCTACTGGCAATGCATTGTTCCCATCATTTCATCCACTTCCGGAAAGCCTCCTGGAGCGCCTTTTCTGGGATGGCGTATAGTTCACGTGTCGCATTGTCTTGAATCTCTTTTATGGGTTGGAAACGACGTCCTCTCAACGTGGTTTTCAGTTCGGGAAACAGGAAAAAGTATTCTGGGGCTAGGTCTGGAAAGTAGGGCGAATGAGGCACAACGAAAGTGCAATGTTTTGCTAGATAGCTGCAGACAAGGAGCGACGCGTGAGCTGACGCATTGTCTTGATGAAACAACCATTCTGGGTTTCCCACAATTTATTCTTCTCACCGCGCACAGCATCCCGCAAATGCGCTAGAATTGACGCATCTGACATGACGCATCTCAAGTTTGTCACTAACAATAGGATGCCATGATCCTACGCTGATGCCCACTTCGTCAGCTAGTTCTCGAACAGTTAAACGACGATTTCCACGAGTCACAGCACGCATTCTCGACATGGTCATCGTTTGTTGATGTGGAAGGTCGTCCAGGCTTGGGATCGTCCCCAACAGACATTCTGCCTTGTTCAAAATGCTCAAACCACTCATAGCACCGCGCGCGACTCATACAGTTTTCCCCGTATGCTTAGTTAAGCAATTGAAATGTCTCTGTGAAGGTTTTGCCAAGTTTGTAGCAAAATTTCACACACACAAGTTGTTCTTCAACCTTTTTCACTGTTACTTTGGCACTAATTTGACAAACAGCCTGTGCACGTGCTCACTTCAGCGGCTGTAGCTCACCAACTAACGGTCAGAGCGAAACGCGACAAATGGCAGTTTGTTGCCTAAACCCGCTGCTACATGCGTTCAGTAGCCGCAGCATGCTCTCTCTGCCGGTTGGCACGCTATTTCAAAAGTTCGTTTTCTTTTTGAATGCACCTCGTACATTTTCGTTCAGCACTTTCATTCTTTCTTTTTTTCAGGCTAGTCATAGCTATTTTTTCATTAAAGCTGCGAGCACTTAGCTGTCTAAATTCCTCATTAGGTGACTTATCTCCAGAAAATGTGACCTTACAGTAAGTTTAGTACATACGTGTGTTCTGTTCCTCATGTTGCAGTTATCTGTATTTTGGTTGCGTTTTGGTTATAAACAAAACATTTTTAATGAACGAGATAACGGTAACTGAGAGGCCCAACTCTTGTTGGTCAAAACTGCATGAAGTTCATGCAAGTTCATGCGTTATGCTTTTTTTTCACATTTTAAAAGCTGCATGCCCTTACAAAAATGAGTTTAAACTGTATATAGAATGTATACATACTTCTTGTAGACGACTTTGCCTTTCTATAGATTTGTTCTTTTGGTGATACAAAATCTATAGACGGTCTATAGACAAAAGTTGATAAGATTTTTATTTCATTTTGTCTACTCACATTCTACAGTGAGTCTATAGAAAAAAGATTAGAACACGACAGCTTTATCGAGACGCTTTCGCATCGCATCGTTCGCATACGACAAATATGCTTCATTCACTGCAACACTAAACGTGGGAAAGCCAGCTTACGAAGACCAAGCTTACACCGATCCCCTTAAAGTCGGCTTCACTTTTAAACTGAAATTCATTGCTGGAAAGACGTTTTTTTTCGGGGGCAATACAAGTGGTCTTATATTAAAATATGAAGGCCGTAACACATTTTTATTATTTTATTAATTGTTTGCTGCTGCCCCGACGCGCGCAGGTCTGGTAGAAATGCTGGAATAGGGGGTTTGTGTTTGAGTTTTCTCGTAGCAGAATTAGATTTTCTCGTACATTCAAATTACAATCTGACGCCGATTGGTAAACAATCCGACAGCGAATCCGACGCCGAATGGTAAAGTCGTACTTTACCATTTTTCTGGCGGATTTCACTGTGACAAAATCAATTTTTGTTCAACAAAAGCTTGCACCACGTGGAGGGCCTGCGCGGTCGATGTGGTTGGATGATTTTGTCCGCCACCTGCGATCACACGCCGGTTGCCGACGCCGGATTTTCGGCGACGCGGGGTCCTAAACGCTATCGCGTTAAAATTGTAAGGCTTAAGTGTATAGATTAGCTATAGACTGATCTACAGGAACTGACTATAGATAGTCTGTAGATCAAAATCTACAAAAAGTGTAAGGCCATAAGTGCATAGACAGACTATATACTGGTTTATAAGATAGTCTATAGACAGTCCATAGACATTGCATAGGCCTTTGTCTACAAAAGACTATAAAAGCCTATAGACTTGTCTATAGACATTCTGCCGAGATTTGTCTACAAAAGTGCATTTTCATTAATCTATAGACTGTCAGTCTATAGAATGTCAGTCTGTAGACTCAGACATTTTGTAGACTAGCCCACAAATAGTGGATCGCAATCAGTCCATAGACTGTCTATATACTGTTCTATAGGAACAGTCTCAAGATAGTCTGCAGGCATTTGTCTGTAGACATTTCACAGACTTACGTCTGCGAAAGGAGAACTATATAAGCCTATAGACTTTTGTCGATAGACATTCTACAGACATTTGTCTACAAAAGGTAATTTTCATTGATCTATAGGCGGTCTATAGTCAGTCTATAGACTTGTCTAAAGAAATGTCTATAGAAAGTCTCCTGACTTCATATACAAATGTCTATAAACTTTATATAGACTTTCTACAATAATTTTTAGGGCAGGCACGAAACGTCCTCACGTGACATGGTTTTGCAGGCCGCGAAAAAACATCGACTTAATGCTTCCATGCTTGGTTTTGTGGAAAACACGTCCGTTTTCATAAACGAGCACCTCTGCAGAGAAAATAAGATACTGCTTTGAAAAGCTATACAAGCCAAGAAGGAAAACAAATGGAAGTTTGTCTGGGTTTGTGACGGCAAAAAACTCATGTGGAAGAGTGAGAACACGAGGGTAGTGCATGTAGCCTGTGAGGAACATCTAACAAAAATAGCATGATGCGATGTTTCTCACGTATGCCTGACGTATGACGTATGTCATCATGGCTAATGATAGTACATCGAAAACTCTGCTTTATTTTTCTCTATTTTACAGCAACGTACGCAGTATAAATAAAAACCTGAACTTACTTCTGTCGCTTATCGCACAACAGCAACAGACGAACGATATTATTGCTACTACAGAAACTTGGTTAAAAAACAACGAAAACGTGTGTATTCCTGGATACAAATAGTATCAGAAACGCGTGGCTCAGTGTCTCGTGGAAGCGGTGTTGCTTTTTTATACGGTGCGGACTAAGATTTTCTGTCATACCGTATCTTACATGCTGCCTGCCTCACATTGAAACTCTGTTTATTCGATTGGAAAGCTCAGTTGTTGTAGGAGTGGTTTACAGACCACCGAGCTCAAGCAAACCAGATTTTTTAGATTAACTAGAGGAGATTTTCATATCACTGGTAAAAAACTGCAGTCCAGTAGTAATCCTTGGTGACATCAATATTGACATTATTATTAGAAACAACACTGAGTATACAAATGTCCTGCAGTCCTATAATGTCCGTAATTTAATCACTACACGAACACGCGTAAGTTCTTCGGCAAACCTAATTTATCCCGTCTTGACAAACATATCAATGAATGTAGATACCCACGTCCTTCAAGAACCTATCTCGGACCGTTTGCCAGTATTTCTTAGAGTAGAAATCCCTGTTGTAGAAAAATGTAACAGTAGGAAGACGTTCATGAAAATTCATTACACTTATGCTCGGAACCTACTGTTTGCATGCAAAACAGACACCATTTATCAAAATGATGTCGATACTGACTGCCCTTCGATTCTTTGCGCGAAATAAGTATGGTCAAATGCGTTAATATCATCATAACAGACAATCATTCATTTCATGTATCAATATTACGTATTCGAGCTCGCGCAACACGAAATAAAGATTTTTGCAACTTCAATATACCACCGAAAACAAATATATATGGCCAGAGATTAGCGGAATTTATGGGCATAAAAATATGGAATGACTTACCATTTGAGGCTAAACAAAACAAAATTGTATCACATTGGTTAAAAGAATACTATCTTCAGCAAATGTCCGCGGAACCTGTCTGAATATGTTCATCCCATGTACGTGACAAATAGTATGTCATCAGCATCATCAGCATATATTTTATGTCCACTGCAGGAAGAAGGCCTCTCCCGGCGATCTCCAATTACCCCTGTCTTGCGCTAGCGTATTCCAACTTTGGGTAACAGCGCAAACAGACGACCACAAAAAGGGATACACGGACACACAGGCGCTGACTAACAACTGGTTTTATTGTGAAGGATAGCACACCTTATATATGCCAGAGTGAAGCAAGGGAAAGGGGAAAACATAACAAGGGTAACATCGTGCCAACAACGCAAGCGCAAAAACGCCAACCAAGCGCAACAAGACGCAAACAATTATTTTTCTTTCTAATCTGAACCCCCGATAGCCGCATCCAGAAGATAAAACTCAGCGTCAAAGAGAGCAAGGGAAGGGGTGCTGAAGCACTTGCTACCGAACTTCCTGATGTGGTAGGCTTCCAAACTGATGCGCGCTGTCTTGTCACTACTCTTTCCTAGAATCGACGTCTCCTTTAACCGGGCCACACAATCAGTGCACTTGCTAACGTGCGCAACTATATGTGCGTATTTGTCATCTCGTTTTTTCAGTTTTAGAGCGTGTTCCCCTAAACGGTCATTGACACAGCGACCAGTTTCGCCGACGTAAAACATCCCACAGGACATGGGAATGCAATACACCACTCCAGTGGAACATTTGACGAACGGCGGTTGGTGGTTCTTCTGGCATCCACGTTTACTGGTGTTGCAGATACGTGGGCACAACTTTCCCAGCTTGTTAGGGGCAGAAAAACATATTGGCACGCCGTGCCTACTTGCCACCTTCTTCAGATTGTGGGAGAGTTTATGGATGTAGGGGACCACCTCAGGTCTATGTGCCTTCCGGTGATCCTCCGCCGTTGTACTTCCCGTTCCACGCTTGAATTTTTGAAGGAGGGTTTCAGAAACAGCAGTCATGTCTTGTGGGATGTTTTACGTCGGCGAAACTGGTCGCTGTGTCAATGACCGTTTAGGGGAACACGCTCTAAAACTGAAAAAACGAGATGACAAATACGCACATATAGTTGCGCACGTTAGCAAGTGCACTGATTGTGTGGCCCGGTTAAAGGAGACGTCGATTCTAGGAAAGAGTAGTGACAAGACAGCGCGCATCAGTTTGGAAGCCTACCACATCAGGAAGTTCGGTAGCAAGTGCTTCAGCACCCCTTCCCTTGCTCTCTTTGACGCTGAGTTTTATCTTCTGGATGCGGCTATCGGGGGTTCAGATTAGAAAGAAAAATAATTGTTTGCGTCTTGTTGCGCTTGGTTGGCGTTTTTGCGCTTGCGTTGTTGGCACGATGTTACCCTTGTTATGTTTTCCCCTTTCCCTTGCTTCACTCTGGCATATATAAGGTGTGATATCCTTCACAATAAAACCAGTTGTTAGTCAGCGCCTGTGTGTCCGTGTCTCCCTTTTTGTGGTCGTCTGTTTGCGCTGTTACCCAAAGTCTCAAAATGTACCAACTCGCCCAAAAAGAAGTATTGATGTATTCCAACTTGCGCCTGCAAATTTCCTAACTTCATCACCCCATCTGGTTTTCTGCCGACCTCGACTGCGCTTCCCCTCTCTTGGTATCCATTCTGTAACCCTGATTGTCCACCGGTTATTCATCCTAGAGCACTGCACGGGCTTGGGCTTACCCGAAAGCCCGGGCCCGGACTTTCTGGAGGTGTGCATGTAACGTGCAGCGAGTTATCCTCGCGCGTCTCAACTCTGAAAAAGCTATTGCCCCGTCGCAGCTGGAAGTTAGCAGTGCTACCCCTGTGGACTTCCCCTTTCTTCTTCCACCGTATTTTGCGCTGTCCAGAATGACCGAAGTCCAGAAATACCGAAAAATGGACCGAAAAGTCCAGAAAGACCGAAGTCACTTCAACCCAAAGGATTCCATTGTATTCCTTACCTAAATCAATGTAATTAATGCTTTCAGCACGGTGTAAGTTCGTTCGCGACTTGCTGATTCTTCAAAAGCGAATTGCTAAAACGATGACTGGTTAGATAAGATAATTCGTCTCGCGGCTGAAGTATGGCACTGCGTCCATCCATAATTACACCATGTTCTCAAACCGTTGCCTAGCAGCAGAGCATTACGCTGCACCATGGAGGAACGAGAAGCTTTCTTTCTCCATTGACTCCATCCATGCGCTGCGCTCACGACCGGTCGTTGCTGCGCTTTGGCTATAGTGTACTAGAATACGGTTGAGTGGGACGAGTGGCTGGGGCGGCGCATGCTTTGCAGTGAGGCGCCCGACGTGGAAAATACAGTGGCGGCGCTGCGATAGAAGTGGATTGGGCCGCATCAAGGCCGCGCCGTTGAAAACTCCTGGCGATACTGCTCGGCAGGGTCATTCGTACTACTTTGTGCGCTGTTGTTTGCGTTCAGACCGCTCAAATGGTGTTCATAATTGCATATGACATGTATCTATGCCTTAAGACTAAAGGTATTTCATTCTCTTCTTTATTTTATTTTTTTAATGCCGCTCGGTGGCCTTTTTCGGTCTCGGGCCGGGTTCGGGCCGGTTTCGAGCCGGGCCGGGCCGGGCTCGGGCCTAAGGTAATGGGGTGGCGGGCCGGGCCGCCCGCCACCCCATTATTATTTCAGGGCCCGCGGCCGGGCCCGGGTCGCGCCATAAAGCTTTTGATCGGGCTCGGGCGGGCCGCCCAATGTCGGCCCGCCCGAGCCGGCCCATGCAGTGTTCTAATCCATCCTACGCATTACATGGCCGGCCCAGCTCCATTTCTCCCGCTTAATATGATCTAGAATATCGGCTATCCCCGTTTGTTCTCTGATCCACACCGCTCTCTTCCTGTCTCTTAACGTTAGTCCTAACATTTTTCGTTCCATCGCTCTTTGTGCGGTCCTTAACATGAACTCGAGCTTCTTTGTTAACCTCCAAATTTCTGCCCCATATGTTAGCAGCGGTAGAATGCAATGATTGTACACTTTTCTTTTCAACGACAGGGGTAAGTTCCCTGTCCGGATTGGGCAATGCCTGCCGTATGTACTCCATCCCAATTTTATTCTTCTGTAAATTTCTTCCTCGTGATCAGGGTCCCCTGTGAGTAATTGACCTAGATAAACGTACTCCTTTACAGACTCTAGAGGCTGACTGCCGATCCTAAATTCTTGTTTCCTTGCCAGGCTATTGAACATTATCTTTGTCTGCTGCATATTCATCTTCAACCCAATTCTTACACTTTCACGATTAAGGTCCTCAATCATTTGATGTAATTCGCCTCCATTGTTGGTGAATAGGACAATGTCATCTGCAAACCGAAGGTTGCTGAGATATTCGCCGTTGATCCTCACTCCGAAGCCTTCCCAGTCTAAGAGCTTGAATACTTCTAAGCATGCAATGAATAGCATTGGACAGATTGTGTCTCCGAGCCTGACACCTTTATTGATAGATAACTTTCTAGTTTTCTTGTGGAGAACCAAGGTAAATGTGGAATCCTTGCAGATATTCAGGTATGCCTCCTGTACTCCTTGATTACGCAATGCCTCTATGACTGCTGGTATCTCTACTGAATCAAATGCCTTTTCATAATCTATGAAAGCCATATAGAGAGGTTGATTGTACTCCGCAGATTTCTCGATTACCTGATTGATGACATGGATATGATCCATCGTAGAATATCCCTTCCTGAAGCCAGCCTGTTCGCTTGGTTGGCTGAAGTCAAATGTTGCCCTTATTCTATTGGAAGTTATCTTGGTGAATATTGTATACAATACTGAAAGCAAGCTAATGGGTCTATAATTCTTCAATTCTTTAACGTCTCCATTCTTATGGATAAGTATAATGTTGGCGTTCTTCCAGCTCTCTGGTACACTTGAAGTTGTGAGGCAGTGTATAAAGGGCCGCAAGCTTTTCAAACATGATATCACCTGCATCTTTGATTAAATCTACTGTTATTCCATCTTCTCCAGCACCTTTTCCCCTGGTCATGTCTTTCAAAGCCCTTCGAACTTCATCGATAGTTATAGAAGGAGCTTCTGTATCCGGTTCATCAGTATTTCGAGTGAAAGTAGCTTGGCTGTTTTGGGCAAGGTAGAGGTCAGTATAGAATTTTTCCGCTGCTTTTATTATGTCATCGAAATTGCTGATGATATCAGCATTATCATCTTTCCGTGCATACAACTTGCCTTGTCTTATTGCAAGCTTTCTTCTTACTGATTTAATGGTGCGTCCATATTTTACGGCTTCCTCAATCTTCCCCACGTTATAATTTCGAATATCCCTTACTTTTTCTTGTTGATCAGTTTTGACAGTTCAGCGAATTCTATCTGATCTCTTGAGCTGGACATTATCATGTTTTGTCGTTTCTTTATTGGGTCCTTTGTTTCTTGGGAGAGCTTAGCTACTGGTTGCCTTGGTGCCTTACATCCCACTTCAATTGCTGCTTCTGAGATCAGCCTAGTTACAGTTTCATTCAGTACCTCTATGTTGTCTTTATCTCCCTTTTCTAAAGCTGCAATGAGAGGATAGCAGTCGTTGTAATAAAAGCTGAATAGGAGGTACAACATTGAAGAGTATGTGCGTTGTGATAAGCCCGTTATATTGTTAGGCGACTTTAATTGTGTGCTAAGGGCTCGAGACAGAGTCAACAATGCCGGTGTGCGTGAAAGAAGTAGTGATGTATTGTCTAAAATAATAAGCAAAAATGAACTTGATGACGTTTTCGAGTGTCTGGAAGTGGGGCGCGACGTGACGTTTACGCGTTTTCAGGGCAAAAGCCATGCGCGATTGGATCGCATATACATTTCGGTGGATATGATTTCAAGATGCCACGGATATTGCGCTGTACCCGTGCCCTTATCGGACACTGCTTGGTAAAATGTCACATAGGTATAGAGAAGAGAGGCAATGCTTTTAATTGGGAGCTGTGGAAAATGAATGCCATGTTACTAAACGATGAGCCATTCGTAACGGCTGTACCCGACATGGTTAATGAATTACGCGAAGGTACATCGAAAACCAGAAAAGTGGGAATGCTTTAAACAAAATGTAAAAATGAAAGTCTTCGAAAGATTGAGCTACCTGAAATATGAGAGGGAAGTGGAAGAAAAGGGTTTAAGAGCACTACTTAAGCAGCTGATTACGCTTGAGGGCAGAAAGCCTGGTGCGTACAAAGACAACGTGCGAAAGATCAAAGAAAAGCTTGAGCAGTTTGATAAAGAACGTTATCAAGGTGCCATTGTACGAGCACGAGCATTGTGCGATTCAACAAAAAGGGCGCTTGGACTAGAGAAGGCGCACGGACGACGAAACCACGTGGATAAGATTGTAATCAATGGTACTCTTGTTGACGACAACGAGAACATATGCCGCGCATTTTTCGACTACTACCAGTCGCTCTTTGCATTTTAGGAAGCTAATGTAGATACCTTTAAAGCTGATTTTCTTCATCGCATGACGCGATTAGGTGACGACACCAAAGAGCGACTAGAGGGCAAAACAACGGACAGGGAAGTCGAAAAGGCCATCGACGATTTGAATCTGGGCAATTCACCCGGACCTGATGTTCTCGGCGCTGGGTGGTATAAGGCTTCTAAAAGCGAACTTGCTCCTTTGCGAGCTGAGGTATTTAATGACGCATATGAGCAGAAATCCTTGCCACCTTCCTTTCGAAAAGCGCAAACCATACTATTACCTAAGACCAGTACAAATAGATAAACTGAGGTTCGTGTCGTTGTATAGAACGATATCATTAACAAACGTCGATTATAAGATATTAATAAAGATTTCGGCAACTAGAATTAAATGCGCAATAAAAGTAGTAGTAGCAGACCACTAAACTTGCGGCATCAAGGGGCAGTCGATTTTTTCGAACATCCATAAGATGCGGCGTGTCCTTGAGTGCAGTGACGTCACCTATGGTGGCGTTGCAGTTCTTCAGCTCGATGTCGAGAAAGCGTTCTATTGTGTCGCTCATGTTATTTTGTTTGCCATGTAGGATCATGTTAATGTCGTTTCCATCATCACTGAGGGCGTGGCCTTGGCGTACCAGAACTGCACAACAAGATCAATTGTTAATAAGTGTCTGGGGGCCCCCGTTAACATCAAGCGTTCAGTGCGCCAAGGCTGCCCGCTCAGTCTGCTTCTATTTGCTGTTTATATAGAAGCAATGTGTCTGGCAATTACTGAAAATGACAAAATACATGGTTTTAAACTGGCAGTGACAGAAGTGAAGCTACTGGCTTATGCAGATGACATTGTCGTGTGTTGTATTGACAAACCAAGTGTAACCGAAACTATAAATGTAGTGAAACGTTTCTGTGATGCCACCGGTAGCAAAGTAAATTGAGGCAAATGTCTAGGGTAGTGGCACGGTGTGTGGTCTTCTGCACCGGACAACTTTGCCAACGTCAATTGGTTGAAATCTCCGACGAGGTATCTCGGTGTTCCCCTCGACAGGTACAATAGCAGCGAGGAGTACTGGAGAAGCCAGACCAAGGAAACCAAACGAAAAGCAGACAGATGGACCGGTACTAACCTGTCCATTTTTGCAAGAGCTACTATTTGTAACATGTTTTTTATATCTAAGTTGTATTACGTCATGCAAGTGTTGCATTGTTTTCGAGCAAACGTGCAAAGGCTGCACAGAGTTGCACAAAGGTGTAGCCAAACAAACTTGTTCAGGAGAGTGAAGGACGAGGGTGCGGACTTAATGCATCTTTTTGTTCGACAGCTGGTAAACCGATTTTTGTTTTTTCGCGATGTGCGGGACCCTTTTCTGCGCACTCTGTGCCAGCTCAGGTTGAGCGACGCATTGCTGGCGCATGTTGTAAGCACGGAAACATGACCGGAACACTTCGTGGGTATTTTAAGGAAGTGGTCGACAGTGTACGCTTCCTCACTGTTCGTTTTTCAAATGATTATCTTTGTCAAGTGAAAAGGAAGACGCTGTATATGATCTTTGTGATGTACATTTCCCAGTGCCATTATATAGAGCCATATACCGTGGAGGGCCAGGACAGGAAGGGCTCAAACGAGTGAAAGGCATGCAGGTACCACCAGGGGTAAAAACCTTCCTTTTTAGACTCCACACCGGAACATTCACCGTCAAGACTTTCATGGGAGAACGAGGTTGTACCGTACCATAAGGTTCGCACTGCTTGATTTGGAAGCAGCCCGAAGCCATAGATCACTTTTTCTTGCACTGCTGGGAGGGGGTATACTTCAAGGATGTTTTGAAACGAACACTGAAAAAAGAGCCACCGGTGCACTCTCATGGGATCTGGTATCTAGCAATAAAGGACGATGACGGGGTTCCCTATGATTTCATTATGCTGAATGCTCTCCACGGCGTATGGCGGGCTCGTATGGCAGGGTACCACTGTGATCCCGACGCGAGGCTTGCGCGAATTTATTTCAGAGAATGTATTTCACGGCTCATTGAAGTACATAAAACACAAGAGTGTGTACCGGATTGGCTGTCAAGGCTAGAGCCTCTAACAGTATGAAGGAATTTTAGTTTGACAACGCCTGTCCTAAACGGACAGTTTTTTTTTGCTCTCTCTCTCTAAGGCTTGACTGTGGTGATACGTGTGCGACAAGGGTATGTTTTGTGTAACGTCGAAGAACGGCAATAAAAAAAAGTGTCGCAGTTTTGTCCGAAAGGCGAAGCATCGATTGCGATAGCAAATTAGTAGAGAGCTATTCGGAGTAGGGATAGTAGTTTTATCGGCTGCATGAACTTGGAGACATTGGCTTACTAACTGAATTAACAATCGTGGTGTCAGCGCGCACACACAAAGATGAATAGATCACACTGAATGACCGCAGCCAACGACTGTCAAAACGATGGCAGCAAGCGCAGGTTCGCGCGGTCTATCGCTTCGACAGAAACTGAGCGGCAAATGCACAGCGCATACAAAGGTCAGAACCGTGTGGAGATAAGAGACGGTGCGGGCGACTGGCACCGCCGGGCAAAGGGCAGCGGAGAAGTTGTTGGCAGAGGAGAAACTGCCCCCCTCCCCCCCCCCTCTTCCCGTTTCTTGCTTTCGCGTGGGAGATTGAGTGCCAAGATACACCTTTCGTGCCGGAGCACAGCGCCGCTCCGCCTCCCTCCCTCCCATACCCCCACGGCCTTTCGCGCGACGATCGCCTTTGCTTTCCGCCGTGCGTTCGCCCTCCGTGATAGCGCGCGTCCCCCGCGCGCTTTCGCTCGCGCATACGGCGCGCGGCGACGATTTTATCGCCCTTGGAATCTATACGGAACCTCACGGCGACGCCGACGGCAGAAATACGGTTGAAGTGTCCATATAATTTCTATCACACTAAAAGTGATGTGGTATAATGGTAAGTGTGTTTGGTTCTCACGCGGTGTACCGTGGTTCGATTCCCAGTGTTTCCATTTTTTTGCGATGTTTGTTGCCATGCTTGTGTGCTCTGTGTTATCAATTTCCTACAATGTGGTTCTATGCTATGCGTACGAAACAGCGCAAAAAAAAAAACACTCTGAACAGCACCTGTCTGTAAATAAATGATTTTTTTTCACAAAAACTATCCATTTAGCCGCATAATTCTGAGCCACCTAAGATTTGATCTCAAATACCACATAAAAATTTGGGGTTAAGCGTGCCGTCTTCCAAGCGGCCGTAGTCTGGGCCGTTAAACGCGGCCGCATATGCAAAAACCGCATGGAATAGGCCGCATACGCAGTAGTCCACTTGCAGTGAGCCATTTATAAGTGTCGAAATTTTGATCTACTTTCCGCGTTATATGCGTTGTTTTAAGCCGGTATTGACTAACAGTGTAGCGTTCCATTTTATCTAATAAAATGGTGTAATTTACACGCTCAAAAGCTTTACTAAATCGAAGTATAGTCCGAGCGTCATCAATTAATTTCCATGTTCTCTAAAATAATTTCTTTTTGCAGCAAAAGAGCATAATGTCAGGAACCACGTTTCCTAAACCAAAATTCATTACTTGTTACAGGGTTATGTTCGCTACAGAAACTGTCAATTCGCCCATTAATCACCTTTTCTAGCCCTTTCGAGAAAACAGGTAAAATTGAGATTGGAGCATAGTTAGAAAAAGTGTTTTTATCCCCACCTTTATAGATTACCGTTACCTTAGCAACCTGCCTGCTATGTGGAAAAATGCCAGTAGAAATTGCGATATTAAATATATGCGAAATAACAGGTGCGATGTCATTTAGCACATACTTAATGGTTTAATTTGTAAGTCATCGGCATCCCGAGTATGGCTATTCTTAAGGCCTTCAAAAACACTTATAATTTCTGCGATCGAAGTAGGCTGAAGGGAGAAAAAATGCGTACTTCCAGGGATATACGCAGCAGATACAGAAGTGTTCGCTCTGTTGCCGATATGTGCAAAAATTCATTAAAGCGGTTCGCAAGATCCTCTCCTTTAAATATGGTATTATCAGCGACAAGGCGATCAGTACAGTTTGACACAGGTTTTCGGTTTAAGATTGTATTTACTTTCTTTCAAAGAACCTCATTTTTATGCAGGTAATCATTTTCAAAAATACGTCTGTAATATTCTTCCTTCAATTTCTTTAAATTAAATGGGGTTTTACGTGCCAAAACCACGATCTGATTATGAGGCACGCCGTAGTGGGGGACGCCGGAAATTTCGACCACCTGGGGTTCTATAACGTGCACCTAAACGTAAGAACACGGGTGTTTTGGCATTTCGCCCCCATCGAAATGCGGTCGCCCTGGCCGGGATTCGATCCCGCGACCTCGTGCTCACCAGCCCAACACCATCGCCACTGAGCAACGACGGCGGGTCCTTCGATTTCCTAATGGCCTTGCTAAGCTGATTTCTAAATGACTTAAGTTCTAGAAACTTACTGGGGTCACCACACTGAAGAAACGCCTGAAACATTTTGTCTTTGATTTTAATCATTTTCAGAGGTGTCGAGTAGCCCAAGGTTTTCTTGATGTTTAATTCCTATTGTAACGCCGCACCGGAAGAGAATAGAAGAAGAAGAAGAAGTGGCGCGAGGTTTTTCGGGCCTCGGCTGTTTCGGACCGTCCCATGTCTTCTCTTCCCCTTTCATTGTAAATAAATCCATTCTACATCCATCACAAGTGGTGGATGTGCGGGGTACTGGACGCCCTGGACCACCCAGTCCTACCAGATCTTCGAAGAAGCAGACGCCTGACCGGACTACCACCAGAGCGAGCAAGCATGGCCGACGCCCACGCAGGCCGGTCAATGAACACCGCCGAAGAGCGCATCGATCAAGTCAGCCTGAGACCAAGGCAACCGAGCTACTGGACGCCGGAACCACGCATATTATCCGGTAAAACAGATGAAGACGTGGATGACTGGCTGAGGCACTATGAAAGAGTAAGCCGCCACAACGGGTGGAGCACGTCCGTGCAGCTTGTGACCGTTGCATTTTTTCTCGCCGATACTGCTCTACTTCGGTTTGACAATCATGAACATGTGCTGACTACTTGGGAAACTTTTGTCCAGGAACTGAAAGCCTGCTTTGGCGACTCGAATTCCAAAAAGAAGAAAGCGGAACACACGCTCTCGCGCAGAGCGCAATTGCCTGGCGAAACGTGTACAACGTACATTGCAGAAATATTAAAGCTATGCGGAATTGTCAACGCGAATATGTCCGATGAAGACAAAGTGGGATATCTTTTAAAAGGCATCGCCGAAGACGTGTACAATTTTCTAATCACAAAAGAAAACCTGAACACTCCTTCCGAATTCCGGCAGCAATGTCGCGCGTTCGGAGCTCTGAAGACCCGCAGGATCTTACCGAAGTTCGGGCGCTTGGACAACGTTACCACAGTTGCAAGTATGTATGTCACTGCCTGTGAGGACATCGCCTTGATCGTGCATCGAGTGGTTCAAGATGAGCTAGCACGGCTTCAGGGAGTAGACGCTGGTTATCAGTGCGCGTGATGCTGAAGAACAAGGTGTGCGTATGTATAGACAGTGTACAAACTACTGCTCGTGTCGATACTGGTGCCGCTATTTCTGTTATGAGCCTCCGCTTGAAAACTCGCGTACAGGAAAGAAAGTTATTTTGACGTGGGATCGCAAAGAAACTTTTCGTGGAGTTGGAGGTGAAATGTTGCGCCCTGTTGATTGGTTTTGGTTGCAATTGGTGGACAGAGTTTTAGAGCAGAGTTCACTGTGTTGCTCCACTCAACTCATGATGTCACTTTAGGTATAGATTTCCTACGTGGATGCAGTGCTACCCTTGACTGTGGGACTGGCGAGATTTTATTACGGAGCACGTTAACAAGCGCCATACTTGATGATTTGCCGACTGATCAAGCCGACGTGTTTTCACTGTCTCAAGATGTGTTCCTGCCTGGTCGCAGAGCCATGTTTGTTCTCGTGTGTTCTTCGCGTGTCCGGATGGTATCATGCAGCGGTCTTGTCGAGCCAGACCATAACAACGCGCTTAAGAAGAATGTGTTGGTTCCCCGATCTATTGTTCAAGCCATCGACGGGCGTGCTTTCTTGTGGACAGTCAACGCTTCTATCGAGCCTGTTGCCCTGCCTGCAGGACTTAAATTGGGAACATTTGAGGGGCAAGTCACAATTGATGTACGAACAGTTGCAGCATCTTCAGACATCCGTCGTTCTTTGCCGAACTATTCGGATGACTTGCGACGTATGATCAACAAGTCGTTGCTGTCTTCCGAGCAAGATGTACTCTTACAAGTGCTTGCCTGCCACACGTCAGTCTTTGATTTTGCTCAAGGCGAGCGTTCTCGGATGTTGCCGGAATCCCGCATGCACCATCGCATAAACACTGCGCAAGCGACTCCGATACGCCAGAAACCCTATCGCGTATCTCCAACGGAAAGAAAAGTGATCGCCGAACAGGTCGACGACATGCTGCAGAAAGGCGTTATTCAGGAGTCTTGCAGTCCTTGGGCAGCTCCTGTTATACTAGTGAAAAAGAAAGACAACTCCTGGAGATTTTGTGCCGATTACCGCCGCCTGAATGCCGTCACAAAGAAAGACGTGTATCCCTTACTGAGAATCGACGATGCTGTAGACTCCCTTCACTCCGCCTTGTACTTTTCGTCGGTTGACCTCCGGTCCAGGTACTGGCAGATACCGATGCACCCGTCTGGCAGAGAAAAGACCGCTTTCGTGACGCCTGACGGACTCTGAGTTCAACGTCATGCCGTTTGGCTTATGTAATGCCCCAGCAACTTTCGAGCGGTTTATTGACTCCATCCTCCGCGGTCTCAAATGAGAGATCTGCATGTGTTATTTAGACGATGTGATTATTTTCAGCCGAACATTCCACGAGCACAACCAGCGGCTCGGCGTTGTTTATTTTAAACTCTCAGAAGTGCCATTTTGGTGAGCGTCAAGCCCTTGTGCTGGGATATCTCGTCGACAAGGACGGTATACGGCCAGACCCCCAAAAGATTTCTGCTGTTCGCAACTTTATGCAGCCGAAGAAAGTGAAAGACCTCAGAAGTTTCCTGGGCCTTCGCTCTTATTTTCGCAGGTTTATTAAAGACTTCGCCCAGCTTGCTTGTCCCCTGACTAACCTGCTTCGCAAGGACACCGCTTACGTATACGGTCCACTCAGTGCGAGGCTGCCTTCAAGCAGCTGAAGTTTTTGCTCATCTCTGGGCCACTTCTCCGCCATTTCGATCCGGAGGCGGTCACCGAACTGCATACTGATGCAAGTGGTGTGGGCGTTGGTGCTGTGCTCGTCCAGTTTCACGACGCTCGCCAACACGTCGTTACCAACGCCAGTCGTACTCTGACGAAAGCAGAGAGAAATTATACAGTCACGGAACTGGAATGTCTTGCTGTTGTTTTCGCCATACACAAGTTCCGACCATATTTATACGGCTGCCACTTCAAGATTGTTACCGCCCATCATTCTCTCTGCTGGCTCGTTGGACTGCGTGACCCAGCTGGCCGGTTGGCTCGGTGGGCCTTGCGGCTCCAAGAATACAACTTTTCCGTTGCTTACAAGAGTGGTCGGTACCACACAGATGCCGACTGCTTATCTCGTCTTCCCTCTCAGAGCAACGGCACTGATGATGACGATTTCGACGACTACCTAACTGCCACCTCATCCGACTTTCCTGACTTCGCCGTCTTTCAGAACGAACAACAGCGCGACCCTTCACTAAAACCAATTATTGATGCGACTCACCGATCAGAACGGCCTACACCATTTGTTATTCAGGACGGTCTGCTCTACCACAATAATTATTCTAACAACGGTGCTCCACAGATCCTCGTCGTCCCAGAATGCCTGCGCCTTGCGGTACATCGGGCCATGCACGACGACCTTACATCCGGGCACCTTGGATTCGCTAGAACGATCCATCGCCTCCGACAACGTTTCTATTGGACTCAATCGTGGAAGACAACCAAGCAGTATGTCGCGAGCTGTGATGTATGCCAACGCCACAAACAAACGACTACAGCTCATGCAGGAACGCTGCAACCAGTTAGACCACCGACTTCACCTTTTGAGAAAGTGGGTATCGATTTACTCGGTCCCTTCCCCAAGTCTTCCACCGGCTGCCGCTGGATCATCGTGTGCGTGGATTATTTAACACGGTATGTTGAAACAATGGCACTTGTCGCAGCTACACCAGCCGATGTTTCGGGGTTTCTTCTACATTCGATTATCCTCCGCGACGGGGCCCCCCGTGTGGTGATAAGTTATCGCGGCCGGCAGTTCACCGCTGACGTCGTGGAAGAGTTACTACGCCTTTGTGGAACACAATGTCGCCATTCTACGCCTTACCATCCGCTAACCAATGGTCTAACCAAGCGCACCAATCGTACACTTGTCTACGTGCTTTCAATGTATGTCTCAGCGGATCATAAGAACTGGAATGCCGTATTACCGTTCATCAAGTATGCATTTAACACAGCCAAACATGAAGTCACAGGATACGCACCTTTCTTTCTCCTCTACGCTCGCCATCCTCAAAGTTTTCTCGACACCATACTTCCTCTTTCACCTAACGAAGATGCTTCTGTCGCGAAGATATTGCGTCGTGCCGAAGAAGCACGCCGACTTGCTCGGCTCAGACCTCTATCGTCGCATGCTCATGCTGAGGCTCGCTACGACGCACAACACTTGCCGGTCAGATTTGCCACCGGTGACTTCGTTTGGCTGTGGACACCGGTTCGGAAAAGGGGACTGTGTCAAAAGCTTCTTGCCAAGTATTCGGGCCCGTTCGTCATTCTGCGATGCTTGAGTGAAGTGACCTACGTCATCGCTAAACTGACGGCTGATAACCGCCGTTCACGCAAGACGCAAGTCGTGCACGTCGCACGGCTGAAGTCGTACCATCAACGCGAACTCGCTCGGTGAGCTTCGTCTAACCCGGAGGAAAATGTAACGCCGCACCGGAAGAGAATAGAAGAAGAAGAAGAAGAAGAAGAAGAAGAAGGGGTGCGAGGTTTTTCGGGCCTCGGCTGTTTCGGACTGCCCCATGTCTTCTCTCCCCTTTCATTGTAAATAAATCCATTCTACATCCGTCACACTATGAAAAGTTTTCACTGGAAGAGCACTGTTTGAAGAGATCTAGGAATTTTTCATAAAACGCATTTGCATCTGTAATCGCCAGTACTTTGCTCCAGTCAACATGCCTGACGGTCTCTAGGAAATTTTGTAACGTGAATGTTGAAATATCGCGATACTCTATTTCGGCACCTTCTCGTTTTTCGATCGGCTGCAGTCTTTCCATCATTAATACAATGGGGCAAATAAATGATCGCTCAAAACGGAGCTTACGACTTTGGAGTTAAATGAATAACCCTTCTCGTGACTCACACTTGATCCAGCTGCTTGTGATGAGGCAACTTGGTTTTCTACACCATGGTAACCGTAGCATTCAAATAAATTTATTTGAAGGCCAAGTTTCTCAGCGTTTATTCTGCCAAAGGAACTTTGAAAAGTGAAAAGGAACAGCGTTGGTCCCGTGTTCTTCCTTGTCCGTGTTTTTTGGCGCTAGTTAAAATGACTGATCCGTACCAACTAGCTCGCGTATAAACCCTGCTGAACTTCGAAAAGGTGGGCGTCATTGTAATAATGTGCGCGAAATTGCGTCGTCCGGTCATCGGTGTGTGCGTCATCGAGGAGTGTGCGGGACACGAATGTTCTGCGTAATATGGGCGCAACGGCGAAGCGAGAACCTGTGAAATTAATAAAACTTGTTTATTTAAACAACCCCAGCATAGTAGCCATGCTGGCGTTGTTTAAATAAAGAAGCACCGACTACGCCCGATCGCAAGCCCAGTTCCTGTCCCGCCAACAACCGGACACGGCGGCTGAATTCAGTCGTCTTCTGCCAGCGATAATGGAGTGCCACGGAGGGAAGGCGCCCCCACCAGCACACCATCACGCACGTGTCCCGTAACCGCGATCAAGCATGTGGCCGTTGAAAAAGAAGACAGGAACCAGGGGGACACGTTGGCCGGAAGCGTTCGATGACGGATGCTGAGGTGCCCGGACCAAGACTCACGGAGACCTGCACCCGGACGCAACATAGTTTCCCGACGACCTGTGGCGTCTGACCTGGTTGGGAGGAAATGGGGCGACGTTGCAACGACAAGACAGCGACTGTACTTGGCCATCCTCGACCGTCTGCGAACGTCGCTGTTAAAACTTGGACGTCCTGACCTATGAGGGGCCGGGAAATCCCCAAGTTTTGTTGAGTGCAGCTAGGACTGTCTGTCACAGCGTGCGCTGTGTTTTATTGCGATAGCAATTATATGGACACTCAAAAGCAGATTTCTGCCGTCGGCGTCGCCGTCGCCGTCGGCGTCGCCGTCGCCGTCGCCGTCGCCGTCGCCGTGAGGTTCCGTATGACGTCATTTGGAGATGAAATCGTCGCCGCGCGCCGAACGCTGTATGTGCGAGTGAAAGGGCGCGAGGGGCGCGTCTTTCACGGGGAGTGAACGCACGGCGGAGAACAAACGCGCGTTCTGCGCCGTGCTCGCTTAAGGGCTGCAGAATTAGGCGTCTCGTTTCTCCTTTACAATCACCATATATGTAGAGCAAACGCGCCTTCTTCAGACGCGCGAGAGGCCGTGGGGGAGGGGGAAGGAAGGGACGCGACGTTTAGCTGCGGCACCAAGTGCCTATTTATATGAGAGGCTCCAGCAACAGTCACCAACGCCGCACGCATTTTGAGCTAACGCGGGCAAAACGCCGATGGCGTCGACAACAGTTCTGCGTGTTGTTGCTACCAAAGCCGCTCACCTTACTTCGTATGACATTGCTGTGTTGCTATCGCATTCATTGCTTCGCCCTTAGGGCGAAACTGTGACATTTTTTACTTGAATTTCGTTCTTGCACCTCTAGCGAATAGACGTTGCAGATTTGTGAACTTAGTGAAATCACGCAGCTCGGCACTGTTTGAGTGCTTCTTGTTGGTCTAGTTGTTGATGCATAGCCACTAGAAGAGCGCCAATTAACAACATATGAACAAGACAGGACGAGCGCCACTGTTTTATTAGGCCTTCAATATCGTCTTTATAGTTGGCAAGAATTCAATCACATGTGCAGAACCACATAATCGCATTAGAAAAAAAAAGTTAAGGAAACAGATGTAATCTTTTGTGGTTTTACATGCCAAATTCACGATATGATTAATAAGCACGCCGTAGTGGGGAGTTAGTGAGTAAAAACTTTATTGAAAATAAATAAATAAAAGAAGGCACGTTGGTTGCGACCCCTATTCCAGGGTTCCACTGGCACGAGCGGCTCGCTGGGCTTGGTCCAGAAGAGCCAATTGGCTCTCCCAGCCCTCGTCCGCAAGCCATGCCTCCCACTGGCTATTCCTCATGAGTGGATGTTTCAGTATTATAGGGCTGTCTATGTGCGGAGGCCTCTTGGGACACTCCCATGTGATGTGTTTTAGTGTGCGTTGTGGGGAACTCCAGATTAATTTTGACCACCTTGGGTTCGTTAACGTGCATCCAATGCAGGCTACACGGGTGTTTTTGCATTTCGCCCCCATCGAAATGCGGCCGCCGCAGCCGGGATTCGATCCCGCGCCCTCGGGCTTAGCAGTGTAACACCAAAGCCACTACACCACGGTGGTTAATTAAACAGATAATGGCTTCATGTTACATGCTCCAACAAGGGGCTTTCTGGATAATAGAAGGCTGCAGATCTGTCATTGACATACCTAGCTCGGAATTTCGTCATGTAGGCATCTTAAGTTTGTCTCGTGATCATGGTTTACTTTTCCCTATTATTTGAATGTCTGAGAAGAGCAGCTCACATCTGCAGGAACCCCAACATGCAGGCAAGTGCTCCTGTCTTTATTTCTGACAGATTACCCTTGTTACCGCGCACGGTTATATACGCATTGGCCAGTTTGTACTATAAATGCAGACGTTATCACAAACAAAAATATGGGATATGCCACACCTACGGCGCATTCAACATAACGTGTAGTGTGGTTCTTGCCACAACATAATTTTCTTTCCCGAATGCAACAGATGCGTAGGCATATTTGGGGGGGCTTGTTCGGTGCTCAAAACACCACAGGCTTCTCACACTTGCCGACAACCTTGCGTCGTACCTCGGCATGTGCTGTGTCCACTTCACGTGTCCCGGTCACTGTGTGGCTGCGCAAGGGCTCTGTGAAACGGGAGAGAGGCCACTAGCCGTGCAATTTAGGCGCTCTGTACTACGTTGCCGTGCACACTGTCGCACTGAGCCGCAGCTACCCGTGTTCTCCTTCCCGGAGGAAATACGGCACCGTCATAGGTGCCTAAGGGTAATACCGCGCAAGGAATACGAAGTAACCAGCTCCACAAAGGTAGGAGAAGTTATTTCGAGCAATTCTGTGAAAGATAAAGTGTCATGTATTACATAAAAGAAAAACACGCACAACAACGTGCTTCCTGCCAGCCAGGACCTGGTCAGCTATTCTCGCGGCATTTCTCTTAGCTAAATCCATCTGACCATTGCGTGACCGTAGCCTTCAAAGGGACCCTAACGAGAACTGTACATTTGCTTGTTTAGCTTGAAAGTGGCATTACAGGTGGAAAGCCATATGTGATTGTTTGTTTGAGTTTATCTGAGTGCATTTACGTTTGTTTTCTCCTAGAAAAAGAAAGAACGCTAGGCATTTTTAATTATTATGGGCTTTTACGTGCCAAAACCACAATCTGATTATGAGGCATGCCGTAGTGGCGCTCTGCGGAATAATTTGGACCACCTGGGGTTCTTTAACATGCACTCAAATGTAAGTACACAGGTGTATTCGCACTTCGCCCCTATCAAAATGCGGCCGCTGTGGTCGGGATTTGATCCCACGACCACGTGCTTAGCAGCCCGACACCATAGCCACTAAACAACCACAGTGGGTAACGCTAGGTTTTAATTACAGCGAATAAACAAAAGTGCCCAGAAATGCTGCAGATGCCATTTTAGTCGCTCATGTGCGCGTGACGTAAAAGGCACAGCATTTTCGATTTCGCTGTAGTGTAATGTAAAAAACAAAATAAATATTCGCAATTGACTCCAACTCCTATCATGCTATGTTTTGCAAGCCATGTTCCTTTCGAACCATAGAAGTCGATAAAACATCATTCTAATACTTTCATGTACTAGCAGGTGTGCGCTCGGCATTTGGAGAAGTTAATCAAGTGGAAGCACCCACCTACGACAACATTTTTGACGCCCTCGGGTCATATCTTGTGGCGATGCTTTGACTTCTTAATTAATAAGTAGAAAGCCTGCCTTTAACTGTTGACAGCCGGCAACGAAAACTAAAGCTTTTATATTTGCGTGCGAAAACTAAAGCTTTTAGATTTTCCTACATTTGGAAGCACCCGTGGCTACGATTAATTACATGTACAACTGTTATTGTTCAATACACAGAGTATTATTCTAGATTGTATACTGGGGCTCATTTCCAAGGGAGCTTTGTTGTGACTGTGCAAATAAGAAGAAAATAGAATAGCAGTAGAAAAGGGAATGATTGGTCGCGGCTAAAAAAGAAAACGAAAAGGGGGGGGGGGGGGGGGGGCGGCTCAGCTCCGCTATGGTCGGGAGCTGACCTATGATATGTATTGACAGATAAAAAAAATAATTCCGTAAAAAATGTCGCTTCGTTTCGACGAGTTATTTCATGTCACCATGAGCGACCAAGTCTCTAGCGGCAGAGCAAACGTACAGGCACTTTCCAAGGACTCCGAAAGCGTTGGTACAACGACTGTACTTTTTCTTTGTTTATTTATATCTCTATTTCTTTATTTAGTAAATACTGCAGACGACAACAAGGCCCAAGCACGACAGGCACATTACAGTAAATAATACAAAAGTCAATGTTATGCATTAAAAAAATTATGGGGTTTCACGTGTCAAAACCACGATCTGATTATGAGGCACGCCATAGTGGGGGACTCGGGAAATTTGGACCACCCGGGGTTCTTTAACGTCCACCTAAATCTAAGTACACGGGTGTTTTTGCATTTCGCCCCTATCGAAATGCGGCCCCATCGAAAAATGTTAGTGGCAAACAAATCACAGCATAATATGCAACAGAAGTATGCATTAGAATGGGGCCATTAGCAGCGAAAACACAGCAGATACAAGGATATGAAATAAATTACGCAAAGAATAAAACCCAGTCAAACGCTCACATGCTACGACCTAAAGCATGGCTGTAGGCTTTAGCACGTGCATGTGTACATACGATGCCCATTATGCCATTATGTGCGTGTAGCACGTGCATAACGTGCTACACGTACGAGGCCCATGCGATGCGATGCCCATTACAAAAAATCACGCGCCATTGCACTTCTGTGAAGGTGGATTCCCAGCGAAGCAGTTTAACGCACGACATAGAGGTGACACGGAATTTATTTCTCTTGAGCGGTGACAGCTGTAATCGCGAAAATAAGACACACGCACACTTTCATTTTGATCGGCGGTCCTCACGGTGGCAAACATTGCGTGGAAGACTACCGCGGGGAGCGATGGGACTAGACAGGCGCGAAGGGGTCGCCCCACGCACCCAACGGGAGAGTGGCCGACGCGGGTCGCACAGCGGATAATCTACCTGAGATTTCGAAAATAGTGCTTATCGATAACTCATCTACTGAAAACGTCCAAGTGATTAGACGTATAAGTTTTTGCATAGAATGAAGCAATCTTGCATCAAATTTGCGAGCTCAATTTCTGCACACACAGATCTGTTCAAGGACTCGAACAATGCATAGTACCCTAGCCAGAGCCAGCTTCGTTGTAAAAAATGGAAACGCGCAGTAAACGCTACAAGAGCGCACAGAACACCACCTCGTCCCCGCCGCTCTTCATTAAGGCCTTAAGATTGCGCATGGGTCGAAAACTCCGACGACCGTCGGCGTTATGAAACCAAAATTCAAGCGACCCCTCAGGTGATGTTTCGGATACATTAAATAAACTGTTTTCTTGAGTAGAAGGAAGTTCGATATGATAATGGGAGCTACGAGCATAGTAAGATTTGTTGAGGCAGGCGGCCAATAAGCAGTCAATTTCTTTATCAACAGCTCGATTATCTCTGTTCTTGACAAAGAGACACGCTTGTAAATAATCAGGGTGGCCACAAAAGTGTCTTCGTGTGGTTTTCCCGCTTTTGTTCATATTTGTCGAACAACGTACACACTTCCTACGACAGTGTGAGGAGTATAAGTACGCCTGCGAAAACTGGAAATAAATCTGATGTTGAAAGCTAGCGCTGTGTGTTTGTCTAATCTACCTTTCCGTGCCCCTCTCATTTTGCCTGCGCTAAAAGAAAGTAGACGAACGAAAAAGAAAGCCATAAGCGTTTTAACATGCCATTACCCAGGCAGAACCAGGCCAGATGCCTAGGCGATCAAAAAAGAAAGCAAGAGAAAACGGTGTAATACGAAATGACAATGAATTAGATTGACAATGTCGAAGTAATTTATTAATGTCTCGCGAGCACGTTGGTTTTGGCCTTCATCCTCGGTAGCTTATGCTAAAGTGACTGTCAGCTTCTGTCCCACTTTATTTATTTATTTATTTATTTATTTATTTATTTATTTATTTATTTATTTATTTATTTATTTATTTATTTATTAGTACCTCAAATTCCCCTTTCGGGGTTTTACATGAGGGGTGGGCATACCTTGTAGGTTACATTTTCGATGAATGCTTTGAACGATGAATGACTGGATTGGTGCACCGCTTCGGCAGGTAGATGATTCCAGTCTTTCGCTGTCTGAGCGAACAAAGAGTTAAGATGAGCGGCGGTGCGAGCTGGAGGGGGATAAACAGCCTTTGAATGGCTATGACGGGATGAAGTTCGATGCGCAGGTATGATGTCGGTCTGGTGAGGCAACGAGTGATAAAACTTGTCAAAGAGACGTAGCCTTGCTGTTTTGAGGCAGTGTTCGAGGGCAGAAGGTTCAGAGATGACTTAAGTTGAGTGACGCTAGCGTGGTAAGAGTAGGCGGAGTGAATGAACCTTGCTGTGGAGATTCTGCATGGATTCTAGTGCTGTTGCCAGGTTAGATTGATATGGGTCCCACACTGAGCATGCGTATTCCAGTTTGGGTCACATATGTTCAATATGCCAGTAGTTTTACTGAAGGGGGAATAAGACGAAGATTACGGCGCAGGTAACATAGAACACGATTGGCATTATTGCTAATGTTGCAGATGTTTGAAGACCAACCGAGGTTACTGGACAGGTTAACACCGAGGTACTTATAAGAAATGACGACAGGCACATATTTCAGCACCAGCGATAACGTAGTTAGCTGAAATAAATGATTGGCGGCGGTGGAGAGTAAGCAGCGACGTTTTCTTGACGTTGAGAGACATTAGCCAGTTATTACACCCTGTTTCAATGATGCTAAGGCCGGACTGGAGTGAACGAGAATCAGAGTCGTTAGTAATAGGACGATATATTACGCAATCATCAGCGAACAAACGAATTTTCGAAGAACAACCTTTCGGTAAGTCGTTAATGTATATTAAGAAGAGTAGTGATTTTAGGACAGTGCCTTGCGGCACACAGGAGATAACGGGTGATAGATTAGACGAGCATTGGTTAGCGAAAACGAACTGTTGACGGTTAGTCAGAAAGTTGCGTACCAATTGGAGAACAAATGGGTTAAGATTTAGAAGACGCGATAGCTTTAGGAAGAGTCGTTCATGAGGAACCTTGTCGAATGCCTTTTGGAAATCTAGAAAGAGGGCATCTACAGGTACGTTTTGATCAAGATGTAAGCTTATGTCATTAACGAACAGAGCTAGTTGAGTCTCGCAGGACATGCCTTTCTGAAAGCCGTGTTGATTAGGATTGAAAAAATTAGCGGATGTTAGGAACCTTACAATATGAGAGTAGATTATATGCTCCATTAGTTTGGAACAAACACTGGTGAGGGAAACTGGACGGTAATTGTGGCACGATGACGATGGTCCTTTTTTTGGCACTGGAATTATCTTGCCTATTTTCCAGTCCTGCGGCACCCCTCCAGATGATAATGATTGCTGAAAGATATGACACAAAATTACACTAGAGATGTGGGCACTGTTCTTAAGCATTTTGGAATTGATTCCATCGATGCCGGCCGACGATGTTAATTTGAGGGATTCTATTAGCTTGGTGATGCCGTATGCGTCAAATGTTATGTCTGGCATGGTTGAGGCAAGGACAGTCTGGGAGGTCAGTGTTATGCTCAGAAGTGAAAACGGAAGAGAAGAGGGAGTTTAGTATTTCACATGCTTTATGGTCAGGAACACGGTTATTGTCGTCATCATACAATGATAATGATTTATAGTTATTTGGGTTAATGTATTTGCAGAATTGTTTGGGATTGTTTTGCAGCATGCTAGGGAGCGTTGTTGAGAAAAAGCTTCGTTTGGCTGTTGCGGCCAAAGAATCAAAAGCTTTTTCGCTGGCGGGATATTTTCACCAAGGTGTTGGAATGTTTCGCTGTGCGAAATAGTGTTTTCTTTTATTGCGATAGCAATTATATGGACACTTCAACCGGATTTCTGCCGTCGGCGTCGCCGTCGCCGTCGCCGTCACCGTGAGGTTCCGTATAGATAAAATCTTCACCGCGCGCCGTATGCCCGAGCGGAAGCGTGCTGGGACGCGCGCTATCACGGAGAGCGAACGCACTCAATCTCCCACGCGCACGCAACGAAGCGGCAAGCCAGCGCCGGAGAGAGCGGGGGGGGGGGGGGGGGGGCATTTCTACTGTGCCAACAACAGCGCTCGTCGCTCGACCGCACGGTCTCTTATCTCTCCCACGCGCAAGCAAGGAAGCGGGAAGCCAGCGCCGGAGGGAGCGGGGGGGGGGGGGGGGGGGGGCGCACTTTTCCTCTGCCAACAACCGCACTCGTCGCTCGCCGCACCGTCTCTTATCTCCACACGGCTCTGACCTTTATGCACTATGCGTTCGCCGCTCAGTTTCTGTTGAAGCGATAGACCGCACGTACCTTCGCCCGCTGCTGCGGCGTATATATGCGCTTGCTGCCAGCGTTTTGACAGTCGTTGTCTGCAGTCATTCAGTGTGATCTATTCATGTTTGTTTGTGTGCGCTCACACCACGCTTGTTCATTCAGTTAGTAATAGTCGGGCCACATTTTCCAACGCACGCTACACATGTAATGCTGCCCGGATCGGCAGTGCAGCGCTACAGGTGTGTCCCTTCGCACGCGCGCTGCCCACGGGAAGCGCTTCTCATCAACACCACCGTTTCACACGCGCCTTCTCGTGGTCATCGAGTCTCTCTTCATGTCGGTCTACTTACGCCGCAGCACACCTGCTTACTTAATCAGCTCATGTTTACTACAATTCATACTGCTACCAAAGCCGCTCACCTTACTTCGTATGACATTGCTGTGTTGCTATCGCATTCATTGCTTCGCCCTTAGGGCGAAACTGTGACATTTTTTTATTGTTTAGTCGTTTTAATGAGTTGTTGAACCATGGGGACGAAGGTTGCTCGGTTAAGGTGATAGTTGGTATGTAAGTCTCAGCCTGTTCGAGCATTATATTTTCAAAAAGCGTCCAGTTGGTGTCAACTGTGCGCTTCGGGAAATCTATAATATACCAGCTGTAAAACTCGGTTAGTTCATTGTTAATGCGGACGTAATCACCTTTATCGCAAAGTGTTATTTTTTTTCTTTCTTTTTTTACTCCGAGGTAGTTGACAAGATAATTCTGCATGCAGTACTGACTGATCACTTAGTTCTGGTAGATGTGTTATGGAAGAAACACTGTCGGGATGGGTTGTTAAGATGAGGTCAAGTATGTTAGAGCACTGTTCGTTTTTTCGCGTTGGGGTAGATACTAGCTGCGTCAGACTAAAGGTGAGGCATGTGTTAAGGAAATTACTTTCGGGGTTATTTTTCGACATAGTTATGGCTGGTTCAGACCATGTTATACCGGGAAGGTTCAAGTCACCTAAGAGGAGTAGTTGCGCATGACTGAATGACGTCGTAACAGATTGTAGTGCCTCGTGGAAGTGAATATTGAAGGAAGCATCTGCGTCGGGGGGTCGATAGCATATACCGATAAGAATTGGTTGGTATGAAGAGCTGCACAAAATGAATAAAATTTCTAGAGGTGATATGATATCAATAGCCGAGCAACATAGGCTGCAATGGGCAGCCATCAGGACACCTCCTCCGCGTTTGCCTATACGATCCCGCCTGAAAATATCAAAATCTTCGAGGAATAAGTTAAGTTCTGTGTTATCGATGGTTGAATTCAGCCGTGTTTCTGTTAGTACTAGAAGCTTACAATCTTAAGAATCAATGAGGCTACGAAGTGTTTGGCGCTTGGGCAGCAAGCTTCTTATGTTAGTATAAATAAATGATACAGGGATGCTATTTGGCTTTGCAGTAGTGCGCGATGGTAGCTATGAAGTTGATACGACTCTGTTTGTAGCGTTATCGTACTTGTAAGCTCTGTTTTCCATGATTAGTTTATCATGCCGAAGTTTAAAAGGTTTCTGCTGGGACTTGCCGAACTCGTTTAGTTGTTTACGTGCATGCCGAGTGTTAGATGAGTAGTCTTCTGATATGCTATGGTTGGACCCTCTTAGTTGTTTAGCATTTGAAAGAATATTTTCTTTCACTTTGAAATGTGCTAACTTGGCAATTATAGGTCTATTTCTATTAGTGTTGTACTTGCCAATTCTGTGGGCACGCTCGACATCTAAGGGGCCCAACTTGATATAAAGTTTAGAATTGGAAAGTTCCGCAATCTTGCTTTCCGATTCTTGCCATGTTTCCCGCTCACTGTCAGCTACCCCAAAAAACATAAGGTTAGACCGACGAGCCCGATCTTCTGAATCGTTAAGTCGCGATGATATGTCGGAAATGGCTTTAGTGTTCTTATCTACAACTGTCTTGACGCAACTAACTTTGGCCTTCAGTGCAGTTATGGAGGAAAGATCGTCTTCAATTTTTGTCAGTCGCCTCTCTATGTCGTCAAAAATTTTCTCGTTCTGTGATAGTTTGGCTCGGATTGATTTCATTTCGTTTAAGACAGACGCCTGACCTGACCTTATCTCCTCCAATGCTTCAATTATGTCGCAGGATGCCTGCGTCGAACTGGAACGGGTGCTGGGGCCGGGATTCGATTCTACGTTGCCAGAAAGTGCGAGAAGTTGTAGGATGATAGACGTGCAGTCACGAACAATGGTAACGCAGTAGCCTGGGCTTGGCAGCACTAGCAAAGCGAAATAGCGGCGACGACGCGCATAAATAGTGCAATGATTTGTTACCTGTAAGGCGAAAAGGCGCCGGACGTCAGTGAACTGCATTGTCGTAGTGCCACCAAGCACTTTCATTGTTCTTGAGGCCTGAAGCCTTCTTCCAAGCTTAAATTCACGCGCGTTTGTCGTGTCTTATCTGGTTAGCGGAATGATGGGTTCAGCGACTGTCGAGCAGGAGAGACCACTAATACGCTTCACTTGGTAATGCGTGTTATTCGCCAAGCTATCGTTCTTCAACGATTACTCCAATAGGATAGGAGTAAGCGTTCGTGAACGCTACTCCCAGCCAGAAGCGGCACAGCAAGGTTGTTTGGCAGCAGGAAAGGCTAGAGGGCAGTTGTAGCCATAGCAAGGGGTCCATCTTATGCAATCGGCAGTTGAAGGCACTTGAACTCCAGAAAGCTTGTGACTTCATGCGTGCAAGCAGGCGAACTTCCCTGGCAGTGTCCGTCCTCGACAAAGGTATATGGACGCGTCTGGGTGTGTTCGTGGACCTACCGGGCAGACCGAGCAGCCCTGTCGGCAAAGGCAAAGTCGCTGCCGACGATGCCACAGTGAGCAGGAATCCACTGAAATGTGCCCTGTTTGCAGAGCATGGTGGTGTATTTCCCTAATGTGCGATATCATCGGCTCGTATGATCTGTGATTTAAGGCAGATTGCATACTATGAACAGTCCTTAGAGTAACAAAATGTGGCCTATTTCTGTACCGGCTCTTCGGTGTCATAGTTCAAATACGCATTGAGGGCTGCAAGTTCTCCAGCCGTAGACTGAATTTACCTGTAATCTGCTTAGCTGAAACGACGAATGCAGCCGTTGTCCTGGTAGGTGAGGTCGAACGGTCGGTATTTATATTGATGTGGTCATGATGTGCCTGGTTAGGAGCGGAAGTTGCTTCAGAGTCGGTGACGGATGATTGGCCTTCTTTGTAAGTCCGTGAATAGCAAGGTTCACTTGAGGCTGTAGGAGACAACACAGGGGAGATGAAGGCTTCACGGTGTATAAGATGACGGTATGCCCTCTTGGAAATTTGCAGGCGCAAGTTGGAATACGCTAGCGCAAGACAGGGGAAATTGGAGATCGCAGGGAGAGGCCTTCGTCCTGCAGTGGACATAAAATATAGGCTGATGATGATGATGATGCCCTCTTGATGAGCAAAAAAGTCGCTTGAGGTCCGCTCTTTAGAGAGTTGACAGCTACTTGTGTCTGGATCATATGGGCTCTCGCGATGGCCATTGTTGCTGGTGCTGAGGTACACCGAGGCAGCACTAAACACGTGCGTACAGCTTGACCTTTGTGCTCTCCAAAGCGGGAATGTTGGTCTTGCATGTATTTCACAAAACTGGTAGACTGTGGCGCATTAGTCCCAGGAACAGTACCCCGTACAGCTGCCGCATGGAATGGACTGGTGTGCCTCAAATTTTACTGCAGATAAATTTGAAGACCTCAGCAATGGTACATAACTTCTTCGGATAGTCGCATAAGCAATATGCAAGAAATTTCAATATGCGCAGGGAAAAAGAAAATTACTTGTTTAGGATTTTAAGCCATATGCTCTTTTCCACAGTTCCAAGGAATGCCAATGGCTGGGATGTTTGGGTGAAACCGACACCCTCTTTGAATGGCCACACAACGAGCATGCGAGAATAGACGCTCCGAAGCGATAGATTTGCTGGAATCGACATGAACTCCATCACTATGTCAAATACATGCTCCAAACCGGCGCGAATGCTGTGCTATGTCTTTAGTGGACTGGGAGTGACACGACGATCAACGACTGGATACGCCAGCAGTATGCTTGAACTGCGAGAGCATTTCAAGCCTCCGGCGTCGGGCGGCGTGGTGGCGTGTGCGGTGTCGGGGAAGAGGGAAGCGTTCGGCTCAGCATCACTCGGCACTCACAAAAACAGTCGATAGCCGCTCTGCAACAGCTGCATAGTCACTACTCGTGTGCCGTCATTCCAGTACGATCTCAAAATTTTCGGACCACTCCTGTCGAACTCTCGAAAAGAATTAATCATCAGTATCATCAGCCTATATTTATGTCCACTGCAGGACGAAGGCCTCTCCCTGTGATCTCCAATTACCCCTGTCTTTTGCTACTTGATTCCAACTTGCACTTGCAAATTTCCTAACTTCATCGCCCCATCTAGTTTTCTGCCGTCCTAAACTGGGCTTCCCTTCTCTTCGTATCCATTGTGTAACTCTAATTGCCCACCGGTTGTCCATCCTACGCATTATATGGCCTGCCCAGCTCCATTTTTTCTGCATATGTCAACTTGAATGTCGCCAATCCCGTTTGTTCTCTGATACACACCGCTCTCTTCCTGTCTCTTAACGTGAGGCCTAACATTTTTCGTTTCATCGCTCTTTGTAGGGTCCCTAACTTGTTCTCGAGCTTCTTTGTTAACCTCCAAGATTCTGCCCCATATGTTAGCACCGGTAGAATGCAATGATTGTACACTTTTCTTTTCAACGACAGTGGTAAGCTCCCAGTACAGATTTGGCAATGCCGGCCGTATGCACTCCAACCCAATTTTATTCTTTTGTAAATTTCTTTCTCATGATGAGGGTCCCCTGTGAGTAATTGACCTAGATAAACGTACTCCTTTACAGACTCTAGAGGGTGACTGGCGATCCAGATTTCTTGGCTATTGAACATTATCTTTGTCTTCTGCATATTCATCTTCAACCCAATTCTTGCACTTTCTCGATTAAGGTCCTCAATCATTTGCTATAATTCGTCTCCATTGCCGCTGAATAGGACAGTGTCATCTGCAAACCGAAGGTTGCAGAGATATTGGCCGTTGATCCTCACTCCTAAGCTATCCCAGTCTAAGAGCTTGAATACTTCTTCTAAGCATGCAGTGAATAGCATTGGAGAGATTGTGTCTCCTTGCCTGACCCCTTTCTTGATAGGTAACTTTCTACTTTTCTTGTGGAGAACCAAGGTAGCTGTGGAATTCTTGTAGATATTTGCTAGGATGTTCACGTATTCCTCCTGTACTCCTTGATTACGCAATACCTCTATGACTGCTGGTATCTCTACTGAATCAAATGCTTTTTCATAATTTGTCAAAGCCATATACAGTGGCTCATTGTACTCCGCAGATTAATATATTACCTGATGATGTCATGAATATGATCCATTATAGAATATCCCTTGCTGAAGCCAACCTGCTCTCTTGGTTGGCTGAAGTCAAGTGTTGTCCTGATTGTATCTTGGTGAATATTTTATAGAATACTGAAAGCAAGCTAACGAGTCTATAATTCTTCAATTCTTTAGCGTCTCCCTTCTTATGAATGAGTATAATGTTGGCGTTCTTCCAGCTTTCTCGTACAGTTGAAGTCGTGAGGCATTGAGTATAAAGGGCCGCAAGCTTTGCAAGCATGATATCTCCTCCATCTTTGTATAAATCGACTTTTATTTCATCTTCTCCACCAGCTTTTCCCCTATTCATGTGTTTCAAGGCCCTTCGAACTTCATCGCTAGTTATAGAAGGAGCCTCTGTATCCTGTTCATCACTACTTCGAATGAAAGTAGTTTGACTGCTCTGGGGCTGTACAGGTCGGTAGAGAATTCTTCCGCTGCTTTTACTATGTCATCGAAATTGCTGACAATACCCTGGTTTTCTTTTCAGTACACACATTTGGCCTTGTCCTATGCCAAGTTTTCTTCTCGCCAATACGGCAACGCCCAAGGAATGACAGCCACCCAGAGTGAATCTAGATAAACCAATGAAACTGGAGGCGTACCTACGGAGAAACTTTGTCTTGTTATCATTAGTTCTTTCACCTTGGGACGTCGCCAGAGCTCGTGAAGATCCCGAGTTTCGCCAAACTCGGCGCATCCTGCATAGCACCCCTGGAAACGTTCAACAGGCGCACCCTATCGAGTGAGGCTAGCTTAGCAGGGCTATTTCAAGAATTATCAGAAATTGCCTGGGATATTATTGCCTTAGTGAGGTTAGAAGAACTGTTCAGACTTATACAGTGCTGACCAATGGACACGTCCTCTGCTGCAGAGGTCTTCACATAAGGGAGAATTCGGAGTAGTACCCGCTATCTCCGTAAGGACATAGCGGGTAACATTGATGAATTCTACAGCATTAATGAGAGGGTAGCAGTCGTCGAAATAAAGCTGAATAGGAGGTGCAGACTGAAGGTAGTACAAGCCTACGCCCCAACCTCCAGTCACGATGAAGAAGAAACAGAAGTTTTATGAAGTTGTTTAATTAGCATTGAGAAAGGTGCAAACTCAGTATATTGTAGTCATGGGCGACTTCAATGCAAAAGTGGGGAAAACGCAGGCTGGTGATCAAGCAATTGGCAACTACGGCATCGATTCCAGAAACGCTAGAGCAGAGATGTTGGTACAATTCGCGGAAAGGAATAGGGTTAGAATAATGAATACCTGCTTCAGGAAGCGCAGCAACAGGAAGTGGACGGGGAAAAACCCTAAAGAAATAGATTTCATACTCTCTGCCAATTGCAGCATAGTGCAGGATGTAGAAGTGTTGGGTAGGATAAAGTGCAGTGACCATAGATTAGAGAGGTCTAGGATTTCTCTCAATTTGAAGAGAGAAAGAAGAAAATTAGTCAAGAAGAAACAGGCCAACCTAGGCGCAGTAAGGGTAAAAGCAGACCAATGCAAGCTGGTGCTTGCAAACTAATATGCAGCTTTAGAACATGACCCGCCGGTGCGGCTCAGTCAGCTAAGGCGTTGCGCTGCTGAGGACGAGATCCCGGGATCGAATCCCAGCCACGGCGGCCGCATTTTGATGCAGGCGAATTGCAAAAATGCCCGTGTGCTTGCGTTATATTGCACGTTAAAGAACCCCAGGTGGCCAAAATTTATCCGGAGCCCTCCACTACGGCGCGCTTCATAATCAGCACTTGTTTCGGCACGTGAAACCCCATAAAGAAGAAGAAGAAGCTTTAGAACAGGAAGATGAAGACAAGATAGACGTAATGAATGAAACCGTAACTTGGCTGATCTCAGAAGCATTAATTGAAGTGGGAGGTAAGGCACAAAGCAACCAGAAGGTAAGCTCTCCCAATTAACAAAGAACTTAATAAAGAAACGACAAAACATTAAAACGTCAACCTCGAGAGATGAGATAGAATTCGCTTAATTGTCGAAACTGATCAACAAGAAAAAGTAAGGGAAATCAGAAATTATAACGTCAAAAAGCATGAGAAAGCCGTAAAATATGGACGCAGTATGAAATCAGTGTCGAGAAACTGGGGCTCACGTGATCATACGGTCGGTGCATGGTCGTGCCTTCTTTCACTTGTTTGTCGTTCCACCGAGTGCATTACAGGCACAAGCAAATTGTAAAATAAATACATTTAGTACAATATATTAGTCAGATTAACGTGGGTTATAAGCATTTTAAAGTTTACAAGATGTGCACTGAATGCGTATTAGACTAATTCGTAGGTTATTACGCGAATACCACGAGGGGACGCAGGCCCTCCTTTTTTTCCTCTGGATTGGATGCGCGGCTCGCTACGTGCTTGCCCGAGCATTTCCGAGCAGAGATTGGTATGCGCTTGGTTTATCGCACTAGGCTTTCCACAGATCGCTCGTTGCTCCTTCTCTTTCCTCTGGATTGAATTGGTGGGGCTCAATACGTGCTTGCGCCCCCATTTCCATGCACAGATTGGTGTGCGCCTGGTTTTCACACTGGGATTTCAACAGATCGCTCGTTGCTCACACTAAAGTAAGGCTGCGAGACGGAGTGAGCGTCGGCTAGCGCAGAAGTGGTTGGCCGCGCGCTTACCGTGTAAGCACTCAGGAATACCGGAAAGCACTCATACAAGGGTCAGAAAACTACGCTTTATTTTCTTTTACTTTGTGATGCCCCTTCATAGCAACGCCTTGGGCACCAACTGTGTGCTCAGCCATTGCGCGGGAATGCTCAGCTTTCCTCATGCGCACCTCTTCTGGACAGTACACATGCTCCGACATGGCAAAACGCCGACATCACATGGTCCTTGGTACAGCTTGCAAGGTCATAATCTGGGCCATCTGATCGCTGTACCTTCGCAACACACGTGTGTATTCTATGCGGGGTGAACAGCCACACTTTGCACAATAAACAGCCCGAGTACTGCTAGTCATGACACTGTGCGCACGCTCACGCAAGCAATCATTAAGATAATGTCCCGTTCTCCCTGTGTAAGTGCAGCCGCACGAGGTGAGAATGGAATAAACTACCTTAGTATTGCAATCTACAGGCTTGGCGACATGCCGCTTACTGCACACTTCGGGTGTTTCCCAGCTCTCAATGACTTTCTTGCACAACCTTCCCAAATTGGTAGGTGAAGCAACATTACCGTTACACCGGATCGGCTGGCGGCTTTCTTGATGTGTTGAGACACGCAATGTATATACGGGATCACAACAGTCTCGATTATATCCTCTTCCACTTGGCGCGGTTTCTTGAGGGAACGAACCTTTTGCAATAAAATCTCCGTCAAGGATGAAAGTAGTTGTACTGGATAGCCCCTTGCCTTAAGCGGTTGGACTTGGTTGGCGAAGCTGCTGGACATCAAGTGGGGGCAAGAGCGAACGACAGCATTTCTGAGAGCCCCAAGGGCGACGGAGCGCTTCATCACTTTTGTATGATTGGACGGGTGGTGGAGAAGGTGTTTCTTGGAACGTGGGGAGTACATCCAACGCGTGTGCCTATCCTCGAGGTGCAGTGCAAGGTTCAGGAAGCGGCCTTTTTCAGGCAATTCGCTTGTAAACGTCAACCCTGGGAAAACGCAATTGAATTTTTTCACAAACTTGATAAAACAGGGCTGACTTTGTTAGGGTGGGCTGAACGGATCATCCAAAAAAAAAAAGTCGCAGTTTCGTCCGAAAGTCGAAGTATCGATTGCGATAGCAAATTAGTAGACAGCTATACGAAGTAAGGCTAGTAGTTTTATCGGCCATATAAAGTTGTAAATATTCGCTTACTAACTAAATAAGCAAAGACAGTGTCACGCGTGCACAGGTAAACATGAACACATCTCGCTCGATTACCGCGGGAGCTCGTCAAAATGCTAGAGTGATAAAGCGCACAGCAGCAGCCAGCAAATTGACCTTCGCGCTGGCTCTCGCTTCAACGCGAACTAAACGTAGAAAGCGCAGTGGATACGAAGCTACCGGCACTCGGCGAATGCCCTTTGGCCCATCGCAGATCGCTTTGAAGATGAGGCCGTCGCGGGCGCACACTTCAGATCGCTTTCAAGATAGCTCCGTGAGCAGCAGCTGCGTAACCAGAACGCACCCTCCCACCTGTCATGGTTGCTTAGTGGCTATGGTGTTCGGCTGCTAAGCACGAGGTCGCGGGGTCGAATCCCGGCCATGGCGGCCGCATTTCGATGGGGGTGAAATGCGAAAACACCCCTGTACTTAGATTTAGGTGCACGTTAAAGACCTCCATGTGGTCCAAATTTCCGGAGTCCCCCACTACGGCGTGCCTCATAATCATATCGTGGTTTTGGCACGTAAAACCCCATAATATTTATTATACGTAGCGCAGATTCCACTGGCTAAGCGCACTGCGGCTCGCTGAGGACAACCGCGTTGGGCTTACGTTTGGCGCGTCTTAGGTGCCAAATCGGAAGTACAGGCGTCTACGTTAACATCCAAAATCGATCTTCAACTGCGCGCCACGATGATGTTCAGTAGGCGGAATGTTGTGCTCACTCTCCACTCCGCCGTAGCCTTCGCAGTGCAAATCACAGAAGGAGTTGAAGCACTTTGAGCGCTGTGTTTGATAGCCAATAACTTCGCTTCTGCAGAACGCATTGAAGTACTTTTGCGGCAAATTATTTCTGAAATGGCCTATTTTAACTTCAAATACATTTCTCCACTTCGATAAAAAGTGGATCAGGGCCGCTGTATAGATCCCCTGGTTGTCAAAATTAATCCGGAATACCTCACTACGGCGTGCCTCATAATCAAATCGTGGTTTTGGCACGTAACAATCCAGAATGCTTTCATAAATGTACACTTGTTTAATCTGTGTTTCGTGCTATGAAGGATAAAAATGGGTTTCATTTTGCACATTCTCCACCGTCACATCGTTATCTTTCTGGGTAATAGAAAACTTACACGAGAAATGTATTTTCCTGATATTTGACTACATAGTTATTGCAATGAGTATGTGTAACAGAATGTGAAAGCTTGCACGAAGTGGTCATACAAACTGATACCAGCTGTATTAAATATGCTGGCTTTACCCCTACATTCTGAAGACCTCCGAAGTCCATGTAAGCAGTATCTACAATGAGCGCAGAATTATAACTTAGGACCAGGGTAAACAAGGCACTCCATCGTGTAATGGAAGATTTGTAATAATTTGCAAAGTGAAGGGGAAGCAAATAACTTTCACTACTGATAGTAAATTCTAATCAAAATAGAATGGGAATGTAAACAGCATATATTCTCCTGGGAGCTGTAGACATCGTAGGGCCTTCAAGTCAGTTATTACTACTACTGTCTGATAGCTAGGCTTTCCATTGAAGACTCAAGATAACGAAGCCACTTGCACTGAATGAAGCTCCGTCGAGCTGGGGCACCACGTTTTCTTCTTCTTTACTAAACCATGTAGTCTGGCGTTGTCGGTATTCCTGGCGTTCAAATTGTTCGCTAATTCAGCACCAAGCAGCAGAAAAATGCTACTTTTGTGAGACGTCTCTCTTAGATATGTGTTTTGAGCAACTTGGAGAAATTATCCGGTATTCAGGTTCCTTAATATGCGACTGGCCAACACCTTGTGCATAATACTGCACAGCGAGTAGACAATGTTTCTTGCTGAAAGATTAAACGGTGCATATTGTCAAACAGTTACAATAACTTGAATAGTTGAGACAATGTTGGGGATTTTCCAAACAGGATGAGCCAACTTAAGCTCGAAACACATTTGCTGTAGGTATGCGCGCAATGTTTCCCAATCAACTTCATTGGTAAGCTCGAACATTGGGCACTTTTAAACGATATTACATAATTAATCTTAATGTCTGTAAGCAGAAAAGGTATTGTTACGTGGAAGCGCCGTTGGGAATGCTCCACGTAACATTCTGCTCGGAATGTTACGTTCACCTTCTTACGTCGACCTTGCTCAGGACCGTGTAGGCTGCAGCGACACCGTGTGCGAGCAGGACGTCAGTAAGAGGCGTCAGGTAGTAGTCGCCATCTGGAACAGCTGCACAACATGACAATTCGACATACGTCACGGTTTTAAAGGTTGGCGAACAAAGTCGCTGCAATGTAAGCGAAACGGAGACGGTTGCTCACTAGGTTACCAGCGGCGACGGAGTTGCCGCTGGTAACCTAGTGAGCAACCTTCTCCGTTTCGCCTAGTGAGCAACATTCTCGGTTTGGCAACCTAGTGAGAAACATTGCAGGCGTAGGACACCGGCTGTGAAATCAATCGAAGCGGAATTAGCAGAAAGAGAATCAAGTGCAAGTATGCGGTCGTCAGGGCACTGCGCAATGACCGTAAAAAAATCTAAACCCCTTTCTTAAAGAAAGATGGTTGAACGCGAAGCTTTCGCCCATGTAAACTGAATGAAAGTCAAAATTCAAAACCAACGACCACGGAACGAACCCAAGAAATGCTGAGCGACCCGATGGGATGCATATGTAATTTGACTGCTTGTTTAGGATTGTATTTTTGAACGTTAAAGTTAAATAAAGACACACTTCGTTAAGTTGCATAGCTATATTTTAGATCATGTAGCCGTTGGTTACACTCACACATTTTCACGGACTGCATGCCATTGCCGATACATGGGATCGGCCTTACGGGCACGATTGCGCTCGCGCTTACGTTCGTGCACGGCAGCCTCTTCATCTGTCGTGTGCTGCACCCGCGGCCTACCCATGGTGACGGCCGGGAAGGCATTGCGTGACGCGCGTAATACAATGCAGATATTTCCAGTTTGTCTGTGTAGCGTGGTGTTGCAGTTCCCATTGTTCTTATCGGTACAACTGCGAATGTACACTGTAGTGCTCTGCGATTGTGTGCGCAGATGAACCGATAGTTTCATTGTCTAAGTTGGCTTTCCTGCAGTGCGTTTTCGGCACTCACAGATAAATCAGTTAGAAATATAAAGCTACGCTTTAATAAATACCAACTGGTGACCTGCAATGGTAACCGGAGCTGTGCACATCCCAACAACAGCTACCATTGCACCGTCAGCGACAAGTACGACTCGGGTCGTGGGAGTTGTAAGGATCTTCTTCATGCGACAACGAAAACTGGCACTCATAACAGAGACGTGCACCCCAGTATCAACCAAAGCTGTGACGGAAACGCCGTCAATGAATGTTGCCAAGCGCACGTAAGGGCAACAGAGTATTTTGGGTCAAGGGCTACAGTGCAGCTTCCCCTCCAGAAGCTGCGCAGTCTAGTCATAGTAGGCCTGCGATTTCGTTTCGTCTTTTCAGGAGGATCACTACATGAGAAACTTGTCGATGATAGAGTCATGGGTGGCTTTGGTTGGCCCTGATGATGATTGCTACGTCGATTGCTACGCGGATTGCTACGCACCGTCCTTGTGTAGTTCGTTACACACTTCCCCCTCTCCCCAGGAGAGCCGTATGTACAGGGGCGCATGAATGAGAAGCATAAGAATGCGCAGTTAGTCCAATGTCTCAAGATGGCTCTGTAACCTTTGGCAACTTCATAGAAAAGTTTATCTGTCCGGTGATATCTAGCTTAGTTCGGGTGGGCGAGCCTGACTGTTGCGTTCCGGATGACGTGTACATGCGCCGTAGCACGTGATCATGCATGCGATTACATGTTGAACACTTAGCACAGATGACTGAAGTTCAAGTGTCATGAAATAGCAGGATCTGTAGTTGGGCTTGAAGCTTCTGCATGTGGACTGAAGATTGCATGCTCTGAGCTGTCTTTGGCACATTACTCTCGCGAGAGAGGCACCGTTTGCATGAAGTCGGCTCGTTTCTGGTGGTTGGAAGTGTGCGTTTTCTGAAACGAGTGCTCGTTGTTCGAGGTGTCTGAGGCCTCTTTCTTTCCCTCTTCCCCTTCTCCCAACGCTGAGTAGCTGGGTAGAGGAATATACCTCAGGCCGACCTCTCTGCATTTCGTATCATTAAACTTCTCTCTCTCTCTCTCTCTAGTTTTCCGGCGAGAAGCGACGGCTAAAGGACAGCGAAGCAGAGCTGCTGCGAGTCGGTGAACGAGATGGACGGTGATGTGGCGGAGGCGACTGGGAGTAGTGGGTGCCTTCCACGTAGATATTGGGTGCAGATGATTTGGTGCGCTGTGGATAGTGGCTTGCAGTACGAAAGGGACCAGAGTGAACGGGTAATGGGCTAGAGGGCTGCGAGGGTCACTGGCTGTGACAATAGCGAGCAATGTGTCCAGCTCGGCTGCAGCGGAAACAGATAGGCTTATTATCGGCTGTGCTCCATTCCAACGGATTTCTCGATCGATGAAGGACGTACGGTCTGTGACGAGGCCTGTCCACGGAGACTTGGGTGGCGTCAGGAGTGTTCATGGTGCAGACAGTAGAGAAGAGGCCAAGATTCGCAAATTCCTGGCGAACAACGAGATCTGCACCAACGAGACAGCCGGCATGGAAATCTCAGATACCGTGGCTTTATAAGGCGCCGGATATGCGACCTCCCGTTCTCGACGGACGATGCGGGTCACGTCGTCTGACGTACATTGTTGACAAGGAGTTGCCTCGCAGGACGACGTTGCAGCGGTAATCAGTAGACGCTCGAGCTGTGGCGAGATGCGCTGACATTTCGCATGCTCGAGACGATGGCACTCTGATGACACTGTCAACGGTGGTCACGTTGGTGAAGAGGAGCAAATCGAACACGTCATCTGCGATACTTTTCAAAATGTGGGCGATCTTGTCAGCCTCGGGCATTTCCTGGTCAGCTTGTAGACAAAAGGCCAGCACGTCCTATATGCATGACAAGTACGGTTCATTTACGTTTGGGAACGTACCGCCAGTTATTTCTCGGCGGCAAGGTGTAGACCAAACAGGTTGCCGAAAAGATCGCGGAGCTGTTGCTTGAACGTATCCAAGCTGGTGAGATCATCCTCGTGGGTCCGAAAGCAGACGCGAGGGAATCCGCCGAGGCAAAATATGACTTTGGCCAGCATTATAAATGAATCCCTGCCATTCTGTTTACTGACACGCTCGTATATATTGAGCTACTCGTGCTCATGAACGCTGTTTGCCCCAGAAAAGGACCCCGGGATCGCGCGGCTGTGAGAGGGCGATAAACTGGGTACGCAGGAATAGCTGGCGGCGATGTGTCATCACCTGGCACCATGGCGTTAGATTCGAGGTGGTGTCGGCTTCGAAGCTCCGTTGTTAGAAGAAATATCCAGCACCTCCACCAAATAAATGTTACGTGGAAGCACCGTAGGGAAACAGTTTACAAGGTGTATTTACAAAAGGTAGCATGCACTGGCCTGCATGGAAGCGAGCCGACATCAAACAAGACACGTCGTCGTCCTCAGATCAGCCAGAGGCCGCCTATGGGTACGTCCCACTACACAGAAGTGTCAACATAATCTTCGAATAGCACGTAGCACATATAATGTTTTGCCGCTGAGCATAGAATAGTTGTCTGAATAATAAAATTTGCCTCATGGCGCTTTAAAAGAAAAACGCGTACAGTAATAATTGCTTTGCTTCGTGGAACGATGTAGCTCTCGTGGGCATGAATGGATCAAAGGACAATTATTTCTGGCGCTATTACAGGGGAATTAGAATATAAAGTTATGCTTTCTTGGTGCCCCTTTGTGCCATGGAAGTCGCCAGCTAATATCTTATTCAGTCGCTCACCAGAAGCGCCTTTGCACCAGCTTCTCCGGAAGCGTCCCCGGCTGCCTTTTACCTTCAGATCGCAAACAGGTTGCTGTCCAATGTGAGGCGCACACCAATGTGTTAAACTTCGCTGGAATCGCGTACTTATTTCCTGGTGCGAAGATTCCAGCGCTTAGCAGGAGTTGGGTGTAGCGTTGGACAGCTTAGCATAGGCGTCTCGTTGCCAAACTAGTTGCCAAGGCAAGTGCGTGTATAATGAAAAAAAAAATTACATTTCGCTATGGCTAGTCTGGCGCAAGGGAAAGTGGCCAACGGGTGTGAGCAGCCGCTTCACATGAGAGCTGCCATTAGCGCTTGGCAAGGTCGAAGCCGTCGCCCCATCCCCACGATTGCCATAACAACAGGTGTTAATTTCAGCAATGCTCGTTGCCCACAGTCTTTCTTTGTTTTAGTGAATTTTGTTGAATATTACATACACCAAAGTACGCTTACCTTTTCGCTGACATTTTTACCGTAGCGGAAACACGGGAGCTGCCACGGCGTGCTGTGGCACACCCCGCTGTGCTGCCATGCATTTGTAAAGTCACCCCCTGGCCAGTACACGGCTTTCTCTTGGGGTGAATTGTCCTTAGGAAGGAGCGTGGGTCATGCAAATCCCCTGCGACTGCTGTGGGCGTGATAATACCCCACATCCGTGGCCTTGCGGGCTAGCCGCCCGGCTCGGCTGCGGGAGATGCGTCGTTCAATTCCCATCACCGGACACCCACCGATATATGAAACGTACAAGCAGCCCCTCGGCCAAGCGTCCAGATTTCCAGTGGTGTGTTCGTTGGGAGAGCGTCGCATAGAGATTTGCATGCTGTGCAAAGATAAAAAATGCACCACAGAACTCTCAAAGGATGCTTGCGGGTGTCATGCTGGTAATTCACCATCAGATGGGTGTCCTTCTCAAGCGTTGATGTCTCGTATTGGCTGAGCAAGTGGCTGGGAACAAATTTCTACCGATTTTAACCACAGGTGCCACCGAAAGCTCTCCTCCGCCTCCCACAGCCGCGTCGGATGCCCTACTAAGGCTAATGTTGTTGGGCATTAGTCGCCAGAGACCATTCAATGGCTGTAGGGGCCGTTTTCAAGATTATAGTCCCTATACGTAGTTGAGCACCATGCCCGTTGACATCTCTCCCCATTAAAGAACCGGTCACGTTCGAGAACCAGTATTAGACCCAGTACCTCCAGCATCCGAGGACTGCAGATAATTAGGTAATCTGATACAATTAGAAAATTTGCAGGCATAACTTGCAATTAGCTATCGCAAGACACGCGGTAATTAAAGATTGCTGAGAGAGCCAATCGTCCTGCAGTGTGCGTAAAAAGATGGCTGATTACGATGATCATGATGATAACCTCCTGCATGCGAGGTGTATGCTCTACGACTGATGCGAGATGGCCGTCGTTAGTTGTGCTGCCGCAACGAAACACAAGTGCGAGCACATCAGAGCATTAAATTGGGTGCGGGCGTTGATGCCTACCTTACAGGTGCCGTCACTGCATCGTCGTCATACAGTCATCGTCATGCATTGGTTTCATGCGGTCGTCTGGATGCCGTCGTGGTCATTCCATTGCAATTTCGACATCTGACATACCGTTGTCATCGTCGTCACACTGTCGCTGCACCATCACGTCAGAATCGTCATTGCATTGTCGTCATACCACCTTCGTTGATGCGTGACATGACTCCTTGTTCATTGTTATATCGCAAGCAATTTGTCGTCATTCAATCGCGATTATGCCGCCATTTTTATGACATCGTCATCATTGCGTCGACACGCAGACGCTATCGTGTATCTGTTGTCATACCATCGTCGTCATTCCGCCTTGGCCGTGTCATCGTCATCATTCCCGCTTCTTCATGTGGTTGTCGCGATACCTTCAATTTCACAACATCGATGCGATACAGTAGCCGTAAGAATTACGTATGACGACTGTATAAACGGTAGAACTGTATAAACGGTTGCTTCGCAGCCAGCTGACTATTAACGAACTTAACGAACAAATCAAGCACCTTCATCTTGCACATGGCCTTGTTTGTGAGTTCATCCTCATGATGCTTGTACCAGACACATACCAGACACATGTAAGTAGAATATTATGTTGACCATCATCAGCGTAGCGTCTCATGTATTGTGACTGTGGACGCGTTGGTACATGACGATTCAGTCTTCCATGTTCACGTCACCCGTGCCGGAATACGTTCCGAGGCCCCAAGATGCGATACGATGACCGATGCCAGGGGCTGCTGTTGCTTCGTTGGCCAATGAGGAAAAATAAAGGCAGTGACCGCTTCGGAGTTCAGTTTTTGATTGAAGTGAAAGGCCGCGAACTCCGTACCTTGACCGGAGAGGTTCCGAGATAACGTATATTTAGATATATTTAGAAATAATAGGTGGTTACAAATATAAGCGGATAACAAGGCTGTGTACAAGTCCGCAAGTGCCTCGTACATCACTTCAACTTCATCGAGCAAGCCATCGCCACGTCTTCGATTTGAACCCCGTGACAACACTGTTCAAGAGGCTGACTAACTAACATGAATTCTTGTTCTCCTCCCGGGCATACAGGCTATATATTCAGGCAAGATCAAGTAGTTCCTCCGTAACAGCGTCACCATTATTGCAGAGGTCTGCCTTATAAGTAAGCGTTTCTGTGTTGTCTTGCATGAAGCGCCTCACTTACACACTCTCAAAGTAACCGTTCTCGAGGCATTTCTGACCTAAGTTTTCATTTTTTTTTTCAGCCAACAAAGTCAGACCTTCCCTGCTGTTTGACATTTCGAGCACAGCGATACAAAAGATTGGAAACTGTCTTGAAGCTTCGAGGGGCCCGGCTGATGGCTGAGCCAGTACGGTGATTTCACGGTGAGGCGCCGTGTACCCAACAAAAGGCGGCGGCCCCCTCACTCCGCGAAGAAAGGGCCATGGTGGGGTTCAGACGAGTTGTGTGCGGCGGCCTCTTCCAGAGGAGGAGTGCCTTTGTGGGCGCCAATTGAACAAATTATCTCTGGGATAGGCTCGTGTCACGCCACACCCATTTTGACACCTAAGAAACTCATTGCGCTGTTTTGTGTGTACGTGTACTAATGGCCCTATTTGATACATGGTGCCAGAAAACCCGTATGAATGCATAGCCTTCCCCTTGCACCTTTTTTTTTTTACTTCTGCTCTGCTGGGCAGATAGCTGCGCTGAGTAATATATTAGTTGCTTTCTTTCATACCTCCCCTATGGCTGCGGTAATTCATCCGAAGAATCTTCCGTTGTAGACACCTATAACAGGCGGGAATGCAAACGCCAACGCGTGCCTGTACCCGCCTTTCGAATATAGGTGTTACCTAACGTTTGGTCGGTTCGGGAGCAATATTTGAGATAGCATTTCAGTCATTAATAGTTAAAATAATCAAAATGATAAGTGTACCTGACTTTGCAGACTCCACTTTAGCATTACAAAAAAGTATACATCACAATGAGTCGACAATTTATTAACCTGAAACTACGATTGAAAAACGAAAGATAAGTACAAATGTATGTATATTTTTATTCACTCATACCTCAAGGGTCCCAGAGGGATACCACACGATGGGTAGGCCAAGAAAGGCAGCAGTTCTCAGCTAAGGTTTTAATTAATGACTGTCTATGGCGGTTTTTAACTGGGTCCGATCTTTATATGGCGATGTGGCCGGAACGGTCGTTTCTGTCTTGTGTCGTATGAAGAAAAAAAAATACTTCTGCAAGGTCTTTGTACGGGTGCGCTGGGGATGTACGGCGTTAGGTTGGCAATGGCGGGATCTCTGATGGGTTGGTCTGATGAATGCTTGCCTGGTGGAAATGTATAGAAATTTTTAAGATAAACAAAAAACTCGTAATTTTACGACGAGAGAAGAGAAGGGAGGTCAAGCTAAGATTTTACAGAATTTATACTGATGCTCGAGTAATAAGAGATAATTAATTACGCCTAGTTCTAGGTTGATTCAAGCAAGGTTAGCTTAATGATGGTTCAAAATTGTATTAGCATACTCAACTTGAGGTCTTACAAGTGTTTTATATGCTATTAGTTTTGTAGTGGCAGGTGCCAAGGCAAGATAAACACGACTCTACTAGCAGAATTAGTAACGCTCATAACACATTGTGACCACATTAGATAACCGGAAATTTGATACTTAGATACCTAATGGTGTTAGTAGTGGCTATAGGACAAGTATAAGGGTGTAAACGGAGGCTATGTTATCATTACGTCGGTGAAAAACATTCTAAAGGTCTTGTTAATATTCGTGGACATTAGCCTGTTGGAACACCAGTCCTGTATGTGATAAGATGGTTCTGCAAAACTGAAGCGTTGGATGGGTTAGCTGCAGGGTGGTATAGAGCACAGTCGTCTTCAAAATGTCTGATGTTGTAATAAATATTGAGTAGCAGGTCGTTATTATAAATTGAAAAGAGGAGGGGGCCTAGTACATACCTTGGTGAACGCCAGAGTGCACACAAAAGTGGGGAGACCTGCAAGAGTTAGCAACAACAAACTACCGGGGATCAGCTGGAGACTCACGAATTCATTTAGCACAAACGGATCTAAGGTAAGGCATGATAATTTCAGTAATAAGTGACGGTGAGGAACTTTATGAAATACGATTTCAATATCAATAAACGGAGCATCAACGCGAGTATTATCATCAAGGCCGAGTTAATTTCATAAAGGGAAAGAGAGAGCTGGCTTTCACAATATTTCACAATACACGCTAACTGGGGTGAAAAAAGTTGTTAGAAAAGCGCGCAACTTCACAATATACGATGTACTCCATCCTTTTGGAGCATACATTGGTGAAACCCCGGCGCCACTTGTATGTGACGTCAACGCATTTCGCCAGCGTCCTCTCGCAGTCAAGATAGGCGTCTGAACATGGAAGAATAAATTGCATTTGAAATAGTCAAAAAGGCCAGCAAAACAAAATGTAAGTGAACGGCTAAAATCCACTTGCGCTGAACCGATTGTCTCTATCTTGTGTGTCCGCTCGTATTTCACATTGGCGAATTATTAAAGCGAAAGCCTTATATATCTCATCGTTCAGTCGATCTTCAAAGTCCTTGAGCGAAAACGCGGCAAAAACAGGAAAGGTAAAAAACTAGCATCATCAATGGCTCACAAACACCTAAGTACTCATATCGCCGTAAGCAAGCAAGATGGATAATAAAGATGGACGATAAAGTGAATAAAGGTGGATGATAAAGTGATTAAGTGGATGCAGCAGCAAATTAAGGGTGATGACTAAACAAATTAAGTGGATGATAAGCGAATTAAGCGGATGACTCAGGCGAGTTACAGGCAATAGAATGACTAAGCTATTTGATGACTAAGCTATTTAAGAGGATGACTAAGCGCATTAGACAAATCGAATGAAGAGAAAGGGTAAGCAAATTAAGAGGATGACTCAGCGAATTAAGAGGCTGTGTAAGCGAATTAAGAGGATTCAGTGGAATAAGCAAATTAAGGGAGTGTCCAAGTGAATTAAGAGGATAAGTAAGCGAATTATGGGGGATGACTGAACAAATTAGACTAATCGAATTTAGAGGATGAGTAAGCGAATTGAGAGAATGGAGTAAGCGAGGATGAGTAAGCGAATTAAGAGAATGACTCAACGAATTAAGAGGATGAGTAGCGAGTTAAGACGATGACTCAGCAAATTAAGAGAATCAGTAAGCGAATTAAGAAGGATGACTAAGCGACGCAGACTAGGTGAATTAAGGGGGATGCGTACGTCATGTGTCTCGACTTTATAGCGTCGGCACTTGGCCTTTCGCCTTCAAGTCGCCATAGGGATAACTTAAGAGAGCCTGTGAGCTCTTTAGCGTGCAAATTTCAGCGGGTTATTATAGCACAGTAAGGTATGATAATAGGAGAATGATTATTAAATAGGTGGTGTTATATTAGTCATGGCTAAACGTCGTATTTGGAATTGGATGTGGCGCGTTCGCTATCTTTCCTAATATTTATTCATATTTCTCCATAGGAACACACATTGTTTTATTAGTGGGCCGTTGTCAACAGTTTACAGTTACCTTCAGGTGTAGTTTTTACGGTGAGTGGAAGCGAAAAGTTCGGCAGACACTTAAGACTGCTTACGTGTGGGAATGCGAAAGCGTTGTAGTTCCTTTGATGAAATGCCCTTTTCCGCACGTTTCTAGTCCGCGCAAGCTCTCGCCTACGTTCTAACTGCGCCTCGATGAGGAGAAATCAAAATGTGCCTAGCGTCTTAACGTGCTCGCTTGCCCACGAGGAGTTCATAACTTGAAGGACTGCTCAGCGGCGTTCAATTGGACACTAATGCTTTTACAGCGAAGATGTATATCGCTAGGTTCTGACGGATGGCGTCCGCGGACAAAATAACGCGTAGAACAACAATTTTCGGTGGCCCTCGCACCGCCCTCATCACCACCGATGCCTCTTTCATAAGGGTAACGATAATCGGCGGCGGCACTACCCGCCAGTCGTTGTGCCCGTTTGTCTCGTGACGTAGAGATCGCGCTCGCGCTGTTATCAGTTGCCTTTGGACTCGCTATGGGGCGGACGCGTGTCGTTCGCCGGAGGAAGAAGAGCGGGAATCGAAGAAGCGCCAACGCGCACAGAAGAGAGAATGGGCGCGAATACGACGTGAAGCCGCTGCCGCAGAAGTCTGCAGAAGTGGAGCCGTAGCCGCTGCCGGTGCTTCGAGTTCCACCACGTCGAGTAGCTGCGACTCCCTCACGGAAGGAGAGCAGCTCGCCTGCCTGGAGCGCCGACGAGAGCAAAATCTCGGTGCGACCGGCGCCGGCGGGCGTATACTACCGACGAGGATCGGGCCATTGAGGCGCAACGTGAACGCGATGCACGCCGCCTCGACTGCACACCGCGACTGCACACGTCCTGCCACAGGCCTGGACAAGTAGCAGTTTGACATAACTTATCATTAGTCTTGCTGGCAGAACTGTGACCAGCCAAAGCAGAGTCGTGGAAGTACCTAATGAAGGCTGTTCTGAGACTTTTCGGGGTCACTACGCGGAAGGGGGAGTTACCGTCATCCTCGTCAGCTTGTGGAATGTAGCGAAGCAGAAGGCTATCGTCAGCGAGTGCATAAGCATCTAACTCACCGATGGTAAACGCCTGCGAACTAGAGCCACCTAGCTGTTCGAGGACACGCCGGCAGAGGCCGTCTTTGCGTTGCGTCTCGAGGAAGCACTTCCTGCTGACCCCATCGCGGATCTGTTCCAACAGCAGCAACGAGAGTAGTTGGCTCCTGGTAGGAAGAAGGCTCTGGCAAAGGTGCGCGTGGCAGCGCATCAGCAACTTTGTTTTTTGCACCAGTGCGATGTTGGATGGTAAAATGATATCTTTGAAACGTTAATATCCAGCGAGCAAGGCGACCTGCCGGATTCTGTAAACGTTGCAGCCAAGTCAGCGCCATACGGTCAGTTTGAACTGTAAAAGATGTGGCTTGTTTTAATCGGGGAGGTATAGAGCTGTGGTTACGGTGGCTAGATGGGTAGGTGTGCCGACCGGCACCTCTGGAGCGTAGTTCACCGCTTCTCCGCGTCATGACGCAAAATTGGCGCTGCGGTCAGTAGAACGGTTCCGCAGCGCGCGTCGTCTGCTACAGGGGGCTGGCGGACTGGCGGCGCGCAAAAAAAAAAAAATAATAATAATAAAGCCCGTATTGGAATAGTTGTATGTCGTCTGTTCGTGTCAGTTTCAAAGGTGAAGAGCTCCGCATCTCTCGTACTGTTTGTAAGTTCCTAAGCGATGTGGAATGTTCCAGGTCGGAAAAATGACCGGCGAGATTAGCGGCGGCGTTGCTCCACCAATCAAGACCACCAAGCAGACCTACTGCTTCGCTCCGAACTGCAAGTCGGGCTCTAAATTTGTGACAAAGACAGCGGAATTGTTCCACTGTCTGACAGAGGAAATGTTCACCCCGAGCTGCTCTGTAGCTTGCTCAGTATCGGTACGGTGGCTAGATTGTATCGGGGACGTTAATGAGCAAGCGGTACACCGAAAAGCGTACGTCCATGAGCTCCTCGACGTTGGAAATTTTCAAGCCGCACATGAGGTACTCAGCGCCTGCGACATCGAGCACCGCTGCGCTGCTACAGGGAAAAGAAAAGTGATTCTAGGCTAGACTAGGAAGTTTCTGCAAAGAACCAATAGCTCCGATTGCTCAGGGACATTACTAAATTCAACAGAATGAGTAGGTCAGGGCTGTTGCTCCCTTCTGAAGCACTAAAAAAACTGGTAGCATCGCTCGAAGACGCCTTCAAGCTGTGCTTCAGTTTAAATGAGTTACGAAGGAACAGTGTATCGCCGACTTTGCATCCTTTCTGCAGCTGAATCCCCCGAATTTGATCGGCTGTAAGCGGCACAAGAAAGAGCTCACAAACGATGTTGTGAAGTTCTATTCAATTATACGCGTTTACTTTCTTGTGAAGGGCCATAACATGGCGCGCGAAAGCAACAGGGAGAAGAAGAATCACCTGAAGTGGAGGCGTGTGCTGTGAATAATGTTATGATGTGGTGGACCAACGTTGCGGCCTTGCTGGCGCTAGGCTATTTATGTTGGTGCGTTTGCTGACTCAAGTTACGAGAGCGTTTCTTGTATTTTAAATATATTCACGAATTTAGCCCAAGACGTATTACTCTATTTTATTACAATGAAACAGTGAACCATATGCACTTACCAACACAATTCTTCTTGCACCAATTTAGATACCGTAACTGACGCAGCAATAAAACAATAGCTGTATTTCTCGAAATTGAAACATTAGAACTCGCTAAATATCACGTAAACACGGTTCCACATACCGTATAAAACCATTGCAGTATTGTTTTATGCATGGAAAAAATGCATTTACGTCTTTAATGCAATGGGCTGGAGCGCCGCGTTTATATCAATAAATGTGACCGATTGCCAAGGTAGAAAATTTACTTCAGCATTTCGTTTTTTCTGACTAGACGACAACAACAAGTTCCTCATTCTGGCTTGGCCTACACTGCTCAGAACGGTATTATAACGCGCTCTTCAAAGATACAATCAGAGGCAAGCTATACTATCAGACACGCAGCTCGACTACACAGCGCAGCCGCCGTTGCGCGCCGCTGAACCGTTCTACTGTCCGCAGCGCCAATTTTGCGTCATGATGCGGAGAAGTGGTGAACTACGCTCGGTCGGCACACCTACCCATCTAGCCAGCGTACTGTGGTCTCAGCAATAGTACTCACTGGTCAGTGTTCTAAATGAGTTTTGCTGAGGTTCGCCCCAATTCCATTTTACGCGCCTGCGCACACTAGTTGAGTAATCGGAACCTCGCTCCGCGCAGCGTGCTATGAAAGAACGGTAAAATGCAATCATTCCCCAAAAAACGCTGCAAGCTCTTGACGTCGTGCGGGCAAGGGTATTCTGGAATGGCACGAAGCTTCGCGGCATTAGGACGAAGCCGATTGTCGGAAGCCGCCGCTTGCTAAATCCGACGCTATGTTTTCCCGGGTGATAAAGTCCCGGCCCAGTAGCATGGGTACTACCAACCCCGGGCAATAAATAAAACGCTGTTGGCATATCTTGCTCATGAGAGAGAGTTTGAGACGCACCACAGCTCGTGTGGTTATTAATGCTCCATTAGCAGTTCTCAAGTCGCTTTACATTGTGTGAGTTGCACTTTACGCGGCTGGCACAAGTGAAAAATGTCATCTCCAATAAGAGAGATGCTGCCACCTGCATCGATAAACAACGATATCTGCGTGCCTAAACATGTACCTTGATCCCGGAGTAAGATAAACAGGAGCGCCGACTTCGCCGCCGCGCAATGCATTCGCTCGGGGCAAACTGTGTAACGCTAAATTAGTCATCGCGTAGCGCCATCTGTCGAGGTGCGTGGAAAACACTCAACAGCTTGCTTCCATGTGGGTATGCGCTGAGTGGCGGAGGCCGATGGCGACGGCAGCGCGGAACAGGCAGGGCGGCACGCGTAGAGCTTGTCGTCTGCTAGAAACGTGGGCACTCGTACGCCTCAATATGACAGCAATCAAACACAAAAATATATGCGCACAAATAATAAAAACGCAAATAGACACGCGGTAGCGAAACACGTATGCTAAACATTTTTACATATATTTAGAGGACACAGACGATAAATGATGCCGTACAAAAAGACACAACAGAAGTACTTGTTTTTCACTCCTCAAGGTCTGCGCGGCAGCGAAGGTGCGAAATTTTCGCCTTCATCGCTTTGTTTACCATGTCTGCAGTATGTTTATTCATGCCTGACGAAACAAGGTATCTTGATACTTGTGCGTGAAGAGACTGAGCAACCGGACAGTATTTTGTTCCCGGCTGTAAATCTGGGTATGGCAAAGGACGCGAGAAGTTTTCGCTCTTCGCCGCGCCATCTGATCTTCAGTGATCCAGTGATCCAGTGGCGTCAAAAAATTCCTGAAAGTAAGCGAGCGCTTAAAGCAATGTACAAAACATGTGCGTGAAACTTCGGGAAGCTGCTTATTTTTGATAGTTACTTCAGCGAAGACAAAGGCGATGTCCTACTAGATGTAAAGAAAGTGCCTCGACTTCGAAGCGGAGCAGTTCCTTCAATTTGTTTAGGGAAGCCTGGCAAAGCTCAATGATGCTGAATGCCAGGAGGAACCAGAAGACGCCAATGCGGAAGGACGGGAGGAGCTCAATTTAAATTTGTCTGCAACTACACACAGTGCAGGTGCCTTTCCTTGTCCAGAGACATGCCGTAATGTAGAGAGAGAGAGAAAGGGAAAGAAAGACAAGGAGGTTAGCCAGTGTAAATACCGGCTGGCTACCCTGCAAATTCGCAGCCTTGCCTTCTAGATGATTCCCCCAGTTATTCAGACACATAATCAGAGCTTCTCTTGTGAAATAATAAGCAGGAAACACTGGCAGGAATTCCCAATTATTATGTTTAGTGAGAATGTGGCGATTCTGCTCGCAAGAGAACTGGGTGACACGAAAAGCACGGCGAGAAACAAAAAAAGCAAGCGAAGCATCTTAGCACTTGATGCGTGCTCAGATAAAAAAGAGTGATAAACGTCAGCTTTTGCATAAAAGCTTCTTTTCGCTGTCGTCTGTCATTGCTTGAGACCACCCGAACTGCCATTATATCGCCTTACCATTTGCTATAGTTTTAGGGGCGAAGCTACTTATAGCGGCACCCGTTCCGTCCCCGTCGTAGTAGTAGTAGTAGTGTGTAACCAGTCTGAGAAAAATGAGAAAAAAATTCCGAAGTTGTGTCCGTAGCGCGGAATCGAACCAGGGACCCCTCGCTTCCGAGCGCGCGGCGTTAGCCCACTACGCCACGAAGCTTTTTCTTTTTTTTTTTTTCTTTATTGTACTACGCCACGAAGCGGACACGGACAAACGCACCACGATGGCTATAAATACCCAACATTAACGAAAGGCCGAGTTTCTAGCGCGTTTCTAACGCGTTTGTGCTAGCGCGTGACGGCCCGTGTAAGAAGCTGGTGTAAGACGCTGTGGCCTCTCCACCTTACCTTCAACGCGTTTCGAACGCGCTGCCCAAAGCGGTGGCAAGTCAAGTTCAAGTCGAGGAGCGTTTATAAATACGGGGGTTATACTCTCTCAGCAGTCATGTGATGGCGTCGGCAAACGCGGTGCGCGTTCCGGCATGTGTAAATGGCTGCGTAAGACGCTGTGGCCGCTCCCCCTTACTAGAGAGTACTGCACGTTTCTAACGCGTTTGTGCTAGCGTCCCCTTAAGCGGGAGATCCGATGATTCCCTCCGGAGCTTCGCCCACTCATCATCATTCACCTCGTGGATCTGCTGTCATTTCTTTCTTTCCATCTTAGTTTCCGTAATTTGTTTATTTTCTGTTCCTATGTCTTGTAAAGTTCCATGTAGGCCACCTGGCAAATGCCCTGCATTTGGCCTGCACAAAATAAACTAAACAAAGTGATACATCACTTGTTTCTCCTGCTAACGTCGCTCCGTGAACCGCAAGAGTTATGCGCGCTACAGGCGTCAGGGCGTGCGCGGAGCAGTCGACAAAATGGATAGGCAAGCAGGCGCCGCGAGAGAGTCCCCGCGCACTTGCTCCTTCGGTTTGTTGGGCCCGCCTCACCGCTGCAGTTTTTTTCCTCATTCGTAGCGCCATCCGGCGAACACGCTGTGAAGCAGGAACCGGCGTTTCAGAATGTGTCCCTTCCAGACGAGTGGAGTCGGCGCTCCTGTCTTATCTTACTCCTTGACCTTGATATATGATACAGGACCAGAGCTATCAGGGCTAGTACGTTCTAACCGGCAGACGGAAAGGTCAGTTTGTTCACCATCGGTAATTTCGGCCATGGGCGGTGTTTGGGAGCTCGTTACCACCGTGGGGCGTAGCCGTTTCCCTGGTTGGAAACACGCCGACTCGAGGGTGGCATTGGACACTCATGATGGTAGTGTCCATGCTGATTACAACTGTAGCAGGAGCCAGCCCGGTATACATCTTCCCTGTACCCTCTCGGTGCCTGCGGCCTATAAGCGGCACGAGAGGGACCTTGGGTGTTTAGAGGATTTCGTTGCTGGTCTGAGGGAGTGGACCGGCGTGGTGGCGGGGCAGGTCATCGCGGGCCTCCCAAGTCGTGCAGGGACCCCACCACCGCGGAGAACTTCCGCTAGTGGGGCCAAGAGAAATGAGTTCTCTATCCGGGCCTGCCCTGGAAGTTCGTGGCCTGCGACAGTACGATGGTACTGTCCCAGTATTTGTCTCCCTCCAGGCACAGGCTGGCTCGAAGGCAACGTCAACCGGTGGTGGCGGAGCGTACTTCTGCTCCAAAAAGAACGTCTCCGTGATTTGCTGGGTGAAGCTGGCAAGTTTCTCAAGGGAGGAAAATGAACGGCCAAAGAGATATGACCTGAAGCGAGCATGGCACCATCGCAAAACATGTGAGAACTTAGTGGGCTCGGTGGCGCTGGAATCAGCGCGTCGAAAGATTTCCTGCATGGGCCTAACATATATGCTCGCAGACCCTCATCTGGGTGCTGCGTTTGGGCGTCCAGCTCGTGTCGGATGCAGTACTCGTAGTCCACGGGCAGGAACTCCGCTCGGAACGGCGCGACGAATTGGTCCCAGGACAGGAATGGAGGCTGCAGGTGCAGCCACTGGGCCGCGGTAAAGTCCCTATATAAGAAAAGTACCGCCATCCTTTGATAAACGCCGCTGCTCTCTCTCCTGTATCTCCGATTGGACGATGATAGCGCGCGCTTTTCACTTCTTTATATTTTCTTTTTTTTTCCGCCTCAGAGCCATGTTGAAAGTCCTCTGCGCAGCCGCAGTCACCGGCGGCGGCGGCGGCGCGCGCCCGGCCTGAAAGCTTCAACGTGGACTTTCTAGGTGCGCCACCGTCGACTTGGCTTTCGCAAGCAAAAAGTAAAGAAAAAAAAACACCGCATATCCACGGGGTGATTGATGATGAGTGGGCGAAGCTCCGGAGGGAATCATCGGTAAACCGTGAACCTTCCGTGTAATTCGCCCAGTCTCGCCGCACTAAATCGAACGATTTACTTCCACCAATGACACGCGCCATATGTGACGTCATTCCTATTTTATAACAGCGCCCTTCATTATAATTGCACCATCTCCCGCTTAAGGGGACGCTAGCACAAACGCGTTAGAAACGTGCAGTACTCTCTAGTAAGGGGGAGAGGCCGCAGCATCTTACGCAGTCGTTTACACATGCCGGAACGTGCACCGCGTTTGCCGACGCCATCACATGACTGCTGAGAGAGTATAACCCCCGTATTTATAAACGCTCCTCGGCTTGAACTTGACTTGCCACCGCCTTCAACGCGTTTCGAACGCGCTGCCCAAGGCGGTGGCAAGTCAAGTTCAAGTCGAGGAGCGTTTATGAATACGGGGGTAAGGCGGAGAGGCCACAGCGTCTTACACCAGCTTCTTACACGGGCCATAACGCGCTAGCACAAATGCGTTAGAAACGCGCAGTCTTTCGTTAATGTTGGGTATTTATTGTCATCGTGGTGCGTGTGTCCACGTTCGCTTCGTGGCGTAGTGGTTAGCGCCGCGCGTTCGGAAAAAGGGGTCCCTGGTTCGATTGCGCGCTGCCGACACAACTTTCGGAATTTTTTTAGGGGCGAAGCTCCTTATGGCGGCACCCGTTCCGTCCCCGTCGTAGTAGTAGTAGTGTGTAACCAGTCTGAGAAAAATGAGAAAAAAATTCCGAAGTTGTGTCCGTAGCGCGGAATCGAACCAGGGACCCCTCGCTTCCGAGCGCGCGGCGTTAGCCCACTACGCCACGAAGCGGACATGGACAAACGCACCACGATGGCTATAAATACCCAACATTAACGAAAGGCCGCGTTTCTAGCGCGTTTCTAACGCGTTTGTGCTAGCGCGTTACGGCCCGTGTAAGAAGCTGGTGTAAGACGCTGTGGCCTCTCCACCTTACCTTCAACGCGTTTCGAACGCGCTGCCCAAAGCGGTGGCAAGTCAAGTTCAAGTCGAGGAGCGTTTATGAATACGGGGGGTATACTCTCTCAGCAGTCATGTGATGGCGTCGGCAAACGCGGTGCGCGTTCCTGCATGTGTAAATGGATGCGTAAGACGCTGTGGCCGCTCCCCCTTACTAGAGAGTACTGCACGTTTCTAACGCGTTTGTGCTAGCGTCCCCTTAAGCGGGAGATCCGATGATTCCCTCCGGAGCTTCGCCCACTCATCATCATTCACCTCGTGGATCTGCTGTCATTTTTTTCATAAAAGTAGACGTGGCTACCTACTACTACGACTACTACTACTACTACTACTACTACTACTACTACTACTACTACTACATACTACAGAGGAGGGACAGACCCACACCCTAAGGAGCTTCGCCCCTAAAACAGACAGAACAAAGCTGGCAAAGAAGACGCAAAACACACAACAACAAAAAACTGTGAACCCTTCCACTGGGGTGGAGATGGAAGACCAGCGAAGTTGTACTATGGTGGGAATTGTGTATTTACAAGTAGGACTATTCAGATGTGATGTTGTAATTGGTTATTTGAACTAGTAAATAAAGAGAAATATATATGATCCGGTGTTTTTCATTTATTTAGTGACCACATGCATGGCTTTATGGTAGCTACGGTACACCGCCATACTGTGTACGGCAATGGTTGGCACGTTCTTCATAAACACGTCACCAACGCCGCGCGCGTTCGCTGCGAACGCGGGCAAAGCGCCGCCGCCGTCGACAACAGTTGTGCGCGTTGTTTGTGTGACCACACACAACCCCTGTCAAAACGCTGGCTACGTGACTAAACGGCTAGACGCCGTTGCCGACATTGTTAGGGGAGAGGTGGGCGAGAGCCCAGAGAGAGTTGTCGCCAAAGGCTAGAACGTTGACACAGGCGGCAGAGGCCGGCAGGGCTGCGTGCATGCGCTGCAGTTGGAGAGCGGGCATTGCGGTTTATTATGAATAAGGAAAAGACGCTTAATTCTGCAGCCCATCCAGTCTAGGGTGCCTCGATGCCCTCCTCGCCCACCGCTCCCCTTCCACTGGGAAGTCGTATTTGCTCTCCCCCGTGTGTTCGCTTCCCGTGGAGTTCGTGGAGACGAGTGGGATAGCAGCATACCGCTGAGCGTACCTGCCCTTACCGGTCCCTGCCGCCTCTGCTGCCTACCCATGTGCGGACGAACCCCCTGAACTATCTCTCTTCTCTTTAATGTTTATCTCCTACTCCCCCTCACCCTTACGACGCTGCGCCGTGCTCCCTGGTGGGCTGCCGAATTAAGCCTCTCTTCCTTGTGCATAATGAACACCAATTCCCTCCCCGTGAAAGCGCGCGTCCCTCGCCCTCGCGCGCTTTTACTCGCACATAAGGTGCGTGTGCTCTCCGCCGTGCGTTCGCTCCCCGTGAAAGCGCGCGTCCCTCGCCCTCGCGTGATTTCGCTCGCACATACAGCATACGGCCAATGAGTTTTTATTGCGATAGGAATTATATGGACACTCCAAAGCGGATTTCTGCCGTCGGCGTCACCGTCGTCGTCGTTGTCGCCGTCACCGTCGCCGTGAGGTTCCGTATGACGTCAACGGCGATGAAATCGTCGCCGCGCTCCGGACGCTGTATGTGCGAGGGAAAGGGCGCGAGGGACGCGCGCTTTCACAGGGAGCGAACGCACGTCGAAGAGCAAACGCGCGTTCTGCGCCGTGCTCCCTGAAGGGCTGCAGAATTAAGCGTCTCTTTCCTCCTTTTCATATATAGAGAGCAAACGCGATTTTTCCGTCGCCCAAAAGGCTGTGGGGGGACGGGAGGGAGGGAGAGAGGGGAGGCGACGTTTATCTGCGGCACCAGATGCGTATTGATATGAAAACGCCGCGCGCGTTCAGTGCGAACGCGGACAAAACGCCGACGGCGTCGACAACTGTTCTGCGCGTTGCTGGTGCTGCCGCATGTCCACGTTTATACAGCTGATAAAACTACTATTCTTATTCCGTATAGCTCTCTACTAATTTGCTATCGCAATTGATGCTTCGCCTTTCGGGTGAAGCTGCGACAATTTTTTTTTCTATTGCCGGAACAGAAGGAGCCTTCTTCGTGGATTCTGCGGGCCCTGTAAAGGGGATATCGACAATATCAGTGGTGCACCAAATGCAGGCTGTAGACGGGCTTTCAGTTCGTGTCGGGGAAACCTTCACTGTGGAGGATGTGGCGATAGCCCTAGCTGTGACACACTCCGCGTCTGAATAGATTATTACAGATTCGCAAGCGGCTTATAGAAACTACATGCGTGGTAGAATCACGCCGCTGGCATGCAGAATTCTTAGTCAAGCTAAGACTCGCGCTGCACCAAAGCAGCCGATATGTGTACCAGGTCACGATGTGGTTCAGGGAAACGAGCGTGCACATGCTTCAGCCCGACCTTTTCTTCCCCGGGATCCTTCTACGTCCTCCTTTGCTGACTTTGTCTCCCCTCTCTCCGTTAACAACATACTCAGATATACTACAGCATCTGCGCCTTGAGAGGCAGAGAATGCCAGGGCCCGATAGGGGTCTTAATAAATAAGAAGAGTTTCACCTCCGTCGGCTACAAATTATGTCATTTAATAATCCATCTAGGCTTCACGCCATAGAGCCCGAGTCTTTTTCAGCGCAGTGCAAATTTTGTGAACAAAAGGCAGACTTATACCATATGGTACGGTCTTGTCAGAAAAATAGCAGTATTGCCATAATAAATCAGCCAACGTGGGAGGACTGGAAGGCGGCCCTGTCTAGCTCGGACCTCGAGGAGCAACGAGCCCCCATCGAAAGAGCACGCGCAGCGGCTTTTGCCAACGGTGTCCCGGAATAGCGACCTGACCATGTCTTCCCGTAACCCAAGGTTTACTTTCTTGTTTTCAATAAAAGTTTTTATCATCATCATCATCATCTATTGCCGGACGCGACCATCGCAGAGTGAGCCCTTAACAGCTTCGCTCTAAAATCGCCGCACAAGACATTGTAACCTAACAACGAAAGATAAAACAACCGCTAGCGTCAAAATGCGAAAAACACCAGCTAACAAACAAGAAGCCCTGATACCTAACTCCGAGAACCACCAGCTGGCCCAACGTTGGGTGCCAATTGTGGGCTCAGGGCTGTGGCTTCAGAGCCAGTGGCCATCAGAGGCTCTCAGAGATGACACAGAGTGCGGGAGACATGGAAAGGACAACCTGTACTGCCCGAAGCCCAGACCAACTGAGAGCCAGCTACCTGATCGCCGCTCCACCCAAGGCTCGCTGCGCGTGGCTCGGGCGCATGAGCTCCGATGATGATAATGGCGGCACAGTGGTGCTGCTGTGCGGCCCACGTTCCCATAGTGTTTTCATTAGTTTAATGTAAAATGTTTCTAATTTACACCTTTTATTACACCTTTTGCTGTATAATAATTGTTCTATAGTCCGTCGTTATACAAGAATGGTAGTTGGTGACGCCGCGCGGGAAGTCGAAGTGCTTGGACTGGAGAACATACAAATTTGCCCTGTTGCTTGAGTGCAGCCTTTCCTGTATCAAACGTGCGGGAAATACACGAATATATATATATATATATTGTGAAGACAACGATGGGCACTGGGGCTCGCGCGCTCGGACCGCGAGCGAGAAAGAGGAAGCAGAAGTAAACCAGGCGTTCTGGCGGAAGATACGAGCCATGTTTTGAGGCAACAACAACAACAACAACAAGGCCGATTGTCTGTCTGCTTCTCCTCACTACAATGGCGCAGCCGCTCAACGAACCTCTGCTCGACGACCCGTCCTCGTCCATCGTGCTGCGGAGCGGGGGCGTCTTCCGGGATCTTGCGGCGCCAGCTCCAGCGCCGGCCGCCCCGCTCGGACACGACGCCCACGGTTCCTCGGCCTCGCCTCTCGTCGGTACCGTGCCTCTCGTCCCAACTACCCAGGTCAGGGATTCACGTCCTGTCTCTATGCAAACCACTGTGCCGCCAAGGGATGCCGTACACGCTCCCTTGGACGTGGATTCCGCTGCCACGACATTCCGCAGTCGCGAACTAAGAAATTACCTGAGTACGGCAGGAGTGCCGCACCATTACACGTCCGCATTTCATCCCCAGGCAAATGGGCTTACGGAGCGAACTAACCAAAGCATCCAGGCACGACTCGCTCCCTATACGAAAATCGGGAAAAAAGGAGACGCCGACTGGGACGTTCACCTTCAGTCAGCGGCTTACGCCGTTAACACGGCGTTGCAGACGTCTACCGGGACAATGCCATATGAAACCGTCTACGGGAAGGTGCCCCAGCTGAAAGCAGTCCTTAGCCTAGACACTCCAGTTACCATCTCCAGCTCCGCCGACCGAGCGTCCGCCTTTAAAAAGATTAGAACAGCAGCGATCAGAAGAGCTTCACAAGCGCAAGAAACGCAGAAACGACACTATGACCGCCGACATCGACCTGCTCCGGTGTATAGCGTCGGTGACGAGGTGTGGGTACAAAGGGGAGTCAGCGCACCAGGCCAGAAGTTACTACCGAGGTCTGACGGGCCCTTCAAGATTACTGAACGCATAGGAGAGAACACCTGGCGCGTGAGCACCGCAATTCCAGGTGCTAGCCTCGATAGGCGTAAAAGAAATAACTTCGCCGTGCACGTGCCACGCCTCAAGAAAAGGTTCCGGTGCTTGAACTCAACTGCCAATTTTAAAATGAACTGTAGATCTATTTTTTTTTTCAAGTCCGCAGCGTGGCCGAGTGTGAAGACAAAGATGGGCACTGGGGCTCGCGCGCTCGGACCGCGAGCGAGAAAGAGGAAGCAGAAGTAAACCAGGCGTTCTGGCGGAAGGCCGATTGTCTGTCTGCTTCTCCTCATTACAATATATATATATATATATATATATATATATATATATACATATTATTCAATGGGCTGAAAGTGTGGGTGTGTATTACATGCAAGGGCATGTTATGCGCGCGAAAATATTGTTTAATGTTCTCGCAGTAATAATTTACATTTATTCGCCTGCCCGTTTTTAATGCAAAAGCATTATCAGGCTCATGAAACCGAAAGTTCGTAGGCGTGGCCATATATGCCACAAAAAGTCACGTGATCACAAAGACAGACCGCCCCGGCGGCCAGTCTATATACAGCGCCGCGCGTAGCAGCACTGCCAGTCGGTGTGGTGATTTCGGTCAGTTCTGTCGTGAGCTCTGATGCCCCACTACCAAAATTGGATTATTGTGAATTACGATGGATTAGGGTTGGCACAAATTAAAGCAAGGCGGTTTAAGGTAGTTTTAATTTAAGGTGTTAAGTCGATAACCAACTGCGTTCGCATTCAAACCACGAAGGATACTTAAGTGACTGTCCATTTTTCTTTTATATTCGATTTTGCTTAAATAAAGCTGTTCACCCTGCATGTATTAAAGCCGGCGCGCTTGACCCGCACATAACATTTAGGCCATCTACAAATGTTCCCGCTCTGTCATTATGCTACCTGTTTTGCTGGGCACAAGTTCGCCCAATAAACAGTTGGTTTCTTGACTTGCGCTGTGCAACTGTGGTTGTTCACCGTCACTACAACGTAACATCTTTTGCTTTCGTGTAACGGACGCATCCGTCAAGTCCACACTCCGAGGCAACACCAACGCTGTACCCGACCCCAAAGCTATGCGCAGGCTACGAAACCTGCCCTCGGAACACGGACTTCTACCTGAGCCAACCAGAAAGACTGTGGCCTAGTCAACTACCATCATGACGGACCCAGCATAACCAGCAGCCATCGTACTGCAGCACAGGGAACTAGATATCTTCAACGCAACTTTATTCAACGATGCAGAAACCTGGCTAGAGAAACCATGCGTACTTCTTTTGGGGTACGCCGCGACGACTTTCCTGAACACATTTACAAGCGTCGTTCGAAAAGAGAGGACCGAACTAGTACTATAGTGCCTAGAATATACTTATATTCTAGGCACTATACTAGTACTACAAGCCAGTCTGCCTAATGAGATTGTCGGGAACCGAGGGGTCGCAGCGGAGCGCCAGAACTAGGGAGCCTACATGCAAGCGCTGTTTTAGGGTGGTGACAACTCCAAAATTTTCAACGCTATTTACCGCCAAATTTCGTGAGTAGTCATTTTGATTTTCAATTTCGCCAGTAGTCGCAGCGCATCCCATGCATTCTTTTTGTCACGCTCTGATGTACTCATTTTGGCACGCGATCTAATAAATTTCTTTAATTTAGTTTTGCAGCAATGCGCACACGAAACCTGCATACATCTTTAATATACTAGTTGCATGTTCCTGTTATTTTAACACATCAAACTTATTTTTTTCAATAGCATACAAAGCAACAAGTTATAAGGAATGGTGGCGTGCTCGTGGTAGTATTTTCTCACGCCAAGAATGTGAACTGCATTAAACATTGTCATTGCCTTCCCCTTGTACACACTATATAAAGGGTGTTTTTCGAAGTGTGCTGTAGTAAACACTGCGCTTACAAGCCTGTTTAACTAAAACGTAGACGAGCCATGCACTGCTCTCAGACACGCTATGGGTCTCTGTCTGCTGAGGCCAAAGTTTCTTTTAAAAAATGAACTAGTTTCACGGCACCAACGGGTGCGGGAAACGTGGTCTGTCGGCTGGTCTTTTCGCCATTTTGATTCCCACATGCTATATTTGGCGGAATATTTCAACTGCCAATTTAGCTGGCGGCGGCAAGTACCCTAAAACAGCGCTTGCATGTAGGCTCCCTAGCCAGAAGAAGAGGACCAGCTCAGCAGGCTTTCAGAACGGACTAGCGCGTGCCGTGGTTGCGCCGCTGGCACGTGCCGCCCAACTTTATTTTTCTCGTCAGCCGGCCCCAAGGCGCCGGCCGAGAGCGCTGACCTTAGCGTCCCCGCTTAGCAGCGTCGGTGGGCGCTACAGAGCCCACCCCCCCCCCCCCCCGCCCAGACGGAACGGTGAAATGTGCTCCTCGACTAGGCAGAGATGAGGCTGTCTGGGTGTCAAGCAGATCGACGGGTGCGCCAGCGACATCCGCGGGGAGCTCCTGGGAGGCGTCTCGACGTAGGCCGGTTTGAGATGGTCCAGTGAAGCGACTTCTTCGCGGCCATTAAATAGGATGGTGGCGGACTTCTGCGTCTTGTGGAGGACACGGTACGGTCTGTCGTAGGAGGGTGTAAGAGGCGCCTTTATAGCGTCTCGTCGGAGGAACACATGGGACGAGGACTCAAGGTCCGGGTGCACAAAGATGCTGTGGTCCGATGATTGAGGCGGTACGGGGCGCAGTTGCTGAATGCAGTCCTGTAGGCGTTGGAGGTACTGTAGCGGCTGGGGCGAGGGGGCCGAAGAAACGAAGAAGTCTCCAGGAAGCCGCAGGCGTGCGCCGTAGACGAGTTCGGCCGCTGAACAGCCAAGGTCGCGACGAAGGACGGCACGTAGGCCGAGAAGCACCATAGGAAGGTGGTCGACCGAGTGCTCTCAATCCAGGCACGCAGTGAGTGCAGCCTTGAGCTGGCGATGGAGCCGCTCAACCATGCCGTTGGCGCAGGGATGATATGCAGTGGTACGGCAGTGCTTAGTGCCAAGCAGGCGGTTGAGCGAAGTGAAGAGTGTGCAGTCAAATTGCCGGCCACGATCAGTTGTCACAATGCTGGGGCAGCCGAAGCGGGAAATCCATGCTGAAACGAAGGCTTTGGCGACCGTTTCTGCAGTGATGTACGGAATGGGCACGGCTTCGGGCCAACGGGATCAGCGTGCGGATGCCGGTGGGAGCGACAGCCGACAGAATGCCAGGGATCGAGAGGCGCGTCTTGCTGTCAATCAGGCGATGGCGGCGCATGCTGACGTCAAGGTCCAAATGAGTCAGGAAGTCGGAACCGAGGATAGGCTGATGGACGTCAGCCACGATGAAGACCCACCGGAATGTGCGCCGCAGGCCAAGGTGGAGAGTGAGGGACCGCAGACCATACGTGGCGATGGACGTAGAGTTTGCCGCGCGGAGTGTAGGTCCAGGTAACTTAGAAGCGAGGTCACGCTTGGAGGACGGCAGTACACTGGCCTCGGCACCCGTGTCTACAAGGAACCGCAGGCCCGAAATGCGATCCATGAATATGAAAAGGCGGCCGGGTTGTAAGGCGAGGTCACATGCCGCCGTCAGTGATCTCGCGGTGCGTTTCCCGACAATTCGCATGGGGACTTGCACTGAAGGGCGCGGTGCTAGGAAGTGCGATGGTACCGCAGATAGGCGAGCGGCGACTGGTCGTGGAAGAGGGACGGCGGCTGGGACATGAGGTGGAGCCGCGCTGGTCATGGGAGGACGTCCGAAGGGCGTCGATGGAAACGGTGAGCCGGTCGACCCGGGACTCTAAGCGGGCCATGATTGAGGACTGTGGCGTTGAAGAGAGGGCGGCGACTGAATAAGTCGCGTCGTGGACTTGATCAGCGAGCTGGGCTAGGCGGTCGAGGGTCAAGTCGTCTGTAGCGGCCAAGACAAGGCGGGTGGACTGTGGTAAGCGCTGCAGGAAGAGCTCCCTCAACAGCGCACTGTTCGAGTTGACGTTGCTTGTGCCCAGGAGTTGTCGCATGCTGTTGAGCAGCTGGGAAGGGCGGCTATCTCCAAGGTCCTCGAAGGTGAGCAATACCAGGAATCTGGTGATGATGATGATGATGATTTATTGGCATCCCCTTTGAAACGGGGTGGCGACAAATAGTCACCTAGCCTGCTTGATTTAATCAGGTATACTACACATGTTCTTTATCTCGCATTTTTGTATACCTTTTTCAAAAATTTAGCTTGTACCGCTGCCTATGATTTTAAGAGATCAGGTCGTATCGATCTTTTCCCTGCTTTTTTTCCACCAGTACTCTAATCGTCTCTTGCTGATCTCTACGGCTGATCTGTTTATGTTTCCTTCCACTTTAAACCCAAGCGCTTCTGGGAGTTGCACGTTACCTACGGTTCTCGCTGGGTGGATCCCGTCGCATTCCATTAGGATGTGCTGAGTGGTCTCTGGATCTTTACTGCAGCATACACATGTCACATCTAGTTCCGAATATTTGTTCCGATATGTTTTCGTCCTTAGGCAACCGGCTCGAGCCTCAAATAGCAAGGCACTGCCCTTTGTGTTATCGTACAGATTTTCCCTTCTAATTTCTTTCTTCTCATTCTTGTAAATCTCCATTTTCCTTTTCGTTTCCATTCTTTGCATCCAATTCACGGTCTCTATTTCTCTCACTTTCTTTCTGATGACCCCTGGTTGTCTATTTACAGTTTCGATTATCCTGTACTTGGTTGCCAACTTCCTTGACCTCTTCCACATCGCCGAACAGCGCCTCTAGCGGCCGCCTCTGAAAACATGCGCATTTTCTATGGGAGAGCGTCGTTTTTCCCAAATAACTAATCATAGAAGCCATATTTCAAAATATTACCGTGGAAATAGGCTCTAGGAGCTTAGCCCGACATCTCATGCAAGCGGTACCATTACTTACGACAGAAAACCCGTTCCAAATTGCGGGCGAAGTTCGAAGTATGGGAGTCTATGGAAAAGGCCAAATTTTGGAGGCTTTTTTGGCCAGTAAAAAGCAATTTGCGATGAGCCTATTGCATCGATCGACGTATTATTGGGGATTTATCTACTTCAATGACTCGGCTTTCAGCTAGTTACAGCAGCAACTCTTGAAATGGCAAAAAAGTCGTTCCAAAATCGCAGTTTTCATAACAAGGTCGCAGAATTTATTGTGGTACGTATATAAACCTAGTTTTTGCCTCCGGCAGCACTCAAACCGATAGCCGAGCGTTCTGCGCGACCACCGATTAGGATCGCTGATACCACGATTGGCAGTTCGCAGGTTCGAAGCCAGCGGCGCCACTATTTTTTTTATCACTTTGTCGCTGCTTAGTTTGGCGGTTTCCCGCCAGATGGCATACTCCGAAACGCAGGTCATTTAGTTGCGATTCTTGTTTCGTTTCTTTCTACTGTACCAACGTCTTCCTAAAAAAAATATCTGGCTGGTTTCGACGACGACGACGACGACGAGACGACGACGAAGTGGCTCTTGTGTGGAACCCTGAGTGCGCTCCGCAGAATTTTCATGAAATTAACGGAAATTCGCAAGGAACGAGTGAAACTTCTACGACAACGAACATCGAAACATCCCAGGACCACGTGGGGCCAAAATTTGGCAAGTGGATCACTTTTTTCAACGTTTTGTGCGACGTCCACGCCTATGCCTCTTTCGGCTTAGTACGACCTCTGACCCCGCCGGCCCCAGCGAACGTCGAGGTTAGCCCCGGCGAGGTGACACCCCAGCACTCCAACTGCAGCTCGATATGGATGCCATAGAGGTGGAGGGCGAGGACATCACCCCCGAAGTAATGCAAGATCCAGGCTGGATAGCGGCTCACGAGAAGAGACACAGGAGTGGGAAACTCAACAATGAACAAGGCGAGAGACAAGTAAAAAAACCGGCCATCACGGCGCAATACAAGAGCGATGTGCGCATACGCCAACCACCGACGGCGCCGAAGCAACCGCAACTGCCGCACGATGACTTTAAGATCGTCATCCGCCCGCGCGGCGGCTTCGATGTGGCGCGACTGCACACCGTTGTCGTAAGGGACGGCGTGCTCCTTGGGGCCGACTTGACTCATGAAGCAGCGAGAGACGATACGCTTAGAATCAACGCACGACAGAATACACTAACGATGAGCACCCCAGTCAAAGACAATGCCATCAAGTACAGCAAACTTGAAGAAATACGAATCGGAAACCAGACCTATGCCGCAGCAGCGTACATAACGGCGCCGGAGGATACTTCGAAAGGGGTTATCCACGGAGTACCCGAGAATGAAAGCCAAGAAGTCATCGAGAAGAGCCTGGTCACCGACCGAAACCCTACGATACTACACGCGAGAAGAATGGGCCGCACAAACTCAATCGTTATAGTATTCGAAGGGACACACGTCCCCCACTACGTGTACTACCGTGGCGCTGAATACCGCTGCCTACTGTACAAGACGAAACACGAAGTGTGCGAACAGTGCGGGCGCATCGGCCACAGGTTGGACGTGTGCCCCAATCCAAACAACAAGAAATGCCGCGGATGTGGCATACCGAACCCAACGTAAGAACACCAATGTACACCGAGCTGCAAATTATGCGGCAAGCAACACATCACGGGAGACAAGAAGTGCACGGAAATCTTCAGGACTCCATATCTACTAAAGAAACGACAGTGGGAGAGAACCCGGCAAGAGCAGCAGAGACTCAGCGCCGAAGACCGGACGAGCCGCTCGAGAGAGCGGCCGAACCCCAACAGCACTGACGCCGGCGGAAACGGCAGAGGCGGCGGCAGCAGCAGGAGCCGCTCCCGCTCCTACCCGAGGCTGCCCCAGGGCGGCGGTGACGGCGGTAGGCGATCGAGATCCCGGACGCCGTCCAGGTCAAGGACTCGTTCCGGGTCGGCAGCGGCAACACCACGGCAGCGGCAGCAGCAGGGACCTGGCCCGCAGCAGCAAGACCAAAGCAAGGTGAGCTGGGCAGACAGGGTCTCTCCGCCCGCCCAACAACTGGATAGTGGCAGATCCACCCTAGAGCAACAATTAGCTCAAATTCAGGCAACGCTAGCTCAGGTACTACAGGAGAATAGAGGCCTTCGAGCTAAAATAGCACAGCTAGAAGCAGAAAAGACACGAGATCGGAGCCGTACTCCATCCGTCAGCGGTAGGGCAGTCACGACCAACCCCACACCTATGCAGGTAAGCGCTCCGGCACCAGCACCGGCACCGGCCCCGCCGCATAAGCGGAAGGCGGAAGAAGAGCACCAGACTAAGGACGAACCAATCTCGAGTCTAGCAGACTTAATGAAGAAACAACTCGAAATGCTCAATACGCAGATGGAACGACTAGGACAACGCATGGAAGCAATTGAAAACAGAATGGGAAGATTCGAAATCCGAACTACAGCATTAGAGAACACCCTGGCAGAAAATCGGCCAGCACCGGTGGGGCCTATAAAGAATGTGAAACCATACCAGAGACCCACCGTAGCGGACAGCAGTATGGCCACCGGGGGGGCCATCAATTAGCAACATGGCCCCGAATAAAAATAGCACTGAATATCTGATCTGGCAATGGAACTGCCGAGGGTTTCGTCGGAAACGGGGAAACCTGCAGCAGTTCCTCTCAGGAAAAGAAACCCCAGATGTCATAGCCCTGCAAGAAACTATGGGACCGGCAAAATTATCAGGGTACAAATCCTACGGAGCCTCTGACGAGAAAGCACTCGTTGTAACCCTAGTCAAACGAAACTTAGCAGTGATGCAACACGAAACCGCGATATCAAACGTAGAGCACGTCCTCTTAGAAATAATACCGGCATGCAAGAACGACGCCAGCCTCTTTGTCCTAAACGTCTATAGCTCTCCAAGACACACAAGTAGGTTCGGGCCCCTGTTCCGAAAAACCCTTGACATAGCAAAGCGAAACACAGTAGTAGTAATAGGGGACTTTAACGCGCCGCACCCCGCGTGGGGCTATCGCAGAGGAACCGTCAAAGGACGGAATCTCTGGATAGACGTACAGCAGGAGGGGCTCACACTTATAATGGATCCTCAACAACCCACGCGCACGGGTAACAGCGTAAGTGTGGACACCACACCTGACCTCACGTTCACAAAGAATACACAGGGCCCCAAGTGGGCAAACACACAAGACGATTTGGGCAGTGACCACTTCATTATAGCCACAACAATACACACGGGACCCACAAAAAAGAAGGGTAAGAAATTGACGATGGTGGATTGGGATATATTCAGACAGGCACAAGAACACAACAACACAATGGCAGACATCGATTGCGAAGAAATTATTACGGACATTGATAAATGGACACAACAGATACACAAGGCGGTAAAGCAGGCTACTCGAGAAATTCCCGAGGAAGCAGGGCTCGAAGCAGCCGACAGCAAACTCCTCCATCTGTGGGAGGCGCGCAGTAGCCTACAGAGACGGTGGAGGCGCCAGAGGCTGAATAGGACCCTGCGGCGGCGAATAGCACGTTTAGACAGGGAGATTGAAGATCACGCGAACCGCTTGGACCGACAGCAATGGGAGTCTACATGCAACAGCATGGAGGGCCAGCTCGGACTGGGCAAAACGTGGAACTTCCTCCGATGTCTCTTAGACCCAGAGGGCAGCAAAACGACACAAAAACAGAACCTCAACAAGATCACCCACACTTACGCGGGAACCGACGATGAACTCATTCGCGACATACAGAACAGATACATAGGAAGCATTACGCGAGAACCACAGAATGCGTACACGGGCAGGGAAAATCCCGCATTAGACGAGGAGATCACGGAGGCCGAGGTGAGGGCCGAAATACTCAGACTGCGCACAAAGTCGGCACCGGGCCCGGATGGCATTACGAACAAGATTCTCCGCAACCTAAATGACGAATCCATCGCGGCAATAACAAAGTACATGAACGCGTGCTGGGAACAGGGTGCAATACCGCCGCAGTGGAAATCTGCGCACGTAGTGATGATCCCCAAACCCGGGAAGAAATTACTGATTGAGAACCTCAGACCCATCTCTCTAACCTCGTGCGTGGGGAAGCTGATGGAGCACGTCGTTCTCACTAGATTAAGCAACTACATGGAGGATAGAGGTCTGTATCCGCTCACGATGATCGGGTTCAGGCCGAAACTGTCCACGCAGGACGTCCTGCTCCAAATAAAACATCAAATCCTCGACGCGCGGGGCAGAGGAACGGGACTGAAAGCCATCTTAGGGTTGGACCTCACCAAGGCCTTCGATAATATTACGCACAAAGCGGTCCTAGGGAACCTCCAGGACCTGGGGGTAGGTCGCAAGGCCTACACCTACGTCCGGGACTTCCTCTCGAACCGCACAGCTCAAATCACGATAGGAGACATCAAGTCGGATGACATAAAACTGGGCAGTAGGGGAACGCCGCAAGGCTCGGTATTGTCCCCCTTTCTCTTCAACGTGGCCATGATCGGCCTGCCGAAAATCCTCAGTAAGATCCGCGGCCTCAACCACAGCCTGTACGCCGACGACATAACGTTGTGGGTGACAGGCGGCAGCGAACGCCAAATCGAGGAAACCCTCCAACAGGCCACGGAGGCCGTCGAACGCTACGCGGCAGAGAAGGGGCTCAGTTGCTCCTCTCAAAAGTCCGAACTCCTGCTGGTGTACCCTACGACCAGGAAACAATACGGAGGAACACCGAATATTAACATCAAAGTGAACGGGGGCCCGATACCTATCGTAGACCAAATCAAAGTCCTAGGACTCCGGTTGCATGCGGAAGGCAGAAACCTCGGTACCATCAAGACGCTAGAATACAGCGCACAGCAAACACTAAGGCTAATCAAACGGATTGCCAATAGACGCTACGGCATGATGGAGGTCAGCCTAATTCGTTTAGTGCAGGCCTTCGTCATAAGCCGCGTCGTCTATGTGGCACCGTACCTAAGATTTGGTGTAGCAGAAAAAAACAAGATGGAATGCATCATCAGACGATCATTCAAACAGGCAATTGGTGTCCCAGTCACAACACCCAACGACAAACTCTTAGAGTTGGGGCTACACAACACGCTTGACGAACTAATCGAGGCGCACACTACCGCCCAATACGAAAGACTCACACAAACCCCAACGGGGCGACACATTCTACAGAAACTAAAAATTCGATATGAAGCGCAACACGGCACCAAACTAAGCATTCCACTAGAGACGAGGAGAGAATTTAAAATTCCTCCACTGCCCAAGAACATGCACCCGGAGCACCACAAGGAGCGACGAGAGGCAAGGGCACGCCACATTGAGCGCAGATACCATGACGTAGAGGGCGTGGCCTACGTAGACGCCGCGGAATACAGAGAACGCAAAGGGATGTCCGTAATAGCGGTAAACACGGACGGAGAACCCTTCGCGAGCGGCACCGTGAGAACGGACAACGCCGAAGATGCGGAGGAAGCCGCCATAGCATTAGCGGTGGCCTCCACGAAAGCGAGAGTGATCATAAGCGACTCCAAAATTGCAGTTCACAATTTCGCGAAAGGACGCATCTCGCCAGAGGCGCTCAAAATTCTAAATAGTAACAGCGACCGTCATCGCGGGACGATCCAAATTATTTGGGCACCCGCGCACTCCTCTCTCCCCGGCAACGAGGCGGCTCACAACGTAGCTCGAGGACTTACTCGCCGAGCAAGTGAGCCCGCCCAGCCGGGAACGAGAGGAGACCGCATGGTCAGCTACAAAGAAATAACCGATTACTATCGGCTGGGAAGGGCCCGGTACCCACCAGCTCATCCCGCGCTAACCAGGAAGCAGGCGGTGGCCTGGCGCCTCCTGCAAACAAACATGTATCCACACCCGGTGGCCTGCAGCAGATTCTATCCAGGGCAATACAACGATCAATGCAAATTATGTAAATGTAGGGCGGATCTGCCACATATTCTATGGGCATGCTCGAAGGCGGCTCCTTTCGAGGGCCGCAAAATTCAAAACCGGCAGCAGTGGGAGACCCTGCTGCTCAGCTCAGACCAGCAAGACCAGGTCTGGGCCGTCCAGCTAGCCGAGGCAGCCGCTGAGACCCAAGGGATCTCGGCCGTCTGCTAGGCGGAGGGAGGCTGCGTCCGCCCTCGTGAATTGCTGGCACCATTAAAGTTGTATCTCTCTCTCTCTCTCTGGCTGGTTTCGTGAACATGCGAACGTGCTTCCAAACTTCTTTTGCACTTTAGGTGTAATGTATTTTAGACAATAAACCCAACTTTGTGTTTTCAAAGTTGAGTTCTTTCTTAAGGCAAACATTTATGAAGACATTACTAAGAAATATTTTTGCCTATTCAGCTATGTCATGGAAAGGCGTGTTTGTACGACTTTTGTTCAGCCTGAAACGTACCACAAAAATAAATAGCTTCCCGTGTGTGCAATTAAAAGACGCAGAAGTAGAAAACTTGGCTGCAGCCCCAGACGTAGTATTCTTACAAAGGAATACAGAAGCTATTTGACTGAGTATATTTACATTATATCAAAGCAGAATTTTTGCGTACCGGATCTTCGGTGCAAATGAAGGCTGTCCGAATTATATCACAAGCTTTTTTGCTTAGTACAAACCAATACCTCGAAACATAAACATTCTATCCTCAATATGCAGCGCACGTGTCTTATCATTTGAACCATTCCCATATACCTTCACGAAATTCCCGAAATACTAAAGGTCTTCATACCCTTTTACCACGACGTACGCAGAGGAGTATTGGAAATAATGCGAAAAAACACCGGGGCGTGTTAATGTAGTTTGTCGTGTAAAAATAGAGAACTATCCCAATCACAGACCACACCCTTTTTGAGTTATGCCCACAAAGCGTTGCAAGAAGACTTTTTTCGGCTAGAATCACCAAAGTTACTATGGCATTCTGCTGTTCTGTTCTTAACTAACTCTATTGCTGAATCAGATCGCAGCACCATGATATAATTACTGGTACAATTCTTCAGTAATTCTGTAAGAATTTTCTCCTACGCTAAATTTAACGTGTTTGGACAATTGAAGAAACATGAGAAAGGACCGTGAGGTTTGCAGAAATGTTCCCTTATTAGAATCGTTTATCACCCATATCGGTACGGTGGTATTGTCATGATCACTCCAGCGTCCACGGACACCATTTATCACTTTACTGCCTGTAAAAAAATACAAAAGTGTCGTTCCTTGTGCGTGAGTAGGACAATCGCAGCTGATCCTTTCATATGGGCCCACTAAGCTACACCTTCCCTTTTCTGCCATGGTGCCACAAGAGATGTCAATTTCACCCTTGAATTTCTCCCTTTCAGTTTGCTAGAAAGTATAGGGACGTACACAAGAAGAACAGGCGAAGTTTTGAAGTAGTCCTGAGATTTTAGTAAAATTTCACAGGCAATGTTATTATCCTTTATTTGTTTACATATTTATTACACCTGATTGGTGATAATAATGACGTGCTACATAATAGTTCAGTTCTTCTACTTAATAAGTCATGTCTGAGTCTGCTGTCCTGAAAATTAACCAGGTGTAAGCACTGCATGACGTTGGTTGGAAGGCCATTCATTAAAAAAAATTGTGTGCAGAATAAAGAAAATGCAGGTGTTCAATCGCACAGTCGCCGCCAAAAGTTTACGCGGCCGAGGTTCTGCGAATAAGTTCATCTTCAACGCAGCTACCCCGCAGCCAGTAAAACTATGCAAAACTTTTGTTTTGTTTACTCTAGACCAGTATACGCTGTAAATCCGAATACTACGATGCGTGACTAAGGCGTAGAAATATAAATATTTTTTCACCTTCCGGGGTACGAAAGCTTCTGACGCTGACTATACGTTCTGAAGGCGAGGTTGCTTTTTAGCTTATTCGTGATGACAAGCGCCGAGCTCTTGGTGATGGGATATTGGAGCGTATAATTGTAGAACTTGTGCAAGCTCAGGCAACTTCACGACGCAAACCTAGCGATAGAAGCTCAGAAGGAGGAATAAACATTTATTGTAGAGCCAGCACTTTATGATGGCCGGGCCTAAGCCTCCCATGAGGGGACGTCGAGGGCTTGCCTCGCCGCTGCCTCACGGGCATGCTGGGTCACCCAGGTTTGGTCGTCGAGGGCGGAGCTCCGCAGAGCCTCACGCAACCTCGACGAGGGGGTCGTGGTGTTAATGTGTGTGTACAGTGCTGGGCACTCCCACAGCACATGCGGAAGCATAGCCGGGTGAGTGGCACAGCACCGGCAGTTGGGTGTACGGTAGACGTCAGGGAATATAAGGTGAAGGCGGGCGAGTGAAGGGTACGTATTTGTTTGTAGCAGACGCAGGGTGGTAGCCTGCGCCCAGCTGAATTTGGGGTGAGGTGGGGGGAAAGATCGGCACAGCATGCGTTTAGTTTATTAACACTGATGATAGATGAATAGTCAGAGTAAATTAATGTTACTGTCTAATTCTGGACAGACTCGAGTGTAATGCATACGTTCTAGATCACTGTAGGTTCCATACTAATTCCATACTACGCATTCCTATTCGAATTTTGGCCTGTCTTAAGCCTACTGAGTCTTAAGTAATCAAAATAGGTAGGAAATTGCTTCTTGGGATGTAGCCGAGGCCATGGTAGATGTGATTAGTAATGCGCTATATGTGAGTAGGCTGACTGGGATTATTACATGAAGTGCGCCAACGTACCTACGTAAAGCCATGGTGGAAATTACGGAGCCCTTTATTGTAAATATATTGAAGTCATCTGAGAGTGTCTCTGGTAAAAAGTTATAAGTTTATTAATATGAGGACTGATTAGCCTTCTGTTAAGCTGTTAGGAAAATTACCATGTACGAAGTGCTATTGTGGTTAAAATTACAACGTTATCAGCACTTCCAAAAGAAAGTGGCTGTACAAGTCCATTTTTCTCGGGCGTTCATGTCACCTAGGTACCACTGTCGCCCCAGCCTCCTCCGCTCCCCCATTGGCCAATCCGTGTCACGTGGAAGTTCGCGTCGCGCTTTTGTATATTTTTTTTCTTTCCAGCGCGCTCCGACTGCCATTCTCGGGCCTGTGCGACGAAAGTGCTGTACGCACAAACGGATCAAACGTGTTAGGGACAAGAACTTCGTTGTGATGGCATGCTGCTGCGCCTTAAGTTGCCGCAACCGACAAGGCGAGGGCAAAAGGCTTTTTTGTTTACCATCCGGCGTGCGCAAACGCTTGCTGCACACTTGATATTTGCGCCGTCTCGCATCGTCGCGTTGCTACTTCCAAAACGGCATTATTAAGACCAGTTACTGACTGACGAAGCAAAATCGCGACTCAAAAACGTCTCCGCAGGGCGCGATGGAAGTTTTCCTCGGATTTCCTCTGGTAGCGCGTTAGCTGTCGTCTGCCACGGCAGGCCCGACGCAGGCGGCGCCACTGTCGATATCGCGCCTCGATCGCGCTGGTCACCAAGACCTTTATGTTTTAAAATCTGCCCCGATGACGTAAGTTACGTTGCGGAAAAAAATAAATACCCTTTCTAAAGAATGAACCACAACAGCTTCCCGACAAAGCGCAGTACGTTGCCGCAAGTCGTCATTTGTGATAACGATAAGAGCGACAGCCCGTCGTTAAAAATGACTTGTCACTCCGCGGTTTTTCTTTTTTGCTCAAGGATGCAACTAACCCGTACAAGGGTAATCCCTCCCTTCGCATGATGCTTGCGACCTTTCTGGTTCTGGACAAGCGCGTTTTTTCTGTATATTTCAGGCGCTTGGCATCGAAAGGCTTAAACCTTTAAACAGCGAAAGGCTGTCACAGTCGCTTCGGTAGCTGCACGGAAAGCGCGGACAATCTGTCTACTTTCAGCACACGCGCTCTCAACCAACACATATTTGCGAGAAAGGGGCTCCTATATTACCCATAGCGAGAAATGTATCCACAAATTACACCTCATTATCCCGATGTGTTTATGAGCCGCACTCTGGGCCTGTATTCCGTGTTATGACAAAAAATGTAGTTTGTGCAGTGTCAGTAGCCTAAACATAAAACAGGAAATTGAAGTCATCACATCAACTATCATATATCATAAATTGAAAGAAATAAAACTGAAACCGTACTTCATAATACTCGCACTGCAAACTTTTATGCATGTGATTCATTTCAATTTCCTATCTGTTCCAGGGTAGAAATATGCTGTTCAGTTGGTAAACACAGATTATTTTGCAAAATTTGCTAAGAATTTTTGGCTCCAACATATGTTTCTATTGGTCATGCACATTTCTATCTATCAAATATATGGTCGAAACATCACAAAGTCGAATTGTGAATCATTTAAAAGTTAAACTGGCTTCTCCACATAGGGGAAATGCCATAGGAATTTGAGAATGTAATAATACACAATCATTTGGTTGCATAAAGTACTGGCTACAGGCATGTAATCAAAAGCTCAAATGTATTACACGGCTTTGTCTTTACGCAGCAATTTCATTCACTGCATTTATAAAGCAATGTACGTTTTTTTAATTTTAGCGCGTGAGTCCAAAAACACATAGCAACTTATTTACCAAAGCGATATAAGTTTCAAAAGCTTGTTAATTAGGTTGTCATTTGAGCAAATAAAACGAGAGACTTTCATGCACAGACAAAATAAGCGGCTAAGAGCAACAACTGACTAGTTATTTCAGAAGAATAACTGAGTTTAGCTACGTAGTGTTAAACTATGTAGCTTTAAATAATGCGCATATTTTATACATCGTCGGATAGGGGTCATTGGAGATCGCTGGGCGAGGCCTTCGTCCTGCCATGGACATACATATAGTCTGATGATGATGATGAAACATTGCCGGAGGTGACCACCTCTCATCCAAGAAATATTTTTACAGTTTAATAATTTATTTATTTGCGCCGTCAGCACTCGAAGGCATTACGGAAGGAAGTGGGTTGAGCAGGCTAAATAAATAATGCAATGATTAAAAAGTAAGTTTCTAATCATATAATTTTAGATGGTGGTACGTGGAAGAAAGTTCAGTGCGCACGACTAAGGCAGCTTTACAATTATACCATATTACCTGACCTTACAAAGAATTTAATTAACAAATTCAGATTACACAACGTACGGTAGTTGATGTTGCATGAAACTTGCGTTTATTTGTACTCTTTATGATTTCTTTCGGGAGGCGATACCATTCAAGGGCTGTGTGAGGCCAGAAAGAGCTGAAGGAAGTTAATGTGACTAAATCTGATACGTATTTTGTACAGCTGATCAATACGATGCCATATATGTGGTGACGGAGATAGAGTCGTACGCGGATATATCAAGCCAACTTATAACGAATTATTCTGTATATCGAATAGCTGTAAAATCCCCTTGAAAATTCCATGCAAATGTATCGGCCTGGTGCACGCGTATAAAGAACGCTCGTTCACCAGCACATTCGATATATCGAACGCGGCGCCACGCAGAAGACCTCATAGTGCACTCCTTTGTACACTTTGAGGTATTCTGGCACCTGGAGGTGGAGAAGAGATAGTGCAGTCAGTTGAGCCCCGTCAGGCTGTTCAGCTAGCCCTCATGCTACCTCTGATCAACTCAACATTCCTTCTATCCGATTTTGGAGGCGTCGTCGTGTGGGTTGAGTGCCTATTCATGAGTTTATTTTCCGCAAGTGATGGCCGCTACAAGTGTAACTTTTCAATGAAGTTGAAAGTGAACCAGGATTTTTTTTTTTTTTTGCGGGTAAATAAAGTGTGCTTGCTTTTTTCCCCCATGTTGCGTGCAGTAAGTTAGCGGCTCTCAGATGCACTAACCGGTAAGCCACCGCTTACCTGAGGGCCTATTATTTTATATACCGAATTACCTATATAACGAACTTCTTGTGATCCCCTTCAGATTAGATATATCCGGGTTCGACTGTATCAGTTTACGGGTTACAAATTCAACTTTAGCTTTATTTGGGGTTAGAGTAGCTATTCGATCATAAGTGGAACATATAAAACGAGTGGAGTAAATTTGAGTTCTAATGAGGTAATAAATAGAATGGAATTTCACACATTGGATGTATACTCAAATTTTGTTCCTATTAGTGTTTTCTATAGTAACATGAGAGAGGATGGTGGCATTATAAGTGTACAGGAGCCAATAACCCAACGCTCGATCCGCATTGTTACTAATGTTGATATGCCCGGTAAGATTAGCGGTAATAGGTTGACCAGGTAAGATTAGCGGTACTATGAACACGTGAATACTTTTATGAATATACAGGCTGTAACTCCGTGTTGTTAAGTAAGTAAAAGTCGAAGAGTTGTTTTGAATGGGAGTTGCTCAGATGATGTTGCTCCTACGTCTGGTGTGCCGCAAGGCTCTGTGTTGGGGCCGATTCCTTTCCACTTTTTTAATGCGAAAGCATTATATGCCCCATTACGCGAAAACCCGTAGTTGTTGTCGGCGGCGTGACCGAATGACGCTACCAAAAATGGCCGACGGCAAAGAGTAAAAACGCGTAAAAAATGCTCGAATTGATGACAAATTTAGCAGGCAGGTTCATGTAAACAAAGTAAACTAATCCCTCTGAAAAGAAAAATAGGTAAATTTTGATCTGGGCGGGAATCGAAACCGGGCCTGTGGGGCGCGGAGGAGACCCGACTTTGTCCCCTACGACCGGATAAACTCATCCTAGCCAACTCATCCTAGCTCGACTCGCAACTCCCGCTTCACCGCTACTCCGAATTCCGTCGCTGCCGAGAAATGTATGCAGCCATCTACGCCTCAAGCTCTGGCGAGGAGCCGGCCCCGGCCGCCCCAACTCTTTGCCCTACGCCACCCCAAGCTACCCATCAACGATCATAAAATCATCCTCCGTCCCCGTGGCGGCCTCAACCTTCGGACCGTGAATGGCGTTGCGCTTCGCGATGGGATTCTGCAAGCAGTCCGCCTCGGACACCAAGAGGCCAAGCCAGACACCGTAATCATCAACACCCTCCAACACGTCGCCAAATTTGCTCGCCAAATTGACGAGCGAATTAAGGAGCAAGATGTCCTCCACGCGACAGCCTGTGCTGCCGCGCGGCCTAAAAAGAAGGCCAAGCTCCACACCCTCTCCACTTCTCCGCTGCAAACTAGACCCTTTAGCTGTGGCACCAAATCTTATCTTTTCCTCCGTGCTCCCTTCTGGGCAGCAGAAAATAGCGTCCTTTCCCCTCTATCTGAACCACTATATATATTTATATAAAAACGTTGCGAGGCGAGAAGGTGGTAAAGACTTCCGACGCTGCTCGACGAGTTTCCCGTTCTGATCTCGTCGAAAACCTCCGAGCCGCCCCCAGAGGCCCTGGCAACAGTCACCAACGCCGCGCGCGTTCGGTGCGAAAGCGGGCAAAACGGCGACGGCGTCGACAACAGTTCTGCGCGTTGCGGGTGCTGCTACATCTCCAAGTTTATACAGCTGATAAAACTACTATCCTTACTCCATATAGCTCTCTACTAAGTTGCTATCGCCATTGGTGCTTCGCCTTTCGGGTGTCTCCTTGCCTGACCCCTTGTATTTATGTCCAATTGAACGCCGCGGAGCGCTCCTTCGAGTTACGAACTCGTGGGCAAGCGAGTGCGTTCAGACGTTTAGCGCGTTTTCATTTGGCCTCGCCGAAGCGCCATTAGAACGCAGGGGTGAACTTGCACGGAGGCGGAACGTGCGGAAAAAACATTTCACCAAAGCAGCGTTGTACACGTTCCTCTAAAACAAGAACGAAAGGTCGTTCCTCGTTCCTTCCCAATCTTGGACCGAGTTCCCGTGACAAGTTACTTTAATGCGAATGGAACGCGTTGCAGTTACATTTCTAACATTGTAACGTGTCGTTACATTAAGGTTACCTTTGATTTTTTAAAATTAAAATGTGGTGTCGGATAATCTTGCGACGAAATAAAGTGTGCAATTTAAATCTCACATCAAACTAAGTATATTATAAGAATTTGAACATTGCCGGCGGCACATTATCTGGAGATAAAAAGAATCCAAAGCAACGCTCCTAGACGAATTTTTTTCAAGCAGCACCGGACATACTCCAGACATGTTTAACTGCCACTTTGGTGCTCGTCTATTACAAGTGCAACACATACGGCGCTTTCCACTTCGGTCTTCAAATGCGCAGTCAGGATACTGCGCTTCAGATCTGCAAATAGAAAGTTACTCGAATGCACCAATATAATTGAATGTCTGCACAAGAAATCGCATCGAAAGGAACAATACTCAGGCGTTTAATGAGTGCTGATCCAATATTGCAGTATGAGAGGAAAAAGAAATGTCCTGAATAGATCTTCTTAATTTAGTAAAGACCCTTGTTTGAACTCGGCAAGAGTTACATCTCGATGTTAGTGTCCGACAGGCCGCCATGGCGGAAAGAAACTACAGAAGGGAGCGTCACGTGGCAATCTTGAAGCCTAGTCATTAAAAAACTATAATGCAGAACTCGCGAAAAAAATGCACTATAGTCACGTGACAGACAAGCGGTAGTTCTTTGCGCCTTGCATGATGTGCTGCATACGTGCATGCGTCGGTGCGCCTGTTTAGTGCCGTGGAACGTTTACAGAAGGAACGCCGTTCCCTCTGCCGTCCCTTTGTAAAAATAACGAGTTACCGTTATAGTTCCACCGAGCCTTAAAGGAATGGTGGCATTCCTTCGTTCCTGCCAAAAGGAACTAGTTCCTGGAACGCCGTTCCGTACAAAACTGCACCAAAGGGAATATATCGCTTTCGCATAGCCACACGTAAGCAGTTTGAAATGTCTCTGCCGAATTTCTTTTTTTTAACAGCGAAGCTGTTTAAACAGCCTTAATTTGTGGTATGTATCAAGAAACTACCAAAAAAATGTCACAGTTTCGCCCTAAGGGCGAAGCAATGAATGCGATAGCAACAAAGCAATGTCTTACGAAGTAAGGTGAGCGGCTTTGGTAGCAATATGAATTGTAGTAAACATGACCTCATTAAGTAAGCAGGTGTGGTGCGGCGTAAGTAGACCGACATGAAGAGAGACTCGATGACCACGAGAAGGCGCGTGTGAAACGGTGATGTTGATGAGAAGCGCTGCCCGTGGGCAGCGCGTGCGAAGGGACACACCTGTAGCGCTGCACTGCCGATCCGGGCAGCATTGCATGTGTAGCGTGCGTTGGAAAATGTGGCCCGACTATTACTAACTGAACAAACAAGCGTGGTGTGAGCGCGCACAAACAAACATGAGTAGATCACACTGAATGACTGCAGACAACGACCGTCACAACTCTGGCAGCAAGCGGATACGCCGCAGCGGCGAAGGTACGTGCGGTCTATCGCTTCAACGGAAACTGAGCGGCGAATGCACGGCGCATAAAGGTCAGAGCCGTGTGGAGATAAGAGACGGTGCGAGCGAGCGACGAGCGCGGTTGTTGGCAGAGTAGAAATGCGCCTCCCCCCCCCCCCCCCGCTCCCTCCGGCGCTCGCTTCCCGCTTCCTTGCTTGCGCGTGGAAGATTGAGTGCGTTCGCTTTCCGTGACAGCGTGCGTCCGCGCACGCTTCCGCTCGGGAATACGCGCGCGGCAAAGATTTTATCTATACGGAACCTCACGGCGACGGCGACGCCGACGGCAGAAATACGGTGGAAGTGTCCATATAATTGCTATCGCAATAAAAAATAATTCACCTGTGAAATATTTAGGTCTTATGCTGTCAGAGGATGGCTCTTGGTCATAACATCTCAATACCCTAGTTAGAAATGCCGGGCATGCCCTTCACTTGCAACAAAGTTTAAAACAGATAAGTATTAACGTAAAAGAGCAGCGTAAAAAACAAATTTTACCAATGTTGGTGTAGGCATGCCCTGTGTTGAATGCGGTTTCTGATGTGCATATCAATGCAGCATTGGGTGAACGTTAAAGAACCCCAGGTGGACTAAAGTAATCCGGAGTCCCCCACCACGGCGTGCCTCATAATCAGATTGTGGTTTTGGCACGTAAAGCCCAACAATAAATTTTTTGCATATTAATGCTCTAAAAAAAGTCCAATTCGTCGCGACACTGTTCGACCTGGGGATATACAACCACTTTCTAAGTGTAAGAGGAAAAAATAACTTGACTGGATCCTTTTGCTTGAACAGGGAAGCAGGTTACGTCTTCAATTGTTTTACTCAATCTTTCATAATCATATTGACAGGTATACATGTTCATCTTTCAGCGGTGACCACTTTTCACCGGCTAACAAATGTTAAACATAATCGCTAGGCACAGGACGCGCCAGCAGGTATTGGAAGTTCCTGGAACGTTATCGATGCTTCTATCCGTTGTCTCTTGTCACCGACGCTCATGTCATCTGATTGTATGAGCACCGCGAATTATCTAGAACTTTCTGGAAGACACGCGGGTACCACGGATTATTCTGGGACCTTCGATGACTCATGTATAAAAGCCGACGCCTTTCGCCGCTGATCACATTTCGACGATCGCCGTCTGTGTTCGCCGCTTTCGTTGTGCTTCGAGTGTAGCTTGATTTTGTGGGCCTGCAAGGGCTCGCCGTCAGTGCGCCACGTCCGCCGCTTGGCGAGCGGTCACGTGACATCGCCGACTACCTCGCCAGAGCCCAGTGGCAATCACGACGACCCTCACGCTCGCCGTCACCAGGCCGCTACATCTCGCCGCATCGCCGGCTGTATGCCGGCCCAACCCGGGGCCGATCTCCTAGCCCTTACGCGGGAAACTAAAGGCAGCAACCGATGGAGGTGCGGTTGCTGTACGACGCAATGCTGAAGATACTCCGCCGCCGATGAACTAAATTCGCAAATCATCATGACGAGGTATCAGCATAGCGCCTGGCAAGAGCCTTGACGACAACACTTCGCCGCCGAAAGTAGACCTACCAACGCGACGTAGCAGCAGCGCAGCAAGCCGACGCAGCCGTGATCCGACGCCACGAATTAACCGTAACGCCAGACGATGGTCTACTGATCTAGACGTGCTATTCGATGGTCATAACGTCACCAGTCTCGTCGACACTATTCCGTCTGCAGTGGCGAGTTCGCCACCAAGTTGAAGAAGGTGAAAACGGCCTGGCAAGGACCCGATATCCGGACAGTGGGAGGCCACCTAATAACGCCGGCTGGAATCTGCACAGCGCGAGTCACGGTAAACAACCACACTTACCCGGCGAGCTTCGTAATCCTACAGCACGGCTCCAGGGATGTTATCCTAGGCATGGACTTTCTAAACCAACACGGTGCAGTCATAGACTTAAGGTCCAAGTCGATAACGCTTTCAACGCACAACGCGACACCACCGGATACAAACACCAGTTACCATGCCTTGAATGTGCTAGAAGAACAAGTCACCGTTCCGCCTCGCTCCAGCGTAATGATTTCCGTCGGTACCGAAGTGCCTACAGACATTGAGGGTGTCATCGAGGGCGATCATCACTTACTGCACGACCGTGAAATTTGCGTCGCTAGAGGCATAGGTGAGCTACATGAAGGCAAAGCAAGAGTGATGCTTACGAGCTTCAGCCACGAATACTAGCACATTAACAAAGGCACCACGGTCGCCTACATCGACGAAATAGTACAATCCAGCGGTGCTTTCGCCTTCACGGATTCTAGTGCACCTGCAACGATGACTGTAGTACCTGAACCAACTTTCGACGTCAATCAGAACCTTCCCAATCATAAGAAAGCATAGCTAAAAGCTCTGCTCCTGCAATGCAAGGACTGCTTCTCGTCGTCGTCAAAAGTTCGACAAACGTCTGTCGCCAAGCACCGCATCATAACCGACGAATATGTCCGCCCACTCGGTCAGAGCCCCTACCGAGTTTCGGCGCGCGAACGCGAGGCCATAAGGCAACAAGTTGACGAAATGCTACGCGACGACATCATCCAGCCATCCAAGAGTCGGTGGGCGTCCCCCGTGGTGTTAGTAAAGAAGGATGGAACGCTACGTTTCTGCGTCGATTGCCGTCGCCTCAATAAGATCACGAAGAAGGACGTATACCCTCTCCCACGTATTGACGACGCCTTGGATCGACTCTACAACGCAAAGTACTTTTTGTCAATGGACCTCAACACCGGCTACTGGCAAGTGGAAGTCGATGAGAGGCACCGGGAGAAGACTGCCTTTATAACACCAGACGGACTGTTCGAGTTCAAGGTCATGTCGTTTGGCCTTTGTTGGGCACCTGCGACTTTCCAACGCGTCATGGATAATGTACTGGCAGGCTTGAAGTGGCAGACTTGCCTCGTCTATTTGGACGACGTCGTTTGCCTCAAGCTTCGAGGAACACCTCCGGCGCCTTCAAAAGTTCTTCAAGTTATCAAGACCTCCGGACTCACGTTAAAGCCAGAAAAGTGCCGCTTCGCATACGAGGAGCTCTTGTTTTTGGGCCACGTCATCAACAAGTCTGGAGTTTGCCCTGACCCACAGAAAACTGCGGCCATCGCTGACTTTCCTCCGCCCGCTGACAAGAAGGCAGTGCGTAGATTTCTTGGACTGCGCGCCTATTACAGGCGCTTCGTGAAGGACTTTTCACGGATCGCTGAGCCACTGACGTATCTCACGAAGGCCGACGTCGAGTTCAAGTGGGAGACGCCGCAAGTCGAAGCATTTGAAGAACTGAAGTGACGCCTGCAATCGCCGCCAATACTTGCACATTTCGACGAAAAAGCCGATACCGAAGTGCACACTGACGCAATCAGTGTAGGACTCAGCGCTGTGCTTGTGCAGAGGACTGACGGACTAGAAAGGGTTGTAAGTTACGCTAGCCGGTCGCTGTCGAAGGCGGAAACAAATTATTCCACAACCGAAAAGGAATGCCTCGCCATCATCTGGGCTACATCAAAGTTTCGTCCCTACCTCTATGGCAGGCCCTTCAAAGTTGTCAGCGACCACCACGCCTTGTGTTGGCTAGCTAACTGGAAGGATCCTTCAGGTCGCCTCGCACAATGGAGCCTGACACTTCAAGCATTCGACATCACCGTCGTTTACAAGTCCGGGCGAAAACACTCTGACGCCGACTGCTTGTCTCGCGCCCCCGTTGAACCGCCGCCACAGGACGACCAGGATGACGACACTTTGTCGGGACCCATCAGTCCTTGTCTGCTTGTCTGGCGCCCCCGTCGAACCGCCGCCACAGGACGACCAGGATGACGACACTTTCTTGGGACCCAACAACAGCGAGCTGACCCGGAACTAATGAGCCTTGTAGACTGCCTGGAAGGCAAGACCGTCATTGTGCCCAAGGTGTTCAGGCGAGGATTGGCGTCGTTTTTCTTGCAAAACTTCTCGACTGTTCGAGCCAACTACCTCCTCGTGGTACCCTCAGCCTTGCGTCCAGAGGTTCTGCGAGCTCTCCATAGCGACCCAACGGCTGGACAACTCGGTTTTTCCCGCACGCTCGCGAGGATCCAAGAAAAATACTACTGGCCTCGCCTCTCTGCCGACGTCGCCCATTACGTAAGGACATGCCGAGACTCTCAGCGACGCAAAACACCGCCGACAAGGCCAGACGGACTTCTACAGCCGATCGAGCCACCTCGCCGACTGTTCCAGATGATCGGGATGGTCGACGTCCGGGAATAAATTGATCGTCGTAGCTACGGACTACCTCAGGCGCTACGCCGAAACAAAAGCCTTGCCCAAAGGCAGTGCCGCCGAGGTAGCCCGATTTTTCGTTGAGAACACCCTCCTGCGTCACGGCGCCGCAGAAGTCCTCGTCAACGACAGAGGTACAGCCTTTACGGCAGAACTAACTCAAGCCATCTTGCGATACAGCCACACAAGCCATCGCCGAACCACCGCCTACCACCCGTAGACGAATGGCCTCACCGAGCACTTAAATAAGACCATCGCCGACATGCTGGCAATGTACGTCGACGTCGAACACAAGACGTGGGATGCCATCCTTCCGCACGTGACCTTCGCATACAACACGGCCGTGCAAGAAACGACGCACGTGGCGCCGTTCAGCCTGGTCTACGGAAGGAACCCGGCAACGACGCTTGATGCCATGCTACCGGACGTCACCGACGAAGAAAATCTCGACGTTGCCAGCTATTTGCAGCGTGCCGAAGAACGCCGACAGCTCGCCCGCCTGCGCATCAAGAACCAGCAGAGGACCGACAGCCGACACTACAATCTTCGACGACGCTACGTCGAGTACGAGCCCGGCGACCGTGTTTGGGTCTGGACTCCGATACGCCGACGAGCACTTAGCGACAAACTGTTACGTCGCTATTTCGGGCCATATAATATCATCCGACGTATTGGCACACTGGACTATGAGGTCGTGCCAGACGGCATTTCGCAATCACAGCGGCGCCGGGCACGACGTGAAGTCATAGAGTTTCTCACTATAACACCTAGAGGGTAAACTGGCGCCACCGTGTATGCGATTTTCTTAAAGGGCGCCGTGCCCTCACGGGAATGACGGGATATGTGTCTGCGAGGCTTGTGTTGGCTGGTGTTGTACGAGGCTCCGTCTAAAACGTGTCTATATGGCTACACAAATAACGCATTCTTAAAATAAAATCTACATAAAAGGCTTTCATTCACCCATATTACATCTCTCAATAAAGTTTACTCACCTGCAATGCAGCATCAAGCGAAGAAAAGCAAGAACAGACGACAAGTTGTTCCAAAGCGAGCGAGAATCTTATCGTCTGCCCTCCAACTTTAGCGGTCAGCTGATACTTATTACGTTCCATAGAATTCTGCATTGAATAGTATGTCCTCAAAATTAAACAAAACATGTTTTTGTGTAATAATAAAGCTAAAGCAGTTTTTTACGTGGTGTTTTAGCGGGAAATGAATCATTGTGACAGACGGAACGGTGCTAGCCAGGCGCGTCTTCGAGGCGTTCTGGCTCTCCAAGAACGATGCCAATCCGAAGTCACAATATACCGGCATTCCCATGGATACCACAGCGCAGCAGCGCCAGTTTTCCCTCTAGGTAATATAGTGAGAAACTCTACGCGTGAAGCCATCCACGTGGTGCGTCTTAGCCCTTTCTACGCCCGCTGACGAACTTCGGTACTTTGTAACTTTGTTATTGTTTGTTGTTTTTATTGCGATAGCAATTATATGGACACTTAAACCGGATTTCTACCGTCGGCGTCGCCGTCGCCGTGAGGTTCCGTATAGATTCCAAGGGCGATAAATTCGTCGCCGCGCGTCGTATGCGCGAGCGAAAGCGCGAGAGGGGGGGGAACGCGCACGCTATCACGGAGAGCGAACGCACGGCCGAAAGCAAACGCGACCGTCGCGCGAAAGGCCGTGGGGGTATGGGAGGGAGGGAGGCGGGTCGACGCTGTGCTCCAGCACCAAAGGCGTATCTTGCAATCGGGCGTAAGGGGAACTTGCCACTCTATCTCCCACGCGAAAGCAACAAAGCGGTAAGGCAGCGCGGGGAGGGAGGGGGGGAGGCGCAGCTTCTACTCTGCCAACAACTCCATTCGTACTTTGCCTGGCTGTGGCCTGTCGCCCGCACGGTCTCCTATCTCCACATGGCTCTGACCTTTGTATGCGCTGTGCATCCGCCGCTCAGTTTCCTTTGAAGCGATAGACCCCACGAACCTTGCCCGCTGCGGCGGCTGCGATTGCTGCCAACGATTTGACAGTCGTTGTACGCGGTCATTCAGTGTGATCTATTCATGTTTGCTTGTGCGCGCTGACACCACGCTTGTTAATTCAGTTAGTAAGCGGATGTGTCCAAGTTAATGCAGCCGATAAAACTACTATCCCTACTCCGAATAGCTCTATACTAATTTGCTATCGCAATTGATGCTTCGCCTTTCGGGCGAAACTGAGACTTTTTTTTTCTCTCTCTGTACGCGTGGTTTTGTTTTCGCTTTCTTGTTTGTATCATCTGGACGATGCTTTTTAAGGGGAGGGTATTGACACGTATATATATTTATCTTTCACCGGTGACCGCTTTTCACCGGCTAAAAATGTTAAACGTTATCGCTAGGCACAGGACGCGCCTGCATGTATGGGAAGTTTCTCGAGCGTTATCGATGCTTCTATCCGTTGTCTCTTGTCACCGACGCTCATGTAATCTGATTGTATGAGAGACGCGAATTATCTAGATCCTTCTGGAAGAGATGCGGGTACCAGGGGTTATTCTGGGGCCTTCGATGACTCATGTATAAAAGCCGACGCGTTTCGCCACTGATCAGATTTCGACGATCGCCGACTGTGTTCACCGCTTTCGTTGTGTTTTGAGTGTAGCTTGCTTTTGTGGGCACATGTTCGCACAATAAAGAATCAGTTTCGTCATACACAGTTTTACGACTGTTTACTTCAGCGTCACTACTACGTGACAGTATGGGAATCTGCTGATCAGATTATCTGAAGTAGAGCACTGTACGGGCCGGTTTTTCAGGTCCGGGCCTGGCCCGAGCCCGAAAGTACCATTCTTTGGCCGGCCCGGTTCTGTTCCACCCATTATCCCTTTTGCTTTTACGAAGCTAGCTCGCCTTCTCGATTATTGTGAAGATACTGTCATGTGATCAACGGCCGCCGGGCGGTCTTCAAGCTGCATCATAGCAAGTTTTTGCCCTGCATCCGTTCTTTATGGTTACTTGATAATTTAACTGTGAGAGAAATAAACATTTCATTACTAGCCGAACACCCACAGATTATTATGTGAATATTTGGTATGAAAACAAACGATGCAATGGACAGTTAAGAAAATAGGGAGGGATCAGGCTGGCACAACCACCGGGAGTGGGAGAACCCCGGCTTACATTTAGGGATGAAGTTGTAAAAAAGCACATCGGTTGATCACCATGCTCGTGCTTTAAAATGTGCGGTAACATACTATAGCGAAGGCATAGGTGAACACTACCATACACGCCGCCGCCCGCCATTTAATCTCACTTTTGAATCTCCTATAGTCATTGGGATGTACCTACAGTGATAAAACTCGAGCCACTAATTTTGGCGCGAATGTAAATTTAGATACGCTGGTTACTGGCTTTCAGAAATACGATAATAGAAGGCCACTAGAAGCTTTTTTTTTTCATTAAACAGAAATTGTTGACCCACAAGGCTAACGCTCATCATATTTTCACGCGGAACATGCCATCTTTATTGCTTTATTCGGTTTCATTATAATGATGTCAATTTTTCAATCGACAATTTAGGCACCCTTGTTTAGAAATATATGCAAATTTAGACTCTGTCTAATTGTGTTTCAGTACAGTGCATCTACAACGTAGGCTTTCCTTGCTTTTTCTCCGCCAGATTAAAGTATGATCTGCTTGATTATTCACGTAAATTCGCAGACAACGCACCTAGTGCTACAAAAACATATACAAGGCTGCGAACACGAGGGTCGCGCCACTTAACGAGTGGAAATAGCATTCAAAATAAAAATCTACGAGGCAATAAAGTGCTTTGCATTTCTATTTTGTTTTTCATATTCCCCTCCCCAATGTTGAGAAATTTTGCAGCATCCGCGTAGTCTTAAAGCATTTGTCCAAGAACAATATACACTTGAAAGTCTCAGTTTAATTAGTTGGGCTAATTGTGAATTAACCTACGGCAGAATATTCAGCTCGCTTGAAAATATAACGAAGAAAATTAATAGAAACCAGTAGTAAGTTGCCCTGTGCCTTAGGACACAAAAAAGTTGCAAATTAACTTTTCAGAATTTGTTTGCTACATTTTTATCAATGTACTCTAAGTACTTCTTGAAAACTTATTTATTTTTGTTTTTCCGTTAAAATGATCATGCCGAAAATCTAGATATTTTTGTGCAGCAACAAAATATTGCAGTCGACTCTGCCTCTAGGCACGTCTTCCGCTCTTGAAAAATGTAACGAGCTCTATCGAAAGTCATCTCATTGATTCCCGTTAAGGATAGCTAGGATACCTGAGACAGTCTAATGAATGTTTTTGCAGCGAGTCTCGCACCAATCCAATAGTTTTCAATTTCTTTAGCGCGACTGCAATGGGTATATATTTCTAACTCTTTGTCAGGTTGATTCAAATCTGTGATGTCTAGCAACTCATGAAGCGTGCCTTTCGCCGCTATTCCCACCCACCCAAATGTGTTTCTCCTGGTCGATAGGCGGCGCCGCTGTCGAAATCATACCGCTACCTCCATCAAACTTCGGGTCGTCCGTCACATGCCTGAGCATGATCACCTCTAGGAATTCGAGGTGTTAATAGGCTGGGAACAATGTGGACAAGAGCTCGTTAGTGTCGCGAAAACGAAAGAATTCCTGCAGAACCCATGTTAAGATGATTATCGAAGTTAATGCGATTAGCATTTACACAATCTAGCGAACAAGAAGTGACACACCGTGTTAGCTAAGACATCTTTGTTTTGAATCCGTAGCGTTTCTCCTCATTTTCAAGTGATTCGGCTATATGCGGCCATACACTGTCTCCCTGATTGACCCGATTTGTTATGACCATCGCTCGCCAATGTTACCTCACGATGGTAGAACAAGGACCGCAGGCCGACAGCGCATTCAGTGACGACGATGGAATTACGAGGTAGGAATGATGTCGATAGAACGACGAAGGCATATGAGGACGACGGCATGACGACGATGAGAGGATTCTGAAGTGACGGCGATAAAGAATTGCGACGGAATACAATGCTATGACACCGGCGTTCTAATCTCAATTTATTGACAATAATAGCACAATACTAGCGGAATGAAATAGAAATTATGCTGATGGAACGGAAGGTGGTATGACGACCAACGCATTTAGTAATTTTTAGCCAACCAGACACGCTTCTGAATAACATACCAGCCTGCTCCCTTTCTTTTCTCCTATTCCTTCCCAAGACGCTTTGCAAAGATATCCTCTGCCGTTGAGCTCAGTACGCCAGTGCTCTAGCTCATTAGGGCACGATCACACGTTTACAAACGTATCTTGCCAACAAGTATATTATTCAAGCTCGAACTTAGGGGGAAAATTGAGCTTGGGGGCTCCTATCGAAATACACGGGAAATCGGAAATAGTTTCTCAGAGCAACCAATGCACCAAATTTGATAAGTTATGTTGAATTTAGAAAAAAAAAGTTGAAGTGTAGTGATTGCCGAAAGGGATATTTTATTATAGGCTGGTCTACCTTTCTTACGTCAAATTATAAAGAATTGCCAAATTTCGATAAAGAAAACTTGGCGTATAGAGCTATGTAGCTCAGCAGCTAAAAATAATATCGGAATTCTGTAAACTGCACCTAATAATACATCAAAAGCGGATAGCAATCATATATCATACACCATCCTGAAATATACCACTATGTTGTGAATGTTGCATTTGCAAAACCCTTCCAAACATTATAACAAATTCACGTAAGTTTTAAGTTAAAGCAAAAAAAATTGTTCGCTTTTGATGCTCCAACGGATGCAGTTTATAGAAATGCTATATTTGTTTTTAATGGCTGAGTTTCGGATTTGTAAACTTCATGCTTCTATTTTTTTGAAGTTTACGAACATCCTGCAATTCTTTGAAAACATTACACTATCTAAACGAAAATTCTATTTGCTGCAGTCTCTGCAATTTAACTTTCCCTCTTAAATGCAACACATTTCATTCAAATCGGTTTAGCGGTTTTCTCATGAAAGCATTCCTGCGTTTTACATGTATTTGATAATCCGGCATCGAAGATAGGCCCGAGCTAAAGCTTCCTCTTAAACAATGGATCACGCCAGTTTTATAGGAAACCCATGAAACAGAACCCTGACGTTACGCAAGACCGTGGCCACAGTGGTGTACAAATAAAAAGTCTGCTCAATGAAAAAAATATATATTCATCGGAAGCTTCGTGGGAGCCGTTATCTCGACCAGACATCTCTCCAGAATGCGAACGAGCTTTCTGGCGAAGTGTCTAGCAAAACCGTCGATTCATTGTCTGTAGAGCAAGTAGCTGGCAGTCTTCGAGATAACGCTGATACACAAGCGCGCTCGTTTCCAAGCGCCGAGGTGAAGCCACAGCTTCAGGGTGTGTTTCTTTTTATTGCTCTTTCTTTAGTTGTGCGTCATAGCATACGTCATAGCGGGAATTTCGAATTCTTTAAGGTCGATACGCCACGTGGTGGCGAAAAAAGGAAACTGTACGAAATGTCCCTAATTCCTGGTATTGCAGCTGCTGGAGGCGCGCGCTCTCAGACGCCGTGGTGCGTTCTAAACAGGTACAGGGGTCAGAAGACAGGTTGCAAAGTAAGTGGCGAAACCGCGAAGTCTCCGATGTGATGTGGTGCAGATCGAAGATGGCTTCGACCTGGGCGAACCAAACCTGCGGGTTCTGGCGCCAGAACGTGGGCAGGCGGAGCTGTAGAGCTGCGACGTCCCGTGGGCACGAGGTAGCGTCAGGCGGAAGGTAACCTGAAGGTGGGAGGTTGCTGGGGTCGGTCATCTCTTAGGCCGGAGTCACCACTGTCGGGAACCTAGGGGTTGCAGCGGAGCGCCAGAACAAGAGGACCAGCTCAGCAGGCTTTCAGAACGGACTAGTGCGTGCCATGCTTGCGCCACTGGCACGCGCCGCCCAACTTTATTTTTCTCGTCAGTCGCAGCTGGCCCCCAGGCGCCGGCCGAGAGCGCTGATCTTAGCGTCCCCGCTTAGCAGCGTGGGTGGGCGCTACGAGATCATCGCTATCTTCACGGAAGTAATGGCACATCTTTTCCGCATGCCCGACCTAGAAATGTACGAGGAGAAGAAAGACCGCTTCCGGATGCGGGGATTAAAGCAAGCACTATTCGCCGGACTGATCGAAAACCCTTCAAATATATACCGTAGCAGAATTATAGACAGAGGTGAAGAGGATTCAGAAGACAGAAAATGAGCGCTAGGCAACATAACCGCCTAATGCTCGCGCCACACTGCAAAATCTGAACATTGGGATCCGACAATCCCCAAGAGACCATCAGGGCTATTGCGCAAGAAAAACTGCGCAAGCTGTTCCCCTTCATCGAATCCTCAGGTGACCTCGATACTGAGATGGTCAAGGACGAAGTTCAACGATCACTGGGGATTTCCGAAGTTCAGCCCTTGTCGGAATCGATGACCTACGCTGCCATCCTTCGCCATGAAGGTCCACCTCTGCACCCACGCGAGGGCCCCGTAATGCCGCAATTCTATCGTCCGCCGCCACCGCCATGGCCAGCTCGCCCACCTGTCACCCATCTCAACTATCCACACAGACAGACGCATGGCGCACTCCAGACCGCCGCCCACTCTGCTGTCACTACGTTAAACCCGGCCACGTCTATCGCTGATGCACATACTACGACTTCGGACCACGAGATTTGCCGTGAACGTCCCGCGCCCACAGCAAGGCGAACGGCCTCGTGATATCGCTGACTACCTTGCCGCCATTTAGTGGAGCACTCGCCGACCATTCCGTATGCCGTCAGCAGGACGCTACCTGTCGTCGCAGCGCCGACCGATCACTGGCCTGACCTGTGGCGGGTGCGTTAGCCCTCACCCGAAAAACTAAAATCAGTAACCGAAGGAGCTGCTGAGGGACATATACAGAGCCAAGCGAGTGGAAATTGTTTGGGAGGCCCGAAAATGTAATGAGGTGGTGGAAATACACCAAGGACTGAAGCAAGGATATCCTCTATCTCCATTGTTGCTGACGGTTTATGTGAAGGACATAGAAAGATGACTGGAAACAGTAAATTATAGTTTTAGTTATCCTACTCACGTAATGGACAAATGCTACAAGAGAAGGTCCCCGGAAAGGAAGAAGACGACGAAGCTGCTAGTGCTCAGGTCCTCCATGCTCTGGCGTTCGGAAGCGTTCGCTGTGGCTCCTGTCTCTTGGCCAGGTTTTGGGTGATATTAGGCTTTACTAATCTTATTTATTGAGGTATCACTTACTCTAACATCAGCTTCATCCTATGCTAATGTCCAAGAACTCCCCCGGCGGGGGTTTTTCCCCTTGGACGGCCTCTACTCCAACGGATGAATTACCTCTAGATTTGTTCATCCGCAGGGGTGTGAGCAGCATCCCGGTGGCTCTGGTTCCTTCAAATGGAGGCTGTATACGTCTGACCATCCCCCAGGCGATCCAGAAAGCTCTGCAGGCTGCTACATCTTCATACCAGACCATCACGGAATTGAGGCAGTTCGGCCGCGGAGGTATCGTGTGTCGATCCCCAGACCAGACCTGTGTCGCGGATTTGCTTAAGTGTTCATCTTTCGCGTCATTACCGGTGAGTGCCTACATCCCTGCTCACCTCGCGTGCACTAAGGGAATAGTCAGAGGTGTCGATGCTGATCTTTCTCCCGCTGAAACACTAGAGAGGTTGTCTGGGACTGGAGTAATTGCTGTTTACCGATGCAATCGAATGGTAGACAATAAGCGGGTCCCAACAGAATCGGTGATTGCAACTTTTGCTGGAACTTCCTGCCCATCAGAACTAAAGGTGTGGCCCCTTGTGTTCAGAGTTGAACCCCTGGCATCGCGTCCGCTTCAATGCCGTAATTGCTGGCGGCACGGCCATAGTATGGCAGGGTGTAAGTCTAGACAACGTTGTTGCGCATGTGGGGAAGAACACGCTCAAAGTGATTGTAGTGCCCAAGAAGAGCGATGCTGTCTCTGTGACGGAAATCACCCAGCCGATTATTCTAACTGTTCTGTTAGGGCTCAAGAATTACGAGTGATTGAAATAATAGACCGACGACGCTGCTCTAGGATGGAGGCAATAAACATGGTGAAAGTAAGGGCATCTGGCTATGCGGGGATTATAGGCAGACAAAATCTTACCACGGACCTATCACTTACTGCAACTATAGAGGCCGCTGTGGAAAAGGCAGTTACCAAAGCTATGGAACGGTTAGCAATGAGCCTGGGTGAATGCATCTCACAGGCCATCTCTAGTCATTTGTCTCATTTGATGCAAACTACCTGCCCAACTCCTGTGACAACGCAAACAGTTGATCCTGAGCTCCAAGCTAGTCATAAAAGCTCAGATACAGTTACTTCCAATGATGATATTGAACCTTCGACTTCCTCTTCCACGGGCCCTACAACTGGTAATCTGATTAACACAGATTTGGAAATGACAGAGGTGGAACAAAATTCTCGAGCATATAAAAGAACCATGTCTTCTATCAATGAAGACTCTTCCCCCGGTCCTCACTCAAAAGCTAAGAAAAGTAAGTCCAGTGATGTGCTAAAGCAAAGCATTCAACAGAAGGCAGTTTCGGCTGCTGCACTTTCCAAAACATAGGATCGCTAAAAGTGCTTCAGTGGAACTGCCGCTCTTTATACTCTGCTTCAGTAGATTTATCTTGTCTAACTTCTCAACTTAATCCTGATTTAATTATGTTACAAGAAACGTGGCTAAATCCTGCGAAATCTTTTCAAATAAAATTTTACAGATCATTTAGTTTAGACCGTCCTACAAGAAGTGGTGGATTAATTACACTCATTTCATCTAGAATTTGCCATAAGGCTAAAATTTCATTTCAAGTTTCTACTCCAGAGTGGGAAATCCTAGCGATAGAGGTAGTTCTTCCTGGATGTTGTCCCTTCACCGTAGTGAATGCATATTTTCCATCTGGCGTACAGGAGGTGAACTTGTCTGTGGCGCGAAATGCATTTTGTGAAAAGGGGACAGAAGAGAAGAGACAGTGAAGCGCCAAACTACCAACTGTTTAATGACAGCGTCAGAGCATACAGAAACAAAGTTAACTTCCGCGCGTGCGCAGAGAGCCAAGGTATGACATGGAACTACATGGCCATGATAACATTTTATCAAGAAATCACATTTCTGCAGAATACAATGTGATGGATGTGTCACTAACACAATCAGACCCTTTCTTTTTAATAAAGTAAGCTTCCAACAACTCCCTCGAAGTTTTGTCACTACTTTTGCCCAGAATCGACACTCGCTTAAAGCGTGGCTCACAATGACAGGCCTTACAATGCGCAGGAAGATGCGCATTGTCACACTTACCAATACTATTGGCATGGTCCCTCAGTCTCATTAATGCAACGTCCCGTTTGTCCAATGTAGGACCTACCGCAGTCTAGGGGTATCTCATAGACCACCCCTTCAATACAGCTTCTGACAGGGTTGGTGTGCTGCTTCTGGCAGCCCCGCGGCCCATCGCGTGTGATACGAGGGCATAATTGAGCCAACTTATTGGGAGCTGAAAAAACAACGGGAATGCCATATCTGGTAGCTACCTTCTTGAGGTTATGGCTCAAACGGTGAACATATGGGACTACCTCTGGCTTAACACGCTCCCTTTCCTTCGAGTGCGCCTTCACATTGGCAGTGGAGGCTTTCAACTTTTGCAGCAGGGACTCAATCACAGAATTTAAGACAGACTGAGGGTAGCCAGCCCTTAACAGTCTCTCAAGCTGATTGCGAAAACTCGCCTGCATCTGATGTACACATGACTTTCGCAGAGCCGATTCTAGGCAAAGTAAGGCGATTCCACGCTTCACAGTCTTAGAGTGTGCCGAGTCGTACTGCAACAATTCTTTTTTGCCTCGAGGGATGTACGCACATCAAACTTGATCACTCAGAAGTGTTAGGTTAAGGTGTAAAAATTGCAACGTACTGTCCTTCGGAAGCTCATTAGTAAATGTAAGTCCTTTTGCATTTACTCCAAAAACTTCTAAAATCTGCTCAACCATATCATGGCATGGCAAAGGGCACCTATTGTCAATAACAACTAAAAAATCGTCAACGTATCTAAAAACTTTAAGAACATTGGGATGAGATGAAGTAAAAACACATTGTAGTGCGTGGTCAAAGTAAGATAAAAAGATGTCACATAAGATGGGTGCTACACGTGAACCAATGCAAATGCCCTTTTTCTGCTAGAAAATGCCATGCTCAAAAGAAACAAACGTGCGGTTGAGGTAAGCTTCCAAGAGGGAAACAAAATTAGATGCCGACATCTCTATTTGTGACACAAAACCAGCTTCGCCATTTCATCTATGCACTGCATGACTGCTTTTAGAAGCTCATGATGTGGAACTGAGTAAAAAAGGTCATTCACGTCAATAGAGAACACATAACCTATTGCTTGGCTTCCACGGAAATATTCAAAAACTTCATCCGAGCTTCTCGTCAAGAAAGGGTCATTAAAATCAAGAAGCTTCAGAGCTTTTAGCAAAAAACTGCTAACCTGATATTGCCATGTATCGCGTTCACTAATGATCGTTATAAACGGGACGTCAACCTTATGGGTCTTGGCACTGAAGAAAGCTGTCAGAGAATCCTTTTTGCTCTTTCTAATCTGCTTAGCTAATTTTTCACAGCCAATTTCTTCACAGAAAGAAATCATGGTTTTCTTAACTTTTGATAAGCTGGCTTTAACAGGTTTGAAATTCTTGTTGATTGCCTCTAGTGCTTTGTCATTAAAGGCTTGTCTAGGTAGAGCCACAAAACCGCCTTCCTTATCGGACAGCATTAGACAGAGTTCATTGTCTCTGAAAAAAGACACCACCCGTTGCAACACTCGCGCCTGACGACCAGTTCCGGCCTTGGGGGCAGCCCTGTGTAGGCTGTCTACACCATCTAGTAGGCAACGCTCGCGTTGTTCCTGGGGCGCTTTTTTTGCGACTTGCCGATTCCACGCCAGAAATTCTTGTGCTGGAACCTGAGGCTCAAGTCCGTATTTCGGTCCCTTATTAAGAAGGTTGGCTATGTCGTCGGGAATATTAGTATCACCAATAACATTCAGTCTCTCTGTCCGGCTCTTCATGGTGGTTGCCTTGTTCATACTCCTTAGAAGGCAAGAGAGCATGCTGTTCCACGTCGTTTCTATGGCAGTACTCACCACCTTCCGGTAGTCCTTAAGTTTCTTTGTAGCCACCCATGCAGGGAATTTAGTGTAGCACATGCACCTGAGAAGGTCGTTGAAAAGCCGGACTTGACGACCCAGCTCGGAACGCAGAATTTTGCACATTCTTTTGATGTGGCCCCAGGACGGAAATACGGATCCGAAGATGGCAGTGATTTCACGTGGTGGAAGGCCTCTTCTGATGCAGAACCCTAGATAGCGTGCTTGGCATGTCGCTGCCACGATGTTCCATGTCACCTTGTTCGCATCGGGAAGACTTGAAGAAGAATGGCCGGGGAAAAAAGACCTGGAGCCCACTGTACGAGAAATATATTCCAAAAGAACTTCTGCTTGGGCAAGTTGGTGCTGATATTTCCTAGGTGAACTTGTCTGTGGCGCGAAATGCATTTTGTGAAAAGGGGACAGAAGAGAAGAGACAGTGAAGCGCCAAACTACCAACTGTTTAATGACAGCGTCAGAGCATACAGAAACAAAGTTAACTTCCGCGCGTGCGCAGAGAGCCAAGGTATGACATGGAACTACATGGTCATGATAACATTTTATCAAGAAAGCACCTTTCTGCAGAATACAATGTGATGGATGTGTCACTAACACAATCAGACCCTTTCTTTTTAATAAAGTAAGCTTCCAACAACTCCCTCGAAGTTTTGTCGCTACTTTTGCCCAGAATCGACACTTGCTTAAAGCGTGGCTCACAATGACAGGCCTTACAATGCGCAGGAAGATGCGCATTGTCACACTTACCAATACTATTGGCATGCTCCCTCAGTCTGTCATTAATGCAACGTCCCGTTTGTCCAATGTAGGACCTACCGCAGTCTAGGGGTATCTCATAGACCACCCCTTCAATACAGCTTCTGACAGGGTTGGTGTGCTGCTTCTGGCAGCCCCGCGGCCCATCGCGTGTGATACGAGGGCATAATTGAGCCAACTTGTTGGGAGCTGAAAAAACAACGATCATTAGTGAACGCGATACATGGCAATATCAGGTTAGGAGTTTTTTGCCAAAAGCTCTGAAGCTTCTTGATTTTAATGACCCTTTCTTGACGAGAAGCTCGGATGAAGTTTTTGAATATTTCCGTGGAAGCCAAGCAATAGGCTATGTGTTCTCTATTGACGTGAATGACCTTTTTTACTCAGTTCCACATCATGAGCTTCTAAAAGCAGTCATGCAGTGCATAGATGAAAGTGGCGAAGCTGGTTTTATTTCACAAATGGAGATGTCGGCATCTAATTTTGTTTCGCTCTTGGAAGCTTACCTCAACCGCACCTTTGTTTCTTTTGAGCATGGCATTTTCTTGCAGAAAAAGGGCATTTGCATTGGTTCACGTGTAGCACCCATCTTATGTGACATCTTTTTATCTTACTTTTACCACGCACTACAATGTGTTTTTACTTCATCTCATCCCAATGTTCTTAAAGTTTTTAGATACGTTGACGATTTTTTAGTTGTTATTGACAATAGGTGCCCTTTGCCATGCCATGATATGGTTGAGCAGATTTTAGAAGTTTTTAGAGTAAATGCAAAAGGACTTACATTTACTAATGAGCTTCCGAAGGACAGTACGTTGCAATTTTTACACCTTAACCTAACACTTCTGAGTGATCAAGTTTGCTGTGCGTACATCCCTCGAGGCAAAAAAGAATTGTTGCAGTACGACTCGGCACACGCTGAGACTGTGAAGCGTGGAATCGCCTTACTTTGCCTAGAATCGGCTCTGCGCAAGTCATGTGTACATCAGATGCAGGCGAGTTTTCGCAATCAGCTTGAGAGACTGTTAAGGGCTGGCTACCCTCAGTCTGTCTTAAATTCTGTGATTGAGTCCCTGCTGCAAAAGTTGAAAGCCTCCACTGCCAATGTGAAGGCGCACTCGAAGGAAAGGGAGCGTGTTAAGCCAGAGTTAGTCCCATATGTTCACCGTTTGAGCCATAACCTCAAGAACGTAGCTACCAGATATGGCATTCCCGTTGTTTTTTCAGCTCCCAACAAGTTGGCTCAATTATGCCCTCGTATCACACGCGATGGGCCACGGGGCTGCCAGAAGCAGCACACCAACCCTGCCAGAAGCTGTATTGAAGGGGTGGTCTATGAGATACCCCTAGACTGCGGTAGGTCCTAGATTGGACAAACGGGACGTTGCATTAATGACAGACTGAGGTAGCATGCCAATAGTATTGGTAAGTGTGACAATGCGCATCTTCCTGCGCATTGTAAGGCCTGTCATTGTGAGCCACGCTTTAAGCAAGTGTCGATCTGGGCAAAGTAGCGACAAAACTTCGAGGGAGTTGTTGGAAGCTTACTTTATTAAAAAGAAAGGGTCTGATTGTGTTAGTGACACATCCATCACATTGTATTCTGCAGAAATGTGCTTTCTTGATAAAATGTTATCACGACCATGTAGTTCCATGTCATACCTTGGCTCTCTGCGCACGCGCGGAAGTTAACTTTGTTTCTGTATGCTCTGACGCTGTCATTAAACAGTTGGTAGTTTGGCGCTTCACTGTCTCTTCTCTTCTGTCCCCTTTTCACAAAATGCATTTCGCGCCACAGACAAGTTCACCTAGGAAATATCAGCACCAACTTGCCCAAGAAGAAGTTCTTTTGGCGTACAGGACATTAGCACACTGGATAGTGTTGTTAACTCTTGTGGACGTGAAATTCTAATCGCAGGTGATTTCAATTCTCACCATATCTCATGGGGTTTAAGAACAGATTTGTGCGGCACCCGACTATGGAACTGGTTGTTGGACATTCGGCTAACGTGTGTTAACTCCGGATCTATTACGTTTGTGCGAGGTCGATCTTACTCTTCAATAGATCTTACATTCTGTGGCCCGAGTCTTTCCGTAACTTCTTGGTCGACTGTTGAGTGTTCGAAAAGCAGTGATCACCTTCCAATAGTATTTGAAGTTGCCCATCCTGTAACATTTATGAGTGACCAGGTTCGAACTTTCATAAACTACGACATTTTAAAAAAATGCTTACGAAATGTCCTTTCATCTCTGTCTGATGCGCCTACAGAACAAAAAACCACGATTATCTGTTCCGCTTTGGAAAACTCTCGAAAAAAGGTTCAATTTGAGATTAGATTGAATAAAAGAAATTCTTACAGCCCTTGGTGGAATGAAGAATGCACCCGAGACTACAGAAAGAGAAAAGCTGCTTGGAAAAAATTATTACATAACCAGAGTCCCCAAAATTGGAGTGACTATAAATTTTTTCGAGCAGTCTTTAAACATACAGTTTCTAAAGCCAAAAATGAATTCGACTGTAAGCATTTTGATTTCTTGTCTAACAATAAAAATAAGCGCACACGGTTCCGTTTTCTCCGCAGTAGAAAAGTTCTTCCGCGTCAAATTAATATTGACTCTATAATCTTAAGTAGCGATGAAATAAAACAATCACTAGAAGAAATTGCGAAGGGATTAGAGATTAGATTTTCTTCCGTATTACCAAGTTGTTCTCGCTTACGAAGGACATCAGATGATTTTACAGAAATCTCTATGTTGGAATTGGCTGAAATTGTGGAGCGGCTTCCAGATTCAGCTCCCGGCGTGGATGGGGTAACATCTGCTATGATCAGAATCTTATTTAAGGAAGCTTCTGATGACCTTTTAGCTGTTGTAAATTACTCAATTCGGTTTTCATGGATTCCGTCTGCGTGGAAAATCGCTAAAATCATCCCAATTCTTAAAAATCACGGGGAAGGATATACAATAGATAATATTAGACCAATTGCTCTAACTTCAAATTTGGTTAAATTAATCGAAAGAACTCTATATGCCCGTATGATTAAATTTATACAGAACAAAGACTTGCTTAGCCCCTGCCAAGTTGTATTCCGACCATCATGTTCCATTTGGCATGCTCACGTGGACTTAGAAAGTAGAATAAAATTAGCACGGCGACAGAGGCAAATAGGTGCTCTCGTGACGTTGGACATTTCGAAAGCATACGACAGCGTAGAACACTTAATCGTATTAGATATAATGCGAAGTCTAGAGATTCCAAATTATTTTTCAAAGTGGATTGATGAATTTTTAAATGGAAGAACATTTTACTGCTCTATAAGAGGCTTTTCCTCGAGTATTTATAATCAATCACGTGGTGTTCCTCAAGGAGCTGTCACTTCACCATTACTTTTTAACATTCTGATGTGTTCCATTCCTCTTCATCAAGATGTAAAAACATACGTATACGCAGATGACATTGCTTTCTTCGCATCAGACAGTGATATCCACTCTCTATATTATCGACTACAGAACACACCTCTATGCCATAGAAACCTTGTTAAACAAAATTCGCCTTTCACTTAACGTTAGAAAATGCTCGATATTGGTTTTCCCTCTTAACAATCCCGTTAACATATCGCTATGTTATCGCCGCGAGACTATACCTCAAGTGGAATCTGTGAAATATTTAGGTGTAGTACATGACGGTTCCCTCAGCTGGCTCGGCCATATTGACCACATAGTTAAAAAAGGAGTGAGAGCCGTTGGTATGCTTCGTAAGCTCTGCAAAAGTCGGTCCGGAATGCGGAGAGATCCACTTTTAATGATATATAAAATGTATGCGCGGGCCATCTTAGAATTTGGATGTGTATTATTTTCTGGTGCGCCAGCTTATAAATTACGTCCCCTTGTTCTGCTTGAGCGGGAAGCCCTACGACTGTGTTGTGGATTACCCAAATGTGTTGCCAATAACATACTACACCAAGAAGTCAGGTTGCCCTCAATATTGTGTAGATTTCGTTTACTGACGGTGCAAACAGTCTTAAAATTGCATGAATCCCCTATTACAAGATTAGAATACATATTCATTTCCCAGCCTGCAATATTCTTCGGAATACACTGGCCTCGTTTTCATACACCCCAGGTGGTCTTCGTACAAACATTAATCAATCCCTTAAATGTACGTATCTGGGAGGTGCCGCCTATTTGTGATGTGCGAGAGAACCTACAAATCATATTTGATGACATCTACCCAAACAACGCAAAACTCCTTTCTTATAATATATTAAACGGCCTATTACAAGACCATTTATTAAGTTTATCAATAAGTACGGTCATTGCGACAGACGCCTCACAGTGTGAAGAAAAATCTGGAATTGGCTTTTTCTCTCCTGCTCTAGATTGGTCATTCGCAATCAGGATTCCGGACTTCTTTTCCGTATTTCTGGCTGAATTTCTAGCTGTAGTTCTAGCCCTACGCAAGCTAAATTCATCAATATTGCGGTAGTAATAATAACAGATTCTTTATCTTTATGTTGCTCGCTCACAGCAAATAGTGTCACTAACCTTTTACGTACATTTCATTTTCTAGTGCCTGCCCACATAAATTTAATTAGATTGCTTTGGGTGCCTGGACATAAAGGATTAATCATGAACGAAATGGCTGACAGTCTCGCGAGAGCGGCCCTCAGTGGCCCTGTATTACGATTACTTCCTTCAATAGCTTACCTAACGACTACTAGATTCAGAAGATATTCAATTATTCAAGACTTCTTGAACCCAGCTGTAGCTAATTTCTCAGAATATCGACACCTCCTATTCCCTTGGCCCAAAAATTCTTTTCACACCAGAAAAACTGAAGTCATCTTTACCCGATTACGTTGTCGGGTACCAATACTAAACTTCTATCGTCACAGGGCTGGTCTGGTGCCCTCCCCTCTGTGCCCATTCTGTGGAGAAGATGAAACAATAGATCATTTTTTCATATTCTGCCGCCGTTTTTCTTCTTTAAGGAAAAATATTCTAGAATCAAAATTTACACAGCTTGGTTTAAGCTTTTATATTCTAAACATCCTTTCTTTAGGAGCCTCCTCTCTTGGAAAGAGCCACAGGGATATTTGCTCATCCATGGAGGAATTTATAAGTGGTTCAAATTGATTTTCTTGAATTCATAAATATTTTATTTTTGTTCATTTTCTCCAGTTAGCTTTACCGATTTTAGTATTAAAAAAGATTGCTTAATTCCATCCAAATCTTGGCCAATCCTCCGCAGTGGGTATGCGCCATCAGATAAGGCATACCATACCATACCATGCTAGCCTGTCTGAGTAGCTCTGCCTACATTTATCGTTATTATTGCTATTTTCTGGTAATATTACTGGTCAGAACTGTTCACCACGTCGGTCGACTCGAAAAGGTACCTTCCGTATCGGAGACCGACGGGAGCTGCGCCACCCGCCGCCTCGCAAGGTGCTAGGATCCAAGCTGGCACCGACGAGCACTCCGCCATGACCTCCCAAGGGGTGACACCGGGTCAGAAACGCCAGCTGGTTTGTACAAGCCAGCCTGACTGCAAGCGACAAGACACTAGTGACTCTGAAGACGAGTCAACAATCATCGAGGACGACAACGTGGCGAACCTTTCAGACCTCGACATGGACGAAGGTGCCTTCGGAATTGTGCACCATCGTAAAGACAGGGCGGAGGGCATTCCAGTGTTAATCACTGCAGCATCCGAAAGAGCTGATTTAAGGCAAGTGAACCCTATTGTCCTGTATTCTGAGCTTGAAACGATTCTCGGTGGAGCACCAGTGAAGAGTCAATTCACAGCACAGGGAGCATTGCTCTTAGATGTAGAGACAGAAGGACAAGCCAACATCCTTCTAGAGACCAAGAATATCGGCGGCATAGCCATATCTGCCCGTGTCCCACACATTTATATGAAAAACACGTGCATTGTTAGAGGAGTCCCAAAATGGTACTCGGATGAAGAGCTGCTCACCTTCCTGAGACCTCAGGGAGTATTTCATGCAAGAAGAATCATCCGTCGGGTCCAAACCTCGTCATCTGAATGGAAGTCAAGGCGCACTAACATTTGCTCCAAATTCTGAACGCCCGGAGAAGATCAACCTTGGTTTCACCAGACACGAGCTTATCGACAACGTGGAGACACCACCACGCTGTTTTAAGTGTCAGTGCTTCGGACATATCGCTACGTACTGTCGTGGGGAGCAGAGGTGCAAGCGCTGTGGGGGACCGCATGATTTTAAGACGTGTGCAAGTAAAGAAAACTCTGTGTGTGCAAACTGCGGCGGCGACCATCCTGCTAGCTACGGTCGTTGTCCTGCGCGGACAGCTGCTCAACGAAGGAACAAGATGTTTGTTTTGGGTCCAAAGAATGCAAGCGCACCATAGAACACGAAGAAGACACTCAGCGCGCCACAACTAACTGGTTTGGAAAGAGAGTACGCTTCTCATTTCCCGCGTCTCACACCGATAAACGAAGTTATTGAGCCAATGCAAACGGTCACCGCCGCTGAGAAACCTGTTGCAAAAGAGTCCGAAAAGCGCATCTATGCGGCCGCAGTGAACCGACCTCAAGCACCACTTGGAAGCAGTCAGCTGGAAAACTGCCAGCATGTGATACGCGCTTTGTTCACGGCACTACGTTCCCACGTAGCGAAGATGCCTGCGAGTTCAACGAAGGATAGGCTAGAAGCAGTGCTGGCTCTTGAGTCAGTAATACTCTGCTCTACTTCCACATAACCTCAGTAGCATAATGGCATTTTCTCGCCCACTTGGTCCACTCTGTCGTCCAAAATTGCCCTTAATAATGCAATGGAACTGCGCCGGTATTCAACAGCGTCTGTGTGAACTTTGCCTTTTCCTTCGAGAAATACCTATACCAATTCTAGCCCTCTCGGAGGCTGGTCTCCCTAATGGAAGGACTACATCAGACATGGAAATTCGAGTATACCGTCATTTGCCAATGGAAGTGCGATGATATACATCAGGCGAGAAATACCTCACGTCGCCTTACCAGTGCAAGACCTTTGTTCTACCTACTTGGAAGTCACCGCTGTGCAAGTGTGCCTAGGAAACCGAAAACTCAGTGTGGTGTCGGTGTAGTATATAAGTCCACGCAGGAAGGTCTCCATGGAGGCGTTTATAAAGGTCCTTTGCATTCGTTGCCCCTCTCCTAGAATAATCTGTGGCGATTTTAACGCACATCATTTGCTTTGGGGAGATAAGATTACAGATTTCCGAGGCAAGGAACTTGTGGCTGCCGCGGATGCTGCTGACTTATGTATCGCGAACGATGGCAAACCGACTTTCTTCAGACCACCAGATTCATGGAGTGCCATAGACCTCGTGATCCATTCTACAGACCATTTTCCGATCTTCACCAACATCACCGATTTCACACTGCTGGTCGACAATTCTGTGCTGTGACACGCTGGGACACATACAGAGAAGCGTTGGATGAATCCCCTGGTGAGCTGTTCGCGGATATGCTGCGGAGCAAGAGAGTGGCTACCTCAATGTTGAAACTGCCAGATCATTTCCCTATTCCTGATTTGAAACTAAAGAACCTCTGCGCAGCGCGTAGGAGAGCGGAGCGGAAACTAATGAGAAAAACGCGAAATCGCTCCGCAAAAACGGAATACAACAGGATAAACGCTGTCATCCGTCGTCACACAAAAAGGTTAAGACGAGTTCAGTGGGCTGCTTTCTGTGAGAGTTTATCGGCGTTTACTCCCATGACAAGGATATGGGGAGTAATGAATAGCCTATCCGGAAAGATTCGCCCGCACAGGCCATTCGAAGCACTTGCTTTAAAGCAAGGAAACGACTTGCAAACCCTTGCAGAAGATTTTGCAGACGTGTACCCATCTGGCAGATCAGCAGGAGTATCGAACCTTATGTTGTCTCAAGCATTCCATACCATGGATGCGCCATTCACTTTCCGTGAGTTGGATTTGGCGCTTAGCAAATTAAGAAGACGCTGTGCTGTGGGTCCCGATTCTATCAGCAATCAGATGCTGACAAATCTGCCATACGAACGAAGAGGAGCCCTTCTGACAATATTTAATCACGTCTGGAGCACAGGAGAGATTCCAGAAACGTGGAAGATAGCATGGGTGGTGCCAGTACTCAAGTCCGGAAAGGATCCTGCGAACCTCGCCTCATATCAGCCAGTATCGCTAACATATAAAAGTTGATGGAAAGAGTAGTATGTACGAGGTTAACATGGTATCTTGAGCAAGGAAATAGACTGCCATCGTGCATGACCGGCTTTCGTCCACGGTTGAGTGCCCAGGACAGTGTCTTGGATTTACTAAGCCATATCGAGCACCATCGCGCAGACGGCCTTTCCACACTCGCCATCTTTATGGACGTTGCCAAGGCATACGACTGTGTGCTTCATACAGGCATCATCAACGGACTCCGAATCATGGGCTTCTCGGGAAATGCTCTTCGATTCGTCCATGAATTTCTCAGAGATCGATGTGTCCAAGTTAAGCTCGGAAGTATAATGAGTGATAAACGACGAATTTCCCTCGGTGTCCCACAAGGAAGCGTCCTATCTCCCTTGCTTTTTAACGTTGCCATGGCCAGCCTTCCAGATGCACTGAAAGTAGGTCGGACGGCAGTTGAAATGTCTATCTACGCAGATGACATCTGCATTTGGATCTCGGGGTACCAACACAAACGGTTGGCCCGGATAACCCAGGGCGCAATCTCCACCATCGAACGCCACTTATCGACGCTTGGCCTATCTTTATCAGCGAAAAAACCTGCCTTCATGCTTTTCCCGGGAGTGAGACGCAAGTCAACACGCCTGACGCTGAACATCAGAGGGCATTCAATTCTTCGTGCAACTCATGTTCGATTCCTGGGCGTCACCATCGACAGCAAGCTACTATGGCGTCGTTCGGTCGAAAGTGTTGTGGCTGCATCAGTGCAAAGAGTCAACGCACTTCGTCGATCGGCAGGTGTACGTTGGGGAAACAACCCTATGTCCATGCTTAAACTGAACGCTGCACTGATAACAAGCCGCATTCTCTATCAGCTCCGTCTGATATCACCGTCATCTAGTCAATTCGAGCGCTTGGAGGCTGTGCACAGAAAGGGACTTCGTTTCGCGATGGGAGTTCCACAGACGGCTTCAAACAAGAAAGTCACTAATGAGGCAGAGTCTCTTCCACTCCGCCTCTTAGCATCTTAGGCGTTGCTGATGCAGCTACTAAGGCTGGGTGAGTCCCGCGCAGGCACGGCGCTTCTCCGGCGGCTAAGAGCAAGAACTCGCTCACATTTTCATGCGGCGATGAATACTTTCCGATTTTTAGGATTGCAATGGCCTAAACGAAGTCACCCTGACCCGCCATGGTCCTTTTCGGACGTTACCTGCAGCCTCAGTGTACCCCACCTACCGGCGAAACGCACCATTTCAACTGCATAAGCAAAGTTTATTGTGCTGGAACACTTGAGCACAGCGTTTCAAAGCCACCTACAAGTGTACACAGATGGTTCGGTGTGCGCACAAACAGATAGCTGCGCAGCGGCTTTCTGCATACCATCCCTTGATGTGTCATGGTCTGGCCGACTGGATCGCGTAGTCTCCTCCACAACAGTAGAAAGCGCCGCAATCACCGTGGCTTTGCGGAAACTACGGGCCTTTTCTGCACGAGATGTCGTGGTGCTGACGGATTCGAAGTCAGCGTTACAGAAATTACATCGTGGCCTACCTCTAGAGAAATTTACCAGGTAATCTCTGGCACTGATTAACGATCTGACAAGCAAAGGATTTAACATAAGATTCCAGTGGATACCATCACATGTAGGAATTGATGGAAACGAGAAAGCTGACGCCCTTGCCCGCCTAGCGCTGACATGTGTCCCAAAAGTGAAAGCTCCAAAAGCTTTTCAGAACCCTAAGGGTGCAATCCGCCTTCACTTTAGGGAGATCCACAAGAATCCCCACGAAGCCTGTGTGACTCATGGATTTACCCGCGAAGAATCGACGCTTTTATACCGCATCAGGACCGACTCCGCGTACACCCCACCTTGGTTATTAAAGACTGGGCTTCGCGCATCCCCATTCTGTGCTTTCTGTGGTGACATTGGTGACATCGAACATTTCATTTGGATATGCCCGCAGTTTTACACGGAAAGAAAAGCGATGGTCGACAGCCTACAAAAGAGCGGTCTTACGCACAGTACCTTTGAAGACGTCGTTTTCCCCGGAGGGCCTGCGACAATCAGGAAGAGAGTGCAACGACTGCTGATAGCCTTCCTGCGAGACACGGGGCTCAACAACACCTGGTGACACACCCCTGATCTCAACTCGAAGGAGGATCAGGCGGAACAATTGCTGGCTATGTATGCCAGGCTAACCCCGCCTGCTTCAACATCACCACCACCACCAAGGCCCCCGGAATGACGTATGCGGACGACATAGTGCTACTAGCGGAGAATGCAGGTGATTTACAGACACCTGCGAATATGTGTGGTTATGCTGGGTCCGTCATGATGGTAGTTGACTAGGCCAGTGTTTCTGGTTGGCTCAGGTAGAAGTCCGTGTTCCGAGGTGTGACGGGAAGACAACGACAAACTCGCCGGTTTCCAGTTGGGCCCAGGATCCTTTTAATAATGACGCGGCAGATGGAAGCTTGCTACACGAAACACAGACTTCATACAGACACGCTAAACGATACAGACGATTTACATACACATGCACGTGGGCTATGGTTCGGGAGTTGTCCTTCGATATAAAACACGTGCCTAGCACTCATGCAACACTCGCCCGTATGCATCGTCGTTGCGGTGCCCATGACGGTGGTTGTGACGGTGGAGCGTCGTTGTGGCTACGTCGCTGCTGTCGCGCCGCACCTTGTGGCGACGTAGAAGCCGGAGAAAACAGCAGGCCGGTAGAGCACCAGGCCACTGCTGTAGCTGGCCAGTAACGCCTGGCCTATAACGCCTCGGACACTATAACGTCGGGGTCGGTCAGCAGACAGGCAGCTCAGGCGTCCAGGTGGCCAGCAGGAAGCACTGCACCAGGCCGCTAGGACAGCAGGCCGCTGGTGCACATGAGAGTAGAGCCACGAGCCGGATCTACGACCAGGTCCGCACGGTAGCAGGACACCCGGTCGACAGTCCTCGGGCTCGCTCAGCAGGCAGGTAGCTCAGGTGTCCCGGTCCCCAGCATGAAGCACTGCACCAGGCCGCTAGAACAGCAGGCCACTAGTGCGCAGGAAAGCCCAGCCACGAGCTGGATCTCCGACCAGGTCCGCACGGTACCTGGACACCCTGTCGCCGGTACCCGAGCCTTGAACCGCCGTTCTGCGAGCTCATTTTCGAGGCTGCCGCTCGCTCTCACGCTCTGCGTGCTCTCCTGTCGCTTCTTCGTTCGTGGCACGTGTCGTCATCTTCCATTACCATCATCACCAATCTTCTTCTTGTAGCCACAACACAATCATCATTCCAAGCAGGTCTTCTCGCCACCGCACGCCACTATCCACATCATCACACGAGGGCAGGTTTCGTAGCCTGCGCATAGATGAGTTGGAATCATCTAGCGCAAGAAGGGGTAAGTGGATATCACGGGTAGAGGTCTTCGTCCTGCAGTGGACATAAATAGGCTGATGATGATGATGATGATGATGACGATGATGATGATGATGTGGCCACGCAGCGACAAATCTAGGCTATAAGATTAGGTGAGAGAAATGGGGAATCATAATCTTCAATGTAGAGATGAACAATTTTGTGGTGCCAGTTCAACAGCTAGTCATACCTATAGTCAAGCAATATAATTACCACAGCATATACATAAACGAAGGAAAGATTTACTAAAACACCTATCAAGATAACCTGAAAATAAACGGAAAGCGGAATGCCGCAATAGCGAAACATAGAGCACATTACATCGAATACAAACATAGAGAACTGAAACATGGAGCACAAAGGGCACGTAGTTATGTTTTGAGAAAGAAAAATGTTTAAGGAGATGTTTACAAAAATGCTGGAATGAAGAGCACGCATAGCATACCCGATTAACTCAATCAGGCTCGTTGAATATTTGTCACAGGTTTTAAAGGGGGTGGTTTTAAAGGTGCAGGTTTTAAAGGGGGTGCAAAAAATTCACAGGTTCTCTCATGCTATAGCTAAGGCGACTTGAAGGTGAAAGCCCAAGTGCCGAAGCATTAAAGACGGACACATGACGTACACATCCCCCTTAATTCGCTTATTCTACTTATCTTTGTCATCCCTCCTAATTCGTAGTCCCGCTGCAGTACATGTAGTCCGCTGCAGTACATGCCTCACAGTGACGCCAACCTCGAGTTTGCCGACAGACGCCAGCCCAAATCCTCCCCTGGCGGATATCGGCGGCACCATGTACGACCCATGGTCGCCGGCCCATTAAGCGCTCAAGACATTCGCGATAACTGCGACCTTTGCAAAATTGCTCCTCGCGTTGCGGTTGTTTTGCGATGGTTCGGCCCTCGGCCGTGGAACCAACTACCGCAACAATGACAAAACCGCGCAGAAACTGTCAAGTTGTACAGTTTCCTGGGTAAATGGTGTGAAAAGGTGCGCGGCTGGCATGGATAACAACCGTGCAAAGAATCAATTAAGTCGGAATGGGAAAATTGGCCGTTTTACTTCATGCTTGCTATTCGGCAACGGTGTTGTTTCGCCTTGTTGCTCAGTCATGACAGTTTGCTAGTGACGACGATAATATCACTGCAGCTCTACTTGGACGTTCTTTGAGTCGGATTATTTGCGCGTGCGACGCGCATTGGTCTTTCTCGTGTTTCACAGTGTGAGCTTGATCGGATTATTTATGTAGTAGGAAGTCGCATGCAGTTGAGCACTCTGGTACAAGTGTACCACCGGTAGCCACGCATCTCCTCTCTGAGGCCACGTGCGCGGACTTCCCGGCAATGGCACAGCTTGTCCAGAAAGAAGCAAGTGGCCGCATGACGCGTTTCGCAGCTGTCGCACGCATGGGCGCGCCATGCACTTCGGAGTCAAGAGCGCAGACTTCGTGGCACTAGATCGCGCCCAGTGTTCTTAGGGAAGGGCTAAAAAGGAATCGCACTGCCGTACACGCATCATACATAACTTGTTCCGATAGTGGCAAGACGTTCTGTCACTATAGTGATTCAATGCTAAACGCATTATCGTCGAAAATCATCGCGATATGGTTTCCGCTATTTTATTGCGAAAGCAATTATATGGACACTCCAAGTGGATTTCTGCCGTCGCCGTCGCCTTCAGGTTCCGTATAAAGTCCAAGGGCGATAAAATCGTCGCCACGAGCCGTAAGCTGTATGTGCGAGTGAAAGCGCGCGAGGGATGCGGGCTTTCTCGGAGAGCGAACCCACGGCGGAGAGCAAATGCGATGTCTTCCGGCGTGCGAAAGGTGATGAAACGATGGGAGGGAGGAAGAGGAGGCGACGTTTAGCTGCGGCACCAAACGCGTATCTTGCAACCGGGCGCAAAGGGAACTGGCGACTCAATCTCCCAAGCGAAAGGAGGAATGCGGGAAGGCAGCGCGGGAGGGAGGGGGTGTTGCTTTGGCGCTGAGCCGTGCTCCCTCAAGGGCTGCAGAAGATAGCGCCAACTTTTCCTTTGCCAAATGAACCACTTAGTAGTAGTCATGCTTCTACTCTGCCAGGAACTGCGCACTTCTACTTTGCGCATCTTCGGGCTGTCGCGCGCACCATATCTTTAAAGCGATCTCCACACGGCTCTGACATTTGTATGCGCTGTGCTTTCGCCGCTTACTTTTCGCTGAAGCGATAGATCGCACGAACCTTGCTAGCTCCTGCCGTCGCGCTTGCTCACGCCGGCGTTTTGACAGTGGCTGTCTGCGGTCATCGAGTGTGATCTAGTCATGTTTGCCTTGGTGCGCTGACACCATGCTTGTTAATTCAGTTAGTAAGCGACTGTGCTCAAGTTCATGCAGCGGATGCAACTACTGTCCTTACTTCGTATATCTCTCTACTAATTTGCTACCACAATTGATGTATCGCCTTTCGGGCGAAACGGCTACTTAAAAAAAATGGCGTTTGTTGAGGATGAACCTAAAGGAGAGGTGTTAGCCTAATGGCAGGATAACGACGGCATGCCGACGATAGCGTAACGAAAAGACAGATGAATGGACACAGCATCCTCACTTTCGGTCTCGTAACTGCTTACGCCGTGAAAGCAGAACATCCTGTCGGGAAAGTAGGCCGCGGGACTCTGCACCGTCAGAATATCTCTTCCACATATTGCGAAAATAAGAACAGCCAAACGCGAAGACGACACGACAGACGCGGACGAGCGCAAGAACCAACTCTTTATCACAATTAATTAGCTATGTTAGACCAACTAGCCCAGCAGACGGTCCTTCTGAAGAATAGCTCTATTAGAGACCGCTTCCTGACACGGATCCTTGCTCCTAACCCGCTCCTTACCCCATAATTTAGAACGCTTGCGGCTGCAGCCAGCCCTGTCTGTCTCGGAATCAGCGTGGTGTAGAAGAATTTTGACGCGTATAGATATAAAAGGGCATTAGTTGTATGAAAGCAGACTTGTATTGACTACGTCTGATGTCTGAGTTCATTTCACCCAATTGGAGCACAATAACCCGGCTGACACGTATGCGAGAAAAGCTCTCCGTTACGACGCGTATAAACGAGTCCCGACTTCCTAAAGCTTTATCATAACATATGACGCGACGGTGAAAGATAATTTTCGAAGAAAGGGCACGCTAGTGCCATTAATGCATTCACATCCATTCACTACAGAATGTTTTTTTTTTTACATATTACTACCAGACAAGAAGGCAGTAACATTCAATAAGGGCGAATTTTATTTTACACGTGCCTCTGTATATTCGATTGAGCGACAGTTTCATGGCGCATTGCAGTGGGGGCTAATAGCTATAACCTTCGTCAACGCGAAAAGCTTGCAAGCCCTAACGGTGGGAACCAAGCCCCACCGCGCGTGCTTTCCGGCTGACTGCGAGGTGCGGTGCACAAGAGAATGAATCCCGGCCGCGAGCCCCATTACGAACACCCTCGAGGCCGTACCGACAATAAACGGATTAAGGAGCGCCCACTTGCAGACGATGAGGGCGCGAGCACAATGTGCGGCTGGACAATGGTGTTACTCGGAGCGAGCACATCGTGCGGAAGTGCGCGGGCTCTCCTCACTCAACGAGGATGCAGTGGCACCTGGAAGTGTTCCTCGAGAGCACGTCTCCATGGCTTCGTGCGAACCAAAAGAAATTGCCTCCTCTCCGAGTGAAGCAATAACGCGTGTAGCACGTTTGTAAAACGTGAAGGCGAAAGCCTGCCGGCTGTGGAAGAAGACGACGACGAACGCGCGAGCAGTGGCACGAGCGCGTCTCTGTGATCACGTGACATGTGCATTCAAGAACGCACTAGGCACACCTTTAGTAAGCCACAACCGTGAACAGCCATGGCTTCAGCAAAGCCTGCTCGTCTCGCACCAAGAAGGCCCGGGTTCGATTCCCACCCAGATCGAAATTTACGAAATGTTCCTTTCAAAGGCTCTAATTTACACTGTTTAAAGGAAACTCCTAGAGAAATGTGATGTCAATCCGAGTATTTTAGACCTGTCCTTGCTTTGTCGGCCATGTTTCGTCACGGCGCCGAGGTCACCCCAAGGGCACCGCCAACACCTAAGGCTTTCGCTTGATGGATGCAAACAAATTATTTTCCTTAAGCGATTAACGAAACAGTGCGAGAATAAGAGAACGAAGAAAGGCGTGTGTGGCCTCAACCCAATAAACCTCATTCACAAATTTCTTTAGCGGCACATTTTTAGCGAATTAGTACGCTTATCTAGGAGTCTTAATCCTACAAGCAACATATTTCTTACACAGAACATTTGGCTGTCAGCGCAATGCAATATAGGACAGGACATGTAACTGACGCCAAATTTGTTGAGCCAATATGTTTTGGCTGTGTACTTGGTGAGAAGTCATAAATAATCTAGCTCGAATGAAACCTGTTTATCGTATTTACGCTTTATTAGGAAATTGTTGTCATTGAATGAACGCATGTAGCGACACAGATGCGTAAGCCCTCGAAGCAGCGCAAACAAACCGTTTTTCACGTGTTTACAGGGATTTCCTGATTTCGATTCCGCCATTCAAAATTCGAAATTCAACTCCCATTGCAGAATTAATTCTGGGGTTTTACGTTCCAAAACCACGATTTGATTATGAGGCACATCGTAGTGGGGTACTCCGGATTAATTTTGAACACCCGGGGATTTTTCCCGTGCCCCTAATGCACGGCACACGGGCGTTTACGCATTTCGCCCCCATCAAAAAGGGATTTGATCCCGCGACCTCGTGCTTGGCAGCGCAACATCACAGCCGTTAAGCGGTGGGTAACTGCGGTGGTGCTAACTCTGTGGTGTTTTCCCAGAAAAAGTTTTTTTCCTGGTGTGGGGCGAAACTATATTCAATGGCAACTACAATGTGGAAAGGTGAAATTTGAGCTCTATTTTAATAAAACTGGTGGCTTTCTCAGGCTTTCTGCTAAGTAGACTTGTGTAGTAAGATTGACGCTCTTTATTTTAGTAGTAGAAACATGTTGCTTAAAATTATGAATAAGAGCATATTCCGCCAACCTTGGTTATGCAGAGAGTTACATTCAGTAACAGTGAGTCGCTTCGGCATAAAGCATGGCGCCTGACGTGGTCAGAATGCCGTTTTTTTCTGTATGCGTCGTAATCTACATAATTATAACAGCAACGAGCCAATACATAAAAAAGCTTGAATTTCGCGAAACCATGTATAACCCTGTAACACCATGTATAAACGACATTAAACACGTCCCCAGGAAACAACTCCGCAGTTCTCGAGTGCACGGCTAGCAATGGAACCAATGACACACGTGAAGATTGATCCAATGAATGAAATAATCAATCAACTTATATATATATATATATATATATATATTATAGTACCAGAAAAAACCATTCTGGGTCCGGGTAAATTTTCACAGCGAAGTAGACACGCGTATGAAGTTGTTTATTGACGATTCGGCCGGGGTCCGGCCTTCATCAGAGCACTATATATATATATATATATATATATATATATATATATATATAGTGTTATGAGCCAGTTGTCCTGCGGACAAAGCAGATGCGGAAGCATAGAGCCGAGGAGATGGGGAAGAAGTGAAACTGGGGTTCGCCATCTTTTTTGTTGCTGTGGAACTTTTAGTCTCCTTGCATATGGTGTAAATAAACCGCCTTTTCTGTAAATCTCCCCTTAACATCTTGGTGGAGGTGCTGGGTAGCCGCAGCAGCGGGCCTCTCAGTCGACATGGTCGAAGAGCCCACAAGATTTCCGCTTCGAATTTTCGTGATGTGCTCGTGATGTACCCAGCACTGTAAATCTCCCCGTAACAATATATATATATATATATATATATATATATATAATCACATATGTATATATGTGTGTGATTATTACTATTACTAGTACAACCGTTGTAGGCATAATTGTACATGATCGAGAAGATTTGGCAATGTGGGCAAGACACCTTAAATGGGAACAAAAGGTCCGACTTGATACGTCTTGAATTTAGAGGTGCAATTTGAGTTACATGTCAAAGGGTGGAAAGAGAGGAAAGAAAACCGTGGGGCCCGAGTTTTATTAGTCATATCATAAGAAGCCAAAAAACGACACCAAAGACCGCATAGGGGAAATTACTTGTATACTTGTTGAATTAAAGAATTGATAAATAAATGGAAGTGAAAGTGGATGAAAAACAAGCGACTGCAGGTGGGATACGAATCAACGTTCAGCGAGAGTCCGCAAACACTAGAAGTCTTGAACCCGGCAGCTTTGATGCCTTGAGGTATACATGTGTGGGAATATTGACCAGTTCCCTTCACTCAAAAAGTTCACGTAGACGTGACGCCGGCGGCAGAAAGGCGGTTCCACATACTCTGCCAAGGCCGTGAGCGGTGGCGCTCTCTAACACTCCCCAGGGTTAGTTCCAGTAGATAAACATAACTAACCCCGAAAGTGTATGGGAAGGACGGCGCCGCGATAGCTTAATTGGTAAACGCATCGCACGCGTAATGAGAAGACGTGGGTTCGTACCCCACCTGCAGTCACTTCCCTTTTCAGCAACTTACATTTATTTATAAGTTCTTTAGTTCAAATAATAAATACAAGTGATTGCCCTATGTTGCCTTTCGTGTCATTGTTTGTTGGCTTATGATATATCAAACGGGTGAAATATATGGGCACCACGATTCCGATGGAGGCGAAATGCAGAAACACCAGTGTGCTTGCGTTGTAGTGCACGTTAAAGGACCCCATGTGGTCAAAATTAATCCGGAGCCCTCCACTACGACGTGCCTCATAATCAAAACTAGTTTTGTCATGTAAAACCCCGTAAAGAAGATATGGTCACCATGACAGCAAAAGCGGTACTTTAAAACAGATATCAATATATTGTGGCCGTGATCAATGCGGTCAAAATTAGAATTAGAATAAACATTCTAGTAGGAGAAAGCACACAGTAGCAAACAACTCCATAAAGGCAGCAGGGCAGTGGAGTTCATCCGCAATCCGACTAAGAATGAAAAGAGCACGAAGTATGGGTTGTTTCATATGTCTAATCTGGAAAGGGAAGAATAGCGTTTTGTCCAAGTACACACCAAGCTCTGTAATTTATTCTACCCGAGGCAATGGAGCATCGCGAAGAGTGTACAAAAATTTGCGCATAGTGTGTTTTGCGCGTATTAATATATATACCGTAGTTCTGGAAGCATTTAAACGTAACTAATTATTTTTGCCTCACCTTGGCAGTGAAGACAGAAATGGCTCGAAGAAAATAAAGAAAGAATGACGGCATTCGGAGGCGAGTGCCGTCGCGAACACTGTCGACAGTCTTAAATAGCAGGGGGTCAATAGCATTTAGAAGGAATGAAAAATGTTGAATTGGCTGACGAAATGCCACTTGTATAATAAAAGGGGGCCAATTAAGAGATCCTTGGATAAAAACCGCTAGTCTAATTGTACTTAACAGAACTCTTGCCATTACTTCTCCCGTTTAAGTGATTGGATAACAGGACAGTGATGGAAGATGGAATGCCCTTTGCCTGAGATTTGTAATAAGGAGCTCATGGCAAACCACATCAAACGTTGTACATCGGTCAAAGTAAACATAGTGTCCCACTCTGTATGCATGGACCAAACCAGATTAACAAAATTCGTTGTTGTGGCGTGCCCTGATACAAAGCCAGGCCATTTATTAGTTAAAACATTGCTTACAGATTCAAATCATGTACACGCAGCGCAGAGGATTGATATTCAATTCAGATTTATTCAATATATGTCAGGTGTTTGGAGCACGGACAAAAAGCCTAGAAAGGCTTGACTGGGCCCGTGAACCAGAGCATGGGTTACAGTGGTATTATTTCCATACATATACAGTTTAAGATTGACATAAAATGTATCTATAATTTCAGAACACTTCGACAACAAAAGTTGAAAAGATATAAGAAACATCAATATGCAGGACATGCAAGAACTCAAGAAAACTACAAAACAATGCAAACAAGGGGTAAATATGTCCATAAAGCAAATGCGCAAAACGTGCAAAAATATTGCGGCAAATCCACTGGATCCGAAACGAAAGACATAGAGAAACACAATCAGTATTTCATTGAAATCTAAAACAATGGAGAGTTATACATATATGCTTCGTAGCTCATTCAATGAGATCAATTCTACATCTGTGCCATTTTTGGCCAACTCGTTTAGCAATGTTGCTAATGTGTACCTTAGCATTTGGTTACCATAGGTCGTGCCGCGTTTGTTAACTTTCCATGTTACGTCATTGCGTGTGTGGTTTGTAGGGGAATATTTTTTAACCTCGCCAGTGATTTCAGACCGTAATTTTTTTATTAGTTTTCAACTTACATTGTGGAAGTAGTCTGAAATTGTTCAAACATTGTACGTTAGTCTTAAACTTATTGAACATGTCTTGTGTGTGACTAAAGTAAGGAGGTTTAAAAACTAGGCGTATTGCACGCTTTTGAAGTGAAGAAAGTTTCTTCATAATTTTTTGTTGTTGTTCCCCAAGCCAGTGAGCCATAGTTCATTGTCGAGGAAAATAGAGCATTGTACAAAACATTATTAACGGAAAGTGGGAACGTAAAGCAATGTTGACACATAAGACATTTTACTTTGGACATTTTTTTTTTGACAGGTTTATAATATGAGCATCCAAGCACAAATTATTGGAGAAAACTAAGCCAAGCGTTTTAAAACATTCTACAAATTCTACTTCCAAATCGTTTAGCAATAGCCGGGGCCGAGGGAGTTCGCAGAATTAGTTGCGTGGGTGATACCTCAGTTTTACTAATGTTAAGCTTTAATTAATTATTTGTAGCCCACAACTTAATTAATGCGATGTGACATCCGTGCAGGCAAAAAAAAAACGGCATATATCGTCAGCGTTTATTACAATCTTGGCAGCATAATCGATGTTAACAATATCGTTAAGGTAAAAAAGAGATAAGCACCCAGAATGCGTCCCTGTGAAACACCTAATTTAACCGGCTTCACTGAAGAAGAGGCCGTTTTTCACAACAAACTGCGACCGATACCGTAGGTACCATGTCATAAGTGAGAAATTTCCTTCGAATGCCATAGTGCTGCAGCTTGTTGTTATGAATATGATCGAATGTTTTAGAAAAATCCAGAAGGCATTCGTGCGCGCAAACAGCGTAGTTGAGTCACGGAAACGCAAGCCTTTCAAACATTTCAAGTATTATTCCTGTTTGCGTGAGCAGTGCGTGCACGCTAGATTTATATTTTCTGAAGCCGTACTGCGAGTCTGCTATATCATGTTGTAGCGATCAGTCAATGATAATAAAAGCATTAAAATTATTCTTTCGCAACCTTTCGAAAGACTGGTAGAATGGAGCTTGAACGGTAGTTCGTAAGGTCACTCTTATCACTTTTTTTGCAAATTGCTGTAGTTTTTGCCCATTGCATTTTACCAGGAATTATCGCACATGAAAGAAAGTTGTTAATTATATGCGCTAAGCAATGCGCAATCAAATCAATTATGAACTTTACTGGTTTTATTTGCGGATACATTGTATCTCTGGCTGTGCTGTTTTTTATATACTAGAGTAGGTTGTAATAACTTCCGATTCAGGTACTGCCCGCAGAAACACTGTATGGGGCTATAGTTCATAAGCGCCCTTCCATCACACGAGCTATATGCGGCCACTAGATTTTAGGGAACCATTTAAGAGGCTTGTAAAAACGGGTAAAAGTCATCTGGAAGGGTTGCCATCAGTGACATAAAAATGGAAGATTTCAGGTGTTTGATACAAACTAAAATAAGATCTTCCTGCACCGACAGGGTACGCATGATACCAGAGTAGGGAGGCAGGTTAATTGAGGTGAAATTATCTTGAACTCCAAATACTGAATATGAAGGTGCGTTCGAAATACCCGTGTTCGAAATACGCCATTTTCATCTGCACATCGTACATCTCCGACGATGACTTTGGAAGAGTAAGAAGAGCATACGTAGCTCCAGAAATATTTTCAATTGCGTGTCATGCTGGCTTAAAATTTTCAGTATGATTGGAGTGGTCCCAGTTTTTATGAAAGAATTGGCCAAAAGGACGATAGCGCTTCAATTGGAGTTTCCAGCTATGAAGGCCTGTTTTGCTCGACTAAAGGGAGTAGTGTTGTGTGTGCAACGTGTCTTCATTTGGCCTCGGTATTCTTTTTTCAGCGCTCATGTCCCTTTATCAAAATATAACATCAAACCTGCATCGCCACATTTGCTTGTTTTCCTCACTTTTCTGTCGCAAGGTCTTTCAGTTGTATAGCCGTTCTAATTTTTGCAGAAAACCAATGAGGAAATTTTTACGTCATAACGGTTTTCGCAGGTATGAGTAGACTAGGCGCTTAACATACAGTGACTTCTGTAAAGAAATGAAGTTGATTATAATATTTTTATTATAAGCAGCAGTAGCAGTTGCAGACGTAGTAGTAGTAGTAGTAGTAGTAGTAGTAGTAGTAGTAGTAGTGCAGTAGTCAGGCCCGTAGCTAGGAATTTCTTTCAGGGAGGGAAGGGGGCGGGGAGAGGGCCCAATTGCTGAAAGCCTTGACTATTTGAGGAAAGTACCTATTTTTCCGTAATTATTTTCGGTAACGCACGGAAAGATCAAAATTTCAAGGGGGGGGGGAGGGTCCTAGCCCCCCCTCCCCCCCCCCCCCTCTGGCTACGGGCCTGGTAGTTGTAGTAGTAGTAGCAGTAAATGTCAAATCTAAACACAACACATGGAGATAATGGAGCGCGGCCTCCAATCGAGGTCACTGCGAAACGAGTCACTCAGCGAAGGCCTTACAGGACTCCGAGCGCACAGCTTGACAAGGGTCGCGAGGAAGCCATGGCTAGGACCCACAAACACGGCTTTAAGCGCATGTCTCGACGGCGATATTCGCCCTTCAGTTTCACCGTGGCACAATGCGTGCAGATCTAAAATCCAATTCGGAATGCTGTGCTGCTGTCTGACTCAACTACGCTGTTTGCGCGCACGAATGCCTTGAAAAATAATTTGATCGCACTTGAAGAGAGATGCAAGAACAGTCTCGTCTGATTTCCTAACCTATTTATTTTGTGACTCCGTATCTGTATCGAAACATTCTTGGCCTAGTTCGCACTTCCCGGTAGGCCTAATTGCCGGCAACAGGACGCACACGAAACGCAGACAGGAAGGAAAACAATCCCGGTGACAGTTTTCGACTGGTTCATTTTGGGGGCAGACCCACGAAGTTGCGCAGGTAGAAGTCCTCTATGAGGGACCTCACGGAAACGCAAGCACTAACTCAGCATGGGATCTCAGAGTTGTACAATCGCATAAACTCCGCTATCTGACTGCTTTATATCGCTTCCATTATTAGCACGCGTGCCGTCCGCTTCTCCCTTTTTGCCCAGAATGCAAAATCAGTTTGCTCATCGCAAACTGATTTTATGCTTCCTGACCACGATGCACCAGCTACGCGGTGTGTTAATTGTGGTACCCTCGGCAAGCCGGTATTAACGCGACAGCGTTAAGCGCCCCGTGTCGCAGAAAATCCGCGTCGGCAATCGGCGTCAGCGTGCGGTGTCGGCGTGCGATGTCGGTGGCTGGCGGAGAAAATCATCCCCAATCACGCATGCTCTCCGAATATGTTTAGGCACATGTATATGCCACGCCTTCTTATATGAAATGCGGCATGTGCGGGTTATATTGCCACACCATTCTATCATTAATGTTGCTCATACCTTGCCTTGCATTCATGGCAAAGCTATTCCTAGGAATTTTGAGAATGACCATGCACAAACAAATGTCATGAAGCAAAACACCCACAGCGCCTGCCTTTTATGTTAAATCTCCTCAGACTGCAATTCCACTTTCGAGGACAGACGCCGCAAGGCAGCTTCGACACCTGGCACGCAGTCTCTCACTGACCGAGTGGAACTCGCCAAACTTACTACTTACACGACTGCATCGATTAAGCCCCTCACTGCAACTCTGACCTCCATTCGGACTTCCTCGACGTGAAGCTTCGCTTCTCTGTCGCCTTTGGTTAGGAGTTGCCTTCACAAAGGCATACTCTACATTAATTGGAGTGACCGACAGTGCAGCATGCGAGGTCTGCAGCACCGAAGAAACTATCGAGCACCTGCTGTGCCACTGTCCACGATATGCCCCAGAAAGACAAGCACTTGCTAACGCGCTAAAAAAAACTGGACAATCGGACGCTTTCCGTGCTGCTGTAACGCCGCCCCACCGCTTGTCGGCCCATAAAGCGATGAAGGTACTTTTGTGCTTCTTGAGGACGACGGGCTTGTGTCAACGTCTGTGACTATTAGGGCAATAACACACGCGTCAGCGAACTAACCGCTCATTTCCCTTCTTTACTTCCCTCCTCTCTCGCCCTGTCATCTTTGTGTTCCCTTTTCCCATTCTCCCGGTGTAGGGTAGCCAACCGGAGGTCATTCTGGTTAACCTCCCTGCCTTCTGCCTTTCTCTTGCTTCCTTCCTTCCTGCCTTCCTTCTCAGACTTAAATAATGAAAGTACGAAACAAAAACGGAAACCTGAAAATTATGTATTTTTTTTGGCGCGGCTGTGCAATATCTCCGGGATCGCCCCACGCATGAGGCTGCGTTTCTACGAGAAAGCTCGCCTTCATGCATAGCGTTCGCCGCCAGTGTTTCCCGGTAACCATTACAGGTGCTAAAGCTGCAGTTGTCGGGAAGCCTGAGAAGCAGTAGGGGATCTTTGAATGCTATCGCGTTCCACTCTTAAAAGCGAAGCTTAAGCGCCCTCCAAGTTTTTTGCCTGCCGCTTACTTTTGCCGTAAATAAGCAGCCGATCAATCGATCCATACTGACTTGTGCGTCTGAATGCGAAACACTTGTATTTAAATGAAACAAAGGCTAGAACAACAGCAAAAGAAAAGCCACGTAATCCGGAAACCCTGCAAAGACCGTCCCGCGATCCTTGCAAACGGCGTGTCACGAGCTTGCCACCTCGCAATAATAATTTCCCGCCGTTCGACGTGCACAGCACTTAGACCTGCCTGTATTGCTTAAATGGGCTTCGCCAAATTATTTTCAGTTTCGATAGCCAAAAGGAGGTGTATTTGTACTGTTGTTGGCTTGATTTTCACGTAAAACTGCCTGCATTAGGAAACTGTCGAAGGAGAGGTCTTGCGAACCATGTTGCAAAAGCAAATCAAATAAAGCACTAAATATGACACTAATACCCTCGCTCTGTGAATAAAAATTAAGAAACTGTTGAATGCCCATGTCTGGAAGTGTTCAGGAGAACACATTCGATTGATCGGATAACGTCGACGCTGCTTTTTGTCGCCTATTCTATAGCATTGTATGCTACAAATCGTCATAAACAGCTCGCTTCGAGCAGTGATTTCACTTGGCTCCTTTCGCCTTGGTTTCTCCCCAGCGTGACCGAAACTTCGCCGAGGCGAACGGAGCGAATTAAATAGCTTCTTCCCCTGCGTCTGCGAAGGAGGCCAGGAAGCGCCTGCAGTGGTGAGCGTGTCGCTCGAAAAACTTGCTCATTAAAGCCGCCAAGTCGATCGGTCGGCGGCGGCGCTCTTTTCTGGGCTGCATCCGCGCCCCGTGTTCGGAGACAACAAAACTCCAAAGGCTGCTCAGCTCAAGGTGCCGATCGATGGACGCGCAAGGAAGCCAACAAGAAAAGCACAGCAACCGCCGCGCGCTCGTCGGGGGAAGTGCTCCCCGTATCGCCCTCATTTGAATCCCCAAATTACAACACGAAGCGCTCTTTTGCCTCTTCCCGAAAACTTGGGCCGTCGTCGTCCCAGCGTGCAGCGCGCGCTCCGCTATCATGACGCCCCTCGTCGCGCGGATTTTGTTGCTTTGCCCCCTCGCGCTTCCCGCGCCATCAGAAGCAAAACGCCGGAGAGAGCAGAAAAGCCAGGTAAACTCCTCCTTCGACGTGGCTCTCGAGCACGCTATTGGTCGCGAGAGATAGTGACGTCAGCACCGCTCTCTCCGCTGTACTTCTCTTGCGTCTGTCACTCTTTTGTTTCTCACCGGCGCTTGTTATTTGCCGCTCTCCCTCGCAGCCACTTTCCTTTTGGCGCCCACCCCCTTTTCTGCGCTACTGCTGGCGCTGATCGATACGCGCTTCCCCGACCGTGTTCCGCCCTTCTTTTTTTTTTTCTTGTTCCTTCACCCGGCGTTTCGCTAATGCCTCGCCGCGCTCTGAGAAGACGGTCCGCAGAGGAGCCGCCGCCGCAGTTATCCATCTTGGCGCGAAAACACGGCCGTTCGCGTGAGCGCCCTCCCCTTCGCTTCTTTTGTGCGCGCACTCCATCAGCTCTACCTGCCACCATCTTGCCGCCGGCGAGTTCGTCGGGCCTTTTTCTGCCGCGCTTCACGCCAGTGCGTGCGCGCCCCACAATTCTGCCGACCCACACCGAAGCCACCGAAATATGTGATTCACGATGCGTTGCACGAATTAATTTATTTGCTTGCTTCGCGCCACCCAGTTTTGGGTGCAAGTTTCGCAGTACAGTTGTATAACTGAAAGCTAAAGAACATGAGCAACGTATCGTCTGCGTATGTTTTCGCTGCCTTTAGAGTTCGTGCGCTCCATTCCAGCACCGAATAATGTCAGAGTGTGCAGAAGCGAAGCACAAATTTTAATCCTGTCACAACGTGAACGAAGCGAAGTTCATGCAAAGTGTGCGCGCAATCTGCGGCGTGGACTTCGACAATGACTCTCCTTGCTGCCGGTCTTAAGCCACGCGCGCCTTGGCTCCAATACCCGAACTTTCTTGTGCTCATCGGTGGATCGGTTTTGCAGAGCATTGAATACGTGGTTATGTCGCTAAAGTGGAAACGTTGTGTAATTAGATAGAAGCTCCTTCACTGCGCGCATCACACAACAAACAGCAGTTTGGTCTACAACTAAATAAATATCGGCATCACAGATCGACTTTGTCAAAAATAAACCAATAAACAACTTTCACTACAGCGTGAACTAGATTTCATGTGAATTTTATCGAACGAATCTGTCAAACCTAGGAGCTGGTAAAGTTGGCACATTAGAACATATTCGCTGCTAGAGCTTCGCTGCTAGAGCTTCTTGGGCTAGTTGGTCCGGCATCATGGCGAACAGACGATGTACCCGACGAGGAGGCGACTCACGCGGGCCCGCACTTTATGCTACTTTTATATCCACAAGTGCACGCAATTTATGCTTCAACATTGTATATGCAACGGGAGCTGCAAGTCAGAACGCAGCTGTCCTCATTTAGGTGTCCACTTCGTGGACCACTGGCGATGAGGAGAATATCGATGCGTTGGTGGTTTTTGGAATGGATCGCCCTGTGGGCCTTCTGCACTCTATTTCAATATGTGCACAGTCCACAGGCAGCGTAAATTCAAGCGTGCAGGACTTGTTATGTTAAGCTCTCCATGTTCCTATGCTATATTGGTAGAGCACTATGTCTATCTCCAATGTAGCGAGAAATAATAATAAGGTAAAGGAGTCGTACCAATTGGTTATCTTCAGAAACCGCGGTGAAAAATCATGAAGAAGAAAGGTCTCTCTTCCTGTCTCTCTTATTTTTTCGTGATACTACTCAATTCCGGTTTTCACATAAGATTATTCGGGACACAGAACTCCTTGCATATTCATTGGTATCCATTTGGTTGGAGGCGTAGTTACATTGCTTTGAAACCAATTGTACTACATAAACATATTACAGATTGCTTAGAAAAGTACCAGGCAGCTTTGGGTAAGGTCATAACTGGTCCTTTTGCTGCAAACGTATGACAAAAGAAGCTGTAGTTGACCATTTCCGGAGTAAAGTACGTTTCATTTTTTAAGCGAAGATTTATATGGCTAGGCGAAATCGCCTGTCCACAGGAAACTATCATCTTCAGCATTGCCTCGAGCGTCGCCGTCTTATTCCACAGCTGGCTTGTTGGCTCGTGCTCGGCACGCGCTCGTGCCACTCTGCTCCCGCGTTCGTCGTCATCGTCTGCTTCCACAGCTGGCTGCGTTTCTGCTCAACATTCCAGCGTAGAATTTCACTTCTCTTGGGGAGGCCGCGTTTGGGGAGGCCGCGTTTGCCGGGGTACGAGCCATTCATTGTGTTACCGTAACGGACAGATTTAATTTTGAAGCAATTTATTTTCGTAGAATCTAAGGCGAAGGCTGCTAACCACGCCACCGAGCAAACTCGAGACACCGAAGGCAAGCGACAACGGCGGACTGCGGGCACACTGTCAGTGACGTCGTTCTCTCTGTCGCAGCTTAACTTCATAATTTAGAAGTACTTCAATGAACCCAGTGATAAACACCGGGGCCGCTCGTCTCAGCGTTGCTGGATAATGCTCTTCACGCAGTTGAAGGGCGGACGAATGTTTTTTTTTTTCTTTTTTTAATTCACATATATGCATAGAGCCTTTCTTGTTGTTCTTTAGACACCGTGTCTCCCCCAAGGTCACACTTTCAAAACCCCAAAGTCTTATTTGAATATTGACTAAATGATCGGCACTTTGTCAACAACAGAGTTTCTAGGTTCTGATTCATGCGAGGACAACACACATAAAAATTCCCAAGAAAATTTTCCAAACCCGTTCGCTATTCGACATTAGCTGGCCAAAGAAAATACCACGAAGGTCAGATACACACACAAGCTTCGCTTACCCCCATTTTCTCAGCAGAGGTGATTTTTCATCTGTCGCGTGCGCTGTTTCGCAGTGAAACAGATTGTGACATTTCCTTTGTTTCTCTTTTGTTTCTATGAAGCAGTAACAAAAATGTGAATATTTGGCATGCGAACAATTTTGTTCGCATCAGCGAAGGAGCGCTTCTCCTTGTTGCCGTCATTGCAACATGTCGTTGCAGTAGAAAACCGTGAGAGTTGAGATGCGGTCGGCCAATTTCATTCTTTTTTGATTGACTACAAAGTGTCATCGCTGTAATGAAGGAGCCTTACGTTAAGCGATAGTAAGCGAGACTGCTGCCAACGTGGATGCGTCTAAGTTTGTCTTGTCATAGCGCGCGCGGCCGAGCGTGTGTGCGCGCGGGGCCGAGCTTGCTGCTTGCGCGCCATCTGCTCGCTTCTTCCGCTGAGATGTGCGAGTGCGCAGGTAAACAGGCGGAGGCGCCATTAATTAAGAGCGTGCAAAGAAGATGTTGCGATGCCCCCGTAGTTCGGCCCTGTGCACACGCAGCGGGCGCGTCGTGTTGCTTGCGCCGCCTTTGACGGATGACTCTGCTCGGCAAGCGTCGCCACGCCGCCCGTGCAGGGCACGCTCGAGATCGGTTGTATTAGCCCTCGCGATGGGCGGCTAGTCACGGGGCGGAGTGGCAGAAATTCACGTTGACGCAGCTAGGTTAGTACAGGAAGCAAGCGACGCTCCACGCTTGCGAAAGAAGAAATCATTGCTGCCCGAACGACAACGTTCAAGAACAACTTGTACTTCAGAAGTATAAATACCTTTCCTTATAGGCTGCTATTCTCCGAATATAACTAAATGAGATTAAGTGCGAATTGTGCTCTGACACGTGCTGGCAGCTCGCAGTCTTTAAACATCGAAACACTGTGGTGTACTTCGCGCTTGATTGTACACGGTCGGTAAATATTAGCGACAATTTTGGACAGGCGACAAATGACCGCTTGTCCATCCAGTCATGGACAATTTTATATTGGTATGCAATAATAACAACGAAAAGCACTCCTCTCTGATGCTCCAGGAGGGCAACAGAGGCATCCACATAATGTTTTCGGCGCGTTCTAGGACTCCGTCAATTCAGAGAAGGAGAGTGCTTGCTTTGCTTGTGTGCAGCACAAAAAAAAAAAAAAAAGAAGTAATACCAATGTTGGCGTCTCGGTGATGATAGGCGCTGCGGTTCAGCGTACTGCCTGTCTCCGCAGCTGGAATGATGTCACGTCGTCCACTTATGTCGTGCTCTACGTACCCCCAGAAAAGTTGTTGCAGTGTCATACCGTGATATCTTTGCAAGTCTCCCATCCATGTCGAACTGTACCAGAAGTGTCAGTGTTCCTGAATTGTACAGTTATAATTTTTCTCGTATTATTAACACCAGAGATCAGCAAATATAAATCGAAATTGTATACCGTGATACACCTACCAGCTACATGTGGAATAATTCCAAGCGATATAGTAATGTACGTGTCTCTTTAGATAATTGCAGTATTAGCTAATTCCTTATACAGGGTGTCCCAACTATCATACACAAAGATTTAAAAATATGCAGATGCCACGTAGCTGGACAGAAAGAAGGTAATATTGTTTGCCGTCGCTTGGAGGTACTCAGATTAGTGTTTGCATTCAGCCTAATTACATAATTATTCTTAATTATTTCATCAACTTCTCAAACATTATAATTAGAAGAAAAGTGTTGATGAGAAAATTGTAGAGCAACATGAAAAACTCGTGATGCAGTTTTCTGCTACTCAATACGTGCTACATAAAAATGTTTTCGAGAGTGAAAGAAGCTCGCAATACACACAAAATTGCCGCGTGACTGGCTGCTCGAGAGACATTGCTATGAACCGCGAAGTAACAAGCCGACTTTGCCGTATTTCTCGGCACATTCTAAACTGGTCAAAAGGAGAATAGTCAATCTATGTTTTCTGAATGCCGTTAAAAAATCGCGTTCGCATCGAATGCAATCAAGCCCTTCGCTACCAGTCCGAGCGATTGTTACAAGCTGGATTCCGGTTGCATGTGCAGTGTTCTGTTGCAGAAGCTTTGCTCCGAAGATTGCGCACGGAGATTAACCGGTCACAGGTTACATCTCCCAACACACGTCAAAAATTGGTAGTCATTCCATATATTCATAAGCTGTCCCATAATATCAAAAAGATTGCAGGTCGCTCTAAAATGAATTTTGTGTTTTGGGCACCACATAAGCTCATAAAAATCTGCAATCAGAGGAATGTTCGTGATCAACGAGGCTGCAGTAAGCATCACAAAGGTCCATTGCTTCGTTGTACTACTATTGTAGTTAACAGTATTCCACTGTCATGTGGAAAGCAATACACAGGGCAAACAGCGAGATGTTTGAACGATAGGTTGAAGGAACACGCGCTCAACGTTAACAAGACGCCACGTGATGGTTGGTTAGCAATGCGCTGCAGTTCCTGTCCATGCAGGCCTCTTTTTGATCTGTGTACTGCTATCAGCAGACGTGATCATAGACTCACCCGCGATATAGTAGAGACTGAAAAGATGTCTTTATTAGGTTCAACCTGTATCAGTACACCCTCTGCGCACCTGTTAGATAAAGAGCTGACCTTTCTTAGAAGGTATTGTGCGCATGTGCAACGGTGATGAACACAGTATAAACACGTGTGGTGGTCAATAAATCTTTGTTTGTAGTTTGCGCTCGTCTGTCGTCCCATGTGCTTTTTTGTGTCCGTGTTGGTCTTGCGCTGAAAAAACGTTTCCGATGTCTAGGACCTTCGTTTTTAGAGAAATTAGTGGGAACGTGAAGGAAACTGCAGTGGCAATTGACGGCTGGGGATATATAGTTCATAGCGAGACTTCAATGTAAAAGAGCTCCGCGTTCACTTGGACGTGCGCTCACGCTGATGGCTGATGGCTGATCATAGTGGCAGCCATATTGCTATGATTCATGGTACTCAGATCATTCGAGATGGTAAGCTGCTGATCCTATCAGGGGCAACTAAAGCTAGGTAATGTGAGCAGTGTGTTTTTTTAAGGTAAGCTTTAGCAAAAGCGACACCGATGTGCTCTACTATCCATCAGGCTTAAAATAGTATCTAAGTTAGTGCACAGCCCTGTTAAATACTCATTATACTGTGTTGTGCTGATGGACATAAGCTTTCGGACATTCTGTTGGCTTAGCCATGCCTGTACGTGTACATCACACAAGCGTCACATTGGCGCTTAGTGTTAATATTATGGGGATTTATATGCAAGCAACTTATAATTTTTATTTATACCTTTTAATCTGATATTTAATTTCAGTTTCAGGAGATCCAATGCATTTGGTACCAGTCGGCGTGAATCTTTGAAAAAGAAGTAAGAAAGGCAATTACGAAGCACGAACTGCTTAATCGGTGAAGTGAGCATCACGGCGTGGGGTCTGGCTTCGTCCTCAAGCCATTGTCCCCCACTGAAGCCTCGTCGATGTACTCCGCTGGTAACTGTCTCGCTTGCCTTCACGCGCAAGTTTGTCGCCATTTTCAGGTTCCTGCGTATACGGTTGCAGCGTACCGCAAAATACCTTCCAATCTGCACGTGGAGTCAGCCACGCGTGTTTACCGTCTTTTGTTGCGCGTGCGTCTTTTGCATGGACAACCGGAGCTGAAGCTGGCGTGAGGCAACTAGATATCTTGCGAATAATTAGTCTTCCAGGCAGTGGCACGCGTTCTGCGAACGTGCGCAGGTATCCGATGTGCAGCATCCAATTCCACGTCCCGGACAGCAACCGCGGAGGAGGGAGCGGCTTGTCACGTGACCCTTTGCACCCGGCGTTCCTACACCGTGAAAACTGTCAGAGGTGATGCCAATGTCACAAGCGGTTCCGGAGGCGGCTTATCTCCTGTTTCTTTGTTTGGTGCACTCACTGATACTACGCATATAATTCAGCCAAGTGCCTGACAAACATTGACGAGGCTCCGCTGTTGAGATGATTAACTTCATTGCATTAGGATGCACATGGATAGTAGCACGTTCTTTTTCTTGTCAGCTCATACCACGTCTGCAGCACCTGTAAGCGCCCATGCGGTAGTGAAGAACAGTAGTCGCTCACCCTGCCGCAGCAAATTAGCTGAGCTACGGAATTTTCCTTTCCCCATTCATATAGCACCGTTCTTTCTATATAGGCTTTCGTATAATATGTAAAGGCGTTAGGTTTAGCAGAGATGTCAGCCTCAGGGCACTGCGTATTCAAGGGGTAGATGAAGTATTCTTGAACATCTTAGCGAACATCTATAAACATTTCACAGTTGCCTTGACTCTTCGCAAGAAATTAAAGAAGCGGAATCATAGCCTATAAGAAAGGGGTCAGACAAGGAGAAGAAATCACTCCATTGCTATTCACTGCATGCTTAGAAAGTGTGGTGGTGATGGGCTATAGAAACAGGCGGGTTTAGCCAGGCGATCAAGGCTGGCAATTGCTCCGTCCGAGCGTCATTTACAATGTCAGAGCGGTGTTTCACCACATGTGCATCAAACCAGTCTCTCTTAAGAATGCGATAAGGAGACGTGAAATTTCTTAGCTGGCAATAACTGACGCTTCAGGGAACACAAGGTGGCACGCATGCAGAAGGTGGTTAGTGCGGTTACAGGCAAAATAAAGTCATCGATGACTTTATTTTGCAGATTCTCCAAGACAGCTGCCCTTTCACCTTGGAATTTCGGGCACGACCGCAGAAAGGGTTCAATGTCTCCTGTCTCGTCGCATGCCCTACAGTTCGGCGAATTGATGTCTTAAATAACCATGATGGTGTACTAGCTGATGTGTCTTTATTTTATATAGAAGTGAGGCTCCCTCTTGACGAAATCTCAAATGTATTGATGCTGTTAGACTGAGAAATATTAGGTGTAAGGACCATTGAGGAGCATCTTATCAGTCTGCTGTTAGCAGATAACATTTTCTCCTCATCGATAACGAAGATTGCTTACAATGAATGATTGAGCACCTCAGCCGACAATGTTAACAGTTGGTTGGAAAATTACAGGTATAGTGCCGAATACGGAAAACAATGGTTCAATCGCCTGGCAAAAAATAGTAATAATTCGCAATTGGCAATCAGCCTCCGGAATCTGCGGGATATTAGGTTTATGTAGGCCTATCCCTAAGATATGGCCCGGATCATGAGAATTAAATTTACACTGAAGAATAAAGATGGGTTTAAGTTCATACTACATACAGCACCAAGGAATGACCGGCCGCTTGTCACTCATCGTGAAACGAATAGTATCTGCATCGAAATTTACCTGTACTAGCATTCGGACAGAAACTGCGAAACTGGGATAAACATTGCGAAGAAGTTGATACTGACCGTACAACGGGGGATGAAATGATAGGTGTAAAGTTAAGAGATTGGAAGACAATGGCGTGGAGTAAAGAGCAAACGGGCGTAAGCGATATTGGACTTGAGATAAAGAGAAAGAAGTTGAGTGGTACTGGCCATGCAATGGTATGGTATGATAAACTTTATTCAGGTCCGGAAGATCAACCCTGTGGTTGACGCAGGCGGCTTCCACGTCGGGACAGTAAAGTTTCAGCGTAGCGCCGATAAATGATTGTTGCTAGGGAAAGGAAGCACACTAGGGGATTTCAGATGACTAGGTGACGTAACAAAAAGAATAGAAAATTTGCAGGCATAAGAACGGCTAAAGCAAGGTAGGACTTATGGAAGTTCGCTGTGGGAGAGGCCTTCGCCCTGCAGTGGGCATAAAATAGACTCCTACTGATGACGATGATAGAACTTTTATGAGCGCTGTTTGTCATTCAGTTTTGTTTTCACATGTGTCAGTGGAGGCGCCAGCAGTGCAAAGGCGCCCATAGCTACGCCAAGCGGCGGTTACGCGCAGCACTGCGGAAGCCATTTCTATAGCTTTATTCGCTCAGCTTTATCCCTCGCGTTTTACTTAGATGCGAAGCGCTTAATCGAACGGAACCACCAAGCTTGCCTGAACTGCTTTGTAAGTAGAACGGATTAGGTGCAGTTTTCAGTGTGCGGTTTCTCGCACGTCCGACAACTTGTTTTCTACCACTCTCATTCTTTCTCAAGCTTATTGTACCCCTACCGCCTCAAGAGGCGTTCGTAAAACGCCTATTCCCGGTGAGCAGAGGCCCGTTCTGCGGAACGTACAACTTTCTTGGTTACATGAGTCCAACATACTTTAAAAGCAGTCGGGTCGTCATTGCCATGTGTGCATGCAACTAAGGTAGTCGACGCACCGGGCTCGACCGGAACACGTCGCATCGTCGTGCACTTGATAGCCAGGCGTGCTGCATCGTCCGGCTGCCTCCGAGGCGGCAGCTATAGGCCGTCTCTAGCAAACTCTGAGCCGGTCGCAGCCTCCTCCGGACGACACGGTTCTGTCTTTTTTCTTTTCTTTTGTTGGCGAACAACGGCGCTCGTTTGACACTGTTGCCCGAAAGGCGCCCTCTTCAAACATTACCCCGCTGTGACACGCCAATAACGCAAGGCCCCTCCTCTCCATTTCCACTACGTCTTCCGTCTCGAGGGTTCTACGATGGCAGCGCCGCAAGCTGGCGTGCTGTTCGCAGCTCTGGAGTTGCACGTCTGTGCGCGCCACGAGACTGCATTATAACGACTTGCGTGTGTTCCCAACTTTCACAACCGGCAGACGGCGCTGCTGCAGTCTAGCTTGGCCGACGTCGATATGGTGACGGCGTAGTGACTTCGGTGTTGCGCTGCTAAGCCCGAGAGCGGCCATCAAATCCCGGCTGCGGGGGCCGATGAGGGCGAAATGCCACAGCGCCCGAGTACCGTGCAGTGGGTGGTCCCTCACTACGGGGTGCCATATCGGAGTGCTGGCATTTGAAACACACCAACTTTATTATTTTAAGATTTTGCGTATGTGGATGACATTTCCTTGCTACAAATTTCTCTTCAAAGGTAGGTCTTCCAAACGGGAAGCCAAAATATAACAGCTGTGAAGCGCTTACCTTAAAAATGACAATAAAAGGTTGCCAGGTTTTCATGCCACACCTCAACAACCGTACAATCACTTAACCATGCCTCTTTCTTGTCACTCGAGGAACTCGCACGGTATTAAAAATGCTGCCGTTATACGGAACTACATTTCCAAATGAATCGCGGAATAAACTAAGTGGAGCTTGTGTTGTATGCATAGTCATGAAGCGTATTACAAAAATAGGTGAATGACAGGCTTTATTTTTAACTTTACCACCAGACACGGAAGGTAAGTCTGCAAGCATCTCAATTCTCAAATTGTGTTCTATTCAATGTGCTAACGGCGTAGATAATAAAAAAACTCCGATATAACCAATCCACCAACAAAGCTGCCGAAAGTACAAGTCATCAAACAATGTACGTTTGGGCATTTCCATCATATTGATTTATAGAAAAAAAGAGGCCTCTGAGCAAACAATGAGAATGCAGAAGACGTAGACTCATCATGAAAAATTAATACACTCCGTTTACTTGTGGATTTCACCCCTTTTATTCTTTTTTTTCTGTCCTTTCGGTGTCCCGGTATGCACGATGATACCTATAGCTTGGGTTTTGTGCGTATTGGTTTTCCTTCATACACATATTGTTTGCCCCAGTAAAATCGGTCGAAGGCAACGCTGGATTGCCGTTTTTATGCCTTGGTCTTTCTCCATCGCCAAATTTTAGAAATGCAGGAAACATGTACTTCGGGAAGCAACAGGTGCTGCATTGAAATCGTCTATGATGTGCTGCATTAATGGGCCGGCTAGGCCAACGCTAAAGTTACATGTGCACTGGGTTCAAACTTAGCCTTAAATAAATCGCGTATATGACGCACTATATTGCCTGCTATTATTTTAACGCGACAGAGTTAAGGGCCCTGTGTCGCAGATAATCCGGCGTCGGCAACCGGCATGCGATGCGGATGACGGAGAAAATCTCCAACCACCCCGACCGCGAAGGCCCTCCACGTGGTGCCAGGCTTTGGTGAGCAAAAATTGAATTTCTCACAGTGAAATCCGCCAGAAAAAAGGTAAAGTACGACTTTACCATTCGGTGTCGGATTCGCCGTCGGCCTGTTTACCAATCGGCGTGGGATTGTAATTTGAACCTACGAGAAAACCTAATTCTACTACGAGGAAACTCAAACACAAACCACTTTACCAGCATTTCTACCAGACCTACAGCCGCACGTTGCGATGCGAACGGGTCCCGATATCGCTATCGCGTTCTACTCTTAAAGGCGAAGCTTAAGCGTCCTCTCATTTTCTTTCTATCTCTGAAGGTAGAAAATAATTCGGGCCTTTTAAAAAGAATTCGTGACCAGTATTTCTCTTAATGTATTAATGTATTAATAATGTCTTAATGTATTAATTAATGTATTTCTCTTAATGTATTAGCTACTTGCGTCTATTTTTCTTCCGTCGGCCGGACTATTCTGGAAAGCGTTACCTGCGACTTTGCGGGAACGGTGAAGTGGAAATTTGGTGACCGTATTATCATTGCAAGAGCTCCAAAAAGCAAGACAGCAACAAATGCTGACTAGGCAGCTGACGTTTACGTCTTTGACCTTTACATACGCAGCAACACCTTTTACGTCGCACGCTCTCCACCGAGGACGCAACTAAGTACATGTCGGTTATTTTATGGAGCAACTCAAACTAATTTTAGCCCGTGGCAACTAGGTACCCGTTCCTGCGTTGAGCGTCGGCGGCTCTCGGCGATCGAACGACCACAGCAAAGCATGAAAGAGAGCGCAGCGGCGGATGAAAGACGGTGATAGCGAAAAGAGCGCGATGAGGAAAAGCGTAGCGATGACGCCAACGATGCGGCGAGCGCGTCCAGCGCTACCATATATGGAAACAAAGAGCCTGTCTGGGGCGATTGCTGTGCCCACGCGCTGCCTCTCGCGATCTCCCGATTAGCAAGGCAGTCGCGCCACACTTCGTTTGCAACGTGCCGCACGAGACAGATTGTCCGCGCCAGTCAATATATTGCGCAATGAAAACACTTCTAGAGATAGAGCTGCGCCCAAATATCGCATTAGGCAGTAGCGTAATCGTGGGTGACATTTTTGTATTCTCCTTTTCTACAATTAGTCAAGAATAATTAACGAACTTCTGAACTATTCATTTCAGGGCAAACCTTTGAATGAAGGAGTTCTACAACATTTTAGGAAACATGTAATTCAGCGGCTTCTGACATTCTATTTCTTACGTTATCATTTTTTTTGTGCATCCCATAGTGACGGGGAAGAAGCAGACCGTGGCACAACGGCGAGTCACAAAGCGAACTTGTGCCCACAAAAACAAACTGCACTCAGGCAGAACGATGGTGGAGAGCGCATGCGTTGATCGTCAAAATCTGATTTGGGGGTCAAGCGAATCGGCTACTTATAGATGACTCATCGTCTATTTACAGATGAGAGCCATGTAAAAAGTAAACCACTGCTCTCTTTCAGCTAACAGCGTCTTGCGTGGTAGCCGGCTCTAATAGCCGGTTCTATTACCGCGCGCCTCGAAAACACTTGGGAGTTACCGAACACTATCAGCCTCTACATTAGCATGGGCCTGGTTCTTGCAGTTTTGCCACCTCCTCTGCCACACTTGCTTGTAGCTTTCAAACGCGTGACTAATGCTTTATCGTCAGTTAACAGGAATGTGAAATCCAGGCGCATGAATTTTGGCATTCTAGCCCTTACAGAAACGGCGCATGTCACTTTTGAAAAAAAAAAAAAAGAACTCCGCTATGATTATACATAGAATCGGGCCGATACTGCCATATAGGGTATACGTCATCTCGAGGTATGCGTCATTTACATATACAGCCATACAGGCTCATATCTTCTCCATTCTATGGATGGCCACAACAGGCTTCCTCAATATGTAAGCCATACGAAATAGAGCTTGGAGGCAACTTGCATGGCTGAGGGAATATACGTTCTCCAAAGACGGAAATACGCAAGACATGCGAAGCGTTATTAAATTTACTAGACTTTAACCGTTACTTCTCTTCAGGACATTGGACAAATAATATAAGCCATATATATGACCACATCTGACCAAATCTTTATATAGCCATTATAATTAATCCATTTACAGTCTTCATATAGGTACCTGCCACATATGCAGATATCGCCCATTTAAACTTATATATGCGCACTTCGTTATACCCCAATATCTGGACCCTGTAAATTTCATGTACGCATGCAAATTTCATAGATACATATTTATATGTCATGCCGGCACTTGTTTTCGAGAACCATTTAAAATGACTTTGTAGCATAGGCAAGCTAAACTATAAACGAATTCCGTGAGACATTTACGAGAAAATTATTATTTCAGTCGCCACATTGACCTCGTGGCGGGCATACACGAATAGGTGTCTGATTATTTCAGTCGCCACATTGACCTCGTGGCGGGCATACACGAATAGGTGTCTCGCGGCGGCATCTTGCTGGGAGATAATGGGTGGACGATAGCTTCTAAGATCGCAGTGCAGCCACCCTCATACCTTGCTTTCGACGCCATGATAGCTAGGTTGTTCCCACTCGAATGTGCACTTTTTAATAACACTAGTACATCATCCTGAAATAAATATGATTTTTATCACTGCCTTAGAAAAAAAATAATTGTGTAGAAGTATTACACATATAACTGCTCTAAAGTTATACACCATTGGTTATACGCTATTAGTTATGCATCCTTGGTTTTACAACGCTTGTACATCCTAGGCGACTATAGCGGCCAAGGTTGTATAAATTGCTAAGGCATGTGGGACGGTTTGGGGAGCTGAGTTATCGCCTATTGCTGCTTTTGAGAACTCCAGTGTAAAACTCATGCAACCACGAAGAAACATCCTATGTAGAAATACAAATGGTCGTTATCAGTAGAATAACGGGCTAGTTGAAATTCCGTATCAATGTACCTTCGGGGTACGCAAATAAGGGACGCGACAGAAGGGAAGCGCTTGTGTTCTGTCTTGTGCTTTCTTTCGGCGCGGCTAAGTTATAGCGTAAATAATGAGACACGTATGCAACGCCTTATGGCGATACATTTTGTAGCACTGTCATTTTTAAATATTAAGCGTCTGGCTCCCTTAAGCACGGGCAATAGTTTGCGAATTTGGGCCGGTTGGCATGCGTTACATGAACAGAAACGAGTAACAGCGCAAGATACAGGACACAAGAAGGTGGCAGATGAAACGCCATCAACCAATGCTTTATTACGCACACAGCAAATGTATACAGGTGCGGGAAGGTAGCAGATAACGTAAGCAGAGAACGTAAGAAATGAGTGCTGTCATTAATGTGCAAGAGACGCCATTTTCTTGTTGAGGGGAGATACCAACTCCCGTGCGTGTCACCTTTTCCGTCGATTCAGTAGGCATCACATATTCCGCGTGCACTCCGGTCAGCCTTAGTGCTTTGCACTGAATACAACAACACCGAGACGCTGCTAGGTGGCTGCCCTTCATGAAATTGGAATGTCCTCTTTCTTGCGTCCTGTGTGCTGTTACTCGTTTTTTTTTTCTTAAACATGTGCATTCACGCATTAAACTCGCGGGACTGAATGGGCGTTCAGACAACCGCAGCGGTAGCTCCAGTCGCATCGATCACACTTCGCACACGCGAAGGAACCAAAAGTTATCTGCACATGCATTTCTAGTACAAGTCTCCAGACGAGAAAAATCAACAGGAAAACCCATTCAGACGTTGTTAACACAATTGTCTACACCAAAATAGTGCATCAACAGCAATAACACTGATGAGAGTAATGATGTTTAAAATGTGTCGCATATATAATTAAACACTTATGATTGTAATTGTGCTGCAATTTTGGATAACATGGGGAAAATTTTTTAGTAAAATCAGTGGGAAGGTAGTCGGCTGGATCTTTTTGCTCGGCGTCAGTATGTTGTATGTAGCGGGCTCACTTCTTTCAGTGTTTTTTACAATGTCATGCACCAGGCATAATTTTCAAGCGGCTGGATAAGTGTTTACTACCTTTTCAATACAAGAAATGGTTGATGTTCTCATATATGATGTTCCTGTAGTGTGTTCTTGCGTGGAGTCCACATTCTGTAAACTTGACAAAACTCACTAAAGAATTGAAAATTCTTAATCTTTTCTGCAGCTGTGCACTCTCTGTCATTCTGTAAATGCAAGAAATGTGGTGAAAGTAAGTTTTCAATCAACAGGATGAAGTGTCGTCTGAAAGGCTTAAGTTAATAAAAATAAGACCCACCTGACCAAGACTGGCTCTGACGCGTAAGAAAAAATGAAAATAGGTGCAGAGACGAAAGGACGACAGAAGAGGTAGAACGCTGTCGTCCTTTTAATTTCTGTCGTGCTTTTGTCTCTGCCTTTTCATTTTTTTCTTACACGCTGTAATTAGTCCTTCTCTAAATGTCAACTAGTCCAACTCTCTGCCTTATAAGTTTACCTCAAATGTCCGTAACAGAGTAGTTTCGTGTATCAGTAAATTTGCACCGCCACAGAATTTTCGCACCGCTCTTTTAAGCAATCGCATATTCTTCCCGTTTTTGTTGCGCACAAATCAGCGCATCTCCATCTTCTGATGTAACCACTGAAAAAAAAAAAAAAAAGCTGATGCATGATCCACAGAGTGTCCAAAGAACTGTAGCTACCCGGTGCCCTGAGTACACCCACACCGCCAAGATCCTTGTAGGAAAAAAAAGAAGAACAGCTGTCCTTCAAGTAGCTTTCGATCGCTTTCCTCCGCGTGGAAAAGCCGGTGAGACAAGTGTAGAAAGGAGAACCGAGCTGTCCAGGTGCACGATTCATCAAATGGGGAAAAAGGAGCGCATAGGATTTCCTCCACCCACGAGAACAAGACAGTCTAGGTTAGGGAAAAGCTGCGCCAAGAAATAAATAAATCTATAAAATTGCGGCCATTTTAGCTCTCCATAGCTCTCGATAACTGTCAGCGCTAATGAGTTAGCATTGAATGAATGTAGCGACACAATGTAATTGCCATCGTCGAAACGAGTCATGTATGAGGCGTGTAGTGCAGCGGGACTCTCGGGCTTCCCTAAACGCAATGTAGCGCCGCCACCGCGAAGCCTGCGCCTAGCCTCCGAAATGCAAGGCGTTGCGTGCCGACCGGGCTTCTTTCGAGAGACGCCAGCGCTGCCGATAAGTGGCCTCCGAGACGAGAAGCGTGGCGCTGCCTGCGAATGCTAGGAATTGTTCCGTCGCTTGCCGCGCACTGAGTGGCACATACTCAGTCACTCAAGCTGGCGCGACGTTCATTCAAGAGCGGAACACACCCGGTGCATTCGTGGCGCATACCCAATGCAGTTGTGGTACAGCCTGCTAATGCGTCGGGTTGTTGTTCTTGGCGAACGCTTGTGAGGTGCGCTCGTTTCCGCTCAGCATCCAAGAAACTCAAAGGATCTTCTTCATCATTGTAGAGGGGCACACTGCCCAAGTTGACATCAAATGCGTTCTTTCAAGAGCGGCGCACCGGTTCACTGGTGACCAAAGTCGGTGTCAAAGAACAGCGGTACCTACTCAGTCTCACGTCTACAGTGACACATAACTGCGGTTCGCATTTATGAGACAAACCACAGTTTCAAAGTACTGCTTGCACCATGGGCAAAACAGCCTCCGAAATGTGCGCTGTCAACATGGCTGGAATCGAGCAGCTTGACCTTTTTCTCTATCTTGTACAACTATTTGTTTAAGCATGGGGCGGCCTTCGCCTGCAAGCAGCCGGATCGCGCGGCGTCAAATATTTTTTGTGAGAAAATTTTCATACTAAACTGAATCGTGTTCACGTTATTAAGAAACAAACGGGATTAATTTCTTACCATTTACTTGAAAAGACGCGAACACATTGCTAAACGACGAATGGAGAACACAAGCGCTGAGTTGTACAGCTGCTGACAGAATAAAAAGCATATATATATATGTACCAGTTCATCAGCATGACGAACCAAAAAGACATGAATCTTTCAATGTTACACAAGTTCACCGTTCATGTTTCATGCCACGTCTGATGTCTTATTCATTTATTTTTCTACATTATGTGTTTTTCACAAGAAAGTAACGTTTAGTATAAGAATGTACGAAAACACGCTGCCAGTTACCATATCCGCCAGCGCCTGATGAAATCTAGTCACTGTCTAGTTTTTATGACAAATGTATGCATGCGCAGTAGATAATGTTTTATTTGGAGCTTAAGTGCGCGCTCTGTTTCTTGGATATTGTATTGCTGATTTCTCAAAGCTTTCGTCACAACATGGCAGGGTCTCAGACCACCCGCTCTGATCAGAAATAAAATTTGCTTTTTACAACAAACTAACAAACAAAAAGAAATAAAAACCGTTCGTACTTTGTATGATTCCAATTTCCGGAAACAGAATCAGCATCAAATAATGAGCAACTGTCATATGCTTTGACACTGCTGTACCTTGAGAAATATTCTGTCGCTCCCGTTCACCAGATGGCACCGCATAATTCAAGACTGTGCATGTGTGCACAATGCCGAACAGAAATCAATCGTGAGGATTTGCACTTGGGGGTGGCCGAGGTATACAGAAACCGTCTAATACTACCTATATGCGCTGTCATGCTCGCCTTGTTTTAGTTTACCGATCACCGGCTGGCCTATGCAATTGTTAACAGTATCTGGTAGCTACGAGCTACAAAATCTAAACATTCAGCGCTTTTACGAGTCGAAACCATGGTCTATTGTTTCGACACGCCGTAGTGGGGCACTCCAAAATAATAACTACCATGGGTGCTTCAACGTGCTAGCGTTACCGCTGCTGACGCACAGAAATCATTTCTGCTCGCTTTTCAGCTTCCAGTATAATCTGGGTGACTCGTTACGAACGTTGCCATTCTATTGTCATTGCAAAAGGAACAAAACTTTGGAGGAGAGGACTAGTATTTGGAAAGCTTACTTCCCTGTCTCCTATTGATTGTGACGCCTACTAGCCGCACGCAAATTTTGGCTGGAAACATGCATGCCGATTATCCTGAGTTGAGCAGCACTTATAATGCCGTCAAGCTAGAATGTCACAAGCACATACTATATGCTTCGATTTAACCTGGAGCTAAAGCGACCAAAGCTGACAGCGCGATATGCCTAGGCCATAACGCTTACCTCTGACAGGAATGAACTCTGGTGTTAGCGAGGCGATGGCGTATAACCAAGCCGCGTTTCTTGACACTGCGCTGGCCGCTGTTAGACTGCCTAACATTTGTGGTCCGGATATGCCAGGCGAGAGCGCGTGCCAGCGATAGCTTTGTGTGTTCTTACATTTGCCTTCCGGGCAGCCTCATCTGCTGAGCAGTCAGGACAATAAACCTTTTGCTGTAAACAAGGCGCAGTCGCCCAATGTACCCGAGCTCCGTCTTCCTTGAGTTTGGAAGAGTAACAGTTTCTCTTGCTCACAAGAGAAAAAAAAAAGAAAGGTGTTTCCCAGAGGGAGAGCGTAAGACGGGGGAGCAGCAAAATAAAAGCACAAAGAACCGCTCTGCGGATAGGAAGAGCACAACTGTCGCTTCGGCCTTTGTGGCGCCTGTGGAAAGCAGAAGGGGGCGTCGGCTGGGCCGGTTGCGTCACCCAAACTTGTGCGACCAGTGGCGAGACAATGCCGCCTGCACAACAACGAGCTCCCCTGGCCCCCTTCTTTTCCCCTTACATATTTTTGTTTAATTGGTCTTCTCGGCGTGGCCAGCGCCTGTCAGGGCCGGAAATATAGCCACGGCTGAGCCAGGCCGCAGCCAAAAGAGTCGCAGCGTGAGCGCATCTTTTCAGTGCTTTTTTCGCCCCCTTCTTTCTTGCGTCTGCGTCTACTTTCGGCAGTGCCGCACCCTCTGTGAAAAGCAGGGAAAACCGGTTTTGGGGTTGAGCGGGATCACCGACCAGGATCGTCAGCTGGCGGCATGCCACCCGCTCAGAATCCAATCTTTCCTCGGTTACGGAGCATTCTTTTTTTTTATAGCGCCTCCTGTTTTTACAGCTCTCATCCGCCATTAAGAGTGCGCGTAGGTCTCTCTTGAATCTTGGACAGGGGAAATTGTCACGTGACTAAAGCATTAAGCGACCTGAACGAAGCCAAGAGAAAATAAAATCAGACAAGAAAACTATAGCTGCCGAGGAGGGAAGTTTATACGCACAGACTCCAGTTGTCATATAGCGTGAGCAGATATATGCATAGCAATCAGTGGTAAGAAAAAATCGAGAACGCTTTTACAAGTAAGTCGTACACTAAGCGACAGTGCGTTCTGCATGAAATCTAAGGGCGTATTGTAAATGGAATTGAAATTGTGCGTGTCACAAATATCGCTTTGTAAGGAGATAAATCAAACCGAAGAGACCGTCCGAAGAGACCATTCGCTCAAAGTTAAAGAATACAGGTGCCGGACTGACCTCTTCAAAATGTCTTTCCTTCCCAAAACAATTTCTGACTGGAACAAATTGCCTGAGGATATAGTGTCCATTAACATCAAATGACTCATTTTCTTACGTGCTGTGAAATTTTTATGTTTAATGATTTTGTGTTTTTCCTATCTCAATGTTATCTCTGTTCGCCGCCTGAGCGCGGTAGTACTTTGTGTACCTTTTCCCCCCGTGTAATGCCAGAAATTGCGCTGTGGGTACTGTGATAAATAAAATAAATAAAATACAAAAATAAATAAACAAGAGACGGCACTACAGAAAGACACACAGAGCGTTGATTTGCAACTTTGTTATTGGCAGGGAACACATATACTAACAGACAGGGGTTGCACAGGATTTGTAGAAAATCTAAAAAAAAAAAAAAGCAGCAATGACTTGATGCATGCACAGTAAAGCGGTTGCTTCGTCCAGTAGGGAAAAAGATGTAGTGCTCGCACAATGTCTTCACATGCGCTATATGAAGTCTGGTGAAGTTATCTCTCTAGTAAGTTGTTCCTTCATCCTACCTGTAATTCTGCACTTGTCATAGAATGGGACACAACCACAGCGTGTGGATTCATGGGGTAAGTTTTTTTTCTTTTCTCCTCTCAATGGTGTACTTGTTTGCAACTATTCTAATTTTGATACATCTTCACACGTGACCCTCATATACAAAGCCGGCTGTAAACCGCAGCCTGCTTTCTGCATTATTTATAGCACACCCCATCGATTTCGCGTGATCTTGGTTTCCTAGCTTTCATAATTTGCACATCTCCTTCTGACGTCCAATAATGTCCAATAACTTGCACACAGCACCTTCAGCAGAAATGCAAAAATAAAAATAATAGCCATGCATAGAGTGCACACAATATACCACTTCCGAAGAAAAATAAACATTTCTAAATTTGAAACTATTGGGTTATAATATCCCATGTAGGTTGTCCCATCGTATATCCTATGGTTGTAACTTGCAACGTGTTTCTGAAAACGTTTTTTTTTTTGCGTTGACCGGCTTGGCTAACGTTATCTGGAACACACAGTATAACAAACATTAGTAAACATTTACGTACGATGATTTAACGTAACATTGCGTAATAAAACAGAATCAAAATTAATAACGCAAGAAGCATAGTGCAAGCAATACACCTGTTTCGAAGAGCCATTGCGACATATAAATCTATTATTTGTGCATATAAAGGAATATTAGTGAGAAAGAAAGTACAATAATGTAACACACCATTATGTACAAACAGAAAATAACATTGTAACCACAAATCAGCTAGCGAAAAACTATTGAAAAATGCGAAGTGGCTTGAAGTTGCAGTTATGAGTTCATATACATATTTAATATGGTGGGCAGATTATGTTGAAGGGAACGTAATTCATAATTATTTCTAAATGAGAGCAAAATCCAAGATACAGAGCTACACGAACACGCCTCTGGTTCCTTCGTAGAGAATACAAAATGTTTTACGGCATTAGAGGAGAACAAAAAAAGTGGAGTGTACGATAGTCATACAAGTTCTTAAAATACTAAAATTCGAAAACGCATTCCTCGTTGAGGAGTAGTTGTGAAGAATTGCTATGTGACGACGAATTGTAATCTTATGTAGCAATATTTTCGTCACGTTTCTTTTATTGGTAGTTGCTCATACTCATCCGCAGTAATTGAGACAGAAAGCAAATAGAGCAAAGTTAATTTACCGGATAGAAGGTGCCGACGGTACACAGTGACTGCAGAAAGTTTCTTGCATTCCGCTTCAACATGTCTGTCCAAACTATAGCTGTGAAGTCAAAACAACAGCAACAATTTACTGCTCATTCACAGTGTGAATTGTTTGCTCGCCACGATATAAAGTAATTTATTAAACTGTCTGTTTTTCTGCTCGGAAAGTTATGACTATGGCTTTCTTTGAAGTGTTCTTTTTTGTGTGTGTTTTGATTCGGACCAAAGGAACATTTTGCGAAACATACAATTACATTTCTTGTTTAATTTATCCACACTTGGACCAAAAATCTGCAGACTGCAGTCATCTGCATATATAACAAATCTTACGACATGGTCCATGCTATCAATGCCATTTATACATGCCCCCCCCCCCCCCTCTTTCACACAAAACATAAAGTAAAAAAAGTAGGGACAGCTTCACCCTAACTGATGCGAGAACTGGGCAAACAGCGAAGCTCGTGGCCCTTCCCAAGATTTAACTTTGCTTTCCTTTGCTTAAATTGGTTTGGCTTGACTGGTTCTTCGCCAAACTTAGCCGACCACGAGTATCGGGACGATACTCGGGGCCGGCTTCTGGGTGACGAGGCCGGCGCGAAATGCAGTATGTCGCATCTCGACGCCGGCTGCAGCCAGGGCACGCCGAAGCACACTCGGCACTGCGACGCCACGCCAGCGAAAACGCAGCACTCTATAGTAGAGCACTGCACGGGCCGATTTTTTCAGCCCGGGCCCGGCCCGAGCCCGCTTTTACGTTGGGCGGCCCGCCCGAGCCCGATCAAAACTTTTATGGCGAGACCCGGGCCCGGCCCGGGCCCGGAAATAATCTACGTTACCAGCCCGGCCCGGCCCGCCACCCCTTTACCTTAGGCCCGAGCCCGGCCCGAGCCCGAATCGAAACCAGCCCGAGACCGAAAAATAATGTTTTTCAGAGTTGAGTCGCCCGAGAACAACTCGCTGCACGTTACATGCACACCACCAGAAAGCACGAGCCCGGCCCGGGCCCGCGTCAAAAAATCCGAGCCCGGCCCGGGTCAAAAAGTACACGTCGTGCCCGAGCCCGGCCCGAGCCCGTGAAAAAACTGTTCTACCCGGCCCGGCCCGGCCCACGGGCCAGGCCGGGCCCGGGCTTTCGGGTAAGCCCGAGCCCGTGCAGTGCTCTACTCTATAGAACTTTTCATCGGGCGAGGAGGAAAGGGCGCGCGACGAGAATTTCCTCCTCTCTGGCTTGTGCGAGCCGGCGCGGCGCGGCTTGAATGTGTTGCCGGTCGCGCGTTGCGGGACGACTTGGAGGTGTTTTAGCTAGTTCTGAGTGCAATTTACGGGATGTCAGTTCTTACGAGGTCGTCGAACAACCACTGCGTAGCCTTTAGGTGCAGCAATAGGTACAGTACCTGTAACTTTCTTTTGGAACTGCAAAAATGCGACGCGCATCATCAACCTCGGTGTGTTTATTTGTTGTGAACTATGTTGGATGTATCGGTTTTCACTCGACAAAGAGTTGCTGTAAAACATTTTCGTCAGCCACCGGCATCGTTTTCACGCATTTTAAGTCTAGTAGACTTCAAATGTATTTAAACACAGTTTCTTTCCCCAGACAATTTCTGACTGGATGCTATGCCTAAAACCATTTTTGAGGAGGCTGATTTTCAAACAGCACTAGAAAAATTGTTGTTTTAGTTTTCTTTTTCTTTTTGCTGGTTACTAAGCACGTATTATATGTGAAGCGATGTAACCCTGTTTGATTGTTAATGGCGTTATTCAGTTGTAATCTCGATTTATACTAATTATGTTTTGATTTCCCACTCCTGCTTGGGCCTGTGATGGCCTGCAGTATTGTGAAATAAAAAAGAATAAAAAAAATAAATCACTGTCTACGTTAGCCTCCCACAAGAGGTCGGAGGCTTCTCTCAACACAGCGAGCACTGTGGTTGGCAAACCAACAGGATATACACAAGCTTCGTGCTTCGATCGGCATTGCCTTTTTGCCCTGTAAGGCACAATATACAAAGGAGATCGCATAAAGAGATCGTAAGGACACAATTTCAGTTAAAATGGGTGAATGCGTCGTAGATGACTGAACTTACGAGCCTGAAAAAAAAAAGAGTTCATATATGTCCTCCTTGTGCGGCAACATAAAACAGAACACGGGATAACGCCGCAATAAGACTCCGCGTGGTCGTACCGCATGCTTGGACCACTTGGACTATACGCTATAGCGAATCTGTAACACAGCATTTAGTACTGCCTCGGACGCTCGCGGAGTCTGCAGCTGGTCGTTCGACCACTCGAAAAGTGTGATTCACACTGCACTGTATGCGGTTATTATTAACCAAATTATTTTATATGTGGGCTCAAACCTTGCCTAGCAAACAAGGCAGTCACCCAATGTATCTACAGATAACAACTTCAACGTTTGTCAAAGTAAACAGCACGACATATTCTCCAGCAGAACGGTACTCACGCTGTTAAGATCGTCAAATGTTTCGTAAGTACTCGTTGCAGCTAAACCAGAGCTTAGAACTACTTTGCTGAGAATGTTGCAGTAAGGTAATATTCGTGAAACGAATTTTCAGAAATACCGAACTGATATCCGAGGCTGATTGTAAGCTTAAACAAACACGCACACCTTGCGCTGGGTGCTCCGTCCGCCCTAACGTCAGTATAAACTCAGCCGCTTAATTACTTCACACTTAAATTCCTTCACTACGCCTCACACGACCATTTCCCACGTAGAATACGCCATTTCATGCTAAATAGAGCGCGCGAGTGCGAAAACACCTACCAGAAACTGCCGCCGAGCGTATACCGTAGCATACAACATGGGCGTTCGCCCAAGCGAGCATGCCAACTGCCCATAGATGGCGCCACTGCCTACGCAATGGCGGCGCCCATGAAAACACAGTCTATAGTCCGGCGCAAAACGCAGCCGACGTATGCGGCGTTCTTCGGCGTACCCCGGCTGCAGCCGACGTCGAGATGCGACATGCTGCATTTCGCGCCGGCCTCGTCACCCAGAATTCACCGCATCTGCGTCTCGTCGAGCAAGATGGGCTGGTGGATACTGGTGGCAGCAGGTGCAGCGAGTTCGCAGTTTCGTATCATTCTGAAACTTCTAGTGGCGCATAAAAGGCGCATGCGTCTAGGCGGCGCGGCGCACACGTTGGACTATAGAGGGATCGGTTTTCACGCCACCGTAAGGTGACGAACATGGCGTCGCCAACCCCCACCGACGCTGGCTCACGCGCACGCTGAGTCCGACTATAAAGCGGCCTTAACCCTCTCTCGGGTAGCGGCACGGCGCTTCTCGCGCCGCGCTTTCTCTTCCTCACGAGTGAAGGTCTTCGGCCGTGTCATAATTACGGCCATGTTCTCGGTGCCGTGATGCGAGGCGTACTGTCGCCTCGCCGCGGCGACACGGAGCTTTTATCCTGTGCAGTGACGTCATATCCGCAGCTGTGTCGCGGCTGTTCCGGCTCGCGCATGTGGTGAGGGTGGTGCGGCCGTTGGAAGGCTCTACAATGTTTGGCTGTGGCAAGGGTAATCCGGGAGGGGGCGGTAACCTCGCCGAGTGATGACGTCACGTGCGTTGCCTGGCAACGTCTCGCACCAGCTGTGTGAGGCGTTGCTAGGCGACGCACGTGACGTCATCGCTCGGCGAGGTTTTCCAGCTTGCAACTGACGGCAAACGCCCAGGTTTCTTCGCTGCTAAAAAAATAAAAATAAAAATTCAGAGCCCTCCACTACTGTGAAGATGGAAGCCAGCGAGGTTGTGACTGTGGTGGGTCTGCTGTAGTGAACATTGCTATAGTGAATTTATACATTATCATTATTGATTAGATTGAGCATCTTCGGCATGTTCGTCAAATAGCAAGGATACCGGCGTCTTGCTTTCGCCCTGCACTATGGCCTAGTAGTGCACTTGCTGCGCCAAGTACGCCCCATCGTCATAGACTAGCGTATGAACCACAGTGTTCATAGCCGCGGCACATTGCACGGCAGCGTCAGGATCCTGTGAAATCTCTCCCGCTGCACCTCTCGGAGCTCATACCCACATATCCAACAGGGGTATGAGCCACACGTGATTTCTTTCTAACCTTCCTTCTTTCGTTCTCTCTTTATTTATTTCCGCAATTCGTTCCTTCTTCCTCTCTTTCTTTCTTTGTTTCTTTCTTGTCCCTGGCTCATACCCGCATATCCTATGCGGGTATGTGCCACATGTGATTTTATTATCGTTATTCCTGACGTAACTGACGAGCATGAGATGTTATAGATGCCATGCTAGTCACGTCAGTCATATTAGTTATTGGTTTTTACACCTCTGCTAAGGCACAACTGGCGGGAAACCGCCACGCACATGGAGAAAAACCACCACGCACATGGAGCCGAGATACCGGTGGTAATTTTTCTACACGCGGACACGATCCTGTGTGAACTAGTCCTTAACAGCTTCGCTGTAAAAAATACACAGGCCTGCGCGGCACGTGCAGCACAGTCACAGCGTAAGCTGGTTGAGCGGTGCAAGAGTAGCTCCAATTTCGGCACCACGCACAACAGGGTCTTCGGGGCAAAATGTCTTTGCCTCGATTTTTACGAGAACGATCTGAACTGTCCGCCCGGCGTCGACGGCGACATGCGGCTTGTAATGCTCTCTGCACAGCAGTCTGCTGAGCCCGATGATGCCTGGTTGTAGCCGCGCACGTAGCTATATGATTCGCTTCTTCAGCAGCGGTTCGTACCTTGCGACGAGACGCCATAACGTGTACCGAAGAGGTACCCAGAATACGTGGCACCCATCTAACATCGGGATCGCGTTGATTGCGCGCCTCGTCTGAATCGCATCTCGTCGTCTGCGCCTGCGCACGCGGCGTTTGCAGGCACCTTATGGCTCCACCATACTGGCGAAAGCTGGAATCGCGTTGATTACGTGCTTCGTCTGAATCGCATCTCGTCGTCTGCGCCTGCGCAAGCAGCGTGTGCAGTCGCCTTAACTAGATGGCGCCACCATAATAGTGGAGGCTTGGGTCGTCTGCGCCTGCACGCCTGCCTATAGGGCGCGTTTATAGGGCATTTTTCGGCTGCCCGTTAGCAAGTGCTTTCGTGGATCAGTGGTAAAGTATCCGACTCCTGCGCAGCACTCCAGGGTCGATCCGGGTGGCGACCGGGTCTTTTTTTTTTCGCATTTCCGGCGATAGCGGTTGTGGACGTGGTCACCGCCACCGCCGCCGTCGTCACCATCGCTAACCGAAACGGCTATTGGAATGAGCCCATAACAGCTTATGCTGTAAAAGCAGTTTCGCGCGACTGGAGAAGCGCTCTTTGCGATAGCAAGGTTTAGAGCGGCACTTAAACTTCGCGGACCGTGTGCATGCAATACGCGGGACCGACTAACGCGGCCGCGACATACGCGTGCGCGCTAATTTATGGTACACTTAAAAGCTTTACCATGCCGTGTAGGGCCTGTAATGACATCGCACAAGCACCACTACACTGCACGTAAGGAGACGCACCAGTAATATTACATCCCTTTAAGCATTGAGCACTGATACAGGTTCTCACTTTTAACATTTGTTAGTGTGAGATGATTTAAGATAAAAGGCATGCGCTGTTCATTGCCATGTTCTATGATATTTGTTTGCGCGCTGCCATTGTCAAAATTCTGAGGAATAATTTAGTCAAGCATGTAAGACAAGGTATCAGCAACATTAGTGATAGAATAGCGTCGCAATATAAACCGCATATACGGCATGTATATGCGTATAGCATACATATACTTAAATATATGTGAAGCCTCACGGTAAAGCCAACTGCAACAACGGCGACGACATCGGTGGAGAAAATTGGCTTGGAGGGTGCATATAATCCCTATCGCAATAAAATCAGGGACACCATTGAGGCACAGCATTCAATCCAAGTAAAAAACGCCATAGTTCGTTGTCTAACATAAATATTGCTTACGGTTACTTTGGTAAGATTTCAATAATTCGGGAGGTTTGCCGCGAATACCGTATTGGGATAATTTTTGAATTAACAAACCGTGGTTCAAGCTGTCAATAGCCTTACTGAAACCACTAAAAAAGCCCAAAGCATAAAATGTCTCTTCAATGTTCCGGAGTGTAACTATGTTCAGCGTAAGTAGTGCTGTTTCCGTGCATCAACTTTTTTAAATCTATATTTATCATTAAACAAAGAATCTTTCACAAGAAAGACCATGGACACACGAGCACACAATTATTTTTCTAGATCTTCAGAGGACACGGGAATGACAGATATAGTTCTATAACTCGCTTTCTGATTCCTGTTACCGCCCTTAACACACCTAACTTAATTTCGTACCTTGAGGAAGCAAACTATAATCAAGATTCAGATTTAAATTGTGATTTAGCACACGGGCTATAAGCTGCAGAGCATATATTTGACTGGCTTAACCTGCACTTTGTAGATGTCCAAATACAGGCATGTTCTGTACACTTCAAGTTCACCGGTGCGTCAAAAAAATGCTCTCCACACAAGGATTTCCGTTCCCTTTTCGAACCCAACAGGAACTTTTCAATTAAGTTGTTTTATCTATATCTCTCTCCTGGAACTTCGATGACGGCAGGTTCATCCAGAGGTCGATATGCGCAAAATAGTTGCTAAAAGCTTCAGCGACGGCTTTTCCAGACAGTTCACAGTTGTGAATTAATTTTTTGTGGCAACGACTTTTGTTGCTTTGGCTTCGAACATCGATTATTAGTTTCCAAATAGTGGCTGGGTGCTTTCTTATATTTTCAGATAACAACTATTGGTGATACGTCATCTTAGCTGTTTTCAGTTCGGAATTCATTGTGTTTCTAGAATGGCTCGGCCAAATCCCGGCCTGGGCGATCGCTTTCGATTACTGCAAAATGCAAAAAAAGGAGCCTGTACTGTGCACTGGTGCATGGTAGATAGCCCCAGGTGGTCAAAACTTACCCGCAGTCCCCCACTATAGCGTGCCTCATAATCAAATCGTCGTTTTGTCCACGTTGAACCCACAATTTATTTAATTTCTCCTGCTTCTTTTAAAGCTTCAAATGTCTTAACAGAACATGCGCTACATAAATATGTTGAAGAGTTGCCATGAATTGCGAATATGAAACAATTGCATCATCAGCATGATATAAAACGACCATTCGAATGTGCTAACCCGTGCTTGAAAGATTCCAAGGCCTTATGAGATATATCCTGTATTGCTAGGGACTTCCGACGAACGCTTCAACTTAACATTTCAGAGAATTACGTAAATACAGGGCGACGATCGCTAAAGTCGGCCGATATTGTGCCAGAATGAAGGACATCCATTTCCATATGTTATCAAAAGAACAAGGCAATATGAAGGCGTTGGCATCACGCGTGTTGGCGTGTCAAGTAAATTTACAAGACCGACCGAATGAAACATTGTTATGAAAATGACAGCATAGAGAAACAAATTCAACAGGAGCGCACACTCCCATGACTGTAGCGCACCAAGCGGATGGTGTGAACACCTAGAGCCACTTCCGGCATCGGTTTTATGCGCGTACGCGCTACGCCGGCTGCGCTGATCGGCACAATTTTGTTTTTGGTTTACTTCTAAACAGCCCGCTGTCTTGGTGCGGAATGTTTACAAGCCTTCATCGAAGCTATCTTCCGTGTAACGTGCAAGTTCGTAAAGTAGACGAAAACGCCTTGTGAAATGAGTAAATATTAAGCATGAAATGCTTTTAGCTCCAGTCGTCGGCGACCTTCATGTGACCTTGAGCCAAAAGCCAGGGCAGTTATCTGGGCACTCAAACGAGAACACCCGCGCATCGTTGCGAGAACAAAACGACATCAGGGCAACCACTAAAAAAGTGTCACAGTTTCGCCCCAAGGGCGAAGCAATGAATGCGATAGCAACACAGCAATGTCATACGAAGTAAGGTGAGCGGCTTTGGTAGCAATATGAATTGTAGTAAACATGAGCTGATTAAATAAGCAGGTGTGCTGCGGCGTAAGTAGACCGACATGAAGAGAGACTCGATGACCACGAGAAGGCGCGTGTGAAACGGTGGTGTTGATGGGAAGCGCTTCCCGTGGGCAGCGCGTGCGAAGGGACACACCTGTAGCGCTGCACTGTCGATCCGGGCAGCATTGCATGTGTAGCGTGCGTTGGAAAATGTGGCCCGACTATTACTAACTGAATGAACAAGCGTGGTGTGAGCGCGCACAAACAAACATGAATAGATCACACTGAATGAGTGCAGACAACGACTGTCAAAACGCTGGCAGCAAGCGCATACGCCGCAGCGGTCTATCGCTTCAACGGAAACTGAGCAGCGAATGCACAGCGCATAAAGGTCAGAGCCGTGTGGAGATAAAAGATGGTGCGGGCGAGCGACGAGCGCGGTTGTTGGCAGAGTAGAACTGCGCCTCCCCCCCCCCGCTCCCTCCGGCGCTGGCTTCCGGCTTCCTTGCTTGCGCGTGGAAGATTGAGTGCGTTCGCTCACCGTGATAGCGTGCGTCCCCGCACGCTTCCGCTCGGGCATACGGCGCGCGGCGCAGATTTTTATCTATACGGAACCTCACGGCGACGGCAGAAATCCCGTTGAAGTGTCCATATAATTGCTATCGCAATAAAAGTTAGGAAAATGTGATCTCTGCCCCACAGCCCTTTGTACAGGACCGCGCAACATACGCTAGCTACTTCCCAAACAAGTTACGAAAAATATTGCTTCCGATTTCTTCATTTTGTTTTCAAAATCACTCAAGCTGTAAATTCTAGTACGCTGAAGTTTTATTTGTCATTTCCAATAGCGACGTTTAAAAGACAGACAGAGAGCTTGCCAGTGCTCTTTTTAACGCCAGCGGTCCGTGAGTCGTGAGCGGTCCGCGACAAGAAGAAAAAGTAGCGGCAGACGCTGAGCGCCCTGCGTTGTTAGAAGAAGAAAAATTAGCATAGCTTGCACTGGAGGCGCAATGCTAAAAGGACAGCAGAGCTGATGGGCACCTAGCCAGTCCTGGCCTTTGGGCTAGGCTAAGCACTACCAAGACATCCCAGCGATTTACAAAATTTATTGATTATTGATCGATTAGCTATCGATTGGCTATCGCAAGGTATTGGCCACGTATTTGGACTAGGCTAAGCACTACCAAGCAGGGAAGAAGTTTGGGCGTGTTGGTAGGTCATTGTTATTTTAACTGGGATTCATAGCGCTAAACCGACACAAGGACGAGGAAGAACACGGGACGAGCGCTAACTTTCAATAATTGCTTTATTGCAGTTGGTAAGCATAATATACTCACTGGGAAAGGCACTGCAAAAGACGCTATGAAGGGAAGAAGAAAGGAAAAAACATAGTAGCTACATAGTAGCATAGTAGCATAGTAGCTACATGACTGTTTAGGAAGAAACACAGTAGCTACATGACTGTTTTTTCCTTTCTTCTTCCCTTCAGTGCGTCTTTTGCAGTGCCTTTCCCAGTGAGTATATATATGCTTACCAACTGCAATAAAGCAATTGTTGAAAGTTAGCGCTCGTCCCGTGTTCTTCCTCGTCCTTGTGTCGTTTTAGCGCTATGAATCCCAGTTAAAATTACTAAGCACTACCAATTCATCCCCAGGACTTCCAGAAATTTATTAATTATTTGCCGAATATTGATTAGCTATTGATTGGCTATCGATTGGCTATCGATAACTGACACAGCTTAAGTTGTCCCAACCATGCTTAGCTAGACATAGCCAAGCTCAGCTTCGCTAGTTCACAGGGGTATGTGCCATTGCACTTGGGTCCTTTTTGCGCCGCCGCCAGGATCGGCCAGAAGAAGAAGAGAGAGAGAAGAACTTTATTTATTTCCGGCAGATTGCTGGGCTGGGTTCCCACCTAGGAGCCAGCGGAGAGACCGTGTCTCCCGGCAGCTTCCTCGGCCTGCTGGATAGCCCACAGTTGCTGGTCCAGGCCTGAACTGAGCAGCGCAGTCCCCCAACGCGCCCGAAGGCCCTCATTGGAGGCCGCGACCCCAGTATTGCTGATTAATGCTGGACATGCCCATAGGATGTGATCTAGTGTGGCTCTGGTGTTACAATACTGGCATAGATTGGTGGTATATAATTCGGGGTATATATGGTTCATGATGACAGGGTTCGTGTATGTTCGTGTTTGTAGTTGCCGCCATTGAACGGACTGGGCCCTATTGAGTTTGGGGTGAGGTGGTGGATACTCACGCCTTTGCATTCGATAATGTTGAGTAATATCACAGAATTTAGTGAGCCGATCGTCCCATTCCCACACCACCGCGGAGGTGTCCGTTCGAGTGGCTGCTTCTTCGAACCCGGCTCGGAACGTGAGACCTCGAACCACGTTGTGCGCCACCTCGTTTGGACTGAACTCCGGCTGATCAAGAGGTGTGTGGGCTGGGATCCAGAGAATTTGTACGCATTTGTCTGCCTCATAAGTTTTGCCTGTATTAAGGATCCGCAATGCCTCAGGGGAGATTCTGCCGTTGGCGTAGTTTCGCACAGCCGTTTTGGAGTCGCTGATGATGTACGAGGCATTGGTGTGAGCTATCGCCAGCGCGATAGCCACTTCCTCCGCCGTTTCTACGTGTCTTGTGGCGATTGATGCGCTTGCTTTGCATTGATGTGTGTGGTCTACGACCGCAGCTACGAAGCGGTGACGGTCCCGATAGCGTGCTGCATCGACAAAGACCGCTTCCTCGTTGTGACCAAAAATCTTAGTCATAGCTTTGGCTCTACTGACGCGTCTGCCCTCGTTGTGTTCGGGGTGCATGTTCTTGGGTATCGGTGGAACTGTGAGTTTAGTTCGGATATCGCGTGGTATGTCATGTTTGTCGCCGTGTTGGGTGTGGTAAGAGATGCCGAGATTCTCAAGTATCTGGCGGCCTGACTTAGTCCTGGCCAATCGCTCGTATTGTGATATTTGTTGCGCCTCGATAAGCTCCTCGAGGGTATTGTGTAATCCCAGTTTAAGAAGGAGGTCTGTGCTGGCGTGTTGCGGCAATCCTAGTGCTTGTTTATGTATTCGCCTAATGAGGCTGTTGAGTTTTGCTTTTTCTGCGACGAACCATCGGTGATAGGCTGCCGCATACGTGATCTGGCTGAGTACGAATGATTGGATGAGGCGGAGGATGCTAGACTCTTTCATGCCTTTGTGTTTATTGCTGATGCGTTTAATAAGGCGCATCGTGTTCGATACTTTTGCGTCAATGTTGCGAACTGTCTCGCCGTTTGTGCCCTTACTCTCGATTATCAGTCCTAATACCTTAATTTTATCCACGGTTGGTATGATGTGACCGTCGCTTGTCGTGAGTGTTATATCGGCGTGTGTCTGTGCTTGGTGATGTTTGGGTGGTCGGCCCTTGAGTGTAGGGCGATATAGCAGTAGCTCGGATTTCTCCGCCGAACAGGATAGTCCTGTCCCTTGCAGATACCGTTCTACTGTGTCAATAGCCTCCTGTAATATTTGTTCTATGGATCCATCACTGCCCTCGCATACCCAGAGGGTGATATCGTCGGCATAAAGAGTGTGATGGAGTCCGGGGATTGTCTGAAGTTGTGACGGAAGGCCTAGGAGGGCGAGGTTGAACAGCATCGGAGATATCACGGAACCCTGCGGGGTGCCCACGCTTCCCATGGTTATCTCGGACGATGTGAGCGCTCCTACGGTGATGATGGCTGTTCTGTCCGTTAGAAATGCTCTGATATAATTGTACGTGCGAAGGCCCAAGTTTAGGGTGTTGATCTGATTTAGGATGGTGCTGTGTGTGACGTTATCAAAGGCCTTCTTAAGATCTAGGCCGAGAATGGCCTTAGTGGAGCGGCCTGTGCAGTCTATGATGTGGTGTTTCAGCTGCAGCATGGTATCCTGGGTCGAGAGATGCCTACGGAAGCCGATCATGGTGTATGGAAATAGGTCATTGTCCTCTAGGTAATTTGTTAGTCTATCCAGGAACATGTGCTCCATCAATTTGCCCATGCACGACGTTAAGGAGATGGGCCTAAGATTGTTAGTATTTAGTGGTTTACCCGGTTTAGGAATGAGGATCACCTGGGCCTTTTTCCACTGCGGGGGCAAGCTGCCGGTGGTCCAGCATTGGTTAATGTATTCTGTGAGTTGCGTGATTGACTCGTCGTCAAGATTACGTAGTGTCCTGTAGGTAATGGTGTCGGGACCTGGGGCAGATTTGGAGTTAAGTTTGTGCAGGGCGGCGCGGATATCCGCCTCGGTGAATTCCTCGTCTAGGGTGGTGTTGGACTGGCCTGCGTAGTCTGGGTGCTGCTGAGGAGGAACCTGAGAGATGTATTTGAGCTCTACCTCCCTAAGGAATTCCTCCTCTGTGCCCTTGTACGCGTGTATGAGTTTGTTGATGGTTTGTCGGTGGGCAGATTTGTTGTCTTCTGGGTCGAGTAGGAATCTGAGAAAACGCCACGTTTTACCTAAACTTAATTGCCCGTCCATTGCATTGCAGGTTTCGTCCCAATGTTGTCGGCATATCTGTGTTGCATACATCTCTATCTCCTTATTGAGGAGCGCTATGCGTTTCCTGAGGTTTCTGTTGTGTTTCTGTGTCTCCCATCTCTTTTTGAGCGATTGTTTTGCCTCCCACATGTGGAGGAGCCGGCTATCGATCTCTTCGAGTTGTGCCTCAGGAGGTACAATGTGTGTGGCCTTGTTAACATCCTGTTTAAGAGTGTCAGTCCAGTGTTCTATGTCGTCGATGGGTTGGACCTGGTTCTCGCGTGATTTGCGGAACTCAGTCCAATCCACTAGCTTGAGCTGTTTTCCCGTGGGTTTACGTGGGCCGCCCTGAACGTGTATCGCGATGATGTAGTGGTCGCTTCCTAGGTCCTCTAATGTGTTCTGCCAGGTGGCTGCGGATGTGTTTCTAGTGAACGTTAAATCGGGTGTTGTGTCTTTACTGGAGCTAGTGCCCGCGCGGGTGGGTGTGCTAGGATTGGTGATGAGAGCTAAGCCCTCCTGCTGCGAGTCGAACCACAGGTCTCTGCCTTTGGGAAACACGTAAGAGTATCCCCAGGCAGTATATGGTGCGTTGAAGTCCCCTCCGATTATGATGGGATTTCTGTCGGCGATGTTGAGGGCGCGTTTAAAGAGCGTGAGAAATCTCTGCTTCTTGTGTTTGGGGCTGCTGTATATGTTGAGTATGAAGAGACTTTCGTGTGTCTTGCGTTGCGGAATGAGTTCAATAAAGATATTGTCTATATTGGTAATTTTGGTGTCGTGTTGCTTGACTGTAATGTTTCGTCTAACTAATGTGGTAAGGGCGGTCGTCTCCCCTTCGGCGTAGCCGATCGAGCGATAGCCTGCCAATTTAGCGAGACCATGGGTCTCTTGTAATAGAATGATATCGGGTTTATCTTTTTGCCTAAGGTATTGGTGTAAAATCGCTTTCTTGTTTGCGTAGCTTCTACAATTCCATTGCCAAATCGTGTAGGTAGGATTTCTAGCTATGATTGGGTGCGGGGGGGACAAATGTCGCCGGCTGTATCAAGCTGAAGGGCGACGAGGTAGGTTGCTGCACACTTGCCATGGGTTCCAGGCTGCTAGGTGGCGAAGGAGTAATCAACGCCTCCACTGCGAGGAGTCGCTGCTGAAGTTGTTCATTTTGTTGTTGAGTAATTTTGGCTATACTGTCTACACGTTCAGTAAGGGCTGAGATCAGTCGGGATGAGTTACTCATCCACTCGTTTAATTCTTTTATGGATTGCTGAAATTCCGTTACGACATTAGTCTCGGTTGGTGCGCGTTTGGGTTTGTCTTCATTGGCCTGGGTTTCGGCTTTACGTTTGGGTGGTGGGGGTGTAGTCCCTTCCTCCATTTGGTCTGTGGGTGTAACAGCTAAGGGTGGTGATGCTACGGGTGTAACTTGTTCCGTTTGTTTATAGCGGCATAATTCCTCTTTGAGGGTCCTGTTTTCCTCGCCTAAAGCTGTAATTTTCTGGTTGCAATGAGCTAACATCTGTTTTAGCTGCACTATTTCGGCCTCTAACTTGTTCCATTTCCCTTGGGACGCGGCCTCCTCGGACCCCGAGCGCGCCCCCTTGACTGCGTCTGCCCAGCTCACCTTGAAAGGTCCAGCAGGTACAGGCGTGCGGCTCCGGGTTCTTGACCGAGACGGGGATCGGGTGCGGGACCTCGACGGGCGTCTTCCACCGGATCGGTTGCGCGACCTCGACCGGCCTCTTCCTCCGGGTTTCTGGGAGGGACTAGGGTCCCGTTGCTCTAGGTTGGTGTTGACGAGCGTTGGCTTTGTCGGGTAGTCTTCTTCTTGTTGCCGCTCCCATTGGCGGCGTTTCACCAGGTACGGCGTCTTGTAGCGTGCCCTGCACGCCTTGTCGGCCGTCGGGTGGTTGCCGCCGCAGAGCTGGCACTTAGGCTTGCATTGGTGATCTTGCGCAGGGTTGGCTGCTCCGCAACCGCGACACAGGCGGTCGTTCGGGTTTGGGCATACGTCTGCGCGATGCCCCAGGCGACCGCACTGATAGCACGTGTCTATCTGCTTGCGGTAGAGGGAGCACGGCAGCAGAGCTCCGCCGTAGCGGACGTACGTTGGTACTCGGAGGCCGGTGAACAGGACGATCACCGTCATTGTGTTACTGAGACGTTTTGCAGCGATGGCCGTTGGATTCCTTGGCGTAATGACATTAGCTGTGATATCCCGGGCAGTGTCTTCCAGCGGGATACCGCGGATTACTCCTTTGGACGTACAGTCGGGCGCTGCTTCGTAGGCGCTGGTCTCGAACGCTTGGTTGCCGATCTTGATGCGTGAGATCTTCTGGTATTTGTCAGCATGTGCCTCGATGGGTGTGCTCACTACGATGATGTTCTGTTGACAATTGGTACAGATGGTGTCCTCGTCTTGGGCTTCTCTTGGGATTTCGGCGGCGTGGTAAATACTGGTTGCCAGTCTGGCGGCCCCATGGTCGGCGACTCGGAGGCCGCCTCTTGGTCGAATGATGATCTTATAATCGCCTCGGGGTAGTTGAGGCATGCGGCTTGATCTTGCTATTTGTCGAAGGCGTTCCTCACGTTGTTTCTTGCTGCTATTGCCTCGTTTGGGCTCCGCGCCCTGGTCCAGCGGTTTCTCGCGGGATAATTTCCTTGATCCTACGGTTCTCCATCCTGCGCTTTCTTCAAATTCTTTGCGGGAAACGAGTTCTCCATCCACAGAGACCTCCATTCTTGTCATTAAGTCGGGCATATTGAACGCGCCGACTGCCGTTCCTTGGTCTCCGCCAGCGGCGGCGGCGGCCAGCAGGTGTTAGGCCTAGCTCTCCCGCCGGTGTTTCTGACTTGAAAACGGCCGTAAAGTTGTAAAAAATCGAGCCCCCACCTTGAACTTGGTGTCGAGTGATTCCTGGTGACGAGCTGAATCTGTGGATATGAAAGTCGATACCCACAAGTATCGAGTGATTTCCGCTGCAAAAACATTCGTTGAAACCGGAGCCGACACGACGCGCGTCCGCTCACTCCAACGTCTTTTTCTTCTTCTGAAGAAGAAGAACGTAAACTTTATTATCAAATCGATAAGATTTGAGTCCGGCGTATCTTTAGTGGGTCTGGGCACCCGCCGCGGGCGCGGTTCCGAGACCTTGTCTCGAAGCGGCTTCCTCGGCTCGCTGGACGGCCCAGAGCTGTACTGTCAGGTTCGAGCTGAGCAGTGCGGTCTTCCAACGCGAGCGGAGGCTGGCGGTGGAAGAGACGGAGGTGTCGGCACTGCCCGAATTGTTTGTTATGTTCTGACATTCCCATAACATGTGATTAAGTGTGGCAATCTCGCCACAGGATGTGCATCTGTTTGTTGTGTACATGTCTGGATACATGGCGTGCATGAGTCTTGGGTTTATGTAAGAATCAGTTTGTAATTGCCTGTAGTGTACTGCTTGCGCCCTGTCTAACCTAGCGCGAGGGAATGGGTATACGCGTCTCTGTAACTGGTAGTGTGTCGTGATGTCGTGGAACCTGGTCAAACGATCCTCCCACGCCCAGACGTTTGCAGTACCCCGCGGGGGCTCTTCCTCCGATGATGCTCGGTGAGTGAGGCCTCGAGCAACGCGGTGAGCCGATTCGTTGGGGGTGCTCAGTCCAGTGTGTGCCGGGATCCAAAGCAAGTGCCTTCGGTTATTGACGTCGGCCTCTCCCTGGTGTATGGGATGTCCCTTGAGTATGTCATACGCCTCTTGCGATATGTGCCCATTTGGAAAATTGCGAATTGCCGTTTGCGAATCGCAGATCACGTATGTAGCCTTGGTTTGTGTAAGGGCCAGTGCTATGGCCGCTTCCTCTGCCGCTTCGGCATATGTCGTGTTCACGGTGACGCTCGTGAGGTGGTTACCTCGGTGGCTAGTAACTGCCGCCACGAAACTCTTCCTGTCTCGATAACGGGCTGTGTCGGTGAAGATTGCCTCCTTGTAGTTGGAGTAACTTTGGTTCATGTGTTGTGCCCTGGCTTTACGTCTCCCCGTGTGGTGTTGGGGGTGCATGTTGCGAGGCAATGGGGGCACGTATAGTTGCTCGCGCACGGTTATTGGAATTTCCACTTTGATGCCGTGCTGCGTGTGGTATGTGATACCGAGCTTTTCGAGCACGTGCCTGCCCGGGCGGGTCTTGGATAGGCGCTCGAGTTGGGACATTTGTTGTGCCTCCACGAGTTACTCGAGCGTGTTGTGCAAGCCTAGTTCTAGGAGCTTGGTGGTGCTCACTCCGGGCGCAAGTCCCAACGCACATTTGTACGCCTTGCGTATGAGGGCGTTGAGCTTGTTTCTTTCTGCAACCGTCCAGTTGTGAAACGCTGCCGTGTACGTTATTTGAGAAATAACGAAGGCTTGTATAAGTCGTATGACGTTGCCTTCGCGCATGCCCGCGTGTTTGTTGGTGATGCGTCGGATGAGCTGCATCGTGCTGGTGGCCTTTGCTGTTATCTTGCGAAGTGCTTCGCCATTGCCGCCCTTGTGTTCAATCATCATTCCAAGTACCCGAATCTTGTCTACCATCGGGATGGGTAGGCCGTTTGATGCCGTTAATTGGATCTCTTCCTTTTCCGGGGGGGGGGGGGGGGTGTAGCCTTTAAGTGGGCGCCCCTTTCTGACCGGTCTATATAGCAGCAGTTCGGATTTTTTGGCCGAGCAGGTGAGTCCCGTGCCCACCAGGTAGTTTTCCACGCACTGGATGGCCTGCTGTAAACGTTGCTCGATTGCTCCGTCGCTGCCCGTTGTCGTCCAGATCGTAATATCATCCGCGTATAGCGTGTGGTGCAGTCCTTCGATTTGCAACAATCGGTCGGGTAACCCCAGAAGGACGAGGTTGAAGAGCATCGGCGAGATGACCGAGCCCTGCGGGGTGCCCGAGCTCCCGATGTTGATTTGATCTGAGTCGAGTTGTCCCACTCGCATGCGAGCTGTTCTTCCCGTGAGGAAGTCTCGAATGTAGTTGTACGTTCGCAGTCCGAGATTTAGCTTGTTTATTTGTCGTAATATGGCATCGTGGCGAACGCTATCGAAGGCCTTCTTCAGGTCCAGCCCGAGAATGGCTCTCGTCGAGCGCCCCGGACTGTCTATGAGTTGGTGTTTTAGTTGCAGAAGGGCGTCTTGCGTGGAGAGATGTCTTCTGAACCCAATCATGGTGTGTGGAAATAATTCGTTGTCCTCAAGGTAATCCGTGAGTCTATTGAGAAACGCGTGCTCCATCAACTTGCCCACGCAGGACGTGAGGGAGATGGGGCGCAGGTTCTCCAGCTGTAATTTCTTGCCGGGTTTTGGTATCAGTATGATCTTTGCTTCTTTCCATTGCTGTGGTAGCTTGTTGTGCGCCCAACACTCGTTAATGTATTTTGTCAGTTTCTCCATTGATCCGTAATCGAGATTACGTAGTGCCCTATTGGATATTCGATCGGGGCCAGGGGCCGACTTGGTGTTGAGTTTGACGAGGGTCGCCTGGATTTCGGCAACGGCGAATTCCGCGTCCAGGGTGGCGTTGCTTTCTCCCGTGTAGTCCGGATGTGTTAGCGGTGGCATTTGAGATATGTAAAGGAGTTCCGCATCCCGTAAGAATTGTTGTTCCGTTCCCCCGTAAGCGTGTATGATTTTGTATATGCCTTGCATGTGTGTGGTCTTAGTGTTGGCGGGATCTATCAGGTACCGCAGAATCTGCCACGTGCCACGCGTGGTGAGTTGACTGTCCATCTCCGCGCATTTCTCTTCCCATTGTTGTCGTTGCAGGGTAAGCGCGTGCTTTTCTATTTCTTTCTTGAGCTGCGCTATCCGTTTACGCAGTCTCCTATTGTGTCTCTGTTGTTTCCATCGGCGCTGCAGGTGGGTCTTGGCTTCCCACATGTGCAGTAACCGGGAGTCTATTGTATCGAGCCCAGCTTTTGACGGGATCGTTTGCGTCACGTGCTCGATGTCCCGCCGCAGTTGGTCGGTCCATTGGTCTATGTCTTTGATGTCTGCCACCTGTTGCTTGTCACGATGTTTGCGTAGTTGATTCCAGTTGGTGATCTTCATTTGGCGACCGGCATTGTGTTCCTGCGGGCCGTCTTCTGCCGTTATGCAAATGATGTAGTGATCGCTTCCCAAGTCTTGCATGGTGTTTGTCCAAGTGACTTGGTGAGTGTTGCACGTAAAAGTAAGGTTCGCAGGATCGGCCAACATCAAAACTTTTTTTCTGTTAAAGCGCAACAAACTACGGCCTGCTAAAACAGCTCCGCTGTTAAAACGGTTGAGGACGGCGGCACAACAGGCCGCAAAAGACGCCATATGGTAGTCATTTCATGCTTACACCTACTCTCGATTACGGGAGAGCCAGCATTTTGAACTGCGAAGCTGTTAAGGGCTAGGTTCCAGGAGTCGTGTCCGCGTGTAGAAAAGCCACGTGACCGGGAGAGGAGAGGAAAAGATGAGCTGAACCCCGTGAGAATGCTGTAAGAGGGGTCAGATGAAAAGAAGAATAAGTCAGGGGGGTTGACGCAAGGCACCCCGTCCAATACTCGCGTTGGAGGGGGAGAGCCTGAGGCGCGCCAACCAATGGCGGTGTACGAAAACAGTAGGTCAACGGAGGAGTGGGGTGTGAGAGGAGTTCGCGTTAGCGTTGGTTGTATATACGGAGCTTTGGTCAAGGACACTTGTCTGCATAGGCGCCAACTTCGGGGGTGCTCCGGGGCTTGAGTCCCCCCCCCCCCCTGGCGATCCGTAGCGTAAGCCCCCCCTCCCCCCCCACCCCTAAAGTGTCATTATCTCAGTTATGTTACCCACATAATTTCAGGATTCGCGTTGCCTCTACATTTTCACTTTTGTTGTGGCTAAAAGCTTACGGCACCATTGTTGGCGCGGACGTGCACCGCTTTTAATTGATACTTTCGCTTTATTTCGGGAAACCTTCACAACAGGAGAACAAGTGCATTAGAAGCCCCAGCAGCGGCTACCTCATCCGTGTTTCCTTGCTTCAACATTTTTTTTTAAATTTCCGATGAGAACACCATGCACAGACACAATCTATTTTAATAAATGCACAGGACAAAGTTTATTCCATTTTTAAAGAGAAGGAGGTAGCCAACTAAATGAATAGCCTATACCTAGAGAATGAATATGTTGATGTATGTTCACCTCATTTCAAATGACTTTGCGTGCTTTTTTGGCCCTGAACAAAACTTTCAGAGTTCAGTGACTCCTTCGACAGAGTCTTCTAACAACGCCATGTGAAAAGCACGTGAGTGATATGTGTCTCAATATTGATTCTCTTTCCAGTAGGCAATGCTAACGACTGGCGTCAAAAAAAAAAGAAGAAAGAAAAGCTCTTCTAATTATTTACAACATTTACGCATTAGGGATGGAAACATCGCCTCTTCCATGCAGAGGCCATAAATACAGGGTGTTTCAGCAAACACTCTAAAAAATTTTTAAAAGGTTGTCTGTGCCAGATAGCACAATTCTGGTTCATGAGCTGGTCTACTCGAATAGGCGGACATCAGATGCACAAAAAATTTAAATGCATAATCGACTGATTACCAAAAATTAGGTTTTTAACATATTAACTAATGACCCATGTTGCAATTTACAAATTCTAGCCGTGGAGTTCGCAAGGCGGATGCACTAGGAACTAATTCTCAGGATGGCACCAGTTTCGAGATATTAGTTTCCGAACATTGCGGAGAAATGCATTGGCGTTCCAGTTACTTTTGTGCTTACCCGCCGTCGTTGCTTAGTGGCTATGGTGTTGGACTGCTAAGCATGAGTTCGCGGCATCAAATCACGGCCATGGCGGCTGCATTTCGATGAGGGCGAAATGCTAAAGCACCCGTATACTTAGATTTAGGTGCACGTTAAAGAACCCCAGATGGTCCAAATTTCCGGAGTCCCCCACTACGGCGTGCCTCATAATAAGTTCGTGATTTTGGCACGTAAAACTCCAAAATTTATATACCTTTTTATACTTTGTGCTGCGATGCTTAAAACGACGTTTTGTTAAGAAAGTGACTGGCACGCCAATGCATTTCTCCGCAAAGTTAAAGAATTAATATCTCGACACTGCTGTCAGCCTGAGAATTAGTTCCAAGTGGATCCGGACTCCATGGCTAGAACTTGTAAATTGCAGCATAGGCCATTAAGCTAAAAACTTAAATGGTTAATTTTGTTAATTAGTCGATTATGCACTTCAATCAATTGTCCAAGTAATGTCCGCCTTTTTGAGTAGACGAGCTCATGAACTAGAATTGTGTTATCAGCCAGAGGACACCTTTAAAAATTTCGGAACGTGTTCGCTGAAACACCTTGTATATAGAATTCACTCAGTAACCGAAATGATGCCAAGCAGGATTAACTCGAAGTCAGGATAAATTGAAGTCATGCGCAGCAGCGCTTATACTCGGACTCAAAGTACTAAAAGAAAGAGTCCAGTTTGGCATGGAAGGCGAAGCAGTATTGGTGATAGCGAAGTAGAAGACAATTACACGAAGGAATATTCTCACCGTGTAAATCCGTGTAAGGGCCACACGCACAACTTGACAGCCAATATTTAAAAAAAAAGACATCCAACCGAGAAGCAATCCCGTTCCGTGCGCTGATTATGATCGGGCTCAAGAGCGAATTGTCGCGCGCAGCGTACTTTCGCGCGTCGCTACTGGATGTCGAGAGGAGGTGATCGCGGAGGTTTACGGCAGATTTCATACTCGTAGTCGGAAAAATGAGGTCAAATGGCCCGGTCCATGAAAGGCCCGTCAAAACCGCGCCAGCAAAGTGCGGCCCGTACAAGAGTCTACAGGTTAGTTATAGTGGCCATATGAATTGTAGTAAACATTCACCTAAAATTAAAATAGTAAGCATAGTGTAATGCACAGACCATGTAAACCTATAAATACCTCACTGGATGACCTCGAGCACTCGCTTTCTCAACGCAAGCATTATGAAGAACGCCAGCAGTGGAGATGAACGCTTCGTACAGCCGCACGATTCACCGCAACTCTAAAAATTAGATTCATCATCATTATCTGCCTATATTTATGTCCACTACAGACGGCCTCTGTCAGTGATCTGGAAAGACGTCTGTCTCTTAACTCTGCAACACTAGAGGCGCGGAAAGACAGCCCGGCAAGGAAGACAGCACGCATGAAGTTAGCAGCCATCCCAGCTCGCCCTTAATCATTGCCCCACAAATGATTACCAACAGTTAGATATGGCCCGCGGGTCGCGTAAGCGTCCGCCTTGCACAGCCATTCACAGCTACGGCAGGGCTAGAGGAGAAGCCGCGTGCTCTCCTTGCCATTCGCGTTTCATCACGTGACCTACTACTAACCCGAATATTGAGCGCGTGGGAAGATAATGCCCATCAAGCCGCCATTCTTTTCGACTAACTGTTACGTGCTTTTAGGGGCGAAGCTCCTTAGGGTGTGGGTCGTTTCCTCCTCTGTAGTAGTAGTAGTAGTAGTAGTAGTAGTAGTAGTAGTAGTAGTAGTAGTATGTAGCCACCTCTAGTTTATGAATTGTTCAATAGATGGCGTTGTGTGTCCGTACGTGAAAGAGACGCCGCATGTAGTTTTATGAAGTGTTCACTAGAAGTCCGTAGCTCTGGTTGGCATGGAGACCGCTATGCATGTATGTATACGCATATATACATATACATGTATATGTATAGTATAACCGGAAGCCGACTTCCGCTTCTGGTTCCACTTCCGGTTCCGCTTCCGGTTCCACTTTCGGTTCCGCTTCCGGTTCCGGAAGCCAGCTTCCGGCTTCCGCAGAACGCTTCCGGCGTTTTTCTCTCTCGTCCGTAGCTAGGAGCGCTGCGGTGCACAAGGGCGTTCGTTCCCGACGCGCGCTCTCTTTCTTTCTCGTCCGTAGCTGTGGTTTACCCGAATGATCCCCCGGTGCTTCGCCCACTCATCATCAATCACTTCGTGGATATGCTGTGATCTTTTTTCCGCACCCACAGGGTATGGGTCGCTCATGCATATGGCTTTTGGATTTAATACGGAACATCATGGCGACGACAACAGCGATAATGTGCCTGAAGTGTCGATATAAGTGCTTTCGCCATAACACGAGAAATAGAAAATTGTTAGCAAAGGTGTATATATATATATATATATATATATATATATATATTGTAATGACGAAGTTAGCACAAGCGTCGCTGTGGTCGCATGGCTCCTGAAGTGAGGAAGAGAAAGACGAAAGGATCGGTGTCGCTGGTTTTGCCTCGCGCTGGCGTTTGGCTGGAACTGCTCGGGTGCTCTTTGCGCTGGACATAACGGGATTGAACGCCAATAAACCCCATATCATTTGGTGGAGGTGCTGGGTATCCTAACTATCCTAACAACTCGCCCTGGAACTCCGCAGCCGCACTCTGCCCTCCGCTACCCCCACGACCATGCCAGACGACGCCGATGAGCGACCCACTTCGTCAACTGTGCAGGTCACCTGCGGTGCTGTTCGTGAACGAGACCCGGCTGTGTTCAGTGGCACCGCTGATACCCACGTCGACGACTGGCTTTCGTCGTACGAACGGGTGAGCAACCACAACAAATGGGACGATCGGACAAAGCTCACCAAGGTTATTTTTTATCTTGCGGGTGTCGCCCACCTCTGGTTCCGCAACCATGAAGCAACCATTGCGACATGGAATGACTTTAAGACTGCATTCGCAGAGGTATTTGGCCGTCCTGCGGTGCGAAAGCTTCGCGCTGAACAGCGCCTTCGCCACCGAGCGCAACAGCCGGGCGAGACTTTCACTGGTTACATCGAGGACGTCATAGATCTCTGCAACTGCGTGAGCCGAACGATGACTGAGGAAGATAAGATTAAAGAAATCCTCAAGAGCATTGATGACGACGCTTTTCAGATGCTCATGGCCAGGAATCCTACCACCGTTGCAGCCGTAGTCACATATTGCCAAAGCTTCGATGAATTACGCCGGCAACGAGCGCTCGCCCGCCAAAGTGTTCCTCAAGTGGCCGGCCTTTCCAGTTTGGTGACTGCTCACGGACAGGCTGATGACGGGTCTCTGCTGCCTCAGGTCAAAGCCTTCATTCGTGAAGAGGTGGCCCGCCAGCTCTCGCTGCTCCCTCTCACCCAGGAGCCTGTCCAACCTTTGTCCTCGGCCGTGCAGCAGGCCATCCGCGAGCAGGTTGCAGAGGCCCTTCCACCAGTCCAACAGATTGCTGCACCAGCTCAGATTGCTGCACCTTTGACGTACGCTGAAGTCGTGTCGCGTCCTAGACCAGCGACACCGATCCTTTCGTCTTTCTCTTCCTCACTTCAGGAGCCATGCGACCACAGCGACGCTTGTGCTAACTTCGTCATTACAATATATATATATATATATATATATATATATATATATATATATATATATGTACACGTGGGTAGGTTTCGGAAAGCTGGACGAGCCCCAGCCCCCCCCCCCCCGCCCCCCCCAGCAAAATGAAAACATTCCGCCTATGCTTGTCTGGGAACGTCGTGACAAGCATGAGGAACGCGCTAGGAATACCGTCGCCAGTGGAGGCCGAGCCAGTTCTTTCAAGGCTGAGCATTGTATAGCCATCGTCTAAGTGTTAAAAAATACCCTATTCTGCTACTCGGAGCCGGCACCGAATCATCTTTCCCGAGTACGCAGTGAAGCGGTCGGTTTACCATTTTGTAGCTAAATTCAAGCAAATCCCCAATGTAACTAAACCCCCACATACCAAATCCCACCAGAGCGCCAGCTTCACTGTACTTTCCGTTTAACAGGGTGGAAGGGCTCTGAGTTTTTACAGCGAAGCTGTTGAGCGCTAGGTTCCCCAGGATAGTGTCCGCGTGTAGAAAAAATTGTCATCATCAGCATTGGCTCGAGCATCGTCGTCTTTTTGAGCGCACGGCCCCTCCTCCCTCCAGGACGGCTAAGCCCCGCTATCTCTCGTATCCTGCGCCAGTCGACCTTCTTTTAACGCGATAGCGTTAACGGCCCCGTGTCGCAGAACATCCGGCGTCAGTGTCAGCGTGGGTGTCGGCTTCGGCGTTAAGCATCGGCGTCTGGCGGAAATAATCATGCTGAACCACCCGGACCACTGTACAGGCCTTCCACGTGGCGCAAGGCGTTAGTGATGAAACATTGAATTCCTCAAAGTAAAATTTGCTAGAGAAATCGTGAAGTACGACTTAACGATAACCTACAGGCGCGATAGCGTCGGATTTTGATTTGAATATACGAGAAAAAATCCTCATAAACAGCCAGGGATCTTTTAACGCTACCGCGTTCCACTCCTAAAGGCGAAGCTTAAGCGTCCTCCAATTCTGATGGTATTTCGCTGTACTTTGGTTCTAGGCAACATTGAGGGGAATGTTGAAAACCGAGCCTTTCTAAATTTTGGACACGCGCACGCCTCCGGGCAACAGCAAACAATTAATAAAATAATAAAAAAGGTCCTAGGGTTTCCACATTTTGATATAAGACGGCTTAAATTGCTTCTGTAAAAATGTCTTCCAAGCAATGCATTTGTGTTGAAAAGTGAAGCCGACTTTAAGGGTGCCAATGTAAGCTTGGTCTTTGTAAGCTGGCTTTCCCACGTTGTGTGTTGCAGTGAAGCCTACACATAAAGAAAACTGTGATGCGAACGCAGCCTGATAACGCTATCGCGTTCCACTCTAACAGGCGAAGCTTAAGCGTCCCCCCATTTTTATGCCGCGTTCCCCCCTGAGCAGAGTTGCGCCCGGGTGCGAGGCTAGCGTGGCAAGCATGCTGGAAGCTGCGCCCGACTAGATTTGAGCCCTGCTGGGGGGCGAGCCCGCGGCGCCCCTTTGCTTTCCTCAGCTGCTGACGCGCGCTTTCCCTCGCTCCTCCGGCTGCTCCACAAGCGTCTATTGAGAGGGCCGCTGATAAATGGAAGGAAAGCGAGTACGGTGCGGCAGCCCGATGGCGGGGTTTAGATAGGCGGCTGCTACGCACGACTGTGCGTGTGTGTGCCCGCAGCGACTGGGGTGCATGCGCGCAGCCCTGCCGGCGGAGGCCACCTGTGCCGCAGGCTCTCTCCGAGCTACCGCATGTCTACGAAAAAAGTAGGTCAACGGATGAGAAGGGTGTGAGAGGAGTTCGCGTTAGCGTTGGTTATATATACGGAGTTTTGGTAAATGACTCTTGTCTGGGAACGTCGTACAAAAGCGTGAGGAACGCCCTAGGAAGGCCGTTGCGCGTGGACACGGAGCCAGTTATTCACAGCTGGGCATTGCATAGCCATCGCGCAAGTGTTAACAAAATACCCCATTATGCTACACGGAGCTGGCACCGAAGCCTCTTTCCCGAGTACGTAGCGAAGGGGTCGGTTTACCATTTTGTAGCCAAATTCAACACAGAAAATCTCCAACATAGCAAATCCTACCAAAGCGCCGGCTTCGCTGGACTTCCCTCCTTATAGAATGGTAGGGCTCTGACTCTTTTATTTTGCTCTATAACAATTTGCTCGTTTCGGGGTTTTTGTGTGGCACCAGGCAAACAGTCGCTGTTTCGCCCGAAAGGCGAAGCATCAATTGCGATAGCAAATTAGTAGGGAGCAATTCGGAGTAGGAATAGTAGTTTTATCGGCTGCATAAACTTGGACACATTCGCTTAATAACTGAATTAACAAGCGTGGTGTCAGCGCGCACAAGCAGACATGAATAGATCACACTGAATGACCGCAGACAACGACTGTCAAAACGCTGGCAACAAGCGCAGCCGCCGCAGCGGGCGAAGGTTCGTGCGGTCTATCGCTTCAACGGAAACTGAGCGGCGAATGCACAGCGCATACAAAGGTCAGAGCGGTGTGGAGTTAAGGGACGGTGCGGGCGACCGCCACAAGCCGGAAAAGTACAAACGTTGTTGTTGGCTGAGTAGAAGCTGCCGCCCCCCCCCCCCCCTCTCTGCCGCGCGGCCTTCCCGCTTTCTTGCCTTCGCGTGGGAGATTGAGTGGCCAGTTCCTCTTGCGGCCTGTTGCAAGATAAGAATTTGGTGCCACAGCACAGCGTCGCCCGCCTCCCTCCCTCGCATACCCCCACGGTATTTCGCACGACGGTCGCGTTTGCTTTCCGCCGTGCGTTCGCTTTCCGTGATAGCGCGCGTCCCCCGCGCGCTTTCACTCGCGCAACCGGAGCGCGGCGACGATTTTATCGCCTTTGGGCTTCATACGGAACCTCACGGCGACGCGACGACGACGGTGACGCCGACGGCAGAAATCTGGTTGAAGTGTCCATATAATTGCTATCCCAATAAAATCAGTAGTTCCCATATAAAGCTCCGCCGGACAGCATCAGCTGAAAAAATTACAAGCATGTGTCATTTTGGTATTTAAACCTCATAGGAAAAGTGCGTGTGGAGGCGAAACGTGCGAAGGGGGTGAATGCGCGACATTACAAGAAAGCCAATTGTCTTTTACAAACATGGCGTACGAAACACCTAATGCATCCCAAACAATACTGACACGTATACTTATTTATCCTTTTCCTGGGGACAGCACTTCAACCACTAAAAACTTAAAGTTATCGCTCAGCGCATGAAGCATCAGCGTGATTGAATGTCATCAATGGTTCTATCCGTTTTCTGCTGTCACCGAAGCTTGGGTAATCTGATTGCATGCGCGACGCGAATTGCGTAGAACATTGTGGAAGACACATGGGTACCAGCGATTACTCTGGAACCTTCGATGACTCATGCATAAAAGCCGCCGCGCTTGACCAACAGATTATGTTTTCGGTGATTGCCTACTGTGTCGGCCGCGGTCATTGTGCTTTGAGTGTACCCTGTTTTTCTGGACACAGGTTCGCCCAATAAATACTTAGTTTCGCCATTTACAGTTTTGCTACGGTGTTCTTGACCGTAACTACCACGTGGCATCTGGCGGAGGTACTTTGCATTCATGTACTGGACGCCCGCCGACAAGCCGTGATCCATGCGCGGACCACGAGGACAACAGGAACATCGTCCCGGAATATTGAGCTAGCTGCAGACTACAACACCGGCCCCCGGTGCACGGACGTCTAACCTGGCCTAGACAATAACCCCAATGGCAGCACCAGCGTCCCCCGTCGTTCTGGAACAAGCCAGGGAACCACGGACATTGCGTGGATCATCGTTTGAAGACCCGGCTAACTCTCTGGAAACATACGAAAGGGTCGCTGCGTTCAACAACTGGAACTCCGACGACAAGCTGTGGTATGTGTACTTCGTCTTGTAGAAGAGCCGCCAGAACGTGGTTTAAAAACCGGGAATCGACCCTGACTCAATGGGACCTATTCATTCCACAACGACTCCCCGCAGACGTTTACGAGTCTGCTGCGCAGAGAGTGAACCCAAGCTCTGTTGGAAACCCCGATACACCTGCCAAACGAGAACATCACGATATTTACGGACGAGATGACTCGCCTCTTCCGCCACGCCGACCCTCACTACAAGACGAAGTACACATACCACAGCTTGTCGTCGGAGTTCCAGTTGTTGAACGCAGCGACCCTTTCGTATGTTTCCAGAGAGTTAGCCGGGTCTTCAAACGATGATCCACGCAATGTCGGTGGTTCCCTGGCTTGTTCCAGAACGACGGGGGACGCTGGTGCTGCAATTGGGGTTATTGTCTAGGCCAGGTTAGACGTCCGTGCACCGGGGGCCTGTGTTGTAGTCTGCAGCTAGCTCAATATTCCGGGACGATGTTTCTGTTGTCCTCGTGGTCCGCGCGTGGATCACGGCTTGTCGGCGGGCGTCCAGTACATGAAGCAAAGAAATTTCTGCGCTTGATGGGGGTGGGGTGTGAAAGAACAACTATTAGCCGGATTGATATACAACCCGCCCAAGAGAGTCACAGAATTTGTTTCGAAAGCCACAACAATCGCGACGACGTTTGAAATGCGCACCTGGCAATACAACAGCCGTGCGCTGACAACAAACTTCACGGAAGTAGTAGAAGTAGGCGCGGACGACGTGCGCGAGACGGCCAGAGCGGTCGTACGGGCCGCTCTCTAGGGCGTCCTCTGCACCATGGTGGGGCAGAAAGCGAACTTGCGACGCATGATACCAGTGATGTACGTCTAGCCACAACTGTGGACGGGTAGCCACCATACGTTCCAACAATTTTCACAAAGTAGACGTTGGAGAAATTAGCCGAAGATTTGATATCTTGTCATGAGGTTTTCCGGGGTTTGGGATGGCGATTATAGCAGCTTGCAGCTAGTGCTCGGGTACCTCTCATGACAGCCACGCAGCGTTTAAAGAGCTGAGAACACATTCCAAGGCTGCTCCTTCTAGGTTTTTAAACGCCTCATAGTTCACCCCGTCAGGACCAGGGGCAGTCTTCAATTTTGCTTGGTTTATTGCTGCGAGAAATACAGCCACGGTGAATGGAGACTGCATCTCAGAGATCACATGAGCTGATGGGAGTGCTCCTGCATTCGGCGGAAACGAGAACGGGGAGGAGACTACAGGTTTGCGTGTCAAAGCCGGGAAATAATGCCTGCGCCATGTCAAATGCATCCGGGGTTTTTCAGGACGTGAGGCACGCGCTCAAACCCGGGTCAGGAGCGCGTCCACCACCTTCTACTGCTAAGAATGTTCTCCAGATTGAGGTTTTACCGAGTGAGGAACACCGTGCCAACCAGCGTTCACACGAGAGGCGGCGTTCATTGCGTCTGCCTGCAGCTGTCAACTGACGGTGGTGGAGGTGAGCCTCCACAGATTTCGCGTGTCGGCTGGCATGAACCTTTGCCTGACGAGGCTGTGCCCAAGTCTGTAGGAGCCGAAGATGTGCTGCCAGACTAGATTCCACGACCCATGGCGATAAAATGGCTGTGCTGACCGCCACTTGTAACATTGGGATGGGGTTACAGACCGGGTCGAGAGCGAAGCATGGAAACGGGTCCCATTCAATCACCCTACATTGGTGACGTAGGCAGTGGGTTTCCTGATGGCCTAGGTTGAGCCGAATGGGATGGTGATCACTTCCCCAGCAGTCCTGTTCTCGATACCAGATCTGATGGCCCAACCACTAGGCCAGGTCCGGTCAATACGGTGACATGCATGGGTGGGTGCAGCGCAAGAAGGTAACAAAAAAAAAAAAACTTCTGGAGCGGAGATAATGTCCTAAAAGTGAAGCCGGCCGCCGCCATCTTACCCAGGGAATCGATTAACGTTGGCAATTGGCAGAGAACAGGAAGCATTTTCTTCTCACTTGCAATTACTTTCACAAGGCCAACTTCTCGAAGTCCGTGTCTGTGTAACTGGTTTTCGGATGAAGCTTGTAGGTCTTCAGCATGTATGGGAGATCAGGGTGTCACTGCTCAGGATACGGCAATATTTTAGCCCGAAACAACATTCTTTTAACAGCGAAGCTGTTTAAGCCAGCCGTAATTTGTGGTTTGTGGTTCGTATCAAGAAACTGTCAAGAAATAACAGAAAATAAACTTTCTTGCCGAGGCAGGATGCGAACCCGCGTACCCACGGTCCCGAGGCAAGCGTCGTAAACACTAGGCTATACTTTTTTTCTTCTTTATTGCCGGAACTTTCACTTAGCAAACACCAATTGCATAAAATTTTGCCAACGAAAGCAATACATGATTATGCAATACACATGCCTTCAAACTTGTGTGGTAAGCCACATTTTGGCTGGGACTGTTATGTCACGTTTAAAATTATTTTAATGTTGCGAGGGTCTCAATCCTCGTCAGCCAATCCGGGGGGCATTCTTGATCTTTAATTGCGACGAAGAATTTGGAAATACCCTCCTGGAAAAGTAGTCGCGCAGGCCTTCGGTCAGGCTCACAACAAAAGCTAGCCATTCGAGCCCGCCACAAACAGTGGAGGCCCATCAGCATATTGAGTTCCAAAGGCAGTCCGTTCTCATTTTCTATAGTTGTAAATCTAGTACCTAATGTATTTCAGGGCAATTCTTTCTATAGTGTTCTTTGAAGAACGTCCCAAAACTAATCCCCTTCCCATCAATGCCAAAAAACGTGGTCGATTGTTTCCTGCTGTTTGCCTACAAGGCAGTTTGCTGCCCAAGGTAAATAAAAACCCTTCTCTTGTAAAAAAGGCCCGTACCGGCTAGAGCACTGCACGGGCTCGGGCTTACCCGAAAGCCCGGGCCCGGCCCGGCCCGTGGGCCGGGCCGGGCCGGGTAGAGGAGTTTTTTCACGGGCTCGGGCCGGGCTCGGGCACGGCGTGTGCTTTTTGACCCGGGCCCGGGCCGGGCTCGGGTTTTTTGACGCGGGCCCGGGCCGGGCTCGGGCTTTCTGCGAGTTATTCTCGGGCTTCTCAACTCTGAAAAACATGTATTTTTCGGTCTCGGGCCGCGTTCGGGCCGAGTTGAAGTCGGGCTCGGGCCGGGCTCGGGCTTAAGGTAAAGGGGTGGCGGGCCGGGCGGGTAACGTAGATTATTTCCGGGCCCGGGCCGGGCCCGGGTCTCGCTATAAAAGTTTTGATCGGGCTCGGGCGGGCCACCCAATGTAAAAACGGGCCCGGGCCGGGCCCGGGCCGCAAAAATCGGCCCGTGCAGTGCTCTAGTACCGGCAAAGTCACGGTATGCAAATTAAAGAAAAAAAGATTTTGTACCTGGCTGCACCTGCATTCTTTAACACGCTTTAAAACGTCATGTCCCTGTCCTCCACAGTTTATGGCTCTGTACATAGGAACCAGTATGATCATGTCAAGTGTATCCCTGTAAAATTTCTTCCGTGACCACGAAAGAAGGTAATCATTAGAAAAACGTACGTACAGAAAACGGACACTGTAAACTACTTATGTTAGGTACCCTCGAAGAGCACCAGGCATACTCAAATTGCTTGCCACGTAAGCCGGCAGATGTTTGCTCACTCGCAACTGGCACATTGTGCGCAGAAAGGGGTCACGCACTTCTCGAAAGAAAGTAAGCCTGTTCGCTAGCTGTTTCACAATAAGATGTGACAGGCCTAGGCCCCCGTCTTTTACTCGCTTAAACAAGTTCATACGGCTACATCTCTCCCATTGTGATGCCCAAATGAACAAAGCAAAAACTCTGTGAGTTTTCTGCACATTTATACGAGAACAACAGAGAACTTGCACGACGTACCATATCTTGCTTATTAAAAACAAGTTGCATACAGCGGCTTTCGCAAACATTGGCAGATGAGTGCCTTTCCAATTTGTAGTTTTTTTTCTTTGATTCGCTTAACTTCTTTGAGCCAGTAGTCCTCATTATGGAGGTAATGATCGAGTGGTACGCGCAAGCTGGCGATTTATTCCATCTAATATTGGCGAACGTTTCCGGTGTTGACTGCCATTCACCATGCCAAAACCCCAGACACATACTCCAATTTGCAGTGCTCCCTGTAGTGTTTCTAAAGTTTTTAACAATGCTGGTTACTTCCGTAATGCTTTCTTTCGATGTACAGCACACCGCTACATCATCTGCATATGCTAAGAATTTCACTTCGGCTTCTGTGAGTTTGAAGCCACTTATTTTTATTCTTTATTCTTTATTCAGACATATCCCCGCTTAGCCCGAAAGCGTTACAGCAGGGGGGTTACAAACATGAAAAAAATACATCTTGATTAACACTGCACACCTGTTCACATGACAGCCGATTCCACTGAGCAATAGTTTTAACAAAAAAGGAATTGGCATACAGGCCCGTCCTAGCCCAGTATTCTCTAATTTTGCACTGGTGGTCAGTGCGTGCAGACACATAGTTTGGCGGTTTTAGGTACATTTCCCTATCAATTCCAGTTTTGTTATGATATATTTCATACATAAGTTTTAGCCGCAGTTTCTTTCGGCGAGACGATAGCGATTCCCAATTGAGCTCTTTTTTCATTGCCGTGCAGCTGTACCTCCTCCCGTACCTACCCAAGACGAACCTGGCTGCTCTGTTTTGTATTTTCTCTAGTTTATTTATGAGACATATCTGTGATGGGTCCCAAAGGGTACAAGCATATTCCAAAATAGGTCTTATACAAGTTAGGTACGCCGTGCTTCTAAGGTTAGAATTTGCACATTTTAAATTTCTTTGAATGTAATTCAAAGCAACTGCCGCTTTGCCGACCACATAGTCCACATGTGCCCGCCAAGAGCAGTCGCCCGACAGCATCACGCCCAAATATTTAGTCGTGAATTTCTTGCTTAAAATATTATTCATAAGATAGTAGCTGGCATCGATTACATTTTTCTTCTTAGTAAACCGCACATGGACGCACTTACCCGCATTCAAATTCATTTTCCACTTAGAGCACCATTCGCAAATACGTTCTAGGTCGGCCTGCAGTTTGAGAACATCATTTTCATTATCAATTTTTCTATACACAATACAGTCATCCGCGAAGAGCCACATGTTAGATTCAATACCTAAGTTAATGTCATTAATATATATGAGAAAAAGAAGAGGCCCCAGGACAGATCCTTGCAGGACGCCTGATGTGACCTCAAGATAATCTGAATTAGTACCATTCAAGACAACACGTTGACGGCGATTTGACCAATAGTTTTCTATCCAGCTAAGAACACTGGAATCTATATTTAACATTCGGAGTTTATGAAGTAGTAAAGAATGGCAAACAGTATCAAATGCCTTGCGGAAGTCTAGAAATATACAGTCTATTTGCCCACCCAAATCAACTACAGAAGCTAGGTCATCATAAAATTCAATCAGTTGTGTCGTACATGAAAACCCCTTGCGAAATCCGTGTTGTCTGTTCGTAAGCACTGCGTTGTCCATTAGATGTTTCATGATAGCCTTGTATATTATGTGTTCCATGACCTTGCATGAGATAGAAGTAAGTGAGATAGGTAGGTCTATAATTAGTAACTTCTTTTTTAGAGCCTCCTTTGTGAATTGGGACTACATTTGCTATTTTCCAGTCCTGTGGCATCTGACCAGTAGTTAACGACTTGTGGAAAATTAAATAAAGGTAAAGCGAGATGGCATGAGCACACTGTTTTAAAATTCTTGGAGAGATACCATCAGGACCGATACTATCAGGACCGAAGGTTCTTTAGCAGAGATTCAATGCCGCTAATGCTAAGTTAGATTGGTTGCATAAGAGGAACGTTGCTATTTGATGATTGTGGGCTGCATGCAGATTGAGAAAGAAAGACTGATTGGAAATATCTGTTTAGGCATGTCGCTATTTCTGCATTGTCAGAAAGAGTGCGTTCATTGTAAATAATTTCATTTATTCCAACAGGATCAGGCCCATATCCCTTCAAATACTGCCAGAACGGTTTAGGATTTGTTTTCATTTTGTCATTTAATCATTTAGGATACTGTTCTTTTGCTGTTTTCGACAGGCTTTTGTATTCGCGTGTTAATTCTTGTAGCCTTTTAAAATGTGCGTGTGTCTTTGTTCTTTTATATCTTTGAAACTCATGCCTTTGTTTTTTAACTAGCTTCAATACACGAAAGGTGATCCATGGTTTTTTACGCTTTTGGAGCCTAGCCGATTCAATACTAGGTATGAACTTCTCTGTAAGATTTAAGAGCTTTTTTCTAAATATGCTCCACAAATATTCTACTTCGTGTTCTTCCGCAAAGCATTCAAAAACAGGAAGAAAATCAAGAAGTTTATCAGAAATTGATGAATAATCGCCCTTTTCAAAGAAGAAAACTCGTCTACTAATGCGCCTTTTTGTGCGCCGTACTTTCGTTTTAATCCCTGCAACCACAACCCGATGATCACTAATACCTGGAATGATATCGACATTACCAACTAAATTTGGCGAATTACAAAAGCGAAGATCCAGGGTACTGTTTATTCGAGTGGGTTCAAGGACATACTGAAAAAAGCCGTAACTATCAGCCAGGTTCTTCATTTCTAGATTGGTACGGCTAGCCTTCATTAACTCGCATGTGCCGTTATCCCACTTTAAGTCGGGCAAATTAAAATCACCCGCGAGCAATATTATTTGGCCAGATGCCTCCGAAACGATATCGTACAGCATTTTCAAAACACGGAAATCCGTACTTGGTGATCGATAAAACGCTCGAGTGACAAAAGAAAGATTGTTAGCTAGTGTAACTGTGCACCAAACCGACTCGACCGAGTCATGACCGATGTTCAGCATCGAAGACGAAACTATTAATGAACTAATAGAAAAACACCACCGCCATGACCCGGCCTGTCGTTGCGATAAGCAGTATAGTTGCAGGGGAACACCTCGCTATCAGTGATGGATGGGTTAAGCCAGGATTCAGTACCAAACACTATATCTGCCTTTAATGACTCAACCAATGCAGCAAACTCATCGATCTTGTTGACTATACTACGGCAATTTACCATCGCAATAACTAAATCACGATGAACAAAGCAAATATGATTTGTATGTCACCGTTTTGACAGGGCAACAACTTCTTCCTTCTCATCGTCCCATGTAAACGCTCTGCCATTTATGATCAGCTTATCGGCCTTCAACTTAACCTGGTTTTTCTTATCTGCCTTCTTTACTTTTCCGTACTCCCAAAGTTTCTTTCGCACTGCTCGAGTTTCGAATGAAAAGTCCTGTTCTACACTGTAAGAGGAGCCCTTGAACTTGCTTGCATTTTTCAAAACGGCCATTTTTTCTTTATCGGATGAAAAATTTACAATTATAGGTCTTTTCTTCCCTTCATGAAAGCGACCAACCCGATGGGCCCTCTGAACCGACTGCAGTTCGATTCCCAAATTAGTAGTGCAGATACCCTTTACCAAGGATTCAGCTTGTTCCCACGTTTCGGACCGATCATTGTCATCTATCCCGTAAAACACGAGGTTCAATCTACGGCTTCTGTTTTCGAGGTCTGCATTTTTCTTTTGCAGAATTCTTACTTGATGACTTAGATCCCTAATTACAGTTGCTTGTTCTTGTACTGGCTTCATAACATTACCTATCTGGTCTTGGGTTTTGTCAAGCTTGCTGTCCATTTCAGCCATTTTGGTATCATGACTAGTTATCCTGGCATCAATGTTATCTAACCCATTCATGATAGTATCCTGTAATTTCTTCAAGAAATCCATTTCGCCTTTATCGAAAGGCCCAGGGTTGAGCTCAATGTCGCCGGAAAGTAGCAAGAGCAGAACGAGCCATAAAACGCGGTTCACAACGAAACGAAAACGTCTATCACGTCTAGTGCAATGTACTCGCGCTGTACATGCAACACTCGCCCGCGTGGAAGGAGCCGGCAACGCCATGACTGCTTTAGAAGTTTCAATTAGGTAGAGAGCACTAACCTGCAGAAACAACAGTGGCGTGAGCTGCATGTCGGCAAGCGTGCCGGCTTCAAATCCCACGCAGTCAAGGTGCCGCGCAGCTATATAATCCAGTCCCGGGTCACATGGTTCACAACGGTCGACGAGCCTGCCATCGACGTCATGGTCGAAGAAACCGTCCCCGTGAGTCTTGCAGCGTTCTTCGTACAGCGATGAGTTTGCGTCGATTGTCGATATGTGCCATGATGGGTCAGAAGATTGCTCCGGATAGCACGGATTAACCGCACGCCCACCAAGCGGTCGATGTGCGATCACCGTCCAGGAAGCACCGAAAACCTGCAGAAACAACAGTGGCGTGAGCTGCATGTCGGCAAGCGTGCCGGCTTCAAATCCCACTACTGCTACTGTTCTGAAGCTACTGTTCTGAAGGATTGCCAAACAAAAACTTTCTAGAGAGATGGCAAACAAAGGCGGGCTCAGTGGACATCCCTGGCGAACGGAACGCTCTATCCTTTTTGGGGCCCCCAGTGTCTTATCAATCATCGTGTTGAGCAGTTCGCCAGAGCTACCCCATCAGCGATGATTGATCCTACATTCACATGTTCAAGAACTAACAACAAAATATCACGCGGGATAAAATCAAAAGCCTTTTCTAAATCTATCTGCAGAACGGCAATGGCATACTAATAATCGTCACAGCATTCCAAGACCCCTCTCATCGTGTATATATTTGTGGCGATACTGCGTCCCTTTATACCATAAGTCTGGTGTGGTCCTACAAGATCCTTAATGACCGACTGCAGTCGGCCTGCAAGAACTTTCATAAAAACTTTGTAATCCGTGTTGGTTAATGAAATGGGCCAGTACGATGTGACCAGTCTCCGCATTGCTTTTTGGTCCGTCTTCGAAATAAGGACGGTATGTGCTTCCGAGAATGACGGTGGTAATGCGTTTATCGCAAATGCCTCGTCAAACGCCGCTTTCAACAAAGGCACCAACTTGTTCTTGAACGCTTTATAGAAAGCTGCACTAACACCATCCGGACCTGGTGACTTATTAGGACTCAGGTTATCTATAGCGTTTTCAATTTCCGCAGGGGTAATGGGTTCTTCTAGAAGTGAGTTCGTTTCGGCTGATAGTTCAGACATACCTGACAGATAGTTGTCTCTGTAACCTTCGATATCCACAGGCTTGTATGCAAAGAGCCGCTGGTAATATCGGTTAAAAGCACATGCGATGCTCTCTCGGTCACTGAGTTCCCTTGGTCACTCTATTCAACCACTTCTATTTCGTTTCGTTGTGCATGCGTCTTCTCGATACCTAGCGCGCGTTTCGTGGGCGTTTCACCAACGGCACATGCTTCTGCTCTGGCTCGAACGAGCGCGCCGCGAAAGTGGTGCTACTCGAATTGCTCCAGCTGTTGTTTTATCTTGATTATGTCTTCTTTAAACAGACCAGGCTGTTTGTTTTCCAGCGAAGTTATTTTCTACAATGTTGCTTTCAGCGCACTCTCTCTCATCTTTTCTCGGTATTTTAACACGCTGCTTCTTTCGATTGCTTTTACTTTAAAGCTTTGTTTTAGAAGTTCCCAGTCTACACCTCTGTGATTGTTACCGTCGAGTTTAACATCGTGTATTGCTTCAGACAAAAAATCTATAAAAGGCTGGTCCCGTAAGAGCATTGCGTTAAGTTTCCATAGGTCCCAGTTAAAACTATTACTTCTTATTTTAACGCCCCTTCGCATTTGACTAAGCAATGGTCCGAGAAAGAAACGGTTAATACATTGTAAATGTTTCATGTAGGTATGATAGGAAGGAACACGTAAATCTTGTCTAGGCGAGCATGACTAGAGCCCTGCAAATGCGTGTACTGCACCTCGCGTTCCCTTTCGAGACATTCGGCAACGTCGACAATTTCATGCTCGTGTATCGGTTCCTTTAAAAATACGGCGCTCTTATCGTTCGGCCCAATTTTTGTCATTCTGTACCTGCCACTCAGAACGCAATTGAAACCCCCTAGCAAAACCAGTTGTTTCGTAACCGTTAAATTTTTTTTTTAATTTCCGAAAAGAAACTGACCCGACACACATGAAAAATAATTTTGTGTCACAAGGCCCTCTAACTTTTTAACAAAAATAATGGAGCCAGCGTATGTTCCAACGGCATGGCTAACAACAGCAAAATACTTAGACGTGAAACGAAGCACCATGCTTCCAGTTTCCTCCTCCCCTGCCACTTTAGTCTCTTCCACTGCCAACACGTCTAGGTCCTGGTCCGCCAAGAGCCGATAGACCTGACTCTACTTTTTCTTGGCGGCCAGTCCTGGCACATTAAGTATGGCGAAACTCAAAGGCTGGTTGGAAGCCATCGTTCACTAACAGTGTTAGAGGAGAACCCAGTGTTAGAGGAGAACCTTACCTTTAACGTCTAGCACATAGCTAGAAGTAACCGTTATTGTCTGGTTGCCCGGTGTCGTTTTGCTGCGACGCCGGTTTGTCCCCGATCTGCCTTCTTGTCACGACGTTGGACATTCGCTTGTAGCCAGAACGTCTACCCAGGGGTGCATTTGCGGGCGGCCCATCCGTTTTGCTTGCATCAGTGGTACCTTTGAGGTCTTCTTCCTTCTCCAGTGGTAGCTTGACGGCTGCACTAGCAACCGGCGTTTGGGTGGCCCAGAACGCTGTATGGTCTTGGCAGGTGGTCGGAACACCGACCACAGCAACTTGAGGAAGATAGTCCTCTTTCGCTACGTCTTTTTCTTCCGTTGCCAGTGTCGTTGATTTAGTCGCGGGTTTAGGCGTCCCATGTTCTTCCTCCGCGGCAAGTGCCACTGTGGTGGTCACCTCCTGTAGGTTCGCCGCGTCTCCTGTGCCCCTGGCCGCGTCCTCTGCCTCAACTATGTCCTTGTCACTCTCAGCCTGGCCAACCGCTGCGGCGTAAGACCGCTCACACTTGGCGTCAGCATGCCCGAAATGTCTGCAGAATGAGCATCGGGCCAATTTGCAGTCGCAACTTAGGTGGCCATTGCTTTGCAGAGCAAGCACTGCATCGGCCGTCCAGGGGCAACTACGAGAGCCAGCTCACCGGCGACCCTGATCTGATGAGACAGGTCATCCACGGTGACACCGCTCTTGAAGTTTAACAACACAGACCTTGTCGTGGAGCCTTTGTCAGTGACGCCTTCGACGCGCCAGCGCTTCCGGTTCACCTCTAGCACCTTGCCAAAGGCCGCAAACGCTGTCTTCACATTCTCGACCTCGACGCCATGAAGTAGCCAGTGAAGCCGCAGCTTCACCGTCTGGTCGTGGGGATCAATTATGAGGCAGCGACGGCCCTTCACCTGAAGCTCCTTGAAGGCCTGTAGCCTCTTTGTTGCATCAGCGCCACACATCGTGCTATACAACGCGAAGTACGGCCGTAAGTCAGAGACGCGCGAAAAGAAATTATCATCATCATGAGTAATAAGATTAAAAGAGTTGCGCGACCGAGTGAAAGGTTAAACGCTCCACGGACCCGGCAAGACCGAAGATCACCGCCAGCAGGGCTGCCAGCGTAGACATGGTAAACATGAACGTTGGAGTGCGGTGGTGTCGCGCGGGGACCCAGCAGACCTGGGAGGTCCGAAATGCCCTGTCAGAATAAAATTTTTCCCCCTCCTCCTCTTCCGCCGACGCTCTCCCTAAAGGGCTGCAGAAAATAGCGCCTCTTCCTCTTCACAACCACAATCTCTCTCTCTCGCCCACCTCTCCCCTAACAGTGTCGACAACGGCGTTTAGCCGTTCATCACGTAGCCAGCGTTTTGACAATGGTTGTGTGCGTTCACACAAACAACGCGCACAGCTGTTGTCCGCGTTCGAACCGAACGTGCGCGGGGTTGGTGACGCGTTTATGAAGAACATGCCAACCTTTGCCATACAGCCTATGGCGGTTTACTGTAGCGACCATAAGGCCATGGTCCCTGTGGTCACTAAATAAACGAAAATCACCGGATAATATATATTTCTCATTTTTATTAGTTCAAATAACCAATTACACCTTCCCATCTTAATAGTTATATTAGTCAGTACAGCTTCGCTGGTCTTCCATATATATCCAACCAAGGGGAAGGGCTAATAGCTTTTTTTTTCTACTGTCGGTTCGCATGCATGCATCCGCAGGCGGCATAAAAGGCCCTTATGAATTTTCCGCGGGCAAGGCAGTGCATTGAGACGCTTGGCGCGTTTTTATTTGGCCGCCTCGAGAAGCTGAACCATTGTAATTAGTAGCGCTTGTGTGTGTTCGCAGCGTCTTCGGCACTTCGAAAAGTATAGATTTCTTTGAAATTTACAGCAATGGAGGCGTATAAAGTGCAATAAACAAAGCCACTAGAACATCTCAATCCACAAGCACGAATATCAGACAAATCCATGTACTTCCCATAATTCCAGTGGTAATTCCAACGCTTGCAGCGCCAGAGTCTGTGGCCACGCGTCTAGGCAGTGACCGCACATGGTTTGTCTTTCGCGTCGGATTAGCCTGTGGCGCCTCGTAGCCTACGGATTGCGGATCCAACGTGCATCAGCAGTGCATCGCCTACTGCTTCGCTTGCTGTGGCTCCACCTAAGACAACTGCTGCGCTAAAAGGCGCAGAAAGGCAACGACGTGCCGGGCGAATCTCGTCTTGCTCCGGCGAGAGACACGCCAGCCTGAAGCAGAATGCCTTCGCGCGTTTGCGGCACACGGTGCGAACTCTGCCACTGGAATTCCTGTGGCTGAGCGCGTCGCAACTCGACTGGCTGCCGTAGCCCCTATGAAGCCGTGCCAGAATGCCCGCACCTTCGCCGAAGCCACTAGCCAGCAGGACGGCGCTCGCCAATAGGGCGTCGCGCGCCAAGCAAACCTGCAACGCGGTCGCCGGCACGCCAATCGTGCGCCTTTCGCTGCAGCGGACCATGAGTTCACGAAGCAAACATGCAACACCTTCTGTGACGACACGTTTCACTTTCGTGTTCTAGCCACTCATATGAAAGAGGGATAAACCATATTTTTTGTAACCTGCTTGCTGCAGCATCGTGTAGGCACCGGAGGCAGTACCTAAGCATAGTAAGGTGGCTCTGGGTGAGAGTATCGAGGATGAGACGCCGCCGCTCACTAGACACGGAGTACCCCCACCAAGGTGAGGAGCACTAAAATCACCGGCGGTGAGGACGGGACAGCCAGGATAATGCCGCCAAAGCCAGGTGGGCCATGTTAAACGAAGACAGGGTGCTCGCCCCGAGCAGGGACGCACACAACATGACACGAGCACAATCGCGCACTCAGAAAGTTGCACCTTTACGGCCACCACCCCTTCCCACGCGGTGCACCATGTCCCCATAGCTAGAGCCGTCTGGAGGAGAAAAGTACGAACATATATAGCTACTTTGCCTTGTTGATCACGTGACAGACTCCCATGCGATCTGGGATGGAAGGTGCTGCACTGCTAGAAAACCCCGAGATTCGAGGAAGAGAGTTCTGCCCTTGTATAAAAGTAACACCCAAGCTCGAAGTGAGGCCAAGTGAGCCCAGCGAATGCGTTCTCGGAGCTCACCAACCTTGTTAGCGAGAACACGGCAATTCCACTGAATTAAATATGCAGATACGTTAGAAACTCTTGCGGCAGCGATCATACTAACTGCTCCGCGAGAGTGGCAGTTAGGGCCTATTGCTGTTGCACGAGATAGCGCTGAAGCGATGCCGGGTCGGTGGCAAGTGTATAAGTGCAGATTCATGCCTGGGCGTCATGCGTGGGCGTGAACTACTACCGGACGCCGGTACTGGTAGAGGGCATTTGTGAGGCATTTGCGCCACCGATGGCCGAATTGTTGTCGACGAAGTGCACGGAATGACAAGGCGGTTGCGGCGACAATTGAGTTTGGATAATTCCGGTTGCAGCCCTTCGATAGTGCGATCGATGTCAGCCATTTCCTTTTGAGGTTGCTCCTGGGCCGCTTTTGCAAACGCAGTTTGACTGTTAGGAGTGTGGCTAGTATAACATCGCTGTAGCTTTCCTGATGAAGAGTCATGTTCCTCAGTGGTTTCATCCTCTTCTGTTAGCGGAGCGAAGTGAGTGGCAGTCACCAACAGGTCCTGGGTAGGGGGAGTAGGGCGACAGGTGCGACCGCCGCGGTTACTTTTCCTTGCCTTGGTTGGGAAAGCGCAATCCGATATTGAATGGTCTTTGGACTTCCATAGGCGACATATCGGAACGCTGGAGAGGTGTTTGGCTCATTTTTGTTTCTCACCAGAACCGGATTAGGGCACGATGCACGCATGTGGCTTTGTTGTAGGCCCTGGTAACAGTATACTACGCTTAGGCGGTGGGGACGAGGTCGAAGAACGCACCCATTATGGAGAAGGCGTTTGGGTGGCGTAGCGGCTCCTGAAAATATTACCAGACATGTGCGACCGCGTCCTAGGTAGTGGGCTATTAGCACATGATTAGTGTCACAAGTCAAGCTATCACGTACGGTTTCCGGCGATTCGTCGGGATCGACCCTTGTTACCACGTAGCGAGAAATCTCCGTGCCAGAGAGCAGGTATGCTTGTACGGGCAAGACATGTCCGTTAGGGAAGGATGATTGTTGCCAATATGCACAGGGCATGCACTTTCTGTAAGGACGGCACCCACACAGACACCGTGTTGGAAGCCAGGTGACATATGTAGCATGAGAAGCCCGTCGCCGTGACGCAATAGGCGACCGTCTTCTCAAAGAGCGTCATAGGGATCTGTTGTATGTAGCCGCCTTCCTTTGGACGGATGGCAACTTTATACGATCCAGGGGCTGGGGGGGGGGGGGGGGCTGTTAGGTTGGCGTACCGGGAGACCGTCCGGACAGAGCCGACACGGTCACTTTTGGGCAGGCGCAGCTGACGATGCAAGCGCGGCAGACTCACCAGGTGATGCAGCGTTGCACGGAGACGCCTGTAGTCGCGGTTCGTCTAGCTCGTCTTCCATCGCCTCTTGGTTGGTGGCAGGTAAGGACTCAGCGGCAGGAATAGCAGCCATAGTCTGTACAGCTAACTGCTTCCGCAGCGGCTCTCTCTTGCGTGGCGTTATTGCGCTTTGCCGGGATCGCTGTTCACGCGATGAGGCGGCTAGGACTAAAGCATTCTGACTCACTTTCGGTAACGCTGGTTAGCCCCCAGGATCATCCCGCGGGCCATCGATACCTCGGTTTGGTGGCACAGTTGAACTGGCGACAACGTGCGGCCAAGGGAAAGTGAAAGTTTGAAGTGATTTTCCAAAGGGAAAAATCACTTCAAACGGCGGAGCTGCGGGAACACACGTCCGATGGAGCCAAGCGCTTGCAGCGCCCCCCCACAATATGTGCTCGTGGTCGTGATGCCACGCAGTCGTTACATCATCTTCATTGCAGCTTTGTCATCCGACTCTCGTCATGCTGTCTTCATCACGCCAAAGTCCACCATAAGGTCATCATACAATGGTTGTCATATAGTCACCGTGGTGCCGTCGTTCCATCACCGCCACTCAAGCTTCGTCAACAGCTATTCGTCATGTTATCGCCGAAACACTATCGCCATCGTCGTCATGCATTCGTTGGCAGGCCGTCGTCGTGATGCCATTGTGGTCAATTTATCATAGACACCTGCCTCAACTTATGTGGTCGTCTTCACGCCATCATAGTCACACAGTCGTCGTCATATCACTGTCGCGATGCCGCCATGGTAATTCGATTGTCGTCGTTCCTGCTTCGCTATTTGACTCTCGTCATTCCGTCGTCGACACACCTTCGACGCCGCCACCTAGGCCCAAGTTGTCGAACAGCTTGGGCCACGAGGGATGTGCTCATGGTATTCCATTGTCGCCATTCCAACGTCGTCATCGGACTCTACTCATGCTGTCGTCGTCATGACATTGCCTTCATGCCACCGTTGTCAAGATGCCGTTTGAACATAGGTGTTGTGCTTTCACGTGGGGGATTGCGCAATAAGTTTGATTTCAACTAATTTATTGTTGCATTGTATGTATTTGCTCTTGTATATTATTACATATTTGTATAATATTGTGGTATATAGTGTAGGACTATATAGAATTCTTGTAATGTATAGTATTAAATCTTTGTGTGACATTGTTATGAGCCGGTTGTCCGGCGGACAAAGAAGGAGCTGAAGCGTAGAGCAGACAAGGAAGAAGTGGGGCCTGTGCAGTTTAGGAAAATTAATCTGTCTGTTCTGATTACTAAATTGCACATTAACTGTAGTTTCAGATTCCATATCTAAAAGTTCAGGTGCTCAATTTTTGGCCAATCCCCCTGAAGTGGGTACGAGCCATGTGCTGAGGACATCATCATCATCGTCCGCTTGTTGTTGCTGCAGCACTTTTAGTCTCCTTGCACATCCGGCAATCTTCTCTTGACCCTAACCACCCGACAAAACCTTTTGGACATAGAAGTGGACGGCATGCCTGTTTCGGTGCTCATAGACACGGAAGCCAAATTATGAGCACTTGCCTTTCTCGTTGTGTCCGCAAGGTTCTGACGCCCGCGGCGTCGACTGTCGTTCGCGTAGCCGACGGCGGTAAATATTGCGTCGTTGGGATATACACTGCGCGTTTGAGCTTCGCTAGCCACCAGACCTCAGTTCTATTCGGCGTTCTGAACCAGTGTCCATACGAAGTCATCTTGGCGATGACTTCCTGAGTACCCATTGTGCCTTCATCGACTGCTCTTGAGGCCTTCTCCAGTTGGAACTTCCTTCTGCGCCCGAACACTGCACCGAGTCACCACCGCTTTTATGTGTCACCGACATTGTTCACCTTCGACCAGCCAGCGCAATTTTGGTCAAACTAACCTCAGATCCAGCGGTTTTTGACGGCGACTACGTCATCTCTCCTTCTCTAGACGCTCTGTTAACAAGGCGTGTAGTCCTGCCTCAGTGGTGGTGGTAAAACTTTATTTCCCAAAGAAGGGGTCCTGAAGGACGCTCGGCTAGGTGCCAGGTGTAGAGGGCACCTCGCACGTCGGCACAGAGAGCCCGAAGCTCTCCGCCGCCTCGCGGGCCTTCTGGACAGCCCGAAGTTGGTCGTGTAGTGAAGCACTTTTTAGCACTATGTCCCAATGTTCCTTGTTCTTGGCGTAATCGTCACTCGATGCACAACCACACAGCATATGGTTCAAGTCAACACGTTCACTGCAATGTTCACACACATGTTGTCCGTCGTAGTCTGGGTCGATGTGCTTCATGCGCCAGGGGTTGGGGTATGAGTTCGTTTGGAGCAAGCGTAGCGTGACTGATTGGCTGCGTGTTAATTTCTTATCCGGGAGGGGGAACTCTCGTCTGCTTAGATAAAAGTGTTTAGTGAGCTCGCTGTAAGTGAATAATTGATCCCTGTACTCGATATGCGGGGTAGCGGGGGAAACCGGAGGGACGTGGTCGACGAGTCCTCGCGCCGCCTCGTGTGCGATCTCGTTGAGATTCCGCAGGCCGCCCCCTAAGCTGCACATGTGTGCCGGGTACCAAATGATGGAGTGATCGGTGATGTTACTTCAGCCTAAGATTCGTAGCGTCGCCTTGTCTATCCCGCCCTTGGCGAAAGCTCGAGTGGCTGCTCTAGAGTCGCTGTATACAGTTGTGACGCTCGAGTCTTTGAGCGCTATTGCTATCGCTGCTTGTTCAGCTACATCTGGCTTCTTAGTGTAAAGCGTGAGTGAGTTGCGCGTTCGCCCGTGTCCGTCGATTACTGCTACCGTGTAGGCGTTCTTTCCCGGTATGTACGCAGCATCCACGAAAGCTGTCTGCTCGGGAAACCTTGTCGCGTCTGCCGCGAGCGCTCTGGCGCGGGCGAGTCTTCTTCCTTGATTGTGGATCGGGTGTACGTTTCTTGGGAAGGGGAGCACTTTAATTGCTTCTCGCATGACTTTAGGTAACTGCAAGATGTTGTCCCTTTCCGCTATGGTGTTCAGGCTGAGCTTGACGAGAATCTCTCTGCCCGCTTTGGTTCCTGATAGGCGTGCGATCTGTGCCATGTGCTGAGCCTCGATGATTTCGACAAGGGTATTGTGCACTCCTAGCTGTAAGAGCAGATCAGTGGAGGCAATATCGAGGAGCCCCAACGCTGTCTTGAAAGCTCGTCGTATGTGTACTTCGAGCCTTTTCCGGTGTTCTTTTTTCCAGTTGAGCATCGCAGCCACGTATGTGATGTGACAGAGTACAAAAGCGTGGACCATTATAATGGCGTTGTCCTCGCTCAGTCCCCTGTGCCTATTCATGATGCGCCGAAACATTCGGATCGCGTTCGCAATCTTGATCTTGATGCTTTCCAGCATCACCCAGTTGGAGCCGTTACATAGGATGATTAGTCGTAGGATTCGTATTTTGTCAACCGTATGTATGCGATTTCCGTCCCTGTCGTGTAACTCAATGCATGGAGTGTGGTGTCTGCGCCAGTCGTTGGACGGGCGCCCTGGTCTTGGGGGATGGTAGATGAGTAGCTCGGATTTTCTGGAAGAGCAGCGAAGTCCCATTGGGGTGAGATGGGCTTCAGTAACCGAGATGGCTTCTTGCATGCGAGATTCTAATTCCGCATCACTGCCACCAGTGCTCCAGATGGTGACATCGTCTGTGTATATGGTGTGCTCCACGTCGGCAATTTCACCCAGTGCGCGAGAGAGCTTTGTCATCGCCAAGTTAAATAAGAATGGCGAAAGTACCGAGCCTTGCGGTGTTCCCTTATCGCCCAGTTCAAAGATCTCCGAGACGTGCTCGCCTGTCCAGAGAGTGGCCGTTCGATCCTCCAGAAACGCCTTGACGTAGCGGTAGAAACGTGTTCCGAGATTGTGTTCAGATATGGCTTTGAGAATGGCTTGATGTTGGATGTTGTCAAAAGCTTGCTCCACGTCAAGTCCTAGTAGCGCCTTGGTGTCTCGTGTGGGGCGATCCAGCAGACTTTTCTTGATTCTTAGCATAGCGTCTTGCGTTGAGAGACCCGGCCTATAGCCGATCATATTGTAGGGGAAGTACTCCTTTTCATCTACGTATTCCGATAGTCGGTTCAGGATGACGTGTTCGGATAGCTTTCCAAGGCATGAAGTTAGTGAGATCGGCCTCAGGTTTGGTAGCCCCAGCGGCTTGCCCGGTTTTTGGATGAGGACCGTGTTGGCATGCTTCCACTCTGCAGGTAGATGGCCGGTTTTCCGGGCTTCATTGATTTGTTGCGTTAAGAACATGACCGATGTGTCGTCTAAATTTCGGAGACTCCGATTTGTGATATCATCGGGGCCTGCCGCAGAGTTACTGGTGAGGTTGTGAATTGCGAAGCGCACTTCGCTTTCTGTGAAGTCCGCATCTAGCTCCGAGTTTGGGACACCGTCGTAGTTCTTCCTTTGTAAGCTACGAGATTGCCCCGATGTAAGCGGTAAGTACCGTTTGGCAAGGTCTTCTATAAGTGCTTCGGCAGTACTGCTTTGCTTCGCGTGGTGTACTAATTTGCTTAGCCTGATCCGTAGCATAGTTTTGGACTTTGTTCCGTTTTCGTCGAGGAGGTGTTTTATGAGCTTCCACCCACTCCCTTTGCGTATTTCCCCGTTGAGGGAGTTGCAGACTTCGTCCCATTGTTGTCGGGAGAGAACCACGCAGTATTCTTCAATGGTCTTGTTGAGTTCGGCGAGTTTCCTCCGTAGTCTTCTGTTGAAACGTTGACCCTTCCACCTGGCTAGTATGGATTGTTTGGCTTCGAGTAGATTCGCTAGCCGACTGTCCATTCTCTCTACCTTAACGTCCGTCGTAATCGTTCGTTCCGAGGCTACGATGTCTACTTTGAGCTGTTTGGTCCAACTAGTTATCGTGTGCTTCGTGTTTGCTCCTGTTGAGTTGGATGGCTGCGTCCGTATTGGACGAAATTTGTCCCAATCGATTAGTTTGTACTCCCTTTGCTTCTTTCCCGGGAGCTCTGCATCAATTCGGAGAATATAGTGGTCACTGCCAAGGTCTATGCCCGAGTTGTGCCAGGCACATTTCTCTACGCCCCGGACGAAAGTGAGGTCCGGTGAGGTGTCTCGACATGTGTAAGTGCCACATCTAGTTGGGGTTTCTGGGTCTGTGATCAGCGTGAAGTCGAGATCGGAGGCTGTCGTGTGAAGACGATCTCCCTTGCTAGAGGGATACGCGTAGCCCCATGCCTGGTGTGGGGCGTTAAAATCCCCACCTACAATCAGCGGACTATCTTTGGCGATGCGCGCGATCTTGCCCAGTATGCCTCTGAACCCTTGCCTCGTGTCCTTAGGGCTGCTCTAGAGATTAGTGAGAAAAATGCTTTGCTTGATCCCTACGTGGTCATTTGGTATGATGTCGATCGTGATGTGTTCTGGATAGCAGGCTGTGTTGCGGATTTCATGCCGAATGTACGGGATCTTCTTTCCAATCAGAATAGCGACGCCTCTGCCTTGCTCGTTTCTGTGGGCTTTGGCTTTATATCCCGTAAGGGCCAGTCCAGTTATGAGTGTTTCTTGTAGCAAGATGACGTGTGGCTTCTGGGTTTCTGATTTGACCATCTGCAGGAGGACCGCCTTTTTTGTGGCGATCCCCCTGCAGTTCCATTGCCAGATGCGGAGATTTCGTGTCTTATTTGTCATTGCCATGTTGGCTGTTGTAGCCCCCTTCACTTGCAGTGAAACCGTCATGTGGTGGGCCTTGCGCACCGACGTGTTTTGAACTCATCCTCTCCAGGGACGGTACTACAGTGTTGTTTAGATACATTTCTATTTTCTGAACTCGCGTGCTAAATATGTCTATTTTCTCGTTCATTCGCACCATGCTCTCGTGCATTAGCCTCATGTTCTCGCTCATGGCGTCCATGGCGTCCTTAACGTCTGATCGCACGGCCATTCGCGGTTGCGTTACAGCTCGCTTCTTAGGAGGCGGGCATTCTTCGCGTTGTTCTCCCTGTCTCGCAATCTCAACTGGCTGGGGAGTTTCGATGTCGGTTGGTGGTCCGGGAGTGCGCGTTGGCCTACTGCTGTTCGCTTTACGTATTTCAGTTAATTCGAGTGTTAGCTTAGTATAAGCGGCTTTTAGCTCTCTTAGTTCCTGTTATAACACAGCTATCCGCTCTTTATCTGGGTTGCGGGACTCACTTTCCTTTGGCGTGGTCGTCGCAGCACCTCTGACTTTGTCGGCCCACGTGCCGTCGCCTCCGTTGTTTTTTCTCCCGAAGCGCACCTGTGACCTTGAACGACTCCTGCTTGTCCTCGCAGGTGTGTGGCTCCTCGATCGAGAGCGTGAGCGGCTGCGTCCCGGCGTCTTCGACGTAGATCGGCCTCGTTCCGCGTGTTGCTTTTCTTCTTCGACTAGCTGTGCCTTCCCTTGTTGCTCCAGTCGTGCTCGTTGTCGTCGTGCGCGTACTACATATGGAATGAGATAGCGGTTCTTACACACCTTGTCCGCTGTCGCGTGCAAGCCCCCGCACAGCTTGCATTTCGGATCGCACACATTGGATGAGGTGGGGTTAGGAAGACCACAGCCCCGGCATTCGGTGGAGCCCTGCTCGGGGCAAACGTCCGCACGATGTCCGAGTTTGCCGCATACGTAGCATATGTCCACTTGTTTGCGATTTAAGGAGCAGGGTACCAGTGTTGGTCCATTTCTTACGACGTTTGGGACGCGAAGTCCATCAAACACAATGATCACTGATCCTGAGTTCTTGATTCTTTTCGCCGCTAGTGCCAAGGGGTTGCGGTCATTCACAATGTTTCTTTCAATCGTCCTGTGATCGTCGGCACTGTCGATGTGTCTGATTACCCCCTTGCAGGTGTCACTTGGGGCAGTTTCGTAAGCGCTGACTGCGTACTCTTTTCCGGCTATTCGGATAGTCCTTACGTCCGCATACTTGTCTGCATTTTCTCTAAAGGGCGTGCTCGCCACCATGATATTCTGCGTAATATTGGGACATATAATGTCCTCCGTGGTCTGCTCTGGATTAAGTTCTACTGCTGCCGTGAGGGCTTTACTCACTGAGGTCGGTCCGATCTTTTGTATGTTCAAGCCGCCCTTTGGGCGAAGCACTATCTTGATGTTGTCTTGCGGTAGGTGTGGCATGCGTGAGGCTCTAATCACCCGGTTCATAATGTTAGGAGGCGTGCGAGAAGAGCTCACCTGCCCGCCGCTTGTATGTTGTGCTTGCTGTTGCGCAGTTGTTTCGGCGCGTTCCTCCTTCTTCGTTTTCCGGCTGGTCACCACTTTCCTGCCCGTCTTGTCCTCTTGCTCATTAGGTATTGCTGAAGTAGTCGGAGTTGCTGGTAACTCCTCCGCAGAGCTATCCATTTCTTCGGTAGAAGTCGCCATTCTCTCCGTGTCGCGCCCGGCGCGAAGGGCGGGTGGCGTCTCGCCGAGCTCTCGCGTTCCGACCGGCGCGCGGCGAACGCGTCGGCTGAGCCTAGCGTCTGGTGTGCACGCCTAGGGTCAGTTCGGTAGCGGCGTGGACGCGGTAGAAAAGTTATCGTAGATTCGTCAAAAATGGTGCCCTACCTCCAAATCGGTTATCCACGGTTTCCTTGGAACTTCACGAAACTAATGGTGCAAGAACTTCGGCGAAATTGGATATACATCGCTGCGGAATCATGTGAAGATGACGGAGCCGATAGGAGCACGTCCAGAGACCTCGGCGACCGCAGCGTCCTCGTCCTGCCTCACTCCATTGTGACTGTTTTTGCGAATCGAGCATGTATCCTTATTCTGAACTTTGGACGCGCACCACCGTTTCTTCCCGAATATCACGCTGGGCAGCATAGCGCATTTAGATGCACATGACCCTCTGGTCCATGCTATCCATGGTCCCCAGTCCTGAATCCCTGACACCAGTACTTCATTTGACGCACATTTTGACGCAATGATTGCCCCAGACCTTTCGGCTGCTCAGTCTGCCGACCTTCGTCGCTTGCTCGCCGCTCGAGGTTTTCGATTTTGCTTCGCCCCATGTGAGCCAGACAAAAGGTGTGACTCATCGCATTGACACTGGGAATGGCAGTCCCATCCATAGGCGTCCTTACCGAGCGTCTGCGACTGCACGGCGCGTAATTCAAACGGAAGTGAAGAAAATGCTTACAAAGGACAGCATCGAACCATCTATGAGTCTCTGGGCGTCCCCTGTTGTGCTTGTAAGAAAAAAAGACAACACCTGGCGGTTCTGCGTCGACTGTCGGCCACTAAACAAGATTACTAAGAAGGACGTGTACCCTCTGCCGCGAATTGACGACGCCCTCAACTCTTTGCATGACGCAATGTACTTTTCTTTTATAGACCTTCGGTGCAGTTATTGGTAAATCGTCGTTGACGAAAAAGGCAGGGAGAAGGCCGCCTTTATTTCATCCGATGGGCTCTACCAGTTCAAGGTTATGCCATTTGGCTTGTGCAATGCCCTAGCAACATTCGACAGAATTATTAACTCCCTTCTTTGTGGTTTCAAGTGGTCTACTTGCCTGTGTTATCTCGATGACGTTATTTTCTAGCCTACGTGATCCAGTCGTCTGTATTTACTCTCGGCTATTCTGCACATCCTTCGCAATGCAGGTCTAATTAATGCCGCTTCGGCCGCTGAGAGATCACTGTATTTGGCCATCTTGTCGATGCTGTAGGTATAGGGCCTAATCCTGCCAAAGTTAGCGCCGTTGCCAACTTTCCGACACATCTGTCTACTGAGGACGTGCGTTACTTTTTCGGCATGTGTTCGTATTTTCGGCGGTTTGTGAAAGATTTTACAGAAATAGCACGGCCTCTCACCTGCCTTCTTAAAAAGACGCGACTTTTTCTTGGGGTCCTGAACAAGTGTCCGCCTTCTCCCGGCTGTTTGGACTACTGAAATCACCACCAGTGTTGGCTCACTTCGACGAATTTGCGACCACAGAAGTCTGTATCGACGCCAGTGGCCACGTAATAAGCGCAGTTCTAGCCCAACGCTAGCATGGTCAGGACTGCGTTATTGATTATGCCAGCCACCTTCTTTCCTCGGCTGAGCAAAACTATTCTATCACCGAGAGCGTGTCGCTCTAGTTTGGGCCATCGCCAAGGTTCGCCCTTACCTCTACGGCCGACTCTTCACCGTCATTACTGACCACCATGCTCAATGCTGGCTGTCTCCTCTCAAAGATCCCACAGGTTTCCTTGGTGGTTGGACATTGCAACTTCAAGAATACTCATATACCATCGTTTACAAGTCTGGCCGCTTGCACCAAGATGCCGACTGCTTCTACAGATGCCCCGTAGATCCACCGGACACTGCCCTGAGCGACTCCACCACTTGTGTTCTTTCCATTTCTCAACTCTTTAACATCGCTGCCGAACAACGCACTGACGCGTCTTTATGCAAGATCGTCGAAAATTTGCACTGCAACAATCCTGATACTTCCCTTCGTCTCTTTGTACTCTAAACTGACACGCTATATTGTCGCACTGTACTTCCTAGCGGTTCTGACCTCCACCGGGCCATCCCGGATCACCTTTGTTCCAATGTCCTGGCGCAGCTTCATGACGCACCAACGGCGGGACATCTCGGCATGTCACGTACGCATGCCTTTACACGCGTCACTTCTCCAGGCCACCAGATCACCACTTCTCCACGCACAGAACGCACCAGCGCACAATCACCCACAACAAACACTCGCAGCGGACCTATGCGTATATCAGCAGATGTTTTAGTGGCGAAGCTCCTTATAGCGGCACCCGTTCGTCCCCGTCGTAGTAGGTAGCCACGTCTAGTTTTATGAATTGCTCAATAGATGGCGTTGTGTGTCCGTATATGTATGTATACCCATATATACATATATATGTATACGTATAGTATAACCGGAAGCCGACTTCCGCTTCCGGTTCCACTTCCGGTTCCGCTTCCGGAAGCCAGCTTCCGGCTTCCGGAGAACGCTTCCGGCGTATTATGAAAAAAAAATTCCGAAAGTTGTGTCCGTAGCGCGGAATCGAACCAGGGACCCCTCGCTTCCGAACGCGCGGCGCTAACCACTACGCCACGAAGCGCACATAGACACACGCACCACGATGGCAATAAATACCCAACATTAACGAAAGGCCGCGTTTCTAGCGTGTTTCTAACGCGTTTGTGCTAGCGCGTTACGGCCCGTGTAAGAAGCTGGTGTAAGACGCTGTGGCCTCTCCGCCTTACCTTCAACGCGTTTCGAACGCGCTGCCCAAGGCGGTGGCAAGTCAAGTTTAAGTCGAGGAGCGTTTATGAATACGGGGGGTATACTCTCTCAGCAGTCATGTGATGGCGTCGGCAAACGCGGTGCACGTTCCGGCATGTGTAAATGGCTGCGTAAGACGCTGTGGCCGCTCCCCCTTACTAGAGAGTACTGCACGTTTCTAACGCGTTTGTGCTAGCGTCCCCTTAAGCGGGAGATCCGATGATTCCCTCCGGAGCTTCGCCCACTCATCATCATTCACCCCGTGGATATGCTGTGATTTTTTCTATTGGCCTGGGATATCCCGCTCAGTGCACCGTTACGTGGGCTCATGCTACCTTTGTCAGGGCCAAAAAAAAGTTGATTCTGCCACCTGCAGGTCATCTTCAGCCTATGGACATTCCGTACGAGCATTTTGACCCGTCGACCTCGATTTACATGGTCCGTTTCCCCTATCCACCTCTGGAAAGAAGTGGGTCGCCGTTCCCGCATATTATGCGGTGTGGTTTGCCATTACTCATGCGCTTCCCACTAGCTGTGCCACGGACGTTGTAGACTTCTTGCTGCATAAAGTCATACACCAGCACGGAGCTCCTCGACTACTGCTAACTGACCGGGGCAGGTAATTCCTGTCAAGATTGATCGATGACATTGTAAAATCCTGTACGACGCAACATAAACTGACTACCGCCTACTATCCAAAGACGAATGGCTTGACAGAAAGCGTGATCTGCACACTTACCGACATGTTGGCCATGTATGTGTCTGCCGACCACTACGACTGGGACGCTGCATTACCCTTTGTGACATTCACGTACACTTTCAGGCATGAGACCGCTGGTTATTCGCCTTCTTTTCTCTTATATGGTCAAAACCCTACATTACCCATGGAAACCCTGGTGCCCTCTTCTGGGTGCCCACCAACTGAACATGCTCGAGAGACTATTTTCCGTGCCGACCATGCACGTAAAGTTGCTCGCATTCGATTGTCTGAGTCCCAAATCTACAAGCAGTCTAGCTACAACAGCAACCACAGGACCACCCGCTTTGTTCCGGGATCCCTCGTTCTCCTGTGGTCCCCAGCATGAATGTTGTGACGTCATGCGATAAGCCATTCACGTGTCATATTGTGGCTCGCAAACTACTGCTGGCTGCGCATGCGCCGAGAGATAGCCAGTGCTTATATACGCGCTCGAATATCCTTGTCTGTTCTTTTCTCGTTGTTGAGTTGAGGCTGCCAGCATGCGCCTCGATAAGAAATTACGTTATAACCCGGTCCTGGGGTCAAGCTACAAGAACTGGTGACGAAGATGGGATTATTCGCGCTGGGTTTCTAGGATGGCCACCACAACCAGTCTGAACGGAAGGATGGCGACCACTGTTGGAAAGCTACCGGAGTTCCATCCGAATGACGGCCACTTTGAGGTGTACCTGGAGCGGTTCGAAGTATTTGCCACGGCCAATGACATAGCCGAAGGCAAGAAGCTACCGGCCTTCTCAACGGCTATCGGTGACAAGGCATACGTCACGCTGCGTAGCTTGCTGCTGCCTAAAACACCAGCTAAGGCGTCATTCACGGAAGTCGTGGACGTTTTGACGAAGCATTACGCTCCTAAGCACTTCCTGGTCACGAAACGGTATCGATTTCACCAGCGAAAGCAACAACCGCATGAGACCGTCGCAGATTTCATAGTCGAATTAAAGAAACTCGCTGCCACCTGTGAATTCAGCACCTTTTATTGCGATAGCAATTATATGGACACTCAAAAGCAGATTTCTGCCGTCGGCGTCGCCGTCGAAGTCGCCGTCGCCGTGAGGTTCCGTATGACGTCATTTGGAGATGAAATCGTCGCCGCGCGCCGAACGCTGTATGTGCGAGTGAAAGGGCGCGAGGGGCGCGTCTTTCACGGGGAGTGAACGCACGGCGGAGAACAAACGCGCGTTCTGCGCCGTGCTCGCTTAAGGACTGCAGAAGTAGGCGTCTCTTTTCTCCTTTACAATCACCATATATGTAGAGCAAACGCGCCTTCTTCAGACGCGCGAGAGGCCGTGGGGGAGGGGGAGGGAAGGGAGGCGACGTTTAGCTGCGGCACCAAGTGCCTATTTATATCAGAGGCTCCAGCAACAGTCACCAACGCCGCACGCATTTTGAGCTAACGCGGGCAAAACGCCGATGGCGTCGACAACAGTTCTGCGTGTTGTTGCTACCAAAGCCGCTCACCTTACTTCGTATGACATTGCTGTGTTGCTATCGCATTCATTGCTTCGCCCTTAGGGCGAAACTGTGACCTTTTTTTTGACTGAAGCTCTGCGGGACCGGCTCGTTGCTGGGCTACGTACCGAGGGAGTTCGGTGCAGGCTATTGGCAATGCCAGATGACAAAGTGACATGGGACCGCGCGTGCAGCGTAGCCATACCCTTGGAAGCAGAAATGCTAGACACGAAAGAAATGCTGCAATCCAATGCCAGAGGAGCGCCTTCAGAAATGGAAGACATCCACTAGCAAGAGAAAGTCACGCAGCAAAGCAAAGCCCCAACGAAAGAAGCGCCGGCCCAGTCCAGCTTCGCAAAAGCAAAGTGGTCAGCGAAAGAAGAAACGAAAAGAACGTGTCATCGGTACGGCGGACAGCATTCCCCTTTGAGTTGCCGATTTATGAACAGTACTTGTTATAAGTGTACGAAAAAGAGTCATATTGCCAAAATGTGCAAATCTAAGCTTGTCCACAGTGTAGAGAGCGAAGAGTGCGACAACGAACTACTCACTTTATATCACACGAACCAAAAGGAAGGCACGCCTGCCATTTTACTCGAGGTTATGATAAATGATAAAATGATACCCATGGAACTTAACACGGGTAGTAGTAGTAGTAGAGGTTACAAGAGAAAAGATGCATGTTTCTGCAGCCCTTATAGGGAGCACGGCTCAGCATCTGAGGGACGGGGAAAGGGGAATAGAAGTAGGAAAAGTGGAGGAAGGTGAGGGAGAGGGTAGTCGTCATCGTCTCGGGCATGGTGCCCTTACAGTCTGTCAGCCAGCATCGAATCGGCAAGGTAGCAGAGTACGACCTTGAATACCCTGCTGGAACTGCGGGCTGGGAAGAGCAGGTCCGTGCTGGAGGCTGAAGGCAGGCCCAGGCGGCGTAGTTGAGCCACCATGGTGGCTCGGTGTTGGTTGAGTGCGGGGCAGAAACATAGGAGGTGTTTCAGTGTTTCGTCTGCCCCGCACTGTGTGCAGGCTGGTGAGTCAGTACTACCCAGGCGGAAGCTCCGGGCGGCTGTCCAGCAGCAGCCAATCCGTATGCGTAGCAGCAGGGATCTCTCCCTCCTTGTCAGTCCCCGGTCCGGCAGCGTGTCAGGGGACTCCGCCTCGCCACGCGGGCGTGGGGGTGACAGCTCAGCAGCAGTCGCTGCAAGGTACTCCTGGAGTAGTCTGAGGCAATCACTGCCGGACTGATCGCCGTGTCCATGCCGTGTGCCTCCTTTGCCAAGGCATCTGCCTCTTCATTGGCCGCGATTCCCACGTGTGCAGGGATCCAGTGCAGCAGTGTCAATAGTGTCAGAAGTAGAGTGTGCAAAACGCTTTCCAAATTCCTCTTGAAGACAAATAAATGTCAAATTAGCCACGTACAATGGCACGGCCGGTAGTCCCCAATGTAGGTGTCATCGATGTAAAGGTGCAATACCAAGACAAATGCTTCGAACTGCCACTGGTCGTAGCGAAAGAAGCGCAGGGGGCATGAATGCCCAGCTTGTTTCGCCGAGATTGGCTTTCCAAAATCAAAATAAATTGGCCTGAAGTCTTGTCTGTAAGAGTTTTGGATAAGGAGACATCGCTTGCTGAGAAATTTCCCGAAGTGTTTAACGGGGGTTTTGGTTACCATTAAGGCGTTTAAATGCAGCATTGAATTGAAGGATGACGTGCGCCCTGTATTTATGAAAGCGCGACCAGGGCCATATGCTTTGCGCAAGCAAGTCGAGAAACAATTGGTGAAATTAGAAACGGCTGGTGTGATATTTAGGGTCAGGCAGAGTACATGGGCAACGACGCTTGTGATTCTCCCAAAAAAGAACACGCAGGAACTGCGATTATGTGGAGACTACCGCGTCACGGTAAATCCAGCAATCACGGTCGATCAATATCCCCTTCCGCTGCCTGAATATATATTAGCAAACCTGCAGGGTGGAACCGTGTTTTCTATCATAGATCTCTCGAAAGCGTACTAGCAGCTTGAACTAAACAAACAAGCTCAAGAACTGCTCACAATAAACACCCACTTAGGACTCTTTAGGTTGCGCCACTTGCCTTATGGCGTAGCGTGCGCACCGGCAATTTTCCAGGCCGCCATGAACCACATACTGCACAATATGCCAGGAACCGGCTGCTACTTAGATATTTTAGTCACCGCAGGGGAGAATTGCAAGCAGTGCTAGGAACGAGTGGAGCAAGTACTGCGACGCCTAAGCAAACACGGCATAAATTGAACGCCAAGAAATGAAGCTTCTTTCAGCAGCGCGTCACATACTTGGGGCACGAGATCGACAAGGATGGCTCGAACCCACTGCGGAAAAAGTAGAAGCCATTATACAAGAACCAAGGCTCACTAGCGCGACCCAGCTGAAGGCGTTTTTGGGTTTGATAAACTACTATGGGCAGGGGCGGATCCAGGTTTTTTCTGAGGGGGGGGTCAGCTTCTGTCAATGATGATGATGATGATGATGATGATGATGATGATAATAGCCTTTATCATTTACCGAAATTCACCGTTTCTGCTCACGATAAACCCGCGTTTTATACGGCTAGAGCAACACCTGTAGCCCGCCGTGGTGGCTCAGTCAGCTCACGCGTTGCGCTGCTGAGCACGAGATCGCGCGATCGAATCCCTGCCGCGGCGGCCGCATTTCGATGGAGGCGAAATCCAAAAACGCCCGTGTTCTTGCGTTGTAGTGCACGTTAAAGAACCCCAGGTGGTCAAAATTAATCCTGAGTCTTCCACTACGGCGTGCCTCATAATCAGAACTGGTTTTGGCACGTAAAACCCCAGAAAGAGGAAGAAGCCCTATAGCGAAGCCAGGTATCGGTTTCTCCGAGCTTATAGGAAAAGGACGTTACCCAATACAGCCATGTGCTTGGCGGCTGTGCCTGATAATACAGGTTGTTCAAAACTAAGCTTTATGGTTTTCTTAAAGTTAGGCACTGGGAGGCACGCGAAGACCACCTGTGCAAATAAGTTATGTGGCCAGGGGGGCACAAAGTGAGGTGATAATTACGCTGTGAGCAGCCCAATTAACTAAAATTGAACAATTATTTTTTGTCGACTGCAGTAAGTGGGTATGTTTGTATTGAAAACTTAGAGGCAGTCGTGTATCAGTATCAGTCGGAAGAATTATTCTAGCGTGTTCATGCTCCGAGATATCTGACTCCAAATTTCAATTGTACTGCGCACAGTTATCAACTCAACGCGAGAGCGGTTTATACTTTGCGTTGCTGCGGAAGGGAGGCATTTTGAACATTTTTAGTGCATTGACATCTTGATAGGTGAAGTGTTGTCATGAGATTTGTGCATGACATCGTTAGCATAGCCAAAAAGGTTTCTGCTGTTGATGGTGCAGTTGTTGCTTTTGATTTCAATAAAACTTACAATACTTGGAAATCAGCAGTCACTTTATTTGCATAGCCCAAACAAGGACCATGCCCGGTCGTCTAGTCACCCTTACGCACGCGCACTGCCCTCCGGCTTCTCCTCTCGCGCCATTATCTCGGCATGGCAGCTGCCGCCATCTTTACAGGCTGCGCGGTCGCGTGTTACGACAGCGGTTACGGGTTCTTCCATTTTTTTTATTTCGCCAGCCGTGAGGGGAAGGGGGGCAGTTATTATTTTTGCCAATGCCTCCGCCGCGTTGTCAGACTAAACGCCGCACCCAACAGCCACGTCACATCAGGGAGGAGCTTTGCGCCGATCCTCACTCTCTTGCATGCTTAATCATGCGAACGACAAATAAAATTTGGAGTTGTATATCTCGGAGCATAGACATGCTAGAAGAATTCTTCCAAGTGAAACTGTGTAGAAACACGACTGCCTCTAACTTTTGAATACAAACATACACACTTACTGCAGTCAATAAAAAGTTAATTATTCAAGTGTAGGTAATTCGGCTGCTGACAGCGATAATTATCTCACTTTGTGTCCCCCTGGCCACACAACTTATTTGCGCAGGTGGTCTACACGTGCCTCCCAGTGCCTAATTTTAAGAAAACCATAAAGCTTAATTTTGAACACCCGGTATATCTAGCCTGTTTTGTTTCTTAAAATAAAATTTGGGATGATATGTCGCAGGTTCGTTATAAATGCGTAAGCACGGGTCCGTCTTTGGAGTTCTGTTGGGAAACCTTGATTTCCTTAAGAAAATTCTTTGTGTTCGCCTGAGACACCTTCGTTTGCTTTGGAGGACTAACTTCCTAATTCTCAAACAGCCCTCAACCCGAAGCTCTTCCTCCACTCCACCTTGTTGAGCACAGCGCCGCCTCTCGATTGATAAAGACGTCACAATTCTCAAGAATTCCTATGAATGATCATGAAGCTCAGCGACCACTTCTTTGGAGGGATGGCGGTGCTATCTTTCCTCTTGAGTCGAGGTGTTGTGTTGACTAGAGGAACGTTCTTGAATACGGGCGTAACGCTCCGCTCCAACGCGGCAACCACTACGCTGGTTGTTTACGATATGCGAATAACCGTGTATGAAGACTCACGACGCCACCTACAATAAGAACGATGAGGCGTAGTAGCCGAGAGCGCCAGCCAGCGTCTTCATGTTTTGTTTCCTACGCGGCGTCATCCTTTTACACAAGGCGCGTATCTGCTCCCGTTTCTCTAACCACGCGACGCCATCCTAGGCCCGTGCGATGGCGTTGGCCGCTGATGTCACGCTCCCCCATATCCAGCCGCTGCTCGAGGCTTCGCCCCGCTCCGCGAGAACGCCCACTCAGATAAACGGATCCGACGGCTTTCAGCTTCCTATGCTTAATGTACGACAATAAAACTGCGAAGTTACAATGAAAAACTTGTAGCGTACGAACGGTACTGTGCTCGTACTGCATATTGTCAACAGGTATCTGTGATCAGAATGAGTGCTACAGTTTAAAAAAAAGTTGCCTATGCGTAGTTCTTAGTTTTGCTGTTAGTTGATATTATTTATATATGAACACTTCAGCGAGAGATCTCTTTCATGAGGCAGGTTGGTCGCAGGACCGATGACAGCAAATGAGGCAACCGATGACACCCCAATGCGGAACTAAGTTGATCAGGCGCGAAGGCGTTCGCACGGACATCGGCTTGCTTAGCAAAAGGGACGCCCCCTCGTTCATTCGACGCCACCGACGGGACGAGTAAGGCACGGCCGGCGCCAGGAGGTCCAAGGTGTTCATGAGAAAAATTAACTACGGACACTTCGCGACACCACACCCCCACGGAGTACAACTAAGCTTGTGAGCGAGCTAACTTTACTTCTACATGGCTATTACCACTGGTACTCACGAAAAATAATTTTGAAGAATGCTGGTGGCCATATTTTTTGTGACAGGGCCATCCCCCTATCAGCGAGGGGGCGATACAGAAATCTGAGGGGGGGGTCAGGACATCCGGACATCCCCCCTGGATCCGCGCCTGACTATGGGAAATTTTTGCCAAATTTGGCCCCAGTTCTGGAACCACTGCACGACTTGCTGGGAAAAGAAACTACTTGGCACTAGTCACGTGAATGTGATGAGACATTCGGAAGATGCAAAGAAATGTTGACTGACAAAGAGAGAGAGAGAGAGAGAGATAAACTAAGAGAGAAAGGTAGGGAGGTTAACCAAGGACGTGCCCGGTTGGCTACCCTACACTTGGGGAGGGGGAAAGGGGAAAAATAAATAAGGAGAGAAAAGGAAAAAACATTGGAGTCAGTCATTCGCCGAGACAGTCAAAGAAGAATCTCCGCTGTCACAAGCGTTCGTACAATCCAGTACTCTTCACGAACTGCAGAAGGGCTTTTGTGGCCTTTTGCATGCAAGAATGTATAGGCCATGGCCCAAGAATCTTTTCTTCCGAGAGCGTTCTGTCATCTAAAAGGTTGAGTTTAGCTTCGAGAATACGTCGTTGAGTGTCAAAAGATGGACAGTGACACAGAAGGTTCGCGAGAGTCTCGTCGCGCCCGCACAAATTGCATGCTGCACTGTTGGCCATCCCTATCAGGAACGAATAGGCGTTGGTCAACCACATGCCCAACCACATGCGACACACCCAAACACATGCGACACAGTAAAGTTGTTTCACGACGGGAGAGTCCCGGTGGTAGGCGAAGTCGCAAGTTAGGGTGAAGAGAGAGCAAACGTGAGTTGGTGAAACCCGGTGAATTCCATCGCAGAAGTGTCATATGGCGAGTAATCGATTGAAGTTGCCGCGCAGCATCCATTGAGAGTGGTATAGGAACCAGCTGATGTTTGTGATGAGCCGAGCGTGCTGCTTCATCTGCGCTGTCGTTGCCGACTATTCTGCAATGGCTCGGCAACCACTGAAATACAATATTGTGTCCTTCTTCGAGAGCGTGATGATGAGCGTGCCTAATTTCGTGCACTAGCTGCTCGTGTAACGCTTGTCATAGGGAAAATTGCAGAATTTGTAGAGCTGCTTTAGAATCACTGAAAATGGCCCAACGATTTGGAGGCTGCTGGAGCACGGAGCACATAATTGAGTGCACCTTGAAGAGCCGCAAGTTCTGCTGTTGTAGATGTGGTGTTGTGCGAGTAATTAAATGACAAAAGTGCGCTGCAACTCTATGACGTAAAAAAATGTCGCAGTTTCACCCGAAAGGCGAAGCATCGATCAATTGCGATAGCAATTTAGTAGAGAGCTATACGGAGTAAGAATAATAGTTTTATCAGCTGTATAAACTTGGACATGCAGCATCAGCAGCAACGCGTAGAACTGTTGTCGACGCCGTCGGCGTTTTGCCCGCGTTCGCACCGAGCGCGCGCAGCGTTGGTGACTGTTGCCGGTGCCTCTGTACCGAAATTTTGTATCGAAAACCTCCGTTCGGAGGTTTTCGATGAGATCAGAATGGGACACTCGTCGAGCTGCGTCGGAAATCTTACCCACCTTCTCGCCTCGCAAAGTTTTTATATAAATACGCATTTGATGCCGCAGCTGAACGTCGCCTCCCCTCCCTCCCTCCCGTCTCCCCACGGCCTTTCGCGCGACGGAAAAAGTCGCGTTTGCTCTCTATATATGGTGATTGTAAAGGAAGAAAGAGACGCTTAATTCTGCAGCTCCTCAGCCCTTCAGGGAGCACGGCGCAGAACGCGCGTTTGCTCTCCGACGTGCGTTCGCTCCCCGTGAAAGCGCGCGTCCCTCGCCCCCTTTCACTCGCACATACAGCGTCCGGAGCGCGGTGACGATTTAGTCGCCGTTGACGTCATACGGAACCTCACGGCGACGGCGACGACGACGCTGACGGCAGAAATCCGCTTTGGAGTTTCCATATAATTGCTATCGCAATAAAAAAAGAAATTTGTATCTTATGTGATGCACCTGATTATGGGTTAGTCGCAGTGCTATCGCACGTAATAAACGGCGAGGAGAAGCCAGTTGGTTTTGCTTCACGGTCGTTGTCTGCGTCCGAACGTAACTATGGACAAATTGAAAAAGAAGCACTTAATATTGTTTGCAATAAAAAATTCACAAATACCTCTACAGGCGACCATTTGATAAAATAACCGATGACCAGCCCTTGATAATTTTGTTTGACCCCAAACGGCAGGGCAGTGCAGTCACCACTGCAAGAATGCTTTTGCTGCTCGACATTTTTTGGCCGACTACGGCTATAGAATCAAACATAAGCCAGGAACAGCCATCCAGCATGCAGACGCGTTGTCTCGTTTACCGCTACCCGACACAGGCAGCAGCTGTGAGGAAGTTTTTTACTTTCCGGCCCTAAATGACTTGCCATTCACATCAAAAGACGTCAGCCGGGAAGCGGGACGCGATGGAGTGCTGAAGGCTGTGCGTTGGCATAATTTGGCATGGATGGCCCAAAGCAGTGTCTGAGGAGGTAAAAACATTCTGGATCCGCCGATTGGACCTCAGTGTAGACGACGGGTACGTTATATGGACAAACAGAGTTGCCATACCGGTGTCATTGCAAAATGGTCTTTTGCAATTGCTGCATGAACAGCACTTGGGAATAACCCGAATGAAAGCATTAGCGAGGTCAATAGTATGATGACCTGGAATGGACAAGGCCCTCGAAAACATTGTGCACAAATGTTCACAATATGCTGGACTGTTCTCCCTGCAGCGCCACCAGTGCCTTTGTTGTCATAGCAAGTATGTCAAAATCCATGGGAACGAGTGCATTTAGATGTCGCTGAAGAAAAAGGGAAGTCGCTATCGACACGTATTCCGAATAGTTAGAAATTGAGATCATGAATCTAACAACCACCTCGAAGACGGTTGAAGTCGTGCGTTCTTGGTTCGCGGCGCGCTTCCTCTGGTGGTAGTGACGGACAACGGGCCTCAATTTTGAGCTGCTGAGCTCAAAGATTTCCTTCAAGCTAATGGTGTGAGGTACACACTGACGCCGCCGAACCACCCGCTGTCTAACGGTGTGGTGGAGATCGCAGTTTAGACAACTAAGAAAAAGCACTTCTCTGTACTAGAAGACGCAGAAAATGGCACTTGTAGAACGCTTCAACACAGAATAGATAACTTCGTATTCAGTTATCGAACAACGCCTCACATCTTCACGGATAGAACACCTGCTGAATTATTTGTACGAAGGAAGCTGCGGACCCGATTGTCGCTGCTGCGCCCAGACGTAAAAGATGCAATGAGCGCTAAGACCGCCAAAATAAAAAAAATCACAGCATATCCACGGGGTGAATGATGATGAGTGGGCGAAGCTCCGGAGGGAATCATCGGATCTCCCGCTTAAGGGGACGCTAGCACAAACGCGTTAGAAACGTGCAGTACTCTCTAGTAAGGGGGAGCGGCCACAGCGTCTTACGCAGCCATTTACACATGCCGGAACGTGCACCGCGTTTGCCGACGCCATCACATGACTGCTGAGAGAGTATACCCCCCGTATTCATAAACGCTCCTCGACTTGAACTTGACTTGCCACCGCCTTGGGCAGCGCGTTCGAAACGCGTTGAAGGTAAGGCGGAGAGGCCACAGCGCTCTTACACCAGCTTCTTACACGGGCCGTAACGCGCTAGCACAAATGCGTTAGAAACGCGCTAGAAACGCGGCCTTTCGTTAATGTTGGGTATTTATTGCCATCGTGGTACGTGTGTCTATGTGCGCTTCGTGGCGAAGTGGTTAGCGCCGCGCGTTCGGAAGCGAGGGGTCCCTGGTTCGATTCCGCGCTACGGACACAACTTTCGGAATTTTTTTTCATAAAACGCCGGAAGCGTTCTCCGGAAGCCGGAAGCGGAACCGGAAGTGGAAACGGAAGTGGAAACGGAAGCGGAACCGGAAGTGGAACCGGAAGCGGAAGTCGGCTTCCGGTTATACTATACGTATACATATATATGTATATATGGGTATACATACATATACGGACACACAACGCCATCTATTGAGCAATTCATAAAACTAGACGTGGCTACCTACTACGACGGGGACGAACGGGTGCCGCTATAAGGAGCTTCGCCGCTAAAACATCTGCTGATATACGCATAGGTCCGCTGCGAGTGTTTGTTGTGGGTGATTGTGCGCTGGTGCGTTCTGTGCGTGGAGAAGTGGTGATCTGGTGGCCTGGAGAAGTAACGCGTGTAAAGGCATGCATCCTCAACATATCTAGTGCGCTTGCGAAACACAGTGCGGTTCGTGCACGCGGACCACCTGCGACCATCGAACATCGAGCCAAAGGTACGACATGACCCAGTGGCTGAAGTGTAACTGCCACATGAATATGACGTCACCGATACTACACCGACGACAGACCAAAGCCCGGAGTCGTCGTCACCAGCAACGACTCCACTGCGTCCAGGCAATCACGAGCAGCCGTTACCCTTACGAATGAGCACAACGGAGCGGCGCCCACCTGATCGCTTAACTTATAATTTCTAAAACTGTGCGTGAAGGAAGTGTTGTGACGTCATGCTATAAGCCATTCACGTATCATAATTGTGGGCTCGCAAAGTACTGCTGGATGCGCATCCGCCAACAGATAGTCAGCGCTTATATACGCGTTCGAGTATCCTTGTGTGTTCTTTTCTTGTTGAATTGAGGCTGCCAGCGTGCGCCTCGATAATAAAGTACGTTCTAACCCGGTCCTGGTGTCAAGCTACAACAATGACGTGTCGGACTATCCTAAAAACTGTTCTTCGAGTACACCGCTTCATATCGCGTGTGCCGCCAAGTGACTGATCTCCCTTATGAAATCGCTCCAGTGCTGCCTTCGCCATCCTCTGCTCATCTCCGCAAGGACATTGCACACGTTGTCCGTATCAAGCCCCATCGTGCCCCGGCCACCCCTTGATACCTTGTGTGCTAGTTTTATTTTTTCATGTAGCCTTTGTTCACCTGCACCGAGTCGGTGCTTTCGCCACCGGAGTGTAGTGTTATGTGCCAGTTGTCCGGCGGACAAAGAAGATGCGGAAGCGTAGAGCAGACAAGAGGAGCAAGAAGTGAGGCCTGTTTTCCGCCACCTTTGTGGTTGCTGCCCCACCTTTACGGTGAATTCCACTGGTCAGTCTAGAGCGGGGTGCTGAATCCACGCGAGATCAACAAAATCTGGCACGGAGCGACCCAATCCAAATCGGCCAGCAAAAAATAAACATCCTCCGACAGGGAGCGCAGCGGAAGTTTGGCGCCCGCCACATATCACCCGCCAGACAGTTCGCGATTTCATAATTTGCACCTGAAGCCTTCAGCAGTGCTAGAGTGTACTAGAATGGGGGAGTTGGTCCAGCGGACGCCTTGGCGAGCGCCTGAGTGAAGTGAAAAACGATGAAATTGCGTCGACGCTTATCCTTAACCTCCGACTATTTCGGCTGAAGCCAGCTCACGGGCTGAGTAGCTGTCGTCTGCTCGACGCACCGTTTGCATCGCTTCTACCACTCTTTCCCCATTTTATTGACTACAGATCGGAGGGGAATAAATTCATTGTTACCGTCACCGAGTATCTAAACTAAACGAAGCACAGTGAGACGCCTGTCAAAGCTCCATTCAGCTGCGGTAGGGTCTCTGACGCGACCAGCGTACGGCCAGGGCTCGGGGCCACTCATTCAGATGAAGGTGATGGCAACGCCACCAACATTTAAAAAAATCAGCAGTAACTTAGCTCGGCTATGCCCGGATATACGTAGCATGAGCTATGTCGGCCACATCGTTCAGAACCGGTAGACTTGGTGGCATTGGCGGGTAACGATACCCATTTTTTTGCGTTTGGTAACGCTGAAGAGTGGAATCTTCTGCTTAACGAGAAAGTTCTTGCACGTTGTACAAACCCGCGCCACAGTTTCACCCCACTCAGGCGGCACCGCTAAACTCAACGTTTCACGCATGGCACTACTTACCGGCGTCAAGTTTTTCATGTGCCACAGTCTTTCACACACGTCGCACACATATCCAAACGGATTGTTTACAAAGTCCGTCTCGAAGGTCGGAGTCCCACTGGCGCTTTCGCTAAGTTTCAATCAATCAGTGAGCCTTGATGGCATTGGCGGCGTCTTGTTGTTGCTGCTGCTGAGATGGTCGGGCACGTAGCTCATGCTCCTGGCGATGCCGCTTTGCTAGACGTTCTTCCCTTTGCTCCGGCACGTGTCTCCACCGCACGTTTAGCCTTCTGTTTGTTTTTCCTACGCTCAACCGCTAATTGCAAGGCAACTACTTCGGGATCCGATGAGTTAAGCTTCTCCGCTCTTCTGTGCCGCTGAGCAGCAATTTCACTTTCCTTCTCCATGGCTATACCACACTGGCAAACGCCCGGCGCGCCAGCTGTGCGCCGTGTGACGTCACTGCTCTTCGCGCATGCGCAGCACGGCTCTCCAGGAGCCACGCGAAACTGCTCAACCTAGGCCAGTGTAGCGCACGCTACAAAAAATGCTTCAGTGGAAAGTCCGCCTTGTACCAACTCCCCCTATCTAGTACACTCTAGCAGCGTGGTATTTCCGATGGACGCCTCAAAAGAGAGCTGAAAACGCCCAAGTCACTCGACCAATACGCAAGTGACACCAGCGCGTCGTCGGAGTTCCGGCGAAATCCACCTCTGCTCGGCAGATCAACGGTCAACGTCGCATAGCGGGTTGATCCCACTCGACCAGTGGAAAACGCAAAGTGGCGTTTCCACTGGTCCGTGGGAGGAGGAGGAGGAATAAACCTTATTTTTGTACAGCAGATTTGTGAGGCCTAGGCCTCTCTACCTAGATGACGGCCTCGAGCCCTTGGGCTCTGGCGGAATCTTCGGCCTGCTGGATTGCCTTAATTTGGTCTTCCGGTGCAGAGCTGAGCAGCGCGTTCTCCCACTGCTCTCTGCTCTTGTGTGTTTTATTCTGTGTGGGTGTCCCAGGACGTGGGAATTCAATTTCTTTGCCACGGAGCAAGAAAACGTGCTCCAGATCGACCAGTGGAATTCACCATTAGTCTCCTTGTACCTATATAGTGTAAATAAACCCATTTTCCTGTAAATCTCCCCGTAATAATATTGCATAAATATATGTATACAAGATGTCCCAGCTATCATGCATCAAAATCTTAAAATATACACAAGTCCCACGTACCTGAATTGAACCAAAGTAATGTTGTTTGCCGTCGCTTGGAGATACTCAGATAACTTTCTTTGCATTCCGCCTAATTACATTAGTTGTCTTAAATAAATAATTAATGTCTCAAATAATAGAATTAGATGAAATGTCGTAATGAGAAAATTGTAGAAAAACATGAAAAACTCCTTATACTGCTTTCTTTGCTCAATACGTCCTACATAAAAGTGTTTTTCCTAGTGTGAAAGAAGCCCGCGAATACACGCAAAGTGCTTCGAGCGGCCAGTCGCGCGGCAATTTTGGGTGTATTCGCACGGTTCTTTCACGCTCGAAAAAACAGTTCTATTGAGGAACAGAAAGTAGAGTATTGAGGAACAGAAAGCCGTATCAGGAGTTTTTACAGCGGAGCTGTTTAACCTGTTGGTTAGGCCGCGTAGTACGAACAAAAAAACTGCGCCTGGCGATGACGTTTCCGCGCGTTGCCTAGGACCACCTCACACAGCTTGTGCGAGTCGTTGCTAGGCGACGCACGAGACGTCATCGCTCAGCGAGGTTATCACTCCTACTAGGCTACCCTCGCCACAGCGCGAGGCGCGCCCGACGTATCCGGCGTTCGTCCGCGTGCCCCGGCTACAGCCGGCGTCGAGATGCGACATGCTACATTACGCGCCGGCCTCGTGAACCAGAATGGACCGCATCCACGTCTGGTCGTGCAAGATGGGCTGGTGGATAGCCATGATTATGGAAGGTGCGAAAACCGACGCCTCTATAGTCTGACGTGTGCGCCGCGCCGCCTAGACGCATGCGCATTTTATACAAAACTAGGAGCTTCAGGATGGCACGAAATGGCGAACTCGCTGCACGTGCCGCTAGCCGTATCCATCAGCCCATCTTGCTTGACGAGACGCGGATGCGGTCCATTCTGGGTGACGAGGCCGGCGCGAAATGGAGCACGTCGCATCTCGACGCCGGCTGTAGCCGGGCACGCCGACGAACGTAGGATACGTCGGCCACGCCTATCGCCGGACTATACAGTGCGGCGCTTGCGCTGGCGTGGCGTCCCCGTGCCGAGCGCGATCGCGCGTCAACACTACGTCAGACTATGGCCTTTGGAAGACAGCGCGCCGTCCGAAGTTTGGCTAAGAATCAGCCAAGCCAAACCAAGTTAAGCAAAGGAAAGCTAAGTAAAGCTAGGGAAGGGCCACCAGCTTCGCTGTTTGCCTAGTCTTCGCACCACTTAGTGTGAAGCTGCCCCCCTATATATATTGCCACACCTTGCAACATGTGGGACATAATTAGAAAGCCGAAGACGCGCGCTAGTCCGCGCGCCATGCGCCGGCACCTGCTTTGACGGGCGCCAGCGAAGAGGCAGACGAAGTTACTCCGATCCACGCGCGGGTGCCTGAGCTTTTGCGTTTGTTCAGCTGGCGGTCAGAGACTCGACGCTCAACGCCTCAACGCTTCAGGTCGTCTGTTCTCCTAGAACGTGACATTTCTGGTGGAGGTGCTGGGTAGCCCTCGACCTATGCAACAGACCCCTCCTAGCAGCAAGAACATCAGCGCCGTACGGGAGCTTACACCAGTGCACCGTGCCAGCCGGAGAATTCGTGGAGTGGCCCCTGAGATTGTGCCGTCAACCAGGAGCACAATGGCTGCGGTGGAAGGTACGGCGACAGTACCAACTCATTTAACGTTGCAGAGCCCGCGAGTGCCACGTTCCTTCCACGGCGACCTTTATGAAGACGTGGAAGACTGGCTGGACGACTTTGAACGAGTAGCAGATTGCAACGAGTGGGACGACCGAGCGAAATTAAAGAATGCGTATTTCAGCCTCGAGGACGGTGCTCGCACCTGGTTCCAGAACCGCGAAGAGGCCCTGACATCATGGCGTGAGTTACGTCGGCGGCTCTTGGACACGTACTCGAGCCCCGATCGCCGAGAGCGAGCAGAACGGGCCCTCCAATCGCGTGCTCAGAAGCCCAATGAAAGTGTTCTGATGTACGTTGAAGACATGACACGTCTCTTCAGGCGAGCCGACCCTAGCATGCCCGAAGACAAGAAGCTCCGTCATTTGATGCGGGGTGTCAAAGAACAGCTCTTCGGTGGGCTTGTTCGTAACCCGCCGAGGACGGTTACCGAGTTCCTCGCAGAAGCCGTTTCTATGGAAAAGGCGCTGCAGCAGCGGTCGAACCAGTATGACCGGCAAGTGAATGTTGCTTCGACAACCATCGGTCTGGGAGCTTTCGCGACTGACATTGAAGTGCTCCGCGAGCTAATACGATCGGTAGTCCGCGACGAGCTGCAACAGCTGCACCGGGCGCAGCAGCCTACGGTCAACTGCATCGCTGACATCGTGCGTGACGAAGTGCAGCATGCACTCGGGGTACCTCAACCTCGCCCCGAAAGAACACCCCAGGCGAGTGAATTTCGGCGCACGACATACGCTGACGCGTTGAGGCGCAGTCTCCCCGCATCGGCAACATCCCCACTCGCGGCGACCGATTTCCAGCGTGAGACGTATGGGGACACACTGAGCCGCTCCATCCCTGCATCAGCTCCGCCAAGTCCCGTTGCCCTCCACTCGGCACAGGCGGTACCTTACTTTCCCGACAACCGCCCTGTCACACGTAAATCGGACATTTGGCGCACGCCCGACCGACGACCGCTTTGTTATCATTGTGGTGAGGCGGGTCACGTATACCGCGAGTGCCACTACCGCCAACTTGGACTGCAGGGTTACGCTGCCAATTCACCTCGACCCCGGTTCGGACAGAGGCCGCCCGAAATTGAAGCGTTCATCGCCCAGCAGCGCGCGCCTCAGTCACCAAGACGCCAGTCGCGATCGCCATCACCGCGGCGATCCTATCCAAGTCGCGAAGGTACGTCGAGGATGACGCAGGGACGGTCTCCGAGCCCTCGCCTGGAAAACTGACGTCAGCGACCTTCCGAGGCGAGGCCGCTGACGCGCGACGTGCTGAAGACCTCCCAGCGACACGACCTCAACCCGACGGAGATTCGACGACACCTGTACCCAGAGATTTGGACCTCCAAGCGACGCGACCGCGACCTGACGGCGATTTAACGACGCCTGTACCTCAGCCTGCAGACAAGTTCGCGATGAACATACCTGTGCTCGTCGACGGGAGAAATGTCAGTGCGCTAGTCTACACCGGCGCCGATTACTCCATTATTAGCGGAAAATTGGCGAGCCTTCTCAAGAAAGTTATTATGCCTTGGACTGGGACACAAGTTCGTACAGCTGGCGGACACGTTATCGCACCGCTTGGCGTGAGCACTATTAGGATACGAATCCGAAATTGCACGTTTCTCGCTAGCTGCATTGTCCTGCGTGAATGTTCCCGTGATTTAATTCTTGGAATGGATTTTCTCCGGGAATATGGTGCCATCATCGACCTCAGGAAGCGTTACATCACTTTCTCTGCGAGGAACGCTACGGCACAAGATGATGCCTGCCGCCAGAGAGCCGGACTTCGCGTTTCCGACGACAGCGTAACTATACCGCCTCGTTCCAGCGTTATGGTTCAGGTGATATCTGAAGGGGCGCGCAACGGTCAAGTCCTAGCGGAAGGCAACATGTCCCTTTTGCTAAACCTCGGAATTTGCGCGGCACGAGCCATCATTGACCTTCGAGATGGCCGGGCTGAAATATTGCTCACAAATTTTACTAATGAGCATCGACACCTTTTTCGCGGCACTGCCATCGCCTACGCTGAAGCCTTGGAGGACGTGATTGAGTGCTTCGCTTCTGAAGAAACCGACGCCGATGAAGCCTCGCTCGCAGGCATTGACATCAATAACGAACTGCTGCAGGAGAAAAAGAAGGCACTGCGACAACTATTATCGGAATTCAAGGCATGCTTTGCGTCTTCCTCTAAAGTTAGTCAAACGCCAATCGCGCAACACCGAATAATCACCTACGACGATGCGCGTCCTATCCACCAGCAGCCGTATCGTGTCTCGCAAAAAGAACGCGAGGCAATCAAAGCACAAGTAAAGAAAATGATTGACGATGGCGTCATCCAGCCTTCAAGCAGTCCGTGGTCTTCACCGGTCGTACTCGTCAAGAAGAAGGATGGCACGCTTCGCTTTTGTGTTGATTACCGAAAGCTCAACAACGTCACAAAAAAAGACGTTTACCCGTTGCCGCGCATCGATGATTCTCTGGACCGGCTACGACGAGCGAATTACTTTTCATCTCTTGATTTAAAAAGCGGCTATTGGCAGATTGAGGTCGACGAGCGGGACCGTGAAAAAACTGCCTTTGTCACTCCGGACGGTCTTTACGAGTTCCGGGTGCTTCCGTTCGGTCTTTGCTCTGCTCCAGCAACTTTCCAACGGATGATGGACACTGTGCTAGCCGACCTGAAGTGGCAAAGCTGCCTCGTGTATCTAGATGATGTCGTCGTTTTTTCAGCCAGTTTTTCTGAGCATCTTATCCGACTCCGTCAGGTACTCGAGGCAATCCGATCGGCTAACCTTACACTAAAGCCTCAGAAATGTCACTTCGGCTACCAAGAGCTGAAGTTTCTCGGTCATGTCGTCAGCGCGAAAGGCGTCCGTCCTGATCCCGACAAAACTGCTGCTGTGGCCACTTTTCCAACCCCTACCGATAAGAAAAGTGTCCGGCGCTTCCTGGGTCTGTGTGCGTACTATCGGCGCTTTATCAGTAATTTTTCGAAGATTGCTGAACCGCTTACCCGTCTCACAAGAAACGATATGCCGTTCACTTGGGGCGCTCACCAAGAAGCCGCTTTCACCGAGCTCCGACACCACTTAGCTTCACCGCCCGTTCTTGGACACTTTGACGAACAGGCCGAGACTGAAATTCATACCGACGCCAGTAACATTGGCTTGGGTGCGGTACTCGTACAACGGCAGGAGGGCGTTGAAAGAGTTATCGCTTTCGCAAGTCGCACTCTATCGCTCCCGGAGTCCAACTACACCACTACGGAGAAAGAGTGCCTTGCGGTCATATGGGCTCTTGCAAAGTTTCGGCCTTACCTTTACGGCCGCCCATTCAAGGTCGTGACAGATCACCACTCGTTGTGCTGGCTGGCAAACTTGAGGGATCCTTCTGGACGACTGGCACGGTGGAGCCTACGCCTGCAGGAATACGATGTGACCATCGCATACAAGTCCGGGCGCACGCACGAAGACGCCGACACGTTGTCGCGCGCGCCTGTCGAATTTCCTGATAACGCCATTGAGGACGACAGCGCTCTCCTTGGGGCTGTAAGTGTGACATATTTGTCCCAACTGCAGCGCGCAGATGAGGAATTGCGGCCTATTATCGAACATCTAGAAGGCCGCAACGCCACTCTGCCCCGTCAATTAGCTCGCGGACTGTCGTCATTTTGTTTACGACAGGGCGTACTGTACAAGAAGAACTCCGCTGCCAGCCACAAAACCTACCTTTTGGTCGTGCCAGCAGAGCTTCGTGCCGAAATTCTGTTCGCCTGCCACGATGAACCTCCGTCTGGCCACCTAGGCTACACCAGAACCCTTGCTAGAGTGCGCAAATCGTACTATTGGCCGAAACTCGCCACTTGCGTTAAACGGTATGTCCAAGCCTGTCGTGAGTGCCAGCGCCGGAAGTCGCCAGCTGTGAAGCCTGCGGGATTACTGCAACCCATTGACCCACCTCGAAGACCTTTTGACCAAGTCGGCATGGATCTCTTGGGCCCGTTTCCTCGGTCATCTTCGGGAAACAAGTTGATAATCATCGCCACAGATTATTTGACGCGCTATGCTGAAGCAAAGGCTCTGCCTCGAGGCACGGCTTCCGAGGTTGCGCAATTTTTTGTGAACAACATTGTACTGCGTCATGGCGCCCCATCGTGCGTCATTACCGACCGAGGAAAGGCATTTACGGCACGGCTTATTGAAGACGTTTTCCTATTAAGTTACACGACGCATCGAAAGACGACTGCCTATCACCCGCAGACAAATGGCCTGACCGAAAGGCTCAACAAAACTATGACTGACATGCTCTCTATGTACGTAGACGTTCAGCACAAAACGTGGGATGAAGTACTTCCCTACGTAACGTTTGCGTACAACACCGCGACGCAAGAGACCACCCGCTTCACGCCATTCTACCTTGTTTACGGTCGTGAAGTTCAGACCATGCTTGAAGCAATGCTTCCATGCGACACCTTTGATGGTCTTGACCAAGACGCTGAGCTCTTCGTGCAGCGAGCCGAGGAAGCACGCCAACTGGCTCGCACGAACATCAAGAAACAGCAGTGCATCGACACGCGCCACTACAACCTCCGCCATCGCCAAGTTGACTACCAACCAGGAGATCGGGTTCTGGTCTGGACTCCTGTCCGCTGCAAAGGCCTATCGGAGAAACTTCTCAGCCGGTACTTCGGACCTTATAAAGTGCTGCGGCGCGTGAGTGACGTCAACTACGAGGTTCTTCCTGACGCAGCCAACCAACACGACGTCGAAAGACACTACCCGAGATTGTGCACGTTGTGCGGCTGAAACCATACCGCACTCCATAACCACCATAGTTTGTGGACCATGCCATTCCTTTTGTGTTATTTATTTTTGTCGTGGACAATCATTGCCTCAGTGACATTGCCCTGCGTTTTATGACTGCGCGTCAGCCAGCGTTCGTGTGTGCATGTGTCTTCCACGCGTGTACTTCTACGTTCGCCCTGTAGTGTGTGTGCTTCTTTTAGCATCGAGTCGATGCTCTTCCGAGGAGGGAGAATAATGCCACACCTTGCAACATGTGGGACATAATTAGAAAGCCGAAGACGCGCGCTAGTCCTCGCGCCATGCGCCGGCACCTGCTTTGACGGGAGCCAGCGAAGAGGCAGACGAAGTTACTCCGATCCACGCGCGGGTGCCTGAGCTTTTGCGTTCAGCTGGCGGTCAGAGACTCGACGCTCAACGCCTCAACGCTTCAGGTCGTCTGTTCTCCTAGAACGTGACAATATATATATATATATATATATATATATATATATATATATATATATATTTCATGTTGCTCTACATACCAAAAGAAGGGAAGTGCAGTAGAGGATGGCGAGGAGGGCGCTGCGATCGCCGAGGTCTGTGGACGTGCTCCTATCGGCTCCGTCATCTTCACATGATTCCGCAGCGATGTATATCCAATTTCGCCGAAGTTCTTGCACCAAGAGTTTCGTGAAGTTCCAAGGAAACCGTGGATACCCGATTAGGAGGTAGGGCACCATTTTTGACGAATCTACGAGAACTTTTCTACCGCGTCCACGCCGCTACCGAACTGACCCTAGGTGTGCCCACCAGACGCTAGGCTCAGCCGACGCGTTCGCCGCGCGCCGGTCCGAACGCGAGCTCGGCGAGACGCCACCCGCCCTTCGCACCGTGCGCGACACGGAGAGAATGGCGACTTCCAGCGAAGAAATGGATAGCTCTGCGGAGGAGTTACCAGCAACTCTGACTACTTCAGCAATACCTAATGAGCAAGAGGACAAGACGGGCAGGAAAGTGGTGATCAGCCGGAAAACGAAGAAGGAACACGCCGAAACAACTGCGCCACAGCAAGCACAACATACAAGCGGCGGGCAGGTGAGCTCTTCTCGCACGCCTCCTAACAGTATGAACCGGGTGATTAGAGCCTCACGCATGCCACCCCTACGGCAAGACAACATCAAGATAGTGCTTCGCCCAAAGGGCGGCTTGAACATACAAAAGATCGGACCGACCTCAGTGAGTAAAGCCCTCATGGCAGCAGTAGAACTTAATCCAGAGCAGACCACGGAGGACATTATATGTCCCAATATTACGCAGAATATTGTTACGTAAAACGGCACAAGGCGGGACTATTTACACTGTATTTACAGTATGAGAGAGACACAGTAGCCAAGATGGTGGACAGCCACCAGCACCAGAGAGAACCGTCTTCTTCGTCGTCTGCCCCAGGATGAATGTCTCTCGCGTAGCATTACCCCCGGCGGTGCAAGCGCCGTCCCGGCGCACTTCACACATTGTCGTTAGGAGGAAGGCGGTAGGCTTTCAGTCTGCTAACGTGAACTATGTCACTGGGAGCGATCGCCGGCGGTAAAGTCGGAGAGACGGGAACAATCTCGTAGGTGACATCCGTGACCTGGCGGACGATTCGGTAAGGACCCGTGTATCGAGATAGCAACTTTTCGGATAAGCCAACACGGCGGAATGGACACCACAGGAGAACTAAGGCACCGGGTGAGAAGCGAACGTCGCGATGCCGGCTGTCATAGAAGCGCTTCTGGGTCGCTTGCGAGGCCAACAGCCTAGAGCGGGCGATCTGACGAGCGTGATCGGCACGAGCGATGGCATCACGTGCATATTCGCTAGGTGGCGCAGCAGCAGCCGGTAGTAGGGTGTCCATCGGTAACGTTGGTTCACGGCCAAAGAGCATATAAAAGGGTGAATAACCGGTGGTATCGTGACGCGAGGAATTGTACGCGAAAGTCACGTAAGGTAACGCCAGGTCCCAGTCACGGTGGTCAGATGAAACATACATTGAGAGCATGTCCGTGAGGGTGCGATTTAGTCTCTCGGTGAGGCCATTTGTTTGGGGATGGTAGGCAGTGGTCAACTTGTGCTGCGTTGAGGAGGAGCGCAAGAGATCGTCGATTACTCGTGATAAAAATGCGCGGCCTCGATCTGTGAGCAATTGGCTAGGGGCGCCATGGTGCAGAATAACATCGTGGAGCAAGAAATCGGCAACGTCAGTAGCAGTGCTGGTGGGGAGCGCTCGAGTGATTGCATACCTGGTCGCATGATCGATAGCAACGGCGACCCACTTGTTGCCGGATGGTGACTCAGGAAAAGGACCGAGAAGGTCCAAACCAACCCGGAAGAATGGTTCGGTCGGGATGGAGAGCGGCTGAAGCAGTCCAGCCGAGGGTGCGGCAGGACGTTTCCGATGTTGGCATTTGTCGCAGGAGGTCACGTAACGTCGAACAGACCGGGCGAGACCGCGCCAAAAGAAGCGGCGCCGGACACGGTCGTACGTGCGGGACACTCCAAGGTGACCAGCAGTTGGTTCGTCGTGAAGCTCACGCAGTACCGTTGAACGCAGCTGTTTAGGCACAACGAGAAGCAGCTCAGGGCCATCTGATTGAACGTTACGACGGTAAAGTGTGCCATTCACGAGGGCGAACATGCGCAGTGAGGCGTCGTTAGGTGCGGATTCCAGCCGATCAATGAGCGATCGCAAAGCATCATCACGGCGTTGTTCGTCACCAATCTGGAGAAACTCAGACATAGACATAACGCAGGGGTTAGGTTCGATGTCCGGTCCCTCTGGTTGGTCAACAGAGTAGCGGGACAAGCAGTCCGCGTCCAAATGGAGGCGGCCAGACTTGTAGGTAACTGAGTAAGAGTACTCCTGAAGGCGCAGCGCCCAACGACCAAGTCGTCCAGTAGGGTCCTTCAGTGAAGAAAGCCAACAGAGAGCGTGATGATCGGTGACAACACGGAAAGGGCGGCCATACAAGTAAGGACGGAATTTCGAAACCGCCCAGACAAGGGCAAGACATTCCCGTTCCGTAATAGAGTAATTGCGTTCAGATTTCGATAGGAGACGACTTGCGTACGCAATAACACGGTCAACGCCTTGTTGGTTTTGGACTAAAACTGCACCGATGCCGTGACCACTAGCATCTGTGCGCACTTCCGTGGGAGCAGCTGGGTCAAAATGGGCAAGAATAGGTGGTGTCGTTAGGGCGGCGATGAGCTCAGAGAAGGCGTCAGCTTGTAGAGGACCACAACAAAACGGGACGTCTTGTTTGAGAAGGTCAGTGAGTGGACGTGCGAACGCCGCAAAGTTTTTCACAAAACGGTGAAAGTAGGAACAAAGCCCCACGAAGCTACGAACGTCATGGACAGACCGTGGAATGGGGAAGTTCGTGACAGCGCGTATCTTTGCTGGGTCCGGTCGGACACCGGAAGCGTCAACGAGGTGGCCCAGGACAGTAATTTGACGAAGGGCGAAGTGGCACTTCGAGGAATTTAGCTGGAGGCCAGCTCGTCGGAAGATTGCTAGAATGGTCGAAAGCCGCTCAAGGTGTGTTGCGAAAGTGGGGGAGAAAATTATCACGTCGTCGAGGTAACATAAACACGTCGACCATTTAAATCCTTGAAGCAGTGTGTCCATCATTCTCTCAAACGTGGCTGGTGCGTTGCAGAGACCGAAAGGCATGACCTTGAATTGGTAAAGGCCGTCAGGGGTCACGAAGGCGGTCTTCTCGCGATCCAGGTCGTCTACAGCGATTTGCCAGTAGCCAGATCGAAGGTCCAGGGATGAAAAGAAGGTGGCACCATGGAGGCAGTCGAGGGCGTCGTCAATACGTGGAAGAGGGTACACGTCCTTCTTGGTGATTTTGTTGAGGTGCCGATAATCAATGCAGAAACGCCAGGAACCGTCTTTCTTCTTTACTAATACGACGGGAGAGGCCCAAGGACTAGAAGATGGTTCGATGATGTCCTTCGCAAGCATTTTAGCCACTTCTTTTTGAATCACTTCGCGCTCTGATGCGGACACACGGTAAGGTCGACGGCGAATGGGCAAAGAGTCGCCAGTGTTGATACGGTGGGCGACAATCTTAGTCTGGCTCAGAGTCGATCACGAATGTCAAAAATGTCGTTGTATGAGGCCAAAACCCGGCAAAGAGCGTCGGCCTGGTCAGGCGAAAGGTCTGATCCAATCATGTTGCGAAAAATGCTGTCGTCGGAACTTGGTGACGGGGAAACTGCAGCTTCCGCAGGTGCAGTTATGGCGACAACCTCGACGTCATAGTCTGTTATCGCGGTGAGGTGGGCAAGCGACATCTTGTGGGGCAACACTTGGGGGGTCAGACCAAAGTTTAGTAGTGGGAGAAACACACAGTTATCAAGTAATGTGGCGATGGTATGTGGCACAGTAACATTGCGCGTCAGGCGGACGTCTGTAATCGGAGAGACGATATAGTCGCCGTCAGGAACGGGAGGGGTCGATGACAAACACACGTACGTGACGGCTCGCGGTGGTAGGCGAACAAAATCGGTGGGGCTTAAGCGGTTGACGGGCGTATCGCAGGCATCTGATACAAGAGGAAGATCGAGGCAGAGCGTTTCAGAAGAACAATCAATTAAGGCCGAGTGTGCCGAAAGGAAGTCAAGGCCAAAGATAAGGTCATGGGGGCAGTGAGCAAGGACGGCAAAAAGGACAACAGTGGGACGACCGGCAATGCTGACACGGGCGGTGCACATTCCGATCACTTGAACAGCACCACCATCGGCAACACGTATTGTCTGTGTCGTAGACGGCGTCATAATCTTCTGCAGGCGGCGGCGTAAAGAGGCGCTCATAATAGACAAGTGTGCGCCAGTGTCGATGAGGGCGGTCACAGGAACATTGTCGCCTTTGACTTCAAGAAGGCTATGGTGAGTGGGGAGCGTCAGTAGAGGATTGGCAGGGGACGATGGCATTGCAGCTTCACCTCCATAAGCTGCACTATCTAGTTTTCCTGCGGCGATCGTCCAGAGAAGGACGGCGAGGAAAAGCGGCGAGGCTGCGGCGAGCGGGATTGGCGGCGTTGCAGCGACGGGGAGCGGGAGAAGCGGCGAACAGGAGCAGTGGCGTCAGATGGAAGAGGCTCATGGGAGGACGACGAGTAGTAAGTAGGGGAACCAGCGGCTGGACGTCTGAAAGGAGTAGGGTACATGGAGGTCTGGCGAGATACGTAGGTCCAACGGCGACGGCAATAACGAGCAATGTGCCCGGCCTGATGGCCGGAGAAGCAGATGGGCTGATCGTTGGGCGTTCTCCATTCCGCAGGATTGCGGAAGGAGCCGGGAGAGGTGTAGGAGCGTCGAGTGGGTCCAGAGGAATAAGGCCGAGCGTCAGGACGAGCCAGTGGGCACGCTGATGGAAGGCCAAGATTAGCAAACTCCTGCCTGACGACAGCTTGGATGAGGGACACCGATGGCTGCGATGGGTCAATGGCGTGGGTTGTAAACACGGGGGGTTGAATCGGTGCAGGACAGGCGGCTTCAATCTCGCGACGAACAATGCGAGTAACGTGGTCACAGGTGGGCGGCTGGCGAACGGCATCACACGATGAAGTTGCAGCCGTATTGGGCAGCCGGGTGAATTTCTGGGTAATACGGCGGCCCTTCGCGTGTTCAAACCGCCGGCACTCTTTGATGATTGTGTCGACGGTATCAACGTTGGTATAGACGAGCAGGTTAAAAGCATCGTCGGCGATACCTTTGAGCACATGAGAAACCCTCTCGGACTCAGACATGTGCTCGTCAACCTGGCGGCAAAGAGCAATAACGTCCTGAATGTACGAGACGTATGACTCGGAGGATGTTTGTGCACGAGTTGCAAGTTCATTCCGCGCAGCAAGCTGCCGACCAGTGCTGTCACCGAAAAGGTCACGGATCTTCTCTTTGAAAGAGCCCCAGCTGGTAATTTCCGCCTCGTGCGTCTCGAACCACACCCGCGGTGGGCCATCGAGGTAAAAAAGCACGTTGGCGAGCATAAGGGTCGGGTCCCACCTGTAGCCGGCGCTGATCCGTTCGTAAAGGTTGAGCCATTTGTCGACGTCAACCCCATCCTGGCCGGAAAATACGCCAGGATCACGAGCAGTAGGCAGAACGATGTAGGTCGGAGCGACGGGAGGGGCAGGGGGTGAAGACGATGTGCCTGCACCGACTGACATGGTCGCAAGCGTGATGAGGCGGCCGTTGCGAAGCTCCGTGATCGAAACAGGGAACTACCCCGCACCTCCACCAAAAAGATGTTACGTAAAACGGCACAAGGCGGGACTATTTACACTGTATTTACAGTATGAGAGAGACACAGTAGCCAAGATGGTGGACAGCCACCAGCACCAGAGAGAACCGTCTTCTTCGTCGTCTGCCCCAGGATGAATGTCTATCGCGTAGCAATATCATGGTGGCGAGCACACCCTTTCGAGCAAATGCAGACAAGTATGCGGACGTAAGGGCTATCCGAATAGCCGGAAAAGAGTACGCAGTCAGCGCTTACGAAACTGCCCCAAGCGACAGCTGCAAGGTGGTAATCAGATACATCGACACTGCCGACGATCACAGGACGATTGAAAGAAACATCGTGAATGACCACAACCCCTTGGCACTAGCGGCAAAAAGAATCAAGAACTCAGGATCAGTGATCATTGTGTTTGATGGACTTCACGTCCCAAACTTCGTAAGAAATGGACCAACACTGGTACTCTGCTCCTTATATCGCAAACAAGTGGACATATGCTACGTATACGGCAAACTCGGACATCGTGCGGACGTTTGTCCCGAGCCGGGCTCCACCGAATGCAGGGGCTGTGGACTTCCTAACCCCACCTCATCCCATGTGTGCGATCCGAAATGGAAGCTGTGCGGGGGCTTGCACGCGACAGCGGACAAGGTGTGTAAGAAACGCTATCTCATTCCATATGTAGTACGCGCACGACGACAACGAGCACGACTGGAGCAACAAGGGAAGGCACAGCTAGTCGAAGAAGAAAAGCAACACGCGGAACGAGGCCGATCTACGTCGAAGACGCCGGGACGCAGCCGCTCACGCTCACGATCGAGGAGCCACACACCTGCGAGGACAAGCAGGAGTCGTTCAAGGTCACAGGTGCGCTTCGGTGGAAAGAACAATGGAGGCGACGGCACGTGGGCAGACAAAGTCAGAGGAGCTACGACGACCACGCCAAAGGAAAGTGAGTCCTGCAACCCAGATAAAGAGCGGATAGCTGTGTTATAACAGGAACTAAGAGAGCTAAAAGCCGCTTATACTAAGCTAACACTCGAATTAACTGAAATACGTAAAGCGAACAGCAGTAGGCCAACGCGCACTCCCGGACCACCAACCTACATCGAAACTCCCCAGCCAGTTGAGATTGCGAGACAGGGAGAACAACGCGAAGAATGCCCGCCTCCTAAGAAGCGAGCTGTAACGCAACCGCGAATGGCCGTGCGATCAGACGTTAAGGACGCCATGGACGCCATGAGCGAGAACATGAGGCTAATGCACGAGAGCATGGTGCGAATGAACGAGAAAATAGACATAATTAGCACGCGAGTTCAGAAAATAGAAATGTATCTAAACAACACTGTAGTACCGTCCCTGGAGAGGATGAGTTCAAAACACGTCGGTGCGCAAGGCCCACCACATGACGGTGTCACTGCAAGTGAAGGGGGCTACAACAGCCAACATGGCAATGACAAATAAGACACGAAATCTCCGCATCTGGCAATGGAACTGCAGGGGGATCGCCTCAAAAAAGGCGGTCCTCCTGCAGATGCTCAAATCAGAAACCGAGAAGCCACACGTCATCTTACTACAAGAAACACTCATTACTGAACTGGCCCTTACGGGATATAAAGCCGAAGCCCACAGAAACGAGCAAGGCAGAGGCGTCGCTATTCTGATTGGAAAGAAGATCCCGTACACTCGGCATGAAATCCGCAACACAGCCTGCTATCTAGAACACCTCACGATCGACATCATACCAAATGACCACGTAGGGATCAAGCAAAGCATTTTTCTCACTAATCTGTACAGCAGCTCTAAAGACACGAGGCAAAGATTCAGAGGCATACTGGGCAAGATCGCGCGCGTCGCCAAAGATAGTCCGCTGATTGTAGGTGGGGATTTTAACGCCCCACACCAGGCGTGGGGCTACGCGTATCCCTCGAGCAAGAGAGATTGTCTTCACACGACAGCCTCCGATCTCGACTTCACGCTGATCACAGACCCAGAAACCCCAACTAGATGTGGCACTTCCACTTGTCGAGACACCACACCGGACCTCACTTTCGTCCGGGGCGTAGAGAAATGTGCCTGGCATACCTCGGGCATAGACCTTGGCAGTGACCACTATATTCTCCAAATTGATGCAGAGCTCCCGGGAGAGAAGCAAAGGGAGTACAAACTAATCGATTGGGACAAATTTTGTGCAATACGCACGCAGCCATCCAACTAAACAGGAGCAAACACGAAGCATACGATAACTAGTTGGACCAAACAGCTCATAGCAGACATCGTAGCCTCGGAACGAATGATTACGACGGACGTTAAGGTAGAGAGAATGGACAGTCGGCTAGCGAATCTACTCGAAGCCAAACAATCCATACTAGCCTGGTGGAAGGGTCAACGTTTCAACAGAAGACTACGAAGGAAACTCGCCGAACTCAACAAGACCATTGAAGAATACTGCGTGGTTCTCTCCCGACAACAATGGGACGAAGTCTGTAACTCCCTCAACGAGCAAATACGCAAAGGGAGTGGGTGGAGGCTCATAAAACACCTCCTCGACGAAAACGGAACAGAGTCCCAAACTATGCAACGGATCAGGCTAAGCAAATTAGTACACCACGCGAATAAAAGCAGTACTGCCGAAGCACTTATAGAAGACCTTGCCAAACGGTACTTACCGCTTAAATCGGGGCAATATCCTAGCTTACAAAGAAAGAACTACGACGGTGTCCCAAACTCGGAGCTAGATGCGGACTTCGCAGAAAGCGAAGTACGCTTCGCAATTCACAACCTCAACAGTAACTCTGCAGCAGGCCCCGATGGTATCACAAATCGGACTCTCCGAAATTTAGACGACACATCGGTCATGTTCTTAACGCAACAAATCAACGAAGCCTGGAAAACCGGCCATCTACCTGCAGAGTGGAAGCATGCCAACACGGTCCTCCTCCCAAAACCTGGCAAGCCGCTGGGGCTACCAAACCTGAGGCCGATCTCACTAACGTCATGCCTTGGAAAACTAGCCGAACACGTCATCCTGAACCGACTATCGGAATACGTAGAGGAAAAGGAGTACTTCCCCTACAATATGATCGGCTATAGGCCGGGTCTCTCAACGCAAGATGCTATGGTAAGAATCAAGAAAAGTCTGCTGGATCGCCCCACACGAGACACCAAGGCGCTACTAGGACTTGACGTGAAGCAAGCTTTTGACAACATCCAACATCAAGCCATTCTCAAAGCCATATCTGAACACAATCTCGGAACACGTTTCTACCGCTACGTCAAGGCGTTTCTGGAGGATCGAACGGCCACTCTCCGGACAGGCGAGCACGTCTCGGAGATCTTTGAACTGGGCGATAAGGGAACACCGCAAGGATCGGTACTTTCGCCATTCTTATTTAACTTGGCGATGACAAAGCTCTCTCGCGCACTGGGTGAAATTGCCGACGTCGAGCACACCATATACGCAGACGATGTCACCATCTGGAGCACTGGTGGCAGTGATGCGGAATTAGAATCTCGCATGCAAGAAGCCATCTCGGTTACTGAAGCCCATCTCACCCCAGTGGGACTTCGCTGCTCTTCCAGAAAATCCGAACTATTCATCTACCATCCCCCAAGACCAGGGCGCCCGTCCAACGACTGGCGCAGACACCACACTCCATGCATTGAGTTACACGACAGGGACGGAAATCGCATACATACGGTTGACAAAATACGAATTCTACGACTAATCATCCAAAGTAACGGCTCCAACTGGGTGATGCTGGACAGCATCAAGATCAAGATTGCGAACGCGATCCGAATGTTTCGGCGCATCATGAATAGGCACAGGGGACTGAGTGAGGACAACGCCATTAGAATGGTCCACGCTTTTGTACTCTGTCAGATCACATACGTGGCTGCGATGCTCAACTGGAAAAAAGAACACCGGAAAAGGCTCGAAGTACACATACGACGAGCTTTCAAGACAGCGTTGGGGCTCCCCGATAATGCCTCCACTGATCTACTCTTACAGCTAGGAGTGCACAATACCCTTGCCGAAATCATCGAGGCTCAGCACACGGCACAGATCGCACGCCTACCAGGCACCAAAGCGGGCAGAGAGATTCTCGTCAAGCTCAGCCTGAACACCATAGCGGAAAGGGACAACGTCTTGCAGTTACCTAAAGTCATGCGAGAAGCAATTAAAGTGCTCCTCTTCCCAAGAAACGTACACCCGATCCACAATCAAGGAAGAAGACTCGCCCGCGCCAGAGCACTCGCGGCAGACGCGACAAGGTTTCCCGAGCAGACAGCTTTCGTGGATGCTGCGTACATACCGGGAAAGCACGCCTACACGGTAGCAGTAATCGACGGACACGGGCGAACGCGCAACTCACTCACGCTTTACACAAGAAGCCAGATGTAGCTGAACAGGCAGCGATAGCACTAGCGCTCAAAGACTCGAGCTTCACAACTGTATACAGCGACTCTAGAGCAGCCACTCGAGCTTTCGCCAAGGGCGGGATAGACAAGATGACGCTACGAATCTTAGGCGGAAGTAATATCACCGATCACTCCATCATTTGGTTCCCGGCACACATGGGCAGCTTAGTGGGTGGCCTGCGGAATCTCAACGAGATCGCACACGAGGCGGCGCGAAGACTCGTCGACCGCGTCCCTCCTGTTTCCCCGGCTACCCCGCATATCGAGTACAGGGATCAATTATTCACTTACAGCGAGCTCACTAAACACTTTTATCTAAGCAGACGAGAGTTCCCCCTCCCGGATAAGAAATTAACACGCAGCCAATCAGTCACGCTACGCTTGCTCCAAACGAACTCATACCCCAACCCCTGGCGCATGAAGCACATCGACCCAGACTACGACGGACAACATGTGTGTGAACATTGCAGTGAACGTGTTGACTTGAACCATATGCTGTGTGGTTGTGCATCGAGTGACGATTACGCCAAGAACAAGGAACATTGGGACATAGTGCTAAAGAGTGCTTCACTACACGACCAACTTCGGGCTGTCCAGGAGGCCCGCGAGGCGGCGGAGAGCTTCGGGCTCTCTGTGCCGACGTGGGAGGTGCCCTCTACACCTGGCGCCTAGCCAAGTGTCCTTCAGGACCCCTTCTTTGGGAAATAAGGTTTTACCACCACCACGAGTAGAGGATGGCAGAAAACTAGGTGGGGTGATGAAGTTAGGAAATTTTCAGGCGCAAGTTGGAATCAGCTAGCGCAAGACAGGGAGGGGTATTGGAGATCGCAGGGAGAGGCCTTCGTCCTGCAGTGGACAAAAATATAGGCTGATGATGATGAGAATGATGATCATGAATTACGTCATTACGCGGAATGAAAAAACAAATTATCTGAGTAGCTTCAAGCGACGGTAAACAGCATTACCATAGTTCCGTCCAGCTACGTAACATTTGCATATTTTAAAGTCTTGGTGCAGTTGGGACACCCTGTATAAATGGTACATGTATTGTCCGTGTAATAAGCATGTTATTACAACTTTCCTCATTTTCACAACAACCTATTGCCCTTTCCTCCTGCCCTCCATCAAGTTGTAGGCTTACAGATTTCTTGCCAGGGGAGCCTTGAACACAGTGTTGTGTGCGTTGGGAATAAAATGTGGGTATGCGCCGCTCTTCCATTAACTTCTTTGACCCCCACTGGCGTCTTTGGATACGTACCACTGAGTTTGTTTTGATCATCAATGAACATCAATGACGCTAATTTGGGCGAATGGGTATGTACCAGTAGATATGTTGAACTCTCCCATGACTAAAAAAATTAAACTTTCTCTGCATAAGGGTGGAATCGAACCCACGTCATATATACTTCAGACCACGTGCCACGCGTGGAGTTCGCCGTGGAGACGCTTGAAGCGCGAACCTTCCGGCGTACATGCCTTATATGTGACGTGGCTCTACGGCGGCAATCCGATGTCTCACTACCAGAGATGTGGAGTGGCGAATCTGGAGTAGGAATGATTCCGCAATCATTCCACATTTTGAGATGCACGGAATGGAATAGGCATGCAATTATGGCACCACTCGAAGAGATGGGATGGGTATGAAATGCAAGCACGAGATTCCAGAATGGAGTTGGGATGGAATGGGCACATAGCCAGAAATCACTGAATGTTGAGTTTAGGTGAGACAACAATAAAATTGCCATTAGGATTACCAAGATTTGGCTAATTTATTATATTTCTTAAATTTTACTCAATCCCGGCGGTTTTAGTATATACTTATAGGTGACTCTACAACAGGTTATTGTGCATATTCTATGTTTTTCAAGGCCCGGAAAGACTCTGTGCTACAAGGTTGAAGTGCATTTAAAGACAGCAACTTTGATCTGTGAAGAATGATTCTGTTTAGTGAGTGAATGGCTTACGGCACAAGGATGGTGGTGAAAAATGGCATCGCAACCGATATCACTCTGCACGAGTTCACTGTGATTGAAAACGCGTGACATCTTTTTTCGAGCACTGTCGAGTATCCAGAAGAGATAGCAGATGATCATACAGGCATGCTGCTTGATATGCCATAACGGTTTAAAAAAAACGAGTGTCCTGCAAAGCGTGTCAATATGTCTCGCTTGTATTTTCGTCATCAAAGTGGGAGATTAATGTAGCTTGATGTGCACAACAGTATTATAATATTTTGCACTTTGCTTTACTTATGTAAGAATAGTTTCGGAAGAAGAGACAACTTGAGCAACGGTGGATTTTATTTAGAAAGCCTCGCGTGTTTTAACGCGCGCGATCTGGTCGTGAACCACCTAACACGTGCGAAGCTAAAGGGATACCAACTTCGATGGTTACGAGCGGGCAGGTGCAGGCTAGTATGTGCAAACCCTGCTGCCTGAAATTATCGTTATGTTTTGGTGCGAAAATTGCAAGTTTATTCTTAAATGAAGGAAAGCCATGTAAACACGAAGAAAACAAATATCGCTTATAAAAGCCCCAAGCCTTACAGACCCTACCTTTTCATTCTTATGTTGAAGAAGCCTAGAGATTGACTGAGCCTTTGCTCTGTCTCTTCACTTTTTCCATGTAAGGACATCGTGAGGCCGGGAACGCAAGACAGGCTGTCACTCCAAATTTACATATCATGGAGATAGTTTGATCACCTCAACTGAATATATTTTGTAATCAGCTCGTATAATCGTGACTTACAACTCGCGCAGCTAAGACATATTTCTTGATTCGATTCGTTGAGAAAGACAATATTACCCAGCATAACTACAATACTTCAAGGAAAAGCAAAGTGCATATCTCGTGTAGTGCAAACATGAAAAGTGAGGTACTCGTATTTTATATGTATTAGTAAAGTGCATGCCTAAAGTATGGGTACCGAACTGGTCGGGCATATGGCTCTACCAGGAACATGCACGTGATCCACCTTCCGAGTGTTCGTGCATTGCTTCTTTTAAAGACTAGGGACGCAAGCTCAATTAGTAAACAATTTAAAGTAAACGTTTTATTTACTGGAATCGAAGGAATGGAATGAATGAGCACATCCACTCCAACAGTGGGAATTGCCCAACTCTGAGCATTCCGAGGACTTAAAGGGGTGTAATCACGGGCTATGTACAATCTCCAGAAAGGAGTGGGAATGGAATGGAGGGCCCCACTCCGCAACTCTAGTTTCTGGATTGCTTCAATGCTAATGGAATTATTTATTTATAAATTTTACAATACCGCAGGCCTAATAGGCCAAAGCAGGAGTAGAATGTCAGAACGAAGATTAGTACAAATGCGGGTTCACAAAAACAAGTTCACAAATAGTGCACACGTGGAAAAAAATTCAAAAAACAAGGAAGACTAAAGGAACAACATCTGTTCAAATGCTTCTTGAAAATCAGTCGCTTCAAAAATGGATTTAGGAAGACAATTCCAGTCGGAAACTGCCTGACGAAAAAAATTATACCTTAATGCGTTTGTTTCAGCAAATATCTGTGCTAGTGCATGATCATGAGTGTGTCGACTCTTTCGGGTATTTAGGTGTTGAACATATGAAGGTGTGGGCACTTCTAATTTACCTGCAGGCCTTCGTCCTGCAGTGGACATCAATATAAGCTGATGATGATAATGATATTATGCAAGAACCCTATACGTGCATATTTACGACGTATTTTCAATGTTAAAATTCAATTTTCTTGCATAAGCTTAGTAGGGGAGTCAGAAATTTTGTATTTACCAAAAATGAATCGAACAGCTTTCCTTTGTATCAACTCTAGTTTATGTATATCCTGTTTACTTTGGGAATCACAAATAACGGAGACATATTCTATTGTGGACCTTATGTAAGTATTGTGCGCATGTAACCTGAGCTTTGCTGGAGCAGTGCTTAATTTCTTCTTTAAGAATAACAACTTCTTAAGGGCTGATGCACACATGTCCGAATATGACCTGACCACGATAAGTCTGAAGGGTAACACCTAAATATTTGTGATTAGTAACGTGTACTATTTCTTGATTTTGAAGTGTGTAATAATAAAAACTAGGCTGTAGTTTACGTGTGATCCTTAGTAAGAGTGTTTTTCCGACATTAACTTCCATGTCCCATGTACGCACCACTGCTCTATCTTCAACAAGTGGTCCTGTAAAACACCATGAACACTCTCACACAATATTTCCTTATATATAGTACACTCATCTGCAAAAAGTTTTGTAGACACAGAGTCAGACACTAATTCAGTTAAATCGTTTACAATAAATATTGCAATGGTCCCAGTACACTGCCTTGTGGCACACCAGAAGAAATGGGGAGCGTTTAAGATGCATGATAATCCACCACAGCAACTTGTTTTCTACTTTGCAAATACGATTGCACCCCTTTCACTAAATAGCAGGGAAGACCAGTTAGTTCTAGCTCATGCAGAAGTTTCCAATGCGACACCTTGTCTAAGGCTTTGCTGAAGTATATAAAAATGCATCTATTTGCCCTGAGTGATCCAATGTCATTAAAAAACATGTACAGTAGTAAGTCGCTGAGTCGCAGTAGATCTTCCCTTGGTAAAGCCGTGTTGAAACGAGACAATTTTTTTTTGGACAAGAAATATATTATATACCCATCCTATGACGTGTTGCATAAGCTTTGAACAAGTAATGGACACGGACATGTAATTTGTTATGTTAAGCTTATCCCATTTCTTAAGAATCGGCACAACGCGAGCTGTCTTCCAATAGTGTTCCAGTAGTGTTTGTAGAGTGCTGCAAAATACTAGCCAAGGATTCTGCAATCTGAGCAGCAAAACGTTTCAGGAACGTATTAGGGATACCATCTATGGCAGAGCTTTTTTGTCGTTCAATTTACGTAACATAGACAGCACCCACTTATTTGTTATCACTGGAATTTCTGACATGGAAGTTTCCTGGTGTGTGTCATAGCTGTTATTAGAGGAAAAACACTATGAGAGTACATATTATTACATATTAAATACATGAGCAATGTCAGTTGCATTAGTTATAACTTATAAGATGATCATTTATTGTAATTTTTTGAACAGACTCCTTTGCCAGTCCAAGATAACGCCAAAATTTTGACGGATCTGTTTAGATAAATTAGGGAAGTGAAAAATTGAAATTGAATTGAATTGAATCGAATTTTATTCTCCTCGAACAGATACACAAGGAAGGAGAAGCATGTAACAATGCTTGGCATCGTTACATGCTTGGCAACATGCTTGGCATGTTGCAGTTTAGTTACCAGATCATTTTTCACTTCCATGAAAGTTTTCTTTCACATCTACTGTTTCTTTCTCAATCGTTTTAGTTTACGCTTAATGTGTATGATTTCTTGGCTAACCCATGGGTTATTGCGATTTTTCGTAACCTTTCTCATAGGTACAAAATTTTCAATATAGAAAAACACTTCTTTAAAATGCGTTCATAAGTAATCCACATTCTTAGAATGAACATATACAACTACCCGCTCAGTGCTCTGTGGTATACAACTACTTGCTCAGTGGCTATGGTGTCGGGCTGCTGAGCACGAGGCCGCGGGATGAGGCCGCATTTCGATGGGGGGAAATGCGAAAACACCCGTGTACTTAGATTTAGGTGCATGATAAAGAGCCCCAGGTGGCCCAAATTTCCGGAGTCCCCCACTACGGCGTGCCTCAACATCACATCGTGGTTTTGGCAAGTAAAACCCCATTATTTAATTTTAACATATACAGCAAGTGTTTTCTCTAAATAGTCAATAATTGAGATGTCATCACTTTGTTCAACGTTTCTACAACTACTCATAATGAGCCCAATGCAAGCCCAATGCATTTTGCACTCTTAGAACACGACCAGGAGAAAAACAACAATTTATGGTCTGAAATACCCGGCTCAACAGCAATGACGCAATTAGAAAGGCATTCACTAAAAAAAAAGATCCAGAAGTGCTCGCTCTCTAGTAAATTCATCTACAATTCGTTCAAGATACAAAGTTAGCTGTATATCAAGAATAGCGTCAGTATTACGCATTTACCATAAAACAAATATGTCAGGTCATGGGACGACAAGTTGAAGTCGCCATTTATGATGCTATTAGGTTTGCAGTCTACAACCAAATGATCGCGCATTCTAGGAAGACTACATCAGGTGCTCTGTTCACAGCACATAAAACAAAACATAGATCATTTATTGAAATGTTTAGGAGCAAGCTTTCGTGATGTTCTATCTGTTGCATTATTTGAACGCTTATAGTACCTGTTTTAGCAATCACTGCGATTCTCCCGCCACGTGAGCCCCGATCGCGTTGATAAATGCACTAACCAGGCAGAAGAATTTCACTGTCGCAAATGTTGCTATTTAACCAGTTTGCTGTTAAAACCACTGAGTGAGGGTTGTAAGAAGGCCACGAAATTTCAAGTTTATGAAGTTTATTCGCAATGCTCCTAGCATTCACAGAAACGAGACGCATTTGTTTGTCAGATATTTGTGAACGCTACAATTCTGGTGCCTCGCTATCAGCAGACACAACCGGAGCGCATGCACCAGAAACGTGTGCCAGACGTAGATCATACGCAGTTTATTATTAACAAGTGATACTTTCTGGCCATTTTTTTCCTTCATTTTTCGCGCTTTGCCACAGCTGTCTTCTTTTTCTTTATTTTCCTGCCGAGTAATCATTTTGCATAAAAATTCTAGTCCCTTCTAGCTTTGCGGATCTGCTCAGCAGCTTCTGTTTATCGAGGTAATCCTGAAAATAAAGAATAACCGGGCGGTTTGACGAGGATTTTTGAAGCCTATGAATTCTAGCACGCAACTATTTGCAACTTACCCCAAACGTATCACAAAAAAAAAATCACAGCATATCCACGAAGTGAATAATGATGAGTGGGCGAAGCACCGAGGGATCATTCGGCTAAACCACAGCTACGGACGAGAAAGAGAGCGCGCGTCGGGAACGAACGCCCTTGTGCAATGCAGCGCCCCTAGCTACGGACGAGAGAGAAAAACGCCGGAAGCGTTCTCCGAAAGCCGGAAGCTGGCTTCCGGAACCGGAAGTGGAACCAGAACCGGAAGTCGGCTTCCGGTTATACTATACATATACATGTATATGTATATATGCGTATACATACATGCATAGCGGGCTCCATGCCAACCAGAGCTACGGACTTCTAGTGAACACTTCATAAAAGTACATGCGGCGTCTCTTTCACGTACGGACAAACAACGCCATCTATTGAGCAATTCATCAACTAGAGGTGGCTACATAGTACTACTACTACTACTACTACTACTACAGAAGAGGGAACGACCCACACCCTAAGGAGCTTCGCCCCTAAAAACTTCCTTTATGACTTTATGTCGAAGCGCCTCTTCAGACTCATTAGGCCCCTCTGCAATCCCAAATACAACCAAGTTATTACGACGGTTGCTGTACTCCATTGCACTAAGCTTATTTTGTTGCTGCTTGACCGCGTCTTGCAGTTGCATGACACGATCGTTCGAACAATCAAAAACGCTCGCTTTTTCGCTTCAGTTGGTCATCCGAAAAATGGATATTTTTCGATTTCAACCAGCACTGGATGTCAGCTTTTCTTGATGATGAACTTGGCACCTTTTCAACTTGAGCACTTTGATACGACGCATTATCCATCACAACCGCACTGCGTGGCTTGATGTTCTGTAGCAACTGTCCAACAAACCATTTTTGAAAACGCGCAGCATCCATTTCTGTGTGGTAATCACCAGCGCCCTTCTTGGCACGAAAAACTAGGGCGGCTCCATCAACAAAGTCTTCCGCACTGCCAGCATGCAAAACAATTAGGCGTTAGACGCTGCTTGCGTTGGAGTGAGCAGACGCGCGACGAGTCGGCTCCGGTTTCAACGAATGTTTTTGCAGGGGAAATCACTCGATACCTACAAGAATTTGTTATTCACAGATTCAGCTCGTCACCAGCAATCACCCGACACCAAGTGAAAGTTGGAGGCTCGATTTTTTACAATTTTACGGCCGTTTTCAAGTCAGACACACCGGCGGGAGAGCTAGGCCTAACACCTGCCGGCCGCCGCCGCTGGCGACAACCAAGGAACGGCAGTCGCCGCGTTCGATATGCCCGACTTAGTGACAAGAATGGAGGTCTCTGTGGATGGAGAACTCGTTTCCCGCGAAGAAATTGAAGAAAGCCAGGATGGAGAACCGTAGGATCAAGGAAGTAAGCCCGCGAGAAACCGCTCGACCAGGGCGCGGAGCCCAAACGAGGCAATAGCAGCAAGAAACAACGTGAGGAACGCCTGCAACAAATAGCAAGATCAAGCCGCATGCCTCAACTATCCCGGGGCGATTATAAGATCATCATTAGACCAAGAGGCGGCCTCCGAGTCACCGACCATGGGGCCGCCCGACTGGCGACCAGTATTTACCACGCCGCCGAAATCCCAAGAGAAGCCCAAGACGACGCCATCTGTACCAATTTTAAACAGAACATTATCGTAGTGAGCACACCCATCGAGGCACATGCAGACAAATACCAGAAGATCTCCCGCATCAATATCGGCAACCAAGCGTTCGAGACCAGCGCCTATGAAGCAGCGACCGACTGTAAGTCCAAAGGAGTAATCCGCGGTATCCCGCTGGAAGACACTGCCCGGAATATCACAGCTAACGTCATTACACCAAGGAATATCCAACGGCCATCGATGCGAAATGCCTCAGTAACACAACGACGGTGATCGTCCTGTTCACCGGCCTCCGAGTACCAACGTACGTCCGCTATACGGCGGAGCCCTGCTGCGGTGCTCCCTCTACCGCAAGCAAATAGACACGTGCTATCAGTGCGGTCGCCTGGGGCATCGCGCAGACGTATGCCCAAACCCGAACGACCACCTGTGTCGCGCTTGCGCAGCAGCCAACCCTCCTCAACATGACCAATGCAAGCCCAAGTGCGAGCTCTGCGGCGGCAACCACCCGACGGCCGACAAGGCGTGGCACGCTACAAGACGCCGTACCTGGTGAAACGCCGCCAATGGGAGCGGCAACAAGAAGAAGACTACCCGACAAAGCCAACGCTCGTCAACACCAACCTAGAGTAGCGGGACCCTCCTCCCTCCCAGAAACCCGGAGGAAGAGGCCAGTCGAGGTCCCGCAACTGATACGGCGGAAGACGCCCATCGAGGTCCCGCACCAGATCCCCGTCCCGGTCAAGAACCCGGAGCCGCACGCCTGTACCTGCTGGACCCTTCAAGGTGAGCTGGGCAGGCGCAGTCAAGGGGGCGCCCTGGGGGTCAGAGGAGGCCGCGTCCCAAGGGAAATGGAATAAGTTGGGGGCCGCAATAGCGCAGCTAAAACAGGTGTTAGCTCATTGCAACCAGAAAATACAGCTTTAGGCGTGGAAAACAGGACCCTCAAAGAGGACTTATGTCGCTATAAACAAACGGAACAAGTTACACCCGTAGCATCAGCACCCTTAGCTGTTACACCCACAGACCAAATGGAGGAAGGGACTACACACCCACCACCCAAACGTAAAGCCGAAACCCAGGCCAATGAAGACAAACCCAAACGCGCAACAACCGAGACCAATGTCGTAACAGAATTACCGGAATCCATGAAAGAATTAAACGAGTGGTTGAGTAACTCATCCCGACTGATCTCAGCCCTTACTGAACGTGTAGACAGTATAGCCAAAATTACTCAACAACAAAATAAACAACTTCCGCAGCGACTCCTCGCAGTGGAGGCGTTGATTACTCCCTCGCCACCTAGCGGCTTGGATGGAACCCATGGAAAGTGTGCAACAACCTACCTCGTCGCCCTTCAGCGTGATACAGCCGATGACATTCCTCCCCCCCCCGCACCTGATCATAGCTAGAAATCCTACCTACACGATTTGGCAATGAAATTGTAGAAGCTACGCAAACAAGAAAGCGAATTTACACCAATACTTTAGGCAAAAAGATAAACCCGATATCATTATATTACAAGAGACCCATGGTCTCACTAAATTGGTAGGCTATCGCTCGATCGGCTACGCCGAAGGGAAGACGACCGCCCTTACCACATTAGTTAGGCGAAACATTACAGTCAAGCAACATGACACCAAAATTACCAATATATACAATATCTTTATTGAACTCATTCCGCAACGGAAGACACACGATAGTCTCTTCATACTCAACATATACAGCAACCCCAACACAGTTTTACGACTGTTTTCTTCAGCGTCACTACTACGTGACATCTGGTGGAGGTGCTAGTGCGTTCATGCAGCGAACGCCCCCGCAAAGCCGCGATCCAAGCCCGAAACCGGAGGACAACGCCAACGTCACCAAGGACCAGCGAGCTAGCCGTAGGCAGCAAGGACTTCTGCCGGAGTACGGACTTCTTCCCGAGAAGACCACAGCGATCAAGGCCAAGTCAACGACCCCAATGGCAGCCCCAGCGTCCCCCATCCTGCTGCAACAACCTCGGGAGCCCCCGACCTTCCGTGGATCATCGGCTGAAGACCCTGAAACCTGGCTGGAGACATACGAGCGGATCGCGACGTTCAACAAATGGAGCGACGACGACAAGCTACGCCATGTCTATTTTTCGTTGGATGACGCTGCTCGGACCTGGTTTGAGAACAGAGAGACCACCCTTGTTACGTGGGACCTTTTTCGTGAAAACTTCGTGAGGACCTTCACGAGTGTCGTACGAAAGGAGAGGGCAGAGGTTCTCTTAGAAACCAGGGTGCAATTGCCGAACGAGAACATCGCGATCTTCACGGAGGAGATGTCTCGCCTTTTCCGCCACGCCGACCCCGACATGTCTGAAGAAAAGAAAGTTCGGTTCTTGATGCGGGGTGTCAAAGAGCAACTATTCACCGGATTGATGCGCAACCCGCCCAAGACTGTCGCCGAATTTCTTTCCGAGGCCACAACGATCGAGAAGACGCTTGAAATGCGCGCCAGGCAATACAACCGCCGTGCCCTGACCAACTACGCCGATGCTCAAGCTCTAGGCGCCGACGACCTGCGCGAGACCATCAGAGCAGTCGTTCGCGAGGAGCTGCAGAAGCTCTTACCCAGGTCGCAGCCTCAAGTGGCATCTATCGCCGCCGTCGTCAAAGAAGAAGTTCAGCGCTCACTTGGAGTTCCTGATGTGCAGCCGCAATCGCCGCAACCCCAGCCGGAAGCGCTGACTTACGCCGCCATTGCCCGTCGTCAAGGCCCTCCTTCACGCTCGCACCAGGGCCAAGTAACGCCGCAGTTCCGTCGCCCACCGCCGCCGCCGCAGCCAGCACGCCCGCCCGTCACCCAGCGCAGCTACCCGAGAAAGACGGAATCGAGCCACCTCGCCGACCGTTCCAGCAGATCGGGATGGACTTACTGGGGCCTTTTCCGACGTCGACGTCCGGAAATAAATGGATCGTCGTCGCTACGGACTACCTCACCCGCTACGCCGAAACAAAAGCCTTGCCCAAAGGCAGTGCCGCCGAGGTAGCCCGATTCTTCGTTGAGAACATCCTCCTGCGTCACGGTGCCCCAGAAGTCCTCATCACCGACAGAGGCACGGCCTTTACGGCAGAACTAACTCAAGCCATCCTGCGGTACAGCCAGACAAGCCATCGCCGCACCACCGCCTACCACCCGCAGACGAATGGCCTCACCGAGCGCCTAAATAAGACCATCGCCGACATGCTGGCAATGTACGTCGACGTCGAACACAAGACGTGGGATGCCATCCTTTCGTACGTGACCTTCGCATACAACACGGCCGTGCAAGAAACGACGCACATGGCGCCGTTCAACCTGGTCTACGGAAGGAACCCGGCAACGACGCTTGACGCCATGCTACCAGACGTCGCTGACGAAGAAAATCTCGACGTTGCCACTTATTTGCAGCGTGCCGAAGAAGGTCGACAGCTCGCCCGACTGCGCATCAAGAACCAGCAGAGGACCGACAGCCGACACTACAACCTTCGACGACGCTACGTCGAGTACCAGCCCGGTGACCGTGTTTGGGTCTGGACTCCGATACGCCGACGAGGACTTAGCGAGAAGCTGTTACGTCGCTATTTCGGACCATATAAGATCACCCGACGTATTGGCGCACTGGACTATGAGGTCGTGCCAGACGGCATTTCGCAATCACAGCGGCGCCGGGCACGACCTGAAGTCATCCACGTGGTGCGTCTTAAGCCTTTCTACGCCCGCTGACAAACTTAGGTACTTTGTTATTTTGTTATTGTTTTTTGTTATTTTGTTTATTACGCATGGTTTTTGTTTTCGCTTTCGTGTTTGTTTGTAGCATCGGGGCGATGCTTTTTAAGGGGAGGGTATTGACACGTACACATGTTTATCTTTCACTGGTGGCCGCTTTCAACATTGGCTGACAAATGTTAAACGTTATCGCTCGGCGCAGGACGCGCCTGCATTGGAAGCTTCTCGGACGTTATCGATGCTTCTATCCGTCGTCTGTGGTCACCGACGCCCATGTAATCTGATTGTATGAGCGACGCGAATTGTCTAGAACTTTCTGGAAGACACGCGGGCATCAGGGATTAATCTGGAACCTTCGATGACTCAGGTATAAAAGCCGACGCGTTTCGCCGCTGATCAGATTTTCGACGATCGCCGACTGTGTTCGCCGCTATCGTTGTGCTTTGAGTGTACCTTGCTTTTGTGGGCACAGGTTCGCAACCCCAAACACAAGAAGCACAGATTTCTCACGCTCTTTAAACGCGCCCTCAACATCGCCGACAGAAGTCCCATCATAATCGGAAGGGACTTCAACGCGCCACATACTGCCTGGGGATACTCTTACGTGTTTCCCAAAGGCAAAGCCCTGTGGTTCGACTCGCAGCAGGAGGGCTTAACTTTCATCACCAATCCTAGTACACCCACGCGCGCGCGCACTAGCTCCAGTAAAGACTCAACACCCGATCTAACGTTCACTATAAACACATCCGCAGCCACCTGGCAGAACACAATAGAGGACCTAGGAAGCGACCACTACATCATCGCGATACACGTTCAGGGCGGCCCACGTAAACCCACGGGAAAACAGCTCAAGCTAATGAATTGGACTGAGTTCCGCAAATCACGCGAGAACCATGTCCAACCCATTGACGACATAGAACAGTGGACTGACACCCTTAAACAGGATGTCAACAACGCCACACACATTGTACCTCCTGAGGCACACCTCGAAGAGATCGATAGCCGGCTCCTCCACACGTGGGAGGCAAAGCAATCGTTCAAAACGAGGTGGGGGACACATAAACACAACAGAAACCTCAGGAAACGCATAGCGCTCCTCAATAAGGAGATAGAGATGTTTGCAACACAGCTATGCCGACAACATTTGGACGAAACCTGCAATGCAATGGACGGGCAATTAAGTTAAGGTAAAACGTGGCGTTTTCTCAGATTCCTACTTGATCCCGATGACAACAAATCTGCCCACCAACAAATTATCAACAAACACATACACGCGTACAAGGGCACAGAGGAGGAATTCCTTAGGGACGTAGAGCTCAAATGCATCTCTCAGGTTCCTCCTCAGCAGCACCCAGACTACGCAGGCCAGGCCAACACCACCCTAGACGAGGAATTCACCGAGGCGGATATCCGCGTCGCCCTGCACAAACTTAACTCCAAATCTGCCCCAGGTCCCGACACCTTTACCTACAAGACACTACGTAATCATGACGACGAGTCAATCACGCAACTCACAGAATACATTAACCAATGCTGGACCACCGGCAGCTTGCCCCCGCAGTGGAAAAAGACCTAGGTGATCCTCATTCCTAAACCAGGCAAACCACTAAATACTAACAATCTTAAGCCCATCTCCTTAACGTCCTGCATGGGTAAATTGATGGAGCACATGTTCCTGTATAGACTAACATATTACCTAGAGGACAATGACCTATTTTCACACACCATGATCGGCTTCCGCAGGCATCTCTCGACCCAGGATGCCATGCTGCAGCTGAAACACCACATCATAGACAGCACAGGCCACTCCACTAAGGCCATTCTCGGCCTAGATCTTAAGAGGACCTTTGATAACGTCACACACAGTACCATACTAAATCAAATCAACACCCTAAACTTGGGCCTTCGCACGTACGATTATATCAGAGCCTTTCTAACGGACAGGACAGCCACCATCACCGTAGGAGCGCTCACATCGTCCGAGATAACCATGGGAAGCGTGGGCACTCCGCAGGTTTCCGTGATCTCTCCGATGCTGTTTAACCTCGCCCTCCTAGGCCTTCCATCACAACTACAGACAATCTTCGGACTCCATCACACTGTTTATGCCGACGATATCACCCTCTGGGTATTAGAGGGCAGTGATGGATCCATAGAACAAATATTACAGGAGGCGATTGACACAGTAGAATGGTATCTGCAAGGGACAGGACTCTCCTGTTCGGCGGAGAAATCTCAGGTTCTGCTATATCGCCCTACACTCAACGGCCGACCACCCAAACATCACCAAGCACAGACACACGCCGATATAACACTCATGACAAGCGACGGTCGCGTCATACCAACCGCGGATAAAATTAAAGTGTTAGGACTGATCATTGAGAGTAAGGGCACAAACGGCGAGACAGTTCGCAACATTGACGCAAGAGTATCGAACACGATGCGCCTTATTAAACGCATCACCAATAAACACAAAGGCATGAAAGAGGCTAGCATCCTCCACCTCATCCAATCATTCGTACTCAGCCAGATCCCGTATGCGGCAGCCTATCACCGATGGTTCGTCGCAGAAGAGGCAAAACTCAACAGCCTCATTAGGCGAATACGTAAACAAGCACTAGGATTGCCGCAACACGCCAGCACAGACCTCCTCCTTAAACTGGGATTACACAATACCCTCGAGGAGCTCATCGAGGCACCACAAATATCACAATACGAGCGATTGGCCAAGACTAAGCCAGGCCGCCAGATACTCGAGAATCTCGGCATCTCTTACCACACCCAACACGGTGACAAACATGACACACCACGCGATATCCGAACTAAACTCACAGTTCCACCGATACCCAAGAACATGCACCCCGAACAGAACGAGGGCAGACGCGTCAGTAGAGCCAAAAATTTTTGGTCACAACGAGGAAGCGGTCTTTGTCGATGCAGCACGCTATCGGGACCCTCACCGCTTCGTAGCTGCGGTCGTAGACCACACACACCATTGCAAAGCAAGCGCATCAATCGCCACAAGACACGTAGAAACCGCGGAGGAAGTGACTATCGCGCTGGCGATAGCTCACACCAATATCTCGTATATCATCAGCGACTCTCAAACGGCAGTGCGAAACTACGCCAACGGCAGAATCTCCCCTGAGGCATTTCGGATCCTTAATAAGGTAAAATTTATGAGGCATACAAATGCGTACAAATCCTCTGGATCCCAGCCCACACACCTCTAGATCAACCGGAGTTCAGTCCAAACGAGGTGGCGCACAACGTGGTTCGAGGTCTCACGTTCCGAGCCGCGTTCGAAGAAGCAGCCACCCGAACGTACACCTCCGCGGTGGTGTGGGAATGGGACGATCGGCTCACTAAATTATGTGACATTACTCAACATTATCGAATGCAAAGGTATCCACCGCCGCACCCCAAGCTCAATCGGGCCCAGTCCGTTCAATGACGGCAGCTACAAACAGGAACATACGCGAACCCTGACATCATGAGATATATATCCCGAATTATATACAACCAATCTATGCCAGTATTGTAACACCAGAGCCACACTAGATCACGTCATATGGGCATGTCCAGAATTAATCAGCAATACTGGGGTCGCGACCTCCAATGAGGGCCTTCGGACGCGTTGGGGGACTGCGCTGCTCAGCTCAGGCCTGGAGCAGCAACTGTGGGCTATCCAGCAGGCCGAGGAAGCTGCCGGGAGTCACGGTTTCTACGGTATGTAGTGTGGCCAGCGTTTACCCAGATCTCATCAAGGTAGTATATGGTCCTGTAAAATAAAAGAAATCAGTCGTATAGTTAAGAGCGTACTTTCCACTGGCAACAGCCCATTAATAAACCAGCGCCCTTTATTCAAGGTTATGCCTCTGTTACAGCGCGAAGAATCCACTGACAATCTCATGTGAATACATATAACAAAGATGAGCTGGCAAAACTTCCCCTGAGAAGACTGAAGCGAATGTTTACAAACTTGTTTCAGGCTGCTCATAAAAGCTAATGTAACCACATCCCCAATTATGTGCACAGCATATTCGCTGAATAAAGTTAGCTATTCTTTTCTTCAAGCCATTTAAATTCCTTGCTCCGACGCGAAAAAAAGGGAGCAAATGTTCCCGAACAATGCGACGGGCAATTATGCAATAGCGAAACGCTCAGTCACATCTTCGGCACAGATCATCGCATCCTCGGCTGATACTATTATCCACCGCACGCATGAACAACTGCCTTATTTCACTGGGGAATTTCGCTGCGACTTACGTTAGGATTATGTAAGGCTTTCGATCACTCGCGTCAACCGCACACGTTTGGCGATCGCTGATGCAAAGCATACCTCTAGTTTTCGCTCACCATTAGGTACACACGCATGCTCACCATTCGCGTCTACACTTTTACCAGCAAGCACGCGCAACGAAAGTTTGCAGAAATTAAAAGAATGCAAGAACTTACCGCTGCTGCCTCCGCATTTCTCGGATTGTTCGGAGGTACTTTCAACGCCAAGCAACGATGTCTCTTTCGAGCAATGCGGAATTCCTTTTTCTCTTTCGGAAGACGAACCCCAAGTCGTTCAGCTTTCGCTGCATCGTGCGAGTGCTGATCGTCGGCATGTCCATGTCAGGGTCGCTGATCACCTCGTTGCGTAGCTTCTCTCGGACGTAGGCAGTTCTTTGCGCATGAAATAGCTGTGCACTTTGCGCCGCAATGCTGCCAACGCAAACGTGTCGTAGTGCAGCAGCCTCGTCTTGGCGGTCAAGCGCTTCCCAGCTTCGCCCGAGACTGAGAAATCCAGTTTCTTATGCTTTGGAGAGGAGAGTGGGGCCCGCAGAGCTTCAGCTTTGATTCGAGTTACCGTTCGCATACTCACTCCGGTGAGCTCCGCGACAGTCCGGCACACAGAATTCGTCGACAGCTCGGGCTGACGGCGCCTTACTCCACCGTAGACATTGCACATAACCTGCTTGGTTTGTTTTGAGACCCAATTCTTGTCACACTTACAGTATAGCCTCCTCGTAGAACGAAAAGGAGAGTTTGCGGCCGCACACGGTACCGCCGGCACCGGGGACGCCATGTGTACTGCTAGAGCAAGCAGCAGGCGTGCGGAAAACGTGGTGCCGTCCAAGAAATAAAAAAATTAAGGCGCACGATAACCTTTTTTCAATGAACAGCTTCCCATACTTGTTCTATATTTATAATGAAGAAAGTTTTATTTATTCGGGCCAAGTAACTCTTAGAATCAGAAAATTAAACAGGTACTATTTCCTGGCGCGCGCGCATGCAGGCGGTTCGGCTCTGTAGCTTCCACAGTGTTCTCATGGAAAACTGTCACCGAGTATAGTAGAGGCAACCTGCTCATCTGGAAACTGTGGCTGCTCCTGTGCCGTTGGATTCGGGAGGCGAGCCCCCAGCAAATATATTTCTTTCCAATGTAGGGAGTTGCAGAGAGGCACCACTCAATCCTCCAAACCCTTACCACACGAACGAGCTTTGGGAGAGAGCCTTGGCCAGCTCCGACCTCGAAGATCAGCAACGGCTGATTGCGAGGGCCCAGGACGCGGCCCGAGCTCAAGGCATTCTGGAATGGGGACGCCTCTCCAAAGCTGCACTTACACATTAAAGATGTTTATTCTCTCTCTTTCCAATGACGTGCCCACAAATGTTTCACTGCTTTCTGACGGCGTTGCACTGCTTCCTGAACATGAACTCTCAGACGTTGCACTGTTTTCCGATGGCGAACCCACCGGGCACGTGTTCTGCTCGTTGAAAGGTTCCGCTGTTCGCCTAAGGTTTCTTCGAAGCAATCTTCCCTCTTCCGTGAGAACCACGTACGAGCGCGAACACACTAGTTTAAGCACCTTGGCTTTGACGCGCCAACTTCTATTAATCATAACTCGAACACTATAACCCTTTTGAAGTTGTGGCAGCAGCTTGCCTCTTTGCATGTTCTGTTTATGTTTGGCGGGCTGCGACTCGGGACAGAGTCGAAATTCAGGGAGTGGTGTACGAACGTTTCGGTGCATCAACAGCTCTGCTGGTGACCTGCCGTCTTCGAGCCGTGATGTTCTGTAGTTTAATAGTCCCAGACAGAGTTTGCTCACTGATCCTGCTTTATTTGGCAATCTTTTGATTATCTGGACTCCTTTCTCAGCAAGGCCATTTGATCTAGGACAGTGAGGGATGGAAATAACATGTTCAAAGTCAAACATCTGTGAAATTTTTTGAACTCTTTAGGCCGTTTCACATGGCGCGATTGGGGCGAAAAAAATCGTTCTGTCGCGCACGTCGCAGAGCGATTTTCGCTGGCAGCTTTCACATGCGTCTTTGACCGCGCGATTTCCGTCGCAGCGACGCCCAAGGTTGCTCCCTGCTCACAAAGTATCCATGCCTGCATCGTTAAATAAAAACAACATGGAAACTAGTCAAATATTACAATTTCATATTATTTTTTTGAAAATAGAATAGTACACAATTTTTCAGCCCTTAAACGCGTTGAGACTTTGCGATCGCTTAGTCCGCAGCTGCGGCGGGTGAACATGCTGCACAAACCGCATAAGCGTGCGGCGTGGTGGGGTGGTTTTGTTTTGTACACTCCAGTTTTTTTTTTATTGCGGTACGATGGAAGCCACAACTCTTCTCCTGGAGGAGTATTTGCTTCTACAAAAGAAGGAGCTACTATTGAGTGTGCAAGCGCCCGGCACAATTTGTAGCAATGAAGACGTTGACAACGGCGACGATCATGCAGGTACGTGCCATATGTTGAAGGTGGCGTTAGCTCCCGACGTGGATAGCATGAAGCTTCTCCTTTTAAGTGAATTGTGCGAGCTGGAGAAAACAAAAATTGTTGACGAAGCTCCTGAGCCACAGGCGCTGGTGGGTACGTAGGCTCTGTTAAAACATTGAAACTGTGCGCGACATTGCTCCGCTGAGATTCGAACACGCGGTAAAACAGGAAAGCGCCTATTTCGACGGCGCTTGCTGTTACGTCACGTTGCTCCGCCCACATCGCGCCGATCGCTGCGACTCAGCGACGGAAATTCCAACATGTTGGAATCCCGTCGCGGAGAGCCCGCGACGTCGCAGCGGTCGCTGAGCGACGGAATTCGCTCTGTCGCTGTGTGAAAATCGTGCCATGTGAAACGGCCTTTTCGCAGTGAACTGCGGTCCACCATCCGTACAGAGCTGTTTGGGTATGCCGTATCGAGCAAAAATGCAGGATAGCTTGGTAAATACTGCTCTTGCAGTCTTACGTTTCTTGAAGTTCCTCAAAGTCCGGAAAATTTGAGTATGAATCGTATACATATGCCAGCCTCAGGACTTACTCGATCAGACAAAGCGCTTGTAGCATGAATTTCTACGCCTTCAGAAAATTCTTCTTGCCAATCTTGCCCCTGATTGCGAGAAAACATGTCTGCTATTATCAACTTCTTCCCGGAATATAATGTCTTCCAGCATATTCAAACAGGTCTGCTCCTACTCGGTCCCATGGATTATCAGGCGTATCCGGTAGAAGCAATGGTTCGTCTGTTTGTAAGCATGCACTTGACAGGAAGGGCACCACTCAATCATAACAGTTATATTTTCATTCATTCGAGGCCAGTACATGAGCTGTCGCGCTCGTGCTTTGCACTTTATAATTCCCAAGTGACCGTGGTGAAGGCGTTGTAACATTTCTTTACGCATTGAAGTGGGAATGACAACTTTTGTTCCTCTAATCAGTATGCCCCTGAAAACAGATAGCTCGTTTGCGCATCTTTTAAGCTCACCGTCGATGGACTGAGACGCTTCTAGCCTTCTTATCACCATCTGTAGTTCACGGACTGTTGTGGTGGCATCAGTTAATTCTGCCATAGTCTTCGGACTTACTCGATCAGACAAAGTGCTTGTAGCATGGATTTCAAAGTCTTCAGAAAATTTTTCTGACCAATCTTGCCCCTGAATGCGAGAAAGCATGTCTGCTATTATCAACTTCTTCAAGGATACGTGCTGCAATTGATTGTCATACTTTAACATGCGCAAGAAAAGTCTGCAGTCTTGGCGGTATATCACTGAGCCCTGTTTTAGAAATTGTATCAAGGGACTGTGATTGGCTTCGATGATTATCTGTCTGCCCACAACGAATTCGGTGAACTTTTCGCAACCAAACACAATACTCAGGACCATCTTCTCTATCTGCGCGTACCTGCGCTCCGTGTCTGTTAACATTTTGCACGCATAGCCTACCGGGCGCATAGCCACCATGTCTTTGAAAAAGGGCAGCTCCTATAGCGAAGGCCGATGCATCGGCGGCTTTGTAGGTAGTGAAGCATCATATATAGCAAGGACAGGGGCCTGCGTAAGCATTTCGCGCAAAATGGCCCATTCTCTGTCGTGCGCTGCTGTCCATTCGAAAATGGCATCTTCTCGCAGCAAGGCACGAAGTGCGTTAGTTACCTTGGCCAGGTTTGGCAGGTACTTGGAAAAGTAATTCACAGCACCCAAGAGTCTCTGCATGTCTTTTTTGTTTGACGGCGTCGGGCACCGCGCTATGCATTTCACTAGGTTATCGTTTTGTTCAATTCCAGCAGCGCTGATTTTGTCGCCATTGAAGTCGATCTGTGACATTGAAAGCATGTAATTATCGCGGTTAAGCGTTAAACCAGCGGCGCGAGGAGCATTCAAAGTGTTATACAGCCTTTTGTTATGCTTTTTCAACGTGGCTCCCCAGATAATGATATCATCCACGTAAACACGTACGCCAGGCAAACTGTCGAATATTTCTGTCATCGTCTTCTGAAAGACTTCCGGGGCCGAAACTATCCCAATGGTAGCCTTCGAAATCGGTAACGCCCGAAAGGGCTGCTGAACGTGCAGATTCTTGAAGTTTCTGCGTCTAGCGATAGTTGATAAAAGCCGCTATTTGCATCCAGTTTGCTGAAATACTTCGCGCCCGCAAGCTCGCTCTCAATCTCTTCCCTGCGTGGCAGTTGGAAATGCTCCCTCTTTATCGCTTCATTCCAGTTTCTGGGATCCATGCAAATGCGCAACTTTCCATTCTTTTAGCGGACAACTACCAGTGGGCTCACCCAGTGAGATGGTTCTCGAGCTTTCGTGATGATGGCAGCTGCTTCCAAGCGGTCCAGTTCTTCCTTGAGCTGGGGCCGCAGTGCGAGGGGAACACGCCTTGCCGGTTCTGCTACTGCGTCGTCCTTCAAGGTCACTGTATTCCCGTTGCAGCTTGCCAATACCTGTGAACAGGTATTTAAACTCGAACTGTATGCGCTCAGACAGTTCGCTTTTCCCTTTAACCTCATGAACTTGGTTAACGTTCACCAAGCCAAACTACTCACTCGCCTTCAAGCCCTAGTATGGCCGGTCTTCCTTTTTTCACAACGAAGAAATCGACAGGGTGACTCAGGGATCCTAACTGAAGAAGGAGGCGGACCTTTCCTACGTGCTTAATTTCGTTTCCTTCGTAACTGTGAAGAATGGCTTTCGTTTGTTGCGGACGCTGTCGGGCATTCAATGTCTCGTATATGCAGAGTGGAATCAAGTTCGCCTGAGCACCCGTATCAACTTCCAGCTTTACGTCATGGCCAAGGATGCGAGTAATGACAAGCCAGTCCCGCTTTGGCTTATCGATGATGCTGCTGCCGGCCGCGAAAATTTCGAGCACGTCGAAATCACTGTGGCTGTCTTGCATTACGTCGCTTTGTTGCGCTACGCTGTCTACCCTTGGCGGTTTCGTTCTGCAATACACAGTGAAATGGTTTAGCTTGTTGCATTTGGCACACATTTTACCAAAAAGCTCGGCATTGTCTAACCTTGTACACTTTGTCGCAAAAGCTGCATCTGCTTTTTCTTTGGTATCTGTCCCGGTGTTTCTCCTTGACGCACTTTACCGCAGCAACACTCTTTTCCTCGTCCCATATTCTACTGCGTGTAACTTCCTCTGTTTTGCTCCCTCTACGGCCGCCTCAAGGGCTAACTCATATTGGCGAAGCTTGTAGCGCAATTCAAGAAAGACAGGGACGTGACAGACACAGGACAGCGCTAACTTTAAACTGACTTTTATTGAAACAGAGGCAAATATATTGCGAAGTAGGTATGAATTGGATACCAGAAACAAAAGATAAATCACACTCTACGCATGCGCACGTCAAAGCCGCCCAGGAACGCGATTTCCTTGTCAGAAAGATTAACTGACGGTGTACTAACACAGTCTGCTTAATTTTTTCGAATCAGCCGGGCTTCGATTATCTCATGCATGCTGCAGTCCTTGCTCCTGGCCTCCACTGTCCATGCGCCGAACATTGGTTTGCACGTTTTGCTGGGACAATCACGGCAATGTTCAGAAAGGTTCCCAACCCTTGGTTTTGCCATATTACGCTTGTGTTCTGCAAGCCTTTCATTGAGGCATCTGCCAGTTTTCCCTATGTATACCCGATCACAAGTTAATGGAATACGGTAAACCACCCCTTGCGAGCATTCCACATCCTTATTCCTATGCTTGACTTTACATCCCTTTGTTTGTTTGGGAATTCTCTAAGCAGCCTTACAACAACCCTTAATGCAGAACTTATTAAAGTTAGTGCATGGTGTGCTAAAAATAAGCTCTTGATAAATCCCTCCAAAAGTAAGTTTTTAATTTTCAATTCCAGGTGGATAAATAACGCGCAAGTCATGCCCCTCTTTATAAACAAACATCCAATTCATCTATCAGGTCATTGTTCCTTCCTTGGTATCAAGCTTGATTCCCGCTTAAAATTTTATTTGCATATTAATGAGCTGCAGCGGAAAACTTCTTATGGTATTAGGGTATTACTAAAAGCTAGATGTTACTTTGACTTGACTACTTTGATTACCTTGTATTATGCATTCATTCACAGTCATCTAAATTATTATATTGCTTCATGGGGTCAAACATATTGCCACCTTTCTTCCCTCCAACATGTACAGAAAGGGTCTGTCAACTTACACAACTTTGATAGCTTCTCTGGAGCAGAGAATATCAACCTCACATTCATCTTATTGGCAAAACCCTTCAGCCTATGGGAAACACCGTGCATGTACGGCATCGTTTTTTCTTTTTTCTTTATGTGGATTGTTCACCGTGGCTCGTCTTGCACTTCCTCAACAAGCCTTCCGCCAGGGAAACAAGCATATCTTTGGGATAACCAGCCACAGTAAGCTGACTGGCTTGCTCGCTCAGGCTGACGGATATCATGGCAGGACATGATTTTTTCATGGCATTAGTGAAGCACATGTTCACAATTGCCCGTTTGACAAGCTTCGAGTGCGAGGAAGAATACGAAAGGAGTGGTTTGTTGGCCCTGGGATGGCAATACCAGCTTATGTGGGCTTCTGCAAAAATTAACTTTAAATCTAAAAATAGCAATTTGTGGTCAGCCGGAAGTTCATGGGTCAAATAAAGTGGCTTAAAACAGTCCAAAAAAGTCTTAAAAAGGATGTAAGGTCGTGATCAACGCTAGCAACACTGTTGTCTATTAAAATTAAGTAATCATCAACAAATCTAAAACCTTTAAAATCTTAAAGTCTTGTAGGTGGGTGGCTACCATCCTGTCACGGTGCGCCAAAAACAAATCGCTAAGAACCGGCGCTATGCAAGACCCTATGCAAACACCACGTTTCTGTAAATATACATCAATGTAACATCATGATTACATTCCGCCTAGGTCGTTTTTAGATAAAATTGTAAAAGTTTTATGAACCCTGCCACTGATACACCAGCGCCATTCTGAAACGTGACAGACCCAAAGCAATCTATGCTGTCTTCCACACAAGCAACAACTGGTCATGAGGGATCGAATAATACAGATCTTTTACGTCTACAGACATGGCAGTCACGCGCTTATCGGAATTATCTGCTAAACATTTAACAACACTTTCTGAATTCTTTACCGCAAACGGATTGTTGATGTCCAAGAGATTTAATTTTTCTTTCAGAAAACCTGCAACAGTCTTCTGCCAGGAATCACATTCAGAAATCATTACCCTTACAGGGCATCCGACTTTGTGAGATTTTGCGGAAAACAATACTTGCAAACGTTTTTTTTTCCCCTTTTTTCGACTTGCTTAGCTAGAAGTTCAAGATTTAGGCTTTTGCACAGCTTTTTTGCTTTTGTTTTCACCTTAGATAATACAACCTTCCAATGCTTATTGAACAGAGACGTGATAGCATTCATTGCCTTGCTGGTAAACTGACCTTCGGGTAAAACGACAAATCCGCCCTCTTTGTCAGCAGGAATAACGCAAAGGGATGTTTCGCGCAAATATTCAGTCACCTTATGTATAGGCAGTTTGGACACCTTGGGCTTGTTGTTGCACAACACATCCACGCCTTCGGAAATGCAGCCGGCCCTTTCGCCCTCCGTTGCACGTCCGGACACTCGCCGCACATACGACAGCAGTTGCTGAGAACTTTTATTATATAGTTTCAAAGGCATATACTTGGGTCCTAGGCACAGAACCCGTTGCACGCCGTTCGAAAGATCATCCCCGTTGATTGTTCGGATCTCTCGCCGATCTTCTCCTGGTTTCCGAGGGAGTTTGGCTCTCATTCTGACCGACGTGGCTTGCCATAAAAATTCCGTTGTCTGATCAGTCAAGGTGAGGTACTCCCACAGCGCTCTGCCAGCTTGGGCGGGTGCCATCTGAACAAGTAACCTGAATCGAAGAATGCCCCTGTACATCCTTGCTTGTCGGTGCCATTCCGCCTTGAGAATTTTGCACATCCTCATACCCTGCCCTAATGACGGCGCAAAGCCAGCAAACAGGCTCCGCACATCATCAGGTAGTACCTTCGTGCGTATACAGAAGGAAAGCGTTCTTGCTCGACATACTCCATATGCGATGAGGGTAACGAAGATTGACGGATCACAAGAAACACATTGAAAAGCGCCCGATGTACTAGAAATGAATTTCAACAAGGCTGATTCTTGGGCTAGTTGGTACGGTTTCCTAATATTGGCTAAGCTTATAGCGCAATTCAACAAGACAGGGACGTGACAGAGACACAGGACAGCGCTAACTTTCAACTGACGTTTATTGAAACACAGAGGCAAATATATTGCGAAGTAGGTATGAAGGATACCAAAAACAAAAGATAAATCACATTCTACGCATGCGCACGTCAATACCTTCCAGGAACGCGATTTCCTTGTCAGAAAGGTTAACTGACGGTGTACTAACACAGTATGCTCCCTTTTTTCGAATCAGCCGGGCTTCGATTAATTCACGCATGCTGCGGTCCTTGCTCATGGCCTCCACTGTGCATACGCCGAACATTGGTTTGCATGTTTTGCTGGAAAAATCACGACAATGTTCTGAAAGGTTTCCGTCCCTTGGTTTTGCCGCATTACGCTTGTGTTCTGGAAGCCTTTCATTGAGGCGTCTGCCAGTTTGCCCTATGTATACCCGACCACAAGTTAATGGAATACGGTAAACCACCCCTTGCGAGCACTCCAGATCCTTATTCCTATGGTTGACTTTACATCCCTTTGATTGTTTGGGAAAAGAGTCTGTCAACTTACACAACTTTGATAGCCTCTCTGGAGCAGATAACATCAACCTCACATTCACCTTATTGGCAAACCCCTTCAGCCTATGGGAAACACCATGCATATACGGAATCATCGCCGTCTTTTTTCTTTCGTGACTACCATGCCTGTAGACGTAAAAGATCTGTATTATTCGATTCTTCATGACCAGTTGCTTGCTTGTGTGGAAGACACCATAGATTGCTTTGGGTCTGTCGCGTTTCAGAATGTCGCTGGTGTATCAGTGGCAGGGTTCATAGAACTTTTACAATTTTTTCTAAACTCGACCTAGGCGGAATGGAATCATGATGTTACATTGATGTATATTTTTCAGAAACCTGGTGTTCGCATAGGGTCTTGCATAGCGCCGGTTCTTAGCGATTTGTTTTTGGCGCACCGTGACAGGATGGTAGCCACCCACCTACAAGAATTTGAGGTTCTAACGGTTTTTGCATTTGTTGATGATTACTTAATTTTAATAGACAATAGTGTAGCTAGCGTTGATCAGGACCTTACATCCTTTTAAGACTTTTGTCGGACTGTTTTAAGGGACTTGATTTGACCCATGAACTACCGGCTGACAACAAATTGCATTTTTTTAGATTTAAAGTTAATTTTTGCAGAAACCCACACAAGCTGGTATTACTATACTAGGACGAACAAACCACTCCTTTCGTATTCTTCCTCCCACTCGAAGCTTGTCAAACGGGCAACTGTGAACATGTGCTTCACCAATGCCATGAAAAAAGCATGTCCTGTCATGATACCCGTCAGCCTGAGCGAGCAAGCCAGTCGGCTTAATGCGGCTGGTTATCCCAAAGATGTGCTTGTTTACATGGCGAAAGGCTTGTTGAGGAAGTGCAAGACGAACCGCGGTGAACAATCCACAGAAAGAAAAAAGATGGCGGTGATTCCGTACATGCTTGGTATTTCCCATAGGCTGAAGGGGATTGCCAATAAGGTGAATGTGAGGTTGATATTCTCTGCTCCAGAGAAGCTATCAAAGTTGTGTAAGTTGACAGACCCTTTTCCTAAACAATCAAAGGGTTGTAAAGTCAAGCATAGGAATAAGGATGTGGAGTGCTCGCAAGGGGTGGTTTACCGTATTCCTTTAACCTGTGGTCAAGGAGGTTTAAAAAATGCTGGAGTGGCAGCCCCGGCAGCTTCGCACCAGCACAGGTAAAGTCACAGTTTGCCTATACTTCTACTCTGAAAGAGGGCCGTGACAGCTGAAATCGGCTAGCAGCTCACGTCCTTTCGGTCAATTATTGCAAATGGTAGGCTAATTTGAAATTAAAAGCTCGAACCTTTCGCTTAAAATATAACCTTTGGCTGTGTATTAATATCATGATGTGCCATAAATTTGAAAATATCTTAGGCTTTCTTCTGAAACCAGTGACAGAAAGGAAGACGTCCAGCGATATCTGCACGGCTAAATTATCCACCTATAAACAGCACGGAGGGGGAAGAAAGAGCTTCGTATATTCCCCGCTATTTCCTAACGTTATTGCTTGCCTATGGTAAGATGGCGGCGGTCCGGCTTCACTTTTGAGACGGCAGCTTCACTCCAGCCTTTTTTTTAAACCTCCTTGCTTGTGGTCGGGTATACATCGGGCAAACTGGCAGATGCCTCAATGAAAGGCTTGCAGAGCACAAGCGTAATGTGGCAGAACCAAGGGACGGAAACCTTTCTGAACATTGCCGTGATTGTCCCAGCAAAACCTGCAAACCAATGTTCGGCGCATGCACAGTGGAGGCCAGGAGCAAGGACCGCAGCATGCGTGAGACAAACGAAGCCCGGCTGATTCGAAAAAATGTCACAGTTTCGACCTAAGGGCGAAGCAGTGAATGCGATAGCAACACAGCAATGTCATACGAAGTAAGGTGAGCGGCTTTGGTAGCAATATGAATTGTAAACATGAGCTGATTAAGTAAGCAGGCGTGCCGTGGCGTAAGTAGGCCGACATGAAGAGAGACTCGATGACCACGAGAAGGCGCGTGTGAAACGGTGGTGTTGATGAGAAGCGCTTCCCGTGGGCAGCGCGTGTAAAGGGACACACCTGTAGCGCTGCACTGCCGACCCGGGCAGCATTGCATGCGTAGCGTGCGTTGGAAAATGTGGCCCGACTATTACTAACTGATTGAACAAGCGTGGTGTGAGCGCGCACAAACAAGCATGAATAGATCACACTGAATGACTGCAGACAACGACTGTCAAAACGCTGGCAGCAAGCCCATATACGCCGCAGCGGGCGAATGTACGTGCGGTCTATCGCTTCAACGGAAACTGAGCGGCGAATGCACGGTGCATAAAGGTCAGAGCCGTGTGGAGATAAGCGACGGTGCGAGCGAGCGACGAGCGGGGTTGTTGGCAGGGTAGAAGTGCGCCCCCCCCCCCCCCCCCCCGCTCCCTCCGGCGCTGGCTTCCCGCTTCCTTGCTTGCGCGTGGGAGATTGAGTGCGTTCGCTCTCCGTGATAGCGCGCGTCCCCGCACGCTTCCGCTCGGGCATACGGCGCGCGGCGAAGATTTCCTCTATAGGGAACCTCACGGTGACGGCAACGACGACGGCGACGGCAACGGCAACGGCGACGGTGATGGCGACAGCGACGCCGACGGCAGAAATCCGGTTGAAGTGTCCATATAATTGCTATCGCAATAAAAAGGGGGCATACTGTGTTAGTACACCATCAGTTAATCTTTCTGACAAGGAAATCGCGTTCCTGGACGGTATTGACGTGCACATGCGTAGAATGTGATTTATCTTTTGTTTTTGGTATCCTTCATACCTACTTCGCAATATATCTGCCTCTGTTTTTCAATAAACGTCAGTTGTAAGTTAGCGCAGTCCTGTGTCTCTGTCACGTCCCTGTCTTTCTTGAATTGCGCTATAGGCTTAGCCAATATGAGGAAACCGTACCAACTAGCCCAAGAATCAGCCTTGTTGAACTTCAAGGGCTAAGGCCCGGGTTCTGAAACACTCCTTTCCTTACTAAGGACGTCTTACACGCTGTAAGGCGACCTGGCGTCAATTCTGGAACGTCCCTTGCTAAGGGGCACTAAGTTAGGGCCTCCTTGGTGCTTCCTCGCTCTTAGGGAGCCGGCATGCTACCTTCATGCTTCATAACCGCGCTCCTCTACCTGAACGCATGCTTCTCCGCAGGACTTTGCGAGCGGTCCACTCGGCTTGGATAGGTGCCGTGCGCAGCCAACGCCGCGGTAGCCAGCCGCCGTGTATTGACATCCAGCTTGGTTCCGCAGACTGCGCTTTGTGCCATTTCTTTTGTGATTCTGTTTTATTGCGATAGCAATTATATGGACACTTCAACCGGATTTCTGCCGTCGTCGTCGCCGTCGCCGTGAGGTTCCGTATAGATAAAATCTTCGCCGCGCGCCGTATGCCCGAGCGGAAGCGTGCGGGGACGCGCGCTATCACGGAGAGCGAACGCACTCAATCTCCCACGCGCAAGCAAGGAAGCGGGAAGCCAGCACCGGAGGGAGCGGTGGGGGGGGGGGGGGGGGGGGCGCACTCCGAATCAGCCAACAACCGTGCTCGTCGCTCGCGCACCGTCTCTTATCTCCACACGGCTCTGACCTCTATATGGGCTGTGTATTTGCCGCTCAGAAATAACAAAAAAGCATGCGTAAAAAAATCAAAATACGCAGGAAGCTAGAAGTCAAGTTTCAGAGTTCCTAGATTTGCTCCAGTCGCAGGGAATGGATGACTTCAGGTCATGCGCGGTGACGCTTTGATTGCGTAAACCCACCAGGCGAAACCTCGTAATCCTTCGTAAGACTTCGTAGTAGTATCTGGTATGGACATAAGCAGCGTTGCAGAAGTTTTTCACTTAGTCCTCGTGGGGCGTATAGTGCCCAAACATTGTCGCCTTGCTGGTATTTCACATGGCGTGGCCCGAGGTCCTAGCGTCGGTTGTGGTTTTAACGCGCCAGCGTTAAGGGCCCCGTGTCGCAGAAAATCCGGCGTTGTTGTCGGTGTGGGCGTCGTGCGTGGCGGAAAAAAATTCAGTGGCTTAGCTCGGCTATGCCAGGATACACGTAGCGTGAGCCAAGTTGGCCACATCGTTCAGAACCGGTAGACCTGGTGGCATAGGCCGGTAACGATACCCATTGGTAATGCTAAAGAGTGGAATCTTCTGCTTAACGAGAAAGTTATTGCACGTTGTACAAATCCGCGCCACGGTTTCACCGCACTCAGTCGGCGCCGCTAAACTCAACGTTTCACGCGTGGCACTACTTACCGGCGTCAAGTCGTTCATGTGCCACAGTCTTTCACATACGTCGCACACATATGCAAACGGATTCTATACGAAGTCCGTCAGAAGGTCCGAGTCCCACAGGTGCTTTCGCTAAGTTTCACCGTATAGCCAGTCAATCGGCGAGCCTTGACGTTATCGACGGCGTCTTGTTGTTGCTGCTGCTGAGATGGTCGGGCACGTCGCTCAGCCTCCTGGCGACGCCACTTTGATAGACGTTCCTCCGTTTGCTCCGGCGTCTCCGCAGCACGTTTAGCCTTCTTGTGTTCGTTCTTCCTACGCTCAACCGCTAATTGCCAGGCAACTACTTCGGGATCCGATGAGTTAAGCTTCTCCGCTCTTCTGCGCCGCTGAGCATCAATTTCGCTGTCCTTCTCCATGGCTATACTACACAGGCAAAACGCCCAGCGCGAACGATCAAACGCCTGGCGCACCATCTTGCGCTGTGTGACGTCACTGCTCCTCGCGCATGCGCAGCACGGCTCTCCAGGAGCCACGCAAGCCTGCTCAAGCTCGGCCAGGGTAGCTTAAGTTTCAAAAATCATCCGCGCAGACCCTCCACGTGGCGCGAAGTGTCAGTGCAGAAGTAAATCATTCCGAACCACCCCGACCACGCAGGGCCTTCGTTGTGGTGCAAGCTTTATGTGAACAAAAATTGAATTTCTCATAGTGAAATCCGTCAGAAAAATGGTAAAGTACAACTTTAACACAACCTACAGACATGGTGGCGTCGAACTGTTATTTGAATGTACGAGAAAACATAACTCTGCTACGAGGAAACTCAAAATACAAACCTCTTTTGCCAGCTTTTCTACCATAATAACACCGGCTCACTTGGGCACGGCCGGGCTCGACTGGCGCACGCGCTCGCTTCTTACGGCCTTCGCATCGGGGCTAGTTCATGCCTATCGCCGCTGCTTGGAGGGGGGCGCTGCGACCCCACCCTGCTCAGCTGCTCCCAGCCGATCTGTGCAGCGCGCGCAACGCTGGAAGATTGAGTCGGGCGCGCTTCTTACGTCACCGTGCATTCAAGAACAAGTCACCTAATTGTAGAGGACGCGTAAATGGTTCATCTAGGCTTCTTATAAATGGATGCAGTGTAACTGTATTATTACATCGAGCTTCTTTAAGTTCACTGGAGATGCATGCGCCGGGAGAACAGCTCTCCGCCATCAAATGCATTTTGAGGAATGAAAATAAATATTTATTGCTCGTATGCACTTACAATGGTTGCCATACTTTCAGGCGAAAACTCTTGCGGACACAGTAGCTCACCAAATGTGTCTTATTCACAATTACAATCTAAAGTGTTTCCTTGGCGGCTTGTGTACACAGGCCGAAGGCTTGTCGTTTTCGTCAGTCAGTTGGTTTGACTGATTTACAAAGGAGTATTCTCAGAAACTTCTCGGCAATTAGATTTGCGGATCGTATCGCATGTCTGTCGTCAACACCTTCAGGGCAGCTCAAGATGGGAGCGCATTGTAAATAGGGCTGGACTGCTCTTTCGAGTACTTCTAGTACATTCCTGCGTGGCAGGTGTTCAGAGGCTTTATCGAAAAAAAAAAACGGTATTATATATTTATTTTTATTTTATCAATACTGCAATCACCATGCGGTGATTTTAGCAGGGTGGTACAAGCATAACGAATACATTGGTATGTACAGAAAATGCACAGGTTAATAAAGAAAACTGTTATTTGAATAAATACAAAGCGTACAGATTGGGCACACGCAACGTTACACTAAAGAAGTAAAACACTGTCACTGCAAACATGGCACAAACAAAATAATGTCACTTAAACATGATAAAAAAGAAGTTATTGTTAGCGCAGAGACGACGTCATTTTTTAGCTGATTCCAGTCCACTATTGTGCGCGGAAAAAAAGTACTTAAAAGAGTTGCTGCGTATGTATTTGCCGAGTAGCGTATCCGGAGGAGAAGGCTACGATCTTTGTTATGTCCATCTTATTATTCCCCTTTATTAGTTGATGCTATCTTGTCCAAAAGCGCTAGAAACTCGGGCTAGAACCTCATTGCTTGGGAACTGGTGAAAAGAAACACCGGGTGTTTTCCCGAAACGGGACTTGCAATACGGAAGACAGCCATACACCATCACACAGCAGCTGTATACCGATGTGCAATGAACGGCGCCATGTCTTGGCTGTGGCAGCACGTACTAAAGGCTGTACGACCGTCTACACGAGACTGCATACTGAACAACACTGACAGAGCACCGAATAAAATGCGCGGGAAAACGATCGTGCGAGCGCGAAGGCAAGCGCATGTACGCGGAGCAGGGGAGGAAGGGTCTAAAGTTCCTATATAAGAAAAGTACCGCCATCCATTGATAAACGCCGCTTCTCTCTCTCCTGTATCTCCAATTGGACGATGATAGCGCGCGCTTTTCACTTCTTTATATTATTACGATAACATCGAAAGATGTTGAAGAGACGAGTCGCCGCGCGAAAGACGACGAAGTGTGTCTGTGCTCTTGGTGCGAGCGATTGTGGGCCTGGCTCTCTGGCTTCTGTGTAAATAGCCTGTAAATAGCCTCTTTCGTCTGTGTCCTTTCACACGTAACATTCTGGTGGAGGTTAGCGATCCCCGTCCTCACCACGGAACTCCGAAGTGGTCGGTACATCGAGCTTGTCACCATGCCCCCCGGTGACGAGACCGCCTCTGCAACGGCTTCGGCTCGCCCGACTACGCCTATCGTCACGGTTGCCCAACATCGCGACCCTGGTGTGTTCTCTGGCCTGGAGGGACAGGATGTTGACGAGTGGATCAAGCTCTATGAACACGCCAGTGCTAATAACAGGTGGGACCCAACCATTATGCTCGCCAATGTCATCTTTTATCTCGGCGGCACCCCACGCGTGTGGCACCAAACGCATGACGACGAGTTCACCAGTTGGGACACTTTCAAAGAACAGCTTCGGGAACTGTTCGGCGACCCTCTTGGGCGCAAGGTTGCCGCGAGGAAGGCTCTTGCGTCTCGTGTGCAGACCTCTACAGAGCCGTATGTTTCATACATCCTCGACGTCTTGGCTCTATGCCGCAAAACTGACGATAATATGTCCGAAGCAGATAAAGTGGCCCATGTGCTAAAAGGCATTGCCGACGACGCTTTCAATTTGCTTGTTTTCGGCAACGTCTCGACTGTCGACGCCATCATAAAAGAATGCCGTCGCCTTGAACACGCTAAGAGCCGCCGTATCACACCCCACATCACGCGGCTACCCAACACTGCTGCTACGTCGACATGTGAGGGTCGACCGCGTCAGGCCACCACCTGTGACGACGTAACCCGAATTGTTCGTCGCGAGCTCGAGGCTGCCTGTTCCTCAGCTTTCTCCACGACGCCTCCTGATCCGCCAGCTACCACGATTGCGATGATTCAGGCCGTCGTCAGACAGGAATTTGAAAACATGGGTCTGAACTCCGTGTGTTCAACGTCTCAACCTAGCGTTCCCCAGTTCTCTAGTGGCCCTCCTCGCCCTCGGCAGTCCCTTTCTGCCACATCTCGCCGCAACCCGTCCGAATGGCGTACCCCTGATGACAGGCCGATCTGCTTCCACTGCTGTCGCATCGGCCACGTCGCTCGTCACTGCCGCAACCGATGGCCACCTCCTCCTCGGACATACGCCACCGCTTATCCCCGCACCTTCGGACCTTCTGTTCCCTATGCCTCCCGCCAGGAACCCACTGTCACTGATGCCCCTGCTCCGAACCGTCGCTACAGCCGCTCGCCCTCACCTCGACGCCACCAGTCTCGTTCGCCCCAACCCCGTCGATTTTCGTCGCCGCCTATCACCTCCCGGATGCCGCCGGAAAACTAGACACTGCAGCTTCTGGAGGTGAAGCTGCGTTGTCGACCCTGCCCTCAAATCCTCTGCTCACGTTGCCTACGAACCAAAACCTTCTTGACGTTGACGTCGACGGCTATCCTGTCACTGCACTGATCGATACAGGGGCCCATATTTCCATTATGAATGCTGCCTTCCGACGACGACTCAGAAAGCTCCTCACCCCAGCGTCGGCACGCGTCGTCCGCGTCGCGGATGGCGGTACTGTCCCTATCGTCGGCATGTGTACGGCACGTGTCAGCATCGCCGGCCGCCACACTCCTGTCCTCTTCACCGTGCTTGCTCATTGCCCCCATGACCTAATTCTCGGACTCGATTTTCTTTCTGCACATTCTGCTCTTATTGACTGCTCTGCCAGCACCCTTCGCCTTGAGTTGCCGATTCTCGCAGAACCTCCTGATGAACCCCAGTGCCGCTTACGCCCCAAAGGCTTTATTCGCCTACCACCAAAGTCAATAGCCTATATTGAACTGTTGTCTTCCCCACCTGTTCCTGATGGCGAGTACCTCGTCACTCCTCTGCCCGACATTCCACTACAGTATGACGTCACCGTGCCTCACAGTATTCTTACCATTACTAATAACTGCACTCGCATGCCTATCTTCAACTTTGGATTGGCAAAACAAATTCTCCCGCAAGGTATTTGCCTTGCCAACGTTGACTGCTTCGGCGACCATCAAGTGGCAGCTTTATCAGCCGATGGTTCTTCCGAGCTTGGCGTGCCCCTCGCGCCAGCCTCGGGCGCCGATCCCAACATAAAGAAACTGGTTGCGGCGGACCTGTCCTCTACTCAGGCTGAAGACCTTTCCAAAGTGTTATCGGCCTACAGAGATATTTTCGACTCCCTTTAGGCCAGACTTTCGAGCCCTTTAGGCCAGACGCTCGCGGTCAAGCATCGGATTCCTACTGGCGATGCTACGCCTATTCACCGACGACCATATCGCGTTTCTGCGTCGGAACGCCGAGTAATTCAAAATGAAGTGACCAAAATGCTAGATAAAGACATCATTGAGCCTTCTTCGAGTCCCTGGGCGTCACCTGTGGTGTTGGTTAAGAAGAAGGACGGCACGTGGCGCTTCTGTGTAGACTACCGCCATTTGAACAAAATTACTAAGAAGGACGTCTACCCGCTCCCACGAATCGACGACGCCCTTGACTGCCTTCACGGTTCCAGCTATTTCTCTTCTATTGATCTTCGCTCTGGATACTGGCAGATTGCTGTCGACGACATGGACAGAGAAAAAACCGCGTTCGTAACACCTGATGGCCTATACCAATTTAAAGTAATGCCGTTTGGATTATGCAATGCCCCGGCCACCTTTGAGCGTATGATGGACTCCTTGCTCCAAGGTTTTAAATGGTCCACGTGTCTCTGTTACCTCGACGACGTCATCGTCTTCTCGCCAACGTTCGACTCTCACCTTGAGCGTCTCACAGCTATACTTGATGTATTTCGAAAGGCGAAGCTGCAACTCAACTCGTCCAAATGTCGTTTTGGCCGCCGCCAAATTACTGTTCTGGGCCATCTCGTCGACGCTTCCGGAGTGCAGCCTGATCCCGACAAAACTCGCGCCGTCCGAGACTTTCCGGTTCCGAAGACAGCCGCAGCCGTTCGCAGTTTTGTTGGGCTATGCTCGTACTTTCGTCGTGTTGTTCAGGATTTCGCGGCAATTGCTAGACCCCTCACTAATCTTTTGAAGAAAGGCGTACAATTTTCGTGGGGTACTTCAGAAGCCACCGCCTTCTCTCGTCTCGTCACTCTTCTCACCTCACCGCCCATTCTCGCCCACTTCGACCCTGATGCCCCTACAGAATTGCGTACAGATGCCAGCGGTCATGGTGTAGGTGCCGTCTTAGCCCAGCGTCAGCGTGGCCAGGATCGCGTTATTGCTTACGCAAGCCGCCTCCTATCATCATCGGAGCGCAACTATTCCATTACGGAAAGAGAATGCCTTGCTGTCGTCTGGGCAGTTGCGAAGTTCCGCCCTTACCTTTACGGTCGCCCTTTCTCTGTCGTCACTGACCATCATGCTCTCTGCTGGCTCTCATCGCTCAAAGATCCTACAGGCCGGCTTGGTCGATGGGCTTTGAGGCTACAAGAATTTTCATATTCCGTGGTGTACAAGTCTGGCCGCCTGCACCAAGACGCTGACAGCTTGTCGCGTTACCCTGTTGACGACTCTGACTCCTCCAATACTGACAGTGCTGCTTCCGTTTTCTCAGTATCCCAGCTCCTTCATTTCGCCGACGAGCAACGTCGTGATGCCTACACCAGAGCACTCATCGACCGTTTGGAACACTCTCCGGCCGATACTACTCTATGCCTCTTCGTACTCCGCGACGGTACTCTATACCGTCGTAACCTTCATCCGGACGGCTCCGAGTTCCTACTTGTAGTCCCTAAACACCTCCGCTCAACCGTTCTAGAAGAGCTTCACGACGCCCCAACGGCAGGACACCTCGGCGTCTCTCGAACCTATGACCGAGTACGTCGCCGTTTTTTCTGGCCGGGCCTTGCCCGTTCCGTACGGCGTTACATCGCTGCTTGTGAACTTTGCCAACGACGCAAGAAGCCTTCCCAGCTCCCCGCTGGTTACCTGCAGCCACTCGACATCCCTGCCGAGCCCTTTCATCGTGTTGGCTTAGACCTTCTCGGCCCCTTTCCGGAATCTACATCAGGAAACAAGTGGATAGCCGTCGCTGCGGACTACGCGACCCGCTACGCCGTAACACGCGCTCTTCCGACCAGTTGCGCTACTGACGTCGCGGACTTCCTCCTCTACGATATCATTTTGATGCATGGTGCTCCGCGTCAAATGCTCACCGACCGTGGCCGTACGTTCTTGTCCAAAGTCATTGACGACATCATGCGTGCCTGCTCAATACAGCACAAAATTACCACCTCCTACCACCCACAAACGAACGGCCTCACTGAGCGTTTGAACCGCACGCTTACAGACATGCTATCGAAGTACGTTTCCGCCGACCACCGTGACTGGGACCTCGCTCTACCTTACATTACCTTTGCATACAACTCTTCCCGTCTCGAAACTGCTGGCTTTTCCCCGTTTTACCTATTGTATGGCCGAGAACCGACGCTACCACTAGACACTGTGCTCCCGTTCCCCACAGCTTCAACTAGCGATTATGCCTGTGATGCAATCGCCCGTGCTGACCATGCTCGCCAACTTGCGCGTGCTCGTCTGCAAGTGTCTCAAGAAAAACAGAAACAACGCTACGACCTCCGTCACCGTGATGTGCATTTTGCGCCCGGCACCCTCGTGTTGCTTTGGTCACCATCGCGTAAAGTTGGCCTTTGTGAAAAACTGCTCTCCTGTTACACAGGCCCATATCGCGTGCTCCGCCAAGTGACCGATGTCACCTACGAAATCGTTCTAGCCACGCCCACTACGTCCTCCGCTGTGACCACCAGTGATATTGTCCACGTCGCCCGGCTCAAACCCTACACCTCTCCAAGCACCTTGGATATTTAACAGCACCGTGACGGCGCTTTTGCCGCCGGGGGGGTAGTATTACGATAACATCGAAAGATGTTGAAGAGACGAGTCGCCGCGCGAAAGACGACGAAGTGTGTCTGTGCTCTTGGTGCGAGCGATTGTGGGCCTGGCTCTCTGGCTTCTGTGTAAATAGCCTGTAAATAGCCTCTTTCGTCTGTGTCCTTTCACACGTAACAATATTTTCTTTTTTTCCGCCTCAGATCCATGTTGAAAGTCCTCTGCGCAGCCGCAGTCGCCGGCGGCGGCGGCGGCGCGCGCCCGGCCTGAAAGCTTCAACGTCGACTTTCTAGGTGCGCCACCGTCGACTTGGCTTTCGCAAGCAAAAAGTAAAGAAAAAAGCAAACGTTTTAGGAGAGGAGGCGGCGGAGGAAAGAGTAGATGGCGGTACTTTTCTTATATAGGAACTTTAGAAGGGTCAGGGTCGCAGTGCCCCTACCGCCGACGGGTGGCGAAACGTGCTGAGAGACTCTCGCATTGTTTCCCCGACGGGTGAGAAGGCCGTAAGAAGCGAGCGCGCGCGCCAGTCGAGCCCGGCCATGCCTCGGGTAGCCTACTTGCGAAAATCTTATCCAGATGGCGCTGGCATCATCGGCAGGTCAAGAATGCGTTTCGGACACGTGCGCGCGTCGGGGCAATTGCGAACAATTAATAAAATAATGAAAAAAAAAGATCCCAGGGCCTTCACATTTACAAATATAAGACCACTTATATTGCCTCTGGAGAAACGTCTTCCCAGCAATGCATTTATGTTTAAAAGTGAAGCCGACTTTGAGGGGATCGGTGTAAGCTTCGTCTTGGTAAGTTGGCTTTCCCACGTTCGGTGTTGCAGTGAATGAAGCCTGCTTGCTGGGTGCGAACGATGCGATGCGAACGGATCCCGATAACGTTATCGCGTTCTACTCATAAACTGAAACGTTCTCCATTTTTTTAAATGCGAAGCATTTCTTGGCGAATGTTTGCTACTTTGACAGTATCTATCTATCTATCTATCTAGCCGCCTGCGATTTTGAGCTCTCATGGTCATATCGTTAACGTGGTATGTACCAAAAATGGCATACTGTAACAAAAGTATATTACGAACATAAATGATATGTCATGACCTAAATGTCATGAAATGCGTGCCATGTAGGTCATGGAGCAGGCGCCTACGTCTTGGTGCTCTCATGGTCGTTTGGTTAACTTGGTAGGTACCAAAATTGGCATAGTATGACAGGAGTGTATGACGAACTCAAGTGATAGGTCGTGACATGACACGCGTGTCATGTAGGTCCTGACTATGACTCAGCGAAATAGATTACAACTCAAAAACCACTGAAATGGGTTCGGACGTGGGTACTAAATGAAGTAAACACAAAAAGATGCTGGTAGAAGTCATAGTCATGAGCATGACTCAGCAAAAATGACAATGACTCGGCAAAAAGAGATTAACACTAAAAACCACTGTAATGGGTTAGGACATGGCTACTAATTAAAGTAAACAATAAAGCATGATTGTAGAAATCAGTCATGAGCATGACTCGGCAAAAAAAAAAAAGATTAACACTAAAAACCACTGAAATGGGTTAGGACATGGGTACTAATTAAAGGAAACAATAAAGGATGATCGTAGAAATGAGTCATGAGCATGACTCGGCAAACAGGACAATTACTCAGTGAAAAAAGACTAACACTCAAAAGGCACTGAAATGGGCTCTGACGTGGCTACTAAGTGACGGAAACACTAAAGGATGGTGGAAGAAGTCATAGTCATGAGCATGACTCAGCAAAAACGTCAATGACTCAGCAAAAAAGATTAAAACTCAAAACCCACCGGAATGGGTGTAGGCACTAAGTGAAGGAAACATTAAAGGATGATGGTAGAAGTCGTAATCATTGGCATGACTCAGCAAAAATGAGAATGACTCAGCGAAAATGATTAATACACAAAAACCAATGGAATGCGTTCGGATGTGGCACTAAGTGAAGGAAAAGGATAAAGGTTGATGGCCGAAGTCATAGTTATGAGCATGACTAAGGTCTCTTAGGTGTAGCTAAATAGACTCCAGAGGCCTGATGCATGAATTTGTCATGCGTGTCATGTAGGTCATGAAACAGCCACCTACGTCTTGGTGCTCTCATGGTCGTTTCGTTAACTTGGTAGGCTCCATCCCCTCCCCCACTGCTTCGCATAACATCGATTCCCACCGGTCATGGTAGCTACCGGCTTTTTTTTTTTTTTTTTTTTTTGCTTGTTCTTGGAGCGCATGTGGGCGAGCGTTGACTGATGTTTCAGGGACATGAGTTACCGTTTCAGTGATTTTATACGAAATTGTGCACTTAACATTCAATTACTTTTGGGGAACTTTCACAGGGAAATTGCAATTTTCGGTTGGCAGCGTTCAACGAAACACCTTTCGGGTCTGCTTTTTCGGATGAAACGAGAAAGCAAACATGAAAGAACACACCTTTACGGGCACCTCGCCTTATGATTGATGAGATGCAGATGCATGGATTTGTTTGACCGGTTGTCTGCCCATAAAAATTCAGACAAATAGCACTAGCAACCGCAGTGATGACGCTGATAACGGACGAAATGTCTCAATTTGATTGCGACGAGAATGAAACGCCATTAAATGTATTAGGTTTGGTTTAAACCAGCATTATTGCAGAATACAAAAAAATCCTTATTATTATTGTAAAAAATGTAACAATGCGTTTCTGCTGCTCCTACCATGCCCCAGTGCTCTTTACATCCTTACTTCTAATTGTTTCAATGTAATGAAACTACTAATATTGTGTGGGGACATTGAAGAAAGCCCGGGACCTGATGACCTGAATTTACCACCGAAGTTAGATATTGTTAAAACTATTGTTGCACATGTTCACTCGCGTCATGATGAACTAAGGATAATGCTTGACGACGTCAAAAAAAGTTAAACCACCCTAGAACAAACTGTGTCTGACATTAACACTAGACTTGCCATCGTAGAGGACCACGTAAATAATTTAGGTCAGTGCCAAACTATTGGGCTGCAACACGTAGTTGCGGACACAGTTCGCGAAGAAATGGCCGAGCTTCAGAGCAGGCTAGACGATTTTGAAGACCGCGTACGTAGGGAGAACCTAATTTTTTACGGTCTTGCCGACTCATCAAGTGAATCCTGTGCTCAATCGGAAGAAAAAGTTAAAGCTCTTGTGTGCAGTAGCTTAGGTATGCAGTTATCATCCGACAGTATATCTAGAGCCCATAGATTGGGAACATTCGTAGCTGCTAAATGTCGACCCATAATTGTAAAATTTACAAGCTTTAAAACAAAAGATGCCATATTTTCTAATAAGGGCAAACTTAAAGGCTCAGATGTAAGCATTTCTGCAGACTTTTGCAAGGCAACCCGTAAGTGCCGAAAGAAATTTACGGAGTATGGCAATGCAAGCGGACAGCCGTTTTCCTTGCTACACAATAGGATGTTCATAAACAAAAAATGTTTCATGTACACCTCGCAAACAGATACCGTGTACGAAATTCCCCTCATTGCAGATCGTTTTCCGCTTTCGTCAATTGCTTCTACGTCACGGCAGGATAATCCACCAAAGAGATAGCACAAGTCTTCTAAGAGGGGCATGTCTACCGTATGCAACATATATTTTGTCTTTACAAACATTAGAAGTGTCATTCACAAACGAGATGATTTATCTTCGATCGTTGATGATTGTGCCGCAGATGTGGTTGTACTGACAGAAACTTGGCTTTCAAGTAAAATCACTGATAATGAAATTTTACACTGCCACAATGATTGTAAATTCTTTAGATCTGATAGAAGCGGAAAAACAGGCGGTGGTGTGCTTATTGCAGTATCAACGCGTCATTTCTGTCAAGTTATACCAGTCATATCTCCACTAGAAATTGTGTGCGCATGCGTTCGTTTCGGACATCACGAAGTAATTATTTGTGCCTGTTACCGCGCACCTCAGTCTTGTTCCACGTTCTGTGATTCTTTAGACGACGCTTTAAATAACATTCTAGTACCATACCCAAATTTTACCCTTCTAGTTTTAGGTGATTTTAATTTCCCTGATATTTTGTGGGATAGCAACCATGGCTTTATTTGTACGCATACTAATAAAAGTTGTAATTTTGATAATCTCTGTCACGATTTCAATTTTAACCCAATTACTAAAAAAACCTACGCGAGTTACTGCTACCTCATCAAAAGTGCTACATTTAGTCCTTACTTCAATCCCAGATGTGTTTTCAGCATTTAAACATTTGCCTGGGCTAAGCGACCACTGTATCCTTCACTTTCTTTTCGAGCGTGCGCCACCGCACAGCAAACTTATGAGATTATGCTAGAGCGAATAGCGCCGCTATTGACGTCGAAAGGCAATCTTTTTGCGAATTGTTTCGTCAATTTATAAAACAAAAATGCTTTCGCTTATCGAGAAATGTGCCTTTGTGTAAAATTCATTCCAAGTTTCGCTCTCCTTGGTTCACTCCGTTGCTCACCGTCTACGAAACAAGAAAAAAAAAAGAATTTACAGAAAAGCAGTTTCAAGTGATAAAGCTGACCGCTGGGCAGCTTATCAAAACTGTGTCGCTAATTACAAGCATGAACTTGAAGCGGCCAAGCACAATTTCTTTTCAAGCAGTCTTCCTTCGCTGCTTCGAAATAAACCGCGTAAATGTTGGAAAGTGGTGAGCGGTAAACCGAAACAAAATATCCAACTATTTGATGAGACGGGGAACGTCATACCTTCTGATATGTGTTGTGTTGCTCTGCATTACGCATTTAAATGTTCATTTTCTGATGATCAGTCTTTTTCATCACCCGTATTTAAAAACCCCTTGTTTCCCCCGATGGATCCCATAATCATTGACTGGGTTGGAATAACAAAACTCATAGAGAATCTAAGGGTATCTGCACCCGGCCCTGATGAAATAACTGCTCAGTTTTTGAAATGCACTGTAACCCACTCATCTACTTTTCAAGCAGTCCTTAGAATTCAGTGGGCTGCCAAACCACTGGAATGCGGGGAAGGTGGTGCCTATTCCAAAACAAGGTAACCCTTCATGTCCTGTCAACTACAGATCCATTTCGTTAACCAGCATTCCGGGAAAATTCTGGAACACATCATTTTCTCTAATCTCGTGCTATTAATTATTTGAATCTAACAGCTGTGTTAGTAAATATCAGCAAGGTTTCCTAAAAAAATTTTCATGTGAGACACAACTAGTTATGTTTATTAATGACCTGTTCTCATCTCTACACCGAGCTTCTTGCATTCATTGCATCTTTTTAGGCTTTGAAAAAGCCTTTGACACAATATGTCATCGTCTCCTTCTTATGAAATTAAGCAGACTTAACATTGACCCCTATTTACTTAAGTGGATTGAATGCTTTCTCGACAAACGAACTCAGTTCGTATCTGCTAACAATTCCGTTTCACCAACCTGCTTTGTAACTTCTGGTGTGCCCCAAGGCTCAGTCCTTGGACCTCTATTATTTTTTATTTACATTAACGATCTGTCGGAGAAATTGACGTCTAACATCCGTCTTTATGCTCATGACTGTGTTATTTATCGTGAAATATCTAACCCAGATGATTCCTTTTTACGTCAATCTGACCTTAACACCATTTCTTCGTGGTGTAACCAGTGGTTAATGAAATTAAACGTCAAAACAAGTAAAATGATGAAATTTTCGCGTGGTAGTGCTGATTCAACATCATCATACAAAATTAACAACACTATTTTGTCCTCTGCCACTTCCTATAAATATTTATGTGTTCACATTACTAACAACCTGTCATGGCAAACTCACATTGAATACATGACAAACTCCGCCAATCGAACACTAGGTTTTTACGTCCCAACTTTTATCGTGCCCCCTCTTCCCTAAAACTAACATTATATAAAATACTAGTAAGGTCTAAACTAGAGTATGCTTCATCAATTTGGGATCCCTCTACAGCACAGCTAACATACTTACTTGAAGCCATTCAGAACCGCTCTGCACGTTTCATTGTATGCAATTATTCCCGCAGTGCCAGTGTTTCGGCCATCAAAACTAGCCTTCATCTGCCAGACCTATCATCAAGAAGGAAGCTCGTCCGGTTATCACTCTTTCATAAAATCTACTATACTAACTCAGAATTAAAAAAATAATCTTTTCATATCACCCCCGTATATTTCATCGCGAATCGACCACAACGTCAAGGTACCAGTACCAACTTGCCGCACAAACCTTTTCTTCAATTTATTCCTGCCCAAGACAGCATCCGAGTGAAACCACCTCCCCGCCTCAGTCGCCAGCAATCCGGTTCATTCATCCTTTCAGACTGCTGTATCTAACATTATATAATGATTCACCACTCCTCTCTGTAACGCCATCAGGCATTTAGTGTATGTTAAATAAATAAATAAATTAATTAATAAATACATGGCGTGCTGAAGATTCTGACATCTTATCGTGAAGAATAATCGTGCTCTGTCGCGTAACTTCTATTGCACTACGTTGTTTTTCATGTGTGATGCAGATAGCGGCAATCCCGATAACGCAAATAATTGGTGCTTTTTACCGAACATAATATTGAGAACCCCAGGCACAAGCGTGAATCACGGTGGCGTCCTCGGAGTCAAAAAAAAAAAAGAAAAAGAAGGCGGTATCCAGCCTTTCTGTTGAGATCCGACGCACTCCTTGCCCCTGAGCCACCACCATCGATCTCTTCGGTCCTCAGACGACAGATATGCCTGCCGCAGCCAGTAAACCTAATAACGTCCGTGTCAATGCCGTGTTGCACGAAGAGCTTCCATTGAGGACGGTAGGAATAGCTGTGCATCTCAAGGAATATGCATTTCGCGCGGTAATATATCTGGCGGTGGACGTGGCGGCAGCGACCAAAAAGGAGCTCACCTTTTGTCTAGCGACTTTCGGTTACCGTTTGCATTGGACAACATTTCCGGCTGGCCACGGTTGAATGAGAGGCAACGAAAGCGAACCGAGAATGAAGAGAACTCTTTTACGACCATGGTGTTCCTACGCCCGTACATCTCCTTCCCCCGATTGCTTTTTCGTGTCAAGAAGTGCGGCGCGAAAAGGGGGAGAATGCGCGCAACACAAGGGTTCAATTGCAGCTTTGACGTGAGGTCAGTCATCTCGGCAGATCTCCTGGCACCGGATCATATAGCTGGTCCAAATGCAGAGCAGGGTGTTTCTTGAATTGGATGTCAGGACGGGTGATGTCTTACACTCTACCGCTTTCTCGGAATGGTCCTTTCCTTTCATGAACAGTAGTAATGAACGAGGGAACTCTGGGATACAATGAATGATCTTGACGCATGGGATTTCATCGATATGCATGATGAGGGAAGCATGATGCGAAACAACCTGTGCAGGCTACACTGCGTTACTTTTGCTGTTTTGATGGACCATTAACACACGCCTTAGAAGAAATATACACGCTTGCTTTCTTATTGGGACAAAACAACAATTACTCCATGTAGTCTATTTTGTTAGCGTCGAACTTGCGTCGCTCAAGAAGAGAGGAATTCAGCCTCAATTATCGCACTGTATTATTTTCTATATTCCTCAAATGCTTTAATCTACAATACCTCTGTAGATATACTGCCGTCGCACAGATTTCATTACTATTTTACGCCGAATTACTTTGTATTCACATGTAACTTGCGATAATGCCAATAAGAACGAACAACGGAAGTCTCAGCCCAAAGCCAACGTTTCGTCAAGGAGCCCTATATTCATCAGCGAACCAGCGAACAAACTAGAATGTGGTAATTCACATGAAACACACGTTGCACCTGTTCAAGCACGCCAATCCAAACGTGAGTGGTGATAAGGCAATGAATTCTACAGCATTAATGAAAGGGTAGCAGTCGTCGCAGTAAAGCTGAATAGGAGGTATAGAATGAAGGTAGTACAAGTCTACGCCCCAACCTCCAGTCATGATGATGAAGAAATAGAAGAGTTTTATGAAGTTGGTGAATTAGCAATGAGAAAGGTGCAAACTCACTATACTGTAGTCATGGGCGACTTCAATACAAAAGTGGGGGAAAAGCAGGCTGGTGAGCAAGCAATTGGCAACTACGGCCTCGATTCCAGAAACGCTAGAAGAGAGATGTTGGTAGAATTTGCGGAAAGGAATAGGCTCCAAATAATGAATACCTGCTTCAGGAAGCGCAGCAACAGAAAGTGGAAAAGGCCTAATGAGGGAACAACAAATGAAATAGATTTCATACTCTCTGCCGATCCCAACATAGTGCAGGATGTAGAAGTGTTAGGTAGGGTAAAGTGCAGTCACCATAGGTTAGTAAGGTCTAGGATTACTCTCAATTTGAAGAGAGAAAGAGTACAATTAGTCAAGAAGAAATAGGCCAACCTAGACGCAGTAAGGGTAAACGCCGACTAATTAAGGCTGGTGCTCGCAAACCAATATGCAGCTTTAGAACAGGAAGATGAAGACAACATAGAGGTAATGAATGAAACCGTAACTGGGCTGATCTCAGAAGCAGCAATTGAATGGGAGGTAAGGCACTAAGGCAACCAGTAGTAAGCTCTCCCAAGTAACAAAGGACCTTATAAATAAATGACAAAACATGAAAGTGGCGAACTCGAGAGATGAGATAGAATTCGCTGAACTGCCAAAACTGATCAACACTAAGAAAGTACGATATATTCGGAATTATAATGTGGAAAAGATTGAGGAAGCAGTAAAATATGGACGCAGCATGAAATCAGTGAGAAAAAAACTTGACATAGGGCAAGGCAAGATGTATGCACTGAAAGATAAGCATGGAACTATCATCAGCAACTTCGATAACATAGTAAAAGCAGCGGAAGAATTCGATATAGACCTGTACAGTCCCAGAACAGCCAAGCTACTTTCATTTGAAGTAGTGATGAACAGGATACAGAGGCTCCTTTTATAACTACTGATGAAGTTAGAAGGGCCTTGCAAGACATGACCAGGGGAAAAGCTGCTGCAGAAGATGGAACAACAGTCGATTTAATCAAAGATGAAGGAGATATCATTCTTGAAAAGCTTGCGGCCCTTTATACGCAAGAGAAAAAAGTTACCGGCGGAGCAAGCGGACGCATCTCACCTCGGCTCCGTGTTTTTTTTTTTTTTTTTTTCTTAAACTGCGGAATTTTTGAGTCGCACCTTAATGAAAGTGCATCGACCGGATGTATGAATTTGTGTGGACTACCGGGAACCCAAATTCCGAGGTAGGGGACCGCTTTTTCCGAATTTAGAGGACTTTTTTGTGCCCGAGAGGAGCGCCCGCCCCTGGGCCTAACGTCGACTTCGGCCTTGGCCGGGGTAGCGGTAGGCCCAGCCCGAGCCTCCGTGAAGCCGCCAGTGGAACATTGAACCATCGGTGATTACGCAAGCGAGCATTGACCTAAAATGACTACCGCTATGCGTGTAGAGGTGGACGGCATCGAAATTTCGCCGGACCAGTGCACAAAATCGCAAGGCTGGAAAACTGCCGGCGAGAGAGTCGGGCACAAAGGCATGGGCAAGCTAGGCCTAAATCCCGTTCTTCAAACCAGCCAAGATGGCGCCAAGGCCATAGCTGATGTCAACAGCCGGAGCAACAACCTCGGCGGTGGCGTCACTGGCAGCGATACACGTCACTCAAGGGCGAAACGTGTAAACAAGGGCAAATTGTTGAAGGGCGCACGCATGCCAGACTTGCCGCGTGGCGACATAAAGATTGTGTTACGACCACGAGGTGGGCTCCATGGGAGCGAAAAGACCCGCGTTGAACTAAGTCGTGTATTGCGGCGGCGGCACAGATCCCCGCAAATGAAGCAAGTGAAGACGTCGTGTGCCTCAACCTCCAGCATAATATCGTCGTGGTGAGCACCTCCAAGAGAGAGCAAGCCGATCGATACGCTGCCGTAGGAAGGATCGACATACGCGGCACGGCGCACGAAGTAAGTACCTACGAAGCGCCCCCCCCCCCCCCCCCCCCCCCACGGCACGGTGAAGGGCGTCACAAGGGGCAACCCGCTCGAGGATACGGCCCAGGAGATTCAGGACAATGTTGTGCACAAGCTTAACCCAACGGTCCTGCAGGTAAACCGAATCGGTAAGGCCCGATCAGTCGTCATTGCTTTAGAAGGGCACAAAGTACCCCATTACGTGAAATACGGCACCCTTCTCATGGAGTGCACGTTACACAGAAAGCAAATCGACGTATACAATGCGTGCGGAAGAGTTGGCCACAGAAAGGACGTGTGCCCGGATTCTTCGAACACGATCTGCTGAGGGTGCGGAATCTCCAACCCCGCCGAAGACCACGTATGTGTCCCGAAGTGTGGCCTGTGCGGAGGCAATCACCTGACCGCGGACAAGGCCTGCAAAGCCCCCTTCAAGATGCCCTGCGTCGTCCGCCGGCGGCGCTGGGCGCTGCGCCGAGTGGAGAACGAAGACGCCGGGATACGGTGGCTAGATCGGTAGGTGTGCCGACCGGCATAGTTCACTGCTTCTCCGCATCATGACAGCAGGAGTGGCGCTACGGTCAGAGGTTTGCCGTGAAGCGCGCGTCGTCTGCTATGGAGAGTGTTGTTATTGCGTGCTTGTAATATTTAAGATAATACGTTTTCACAGGAAAACTTGAAAGAAATGGTTAAATTATGTTGAGAGAGTGCTTAAGAGTGCGATATTTCTTGTTGCAATGAGTAATTTTGAAAATCGGTCATTTTTATCGTCTGTTAACACGCTCAGGACACGGAGCGCTGCGCTCGCAGTCACGATAGTTCTCCGAATTCTTGTAATTTCCTTGGACGTTTAAGGAGCGAAGTGAACACTGTGGGTGATATTCGTGAATACCAAGCTCGTGAGACTCCGGGACAGAGTGAAAGTGTTCCTGCACAGAAGAAAACAAGCCGGAAAAAAAAATGAAATTCTGGGGTTTTACGTGCCAAAACCACGATCTGATTATGAGGCACGCCGTAGTGGGGGACTCCGGAAATTTAGACCACCTGGGGTTCTTTAACGTGCACCTAAATCTAAGTACACGAGTGTTTTCGCATTTCGCCCCCATCGAAATGCGGCCGCCGTGGCCGGGATTCAATCCCGCGACCTCGTGCTCAGCAGCCCAACACCATAGCCACTGAGCAACCACGGCGGGTAAAACAAGCCGGAAGAGCGCCACTTGCACTGCGCCAAATTGTAAGTTCGGCTACAAACATGCAAGCCACGCGCTAAAGAATCATTGGTTTCGATGCGCTGAGACCCAGAACTTTCCGAGAGACGTCAGCTTGCCCTTCGCCGTGCAGAAAAAAAAATGTTTCAACCGCATTAGTCATGTGCCAGCGCCACTTCAAGGAGCATGTCATCGAGTGTATGACCGGCAGGAAGATTGTGCAGATTCTGATGGCGTATGTTCGGTTAGAGTGACGCTGTTCCTTCGGTGCTACCCGACGCTGCGCCTTACATATTGAAGAACATTTCTAGAAAAACAGCAAGCGAGGCTCCAACGGCATGTCGGCCGTTGAAATAATCTGGAAGAGACAGCGAGCCAAACCAATGCCTCCTCTGGAGACATTGGCCAAACTTACGTACGCTCCAAGCAAATAGGATGCGAATGCAAATATCGCGTGTTCTACAGGTGAAGAATGAGTATTTGTAGACAAGTGAAGAAATGAACCTGCTCAAAGACAGCCGACGAAATGTTTGTGTGTGCAAAAAATTCAGCTTCAAGTGCATGATGATATATGGGGTTTAATGGCGCAAGGGCCAATAATGGCCAAAGAGCGCCAGGCCAGTGTTAATGAGTTTGGATTGAAGCGATGAATTACGAGTGGTGGATATGACGTGGCTGTAAGGGGGCCTAAAATAGTCACTGTAAAGTGCATAAAATCTACAGGTAATCAGATTATGGAAATGACTGATGGCGTGTGATATGAGCATGAAATATGCATTGCAAATAAATGTTACTATTTGCAAAGTATGTCCGATGCGAAAATTGGCATGAAGCACTATTGCCTCAACAGAGCCCTTGAACATAAAGGCCTGGAGGCATGTGCTATACTGAGCACTATCGCAACAGCATCCTCTGGCGGGAGGATGTGCTACGAATATCTAGGGCTAATCACATGTAGTACCACGTCATTCAAAAAACCTAGGACTGCTTTGGTATTAAAAAGCGGTTCTTTGCCAAGAAACATACTGGGATGGAGAGGGATATGGTAGCGGTATGCAAGAGGAAAATGTTTCCTTCTCTCTGTTTCAGCTTCCCGGCACTCCAACAGGACATGGAGGACGGTCAGCCTCTCACCACATCGACCACAGGTTGGAGGCTCGTTACCAGTCAACACAAGATTGTGAGTACCATATGTGTGTCCTATTCTGAGACGGCAGAATAGGACATCGTCGTGTTTTAGTTGTACAGGGCCAGAAACCTAACTGTGGCTTAATCAAGTGGAGCTTATTATTTGTTTCACTCTCCCACATGCGTTGCCAGTGGTTTCGCAGTTTCGTTCGCAAAAAAGGCTTGAGATCTGTGGCGGGAATAGTACTGCTGATTGGTAGCTTGAGATGTAATTGACGTGGCCATTTGGTCTGCAAGCACATTACCTTCGATGGATCAATGACCAGGAACCCAGCATATTGTCACATGTCTACCAGATGAGTAAATATTGCACAAATATGAGTAAAGTGCAATGAAAACAGGATTTTTGTGTTTCCTTAAAGACATTAGTGCCTTTACGACACTTAAGGAGTCCGTGAATATTATTGCCTTATGTAGTTTTAATTTCTTAATGTGTTTAACCGCAGACAGTACTACATAGGCTTCTGCAGTGAAGATACTTGTATAAGGGTTCAATACGTCTGATTCAGAGAAAGATGGACCGACAGCCGCGTAAGATACGCCAGCATGGGATTTTGACGCGTCGGTGTAGAATTCAGAGCAACAGTACTTCGATTGGAGTTCACGGAAATGTATTTCGATTTCGAGTTCAGGAGCGTGCTTTGTGACCTCCACAAAGGATACATCACATTCTATCACCTGCCACTCCCTGGGTGGTGAAAGTTTACCTGGAGGCATTAGACGGTCTTCGAGAAGTGGGACATCCATTTCTTCGCTAAGTTCTCTCACACGCAGTGAGAAAGGCCGTCTCACAGAGGGTCTATTATGGAAAAGTGTAGTACACGTCAAATCGTTAACGGTTTGAGAACATGAATGTTCATGATTAGAGTGAACTTTGAGGAAGTATGTGAAGCTGATGTATGATCTCTGGAGATGAAGTGACCATTCATTCGATTCTGCATATAGGCTTTCAATAGGGCTTGTTCTGAAAGCGCCGGTGGCCAGGCGGATACCTAGATGGTGAACGGGATCCAGCATCTTTAGCGCACTTGGGGCAGCAGAGTTATATACTACAGCACCATAATCCAGTCGCGATCGAATGAGGCTCTTGTAAAGATTCATTAAACATTTCCTGTCGCTGCCCCATGATGTGTGAGATAAGATCTTCATGAGGTTCATTGTTTTTAGGCATTTTGCTTTGAGAAATTTTATGTGGGGGATGAAAGTTAGCTTAAAGTCAAGTATGATGCCTAAAAACTTGTGTTCTTTGTTCACAGGTATTTGCTGTCCATGCAGTTCTACACAGGGATCTGGAATCAGGCCTCTCTTTCTTGTGAAAAGAGCACGAGAACTTTTGTGGGGGTTAACTTTAAACCCGTTTTCGTCTGCCCATTTCGTTACCTTGTTTAAGCCCTGCTGTACCTCTCACACACTGCGAGATTACATGACTTGAAGCCTATTTGTATGTCGTCTACGTAGACGGAATAAAAAATAGCTGGTGGTAATGAGGCACGGAGTGTGTTCATCTTAACGATAAACATACTGCAGTGTGCAGCTGAGCACGCCTCCCTGGGGTACACCAGTTTCCTGTATGAATGGGCGTGAAAATACATTCCCGATTTTGACGCGGAAGGTACGACTAGACAAATAGCTTTGTATTAGGCTTAGCATATTGCCATGGATGCCTATTAGCGCCAAGTCTCTCAGAATTCCGTAAGGCCATGTTGTGTCTTCGCCTTCTCCATATCGAGGAATACCGATAAGAAAAACTGTTTATGTACAAATGCGTCTCGGATATTTCCTTCAATGCGCACAAGATGATCAGTTGTGGATCGGCCTTCTCTAAAGCCACACTGATAGGGATCAAGCATTTTGTTCAGTTCAAGGAAATGTATGAGGCGTCGATTAACCATTTTTTCGAATAGCTTGCACAGGCAACTTGTGAGAGCTATGGGACGGTAACTTGCCGCCAAGGAAGGATCTTTACCCTGCTTCAATACAGGGACCACAATCGCTTCTTTCCATGCGGATGGAAGATATCCGGCAGCCCAAATAGTGTTGAGAAGCGCCAGTAGTGTTAGTTGTGTATCAGTGTGCACGTTCTTAATCATGTCATACATGACTCTGTCGGGTCCCGGTGCAGAGCTCTTACATGCGATCAAGGCAGCAACTCAGCAATATTAAAAGGACGGTTATACGGTTCATTCTGTCGGCATTTGCGTACAAATGGCTTGCATTCTTCTATCTGTTTGTATTTAAGGAAGGATTTCGAATAATGGATTGAGCTTGACAGATGCTCAAAGTGCTCCCCAAGACAGTCTGCCTGGTCCTGCAAGGTATTCCCTTGGTCATTAACTAGAGGCAACGGATGAATTTGTTGCCCCTTTAACTTTCTTACCCCATTCCACACTTTTTGCCTCCTGTGTGTAGAAATTTATACCCGAGATAAACCTCACCCAGCTTTCTCTTTTTGCCTGACGTCGTGTCCGCCTTCCCTGCGATTTAATCTGTTTAAATTGAATGAGATTTTCAGCATTTGGAGATCTACGCAATATGCCCCATGCCTTATTTTGCCTTTTTCGCGCCTGTCTACAGTCTTCGTTCCACCACGGAACACGTCTTTTACGTGAGCTACCATTCGTTTGTGGGATACACTTTTCAGCAGCATCAATAATAAAAGCGGTAAAATATGCAACAGCATCGTCGATAGTAAAATTGTTTATAATATCTCGTGGTAAATAAGTTGATTCTTTAAAATGCTCCCAGTCAGCAGATGCTAATTTCCATCGAGGAATACTGGGAGGGTTATCATGATCCGTTATTAAGTTTAAAGTTACAGGGAAGTGGTCACTTCCAAAAGGATTTTTGATGACATTCCATTCAAGGTCAGGCAGAAGGGAAGCGGATCCCAGTGCAAGATCTATCGATGAATACGAATCGTGTTGGGCGTTGTAATAGGTCGGCTCCTTCTTATTAAAGAGACAGACACCAGAGGTCCGAAGAAAATTTTCAATGAGTCGACCTCTCCCGTCGCATCGGGAGTCTCCCCACAAGGTGTTGTGAGCATTAAAATCACCCACGAGTAGGTAGGGTTCCGGCAGTTGATCTATGAGGTTATAAAAATCTGTTTTGATGAGGTGATAGCTTGGGGGTATATATATAGAGCAAACAGTTACCAGCTTATTGAAAAGAACTACCCTAACTGACACTGCCTCAAGGGGTGTTTGTAAGGCTACATGATGACAAGCTACAGACTTGTCTGCAGCGATTGCTACACCGCCACACGAGGCGTTATCCTCGTCACGGTCTTTTCGGAAGATGGTGTACTGGCGAAGAAAGTTTGTGTGTGAATGTTCCAGATGTGTCTCTTGAACACACAGCAATTTTGGATTATGTTTATGTAGGAGTTCCTTAACGTCATCGAGGTTGTGGAGAAGACCCCTGACATTCCAATATAGTATTTGTGTATCCATAGTGGGAGTGTGTTGTGCTGTGTGTTTAAGAGGGGAAATCTGTGTTAGCCCACAAGGCCCTTTCCGGGCCCCGTGATGCGGGGTTTGTCTTTTTTGGCGCGCTCCTGAGAGCTGCGCCGATCATTCGGCGTCTGAGACGCCGGTGAGCTTTGTGACGTATCCATCACCTCCGCCGAGGCGCTGGATGCCCGCTCGCGGCGCACGCTCACGGGTGTTTCGGGCTTCTCTGCACGAGCAGAGGCCCTAGGTGTCGTAGAGCCCGCAGGCACGGAGGACTGCTGGCTCTTCTTGCTGGATGGCGGAACAGCACTAGCTGATCCCGCAGTGGGGGCGGGTGGCACTACCACCGGGCCACTTTGCGTGGTTCGAACGGCCGCCGAGAACCGTATTGGCACTGCCCCCTGCCGTGCCACTTCGGAGAAAGAAGGCCCCACAAATGAGAGGCGCTTTCGTGCTTCTTTGAAGGAAAGGTTTTCTTTTACTTTAAGTGTTATAACTTCTTTTTCTTTTAAAAGAGAAGTACTGCATTATGACACTAACGCGCACCGACAGTGAACGCTTCGGTGGTCTCAGCACTACGACGCCTCGATGCCAGCATTCGAAGGGGCGCTGGCATCAAGAAGCACTACCAACGCCACCTAGGTGGCGTTCACCGTACTCAGCACAGCGGAGCGTGGCCTCCCCAATTAGCTCTGAAAATGTTTCTGAAGTTGATCGCGGAGGCTGCAATTACGACGCGCTGTACGCGCTGATTTGACTCGGTGACGATTCAGTTACGTGCTTTGTCTTGCGCGTTGTATTAGTGTGTCAGTTACGTGCTTCGTCTTTCGCGTTGTGCTAGCGTGTGCAGCGTAGTGCAGCTTCCATATGCACGACGGTTGCTCATGGTCATCGACGTTGGTAGTCGTGATGGAGCAGACGTGCTACCAGGCGTCAGCGTGGGTGCATCAACGCCTAAGGGCGCTTTAGCCACAAAACACCAATAGACATTATATATCAATGTGCAATAAACATTACATTTTCCATGAGGGACAGGAGCGTGAATATGCCGGTTGTTCACCCTCACAGTTAGCACAGTGGGGTGGGTCGTTACAGTTGTCCGCAGGGTGGTCGTGTGATGCGCACTTTGCCCCGGCAGCTCTGAGAGCCGTGACCGAATCTTTGGCACTTAAAGCAGCGTCGAGGGTTCGGAATGTAAGGTCTGACATTTATTTTCATGTAACCTGTTTCAATTTGTTCGGGGAGCTTGCTAGTACAAAAAGTAAGTATAAGGTGTCTTGTAGGAATTTCCTTGTCGTCTCGCCGGATCTTGATGCGCTGCACATTCGGGACGTGTTGCTCTTTCCTGCCCTCTAGGAGCTCTGCTTCAGTCAATTCCAGTAGGTCTTGATCTGATACTACCCCTCGTGTACTATTCATAGAACGATGAGGGCTTACAGAAATTTGGGTGTCACCTAACGAGACAAGTTTTGGCAGATTTTCGTGCTGTGCTTTGTCACGGATTTCGAGGAGAATGTCACCACTGGCCATTTTCGTTACTTTGTAACCAGGACCAAGAGAGTCAGTCAGGCACTTAGCAACTACAAAAGGTGATACTATTCTTACGATTTTACCGAGGGATTCACTGTGAATCACGTGAAAACGTGGGAAAATTTCGGTGGTCTTAGTGAAACAGTTGAAAGATTCATCGGTGCGCCCCCTTTTAGGGGCGAAGCTCCTTATAGCGGCACCCGTTCCGTCCCCGTCGTCGTAGTAGTAGTGTGTAACCAGTAGTGTGTAACCAGTCTGAGAAAAATGAGAAAAAAAATTCCGAAGTTGTGTCCGTAGCGCGGAATCGAACCAGGGACACCTCGTTTCCGAGCGCGCGGCGTTAGCCCACTACGCCACGAAGCGGACATGGACACACGCACCACGATGGCAATAAATACCCAACATTAACGAAAGGCCGCGTTTCTAGCGCGTTTCTAACGCGTTTGTGCTAGCGCGTTACGGCCCGTGTAAGAAGCTGGTGTAAGGCGCTGTGGCCTTTCCGCCTTACCTTCAACGCGTTTCGAACGCGCTGCCCAAAGCGGTGGCAAGTCAAGTTCAAGTCGAGGAGCGTTTATGAATACCGGGGGTATACTCTCTCAGCAGTCATGTGATGGCGTCGGCAAACGCGGTGCACGTTCCGGCATGTGTAAATGGCTGCGTAAGACGCTGTGGCCGCTCCCCCTTACTAGAGAGTACTGCACGTTTCTAACGCGTTTGCGCTAGCGTCCCCTTAAGCGAGAGATCCGATGATTCCCTCCGGAGCTTCGCCCACTCATCATCATTCACCCCGTGGATATGCTGTGATTTTTTTATGAGAGGGCGATCAGGGAGTTTAGGGTATGAGGAAGCCATACAAATTAGCGTGATTTCGGCAGCGGTGCCAGCCGCCCACCGCGGAGCCCAACAAGGGGACGTGACAGGGTTGTTATAAACAAGACCTGCCAACGCCAGCTGTACACAGCCACTATAACCAAATATGATATAACCAAGGTTGGCTATCTCACACAAGGTTAACCATAGCTGCCTGGAGGATCAGAAAATCAGAAGTGAGGAGGAGACAGGAAAGATTGAAAGTGAGAGAAAAAGACGAAGATTGAAGAGGAAGATGGGAAAAGGCAACTACCGATTTCCCCTGGGTGGGTCAGTCCGAGGGTGCCGTCTACGTGAAGCCGAGGCCAAAGGGGTGTGTTGCCTCTGCTGAGGGGCCTTAAAGGTCCAAGCACTCAGCGTCGGCTCAACCCCCAGGATCCCCTTTTCCCCGGACACAGCTAAGCCACGCACTGTTAAGCGTGGGAGGGTCCGACCCTCGTGTGCTCGGGTCCGTGGTGTCGCAACACACCAAACGCCTGCTGGCACAGACGCCGCTGTGGGGGCTTCAAGTGCAGCGGCCGCGGTTTACAACGCAACGACTGGCAGATATGCCCCCTGCCGCTGGCATCTTTTCTTTTCCTTTCGCCAGCTGAAGCGTTCAGGAGTCATGGGTTGTGAGCAGCATAAAATCGAAATTACGAACAGCATCAGCAAGCTAATACATTGCTCGCCTGCACTTCCTTGTGACGACCAAAACCTGGCTCCTGAGCGTACTCCAGAAAATAAAAATCACCTTACGCTGCGGTTACTCTACGTGCATTTTGAGCGCTGTGATGCAGTGAAGTGTTTAATTTAAAGCTATAGTTGCAATAAAAGCTTGGTGTTGCTGCATGGTTTGCGTGTGTGACCGAATAATTGCCTAAATTATTATTGTATTCAAGTATACATACATACGATCTTCACGAGTCCAAACTATGATTTTTCATGCTACAAGCTACTGCTTTCATCATACATAATCGCACAACGTAAGAACTTTTTTCTTTACCACCAATAAGTTTATAATATATTTTATAAATTTATAATAGCCCCAATACTAAAATCCTTTGGCTCAATTTTCTTGACTGCAGTCAAGGAAATCGAATCAAAGGATTTTAGTTGTACAAATATCAATATTTATTCCATTGTGTTTTACATCCCTTCAAGCCATTTCTCTTCAAGCATTTCTCTTGCACATTCCGTGGTATACGAATACACCCTGCACGTTCGTGTACACCCCCTACATACTACATCTAGTCTGCAAAGCAAACTTCGCCTTTCTCTCTTCAGAGAAACTGATGAAGGGCTATTTCGTCCATGCAAAACTTGTGCTTCTCCTCGTGGACTCAAGTTCAACGTGTTTACCGAACTAAACAGCGTTAATAGCTATTGTATTCTTGAATGTAAAACGGAGAAACAAACAGGTGACGGAAAAGGCAAGTGCGTTACCTTCGCAAGTGACAGAGCTCTGCTGCGTTCAGAAATTTGTAACTTCTATGAGGCCACTGTGAATGTGGTTTTCAGTTTAAATACGATGGTAAATACGCCGCAGTTGCAATGTAACGTGGCCGCAGCAGCAGACGACGCGCGCCGCCTGCGACAGACCCCCGACCGCAGTGCCAATTTTGTCGTCATGATGCGGAGAAGCGCTGAACTACTCTTCATGCCCGGCGGACGGCACATCTACCCCTCTAGCCACCGTAGCCGGGAGAAGGAACCAAGACAAGAGAGGTCCTGCTGGCGGACCCCGCCGTAGCGCCTCCAAACAACGGGGCCGGTCACAAACGCCGGTTCGCAGCAGCAACAGTGGCGACGGAAATGGCCGCCAGAGTCGCTCCCGATCGAAGACACCACCCGGGGGCGGCTACGGCGGCGGCAACGGCGGCGGCAACCACGGCTCGTGCTCCCGGGCAAGTTCGAGCTCCAGGGCCAGTTCGAGGTCCCGGAGTGAGTCAACCGGACGCCGAGGGATCGCCGAGAAAAAGGTGGGCTGGACCAACAGGTATCCCGTCGCTCGAACCAGTGACACCGAATTCCCACCCCTCACCCCCTCCCAACCCCTTAACTCAGAAGCGAATCTGCAAAAGGACAGTATACCGAAGTGACAGAGCCTAAGAGGATCATAGAGCGCCAAAACGCTCAGATCCAGGAGCAGAACGCCCAAATACGGGCTCTTATGAATACGATCGAAACGCTGACGAGTAACGGCAGCTCGGCAAATACAATACCCCAGAACAACACCACGGCGGCAAACAACGCCGGAGGCTTGCGCGAGGTGCCGTGGAGGGACCGCCCCCCCCCCCCCCCCCATCCCCCGCGCCCCGCCTAGGGCGGACGGCGGGAGAGGCTGGGGCCACGCAACGTGCATCAAATAATCAAGAGGCGATGGACGCCGAAGAGAGCGCCGCGAGCGGACAGGAAGCGGTGACCGCAGAGACCGTGACCACGACACAGATCCCGCGAGAAGGAGAGCTGATGGCCATTTTGGCCGCAGTTTCCCAAATTAACGAAAGGCTAGGCAAAATGGACGCCCGACTCGAAGCTGTCCAGAGTCAGCTTAACACACCATCGATGAAGCACAAGCGCCTAGCGTAAAAGTTGCCTCAACATCGTTGAGGAACCGCTTCGCGTCCCTGAAAAAGCAGCGGGCCGAAAGAATCAAAGACGCGATCGCAAAAAGGCACAATCGACTCGAGACGTCCGGAAAGGATGATGCAGAAGCCAAGAAGCACAAGAAGAAGACCGGGCGGGACACCACCGTAATTTACCAATGGAACTGCCGCGGGATTCGCAACAAAGAAGCGGAACTACTGTTACACACTGACGGGCAAGAAAACAAGCCCGATGTAATTGCTGTACAGGAAACAAATGGGAAACCAAGACTCCTGGGGTACGTCACTTACACGGACCCCACGCAGAACGGAACGGTGGCGCTCGTCCTCAGCAACCTGGCAGCAACTCAACATGTCACGGCGCAGGGTGGCTGCGAGCACAGGCTGGTCGAAATTCATGCAAGAGAAATTGGCAGCTCGGGCAATCTATTCGCAATGAGCGCGTACTGCCGGCCGTCACAACGGCAGTACGAATTTGACCGCATCGTGAGCGAGGTGAAAGGGTTGGCGGGGACCAGGCCGCTCCTGATCCTCGGCGATTTAACGCCTCTCACACAACGTGGGGCTATAAGTTCCAGTCCAAGAGAGGAAAAGCGTTGGCCAAGGCAATGGAGGATCACGAGATGGCCCTCCTGAACGAGGTGGACGTAACCACCAGAAGAGGCAACAGTGCCGCGAGGGACACTACGCCAGACCTGTCGTGGTTATCGGGCACACAAGACGTTTCCTGGAGATGCGAAGAAGTGGGCCTGGGGTCTGACCACAGCGCGCTCGGCATCACGATCCAAGGCTCCCGATATCGGGCTGTGCTGGGGTCGGCGGGGATCACGGATTGGGCCAAGATGAGAAACTTTACCCAAGAAGAAGAAAAGGCGTCCTAGGAAGAATCGGGACAAGCTGAAAGAAAATAGACCTACACCAAAAGGGTGAGGGATCAGAAGAAGGCCCTCCAAAAATTTACCCAAGAAATCCCAACGACGTCGCAGACACCATACGTGGACGCCAGACTGACCCACATGTGGGCGGCACGGCACTCGTTAACGCGGCGGTGGAAACGTCAGAGACACAATAGAAAGCTGGCCAAGTGCATAGCAGTCTTGAACAAACAGATCGCCGAGCACGCAGCCAAACTATGCAGGGAAAATTGGCTGAAGACCTGCGATGGCCTGCAGGGAAATCTCTCGACGTGGAAGACGTGGTGCCTCTTGAGGCATTCGATCGACCCCCTGAGTAGCAAAACTCCGAGCAATCGCAACCTTACCAAAGTATTGAACACGTACAAGGGAGACGGCCGCAGGCTCCTGGAAGACATGAAAGCCAACTACCTAAAGACAGAGAAGTGCCAGTACCCGGTGCCCGAGAAGTACGAAGGAGCCGACAACGAAGAGATGGGCCGGCCGTTAACGATGACGGAACTGTGGACAGCGATAGATGAAAGTAACAAGAGTAGTGCACCCGCCAGGGACTCCATAACTTACAAGGTACTTGGTACCATGAGCGGTGCAGCGGCCCGCAGCCTCCTAGAGCACATGAACGAAGCCTGGAAGAACTCGAGGTTGCCGAAGGAATAGAATGACGCCGAGGTCCGCTTCATTCCAAAGCCCGTCAAAGCCCTCACGATAGACAACATGCGACCCATCTCCCCCGCGTACTGCGTGGGGAAGGTGATGGAGCGCATGGTCCTTCGCCGGCTGCAGAGGCACCTCGAATAAACGGATCAGATGCCGGAGACGATGTACGGCTTAAGGCAACATCTCAGCACCCAAGACGTGATGATCCAACTCCACGAACTGGTCGTCAATCAGGCAACGAGGCACGCGCCACGCGGGATACTCGCCCTCGACATGAAGGGAGCGTTTGACAGCGTGTCTCACGTGAGCGTGTTGGAAAGTCTGAACAAGACCAGGTGTGGCCAAAAGACATTCGGCTACATAAAAGATTGTCTGTCAAACCGAACGGCCACCATCAAGATAGGGGAGGAGAAGTCCGGCCCTGTCGAGCTCGGCGATAGGGGCACCCCACAGGGATTGGTCTTGTCGCCCCTGCTCTTCAATCTGGCCCGCCTGCCCCTGCCCGATCTACTCAAGCAAATCGAAGGCGTGGACCACGTGTTCTACGCCGACGACATTACGGTGTGGACGGCCCGAGCCGGGTCCGATGCCTGGATGGAGGAAGCCTTGTAGCGGGCGGCAGCAACCGTGCACGAGTACGCCAAGTCGGGCGGACTGAGCTGCGCTCCCCAGAAATCGGAGCTGCTCATGATCCAACGGGGAAAACCAAAGAAGGAGCTACCGCCGAACGTGATCATCACCACCGACGGAACGGCCATCAAGCCAACACAGCAGATTAGGATTCTCGGCGTACTGCTTCGGAGCGACGGGTAGGCACACGCCGCCGTCACAAAGATCAAGACTACAACCGAACAGATACTTAGTATGCTTCAGAGGGTGTCTAACAAAAACCGGGACCTTAAAGAGGACGATGCCATGCGCTTGGTACGCGCTGTAACATTCGCGGTGCTGGTCGCACTCTACGTTGGGGCCTGCAGATAAGATTGCCCCGCTTGCCGCGATATCTTTTCATTTTATTTTTGCCACATGCTGATTGGCTACGTAGCGCACAAAAAGCGCGTCGCTGAAAGAATAAAGGTGATTGTCTTCCTGGAACTGCGTGGGTCGTCTGTTCCTTGGGCTGGTCGTCCTGCCGCCCTCGGCGTCGAGCCGCCGAATACGTAACAGCGCGTTCGTCGTGTCGCGGGTTACCTACTCCGCCCCGTATCTCCAGCTGACGAAGGCGACTAGGGGCACTCTAAACACGATGCTTCGTAAGGCAACGAAGCAAGCACTGGACATGCCCATATACTCGTCCACGCAAAGACTGCTAGACATGGGCACGCACAACACGGTGGAGGATGAAAGAGCGTAAGATTGGGCGAGTTGGTATTCCATGTCTTGTACTTAATAGCGCATAAAAAGGGGACGAGGCACAGATGGACGACGCTGTGTTAGCGCTGTGTCCGCGTCGTCCATCTGTGCCTCGTCCCCTTTTTATGCGCTATTAAGTACAAGACACGGTGGAGGAGCTCATTGAAGCCCAAATCTCTAATCAGAGAATCCGGCTCAGTCACACGGAACACGGACGAGCCGTCCTACGCAAGATAGGATGGCAGATCGAGCCAGTACCCATAAAGGCGGTCCTTCCGGAAGACTGGAAGACGACCATTCAGACCAAACCTCTTCCTCGGAACATGACGCCTGGCAAGGACGACGAGAGGTGCACTGTGCGAGCCAAACCCATGGCCCGGAAGCTGGAAGAGAATCCCAGGGTCTGCTACGTGGACGCTTCACTCCGAAAACACAGTGACCGAGCAGCGGTGGTGGTTACGTCCAAAGACAGGCTGATCGTCAGCGCGTCCCTGAAGACAACAGAGCCCGCAGTTGCTGAAGAAGCGGCCGTGGCCCTCGCACTCGCACATCCGAGCGTGGACACCGTGGTCACCGACTCAAAGACAGCCTACGGAAGCTTCCGCAGCGGGGGTAATCTCCTCCGCGGCCCGAGCCATTCTATCCAAGTGCAAGCCTCCGGGAAGGGCCATAGAGCTCGTGTGGGTCCCGGCTCACTCGCAGGTAGAAGCAACACCATCACCGACTACCATGCCCGAGAAATGTCAATCCGGGCCGAACACGAGCCGGAAGAGGTACCGCACCCGGTTACCATCTTTCGGGACATTACCCGGATGTACCGAGAGGAAAGGTGCAGACTGCCAGAACCACACCCCAAACTCACCATGCAACAACAGATGCATCCTGCGTCGAGCGCAGGCGGGATCGCTTGCGCATCCCGTACTGATCAACCGCATGTACCCTGCAAAACATGATACGCTCTGTCCTTTTTGCAAAAGGGAGAAGGGCACCCTGCCGCACATCTTCGCAGAGTGCACAGAACTCAAGACCCCCCCTCCTCCTCTTCCCGCCAACACTCCCAATCCCCAAACCCTTGAGCGATGGAGACCTTGTTATCCAGCCCCGCCCTACCGATTCAGCTCGTACTGACGGATAGGGGCCAAGAGCTGCTGGAAACATATGGGTCCCGTAACTAGGGAACCATCCCGTCTGGTGCCTGCGTGCACCACCAATATATTTTGGGCCCAGCAAAAGTTTATTCATCAGCTTCATACGCAATGCCTCACGACTTCAAGGGTACCAGAGAGCTGGAAGAACGCCAACATTATACTAATCCATAAGAAGGGAGAAGTTTAAGAACTGAAGAATTATTGACCCATTAGCTTGCTTTCAGTATTGTTTAAAATATTCGACAAGACAATTTTCAATAGAATCAGGGCAACGCTCGACTTCAGTCAACGAAGAGAAGAGGCGGGCTTCAGGAAGGGATATTCTACGCTGGATCATATCCATGTCATCAAACAGGTAATCAAGAAATCTGCGGAGTACAATCAACCTCTGTATATGTATTTCATAGATTATGAAAAAGCATTTGATTCAGCAGAGATTCGAGCAGTCATAGAGGCATTACGTAATCAAGGAGTACAGGAGGCATACGTGATTATCTTGGCAAATATCTAGAAAGATTGCACAGCAACTTTGGTTCGCCACAAGAAAAGTAGAAAGTTACTTATCAAGAAAGGGTCAGGCAAAGAGACACAATCTCTCCAGCGCTATTCACTGCATGCTTAGAAGTATTCAAGCTCTCAGACTGGGAAGGCTTAGGAGAGAATATCAACGGCAAATATCTCATCAACCTTCGGTTTGCAGATGACATTGTCCTATTCAGCAACAATGGGGGCGACTTGCAAGAAATGATTGAGCACCTTAACCGAGAAAGTGTAAAAGTGGGGTTGAATATGAGTATGCAGAAGACAAACATATTGTTCAATAGCCTGTCAAGGGAAGAAGAATTTAGGATCGCCAGTGAGCGTCTAGAGTCTGTAAAAGAGTACGTTTATCTAGGTCAATTACTCACAGGGGACCCTGATCATGAGAAAGAAATTTATAGAAGAATAAAATTGGGTTGGAGTGCATACGACAGGCATTGCCAAATCCTGACTGGGTGCTTACCACTGTCGTTGAAAAGAAAAGTGTGCAATCATTGTGTAGGTATTAACGTGACGGCGGCGAACGAGCCGTGCCGTCGTTCCTACTAAGAAGGCGGTAAGCCGAGCGGAGGCTGCGACGATCAGCGTCTCAAGCTCCTGGAACAACACTGCGTGTGCCGAGCTTGCGCTTCGAGCACGCGCTGCGCTTCTTTATTGTTTACTTCCTTGACAGTCGGCGCGAAGGCACCGGTTGGGAGCGCCGACCAAAGTGCCCCGCGTTGCAGCGTCGGTGGGCGCTACAGGGCTCCCCGCCCAGACGGAACGTCGATGAAGTGAGAGAAGCTAAGTTGGATCTTTGTACTCCAGCCTGGATCTTAGGTGCACCTTGTTGCTGGCGCACGCGCAGACGTCCTTGAGGCAAGTGGTTTCGGCAGTGTGTCATTCGCTGTTGGCCTTGCAGGGCTGTCCGATATGTTTCCGGCGGTGGTCTGTAGCTTGTCGCAGGTCCTGCCGTCCAGCGAGCGGACGAACTCGAGAGCACAGTCGCAGTGGTAGCCGAGGCCGGCGGTGGCGCGGCAGGTCAGGTGCTTGGACTTGAGGCTCACGGGTTCGGATGGCTTGTAGAGGTAGCGGTCCTCGTTGCACGAGGCCCGGCTCGGCTCGCACTGGGCGTTGCTCGTGCAGGTGTCCTCGAAGATTGAACCAAGCGCGATGGTGCCTTGGTGACCTGCGCGTCGATAGGGCCGTGCATTGAAAGACCAACTTGCCGTTGTCGTAGGGAAGCCTCTCCAGCTGGTTGATGGCGATCTTGGAGACCTTAACGGGGACGTCGTTCTTCACGGTGCTTCGGGTAGGGCGGTTGATGAAGTTCTCCAGGAGACGGTCGTGTACGGTCCAGGTGATTGTGGCGTAGTACTTGTACAGGCGCGAGAGCTGTGGGCCCCTGAGAGGGATGTGGGCCCCTGATCATGAGAAAGAAATTTATAGAAGAATAAAATTGGGGTGGAGTGCATACGACAGGCATTGCCAAATCCTGGCTGGGTGCTTACCACTGTCGTTGAAAAGAAAAGTGTGCAATCATTGTGTAGGTATTAACGTGACGGTGGCGAACGAGCCGTGCCGTCGTTCCTACTAAGAAGGCGGTAAGCCGAGCGGAGGCTGCGACGACCAGCGTCTCAAGCTGCTGGAACAACACTGCGCGTGCCGAGCTTGCGCTTCGAGCACGCGCTGCGCTTCTTTATTGTTTACTTCCTTGACAGTCGGCGCGAAGGCACCGGTTGGGAGCGCCGACCAAAGTGCCCCGCGTTGCAGCGTCGGTGGGCGCTACAATTGCATTCTCCCGGTGTTAACATATCTGGCAGAAACTTTGCGGTTAACAAAGAAGCTCGAAAACAAGTTCAGGACCGCACAAAGAGCAATGGAATGAAAAATGTTCGGCCTAAGGTTACGAGACAGGAAGAGAGCGGTGTGGATCAGACAGCAAACGGGGAAAAAATGGAGATGGGCAGGCTATGTAATGCGTAGGATGGATAACCGGCGGACTATTAGAGTTACAGAAAGGGTACCCAGAGAATGGAAGCGCAGACGAGGAGGGCAGAAAACTAGGTGGGTTGGTGCAGTTAGGGTATTTGCAGGCGCAAGACAGGGGTAATTGGAGATCGCAGGGAGAGGCCTTCGTCCTGCAGTGGACAGAAATGTGTGTCCGGCTATCTTGTTCTTGTTTGATATTAGTTTAAGCATCAGCACCTGACTGTAATACGACTCCTATGGGTTGCTCACTGTTTTATAATTGTGTTCGCTCTTTTTTCAATTTATCATTTATATTTTGCTTTATTTTTTATTTGCCCCGCTCAGTAGTGTGCCACCGGGCTGAAAGGTTTTTTGACGCTTCCTCAGACACTAGTTTGCCTTTCGTCAATACCCTTGTATTTGTTGTCTAAATGAGCTTGTATATTGTATATTGGTATAAATAAATGAAAATGTAAATAGATGACATGGTGGTTAAAACGACCTTGGGATTGAATATTAATTATATCTTTGTAATATGTAATTATGTCTTTTTTCATTTTGGCTATGCACTCATTTCGTAGCTTATTGGTATCGTATTTCACCCTTAATTAAGTCGTCATTGTCCTGTTTAGCGTCGACACTTAGTTGAAGCACTTTTTTCCAGTCTTTGGTTTGGCAATTTGGAATGCACCTGTCGACTCGATTTTTTTCTCGCTCTTTCCCGAAGGCTTGTTAACACCGAGTGTTTACGGCTTCTTCCAAACACACGCCGAAAGCTTGGGCGACTCTCCACTCTCCCTGCCTAAATTCTAAGGTTTTTGCCGAAATTGCTGCTTACTGCTGTCTAGCCCTGCTGTCAACTTGGGCCATGGGGTATGGGCCGTAACGGACAATTTTGACATCGCATATTTGTATTTGGTATGTGCCCATTCTTGACGAATCTTCTAGGAGCGCAAGACACTGCCTTGGTGGGCGCGCACGTGGACAGCGCGCACTAGGGAAGGAGGAGAGGAGGGTGCACGCCAGCTGCGAGCCATGGACGTCTGCCCGTCTAACGGAGCCGCTTGTTGATAGCCATTGCAACGAAATTGACCCTTTTCGCGGAGCAGTTTGCTCTAGAGAAACAAGATGGCGCTCTCGGCGTAGCGCCATACGTTGCCTCAGCGAATGCGCACGAATACGAAACCATTACTGCTTCTGCCCTGCTACTGTGCGATCAGATGTCGGAAATGCAACTGGGTGTTCGCTAATGCACTCTGCCCAATTCAAGCTGCAAAATGTGTAACGATAAAGGGAAGACGTGTGCGGTAGTTAGCTGCAAACATAGTGATTCCCATATTATGGAATGGAATCAACCTGTGTCGCCGCTGCTACATAAGGGCTACCTGTGTTGCCAGCCATTCGCGATGGACGACTTTCTTCGAGAATAAAAAAAATAATTCATCCTCCAGCGCTGTATAGCTAACATCCAAAAAAAAGAAAGAATTCAACTCCACAACGTCGGCACTTAAGAGTGAGTACCGCTAGTTACAAAAGCAAGTAACGCCACTTATCTTACTGGCATAGTAAGTTTCTCGCACGTTATCTACACACATCCACCCCTACTCGCCCACCCTATCGCCAACGTATCAATAATAAGTGAATAGGCGTTCACTTGAATCAATGTGCCGAAGCATGAGTGACGGCGACTACGCCGACAAGACACGAATGTTGGAAGCTGAACCTTTCGTGACGGTCCACAGAGTAAGCAAGGGACTAGCGATAATACCTCTTTGCTACGAGCTACCGAAAAGTACAGAACATTTATATACTAAGCTTTGTGCGCAGCGAGAACAAATCTATCACAGCACCGAGCCATTACGCCGAAAATAAACAATCAGATAGTGGCTGCGCTGAGGAACATTACTGAGTCAGAAACATGGCAAGCCGCTGGTTCAAAATGTTTGCCAAATAAATAACGAAGAGCCCACTGATCCCGATTTAATTCATAAGCGGAAAGTTTGGACAGCTTGGAATACATTTATAGCCCCGCTTTTAGTGCAAGCACCGTATATACGCTGCTCGCGCCGTTTGGACAAGGCGTAATGAGCTCTGAAAGCACTTACATGTCCTCTAAAGCTGTAGCCAAAGCTTAGTGTCGTCCACACAGTCACCGTCTACGATATGCGTCGAAACGGTGGTTTGCTGCGCCGCGCCGGCGTCACGCGCTTGTATTGTAAACGCGGAGGCAACGGAGGCGGCTCAGGCAAGTAATGGATGCGTCACCACGTGATCAAACATGGCAGCGACCACGGGAGCGTCGCGAAAAGGGTCAATTGCAGCCAGGATTCTAGAAATAGTGGGAGTTGCTACACAGTTTACATTGTGCTGCTAGGGTTGAAACAAGATATACTGCTCAACTGCTCAAGAAACAAGCTGCTCAACGAAAAAAGAAAATAATAAACATTAAAAAGACATAGTGCAAGATGCGATATTAAGACCTACGGTTTTCGGTCGTTCAATTTCTGACAACCGAATACCGTAGCTTTTACAGTTGCATCTCGCGCTGTGTTTCTTAAATATTTGTTTCTTTCGTTGAACAGCTTCGGCACAGCGCAACGGTGACAACAGTTGTCCCTGGAAACGTGCACGAGCGTCAACCTCCATTCGAAAACGTAGAAATTATTACGAAGCAAAAGCGAGGTTTTGGTTATCATGAACAATCAGATAAACGAAGGGGGAAATGGCTAAACGTTAGAACAGTTTAAACACCAAAGACATTTATTTTGTACATCATGACAGGCCTGTGAAGTCCGTAAAAGATTGCATAACCAAATTTAACGATGAAGTTGCTTTTAGGAACAAGTGTGGTGTCACAGTGGAGGCTTTTATTTATTTATTTATTTATTTATTTATTTATTTATTATTATTTATTATTTATTTATTTATTTATTTATTTTTATTTATTTATTTATTTGTTTACTTATTCACGTTGTCTCTCAGGCTCCAGCATCGGAGCATTGTGTGAGGGGGGGGGGGGATACATAGATAGGGGTAATGTCAGGAGCATGAGTAACATGACTATGCAAAACAATGCTTATTGACTGTCAGTACCAATCACTGAAAAGTAAAAACAACTATATGCAATAGTTCTTGACGCATTAGTAATTAGAAAAAATGGCCGAGACTTCGGCCCTAAAACTAGCTGGATGACGCACTTCACGATGTGCTCAGGAAGAGAGAGAGAGAGAGCAAGGAGAGGAAAGGCAGGGAGGTCAACCAGAAGAGCGTCCGGTTTGCTACCCTGCACTAGGGATAAGGGAAAAGGATGTGCCCAGGAAGGCTTTGCCGCAGGATATCATTCACTTTAACGTGCTCAGGAAGACCATTCCAGTGAATGGTCCTACTGCGGCAAAGCCGATGAATTAAATGCAACGGTTTTACCAGAAATGCGCTGGAAGCTCAGAGGGTTGTTTAAACGACGTGAGGTGTGGTAAGCTTGTACAAGAGGCAGCGTTGAATGATTGACGCTAGGTACTATCTTGTGGAATAGACAGATTATGACGATTATTCTCCTTGATTGCAATGTAGAAAGAGTGAGCGATGATTTAATCTTTGTTACGCTTGAATGACAGTTGTAGTTTCTGGAAAGGAATCGTGCGGCACAATTTTGAACCAATTCAACGCAATTAATTGAATAAGCCTGATGAGGTGACCAAATGCGTGATGCGTACTCGAGTTGTGAACGAACTAATGTTTGATAGGCGAGCTTACGCGTATTGGCAGGCGTTCCATGGATATTCCGTTTTAAATATCCTAATGTGCGCGATTTTCCAGTCTTTTGGAATTTCGCCAGTTGTTAGGTACTGACGAAAGATATGAAATAGAATATTTTTTCAATGCATGACAGTGTTTTTGAGCACTTTTGTACTGATATCGTCCACACCGGCGGAAGTTGATATCTTGAGATTGTTTATTAATGCCGGTGACACTAATTTCTATGGGGCTCATGTATTAGTAGTCTACATCTGCTAATGGTGGAAAACTGAAGCAAAATAGTTATGGAATACAGACGGGCATTCTTCTTGATTAATTGGAGCAGCTGTGTCATTTCACAAGGAAATAATAGCCGGAGTGTTAGCGGGTGATATCGCTTTCCAGAATTTGTACGGGTTGTGCGTCATAAGCGATTGAAGGTCGTGGGAATAATATTTACACTTAGTTTTACGGATGGCACTGCAGTATTCATTATCGGCCATTGTGTTTCTGGCATGCAGCCGGTGTGCCCAGGCGCTTAGCTGCTTTGAAAAGTCTCTTTTTGGTGTTTTTAGTGCACGCAACATCCGATTAAACCACGATATTTATTCATTTTCAATACTGCCAGTCTCTTTATCGAGACCATAGCAGGTGGGCATATTGTTACAATGTAAGCGTTAATACAGCATTTTTTCACAGGACATGTGTATACAAAGTACAAAAAGTTAGATACGCTACATGTAGCTACACAGTACAGTGTGGAAAAATAAAGATGCAGAAAAAAAAGACATCGTTTCATGCATTTAATTAGTGAAGTCAACTCTGACGCTAAGAGGAAAGAAAATGTGATAAATACAATAAATTGTGATACAATACAATCTCATGAAACATAAATGCAACACAACTATTTACAACCTAACAGTGTGTATCATAATACAATCTAACATAACATAAGAGATTGATCTAAACAATGTAAAAAATTGGATAAGACGAAAGCTATTCTGGCAGTTATTCCTTAATCTTTTCTATCATGCTACTAAAAATTGAAGGTAATTCTATGTCAGCTGTTGCTGAGTCGAGGTTGTTCCACTCCCTAACAGCAGTAGGGAAAAAAGAGTATTTAAATGTGTCCGTTTTACAAGGGTACTCAACTAACATTTTATTATGCTTATGGCGTGAAATACGGGACGTAGAGAAAGTAATATATTTTGAAGAACTTATGTTAAAGCGGTTGTGCAACAGGTTATGTATGAATTTTAGCCGAGCTTGCTTTGCTCTGATCACCAGTGTGTTCATTGCGGATGAAGCCAGGAGTTCTGTGGGCGAGTCAGTGGTTTTGTACTTGTTGTGAATAAACCGTATTGCTTTCCTCTGAACTTTTTCCACTTCGGTTATGTTTGTCTTTGTGTGAGGAAACCAAACCGTGTTGGCGTATTCTAGTACTGGCCGCACAAAGGTTTTATAGCATAGCAGTTTGATATTACTAGGAGCAGATTTCAGGGACCTTTTAAGGAAGAAAAGCTTACGAGTGGCTGCAGAAGTGATGTTGGCAATGTGCTTGTTCCACTTCAAGTCAGATGCTAGAGTCAGTCCTAGATACTTCCCTGGACGATGCCGCCGGTAGCATGCGTATGCCACCCACGGATACAAAAAGACCGATAGAGAGCTGCACGATGAAAGCAAACGGATTAGTGACCGTCATCCCGTCGGTGCCACCATGCCCAGTGGACGCGTTGCGAGGAGGCAAGCTACTTATAGGCTCGCTGCGAAGCGGCGCTGGTTGCTGGGGACGTTGTTCGTCACACGTGGGCCTTGTCGCGGATGGGGGCAAACAGTTCCAAGGTGCTGGACACGTCATCATCGCCCCGTGAAAGGTGACGAAGCTTGTGTCGCTTGCTTCCCTGGACGATGCCGCCGGTAGCATGCGTATGCCACCCACGGATACAAAAAGACCGATGGAGAGCTGCACGATGAAAGCAAACGGATTAGTGACCGTCATCCCGTCGGTGCCACCGTGCCCAGTGGACGCGTTGCGAGGAGGCAAGCTACTTATAGGCTCGCTGCGAAGCGGCGCTGGCTGCTGGGGACGTTGTTCGTCACACGTGGGCCTTGTCGCGGATGGGGGCAAACAGTTCCAAGGTGCTGGACACGTCATCATCGCCCCGTGAAAGGTGACGAAGCTTATGTCGCTTGCTTCCCTGGACAATGCCGTCGGTAGCATGCATATGCCACCCACGGATACAAAAAGACCGATGGAGAGCTGCACGATGAAAGCAAACGGATTAGTGACCGTCATCCCGTCGGTGCCACCGTGCCCAGTGGATGCGTTGCGAGGAGGCAAGCTACTTATAGGCTCGCTGCGAAGCGGCGCTGGCTGCTGGGGACGTTGTTCGTCACACGTGGGCCTTGTCGCGGATGGGGGCAAACAGTTCCAAGGTGCTGGACACGTCATCATCGCCCCGTGAAAGGTGACGAAGCTTATGTCGCTTGCTTCCCTGGACGATGCCGCCGGTAGCATGCGTATGCCACCCACGGATACAAAAAGACCGATGGAGAGCTGCACGATGAAAGCAAACGGATTAGTAACCGTCATCCCGTCGGTGCCACCGTGCCCAGTGGACGCGTTGCGAGGAGGCAAGCTACTTATAGGCTCGCTGCGAAGCGGCGCTGGCTGCTGGGGACGTTGTTCGTCACACGTGGGCCTTGTCGCGGATGGGGGCAAACAGTTCCAAGGTGCTGGACACGTCATCATCGCCCCGTGAAAGGTGACGAAGCTTATGTCGCTTGCTTCCCTGGACAATGCCGTCGGTAGCATGCATATGCCACCCACGGATACAAAAAGACCGATGGAGAGCTGCACGATGAAAGCAAACGGATTAGTGACCGTCATCCCGTCGGTGCCACCGTGCCCAGTGGACGCGTTGCGAGGAGGCAAGCTACTTATAGGCTCGCTGCGAAGCGGCGCTGGCTGCTGGGAACGTTGTTCGTCACACGTGGGCCTTGTCGCGGATGGGGGCAAACAGTTCCAAGGTGCTGGACACGTCATCATCGCCCCGTGAAAGGTGACGAAGCTTGTGTCGCTTGCTTCCCTGGACGATGCCGCCGGTAGCATGCGTATGCCACCCACGGATACGAAAAGACCGATGGAGAGCTGCACGATGAAAGCAAACGGATTAGTGACCGTCATCCCGTCGGTGCCACCGTGCCCAGTGGACGCGTTGCGAGGAGGCAAGCTACTTATAGGCTCGCTGCGAAGCGGCGCTGGCTGCTGGGGACGTTGTTCGTCACACGTGGGCCTTGTCGCGGATGGGGGCGAACAGTTCCAAGGTGTTGGACACGTCATCATCGCCCCGTGAAAGGTGACGAAGCTTGTGTCACTTGCTTCCCTGGACGATGCCGCCGGTAGCATGCGTATGCCACCCACGGATACGAAAAGACCGATGGAGAGCTGCACGATGAAAGCAAACGGATTAGTGACCGTCATCCCGTCGGTGCCACCGTGCCCAGTGGACGCGTTGCGAGGAGGCAAGCTACTTATAGGCTCGCTGCGAAGCGGCGCTGGCTGCTGGGGACGTTGTTCTTCACACGTGGGCCTTGTCGCGGATGGAGGCAAACAGTTCCAAGGTGCTGGACACGTCATCATCGCCCCGTGAAAGGTGACGAAGCTTTTGTCGCTTGCTTCCCTGGACGATGCCGCCGGTAGTATGCGTATGCCACCCACGGATACAAAAAGACCGATGGAGAGCTGCACGATGAAAGCAAACGGATTAGTGACCGTCATCCCGTCGGTGCCACCGTGCCCAGTGGATGCGTTGCGAGGAGGCAAGCTACTTATAGGCTCGCTGCGAAGCGGCGCTGGCTGCTGGGACGTTGTTCGTCACACGTGGGCCTTGTCGCGGATGGGGGCAAACAGTTCCAAGGTGCTGGACACGTCATCATCGCCCCGTGAAAGGTGACGAAGCTTTGTCGCTTGCTTCCCTGGACGATGCCGCCGGTAGCATGCGCATGCCACCCACGGATACAAAAAGACCGATGGAGAGCTGCACGATGAAAGCAAACGGATTAGTGACCGTCATCCCGTCGGTGCCACCGTGCCCAGTGGACGCGTTGCGAGGAGGCAAGCTACTTATAGGCTCGCTGCGAAGCGGCGCTGGCTGCTGGGAACGTTGTTCGTCACACGTGGGCCTTGTCGCGGATGGGGGCGAACAGTTCCAAGGTGTTGGACACGTCATCATCGCCCCGTGAAAGGTGACGAAGCTTATGTCGCTTGCTTCCCTGGACGATGCCGCCGGTAGCATGCGTATGCCACCCACGGATACAAAAAGACCGATGGAGAGCTGCACGATGAAAGCAAACGGATTAGTGACCGTCATCCCGTCGGTGCCACCGTGCCCAGTGGACTGCGTTGCGAGGAGGCAAGCTACTTATAGGCTCGCTGCGAAGCGGCGCTGGCTGCTGGGGACGTTGTTCGTCACACGTGGGCCTTGTCGCGGATGGGGGCAAACAGTTCCAAGGTGCTGGACACGTCATCATCGCCCCGTGAAAGGTGACGAAGCTTGTGTCGCTTGCTTCCCTGGACGATGCCGCCGGTAGCATGCGTATGCCACCCACGGATACAAAAAGACCGATGGAGAGCTGCACGATGAAAGCAAACGGATTAGTGACCGTCATCCCGTCGGTGCCACCGTGCCCAGTGGACTGCGTTGCGAGGAGGCAAGCTACTTATAGGCTCGCTGCGAAGCGGCGCTGGCTGCTGGGACGTTGTTCGTCACACGTGGGCCTTGTCGCGGATGGGGGCAAACAGTTCCAAGGTGCTGGACACGTCATCATCGCCCCGTGAAAGGTGACGAAGCTTGTGTCGCTTGCTTCCCTGGACGATGCCGCCGGTAGTATGCGTATGCCACCCACGGATACAAAAAGACCGATGGAGAGCTGCACGATGAAAGCAAACGGATTAGTGACCGTCATCCCGTCGGTGCCACCGTGCCCAGTGGATGCGTTGCGAGGAGGCAAGCTACTTATAGGCTCGCTGCGAAGCGGCGCTGGCTGCTGGGGACGTTGTTCGTCACACGTGGGCCTTGTCGCGGATGGGGGCGAACAGTTCCAAGGTGTTGGACACGTCATCATCGCCCCGTGAAAGGTGACGAAGCTTGTGTCGCTTGCTTCCCTGGACGATGCCGCCGGTAGTATGCGTATGCCACCCACGGATACAAAAAGACCGATGGAGAGCTGCACGATGAAAGCAAACGGATTAGTGACCGTCATCCCGTCGGTGCCACCGTGCCCAGTGGATGCGTTGCGAGGAGGCAAGCTACTTATAGGCTCGCTGCGAAGCGGCGCTGGCTGCTGGGGACGTTGTTCGTCACACGTGGGCCTTGTCGCGGATGGGGGCAAACAGTTCCAAGGTGCTGGACACGTCATCATCGCCCCGTGAAAGGTGACGAAGCTTATGTCGCTTGCTTCCCTGGACGATGCCGCCGGTAGCATGCGTATGCCACCCACGGATACAAAAAGACCGATGGAGAGCTGCACGATGAAAGCAAACGGATTAGTGACCGTCATCCCGTCGGTGCCACCGTGCCCAGTGGATGCGTTGCGAGGAGGCAAGCTACTTATAGGCTCGCTGCGAAGCGGCGCTGGCTGCTGGGGACGTTGTTCGTCACACGTGGGCCTTGTCGCGGATGGGGGCGAACAGTTCCAAGGTGTTGGACACGTCATCATCGCCCCGTGAAAGGTGACGAAGCTTGTGTCGCTTGCTTCCCTGGACGATGCCGCCGGTAGCATGCGTATGCCACCCACGGATACGAAAAGACCGATGGAGAGCTGCACGATGAAAGCAAACGGATTAGTGACCGTCATCCCGTCGGTGCCACCGTGCCCAGTGGACGCGTTGCGAGGAGGCAAGCTACTTATAGGCTCGCTGCGAAGCGGCGCTGGCTGCTGGGAACGTTGTTCGTCACACGTGGGCCTTGTCGCGGATGGGGGCAAACAGTTCCAAGGTGCTGGACACGTCATCATCGCCCCGTGAAAGGTGACGAAGCTTGTGTCGCTTGCTTCCCTGGACGATGCCGCCGGTAGCATGCGTATGCCACCCACGTTTACGAAAAGACCGATGGAGAGCTGCACGATGAAAGCAAACGGATTAGTGACCGTCATCCCGTCGGTGCCACCGTGCCCAGTCTATATAGACGCGCCCAGCATATATAGACGCGCTCTTGCGAAAGGAGCGTAATGGTATATGACAGTGCGTTAATACCAGTAAAATATGTTTGACCAAAAGCCAGTTGCCATTGACCGAACGCTGATAAAACGTCGGAAGGTATGTGTCACAAAAACTTTGCAAGCCGACATTAATAGCGTTGTAGTCAGCACGGTTATAATGAAAAATACATGTAAGTGCTTGTGCACGTGTGCATGAAGAAATGGAAATGTAGAAATTCAGCAGCACATGATCACTAAATCCCTCAGAACAAGAAATAGCGCTAAAGCTGTCAGGGAATGACGCGAGGACGAGGTCGAGCGTGTTGTTTCCTCGGGTAGGCTGATTAACTAGTTGGACCAACGAAAAACCGAGAGTTAATTGAATACAATTAGTGCCGTCACGCGTTCGAAAAGTTAAGCTAGGCCACCATGCTAGGCCACCAGCTAGGTGCACCATGCTTGCTTGTAACTTTTGTGTTTCTACATCAAAGCCACGTTTGTTGCAGGGGATGGTGCCCTACATACTCAAAAGTCGGGCACTTGCACCGGTTCCTAGGTGGCGCCTCTTCTAAATGATACATTTCTGCATGCCGTGGATCGAGCTATATAACGCGAAGTGCAAGGTTTTGGTGAAACATAATTTTCCCTACGTTGATCGTTTTATCATCAACCTTTGTTGGAATTTTTGTCCTTCCCATCATTTTAGAGTACATTTTAAACAAAATGCTATCGGCTAGACATTTAATTGTCAATTGCCTAAGGATGGTTCTATGCAGTTTTTGGATTTATGTTTGTATATTGAGTTACAACATGTCTGCTGGTGATTTTCCCCGCGATCGAAAATAGCTCTTGAGCTATTTGTTCAGGGCATTTTAAAGTAGTTAAGAACGGTATTGGATACAACTCTCTCAATTCTGCCTTAAGGATTGCTAGCGCGAAATGGAGCAAAGCTTTCGGGGCCAATTACGTCGCCTAAGTAGCGCCGGCTCCCCGGTTTCCGCGTTATCGTGTGTTTCATTTAGGCTTCTCAAATCATTGAAGCTGTCCGCATCTCGACTTGGCCCAAACACAAGTCTCACTACTATGCCGTAGAAATCAGGAGTAATCCCATACGTTCACGGGCTTTGCAATCGGCTTAAAAAGAATTCCAAGGGTTTGGATGTGAATCTTCTTTTCTCAGCTCCGGGAAAAGTCAGAAGGGCCTGTGCCGCAGTAGATAGGAAAAGAACAGGCCATTCACAGAAGAACCTGTGCTCTGTTAACCATCGTAATGGATTTGTTACCTGTGCACGTGGTGTTGTTTGCAACATTCCACTATCATCTGGATTAATGTATATTGGACAGACTGGAGCCTACCTTAACGAAAGCTTTGGTGGCTGGTGACTTGGTGGCTGTGCCACAAACGAGTTATCTCACCCTCTGCGTTTCGCCGTGCAGGCCAATTTCCGAACTGCTCTACTGCTGACGCTTCTTCCTGGCTTGGTTGCGCTGTCGTCATGCGCGGTGCCATCAGGCGCCGCCACTCTGCGCTGATGGCGTTCCTACAGTATGCCTGTAGAAGCTGCTTACAGCCAATGTTTCTGCGCATCTACCGTTGCCACATCAGCACCCACTGGTCCTCATCCCACCCTGGCTGCCCCATCGCCAACGACAATCGTCTTGGTGCCTGCTATAAAGCTGGCGCCCCGATTCGCATCGCCCTGTGAGCTTGGTGGCTGAGCCACAAACGAGTTATCTAACCCTCTGCGTTTCGCCATGCAGGTTGGTCCATCGTACAGCTTATACGCAAAAAAAAAAAACAGTCATTATGCGTTGGTACAGCTGCCGAGCCCGAAGTGTTTGATTTGTATTTGTCGCGAATGTGTCGCGGTCACGTGTGACTTGTTATTGCTTGCGGGTGATATTGAGACTAACCCCGGTCCCGAAATGGCAAATAATATTGCAAAGCTCAAGAATTTGACCACTGGATAGTATAAACTACTAACAGAGGTACAAGACCGGAAAGCTCAACTTCTCGTAACTAGCAACGCTATCTGTGAATTAAGTACACGGCTGATTAGTGTCGAGGTCAACTGTCGGTGTATCGAGCCTATGCGACGGCAGCTGGAAACGTTACAGACAGACACACTTAATACTGCTAATCGAATGGTAAAACTGGAAAGCCGTTTTGATGATGCTGAGAACCAGACCAGACGCAATAAATGGTCGTTCTATTCTATTCCCGATACTAACCCAAAAGAATCTTTCGCGAGTTCCGAAGAAAGTCATTGGCCATTGCTGTGAGTACCCAAACTTCGCATTATATTCTCAATTAATTGAACGCGCACTTTGACTGGGCAGACACACCCAAGATCGAAACCGTCCAATTATTTTTCAATTCAGTTCCTTCAAAACTAAAGAAGCGATTTTATCGCCGTAAATTAAAAGGTACTCCTGACGGCATTAGCGAAGACTACTACCGCCAGGTCCACAATGCGTGGAGGCATCTTATCGCCTTTGCAAAAAGCAAATATATGCCTTTTTCACTTCATTACGAAACATTGCACATCAACTCCAAGCGATATGTCTTTGACGAGTCATCTGAAAGTGTCCAAGAACTAACATAGCTATCACGCCGTTAAAACTACTTCACTGCGCTACACCCACCGCTCGTTCAATCCCGTCTTACTCAGTTATCTACACTAACATACGAAGCATCCTTACATAACGTGATACTATATCAAATCTTGTCTCATCATCCGAAAGCAACATGCTCATACTAACCGAAACATGGCTCACAGATGACGTTCCTGATACTGAAATATTAGAAGACCTTCCAAACTTGAAACGAATCCGCAAAGATCGGCAAAGACGCAGAGGTGGAGGCGTCCTTATAGCCATTTAAAAATAAATATCGTTTTCCACCGTTCACATGAGCTCGGACTTCGAAATTTTATGGATAATCTGTCGTGCCAAACGAGAACTACTACTTGTAGGTGTATGCTACCCCCCCCCCCCCCCTCCCTGCAGTTCTGCCGATTTCCCCAGAAGAGTGAATAACATCCTAAGCCAACTAGGTAAAAACCTTGCACTCGGCCGCGCAACGCTTGAACCAGCAAAGCTGGGCGATCGTAGCCCAGCATTTTCCGGGAACTGCGCTCGAACATATAATCTTATTACTCATGATGATGATAATTTCTTTTCGCGCGTCTTGGACTTACGGTCGTCACTGCTCATTGCATAGCATTACAGTGCCTAGAATATACTTACTTCTAGGCACTGTAATAGCACAGCTTGCTACAGCGACACCACGTTCCAATGCCGACACTGCGTTCCCGAAGATCCCGTCCGTGGATGCGTCTCTCTCGCTCTCATAGCGCGCAAGACCTCTTCACCTCGCAGAGCACGAGCGTACGAACGCGCCAGCTGTGGACGAAGACGACGACGCTCGTGTCCGCTCACGCACTAACGCATGTTCTACCTTCTAGACTCACCCGTTCGTCGTCTGGGGCAAGGAATTCCTGGCATCCTGCTGCTGGCAACGGAAAGTCTGCCTGAGGGTGGGCTGCGCAAGCGTCGGCTAGGACGATAATATCTGAGGACACGTGATCGGCACCTTATCAAGGGCGCGTCACCATCCAATGACTACATAAGCCGCCAGCGGCGATCAACGCATCACAGTCCGACGAAGTGTCCGCTCACGCACTAACGCATGTTCCACCTTCTAGGTAAGCAAGTTTGCACAGGTGTTGAATTGTTACTTGATTTAATTCTAATTTTACACTTCGTCGGGCTGCAACTTTGTTTTATTGCGATAGCAATTATATGGACACTTCAACTGGATTTCTGCCGTCGCCGTCGCCGTTAGGTTCCGTATAGATTCCAAGGGCGATAAGATCGTCGCCGCGTGCCGTATGCGCGAGCGAAAGCGCGCAGGGGACGCGCGCTATCACGGAGGGCGAACTCCCCCGCGCGGCTATCACGGAGAGCGAACGCACGCTGGAAAGCAAACGTGACCGTCGCCTGAAAGGCCGTGGGGGTATGGGAGGGAGGGAAGCGGGGCGGCGATGTGCTCCGGCACCATAGGCGCATCTTGCCACTCAATCTTCCACGCGAAAGCAAGAAACGGAAAGAGGGGGGGAGGGGGGGCAGCTTCTCCTCTGCCAACAACTTCTCTGCCCTTTCTTTGCCCGGCGGTGCCGGTCGCCCGCACCGTCTCTTATCTCCACACGGCTCTGACCTTTGTATGCGCTGTGCATTCGCCACTCAGTTTCCGTTGAAGCGATAGACCGCGCGAACCTGCGATTGCTGCCAGCGTTTTGACAGTCGTTGGCTGCGGTCATTCCGTGTGATCTATTCATGTTTGCTTGTGCGCGCTGACACCCCGATTGTTAATTCAGTTAGTAAGCCAATGTGTCCAAGTTTATGCAGCCGATAAAACTACTATCCCTACTCCGAACAGCTCTCTACTAATTTGCTATCGCAATCGATGCTTCGCCTTTCGGGCGAAACTGCGACATTTCTTGTTTGTTTGTATCTTACATTAGTGTTCATGTGTGTGTGGTGCTTCAATTTTGTTAGTATGTCTTCTACATCTCTGGAAAATAGTAGTTTCACATGCTTGAAAGCTTTGAAGAAAGACACTGACAGCTTGCATTATACTGTGTGTAATTCCTTTTTCCGTATTGGGAAATGCTGTGGTCTTTCAAAGCAGGTCTTGAAGACACTAGATAGACAAACATCATTATGCGCGAATTGTAAGTCGAAGCATGTCTCTGAATCTGAGAGTGATAGTGATGGTGGCACGGCGGAACCAACAATGCGGCAAATAATGAAGGCCATCCGCGCACTTGATCACAAGGTACCAAAGATTATTTCACGTGTGGCCAACCTTGACAAAGCCATTCAGGCACAATCTGCAAAGAACAGCTCGGTGTTACAAATAATCGAAAAGCAATCCAAGGTTATTGAAGGCATAGAAGCGCCAATGGAAGTGCTTTCATCGAAGTATGATGAAATGAAAACAGCGCTGGACGCATTCAGTACCATGGTGACTGGCTTACGGAAGCGTTTAGATGAACTGGCCGGGTGTGTCGCCGTGAATAACAGAAAGATAAGCGAGCTTAGTTTAGCGCTGAATAACCTTGAGGCTTAATCGCGCAGAAATAATATTGAAATTAATGGCGTGAAACAAACCCCAAACGAGGACCTTACTACCATAATGAGATCTCTCGCCAGTAAGATAGACCTCCTGCCAGAGACAGTAGATGCAGTAGAAATAGCACATAGGCTTCCAACTAGAGAAGGAAAGATCCCGGTCGTTATTGCTAAATTCAAGTCACGACTAGACAGAGATAAATGGTTTCAGAAGCGCAACGCAATGAGACAGGAAGGGATATACATAAACGAAAACTTGACGCCACAGATGAAGAAGTTGTTTTGGCAAACCAAGGAGCAGGCCAGGGCCAAGAACTATAAATTCGTCTGGGTTAGAAACGTTGTTTTTGTAAGAAAGGAGCAAGGCTTCGGTGCCGTGAGAATGCTTGAGGAAGGTGACCTTGAAAGGCTTCGCTAGCATGAACGAAGAGTTTGTTTCGCTTACTGAGTGGAACTTTCACGAGAATCGTCGCTTGACGAATCCTCATGCTAGATCTGTGCTGGACCTCGTGCATGTGAATGTTTCAAATATTAGGAAGCATTGGGAACTATTGAATTTTTATCTGAATTCTATTACATCTCTGGACGCCTTGTTGTTAACTGAAATAAATGTTAAGGCAGAGGAGTCAAGTGCCTTCAAACTACAGGGTTCCTATTCACATTGCGGCAGGTCAGATAAGGGCATTTCCGTGTTTGTTAGGGACACATGGTTTAGTGAGCAGATATCATGTGTTTTTACAGCCGCCGAAGTAGTTGCCATTTCTGTAAGCAATAAAAAAGCAATTTAATTATAGTCGCTATATACCGCCCCCCTAACTCCGACTTACAAAGATTTTTGTTAGAATTGTCGAAGTTTTTAAATAAATATAGCAACAGCAATGTCATTATCGCTGGCGATTTGAATATTGATATTTCCGAAGTACGAAAGCGAGGAGTTGCGGAGAACCTCGACTTGCTTGCTGCAAATGGTATCGAACATGTAATACATACTCGTGAAGAGATAGCTGGCACTACGATCTCAAAGTCGTGCATCGATCATATACCTATAAGGCGCTGTGCATTTCAGTCATGCGCAGCGGTGATCTGCAATAAAGTTGCGGATCATTATTTTACGGCATTGTGTGTCTACGAGACGAGTGCAAAGAAATATGATTGTAGAGCACGCATTATAAATGATAGAACCATTGAAAGCCTAATAAACGATTTTGACTGGGATGTTCTAATTACAAACAATCATATTTTGACCTACGAACTTTTCGTAAAACAATTTGACAAGTTTACGCATGTTCCAGAAGTAAAATTCAGCTAAAGCTTAGAAATCCGGATAAAAAGTGGATCAGTCTAGATATTTTGCAACTGTCTTATGAAAAAGATAAACTATGGAATCTCTGTAAAGATCAGCCTTCTAACCTTGCTCTGAAAGAACAGTACCACGTAACACGAAACAAGCTTACAGCAATGTTATTTAGAAATAAATGTTCATGATCAAGCATGATATACATGGTTTTTGCGAAATGTGTCTCAGTTGTGACCATATTTAGAAGAAACTACCGCATTTACTGCATTGCGGCTTGCTCTGTAGCTTTAGGACATATTTATCTATTTCCTAGGCGCAGCAAAATAATGTTGAATTTTTATTTTTTGGATAATTTGCTTTTGAAGATTGCCAAATATCGCAACTTCTGTTGTAAACAGCCCGGCCACTACATGCTCTAGAAAGCTAAATTTCGGACAATTAGAGTTCAAGGAATTTCCATGTAGGACGCTAAATTTCATTCATGTACCAGCAACCGCGGTGGCTCTTCTACTTAGGATAAAAATTTGTGGTATATACCATAAAAAAGCTTAATTCTTGTATATTCTAACTATGGATAATATTAAGAAATTGATTAATGTGATTTAGAAATAAATGTTCAAGAACAAGCATGAGATGCATAGTTTTTGCGAACTGTGTCTCAGTTGTGACCATATTTAGCTGGTGCTGCCGGACCGCCACCTTAAACGTTATCGCTCGGCGCAGGAAGCGCCTGCATGTATCGGAATTTTCTCGAACGTTATCGATGCTTCTATCCGTTGTCAGTTGTCACCAACGCTTATGTAATCTGATTGTATGAGCGACGCCAATTGTCAAGTACCTTCTGGAAGACACGCGGGTACCAGAGATTACTCTGGAACCTTCGATGACTCATGTATAAAAGCCGACGCGCTTCGCCGCTGATCAGATTTCGACGATCCCCGATTGTGTTCGCCGCTATCGTTGTGCTTCGAGTGAAACTTGCTTTTGTGGGCACAGGCTCGCCCAATAAAAAGTCCGTTTCGTCATTCACAGTTTTGCGACTGTTTTCTTCATCGTAACTACTACGTGACAACTACTACGGAATTTTTAAAAATCGCCTGTGGCAGGTAGCATAATTCTTATCGTTGAGCGGTGGACATTAGTAGCACGAGCAATCGAAAGACATATTCAACCAATTAACAAAAATTGACTAATGAACTTCTTGGTTAATTACTTTATGACACATATTGAAATTTACGAATTGTAGCCGGTGAGTTTGCAAGACGCATCTACTTGAAATGAATTTCCAGGATGACACCAGTTTCGAGATACTATTTCTCAAAGTGCGGGACGAAATACGTGGACGTTACAGTTACTTTTGTGCTTCAATGCATTTTGGTAAAAAATTAAGTGGAACAACAGTGCATTTTAACGGAGAGTATGATGGCGCATATCTCCAAACTGGTGTCATTCTGGAAATTCATTGCAAGTGGATACGCCTGACAAGATCACCGGCTACAATTCGTAAATTGTTATATGTGTCGTAAAGTAATAAACTAAGAAGTTAATCAGTGATTTTTTGTTAATTGGTTGAACATGTGTTTCGATTTCTCGTGCGAATTTGCGCCTCATCGAATAACCCAGCTCAATGATAAAATTGTGCTACCTGCCACCGGCGATTTCTAAAAATTCCGTAAAACTTAAAAATGAACACCTGTGTGTTAAAAATGGCGCTTACTGAGGAGGGTGGGGATGGAGGAAGGAATAATTAGAAGAGAACATCGCAGCACGACTGACATCAAGAAGTAATGGCGCAACACGTGATCGCCACATCAGAGCGCGCGGTCGGTTTAATGCTGCCGGGTGCAGGGCAGCAACGTAGCTGAACGGGTGCGCACTGATTTGAAACTGCTGCGAACAAAACATTATCGGCCAATACGTTGTCACTCAGGGTCACGTTTTGGCCCTACTGCGAAGTAAAAAGCGAAGGAAATCGCTTGACGGTGAGTTCGCTTGCCAAGACTAGCTGCCTCACCCACTGAACACAAGACGTTTTGTAGCCGTCTTGGACCAGCCAAAATCAACTAGAACGTCTACAACTATTCAAGACGGCTACAAGACGTCTTTGTATGTACGTCTTGAAGACGTCCTGTGAAGGATGGCTTGAAGGCGTCTTGTTAAGCTGTTTTAAGCTATCATCTTGCTAAGACGGCTAGAAAACGTTCTGTAAAAACGTCTGGAAGATATCTGTGCGGATCCTTATCCAGATATATGTATAAAATATGCGTTTCAGTTTTTTCCGCTGCTTTATACGGTTGTTAGATATCTAGCACACATGGATACTGGTCACACAGCCTGTACTTAAAAACGTGTACATGCACTGCCTATCCTTTGGTCTGTCATTTTACCATCCTGTAAGATGTACATTTCCATTAGCTGCACATGTGTCGTTGCACAGTACGTCCAGTCGTAGCGTCTATACGTATTTCACGAACAAAAAAAACATGAAGCAAACGTAAAAAACAATGTGCTACATTGAAGGCAGCATACATGCAAGACCTAAGGCCTTTAACCACGTTAATTGAGAAAACAGAAAGAGTGAAAAATAAATCCATGGGTTGTACGTGCCTAAACTATGAAGCAGACCGTAGGTGGAGACTCTGGATTAATTCTGACCACCTGGGATCTTTAAGATACACATCAATCTAAGTACACGATCGTTGTTGTATTTCGATCCTATCGTACCCGCGATCTCGAGCTCAGCAGCGCGATGCTATAGCCACTTAGCTAACGTGGCGGGTAACAGAAAAACGTGTGCCTGCGCTGAGCAGCTGCGCAAATTTAGTGTGAGTGTTAGTTTCAGATAGATGAATAGGTGAGTTCGATGATATATTTTTGTGGCAGAAGATCGCTCGGGTTTTTTACCTGTGCGGTTTTCTGCAGGCTGTCACAAATGGCGTTTTTCGCACGATGCTAGTTCAACATCCACGCCAGCGCGTTATTTGACAGTTTTTCGCTCCTACCGAAATCTGCACATTGAGCTGCATCACAATTCCGCTGTCAGCTGTTCAATCATGTAGTAAAAAACTATAGTATCGCAAGTTCCTCAATTCCTTAAAACGCGTTTCACCGTCGTGTACTCCGAAGTTGTGAGACTGAATTGTTCATTTCATCGCTCTTTCAAATTAAATACCTATATACGCTCAAAACCTACAGCTAAAATTGGCGCTATAAATAAGGATGTGTACTTTGGTGGGAGAGCAGCATATATAGCATTTCATCTAGACGTGTTCGTTTTGCCCAATTATTTGCAACCACAGCACGGCGATTTTAGCAGTGCACCACATATTATAGTAAGCGTTCCAGAAACTTTAATACTGCAAAGTTTATTTGCGACCTCTTTGAAATGTTTTGAATGACCCTACTTTGTATATTTACTTGGAATATTTGTCACATACATAGAAGCGCTAAGTTAACCAATTGGTAACTACACCAAGACCGATATTGCAGTTACCAGGACCGAGCACGGTTGGTCCGCAGCTCATGATCAGTGCAGCCATATACAGCCGATGCATATCGGGGGTGTTATGCAAGCGTCTACAAAGATCGGAGCGCGTATAGCGGGCAAATTTGCTTTAGAAATAAGTTTGCAGTCCACGTGTGCTTATATCACAACGTTTACAAGGGCGTTGCAAAAAAAAAGCACATTCGATAATTGGCGGTATCTTTCAGAGCCGCGTATACTGCATCTATTTTGTCTGCTTTGGACGTGTTATTAGGTGCACATTACAAAATTGCGATATCGTTTAGTATTGCTATGTCGCAGAGTTGTAAACATGGTAATTTCCAATTTTCGAGACTCTTTCGAAAGACAGCGCCGACATTAAATCAACATCTGCTTCCAGCCCATACTTGATTTTACATTGTATTTTAAATGCAAGAAACGTCATCGAAATCGGTGTAGCGATTGCCGAGAATGTCGATTTCACCATTCCTAAGTATCCGGAGCTAACGCTGCCAGCATTGCGCATTTCAGTGCGGGCGCGTCCGGAGTTTCCTTTCTCCGTGCAAACGAAAGGCTAACGGCGCCGCGACTGGCAGACATGGAAGGAGGATGAGATTGGAATTTTCTGCCTCCCCCCATGCTCGGCGGCCCTGGCTGCATAGCGCCTCTTCCTCTTCACAACCACTCTCTCTAGACCGTGCTCTAGACGCCTCCAACTATCACGTGACAAAAGCCATGAGCGAGGGCGTTGGTTTGGTCGCGGGAGCTCAACCTCCCTTTGCCGTTCTCTCTCGCGACCGTCCTTTCAATCTTTTCCGTTTCACATCTTTCACGGCGGGAAGCGGCGCCGGTTGTTCGGGCAAGTCGGTTCGCGCGTTTGTTTCCGACTTCGAAAACTGGCCGAGCGTGCTCTCCATTTTGTGTCTTCGATGCGTTAACCAAGGACCCTTGCTGAGCCTCGGAGTACGCGGCGTCGCTTCTTTGACTCGGAAAGCGGATTCTGCCTCGTCGATACGGACAAAAAAAAAAAAAAAAAGTGAGTACCGCACGAAAGTGCCTTATTTCTGAGAATTGTTACCCCCAAATGCGCTTTGTATGGGCATGTCACGTTCGCGCCACGCGCTCGAAAAGTATACTGTGAGCTTGCCGCCGTCTTAAACGTTGATACATGTTTGTCACAGATAAAATAATGCTTGCTTTTTCCACATTGTGAATAACTATTTCATGACGCGTTTTCGTGTTTTTTCTCGATGATCCTGACAACGTGCGAGATATAGCGCTGCACTGACAAATTTAATTCCTAATTATATTGCAGTCATCCATGGTCCGTGGAATGCGTTCGGGACAGTTAGTGTCCCTGTGGGGGTGAAGTGCTAAAACACCCGTGTACTTAGATTTAGGTACACGCTAAGGAATCCCAGGTGGTCCAAATTATTCCGGAATCCCTCACTTTGGCGTGCCTCATAATGTAGATCGTGGTTCTGGCGCGTATAAACCTCATAATTTTTTAACGTTAAGGAGAGTCAATTACTCATGGCAGGCTTATCACAGCTGCTGCTGTACGCATGCCGAAACTTTAGGGCTTCAACTAGTGTCGCTCGTTTGGCGATACAGAACTACGCTGCTTGCTCTTCCAGTGGACCACCATTCCTGCATTAATATTGTTGGCGATCACGAACGCGATGAGGCAAACTTGCGTAGCCGACATAATTTGTTTGGCATGTTTATTGTTATTCAATTCCTGGCTGGCGCGGTAGCGCCATTAAAAAATATTCCTTGCCTCGAATCTTGATCCCCACTGTTCTCGCGTAAAATCGCGCGCTTGCTGTTGCGTGTTACTGCGTTTGCTTGTAACGTGTTATGTTTTAACTCGTATTGTACTGGTTGCGTGTGACTCACTTGTTTTAGTCTTTTCATTTGCGTTTAGTGACGGTGATGTAACTGTGTACTGCGCATTTGGTCGAGCTACTCTCACCCACGCTTCGAATCTATTGATTGCTGGTAGGCATTTCTAAAATATTGCGATCTTTGTGGGTGCTTGCTCATGGATGCAGACTCGGGAACACGCCGCTTTGCGCATAATTTTCTTTCGCGCTATCAATTTAACCCATAAATTGTGCATGGCTTAAATTAAGTCGCATCGGCGTTCCTACCGCAAGTCATAATCTGAATATGCTAAATCTCGCAGGCTGAAAACGAAACGTTAGGTGAACTCGTAACTAAAATTCATGAAAATCTGGGGCTTTACATGCCGGAAGCGTGATATGATCATGAAGCACGCCTTAGTAGGGGACTTCAGATGAGTTTTTACCACCTGTGGCTCTCTAGCGTGCAGCCAATGCACAGCACACGGACATTTTTGCATTTCGCCCCCATTCTAATGCGGCCGCCGCAGGCGGGATTTGCGCACCTTCAGCACGCCCCATATTTTGTTTCCTTGTTTGTTTCTCTGGTTAAAGAAATATCGCCAGGCCATCTACGCGTTTCCACGCTGTTGTGTTCTTTCGGGGTTTTACGAGCCAAAACCACTTCTGATTATGAGGCACGCTGTAGTGGAGGGCTCCGGATTAATTTTGACCACCTCAGGTTCTTTAACGTGCAATACAACGCAAGCACACGGGCGTTTTTGCATTTCGCCTCCATCAAAATGATCTCGTGCTCGCTCGGCAGCGCAAAACGGCTTAGCCGACTAAGCCACCGCGGCGGGTCACGCTGTTGTGAATTGTTGCTTTGTTTCTTGTTTAACCGTTATTTTATCAGAGCTTCATGGGATCGCTGGTAGCGATGTCCTCCAACGCACTTCTCTGAAAGGGAAGGGAAATTGAAATTTTAGTGTTGTTACGAACGTTTAGCAAAGCAGCTATACATCGCTTTATACCGTTGCCGCGACGTTCTCAGGCACAAGTCTGGTTGGCGCGTGCTCGCTAAGCTGCGCCAGTTGTACGCGTGGCGTGCTTTTTAGGCAATGCAAGCAAACCAACCGGTAGCTGCTGGATACGGTAGCGGCAATAGTAGAGCGGCATATGGTAAATGCTTGTTCATTTAATGTTCCAGTGGGAACCCGTGAGGTACCTGAATAATTAAATAAATTGAGGTATGTGTACCTACTCGCGCGTAGCGTCAAGCGTTGAGCAAAATCAGACACTTGCAGCGTTCTATCAACAAGCTGAAGCGCTGGTAAGCAGGACGATGCATGAGAGAGTGGTTTCCTGTGATCCACTTAACGATAGGCCTTTGTTATCGCAAGACTAATTATTTGAAACGCTGAAAAGGTCATTTCTTATTCCTCTTGTGCCATAGACATGCGAAAATATAGTCTACAAGTCAGGCCGCATTGTTGTTCCAGAGCGGATTATGTGACCATATACGTGGTGTCTTTTTTAGCTGCACCAATTTTTTAAAAATTGCCTGTGGCAGATAGCACAATTACAAACCTTGATCAAAATTACTCGATAAGGCGGCCATTACGTTACGAGAAACCAATATGCTTTCCGAATAATTTACTTAATTGCGCTAATAAACGAACTACTTTGCAGCACATATTTTTAATCTACGAATTGTAGCTAGTGGGTATGCAATGCATATCGACTTGGACCGAGATTTGAGGACTACGCTAGTTTCGATATAATAATTTTGAATGTGTCCACCGAAATGCATTGGCGTTCCAGTTAGTGTGTGCTTCAATGTATGAAACAGTGTTTTCTTAAAAATTAAGTTAGAAAACTGTGCATTTTTACTGCAAGTTTGATACCGCATATCTCGAAACCGCTGCCATCCTCAGAATTTGTTCCAAGTCGATATGCCTGGCATAATCACTAGCTACAATTAAAATATGTGCAGTGAGGTAATTAATAAAAAGTTAATTAGTGTAAGTGTCAATTGTTCAATTAAACGTTTAGATTTTTCGTAGAAGCAATAGGCCACCTCATCGAGTAATTTAGAACAATTTGGACAGCACAATTGTGCTGTCTGCCACATGTTCTTACAATTTAGTTCAGCTAAAATAAAAAGGACCATGTAGAATGAGAACATACCGTATGTTCTCATTCTACAAGGTTTTTTTTTGACTGAACCAAATTAAAAAAAAAAAAAAACATTGCATGTGGCAGATAGCACTTGGGCAAGCGCAATGGTCCAGTCATATCACATGCTTCAAACCATTACGTTATTAAGCTGCTTTCTGTGTTACATAGAGAGAAAGTAGCATTCTTTAATGAGATGCTGGAGATCTTAGCCTGGCTATTCGCCTGACATGCTATTCTAGGTGCTTAATAACGTAATGGTTTGAAGTAGTGATATGACTAGCCCATGGCGCTTGTCATGTAATTGTCATTTTAATTGAGTATGATGTTACCGGTAAGCTGAACCAACCGCTGAGTAGGTTGAGCTTAGCACTGAGGCGAGGATGACAGAAGAAGGTGAATACGTCATTGCGGCCTCAGTAATGACAGAACAAGATGTTGGCCTTCAGAATAACACACGGATGTTATGTCCTATCGTTTGCGCCTTTAAATAAATAAATTCTAAGTGTGGCCTGTATGTGCGGCGTATGTATCTTTGTGTCCTCATTAACTGCTAGTTTGGACCGAATTTTTTAATGCTGCTTCACTTGGTTCTTGACAAATGTATCTGTCCTAATTTAAACCACAAGAATGATTAATACGTAGAATTTTGCTCACATTGACTTCCATAATTTGCAACAGCTAGGATAATAAATTCAAATTCAATGCCGCATCTGGCTTATGTTTTCTTTTGGTTCTGGAGTTCATGTTACAAGAAGAAAAAAAAACAGGACGCCGATCAAAAAGTGGTAATAAGAATTGGACGCACGCAAGCCTTGTTCACAACACGAACTGCTCGAAACGACGGCATTCTGCGCATGCAGGCGGGATATTGCCATCGTTGCGATACAGCGTTTTTTCTGTAGTTTTTTGTAGTCTGGATAGCAAGGGATTCCAGAAACTCCCTTCAAATCCAGTTTCCTTAGCAATGATAGAAGCCTTGTCTCGTCGGTGGCATATTCAGCCTGCCACGTGCTCCGCAAGTGCAATGGAAAGCAACATTGTTTCTTCACTTCTGATTCATTTCTAATTGATATCTTTGACATAGGTTTCATGCTTCAAGCGCTTTCAGAATGACTGCTTTCGCTGATGTAAAGATAGTCGCGATTCGCGCCGGCTGTTCTGTATACAATGCTTGGAATATACCTTCTGCATCTTCACATCTCCCTGTTCATGCTGCAACTAGTGGGCCTAAACGTGGGACATTGACTTCATAGGGTTTCAGAACAATTGCGATGGCCTTGCTCACTCAAGGGACATAGGCGAGGGTCGTGCGAGCTCGAGGGCGCGTGTGACCGGCAATGTGGCAGGCCTCAACGATTTTCGTCGAACGAATGAACATTTCCGGTTATGCTCACTCGGACGTAATCTGTGCAAGTCATTGTCAGAAATCTGGTCGCCAGGATTAAAGCAAAAATTTTACAGCGATCCCGGCAAATTTGCTCTAAATCAGGACGCTCATGGCAGTGGCGTATCAGGTGGGGGTGGGTGACCGGGCTTCCGCCCGCCCCCCTCTCTCTCCAAATCTCGTCTCTTTTTTTTCTTTTTTTTTCTTTTTCTTTTTTTTCTTTCTTTTTTTTTTTTTTACGGCCTGCGCCCTGCTCCGTTTTGTGCCTGGCACGTCGCCTATTAACAAAGGCGCGTATCCTTCGAACGTGCGGCTGTTATGGGCATTCGCGTCTCAACGCATCTCCGACGCCTGGGAACTTAAAAGAACGAAGCACCGCAGTCAGGACGATCGCGGTGCTTTAGCTCCCCCACCCCCGAAAGAAATATCCTGGCTACGCGCCTGGCTCAAATTACGTCGCGAACATTCTGAGTGCGGTTACCCCGGAAGTGTTTCATTCGTTGCGTAGAACATCGTTCAAGTTGACCAGTGACCTCGCTTGGCCGCGCGTCCTGGAGTCGACGCTGCCATTCAATATGTCCCCAAAAGGAGGCCTTGTCACGTGTTCTGAAAACCTATGACGCGCGCCGCATATATGTTCCTGCCTGCACGTTGCATCATGAACTGGTGCGGACATGGTGTAGAATTATTTTTCGGCGCAAACTGCTACTACGTTTAAATCAACAAAAGATGCAATTTCGAAAAAGGGCTTGCAGCATGTGTATGATTTGAAAACGAAAAATGTCGCTTGCGACGTAGTTGCGGAGGACATGGCAGCCTCCAACAATGGCACTGGCCTTCTTGGACAAGGCTGTCGTTATTGCCAAGAATTCGGATTTCACGGTAATATCTCGAGGGCTTGCTACCAAGGCTACAGATAAGGCCGAATCGCAATGATGGCATTATTGCATCTGCATACGGAAGATACCTAGGTCGGATTTCTAACAGTTACTGTTTGCAAACAAGGCTGCGGTATAAATGAGTGGGAACTCTTCAGTCATATGCAATAAAATCTTTTTATAGCGAAGTTGAAGGGGGAGCCAAAATTACGTCATTATGTTCATTACTGCCGTTCACTGCAATATATGCGCAATGTCGCGCACAAATTTCAACTTGTATAGAAGCAGACGGTTTTTCGAGCAGCAGAACCACTACATGGCCACGTGCTCGCTGAACTTCTAATAAAACAGCAAAAGAAACTTTGGCGTCCTTAACACACCACTTCTTAGCATCTGACACGATTGCCTTTACGATAGCTGCTTTCTGTTTCAATGTCATGATCTTTCGTTACCGCTTTTAGTTAGCTCGTCTCTAGCATCGGGAAACCGGCGAAACGGCGACGCGGTTGAATAGGTTGCACGCTGCGACACCAACTATGTTCGTCGTGTGCGAGCAGCACGTGGTAGACACAGGGAGGCGTGGCCTCTGAAATTGCACCGGCGCAATCTCCGAGGCCACGCCTATAGCTGCACTAACTATATAGCCTGCGTGGTGCCGCAGTAAGAGGAATTGTGATGGCGATCTAGAGTCTGCTTACGCGCAACTACGCGTAGTGGTGAAAAGTACCAGTGTTGGACGGTGGATTCAACGCAAATACGTAAACGTTTTAAACATCGGCAACGAATGTGTGTTCTACCCTGCGGAGAGCAGAAGCGAGCCTGCAAGGGTCGGGCATTTCTTTTTTCGGAAAAAACTGAAGTTTGGTGTATCTATTGGCAGGATAAGTTTACTTCATTGAAACGAGGTTATAAAAACATGGATATCTTCGGAGATTTCAGCGGGAATGTCATTTTGTTGTATACAATAATTTGTTATACCCCGTTTCGTTATAACGAAGTTTCACTGTAACATATCTAACATCTTTTGTCTTACCTTCTAATTGCAGGTGCGAAATCTGAGGTCAAGCATCATTGGAACACGCTGAATTTTCTGCGGGTGCATCAGCCTGTGGAAATGTCTAAGCTAGTTCCCTGAATCGTGAAGTGTCCAATTTGTTATAACAGCCAGCCACAATGCAAAACTCTAGGAGGTGCATTAGAAACATTTTGCTTATGTAGTGGCGTGTTATTGATTTATTAAAAATTCTTTGAAACCTTTGACCACTTTAGCGCTTCATTTGTGTGAACAATCATGCTTTATGTTAAGCATACGTGGCTTTGACACGTGTTCATCACTTTTGTGGCTTTGCCAATATTTCAGTGTTGCTATGGTGGGTTGTAAGAAATGGGCCATAGGGATTGGTGCTATCGGTAAAGCCAACCTTTTTTCAATATTTCGAGGAATACGAACATCCTCATTGATTTCTCTATGTAGCAGATAACAGGGAGACACTCAATTCCTTTATAATTAATGCTATAATGGAAGGGTGTTTTGTGTATCTAAATTTTTGTGCGTGCCAAACATCCATGCAAGGAAAAATTCTGTAATAGTGTTGCAGGAGGCTTTTATATTATTCCATCTGCAAATCTAGATCAGTGTTGACAAGGTAAGTAAAATGATATTGGGTCTTCCTGGACGTAATGCGCAGTGTATGCTGTTTCTAGCCAGATCACTGAAGCTAGGCAACATTTCGTTGGATAGTTGACATCTGAAGGAGACAGACCAGCTGGATTGCAATATGACCTAATTTCAGCTTCTGGAAACTACTTAAAATGTCATTTGTGCTAGTGCTTCCCCTAGGTGACAATAGGTCAGGTGTTGAACTAAAGTTTAGAGAGGTCAAGTCCGTTGTACTTCATATATTATATATACATTCATAGCATGGTTATTGCTTATTTGTTTCTTCACTTTTTTCCTCAAAGTGAAGATTGCGTAACTTTATGGAATACATTGTGTTGAAATAACCTACGTCGTGTTCAAATTTCACATCCTCTCCACTTTAGATCTAAGTATATTTCCACTGTCACTATCTTTTGTAAATACTATAAATACTGTAAAACAATATTTAGGGCTTAAGTAACTAAATACGAGCGACTAGAAAATGCCATGCCTTAGTCGACCAGTAGATGTTTAAAGCATTTAAAAACGTTTTTAAGACATCCTCAAAACGTCCAGCAGAACGTTTTGTAGCCGTTTTCAAAACGTTCCCAAGATGTCTTGCAAGATGTCTTCTAGCCGTCTTTGAGACGTCTACAAGACGTCTTGTAAGACGTCTGATATCCCAAATTTGGCGGTGCATTAGACGGTCTTAGAGACGGCTACAAGACGTTTTAAGACGTCCGACAAAATCTTGGTAAGATGTCTTGAAGAAGTATTTAAAATCTTGCCAAAACGTCTTCAAGACGTCTTGTAAACGTTTAAAAGGGTTTTCAAGACGTCTTACTTATCTTGTCAAGACGTCTTGAAGACGGCTTCTAGACCAATGTGTGTTCAGTGGGTCACGTAATGCTTTCGCCTAGTTTATTTCTTCCTCCACGGGGGCGGCCTCTCTCCGGGCCCCAGGCAGCCTGTGTGACGCGCGCGTAAAGCGGGGAAGCGCTTGGCCAGCTCGACATGACTCGGGAAAACAGTCGACAGTCGCTCTCGGTCTTCGCAGCCGCGCGGTCGTTGCTCGTACTCCGCATTCTACAGTACGATTTCAAAATTTTCACGCCACTTTAGTCACTGTCTGGAAAACGATTAATCGAACTGCTTTAATCGAATAAACCGATTAAATTTAAGGCACACATCGATGACGATTAATCGTTTTGCGGCGTGCTTTTAGTCGAATAATCGATTAATCGTTCATCGATATTACCATCCCTACCTTCGACTGCTTTCTCTCAAATTATATCGAATTAAACACAGTAGTGCTGTTCAGCCGCGTAAAATTGTATTCAAAGCGATGGGCGAATCGATCCTGCGGTACGGTGTATGCTTCTTGCTCGCGCTCACGAGCTAAACAAATTCATAAAGTTTTACATCGGCTGTCAGCAAACATATTGTATAGCATAAACTGTGATGACTTAGACACCTTTTCAAAAATGAGGGCGGCTGAAGGTACATCTTTACATTACTTATTTATGCAAATAGTGGTTATCAGAAATTGCTTCTGTAAATTCAAACAATTAGAAAGCAAACCATGAGTCTTAAGGAGTGTGTGCCGTAATAAACTTCCTAAAATATAAACACATTATGAAAAGAGATGCCGGGATTTTTACGTCCCCTTTCACTTTAATCAATTACCTCAGGAAATGTTGTGCTTACATTCGGTAAAACAATTGAAGTCTGCTCTGAAATCTTGGTTGACTATCAGTACTCTACTACTTCATCCTGTAACTTCGCTTCTTGAGTATTATTGCTTCTTGTGTTTTATTTTGATTTCTTCATTTAAGTTAGATTATCTTTGATAAATGTCTTACATCATCCTTGTGTTATTGAGGCACATGTGCTGTTCATGAGCTGTACAATACTTTCTTTTTTCGGGCATGCGTATGTGCTGAGTAGACACTATAGCGACTGCCGTGTCCCGCCCACAAGCGATTACGCTTCCGCGGGCACGAATACTACTTTGTATTTTCTTGGAATAAAATATGTATGTATGTGTGTATGTATATATGTCTTATGGAAGCGAAAGGGCCCTGCAGTGGTATCGCTATGAAAGGCATGCAGTATCTAGGTTCGAAGTGATCGGGAGACGACAGAAACTCAACGGTGTTCTTCGCGATGAAACACGTACCGGTATAGTATCGAATTTTTTATGCTAAGGTTCTTCAACTCCTGACGGAAGCCAGCATTAGGTGGACGAGATGACCGCGATACCGTTCCATAATGAAGTTGATGCAAGCGTATGATGCAAGCTTATAAGCGTGGTTTGATGGAAGCCGGTTAAGAGCTGAGAACGAAGGAACTGCACAACACGCATCCTGTTGTTTTCTCACGTAAGGTGGTAAGCAAGCAGTGGACAGTGGGAGGAAGCATCGGCATCCTAATGTTTTTTTCCAGACTTGTAATTGACGTTCAAGTTGTATTTTTGTAAAAGAAGTATCAATTTCTTTAGCGTCGCCAATGAGCCCAAGGGTTGGTGATCAGTAAGGAGCGTGAAGTGGTGGCCTTGCAGACAAGGACAAATTTTTTGGATGGGCCAAAGAACGGCGAGGCACTCTTGCTCAGTGGTCATATATTTTTTATCTGCCGCTGTCAGCATGCGACTCGCGTAGGCGAGCACCTGTTCTGGAGAGTTTTTCTCACGTCACAGAAGAACAGCACCAATACCACGGCCGCTGGCGTCAGTTTTTTGAAGAGTGGGTGCGGTGAAGTGGAAATGGTAAAGCACAGGTTCGGACATTAGGGCATGATTAAGTCCATGAAATACAGTTTGGAATTCGTCCGGCCATACCTATAGAGCTCCATAAGGAAGGAGTTGAATGAGCAGCGCCGCAGTGGTGGCAAAGTTATGTATCAAGTGCCAGAAGTACGAAGCTAGGCCGAAGAAGCTACGCAAGTCTTTGGTGCGTTAAGGCCTGGGGAAGCGGAGGACGACGGTAATCTTATTGCGGTCGGGTCGAATGCCATCCTTACTGACAAGGTGGCCGAGGTGTCGCTGGTGAAGTAGTGTTTTGTATTCAGCTGAACGTCAGCACCAGAGAGGTGTGTCCGAACTTCGCCGAGGCACTGGAAGTGATTATAGACTAGAATTCAGATCCGTTCTCCGGAGCCGCCATTTTCTCGCGACGGTGGCGCCGCGGTGCGGGCATTGGCTGTGGTCTGCGGGCACCGCGAATCACTACACTTTACACCTTTACCCCTCTTCCCAGTACAGGGTAGCCAGCCGATATTTCCACTGGCTAACCTCATTGTCTTTCTTTCCCTTTCTTTCTCTCTCTCTGGCGGAAGCAGGTGCGGTGGCAATCAATTGTTCTTCAAGCGGACCATTGACGCTTAAAATTGGTAAGTGCATGCTCATTTCACTTCTCTATTATGTGCGCATTACGAACGCAGTAGAATACGCGTCGGATCGAGGGCACGCTTGACTTTTCCAAAGTTTCGCGGTGTCATGGTCGCAATGAGGGCGACGCATTTTCTTTTGCGGAAGACGTAAGCATTGTTGTCCGCCCGTCGTAAAGACAATGACAATGATGATGTTTATTTGCATCAGTACGTGACGCATCAGAACATGACGCGAGGGGCATGCAGAAAAAGCTGCCACATGGACAGCTTTACGAAGCCGCAGGCTCCCGCATTGGCGTTTGCGCGGCGTTAGCAAACACAAAGGCAGCACATCATTGCTTACAAATACCATTTGCACAAAATTGAGCAAATGTTATTGAGCGAAGCAAATGAAGAAAAAATGTGTTCTAACAACAGGGCATAGTACAAAATATCTCCAACCAATAAGGACAAAAAAGCAGTGATAGGCATAACGGTATCGCAACTGTTCGAAAAAACACGAGGGCGAAAAAGATATAATCAAAAACACTTGCCGTAACAATATCATTTCTCACACAAACTAAAAAAAAACGAGAGAACCAAGAATATAATCTATGCAATGGGACTAGTGCGTTTCGTTAAGAAAGAAATTGCGAAAGCCAGGGAAAACAATCTAGTGCAGGCAGAAATAACTATTCAGAGCTTTCAAAGAGGTATTTTCCAATCCATTGGTTTCGTTGTGTAATTTATTGAGTAGCCTTGGCAGGTTGTTATGAAGAATTTGTTGTCCGTATGTCATTCTAACAGTTTCCACTTTCCAAAACTCTCTTGTCCATGTCGTATGTGTTGTAATGTTGATTTTTAGATCCGCTAGTGTTCTTGAAAAGCTCACTTCATTTTTTATTTCTTGTTTGTATGCTCTACAGAGTCGATAATCGTACATACTGGCAATTGACATTATATTATATTTTACGCAAAAATCAGATGTATGAACACATTTTGGAACGTTTTCTGCGACTAGTAAGAACTTTTTGTTGCAGTACACAAAGTTTCTCCAAATTTCCCTGTGTGGTAGTAGCCCTAACTAAGTGAGAGTAGTTTAGACTAGAAAGAAACAGTGTGTTGAAAATCAGCATCATTATTTTTGTTGGCAGTATATGACGGTTACGGTAAACAAGCCCGATTGTTTGAGATAATTTTGTCGCCAAGGAATTTACATGCATATCCCATGATAAGTTTTCTTGGAAAATAACGCCTAAAGTTTTAAATCACGGAAGAATATCGATAGGCGTTCAATTTAGCAATATAGGCGTATTAACTAGTACGTTTTTATTTTTGCTCCGGAAAACTCTTGCTTTTGTTTTGTTTGTGTTTATTTTAACACTATTTTTACTTGTCCATTCATGTAATCATTGAAGGATTAAGTTTGCTTCCTCAACTAATTCATCCGACGACTTTCTTGTCAGGAATATGCTAGTATCATCGGCGTAAATTATATAGTTTGCCTTGATACTGATGCTAATTAATATTATTCATTAAATAGTAATTATTATATAAATTATATAATAATAATATATATTATATAATAAACAGTCCTTCTTTCTGTATCTCTTACAGAGTGAAAATAAACTTGATTGATTGATTGCTTGATATAAATTAAAAAGGAAAGGGCCCAAAATACGGCCTTGTGGCACGCCACAAGAAACGGGCAGTGGACTAGAGAGTTCACCATTAATGCCGACCCTTTGCTTGCGGTGTTCTAGATAACATGTGATCAGGGATGCAGCCTTCCCGCGGTAGCCATAACGCAAGAGTTTCCTAATAAGAAGTGAATGAACGACACAATCAAATGCTTTTGTAAAATCTACAAACAAGCCCAGAACCAGCTGTCCCTCATCAATTGCCCTTGAAATTAACTCTTTCTGAGAAAGTAAGGCACCCTCCGTGCCAGTGGCGTAGCCAGAAATTTTGTTCGGGGGGGGGGGGGGGTTGCAGCGCGGCCTCCTCTTTATAGAATTTGTCGAGGGATCAAATACATGAATAATAACTGCATTGCCAATGCCAGTGTATATTAGATGCTGCAAACGAATTATTGAACGCTACGCACTGTGAATACAAGTAAAGTATGTATTTTTTTCATTAAAAAATATATTCGTATGTCCCCAAAATTGTGGCAGAAATAACTTACATCAATGCTTCCGCATTTTTTGTCTATTTAATAAGTACAGAAAGTATCGCGCGAACTTTAGAACTATATCAGTTTAAAACCAGCAACGCAGTGCATGCAGCTGATATGAAAAACGTAAAGGCCATGAAATTAACAAGTTGAGGACAAATATTTTGATGAATCTTTGTCATTCACGAACCTTGTTTACATTTTCGTACATATGCAACGGCAGGGAAAAACCTCAATGACGCTGTCCTTCGTTGTAATGGATTGCGCAGGAGCAGCTGTTACCAGTCGTGTGTTGGGAGTAATTGCACCAAAATTATAGTCGCAACAGTCAGTACATATAAAAAGCAGTTCTGCAAACATATACATTAGAAATGCGAAGATAGAACGGAATATACACATGCGAAGATACAACTTGACAAAGGGCAAAAAAGTGTGGCTGGAAACAAAGTTCACTGCTTGTATACACAAAACCTCGCAACAAGATATTTAAATGTACTTATAAGCCTCCAATAAATCTACGTATTTAAGCAAACGTCACTGTATATAATGCGTCAAACAAGACAAATAAACATGCTGCTCAGTCACAGATAGTAAACTTTACGCATAGAAAGACAGACGATCCAGAAAAGAACAATGCTATGATCGCAGAGATCGTGATATGTACTTGGGCCATGCTGCAGTCACGCCAGCACCATATGGGTAGAATAATAGAGGAAGGTGCAGAAATTAGTACGAAAATGTGCACTTTAGCTGCTTGCACAGCGGCAACCATTATTATGCACCCAAAATCAAAGAAGGCTATTGCTTTGCTTCAAAAAAGAAGTAAAAGCAGGTAGCCAAAAAGGAAAGAGAGAGAAAAACATTTATTTAGACCATCGAGTTGATCTTGAGGACGAGTGGGTGGTGTCCTCATTCCAGGACTCCACTGGCCATGGCTGCTCGACGTACTTGTTGGACGAGAGCTTCTTGTCCCGCCAGGGTATCGCCGGTCAGCTGTACCTCCCACCGCTCAAATGACGTGTTAGGCGTCTTTAAATGTTCAGGTTTGCCCCCGCACCCCCACGAGATGTGAAAGAGCGTAGGGCGTGTGTCGCCGCACCAGGGGCAGATGCTGCGATATGTTTGTGGGTATATTTTGCTGTATCTGTGTAGGCTTGGGAATGTGTTTGTTTGGATAAGTCTGAGGGCTATTGCCTCTTCAGTGCTGAGCTTTTTGTGAGGGGGAGGATAAATCCTGCGGTTGAGTCGCTGGATCTCGAGTCGGTCACAGTAATTTGATGGCAGGGGCACAAAGGTAATGGGTTGGGATTGATCAGACGATTGGTTTTGCCCCGCTCGGTTAATTAGCGCTCGAGCTAAGGCGTTCGCCCTTTCGTTCCCCTCCAGTCCCGCGTGACCCGGCGTCCACGTGATTTGATGGGTTTCTTGCAGCCTCGGGCCTAGAATCTGAGCCGCCAGCACCGGTGTTCGTCTGTTGGTAAAGTTGCGGCAGGCCTGTTGCGAGTCGGTAACGACATGAGCTTCCCTGCCCACCTTGTCATGTTGCTTTATTACTAGCGCCGCGGCTATGGTCTCAGCCGCAGCTGGGGTCTCTGCACTGACGGAGGCCGCGAGGGTTAAGGAGTTGTCTCTCCCGTTCACGGCAGCAACCGCGAAGAGGCCCCCTGCAGGGTACGCCGCCACGTCCACGTACGTTACGTACGGGTCACCCTTGAATTGTCGGCGCTGTCTGTCGACCCGCGCCTTGCGTCGTCCTTCGTGGAGTTCATGACTCATGTGCTTTGGTATGGGGTTCGCCGTGATCTTGCTTCTGACCTCGGGCGGGAGTGATCGTTGCCCATCGAGGGCACGAAGCTCCGTTGCCGTGCCGGTCCGGTGGAGGATGGCTCTGCCCGCCGCCGTGTTCTGTAGTCTGGCTTTTTGCGAAGCCATAACCGCGTCCGACAGCTCAGCGAAGGTGCTGTGGAAGGTGTTGTGTGTGTCCAAAAAGGAAAGAAAAGGACAAACGAAAGCCACAGATGATGCGGCAAGTTGAACTACCCAATATCCGAGTGTGTTTGTTGCGAAACGCTGCGTGGGCCGGGCTTTCAATAAGCAAGGTCGGTCAAAATTGGTTATTGATGTCCTCGTAATTTTCGTATTCGCGTGATAATTTTGATCATCACGCTAACTGTTACAATAAATGGTGAAAATTTCGGCGGTTTTAAAAGCTAATGAACAGTCATACGTTTTCATAATTACGAGTTCTGAAGACACAGAGCTTTTTACTTGAATTGATTTGTGCTGCTTTGCTGTCTAAAGGACAAACTTCACTCGGCGGGGAAGTTTAGCGAAGCGGTCAATGACTTCGGACACGTTGATGCCAATGTCTCTGTGGACGTATAAAAGTTCCAGCCTAACCATGCGTTTCTCAGACATTGCAGAGCGCAAGTAGTTTTTTAGTAATCTCATGTTTTAAAATATTTGTTCTGCGCTGGCAGTGGTCACGAGAAGGGTGACTAGAATCTTCAGCAGTTTGTACACATTTACATAGAACCCCCAGTCGCAATGAGAGAGGGCATCTATTCCGGTGCTAAAACCTCAATACACTTGTTCGATGTCTTTTGCATCCTTGTTTAGGTACCTTGCACAAACAGTAAGCTGTTCGATTCCAGCAATATACGTCGTTTCGTCAGCAAGTACGGAGAAGTAGCTGCAGCGTTTACTTTTGCATCCAGGCTTTCTTTGATAATTTCACCAAAAATTTCTAGAATGTGGTTTTGTACATCTAGGCTTAAATACGAGGCATTACTGGGGCAACTTTTCAAATGGTTCTTCAGATATGTATCTCCACAGTCAGCTCGCATGCGAAGAAGCGCTTTGAAAATACCAGTATTTCCAGCCGGTGCTTTGCTTTAATCCATAATACCACTGTCCCTATGGCCACGAAGAGCCAGACTTTGTCGCCCGCAAAAAAGAACTGTCTCAATAATAGGCAGCTAAATTTCTTCTGTTTTCTCTTATTTTACTTGGCCTGCCCTAGTCCAGCTGATCGATCACAGTGGGTGCGCTTCCCGAAAACGTTTGGAATGTAATGAAGCAGAGGCCGCCCCTGTGTATGTGCCGACTGAAGAGGAAGACGAAGTATCGTGCCGTGATCGCGAGTGAGCCCCGTGCTACAAAAATCCCTTGCAGTGCCTACCTTTACGTAGCGTTCTTGCAACGTTATCGACGACAATAAACCTTGTCGCATTTGGTGGAGGTTGCTGAGATCCTTCGCCTCGTCCTGGTGCTCCGCACTCGAACCCTGCCAACACCAACACTGTCGCCCGGCACTATGCCTGGTCCAGCCACTCCCTTACGAAAATGAATTTAGAGTTCCTTTAGAACTCCTAATGAGTTCCTATGAAGTCAAAAGGAACTCTATAGGAACTCGCGCTCTATAGAGTCGTCTGCATAGAATCTCTATACCAAGTCTAAAGCAACCTGTCTATAGAAACATGTCATTTCACATACAATAAAAGTGCAATAGAGGGTGTATTGACGTTATATGTAGTGAATTCTATAAAGTATTTTTTAAAGAACGTCTTTAGAACTTCTAACGTGACCTCTCTATAGAATGGCTCGCCATTGGCTTTCTATAAATGTTCAATAGAGAGTGTATTGATATCTTATGTACTAAATTCTATAGAGGAACGTTTATAGAACGGTTTTAGCACTTCTAATGCGGCTTGTCTATAGACTGGCTTTCCATTCGCCCTCTACAAACGTTCTATAGAGGTTGTATTGATATTGTTACGGTGAAGGGAAAGAAGAAGGTGACGCGAAAGAGAGGAAGACGAAGACTCTGGCCGTTGCCTGAACGCCATATTTCTTCGCTTGTAAATATACATCCTTCATACTCGTGGTCCTGCTTTCTTCCTGCAACATTTTGGTGGAAGGTGCGGGGTACAATCACGGAACTTCGCAGTGGACGTCATCTACCTGCCGCCACAATGGCAGATCAACCGACACAACCGACAACGCCTCAGTAGCCCACGCCAACGGTCATCCTCACTCATCTGCGGGACCCGGGGACATTTTGTGGCACGGACAACACCGACGTCGAGGACTGGCTTGTGATGTACGAACGAGTGTGCGACAACAACAGGTGGGATCCAACAATGATGCTAGCAAACCTGATGTTTTATCTGAAAGGAACTGCGAAGCAATGGTACGATACGCATGAAGCTGACCTAACAAGCTGGGATGTCTGCAAAGAAAAAATGCGCGACCTGTTTGGCAGACCTGTCGGTCGTCAGTTGGCATCAAAAAAAGAACTTGCATGCCGCGCTCAGACGTCCACAGAATCCTATGTCGTGTACATACAGGATGTGCTGGCTCTCTGTCGCAAGGCTGATAACACCATGACCAAGGCGGACAAGATTGGTCACATACTAAAAGGTATTGCAGACGACGCCTTCAATCTCCTGATGTGTAAGGATTGTGCCACTGTGGATGCAATTATAAAGGAGTGCCGGCGCTTCGAACAAGCGAAAGGCCGCCGCGTCCCTCAACATTTCGACAGACTGCCCAATACCGCCGCGACATCTTCGTGCGAAGACCCGCCGCGGTTCGTTCAGCCGACAGGATCAGAAGATATAACGCGTATCGTTCGCCGTGAGCTTGAGGCCATGACTCCGGCTCCAATTCGTTCCGACTGTCGGGAAAGTGTGCCCGCTATCTCGCTTATACAAGCGGTCGTTCGGGAAGAAATAGCGAGTTTGGGCATTCCATCTCTCTGTTCGGTCCGCCATACGAACACCTACCAGATTTCTCCGGCCGCTCGCTCCCTGACGCAAAGCTTTCCGCCACTCCACCGCAACCCCGCTGACTGGCGCACACCGGATGACAGACCCATCTGTTTTAATTGTTCCGGTATTGGACACATCGCCCGTCATTGCCGTAATCGCTGGTCGTCGTCGCCTCGGTGGTCGTCTCCGAGTCACTACCGCCAAGTACCAGACAATCGCACTTTCTCGCCCTACACGCCGCCTAGAAACATCAATGCCGACCGTGCTCCACCAAGATCCAGCCGCTTTCCGTCTCCGCAAGGCCGTCGGTCCCGTTCGCCTCTAGTTCACCACTCTTCGTCCCCATCTGCAACCGGCCGCTTCCCTTCGGGAAACTAGGCGGTGCAGCTCCCGGAGGTGAAGCTGCAACTCCGACCCGGCCCACAAATCCTGTGTTGACCCTGCCTACACGTGGAAACCTACTGGACATTGAAGTTGATGGTGTTCCTGATACATCTCTCGTTGACACAGGAGCGCAGCTTTCAGTTATGAGCGCTGCTCTCCGCCGAAGGCTCAAAAAGGTTCTGACGCCCGCCGTACCGTGCACTGTGCGCGTCGCCGATGGGAGTACTTCACCTGTTCTTGTAATGTGCACAGCACGTGTGACCATTGCGGGTCATTATAGCGTTGTTTTATTTATCGTCCTCGAGCACTGTCCACACGACCTAATTCTCGGCCTCGACTTCCTTTCGAAACACTCTGCCCAAATTGACTGCTCCGCAGGTGTACAGCTGGATCTGCCGCTTCCTGCCGACGCCGACGCAACAACTTGTGCCTCACCCCGCTTATGTGCTGCTGAGTTTGCAAGGCTGTCTCCACAGGCGGCTACCAATGTCCTCCTGACGCCCTGTCCTCCCGTACCTGATGGCGAGTACGTCGTGTCTCCGCTTACTGACGTGGTGTTGTCACGAAATATCGCCCTACCGAGCACCTTAATCCGGATCCTCGAAAACTGCGCTCGGGTGCCCATCCTCAATTTTGGATTTTCGACGCATGTGCTGCCACACGGCATTGCCGTCGCACTTATCACTCCTTTGGAAGAATTTGAGATTTCTTCTTTGGCCTCCGAATCCTTCCTGAGTACCAACGCACCTTTGTCACCCATTCCTTCGTGCTCGACGCCTGCGGACGATGTTTGTAAGATGATCGCCCCTGACCTTCCTTCCGAGCAAAGAACAGCTCTTGGTCACCTCCTGTCATATTATCGGGATATCTTTGATTTGGACGACCGTCCACTTGGTCAGACATCTGTTGTCACGCATCGCATCAACACCGGTGACGCCAGCCCCATTCATAGGCGGCCATATCGTGTCTCCGCAACAGAAAGGGCCATAATCCAGAAAGAGGTCGACAAGATGATGAACAAGGACATCATTGAACCTTCCAGTAGCCCGTGGGCATCACCGGTTGTCTTAGTAAAGAAAAAAGACAACTCGTGGTGCTTCTGCGTTGACTACCGTCACCTCAACAAGATAACAAAGAAGGATGTTTATCCCCTTCCTCGCATTGACGACGCTCTTGACTGCCTTCACGGATCCCAATACTTTTCATCAATTGACCTCCGCTCCGGCTATTGGCAGATTAGCGTCGACGAGATGGACCGCGAGAAAACCGCCTTCGTCACACCGGACGGTCTGTACCAATTTAAAGTCATGCCCTTTGGATTATGCAATGCGCCAGCTACATTCTAGCGCATGATGGACTCTCTGCTGCGCGGCTTGAAGTGGTCTACATGCCTCTGTTACCTCGACGATGTGATTGTGTTTTCGTCGAACTTTGAGAGCCACCTGAGGCGCCTCACGACCATACTCGCCGTGTTTCGCAGGGCTGGCCTTCAGCTAAACTCCTCCAAGTGCCATTTCGGTCGCCGTGATATTACCATGCTCGGCCATCTCGTAAACGCCGCCGGAATCCAACCTGATCCACAGAAAGTCCACGCCGTGCGCAATTTTCCTGTACCTTGTTCAACAAACGATCTCCATAGTTTTCTGGGCTTATGCTCTTATTTCCGGCGATTTGTGCAACAATTTGCCGACATTGCTCGCCCTCTCACTGACCTTCTTAAGAAAGATGCCTCTTTCTCTTGGGGACCACTGCAGGAGCAAGCCTTCTCTACCCTGATCGAGCGGCTTACAACCTCCCCGATTCTGTCACACTTTGACCCTTCTGCGCCTACTGAAGTACGAACTGACGCGAGTGGTTATGACATCGGCGCTGTCCTCGCTCAACGTCAACAGGGCCACGACCGTGTCATCGCTTACGCCAGCCGCCTTCTTTCCACGCCCGAGCGAAATTACTCCATCACTGAGAGGGAATGCCTCGCGCTCGTATGGGCGGTGGCGAAATTTCGGCCGTACCTTTTCGGTCGGAGCTTCTGCGTCGTAACCCAACTGGACGACTTGCACGTTGGGCATTGCGTCTACAAGAATATACATTTTCTATTACGTATAAGTCAGGGCGCCTGCATAAAGACGCTGACTGCCTGTCCCGCAATCCCGTGGATCAACCGGACGATACCGATGCAGACTCGGACATCAGTATTCTGTCCCTCTCCGGCTTTCTCCATATTGGCGACGAGCAACGCCAAGATCCTGTTCTTCGAACACTTATGGAATGCCTAAGCTCCTCGCCTAATGACCCGTCTCTGCGGATGTTCACCTTGCGCGATGGAACTTTATACCGTCGTAGTGTTCGTCCTGATGGCCCGGAGCTCCTCCTAGTCGTTCCAAAGCACCTTCGACTGGTCGTGCTCCAGCAACTTCAGGACGCTCCTACTGCTGGACATCTGGGCATCACTCGTACTTACGACCGCCTGCGGCGCCGCTTCTTCTGGCCCGGCATTTATCGCTCTGTGTGCCGCTATGTCACTTCTTGCGACCTGTGTCAGCGCCGCAAGACGCCTGCTATACCTCCTGCTGGTTTGCTTCAACCAATTGCTATCCCTACAGAGCCCTTCTTCCGTGTGGGCCTCGACCTCCTTGGCCCCTTTCCTATTTCTATGAAAGGAAACAAATGGATTGCTGTAGCAACCGATTATGCGACGAGATATGCCATTACACGAGCGATGCCAACCAGCTGCGCTACAGATGTCGCCGACTTCCTACTATACGACGTCATCCTGCACCACGGCGCCCCTCGCCAGTTACTCACGGATCGCGGCCGCTACTTTCTCTCGAAGGTCGTCGATGATCTGCTCCGCTCCTGTTCTACAGAACACCAGCTCGCTACCGCATACCACCCTCAAACGAACGGCCTCACCGAACGACTCAACCGCACACTAACCGAAATGCTGGCCCTGTACGTTTCCGACGATCACCGCGACTGGGACGTCGCTTTACCGTACACCACTTTCGCATACAACTCGTCCCGTCACGATACTGCCGGATTCTCCCCATTTTACCTTTTGTATGGCCGCGACCCCACCTTGCCCTTCGACACGTTGCTAACCTCCGCAGTACAATCACCCAGCACTGGTTACGCTCGCGATGCTATTGCCTTAGCCGCTCAGGCCCGAGAGGTCGCCCGTCATCGCCTCACAGTCTCGCAAGCTTCTCAAAAACGACGCTACGACCTTCGGCACCGAGACCACCATTTTTCACCTGGTTCCCTTGTCCTTCTCTGGACGCCTTCACGTCGCGTCGGCCTGTCGGAAAAACTACTTTCCCGTTATTCTGGTCCATACCAGATCTTATGACAACTGTCCGACGTGACATACGAGATCGCGCCACTCGGTCAGCATTCAGTGTCTCCCAACGTCACCAGCGATATTGTTCACGTCGCCAGGCTCAAGCCCTATGTCCCCCCATTAAGCGACGCTCCATAACCTGCACCGAGACGGAGCTAACCCTACCGGGAGGGTGATGTTACGATGAAGGGAAAGAAGGTGACGCGAAAGAGAGGAAGACGAAGACTCTGGCCGTCGCCTGAACGCCATATTTCTTCGCTTGTAAATATACATCCTTCTATACTCGTGGTCCTGCTTTCTTCCTGCAACAATATCTTATGTACTAAATTCTATAGAAGAATGTTTATAGAGCGCTTTTAGCACTTCTAATGCGGCCTGTATATAGACTGGCTCTCAATTAGCCCTCTACAAATGTTCTATAGAGGGTGTATTGATATCTTACGTACTAAATTCTATAGAAGAATGTTTATAGAAAGTTTTTAGCACTTCTAATGTTACCTGTCTGTAGACAGGCTCTCCGTTCGCTCTCTATAAACGTTCTATAGAGGGTGTGTCGACATCATATGTACTAAATTCTATAGAAGAATGCTTATAGAACGTTTTTAACACTTCTAATGTGGTCTGTATATAGACTGGCTCTCCATTCGCCCTCCGTAAAAGTTCTATAGAGGTTGCATTTACATCGTATGTACTAAATTCTATAGAAGAATGTTTATAGAAAATTTCTAGCATTTCTAATGTGGTCTGTCTATATAGCGGCTCTCTATTCGCGCTCTTTAAGCATTCTTCAGTGTGTTTCACTTAACTTGTGCCAAACATAAAAAAATATGCAAATGCAACGTAGCAGGACAGAACCAAGAGAATGTTTGCCGTCCCCCTCAGATGCTCAAATTATTTTACATTAATTCTGCCTAATTCGATAATTAGTCTTAATTAATTATTGAACTTCTCAAATATTATAATTAAATGAAAATTATCAATGAGAAAATTGCAGAGCAACATGAAATACTCGCGACACATATTTCTGTTGCTCAATACGTGCTGCATAAAAGTGTTGTTGCGAGTGTGAAAGAATCCCGCGAATACACGCAACGTGCCTCGAGCGGCCAGTCGCGCGACAATATTTCAGAAGTTGAATAATTATTTAAGACTAATTATCTAATTAGGCGGAATGCAAAAAATTATGTATCTCCAAGCGACGGCTAACAACATTACCTTGGTTTGGTTAGTTCGGTCCAGCTACGTGGCATTTGCATATATTAAAGTTTGGCCCGCGCGAATTTCCAAGGAATAAAAAGCCTGCTTATTTCAAACCCGTTTCATATGTTTTTACCATCAAGCAAGAGCATCTTTACAATCACTGAAGGAGGCGAACAAAACAAAAAGCGAAATTACACAACGTAACGTCAAGGAAGCGCATTGTGGTTTCTATCGCCGATGCAGGTGAATCACAAAGACGACCAAGGAACACTAAACAAAACGCGCAAGCAGCCGCGTCTATCTGCTGGAACGCAGTGACTGCAGCACTTGGCACCAAACACACAGAACACCGCCGCACATTTTGGCCTACGTCACTAAAATGCGACGCATGCACGCTGCAGAGACATGCGGTTTTTTCGATGAATCTTCGTATGTCGCACGATACACAGAGAAGGCACGAACTAAAATCCCTATATAAGAAAAGTACCACCATCTACTCTTTCCTCCGCCGCCTCCTCTCCTAAAGCGCTTGCTTTTATTGCGATAGCAATTATATGGACACTTAAACCGGATTTCTGCCGTCGGCGTCGCCGTCGTCGTCGCCGTGAGGTTCCCTATAGATAATATCTTCGCCGCGTGCCGTATGCCCGAGCGGAAGCGTGCGGAGACGCGCGCTATCACGGAGAGCGAACGCACTCAATCTCCCACGCGCAAGCAAGGAAGCGGGAAGCCAGCGCCGGAGGGAGCGGGGGGGGGGGGGGGGGGGGGGGGGCGCACTTCCACTTTGCCAACAACCGCGCTCGTCGCTCGCTCGCACCGTCTCTTATCTCCACACGGCTCTGACCTTTATGCGCCGCGTGCATTCACCGCTCAGTTTCCGTTGAAGCGATAGACCGCACGTACCTTCGCCGCTGCGGCGTATCCGCTTGCTGCCAGAGTTTTGACGGTCGTTGTCTGCAGTCATTCAGTGTGATCTATTCAGAATATGTTTGTTTGTGCGCGCTCACACCACGCTTGTTCATTCAGTTAGTAATAGTCGGGTCACATTTTCCAACGCACGCTACACATGCAATGCTGCCCGGATCGGCAGTGCAGCGCTAGAGGTGTGTCCCTTCGCACGCGCTGCCCACGGGAAGCGCTTCTCATCAATACCACCGTTTCACACGCGCCTTCTCGTGGTCATCGAGTCTCTCTTCATGTCGGTCTACTTACGCCGCAGCACACCTGCTTACTTAATCAGCTCATGTTTACTACAATTCATATTGCTACCAAAGCCGCTCACCTTACTTCGTATGACATTGCTGTGTTGCTATCGCATTCATTGCTTCGCCCTTAGGGCGAAACTGTGACATTTTTTTCTTTACTTTTTGCTTGCGAAAGCCAAGTCGACGGTGGCGCACCTAGAAAGTCCACGTTGAAGCTTTCAGGCCGGGCGAGCGCCGCCGCCGCCGCCGGCGACTGCGGCTGCGCAGAGGACTTTCAACGTGGCTCTGAGGCCGAAAAAAAAGAAAATATAAAGAAGTGAAAAGCGCGCGCTATCATCGTCCAATCGGAGATACAGGAGAGAGAGAAGCGGCGTTTATCAAAGGGTGGCGGTACTTTCCTTATATAGGGACCTTAGCACGAACGACATGAGTGCAATCCGCGCACGATAAACACACCGACACGAAAGCAAGATACGGACGACATGGGTATAACCTGCGCCACACGAGCAAAATTAAGAACCATCGTATATTTGTTGCTTTGCGACGGACAATTACAAAGCGCACGGAAACATCGCACACTGCCATGTGTACCTCCGAGATTGTGTCAAAACTTTCTGGGCTACATTTAATGTTGAAGACAGCAGGAAGCTACAAAAAAGGAAGTTACAGCGCAAGTAACGCAGCTGACGGCTGCGGGAAATGTCATTTATGCGCTTTAAGGCAGGTGATCGGAGTTCAAATCGTTGAAATCACGCCCCAGCGACGGATTTCTCAGGATCACATAACCAGATCTCGAAGGCCATGCTTTGCTGGCTACTTGAGGCATAAGTGATTCAAAAGCAAGAATTGGTTATGGAATTTCTTCCTGCGCTAAATATTATTGCTGGCATCACGGAGGCCACAACAGCCTCACAAGTATACAGACGGCGCTGGCGGCGCCGGTGCCATTGTGCTACTAGCGAACAATAAAAAAGATTTACAGATACTTGCGAATATCTGTGGGAATGCAGCGACAAATCTAGGCCTTAAGTTTAGCACAGAGAAATAAGGAATTATGATCTTTAATGAACACACGAGTAACTTCGTGGTGTCAATTCAACAGCAAGTAATAGCCATAGTGAAGCAATATAAGTACCTCGGCGTACACATAAACGAAGGAAAGAATTACTCAAACAACCACCAAGATAATCTGAAAATAAAGGGGAAGCGGAATGCAGCAATAATGAAACACAGAGCACTGAGGGGCCACAATAAGTATGAGGTGGCGCGTGGAATCTGGAAAGGAGTAATGGTGCCAGCGCTAACATTCGCAAATGTTATTATATGCTTAAAATCGGATATATTGGCCGGTTTGGAAGTTAACCAAAGATCAGTAGGCCGTTTGGCTTTGGGAGCCCACGGTAATACCACAAATGAGGCAGTGCAGGGTGACATGGGTTGGGCCTCTTTTGAAGTCAGAGAAGCACAGAGCAAAATTAGTTTTTAAGAAAGGCTCAGGAACATGGATGAAAATAAATGGGCGGCTAAAGTGCACAAGTATCTCTACACGAAAAGCGTAGACACAGAATGGAGGAAGAGGTCAAGGAAGTTGGCAACCAAGTACAGGATAATCGAAACTGCAAATAGACAGCCAGGAGTCATCAGAAAGAAAGTGAGAGAAATAGAGACCGTGAATTGGATGCAAAGAATGGAAACAAAAAGGACAATGGAGATTTACAAGAATGAGAAGAAAGAAATTAGAAGGGAAAATCTGTACGATAACACAAAGGGCAGTGCCTTGCTATTTGAGGCTCGAGCCGGTTGCCTAAGGACGAAAACATATCGGAACAAATATTCGGAACTAGATGAGACATGTGCATGTTGCAGTAAAGATCCAGAAACCACTCAGCACATCCTAATGGAATGCGACGGGATCCACCCAGCGAGAACCGTAGGTAACGTGCAACTCCCAGAAGCGCTTGGTTTCAAAGTGGAAGGAAACATAAACAGATCAGCCGTAGAGATCAGCAAGAGACGATTGGAGTACTGGTGGAAAAAAAAGCAGGGAAAAGATGGATACGACCTGATCTCTTAAAATCATAGGCAGCGGCACAAGGTAAATTTTTGAAAAATAAAAATAATAATGAGAGGTATACAAAAATGCTAGATAAATAACATGTATAGTATACCTGATTAAATCAAGCAGGCTAGGTGACTATTTGTCGCCGCCCCGTTTCAAAGGGGATGCCAATAAATCATCATCATCATAAATCATCATCACGCGGCCGGTAAAATAAGGCGTGTTGTTATTCCTCCGTCTTGAATGTGCCGGTCGGTAGTGCACGCTGCTTCGATGTGTTTGTTTGATCGTGTGTTTTTAGGTCGTGTGTTTTTAGGTTTGCCGTAATGAAATGTGGTGTAGTTCGTGTGCACGAAAGTGCCGGAAGATAGCCTGCGTCTCGCTGCAAACTCGCTGTATGCGCGGCGCGCCAGGCAAATGTGGACCAACGATTTTCAAGCCATGGAGTGTGTTCCCTTTGTCTTGGGTGGTCGTGGAAAGTTTTGTGGACGTCGCAATGAAATAACGCGTATTATTAGCGTGCCTCAGCTCGTCCATTACGCAACGGCATGTATGCTCGATCAACATCGTCGACGCAGCACTGGCAACTCGGAGAGCTCTTTTCGATCTCATCGTACTGTTCAAAAGGTAAGCAATCGTATTTGCTAACTACATGTGTGTTGTGCGTGCTTATGTGCATAGAGTGCCTTGCGGACGTAGGAAATAGAACACCCACTACAACAGTGAAATCTGTGCTGATGCTTGCGGCGCACTGGTTGTCAGAATTTAGTTACGCAAATTTGTTGCCACAATGTGGAATTGATAATCCTGATAAGCGTTTTCTTCCGCTGAGATAGATTACGTTCGGAAATCATCGTGTTCATCTTGTGCACCTGTGCGTGAGCTCCCGTTTTTCTGCTGCAGTTGCATAGTAACGATCCACCTGCCTCTTCACCGATTCTTTCAATGACGTTTCCTTGCTTATAAATGCTTCGACGTTGTGGGTAATCTCTGCTTACGAGGTTTTAGGCTTATGATCAGCAGGAAAAAAATGTAAGCCAATCACAGCTTGCTACTGACTAGTATAGCTTTCTTTTCATGACAAGCTGTGCTGACATAACTTTCACATAAATAAACAAGGCAGGGGAAAGTTGCTTAATCTAAGTAATAAAAAAAAACGACTCTGTAAAAAAATTTAAAAATACATTGTAATGTGCAGGTGTGACGTGCCCAAAAATTAACTTCGATGAAGAGGTCCATATTATCAAGACATTCAATAATTTCAACCTTTTGCTCTCTTGCCATCCTGTACTAGTGCAGACATTGTTTTCGTGACTATTTTAGGTGCTCCTTGCATGTGTTTACGATATGACAGCTTTATTGTTCCACTGCTATAAGCTAACACAACTCATTTTGTAGGGGTGAGGCCTTGGCCCGCAACAGTGTCCACTAAAAGGAGGAGCCCCCAGAAATGCAGACCCCATATGAGTGCCTGCAGCATGGCTGGATGCTCATGTCAGGTATGTATGAAATGTACATGTTCCAAAAAAGTTGGATCTTGGTATCATTCATGGTTCAGTTTAGCGACACATTAGTTTGTGCAGTTTACTAAAGAGGATAAATATTTATGCAGCTGTATTCAACTTACATGTGTGCGTAAAGATTATGCACACATTATCATGTTCTGTATAAAACTAGACCTAACATGTCCTGATGTTTAGTATTTTTTCCTGCATAAATTGTTTCGCTGCAAGATAAATTTTATTTTTGCTTAGTACACAGTATGTTTATCGCTTTTTAGTTTGGTTTTATTGTCTTAAAACTGTTTCCTATGCTGTTGCATTTATTTCCATATTTTTCCTGTTTGTGCTGCAAGCTCATGCATTTACCTGTGCATGTAAGAATTTGTAGTGTAGTTTGCCACATATGTCACAAGTCTAAGCACGTAGCGTGCACACCATTGTGTATCATTAATATCTTCCCAGTTATTTCTGTCCTGTTCCCAGAACAACTGTGTCTGGCAAATACACATTTGATTAGCTTGAATTTGCTGAAAATAAATATAAAGGTCAGTATTCGCTCTGCTCAGTTACTTCAGTAATAAATAGGCAGACTGATTTCGATCCCTTGTCATCTAGAAAGGATATCTCTTTTTCGTGCATTATTAATGAGAGCTCGCTCACACATTTCTTATTTATGTGGTGTGCCTCACTGATTTCTCTAGTTAATTTTTCAGTGTGGGTGAACACAGATGAACAATCTTAATCCTTCATTATGCCCTGTTGTGACAATGCATCGCCAAGTTGGACAAGCATACTGGTCTTTTGAGTGAAATATGGTCATCTCTTAGGCACATGTTTAGGCACCGGCCAGTTTGCCCTACGTAAGTTTGACCAGATGTGAAAGGAATACAGTACACTACATGTGACACATAATGGACAAATTTGGTGGCATTTCTCACCGACGCAAGCCTCCCTTGCCTGCTTGCCTTTCTCAATTCGCTTGCGGGCTGCCATGCATATCCTGCCTGCTTTATTTTTCGCTAGAAATAAATGTGCATAGCAGTCTACAAGTGAACTAAGAAAGGCACCCTGGCCAGGGAGACTTGCTTTATTAAAGATACCATTAAATTTGTCTTGTGTCTGTCAGGGGTAGTGTTGTCTATTTCTGTGATCATATGCATATTTGGTCAAATGTACATGGGGCAGACTGGCCGGTGCCTCAACATGCGCCTAGGAGAGAAAATTATATGGACCAGGGGTTGAGTGATAAAGCCAATTTTTTCCTCTGCCTGTGAAAGCAATGCGAAATTGAGGACGGCAGTCCAAACTTGGCATTGCAAACTTTTCATTGCAAACAACCCTAAAAAAGTCTGATTGGTCCCCATGCAACAGATAGTTAAATGCATTGTTATCATGATTGCTCAAAATCTCAAGCTCCACGTGAGAAATTGAATACTGCCATATTACGCATAGCACATACGAACTATGGCGACCGGCAGATGTAATATTTTTTCACTCACTGAACAATAGAAGCCAGTAGATCATTCTCTTCTTCTTCCAAAAATTTGTTTGCTATGCGTAGCGCGATGTCTATATAGGAGCCTTAGTTCATGGGTGTTCCTACTTGCTTACATATGTTAAAATTGGAATGTGTTGTCATTACAAGATGACATTAATGTGTGACTGGGCTGCTGTCTTTTGGAGACTTTATTTTTGTCACTAGCAATGGCATTCTAGTGTCGGTGCATTGGCCTAGTTCTAGTGTCACAAAATCTTGGGAAAGTGCAAATATTCTCAAAAGGTGATTGCCTGAGAACTGTCCCTCTTCACGGAGATACTTCTGCTACTTTCTTGTTATAATTTTTTTTCTGAAATACTTAAATGAAACAGTGTAGTGCTACAACTATATACATATAAATATTTATACCACATTTGTAGATATATATATTTGTGACATGTTTGCGCCTGCCTATATATTATGGCTAAATGTTCATTACACCTTTTTTAAATGATTTTCAATTGTATTTTGCAGGCTTCACCGTGGCAGAATACCAGGCGGAACCAACGAGGTTAAAAGCTAGCCTTTCCTCACTGCTTTACCAGGAAGTGAAGTAGTGGGCGATCATGGAAGAATGAACTTGCAACATGTGAGCAATAGCCAAAGCTCCATACAGGTCATGCTGGTGGCAAAAACTGGAATGCTGAGACAAACCACATTATTTATTTATTTAAGTATTAAATTATTTACATTTCTTTGTTTATACCTTACTAAAGCCTTAGATGCCTCCAGGAAAGAATTGGGTAAAATGGGAAAGCATTATTACATCAAAGTGACAATGACAATGATGTTTATTTGCATCAGTACATAACGCATCAGTACATGACGCGAGGGGCATGCAGAAAAAGCTGCCACATGGACAGCTTGACGAAGCCGCAGGCCCCCGCATTGGCGTTTGCGCGACGTTAGTACACACAGAAGCAGTACATCATTGTTTGCAAATGCCATTTGCACAAAATTAACCATCGCAAACCATGCAGAGCAAATGAAGAACAAAAAAAAATTGTGTCCTAACAACAGGGCAAAATAAAAGGAAAAAGAAAAAAAGCATCTCCAACCAATAAGGACAAATGAGCAATGGTAGGCATAAGGGTATCGCAACTGTTCGAAAAAAACACAAGGGCGAGAAAAATATAATCAAAAACACAAGCCGTAACATTAACATTTCTCATACAGACTAAACAAACGAAAGTGACAAGAATATATGCAATGGGACTAGTTAGTTCCGATAAAACAAATAAAAAATTGCGAAAGCCAGGGAAAAAAAAATTTCATTTCATTTCATTTCATTTTATTTCCTTAAAGACCCCGTAGTAGGGGTATTACATAAGGGGTGGGAATACAACAATACAAACAAGTGTTACAATGCTTCCAATTAGTTAGATAAAAACGTTGTTACATCTTGAATGAATTGTGATGAACAGGTGACCGCAGCGACTTGATGAGGAAGGGCATTCCAGTCTTTAGATGCTCGGTAGAAAAACGAGGCTGAAAATGTATTTGTGCGTGAGTTTGGTTGGGCTACCTGCAGGGGATGGCCAATGCGTTGTGACCGGCGTGATGGGGGGACAATGTATGGTGGACGATTAAGCGTCGAATTGTAGAACCTATGGAAAAGGGAGAGGGTGGCAACGCGGCGACGAAAGGATAGAAGCGATAAGGAAGATTCTTTTTTCAAGTATGAAATGCTGACGTCGTAGGAGTATGTAGAATGAATATACCTGGTGGCGCGATTTTGAACTGCCTCAAGGGCTTTGGCGAGATATGCTTGATGCGGATCCCAGATGGAAGATGCGTATTCAAGTTTCGTTCTTACTAAAGATTTATAGGCTAACAGCTTTACATGCAATGGAGCGAAGCGAAGGTGGCGTTTTAGAAATCCCAATGTTTTGTTAGCCGATGAAATTACATTAGTAACATGCACATTCCAGGTTAGGTCATTAGCCAAGGTGACACCTAAGTATTTGTAGGATTCTACTAATTCAACAGAGACGTTACTAATCCGATAAGAAAAGCGAAGGGGGTGATGACGTCGGGTAAATGAAATAAGTTTGCATTTATTAGAGTTGAGTGTCATCAGCCAATGATCACACCATTCTTGTACGTGGTTAAGGTCAATTTGAAGAGCTGTTTGGTCAGTGGTGTTATTGACTGCGCGGTAAATGACGCAGTCATCGGCAAACATACGGATCTGGCAGGATACGTGCAAGGGTAAGTCGTTAATATAGATCAAGAAAAGAAGGGGGCCAAGGACGGATCCCTGTGGTACGCCTGACGTGACGGAGGCAACGTTAGAAGCGTGGTTGTTAACTGAGACATATTGCGACCGGTTTGTTAAAAATTGTTCGAGCCATTTTAGGATATCAGGATGCAGATGCAAATGTGAAAGTTTTAGTAATAGGCGCCGATGTGATATTTTGTCAAACGCTTTCGCGTAATCCAAAAATATGGCGTCTGTTTGAATGTTCTTGTCAAGATTAGTATGAATGTCATGAAGAAAGAGCGCAAGCTGGGTCTCGCAGGACAGGCCCCTGCGGAACCCGTGCTGCGAAGGATGAAAGAAGTTGTTAGCGTCTAGAAAGTTCATAATATGAGAGTACATTACATGCTCCATGATCTTGCAGGGAACACTTGTCAATGAGATGGGGCGGTAATTTAGTGGAGAATTTTTGTTACCTGATTTGAAGACTGGAATAACCTTCCCCATCTTCCACTCATCTGGTATGGTGCCTGTGGAAAGCGACTGCGAAAATGACAAACACAGAATCGCTGCAGCAATGTGTTTCGTGTTTTTTAGTAGTTTAGAGTTGATGTCATCGATGCCAGCTGATGAAGACAACTTAATATTTTCTATTACAGATGAAAGCCCAACTGCTGTGAATGTGATGGCTGTCATGTTGCACTGTATATTTGTGGTTGGCGGAGCAGGAAGTGTCCCCATTTCACTTGTGAAAACTGATGAAAACGCGTTGTTGAACATGTTAGCGCAGCTTAGATCCGTAACCGGTTCACCCAAATCGTTAGTAAGAGTATTCACGCGCGCTTGTTCAGGGTTTATCACCTGCCAGAATTTTCTGGGATTAGTAACTAAAATCTTTGGCAGGTCATAGTGAAAGAAAGTTCGCTTCGCATCGCGAATTCCTATCAAGTAAGCACTTTCAGCAGTGTAATATTTGTCCCACGCGACTGAGCTCGGCTTGATTTTAGCGGCACGATAGAGGCGCTTTTTTTATTTTCTAATCGTTTTATAGATCTCGTGAACCATGGTTTTTGTTGATTGGAGCGAATGGTTATCCTGGGAATAAATTGATTCTTTAGTTCACGTAGTTTGTTTTTAAACATTAGCCAGTTATCATAAAGCGAGTGGGTATGAAATTCCTCAGCAAAGGTAGAAAAAAATGCGTTTAATTCATTATTTATAGCCTCATAGTTACTTTTGTCATATAAACAAATTGTCTTCTTGTGCATGTCACGTGGTGGGAGACTGAAACTGAAAACACCGTGAATAACTTTGTGATCACTGATCTCACGAAGATATGTAAGGGATGATAAGCTTTCAGGATGATTGGTTAGTATGAGATCTAAAATATTGGCAGAAGTCTCCGAGATACGAGTCGGCTCCAGTACTAGTTGTGTTAAATTGTAATTTAAACACACCTCTATGAAGTCGCTCGCTTCAGATTGATTTGTTAGTGAAGAAGTTCCATCGCGCCAGTTAATGCCGGGAAAGTTAAAGTCCCCAAAAAGAATAATAATAGCATTGGGGTGGATTGAAGTAATTTCATTTAAAATGTTGTTTAAGAGGTTAGAAAACTCTGGTTGACGGTGAGGGGGTCTGTAACAAACACCCAGCAGCACTGTTTGCGGGGAACACTGACATTTTAACCATAATATTTCCAGTTCACTGTCCATGTTAACACGTGTGCACGGCAATTGTTGGTTCACGGCAATCAGAACTCCTCCGCCACGTGCGTCTCTCCGATCGCATCGATAAACATCGAAGTTGGGAAGATCGGCCAGAACTTCTGCGTCACTGATTTCGCTTGTAAGCCACGTTTCTGTTAGTACCAGTAAGTTACTGGCGGATGATGAGATAAGGTTTGATACGTGTTCACGTTTTCGTAGAAAGCTACGTATGTTAGAAAAAATCACTGAAAAAGACAGATTATTACGCGGGGTGGCAGGGGGAGTTCTCTTTAGATTCGTAGGGTAATGCGATTGCTATGCTATTTCTTTGACGGTCTGTGATGGCTCGTCAAATATGTAGCGTTTAGTACCTATGTGCAATGTTTTATAACGCAATGAAAAGCGAGCAGATTTCCCTTTTGCAAAAGCGACAAGGTGCCTGCGGGCATTCTGCACAGTCTTAGAAAAATCTTCACCGACACTGTGTTCTGTGCCTTTAAGCTTGCGGCCATTTGATAAGATGGTCTCTTTTGTCTTGAAGTATGCAAATTTGACAATTATAGGGCGGCGGCGCCCAGCGGTGTGCCTCCCAAGGCGATGTGCTCGTTCAATTTCTTTTGTGTCTATATTAATGCTAAGGTGCTGAGAGCACAGCTGGGTTACGATTTCTTCAGACTGGGCAAATGTCTCAGAGGGATTAGTATCACTAACGCCATAAAAGATTAAGTTGTTCCTACGGGATTGGTTTTCAGCGTCATCCATACGCCGTTCCAAGCAAGCGGCTAGGTCAGTAATTTTAGTAGTTTCTGTTTTTACGGCTTCGATTTCAGTTCGTAAAGGGATGATGCTTTGGCAAAGATTTTCGACGACTGTCATTCGGGAATTCAAGTCCGACACCAACTTTTTCGTCGCCAGTAGTTGGCTCTTAATATCTTTCATTTCTGTAATTATTTCCTTTTGGCCGGCTGTTAGTTTCTGCAGTTCTATTAGTACAAGGTCAGCACTATCGGGACCCGGGTTTGATTCGATGTCTCCTGATAAGAGAAGCAAAGAGCGAACTGCAAGAACACATTCAACAGCAATAGCGACACTGCACCGAGGGCTCGGCAGCTGCACCAGAAGGTAATTGCTAGATCTTTTTGCAAAAAGAGAATACTTGTTACCAACCTGCGTAGCGAAGAGCAACGGGTTAGTTGTCTGCATTGTGGTACAGCAACCGAGCCCACAGAGCGTTGTCGACAGTCGCGGCTGCTTTATACTTGGCGGGAGCACGAATGTCGGTGCCGATGGGATTTCCCACAGTGAATCCAGCATCCAGATGACGGATGGTGGCGTTGACACCGATGGCGCTGCGCAGTCCATCCTTGTGGTGAAGGCGCCAGATCGCACACATGGTGTGTATGCGCCGGTTTCGTCGTTGTGAGGCAGCAGCGCACATTCCAGTGACGTGTCGATAGCAGGATCTATCCGAGAAGACAGCAGCTCGTGGGCGATGATAGCCACGAATACCTGCGTAGCGAAGAGCAACGGGTTAGTTGTCTGCATTGTGGTACAGCAACCGAGCCCACAGAGCGTTGTCGACAGTCGCGGCTGCTTTATACTTGGCGGGAGCACGAATGTCGGTGCCGATGGGATTTCCCACAGTGAATCCAGCATCCAGATGACGGATGGTGGCGTTGACACCGATGACGCATCGGTGTCAAAATCTAGTGCAGGCAGAAATAACTATACAGAGCTTTCAAAGAGGTGCTTTCCAATCCACTGGTTTCGTTGTGCAATTTATTCAGTAGCCTTGGCAGATTGTTACGAAGAGTTTGTTGTCCGTATGTCGTTCTAAGAGTTTCCACTTTCCAAAACTCTCTCGTCCTTGTCGTATATGCTGTAAGGTTGATTTTTAGATCCGCTAGTGTTCTTAGAAAGCTGACTCCATTTTTATTTCTTGTTGGTATGCTCTACAGAGTCGATAATCGTACATATTGGCAATTGGCATTATATTATATTTTATGAAAAAATCACGTGTATGAACATACTTTGGAACGTTTTCTACGACTCGTAAGAATTTTTTTTTTTGCAGTACATAAAGTTTTTCCAAATTTCCCTGTGTGGTAGTAGCCCTAACTAAGTGAGAGTAGTTTAGACTAGAAAGAAACAGTGTGTTGAAAATCAGCATCATTATTTTTGTTGGCAGTATATGACGGTTACGGTAAACAAGCCCGATTGTTTGAGATAATTTTGTCGCCAAGGAATTTACATGCATATCCCATGATAAGTTTTCTTGGAAAATAACGTCTAAAGTTTTAAAGCATGGAACAATATCGATAGGCGTTAAATTTAGCAATAAAGGCGTATTAATTATTACGTTTTTATTTTTGCTCCGGAAAACTATTGCTTTTGTTTTGTTTGTGTTTATTTTAAGACTATTTTTACATGTCCATTCATGTATTCTTTGAAGGATTAAGTTTGCTTCCTCAACTAATTCATCCGCCGACTTTTTTATCAGAAATATGCTAGTATCATCGGCGTAAATTATATAGTTTGCCTTGATACTGATACTAATGATATCATTAATATATAAATTAAATAGGAAAGGTCCCAATATACTGCGTTGTGGCACGCCACAAGAAACGGGCAGTGGACTAGAGAGTTCACCATTAATGCCGACCCTTTGCTTGCGGTGCTCTAGATAATATGTGATCAGGGATGCGCAGGCTTCCCGTGGTAGCCATAACGCAGGAGTTTCCTAATAAGAAGTGAATGATCGACACAATCAAATGCTTTTGTAAAATCTACAAACAACCCCAGAACCAGCTGTCCCTCATCAATTGCCCTTGAAATTAACTCTTTCTGAGAAAGTAAGGCACACTCCGTGCTGAGACCTTTGCGAAAGCCAAATTGGCATTCATTTAGAAGGTTATGTTTTTGCTCAAAATCCATAAACCGATTTAAAATTACTTTTTCAAGTGCCTTCGAGAACATAGGGAGGATTGATATTGGACGATAGTTGCTCATGTCATTTTTGTCACCTTTTTTATATAGGACACTAATGCGAGCTTCTTTCATTTTACTGGGAAAAATAGCCTGATTGAGACAAAGGTTGAAAATATATGCAATGCATGGAGCCAGAATATCAACAACGTATTTTAAAGGTTTTATCTGTAACCCGTCAATATCTTTCGCACTGCTGTTGTTAAGATTTTGAATTATGTGGCTTATTTCGTTTTCATCCACAGGTTTAAGGAAAATAGTATTGCTATTAACCGGAATATTACTAAGATCATTTGGTAACATAGGTGTATTACCTGCACTTGCGAAATATGTATTAAATGTATCTGCAAGTCGCTTCCCAGATAATTCTATGCCATTAATATCTAATTTAAGAACTTTACTGATAGGCGGATGATGCCTTAATACAGAGTTGAGCCTTTTCCACATAATCTCAGAGCATCCAGCAGCAGTTGCAAAGAAATTTGCAAAATATTCTCGTCTAGCTTTTTTTATATCTTTATCTAGGCGATTACGGTACAGTTTGAATTGGCGGAATAATTCTATATCTTTAGTTGAAATAAATTTGCCATAGAGAACATTTTTATGCGCGATTCGTCTGTGAAGCTCAGAGTTAATCCATGGCTTCCGAATTTTTTTGCTTGGCTTAACGCGCACTGAGGGAAAGCTAGATTCATATATTGATTTGACAATGTGAAGAAATTTTTCGTAGGCCCTATTTGCTTCGTTGAATTTATATACATCTTCCCAACAAACATTTTCTATTTGTTCCCGAAATATAGACAAACTGCGTGGGGTTATTTTTTGCATCTGCTGCATTGGCTGCGTTACCTATTCCAGTACATGCCCTTTGTCGCAAATAAATATAGGTAAGTGGTCGCTGAGGTCATAGGCAAATACACCCGCCTTAACTTTTTCAGGGGTGATATTTGTGAAAAAAATATCAATTAAAGATGATGAATTTTCAGTAACTCTAGTGGGTAACTTAATTACATTCACTAAACCATTCATTTTCAGTAACATATTTAATTGTAAAGTTTGGGAATCGTTTTTCATCATATTAATATTGATGTTCCCGCCGTAAATTAAATCAAGCCGATGTTTATTAACAAACTCAAAGATTTCTTCTAATTTATCAAAAAAATTGCTAACGCTGCCACTGGGAGGGCGATAGCATACTATAATAACGATGTTATGCATTTTTATTGCTAGAAGTTCATAGTCAGTTGTTATTGCAGAGAGTTCGGGCAGTAATTCGCACTCGAATACTTCTTTACCAGGATGCATACTCCGCCTCCGCGACAGGATGACCGATTTAAGTAGAAGGTACCATAATTTGGGATACGGAAAATATCTGTATCGTTCATTGACCATGTTTCTGTTAACAGTATCGTATCAAATGATTGCCCTAGCTGTTCCAAAAACAAGTAGAGGTCGTTTTTTTTATTTGAGACTGAGCGGATGTTCAGATGAAAGCATTTAAAGGATTGCAGAAATTTTTTTACCTAAATGCTGACTGAATACTTGTGGCAATATGTAAGTCTCCCCACTTGCACAAGTCATCGTTATCAAGAACTGTTTTTAAACGAGCTTATCAAGATCTCTCGCGGTAGAAACAGCCACTGCGCGTTCACCGTCTGCTTTTCGGACAAGAACACGGCTGTTGCTATGCCACACATATTTGTAGTTCGCGCGCTTCGCCCATATCTTTGTCTCAAAGAGTAAATCACGGGTCCTTCTTGTCACATTTTCAAGTAGGAATACATCGTCTTTCGATTCAGGCAACTTCTTTCTGCTTTTCCACCAGCGGTCCCTATCGGCTTGTTTCGCGAAGCGACAGATTATACCCGGTATCTTTTCTTTTTTTGACGGCAGCCGGTGAACTGAAACAACGTCATTTTCTGAGAGCTGTGGAAGTTCGAGCTTCATGGCTACTTTGTTTAGCTTTTCGAGCAGGTTTTCTTTTTCAGAGTACTGAATCCCATGAAATTCCAGGTTTAAGCGAAGGCTCCTCCATTCAAGTTGGTCAATTTCAGATTGCAGCTGATTGATGTCACTCTCGTTTCCTTCAAGCCTTTCGGTTCTGCGTTTTAGTTCCTTGATCTCATTTTCATTTCGCTCTGTTCGTTGTTGCAGTTCATCGTACTGTTCGCTTAGAAATCGTAAAGTATCTTCAATGCCTTCAACTACCTCTCGGAGTGGCAACAGCTGGTCAAGCTTTCCGTTAATTGTCATTAACAACTGCCGCACGTCTTGCGCATCAGAATCATCACTAGATATGTTGGGTTGCACACGTAATTTCTGTCTTCTACAAGACGTGCAGCTCCAAGCCAGGCGGTATGCATCTCCCTTTGACCTAATTGTCGTGTCCGAGATTCCTGAGCATTTTCCGGTGTGAAATTTACAGTAAGCGTTAGCTCACAAGTGGCACATATCACATTGCAGGACATGGTCACAATTTGGCAGCAGCAGCAGCAGCAGCAGCAGCAATAAGGAAAAAAGTACGAAGTATAGAAATACTAACCTGCAAAAAGGCAGGTTGTTACTTCGACGATGCCTCTTCGATGCTGCCGCTGCCGCCAATGTGAAAGCAGGCCTCGATTTCCACTACTTTATAGCTTGCTCTTCGACGGTGGCGCTTGATGAAGACTGCGGCGTGATCCGGACAAAGAGAGCTTGCAGCAGAGACGCTCGCCGAGCTACGCCCACAAAGATCGAAGCAAGCACGGTAGCGACGTCACAGGACAGCCGACGTTATCTGCAAAAAGGCAGGTTGTTACTTCGACGATGCCTCTTCGATGCTGCCGCTGCCGCCAAAGTAAACACGTTATTCAAAAAAAGCATCATTCGCACAGCACAAGCATGATGTAACATTTTTTATTCGGGTGACGTTTTATACAAATCCACGAAAATTCCAAGACACGAAGCTATTAAGTTAACAACTCTTACTAAAAAAACAGTGATATCACAGTTCTGTTCGTTGCACCTAATCCATAACTAAAGTTGGCGAAATTGACGTATCATGCACTGCTCTAAAATACAATCATTAATTTGTGAGTAGGACGTCCAAAATGCTTATAAACATTCGAACATTTCACGCAAGCTGTAAATTCATATATCAAATTCTTTGACTTAAGACATAGCTGATCCAGTCTGCAGAACTGTGATATGTGTTTTTATTGCAGAGTTGGGGATTATTCAATTTCGTGCTCTTACTTTTCTTTAAACCTGCCTATTTTCAATAATTTTTACTTTATGCTCTGAATTGAAATTCTTCTAACAACCGCTAGACCTTAACTTTCTCAAATGCTACAAACTTAATTCAAAATAACCCTGTGGTTGTCTCAAAACATTTGAGGAATTTCGCACGTATTTAAGGAGGGATATCAGAGTTGGTCCTTAGCTAAAGCTCGAGGCCAATTCCGATTTGCAGAACAGAATTGTGCTTGCTAGTTTTTTTTCGTGAGTTATAGTTCTAAACTTAAGTTTTTTTAAATTGTGCAATTTTCAACCATTCTTAATAAAAATTGATGGCCCTAAATGTAAATAACAACAATTAAAATGTTTTAAATAACAAACATCAAGTTCAGTCCCGTGGTTGGCGAGAAAAACGATTTCACTATTCACATGCATAGGAGCTCCTGAGCTAAATCGTTTTCTTAGGTATTGTGTGCATCCGTAATGTTTGTATTTCCCAACATAATTTTGGAATATTGAGCCTGATCTCAAAATTTGCCTTATAACAACATTCAAGCTTGTTAAGCTTTGTACAATATATGATGCACTTCTCTAGGAGTATCACTGTTTGCTGCATTTTTACAAGGACTGCCAGTGTTCTTTTTACACTTCAACATAGGCCAGAATGCTGTGTTTTATAAGTTTAGTGTTGTTTTGTGGAGCTGACGCATAACATTTCAGTGCACATATATTTGTGCACATTGATATGAATCTACTTTCAGGCTTTAGTATCCAACCATTTAATGTGCACTGCTGGAACAGCAGGTCCTCCTGTAGTTTTAATGCGAATCTTTCTTGTCTTAGACAAGCCTGCTTTTCTCAGATGTCAACTCCGGTCGAGTCTGCCACAAATTTTTCCTGTTTCATATGTTAGCACCACCAGCTTGATCCGTGAAGCGCATTGGCAGCTACAGTTTGTGTGGTGCAAGTTCTAGGCTGAAGCATGTATGCAGACTGTTCTGAAGTGTGTATGTAGTATGTATGATGCATGTATCTAGTCTGAAGTGCAATAAACGTTTAAAACCGGTCACTTTGTGGTTGTAGTGCCAATTATTTTTGCCACTGCATTTACTGTAATCGTTTATGCCTACAGTACAGTTCTCTAGAACCTCTGCAAAGTACAAGCACATTACAAACATCGACATAGGTTTTATAGAGATTTGTCTTTTGGGTCTGTAAAGCAACTGCAGAGAAATGTTCTAAAGAAATTTGTCATCACAATCTTAAAAGGAACTCCATAGAAATGTTTTATAGAAATTTGTCTTTAGGATCTAAAAGGAACTCTATAGAAATGTTCTATAGAAATTTGTCTTTGGGATCTTAAAGGGAACTCCGTAGAGATGTTTTATAGAAATTTGTCTTTACAATCTTAGAAGGAACTCCGTAGAAATGTTCTATAGAAATTTGTCTTTAGGATCTTAAAAGGAACTCCATAGAGATGTTCTATAGAAATTTGTCTTTAGGATCTTAAAAGTAACTCCGTAGGAATGTTCTTTAGAATTGTGTCTTTAAGATATTAAAAGGAACTCGGTAGGAATGTTCTATAGAATTGTGTCTTCAGAGTTCCTATAAGAATGCGGTGGCCAAATAACTGTTGGAACTCTATAGGAAAATTCTATAAGCAGTCAAAATAAACACAATAGAATTCTATCGAACAAGTTGAAAAGACTTTCTAAAAAAACACATTAAAATTTTTTGTAAGGGCTTCATTGCCTGCACCACCGGCTGCCACTGTCGTCTGCGCCGGCGTCCCTCTTCATCGCGACCCACGCATTTTCAGTGGGACCGCCGAACACGACGTGGAAGACTGGCTCTCATCGTACGAACGTGTAAGTGACACAAATGGGACGACCAGTCGAAGCTGTTCACGTGTCTTTCTACCTCGCCGACGTAGCCAAACTGTGGTTCTTCAACCACGAATCAGACTTTTCAAGCTGGTAATCATTTAAGACCCTTTTTGCCGAAGTGTTTGATTGCCCCGCTGTGCGTAAGCTACGCGCTGAACAGCGTCTGCGCCAGCGCGCACAGCAGCCTGGAGAGACATTCACCAGCTACATCGAGGATGTTCTCGATTTGTGCAAGCGGGTAAATCCCAACATGTCAGAGTATGACAAGATCAAGCATATCCTCAAGGGCACAGAGGACGGCGCATTCCAGATACTGCTGGCAAAAAGCCCAACGAGCGTATCCGTCCTTACTAACCTATGTCAGAGCTTTGAAGAGCTGCGCCGCCAACGTTCGATCGCCCGCCAGAACATTCAGCATGCCGATTCCGTCTCCAGCATTGCGATTTCTGTGGACCTTCTGCCCAACTCGACCCTATCGCAACATATAAAAGCTTCTATTTGTGAAGAGGTGGCCAGGCAGCTATCGCTGCTGCCTCATAGCGACGCACTTTCGGCAGCTTTGAGTCCAACGCTACAGCAAGCCATCCGGAATCAGATATCGGAAGCGCTTCCTGCAGCTCCTACAACCTCCCCACCCAATCCTATGAGGTTGCCGCTGCCCTATACCGACTTTCCAAATCATCCTACGTCGCTACCGCTCAATGCGACGAGGTTTATTGTCGTCGATAACGTTGCAAGAACGCTACGTAAAGGTAGGCACTGCAAGGGCACGGGGCTCACTCGCGATCACGGCACGATACTTCGTCTTCCTCTTCAGTCGGCACATACACAGGGGCGGCCTGCTTCGTTACAGAAGAAATTTATCGGCTGCCAGCTCACAGTCGCGGTGATATTTAGTATTTTCGTGTATAGAACATTGCGAGCGCGTGCTTCCATCTATGGAACGGCGTGAATACGAGGGCTCCAGTGTGCGCATGTTGGCCCAAGTTTAAAAGAACACTAAACCCGTAAAGTTCCACAATTGACAATCTGAAGCACGGCTTTTTTCGCGTCAAAAGTTTATGAGAATTTCATACCCACAAAGTTCGGAATTGAAATCCATGCGCTCCGTAGATTCCACGGCCGCTGCGAGATGCCGCGACGCGCCCGCTCGCTTTTGAAAAGCCCTTGAAACTTTGTGCTCGGATGGGGCTCCTTGCGTTATGCGACTCCAAGCGCAGAAGCGTTGCCACGAAATCCAGCCCGATTTCTCAATGATTGTGCCGAAATGTCTTTTCGAGCGTGAAATAGACATTGTAAACAAAATCCCTAATGATTCCCGGCGCCGGTGGTTGTTTTGGTTAGCGCCGGGAAAAAATTTTTTTTTGAGGAGGCTGAAGCCCCCGGCCCCCCCCCCCCCCCCCCCCCCCTGGCTACGCGCCTGCTCCGTGCTGACACCTTTGCGGAAGCCAAATTGTCAGAAGTGTATGTTTTTGCTCAAAATCCACAAACCGATTTGAAATTACTTTTTCAAGTACTGTCGAGAACATAGGGAGGATTTATATTGGACGATTGTTGCTCATGTCATTTTTGTCACCTTTTTTATATAGGACACTAACGCACGCTTGCAGTTTACAGGGAGAAATAGCCCGATTGAGACAAATGTTGAAAATATATGCAATGCACGGATCCAGAATATCAACAAAGTATTTTAAAGGTTTTATCTGTAACCCGTCAATATCTTTCGGGCTGCTGTTGTTTAGATTTTGAATTGTGTGGCTTATTTCGTTTTCATCCACAGGTTTAAGGAAAATAGTGTTGCTATTAACCGGAATATTACTAAAATCATTTGGCAGCATAGGCGTATTACTTGCACTTGCGAAATGTGTAATAAATGTATCTGCAAGCCGCTTCCGAGATATTTATATGCCATTAATATCTAATTTAAGAACTTTACTGATAGGCGCACGATGTTTTAAAAACACAGTTGAGCCTTTTTCACATAATCTCAGAGCGACCAGCAGCAGTTGCAAAGAAATTTGCAAAATATTCTGGCCTAGCTTTTTTATGTCTTTATCTAGGCGATTACGGTACACTTTAAATTGGTGGAATAATTCGATATCTTTAGTTGAAATAAATTTGCCATTCAGAACATTTTTAAGCACAATTCATCTGCGAAGCTCAGAGTTAATCCATGGCTTGCAAATTTTTTTGCTCGGCGTTACGCGCGCTGAGGGAAAGCTAGATTCATATATCGATTTGACAATGTGAAGAAATTTTTCGTATGCCCCATTTGCTTCGTTGAATTTATATACATCTTCCCAACAGGCATTCTCTATTTGTTCTGGAAATATAGACAAGTTGCGTGGGGTTATTTTTTGCATCTGGTGCATTGACTGCGTTACCTACGTTTGGTGCCCTTTGGAGCAAATAAATAAATATAGACAAGTGATCGCTGAGGTCATAGGCAAATACACCCGCCTTAACATTTTCAGGGGTGATATCTGCGAAAAAAAATATCAGTTAAAGATAATGAATTTTCAGCAACTCTTGTGGGTAAATAATTACATTCACTAAACCATTCATTTTGAGTAAAATATCTAATTGTAAAATTTGGAAATAGTTTTTCATCATATTAATATTGATGTCCCCGCCGGAAATTAAATCAAGCCGATTTTTATTAACAAACTCAAAGATTTCTTCTAATTTATCAAACAATTGCTAACACTGCCGTTGGAAGGGCGATAACATTCCATAATAACGGTGTTACGCATTTTTATTGCAAGAACTTCATAGTCAGTGGTTATTGCAGAGAGTTCGGGCAGTAATTCACACTCGAATGCTTCCTTTACCGGGATGCATACTCCGCCTCCGCGAGAGTATGACCGATTTAAGTAGAAGGTACTATAATTTGGGATATTGAAAATATTGTTACTGGTTATTCTCTTAAGAGAGGGTTTATTGGGACAAGACGTAACCGACCGTCTTGAGCGCCAGCCTAGGTTCCGTGATCCCTTGGCAAACGTCCTTTTCTTCCACACCTCTTATCTACTTCCCACTACAGCTTATGGCACATACCCAAATAACGCAAGACTTTCACGCTTGTAACACATCCCCCCACGCAGACAAAGCCCAACGGGCAAGTCAAACAGCATCTCGAGAGATAAAGGGCTTGAAGTGGGCAACATGAGTCACTTCAGTCTTTGAAGAGCGTCGTGAATGGAGGCGCGCTATACGGTACTTCAATTCGCTTATACGCTCTAGAACAACATAAGGTCCAACATAGTGTGCCAGTAGTTTTTCGCACAATCCACGTTTTCTTGTTGGCGTCCATAGCCACACTAAGTCACCTGGATCATTAGTGACGTGTCGGCGTCGGCGGTCGTAACGTGCCTTTGAGCGATCTTGTGAAGCAAGAGTGCGCAAATACTTAAGGCGTCGGGCTTCTTCTGCACGACAGATGGTCTCCGATGTGCAGGCATCATCCTGGTTCAGAAATGGGAAGATCGTATCAAGGGTGTAATGTGGCGGCCGAGCGTAAAGAAGAAAGAAGGGGCTGTAGCCGGTAGTGTCGTGCTGGGCGGTGTTAAATGCTTAAGTCGCCAAAGGTAGATCACTGTCCCAGTTCTTGTGATCTGTTGAGACGTACATGAACAACATGTTCGTGAGAGTTCTGTTGGGGCGTTCCTTAAGGCCGTTCGTTTGGGGATGGTACGGCGTAGAGTGTCGAAAACTTGAAGAAAATAGACGAAGCATCTCTTCCACGATATCTGCAGTAAACTGTCGTCCACGATCGCTAATGACGACTTTAGGAGGCCCGTGTCGGAGAATGATAAATCGTAGCAAGAAAAGGCACACGTCGGCTGCAGTAGCCGATGGTATTGCAGCCGTCTCACAGTAGCGTGTCAGGTGGTCAGTGCACACAACGATCCCACGATTTCCGTTAGAGGACCGTGGAAACGGGCCGAGAAGGTCGACGCCGACTTGCTCGAATGGAGTTTTTGGGGTGGAACAGGGTGTAGTCTACCAGGAGGACTACTTATGGGATGCTTGCGACGTTGACATTCATTGTAGCTAGACACGTACTGCCACGTCGTCTGATGCTTATTAGGCCAGTAAAATCTTTCTTGAAGACGGCAAAGTGTTCTAGCTGCTCCCAAATTACTGGAGGTTGGGTGATCATGCATAGTCCGCAAGATGGAAGTGCGTAGACATTTCGGGAACACGAGGAGATATCGTGAGCCTGTGGTAGAATAGTTCTTCTTATAGAGCAGCCCATCACGTGTGCAAAAGCGATTGGCTGTTGATTTATTTTTGACGGCCAGCAGTTGCTTTAAAGTGTCGTCGTTTTGCTCCTCAGTATTAAAGGTATTTAGATTAGGAAATGATGGCTCCAAGGATACGATCTAGTGGTCGAAGTTGTCCGCGTCACAGTCCCTTGTGGGAAGCGGTAGCCACGAAAGGCAGTCTGCGTCAGCGTGCCGTCGACCGCTTTTATAGGAAATGGTGAAGTCGTACTCCTGTAGACGGAGAGCTCAACGTGCAAGCCTACCAGATGGATCACGCAGATTAACGAGCCAGTACAAAGAGTGATGGTCTGTGATGATCGTGTAAGGGCGTCCGTACAGGTATGACCGAAAGCGCTGTACTGCGAAAATCACTGCGAGACATTCCTGTTCCGTGATGGTGTAATTGCGCTCGGGCTTGCTTAGAGAGCGACTCGCGTACGCTACGTTGGTGTTGAAGCGTTGAACAAGAACAGCGCCGACACCAATACCGCTAACATTCGTGTGTAGTTCTGTTGGAGCCGCAGGGTCGAAGTGTTTGAGAACGGGATGGGACGTCAAACGGAACTTCAGTTCACGAAAAGCAGACGCACATTCTGAGGTCCAGTCAAATTGGAGGCCTTTCTGAAGCAGACACTTCAGTGGATGCGCGATGTGAGCAAATCCGGGAATAAACCGATGGAAGTATGAGCAAAGGCCCAAGAAGCTTCGCAGCTTATTTACTGAGCGAGGTTGTGGAAAGGCTTCGACCGCAGCCGTTTTCACTGGATCAGGTCTTATGCCCTCTTTGTCCACTAGGCGGCCTAGAACCAGCGTTTGGCGTTCGCCAAAGCGGCACTCCTTGGAGTTTAATACCAAGCGTGCTTTGCCTAGGCACTCTAGCAGAAGCTTGAGGCATGCGTTGTGTTCACAAAACGTGCGTCCGAAAATCACGACATCATCCAAATAACACATGCAGACTTCCCAATTCAAACCACGCAGAATGTTGTTCATGAATGGCTCAAACGTTGCGGGCGCGTTACAGAGCCCGAACGGCATCACATTAAATTCTAAAAGTCCGTCTGGTGTAACGAATGCCGTTTTATTGCGATAGCAATTATATGGACACTCCAAAGCAGATTTCTGCCGTCGGCGTCGCCGACGTCGTCGCCGTTGCTGTCGCCGTGAGGTTCCGTATGACGTCAATGGAGATGAAATCGTCGCCGCGCGCCGCCGAACGCTGTATGTGCGAGTGAAAGGGCGCGAGGGACGCGCGTTTTCACGGGGAGTGAACCCACGGCGGAGAACAAACGCGTGTTCTGCGCCGTGCTCCCTTAAGGGCTGCAGAAGTAGGCGTCTCTTTCCCTCTTTACAATCACCATATATGTAGAGCAAACGCGCCTTCTTCCGACGCGCGAAAGGCCGTGGGGGGGAGGGGAAAGGGGGAGGGAAGTGAGGCGACGTTTAGCTGCGGCCCCAAGTGCCTATTTATATCAGAGGCTCCGGCAACAGTCACCAACGTCGCACGCATTTTCTGCGAACGCGGGCAAAACGCCGACGGCATCGACAACAGTTCTGCGTATTGCCCGTGCTGCTGCATGTCCAAGTTTATACCGCTGATAAAGCTACTATCATTACTCCGTATAGCTCTCTACAAATTTGCTATCGCAATTGATGCTTCGCCTTTCAGGTGAAACTGGGACAACTTTTTTTCCTTGTCTGCCTTGTACATCGGAATCTGCCATTATCCGGACCGCAAGTCTAGAATCGAAAAGTATGAGGCCGAAGAAAGGCAATCTATAGCATCATCAATCCGTGGCAAGGGTATACGTCTTTCTTGGTAACGGCGTTGAGGCGGCGGTAATCAACGCAAGATCGCCATGTGCCGTCTTTCTTTCTGACTAGAATTACTGGGGCTGCCCACGGACTACTCGACTGTTGGATAACGTTTTTCTTTAGCATGTCACAGAATTGGTCATTGATCACTTTGCGCTCCAAAGGGGACACCCGTTATGGCTTTTGTCGCAGAGGCTGGTGAAATCCTGTGTCTATGCGGTGCTGTAGACGAGAAGGGGGAAAGGATGGTGGAGCCTCTTGCTGGGAAAAGTCGAACACCGCGAAGTGCTTTCGTAGAATATTCGCGAGCTCCTGACGTTGGTTAGTACTGAGCGATTCGTTTACCATAGCCATTATGGAAGTGTCTGTCGCGCATGCAGCTGAATGGGGCTCATCCGTGGCATCGGGGCCTTCTGCGAGGATGGCGAGCGCCAGCACTTGATGTTCAGGAATAGCCCCTTCAGGGGCGAATCAAATCTGGCGTAGCGAAAAATTTTTTGTTCTGATTGTGAATAAATAACGCTATTAAAGAAGGAATCCACAAGAAATTCAGAAAAAAATTGATTGGTTAAGTTTTTCCGTGGCGTCCACATATGTGGACGTTGCGCCTCAAAGCAGTAATATCAGTGAAAGGTGATGAAGAAGAAGACACGCTTTTATTTCGGAGGCTCGGAAATAATCATTGCGGGAACACTGCTTAGGAAGTCTTTTCTGCAAAAGTTATCAGAAATAGTCTATTTGTTATGAAATGAATAAAAACAGTCGTTCTGAGATGTCAAACACGGAAAAACGTTGCACTTCCTGCAGCCGACACGGCTTTTGGTGGATGTGCATTCCTCTCCCCGGCAGCATTGTGCGTTGGCTGCTGGGGTCCCGTTCTTCATCAGCGCCGCTTATGTGAAGAGCGCCTCTGATTTTGAAGAATCTCTTCACGCCCTTCGAATAGAATATTGCTGGAATCCTCGTTGCAGGTTGCCAATACATTCTGACGCCAGGGTATTTCAGAACACCCATTAGCATGACCATTTCAAAAATATTTTGATCTCTTCTTTCGCAGTGACTAATACGGTACCATCTCTTTGTAGGATATACCTCTTGGTGAATTGCGCAAGGTCTTCAAATATCTATTCGGTGAAATACTTGCTACAATACACAAGTGGCTGCTGCGGTCGCGACGCTATCTCAGGATCGTAGTGGCAGTCAATATCACTTGGCGCAAAATCTTTCTTCATCCATTTGATCTTAGCCTTCTTGGATGCCGCAGGCTTGTTCGAGGTAATGACCGTGGCGTCTGGTCGTGCCGGCAGTGCAACTGTGGCCATGGATGCGTTCACCTGACCATTGGCAGGCTGAAACAGCGTAAATTAGGGACAAACTAACTTTCGACAGTTTGGTGCCATATTTTTTCGCGAGAACACAAAATAATGTCTCACAATCTAGAGCAAACTTACTATGTTTTCTTCATTTTCTTCTACCATTTCATCATCAGAAAAGTCCCCATCTGAGAAATCTCCATTTGATATTTTCATCAGGGTTTCTGCTGCTGTTGCATCATCAACTTTCTGACGTTTTGATCCATGATTTCACAAATAACGATCATTTCTCCACGCATGGTGCCGAAATGATGCACCGCCAAAATGACCCGCCAAAATAGCTGCCCCACAACACAGGCGGCACTAAGGCGCAATGTCCACGATCGTGGACGCGGTATTTCGCGCTCCCCTTCTCACACTATAAATTGTTTCCTATTGCAAAAGTCTTGTTTATTGGCATGCGGTATGTCTTAGCTATTACTGACAAATGCAGAATTTCATGTCGCGTTGAATAGAATATCGCAAAAGCTTGAAAAGTCAGAGCCACTTACGTGTGCCGCCGTCAAACGTGGAGACGTCCATCTTTGAGATTTGTTATTGTAGTTATTTTGTGTCAGGTGCGGCAGATGGCGCCACGGGTTGTTGCAGCAACATGTAGAGATGGAGGGAGCACTGTTTGCGCGCGAGATTCAAAGTTAATTTTGAGATATTTAGCTGTGAAGTTGGCGTCCCCAAATGTGGACGCTGCGCCTGAAGGGGATAGCTGCAAGTTTCAGACCCTCTAGTAGTATGTGGTTTCATTGGAGCAATTTATCGTCCATAAGACAGTACGCCCGTCAATAACCGACAGCGTGCAATAGGGGACCAGAACATTCTTCTTAATGCAACTAAGGGGAACGGGCTCTACGATAGCATCAAATGTTCTGTCGGTTGTAGAACAGGCGACTGGGACACATTTGGCTGACAACGGTGGCACGGCGCCACGGGTTGTTGCAGCGACATGTAGAGATGGAGGGAACACTGTTTGCGCGCGAGATTCAAAGTTAATTTTAAGATATTTAGCTGTGAAGTTGGCGTCCCCAAATGTGGACGCTGCGCCTGAAGGGGATAGCTGCAAGTTTCAGACCCTCTAGTAGTATGTGGTTTCATTGGAGCAATTTATCGTCCATAAGACAGTACGCCCGTCAATAACCGACAGCGTGCAATAGGGGACCAGAACATTCTTCTTAATGCATCTAGGGGAACGGGCTCTACGATAGCATCAAATTTTCTGTCGGTTGTAGAACAGGCGACTGGGACACATTTGGCTGACAACGGTGGTACGACGGTATGTGCAGACACACAAAGGGCACTTTCCCTTTCGTAACACGGCGGGTGGCCCACAAATATGGCCGGAAGGCTCGAAACCACAGTTATTTCAGCCGTTCGGCAATCAACATTGGCACCACACAGCTTCAGAAAATCGAGGCCCAGAATTACGTCATGCGTAGCATGAGGTAAAACTACGAACTGCGCGTTATATGTTTCACTGCCCAAGCTAACTTTCACATTGCACAGACCTACAGGGTATAATAGTTCTCCATTCACTCCACGAAACATGTCGGCACGATCCCATGAAAACAACACTTCTCGTCCTAGCAGTCGTTTGAATGCGAGACTCATTACTGAAACGGTCGCTCCTGTGTCCACTAAGACCATTGTTGAGACGCCGTCTACACGCCCACACCTTGTTTTTAAACATGCAAATTGGTGGAGGTATTTATGTCAAAATCGAAGACTGTCCAGCGGCCTCACCTCCAACGGCCGCGCTGACTAGTTTTTCGGCGAAGGCGACGGGTAGCGGCGCCGGGGAGATGGTGACCTGTGTACGCGAGGAGCGGGCGGTGGTGTCAAGCTCCGATTGGAGGCAGGGGAACGGTTTCGCAGTGTTTCCAGGGTCACGTTGGACATACGGCTTGGATAGGTGTACGCACGGCCAACGCGTTGCTGGCCAGGTATTGCTGATCGGTCGTACCTAGGCGGCTGGCGGCGTGGTGGGGCCGCCTTACAGTACCTGGCAATGTGGCCCTCGACACCACAGTTGAAGCACAAGGGAGGAGGAGAAGCGCTCAGCCGGCAGAGATCGTCGAACTGGGCACATCATGTCTGTACGCTGAACAGGAGCCACTGTTCACCACGGTTGGGTTGAAAGCGTTGCCCATATCGCTGTTCTGACGGACACGTCTCCGGATGTGCCCACGTAGGTGCAGCCACATCGACGTCCGTGACACACACAGACGGTGGAAAAGTAGCGCATGGTGCTGGGGGCGCTGAGTCAGATACTGGGTACGTAGCCGGCGGTTGAACTGTGTTGCACATTATTTCATTGTGTCGCCGCAGTTCTTCATGTACTATTTCCCGGATAGTAGAGGCAAGGTCGGTGGACGGGCTCGTATAGACGCTCGCGACAGTGGTCACGTTTGCAGTCGTCCAAATTTGGGTGCGATACGACAGGCCCTCAACGTCTCAAATGTGCGGCAGTGACGCAAGACATCAGAGACGGAGGTGAGGTCTTCTCTACATATCAGGAAATTGTCGACGTCTTCCGCGATACCTTTCAAAAGATGTCCGACTCGGTCTTCTTCAGACATCCGCAGGTTTACGATCTTGCACAGCTTGAGCACCTCTTCTATATAAGTAGTGCATGTCTCCCCCAGACTTTGAGCTCTTTGGGCAAGTGCTCGCTCCACAGGTTTCTTTTTTGCATTAGAGCCGCCAAAACATTTGCCTATTTCCTCAACAAACCGTTCCCATGTTGTTAACGACCCTTCGTGATTCTCGAACCACATCAGTGCGGTTTCTCTGATAAATAGGACGACGTTGTCAAGCTTGGTGACCGAGTTCCAGTTGTTATATCGGCTCACCCGATTGTTGTGCGTAAGCCACTCGTCCACGTCTTCTCCCGCTCTTCCCGCGAACGAGCGTGGTTCCATGTAATGTTGTGGGGGTGCAGCTGCCGTTGACCCTTGCGCGGTTGCAACTGGCGCTGGGTCTGGTCCTCCGGGCGGTGGCATGATGACTGTTGGCGAGAGACTGGCAAGGTGGCGGCTCCGGCGAAATTCAAGCGCTTGGGACTCCGTAGTACGCCGACGTCGTGTACCCAGCACCTCCACCCCTCTGTTACAGGTTATTCTGTTAAAAGAGGTTTTTTTGGGCCACGACGTAACCGACCGTCTTGAGCGCCAGCCTAGGTTTCGTGATCCCTTGGCAAACATCCTTTTCTTCCACACCTCTTATCTGCGTCCACTACAGCTTATGGCAAATACCCAAATAACGCAAGACTTTCACGCTTGTCACAATATCTTATCGTTCATTGACCATGTTTCTGTTAACAGTATCGTATCAAATGATTACCCTAGCTGTTTAAAAAACAAGCAGAGGTCGTTTTTGGTTATTTTAAATTAAGCGGATGTTCAGATAAAAGCATTTAAAGGATTGCAGAAATTTTTTATCTAGATGCTGACTGAATACTTGTGTCAATATGTAAGTCTCCCCACTTGCACAAGCCATCGTTATCAAGAACTGATCTTAGACGAGCTTATCAAGATCCCTCGCGGTAGAAACAGCCACTGCGCGTTCACCGTCGGCTTTTCGGACAAGAACGCGGCTGCTGCTATGCCAGACATATTTGTAGTTGGCTCGCTTCGCCCATATCTTTGTCTCAAAGAGCAAATCACGGCTCCTTTTTGTCACATTTCCGCTCCCGTCGGCTTCGCTCGTGAGTTGAGGTGCCGTCTCAGCGCAGCAGGAGCAGCGTGCCAAAGAGGTAGGTCTTCTTGTTTCATATTTCGCTTTGTTCCATTCCATTCCATCCCTTTATTTCAGCATTCATCTTTGAATGTACAAATGCTAGGAAAGGAGCAAAAAGCCGCTATTTCAGCGTTTTAAGTTAACGTAGAGATGCAGCTGAGGGCCGCCATTCAGCAAAGCAATGGTGAACCCATCGAGGCGAGCACCGTGAATGGAGCTGGCTCCGATGCGAGTGCAGAGACAGCCGAACCCGCCACGCCGGGAGGCAGTGGCGGAACCGTCAGTGATAGTCACGAGGGGGATATCACTGACGCGGCCGCGGAAGAGAACAAAGCCAAGGAGAAGGATAAGAAAAGAGGGGAGTGCACTGTGACCTCGAGGGCAGCTTTCGGCGGTGAGGGGGAAGAAAAGCGTCGAGTTGTCTTTGTTGAGGATTCCAACATGCTTAAAGTAGAACCGGCGATAACAGAGAAGGTAGGTGCAGGCGAAAGAGTCCAGGTTAGCGTGCTTCCGGGAAAGCCCATTAGATAGGTGATAGCGAATGCCAAGGAACATATGTGGTGATGATGATGATGATTTATTGGCATCCCCTTTGAAACGGGGCGGCGACAAATAGTCACCTAGCCTGCTTGATTTAATCAGGTATACTATACATGTTCTTTATCTAGCATTTTTGTATACCTCTCATTATTATTTTTCTTTTTCAAAAATTTACCTTGTACCACTGCATATGATTTTAAGAGATCAGGTCGTATCCATCTGTTCCCTGCTTTTTTTTTCACCAGTACTCTCATCATCTCTTGCTGATCTCTACGGCTGATCTGTTTATCTTTCCTTCCACTTTAAACCCAAGCGCTTCTGGGAGTTGCACGTTGCCTAGGGTTCTCGCTGGGTGGATCCCGTCGCGTTCCATCAGGATGTGCTGAGTGGTTTCTGGATCTTTACTGCAGCATACACATGTCTCATCTAGTTCCGAATATTTATTCCGATATCTTTTCGTCCTTAGGCAATCGGCTCGAGCCTCAAATAGCAAGGCACTGCCCTTTGTGTTATCGTAAAGATTTTCCCTTCTAATTTCTTTCTTCTCATTCTTGTAAATCTCCATTGTCCTTTTTGTTTCCATTCTTTGCATAAAATTCACGGTCTCTATTTCTCTCACTTTCTTTCTGATGACTCCTGGTTGTCTATTTACAGTTTCGATTATCCTGTACTTGGTTGTCAACTTCCTTGACCTCTTCCTCCATTCTGTGTCCACGCTTTTCATGTAAAGATACTTGTGCACTTTCGCCGCCCATTTATTTTCATCCATGTTCCTGAGCCTTTCTTCAAAACAAATTTTGCTCTGTGCTTCTCTGATTTCAAAAGAGGCCCAACCCATGTCACCCTGCACTGCCTCATTTGTGGTATTACCGTGGGCTCCCAAAGCCAACCGGCCTACTGATCTTTGGTTAACTTCCAAACCCCCCAATATATCCGATTTTAAGCATATAATGGCATTTGCGAATGTTAGCACTGGCACCCATTACTGTTTTCCAGATTCCACGCACCACCTCATACTTATTGTGGCCCCACAGTGCTCTGTGTTTCATTATTGCTGCATTCCGCTTCGCCTTTATTTGCAGATTATCTTGGTGGTTGCTTGAGTAATTCTTTCCTTCGTTTATGTGTACGCCGAGGTACTTATATTGCTTCACTATGGGTATTACATGCTATTATGTGTATGTTAACTTCAAGTGATCCTTACGTAAACTTTGTATATTGTACGTTTGTAGGTATGTTACAATTGTGATTCTATATGTATATATGTACTGTGAACGTTGTATGCTGCCAATGTAAGGGTCTTCAGGGACTCAGTCAAGCTGCCTAGAGCAGCTTTTAGCCCTGAAGACCATCCAGAAGTTTCTGGTGAAATAAACTTTGATTGATTGATTGTTGAATTGACACCATGAAGTTACTCGTTTGTTCATTAAAGATCATAATTCCTGATTTCTCTGTGCTAAACTTAAGGCTTAGATTTGTCGCTGCATTCCCGCAGATATTCGCAAGTATCCGTAAATCTTTTTTCTTGTCCGCTAGTAGCACAATTTCGTCTGCGTACATCAGTCCAGGGACCTTCTGTTGCACTATTTGTTCATTGCGCATGTAGGATAAATCAAAACCTAATTCGCTGTTTTCCAGTCGTCTTTCTATACCCTTGACGTAAAGCGTGAACAACAATGGTGACAGAGGGCATCCTTGCTTCAATCCTTGGTGAATTCCCACCATTTCATTTCCTTTTCTACCTTCCCATACCACTTGTACTTGGTTGTCTCTATATATCTCCCTCAGCAGCTCCACGAAATCATCATCTTTGCCTTTGTATTGAAGAATATCCCACAACAATTCCCTGTCTACGTTGTCATAAGCTCCTTTAATATCTAGAAATGCTATCCATAAAGGTCTTTTCTGAGCTACTGAAATCCCTGTGCACTGAGTTAGTACAAACAAATTGTCTTCTAAGGGTCTGCCTGGCCTGAACCCATTCTGTAGTTCCCCCAATACAGCGTTTTTCTCCACCCACTTCGACAGTTCTAATTTTATGGCTTGTATTGTCATTCTATATATCACCGACGTTACTGTAACTGGCCTGAACGAGCTCGTCTTATCCTTATCTCCGTTGCCTTTGTAGATGAGATTCATGTTGCTTTCACGCCATCCAACGGGAATTTTCTTTGTTCTAATCAGTTGCTCTGTGGAATTAGTCAGCAGTGCCTTGCTTTTTGGACCGAGGTTTTTGATTAGCTGTATTGGAATTTCATCGGGTCCTGTTGCTGTGTTGTTAGGGACATTTTCTGCTGCCTTTTTCCAATAAAAGCTTTCTGTGCTAAATTTTGATCTCTCTGGCCTCTCTGCTGTTGCTGGATCTGTTGTCTGAACTACGCTTTTTCTCGTGCCGAAGTTATTCCTAATAACGTCTGTGATGTACCGCATCGCATCATCTCCTTCGTAGATGTTAGCATCTTCATCCCTTATAGCAGTTTGCGAGTTTTTAGTTGGAGCTCCGAGTGCTTTTATATGGTTCCAGAATCTTTTTGGAGCGCCTTTGTCTCTTTTGTAAATGTTATGCACTCAACGTTCACTTGCGCATTTAATTTTCTCTTGCATGAGCTCACTCGCAACCCTTTTCTTTTCTCGGTATGTATTCCATCTAAGGAGCACCTCTTCTTCTTGTAATTCCAACTTTTTGGCTTCTCGATGAGCCCTAGATGCCTCTTTACGCTCTTCTATAGCTTGTTTTATTTCCTTGTTCCACCACTTACGTGGTTTCCTCTTGCCAATCCAACAATTGTTTTGCCGTGTCCGCCTTATTTCATGCTGCATAACGTCCACCAGTTCCTTATATTCCCAGACTGCTGTAGTAAAATCCTCAATTTTCTTCTCTATGTTGTTTGCGATCTCTGTTATTTGCTCGTCATTCATTTTTAAAAACTCTGAGGCTCTTGGTTCATGTTCTGCGCTAGTATCTCGCCCAAACTTTAATGCTAAACGTCTATGATCGCTTCCCAGGCTATTTTTTCCATTTTCGTCTATTATCATTTGGTCTAGTTGTTCGTAGACCATTTCCGAGACTAACGCGTAGTCGATACATGACTGCCTGTTTCCGCATTGCCACGTTACCTGTCCATGACACTTATTCTCCCTGTTAACTACTATAAGGTTCTGTTAATCACACAGATCCAGCACTAGAGAGCCGTTGTAATCAGTATATCCGTCTTAATCGTCCATGTGTGCGTTCATATCTCCCACTAATATCACCTGGCCCGATTTACTGAACTCATTAATATCGCTTCTAATGCAATCAACCAATTCCTTATTTTTTCTCTGCTATCACTACCTGTCCATAGGTAAGCTACTCCCAGCCACGTCTTTTTACCTTGCCATGTGCCGCTAATCCATAAATGCTCTTTACATGTCTCGTTTACCCTTTGCCACTTCAGACCTCGCCTAATTAGTACGCCTCCGCCTTTCCTTGACCCGGTCATTCTATTGCATCTTTCCCATACAAAATTGTCAATAACAAGCGGCTGCTCCAGATCTCTTAGACGCGTTTCGGTCAAGGCGTACACGATAATCGCTTCATCATTCAGCTGCGTTTGAATTTCCAGCCATTTTTCCTGCTTGCGACCACCCTGCATGTTAATGTAGCAAATCTTACCTTCTTTATTCTTATCATTTCTGTGTCTTTTCCTGACTCCTGGTCATCTAAATCTGCCCTTTACTGGTGTTTCGCTACGTTCAATACTTAATCCTGCTTCCTGATTGCCTGGGGCCCACCTAAAAAAGCTACAGCTCGCTCTGCGAATCGACATCCGACCGGTGTTGCTACCCTTTCGCTAAAATGTATCCGTGACGAACAAAAGCGCCTTCGCGGCCTGCTCGGAGCTCTTCTAGGTTGATGTCAATGACCGTAAAATTCATTGCTTTAGCTAGAGTCCAAAGTTCCCTGTTTACTGCAAGAATTGCCCTTTCAATTCCATAGCCCTGCCTTTCAACCTCTGGCACCGTGCACACCGCGATTTGCACTTCCTTTGAAACATTCCGCAGGTCGGTGACCCCTTTGGCTATTTGCTTCGTGATCCCTGCTCCTCGTCCGTGCAGTACGTCAATCACTCCGCCCATTATCACCACTAGGTGTCTCTCCTCCATTGTGTCCCACATGCGTTCCTTGGCATTCGCTATCACCTATCTAATCGGCTTTCCCGGAAGCGCGCTAACCTGGACTCGTTCGCCTGCACCTACCCTCTCTGTTATCGCCGGTTCTACTTACGCGTGTTGGAATCCTGAACAGAGACAACTCGACGCTTGTCTTCACCCTCACCGCCGAAAGCTGCCCCCGAGGTCACAATGCCCTCCCCTCCTGTGTTATCCTTGCCCTTGGCTTTGTTCTCTTCCGCGGCCGCGTCAGTGGTATCCCCCTCGTGACTATCACTGACGGTTCCGCCACTGCCTCCTGGCATGGCGGGTTCGGCTGTCTCTGCACTAGCATCGGCGCCAGCTCCATTCACGGTGCTCGCCTCGATGGGTTCACCATTGCTTTGCTGAATGACGGCCCTCAGCTGCATCTCTACGTTAACTAACTTTTCTTCTAACTCCTTCCTCTGCTTCTGCTCGCTTTTAAGTTCCTTTTCTAGCTTTCCAACCCGCTTAGCTAGCTGATCTTTCTCTTGTTCGAGGCGGTCTAGCCGCGACCCTAGCACACACATCCTACAGATAAAATCTGCACCGTTCGCTTCGCGTGCAGACTTAAACCGCGTTTCTTCCAACGCGTAAGAACGCTCGCACTCAGAACATCGCACGCGTGGGTTTCCCTTAGTACCAACCATCATCTCGTACTAACAAGGCGTGGATGTGACAAAAAAAAACAATTTGTTACCTACTTTTACCTAAGCGAGAAGACAAGAAGGTGAAAAAGCATGAAAAAAAATGTCACAGTTTCGCCCTAAGGGCGAAGCAATGAATGCGATAGCAACACAGCAATGTCACACGAAGTAAGGTGAGCGGCTTTGGTAGCAATATGAGTTGTAGTAAACATGAGCTGATTAAGTAAGCAGGTGTGCTGCGGCGTAAGTAGACCGACATGAAGGGAGACTCGATGACCACGAGAAGGCGCGTGTGAAACAGTGGTGTTGATGAGAAGCGCTGCCCGTGGGCAGCGCATGCGAAGGGACACACCTGTAGCGCTGCACTGCCGATCCGGGCAGCATTGCATATGTAGCGTGCGTTGCAAAATGTGGCCCGACTATTACTAACTGTGGTGTGAGCGCGCACAAACAAACATGAATAGACCACACTGAATGACTGCAGACAACGACTGTCAAAACGCTGGCAGCAAGCGCATATACGCCGCAGCGGGCGAAGGTACGCGCGGTCTATCGCTTCAACGGAAACTGAGGGGCGAATGCACAGCGCATAAAGGTCAGAGCCGTGTGGAGATAAGAGACGGTGCGAGCGACGAGTGCGGTGGTTGGCAGAGTAGAAGTGCGCCCCCCCCCCTCCCTCCGGCGCTCGCTTCCCGCTTCCTTGCTTGCGCGTGGGAGATTGAGTGCGTTCGCTCTCCGTGATAGCGTGCGTCCCCGCACGCTTCCGCTCGGGCATCCGGCGCGCGGCGAAGATTTTATCTATACGGAACCTCACGGCGACGACGACGGCGACGGCAGAAATCCGGTGGAAGTGTCCATATAATTGCTATCGCAATAACATTTCGCAGTTTCGCCCGAAAGGCGAAGCAGCAATTGCGATAGCAAATTGGTAGATAGCTATTCGGAGTAGGGATAGTAGAGTAGTTTTATCGGCCGCATAAACTTGGACACATTCGCTTTCTAACTGAATTGACAAGCGTGGTGTCATCGCGCACAAGCAAACATGAATAGATCACACTGAATGACCCCAGAGAACGACTGTCAAAACGCTGGCGCGGCCGCTGCAGCGGGCGAAGAATCGTGCGGTCTATCGCTTCAACGGAAACTGAGCGGCGAATGGACAGCGCATAAAGGTCAGAGCCGTGTGGAGACACGGCCGGGCCCGACTGGCGCGCGCGCTAGAAGCGAGTGCGCGCGCCAGTAGAGCCCGGCCGTGGTGGAGATAAAGAGACGGTGCGGGCGACGGCCACCACAGCCAGTACAAGCGTATTTGTTGGCAGAGTAGAAGCTGCTCCCCCCGTCCCTCCCGCGCTGACTCCCCGCTTTTATTGCGATAGCATTTATATGGACACTTCAACCGGATTTCTGCCGTCGGCGTCGCCGTCGTCGTCGCCGTGAGGTTCCCTATAGATAAAATCTTCGCTGCGCGCCGTATGCCCGAGCGGAAGCGTGCGGGTACGCGCGCTATCACGGAGAGCGAACGCACACAATCTCCCACGCGCAAGCAAGGAAGCAGGAAGCCAGCGCCGGAGGGAGCAGGGGGGGGGGGGGGGGGCGCACTTCTCTGCCAACAACCGCGCTCGTCGCTCGCTCGCACCGTCTCTTATTTCCACACGGCTCTGACCTTTACGCGCCGTGCATTCGCCGCTCAGTTTCCGTTGAAGCGATAAACCGCACGTACCTTCGCCCGCGCCGGCGTATGCTTGCTGCCAGCGTTTTGACAGTCGTTGTCTGCTGTCATTCAGTGTGATCTCTTCGTGTTTGTGCGCGCTCACACCACGCTTGTTCATTCAGTTCGTAATAGTCGGGCCACATTTTCCAACGCACGCTACACATGCAATGCTGCCCGGATCGGCAGTGCAGCGCTACAGGTGTGTCCCTTCGCACGCGCTGCCCACGGGAAGCGCTTCACATCAACACCACCGTTTCACACGCGCCTTCTCGTGGTCATCGAGTCTCTCTTCATGTCGGTCTACTTACGCCGCAGCACACCTGCTTACTTAATGAGCTCATGTTTACTACAATTCATATTGCTACCAAAGCCGCTCACCTTACTTCGTATGACATTGCTGTATTGCTATCGCATTCATTGCTTCGCCCTTAGGGTGAAACTGTGACATTTTGTTTGCTTTCGCGTGGGAGATTGCGTTGCCAGTTCTCCTTGCGCTGGGTTGCAAGATAAGCATTTGGTGCCGTAGCACAGCGTCGCCCCGCCTCCCTCCCCCCCATACCCCCACGGCCTTTTGGGCGACAATCGCGTTTGCTTTCCGCCGTGCGTTGGCTCTCCGTGATAGCGCGCATCCCCCGCACTCTTTTACGCGTACGGCGCGCGGCGACGATTTTATCGCCCTTGGAATCTATACGGAACCTGACGGCGACGCTAGAAATACCGTTGAAGTGTCCATATAATTGCTATCGCAATAATAATTTATACAGATTACTTGGCTAGGCTAACCCTCCTAAAAAACAAAGAGGAAATATAAAATAAGAGAACTTATCTCTTTGGCACGCTGCTCCTGCTGCGCTGAAACGGCACCTCAACTCGACACGTCTGCTCCCGTCGGCTTCACTCGTTCGAGTGAAGCCGTGGGACACAATAGAGGAGAGACACCTAGTGGTGATAATGGGCGGAGTGATTGATGTAGTGCACGGACGAGGGGCAGGGATCACAAAGCAAATAGCCCAATGGGTCACCGACCTGCGGAGTATTTCAAAGGAAGTACATATCGCGGTGTGCACGGTGCCAGAGGTTGAAAGGAAGGGGTATGAATTTGAAAGGTCAGTTCTTGCAGTAAACAGGGAAATTTGGACTCTAGCTAAAGCAATGAATTTTACGGTCACTGACATCAACCGAGAAGTGCACCGAGCAGGCCGAGAAGGCGCTTTTGTGCGTGACGGGATACATTTTAGTGAAAGTGTAGCAACACCGGTCAGACGCTTTTTTAGGCGGGCCCCAGGCAGTCAGGAAGCAGGATTAAGTGTTGAACGTAGCGAAACACCAGTAAAGGGCAGAAGTAGACGACCTGGAGCCAGGGAAAGACGCAGAAAGGGTAACAATAGACAAGGTAAAATTTTCTACATTAACATGCAGGGTGGTCGCAAGCAGGAAAAATGGCTGGAAATTCAAACGCAGCTGAATGATGAAGCGATTAGCGTGTACACCTTGACCGAAAGGCATCTACGAGATTTGGAGTAGCCGCCTGTTATTGACAATTTTATATGGGAAGGGAGAAACAGAATGATCGGTTCAAGGAAAGGCAGAGGTGTACTAATTAGGCGAGGTCTGAAGTGGCGAAGGTTAAACGAGACATGTAAAGAGCATTTATGGATTAGCAACACATGGCAAGGCAAAAAAGACGTGGCTGGGAGTAGCTTACCTATGGACAGGTAGTGATGGCAGAGATAAAAATAAGGAATCGGTTGATTGCATTAGAAGCGATATTAATGAGTTCAGTAAATCGGGCCAGGTGATATTAATGGGAGATATGAACGCACACATGGACGATTTGGACGGATATACTGATTACAACGGCTCTCTAGTGCTGGATCTGTGTGATGAACGGAACCTTATAGTTGTTAACAGGGAGAATAAGTGTCATGGACAGGTAACGTGGAAATGCGGAAACAGGTCGTCATGTATCGACTACGCGTTAGTCTCAGAAATGGTTTACGAATAACTAGACCAAATGATAATAGACGAAAATGGAAAGAAATAGCCTGGGAAGTGATCATAGAGGTTTAGCATTAAAGTTTGGGAGAGATGCCAACGCAGAAAACAAACCAGTAGCCTCATAATTTTTAAAAATGTATGAAGAGCAAATAACAGAGATTGCAAAAACATAGAGAAGAAAATTGAGGATTTTACTACAACACTCTGGGAATATAAGGAACTGGTGGACGTTATGCAGCATGAAATAAGGCAGACACGGCAAAACAATTGCTGGATTTGGAAGAGGAAACCATGTAAGTGGTGGAATAAGGAAATAAACCAAGCTATAGAAGAGCGTAAAAAGACATCTAAGGCTCATCGAGAAGCCAAAAAGTTGGGATTAGAAGAAGAGGTGCTCCTTAGATGGAATACATAAAGAGAAAAGAAAAGGGTTGCGAGTGAGCTCGTGCAAGAGAAAATTAAATGCGCAAGTGAACGTTGGGTGCATAACATTTACAAAAGAGACAAAGGCGCTCCAAAAAGATTCTGGAACCATATAAAAGCACTCGGAGCTCCAACTAAAAACTCGCAAACGGCTATAAGGGATGAAGATGGTAACATCTACGAAGGAGATGATGCGATGCGGTACATCAGAGACGTTATTAGGAATAACTTCGGCACGAGAAAAAGCGTAGTTCAGACAACAGATCCAGCAACAGCAGAGAGGCCAGAGAGATCAAAATTTAGCACAGAAAGCTTTTATTGGAAAAAGGCAGCAGAAAATGTCCCTAACAACACAGCAGCAGGACCCGATGAAATCCCAATGCAGCTAATCAAAAACCTCGGTCCAAAAAGCAAAGAACTGCTGACTAATTCCATAGAGCAACTGATTAGAACAAAGAAAATTCCCGTTGGATGGCGTGAAAGCAAGATGAATCTCATCTACAAAGGCAACGGAGATAAGGATAAGACGAGCTCGTACAGGCCAGTTACAGTAACGTCGGTGATATATAGAATGTCAATACAAGCCATAAAATTAGAACTGTCGAAGTGGGTGGAGGAAAACGCTGTATTGGGGGAACTACAGAATGGGTTCAGGCCAGGCAGACCCTTAGAAGACAATTTGTTTGTACTAACTCAGTGCATAGAGATTTCAGTGGCTCAAGACCTTTATCGATAGCATTTATGGATAATAAAGGAGCTTATGACAACGTAGACAGGGAATTGTTATGGAATATTCCTCAGCATGAAGGCATAGATGACGATTTCGTGGAGCTGCTGAGGGAGATATATCGAGACAACCAAGTACAAGTGGTATGGGAAGGTCGAAAAGGTGATCAAATGGGGGGAATTCACCAAGGATTGAAGCAAGGATGTCTTCTGTCTCCATTTTTGTTCACGCTTTACGTTAAGGGTATAGAAAGACGACTGGAAAACAGCGAATTAGGTTTGGTTTATCTTACATGCGTAATGAACAAATAGTGCAACAGAAGGTCCCTGGACTGATGTACGCAGACAACATTGTGCTACTAGCGGACAATAAAAAAGATTTACAGATACTTGCGAATATCTGTGGCAATGCAACGACAAATGTAGGCCTTAAGTTTAGCGCAGAGAAATCAGGAATTATGGTCTTTAATGAAGAGACGAGTAACTTCGTGGTGTCAATTCAACAGCAAGTAACACTCATAGTGAAGCAATATAACCACCTCGGTGTACGCATAAACGAAGGAAAGAATTACTCAAGCACCCACCAAGATAATTTGAAAATAAATGGGAAGCGGAATGCAGCAATAATGAAACACAGAACACTGTGGGGCCACAATAAATATGAGGTGGTGCGTGGAATCTGGAAAGGAGTAATGGTGCGGGCGCTAACATTCGCATATGCCATTCTATGCTTAAAATCTTATATATTGTCGCAAGATGCGAAAAACGGCACACAGAACGACGGTGGTGCGACAGCAAACACAGGCTCTATATTGAAGGCCCAGCAATAATTGTCCGCGCCAACTTTAACTTCTTCGGCGAGAGAGATGCTTGCGCTCGTGTCCATCCCTTCATTGTCTTCTTTAGTCGTGACATTGCCTCCCTTCTAAGAAAGCATCGTCCCGATGCTTTATCGTGACGACGCCAGGATCTTTCCACGCGTACGCTGCAGTGATTTCATTCGGACAAATAAGGCTTCATCCGGACGACGTGCACAATCTCCGGTGTATGCCGTCGACGCCTTGAGGAATGTGGACTATCGGAAACGACTTCATAGTTGACATCAGAGAGACGTCGTATGACTTTATACGGACCGAAGTACCGCCGCAGTAGTTTCTCATGAAAGGCCACGATGGCGAACGGGAGTCCAGACCCAAACTCTCTCTCCAGGCTCGTAGGAGACTCTTCGGTGGCGAAGGTTATAGCGCCCTGCATCGTACTCCTGCTGCCGACGAATACGTATGCGTGCAAGTTGTCGGGCTTCTTCAGCACGCTGAGTGATGTAGTCAGCATCAGTTTCGACGCCATCGCATCCATGTTCATGCGGCAACATTGCGTCGAGCATGGTTGTGACATCGCGACCGTGGAGAAGGCGGAACGGTGTCATCCTCGTTGTTTCCTGCTGAGCCGTATTGTATGCAAAGGTGACATATGGCAATATCTCGTCCCAGTTTTTATGCTCCACATCAACATACATGCAAAGCATATCCGCAAGTGTCTTATTGAGGCGCTCCGTGAGTCCGTTCGTTTGCGGATGGTACGCCGTTGCCTGCCGATGAGATGTGCCACTAAGTCTTAAAACTGTGCCCAATAGCTCGGCTGTGAATGCAGTTCCTCTGTCAGTTATTAATACTGTGGGGGCGCCATGTCTCAGTACAACATTCTCTATAAAAAATCGAGCTGCTTCACTGGCCGTTCCCCGCGGCAGGGCTTTGGTTTCGGCGTAGCGCGTTAGATAGTCCGTGGCTACGATAATCCATCGGTGTCCCGTAGCAGAAGTTCGAAATGGGCCTAGCAGATCCATTCCGACTTGTGCAAATGGAGTTCTGGGTACTTCGATGGGATGGAGGAAGCCTGCTGGTTTGACGGCTGGCACTTTCCGCCGTTGGCAATCAAGGCATGTACGGACGTACTGTTGAACGGTCGCCGTCAATCTTGGCCAGTAATACTTTTGTCTCACTCTGTAAAGCGTTCGTGTGAAGCCCAAATGGCCGGATGTTGCTTCATCATGGCATGCCTGCAATATTTCATTCCTGAGAGATGGTGGGACGACGAGCAAGTAGGGGCTGCCGTTCGGAGAAAAGTTCACTTTAAGAGGACGTCGTTGCGTAAGCAAAACGATGGAACTCCTCTTCCAAAGCGTTTTGGCAGAGTGGAAGTGCGACCCTCCAGGAAGCTAATAATGGGCTCCAATTCTGGGTCTTCGCGTTGCTGCTGTGCAAGCGTAGTCGTGTTGACAACGGCAACAAACGCTGTAGCGTCGTCATCTTCTGTACTTGCAGGTTCGAATGGGGCACGAGAAAGGCAGTCGGCGTCCGTATGCCGCTTTCCTGACTTGTACACAATAGTCATGTCGAACTCTTGAAGTTTAAGGCTCCAGCGTGCCAATCGTCCTGATGGGTTCGTCAGCCAGCAAAGTGAGTGGTGGTCACTGACGACAGCAAACGAGCGGCCGTACAAATATGGGCGAAATTTGATCACCGCCCAAACCACCGCAAGACACTCTTTTTCTGTGGTGGAATAATTTTCCTCTGTGCGGGAAAGGCTTCTACTTGCATAAGCTATTACTTTTTCAGCGCCGTCTTGCCACTGCACAAGTACAGCTCCTAAGCCGATATTGCTGGCATCGGTGTGAACTGCTGTCGGGGCGTCTTCATCGAAGTGTCCCAGGACCGGTGGATTTTGAAGGCGTTGCCGTAGCTCGTCGAATGCTTTCTGCTGATCTTCATCCCATACGAATGCTACGTCTTCTCTGGTGAGGCGTGTCAACGGCGACGCAATGCGTGAAAAGTTCTGAATAAAACGCCGGTAATATGCGCATAAGCCTAAAAAGCGTCTCACTGCCTTTTTGTCGGATGGCACAGGAAAATGTTCAACGGCAGCTATCTTTTCCGGATCAGGCCGTACCCCATCATTACTGACAACATGGCCTAGAAAAAGAAGCTCTTCGAAGCCAAAATGGCATTTTTCCGGCTTAAGCGTGAGACCGGCGGACCGTATGGCTTGAAAAACAGCACGTAGTCGCCTCAAGTGCTCGTCAAATGTCGCAGAGAATACAATCACATCGTCTAGATATACTAAGCACGTTTGCCACTTGAGTCCTGATAAAACGGTGTCCATTAGCCGCTGAAATGTTGCCGGCGCGGAGCACAAGCCGAAGGGAAGTACCCTAAATTCATAGAGGCCATCAGGTGTCACGAATGCTGTTTTCTCGCGGTCTCTTTCATCTACTTCTATTTGCCAATAGCCGCTCCTTAGATCCATCGACGAGAAATAGCGTGCATGCCGTAGTCTATCAAGAGAATCGTCTATGCGGGGTAGCGGGTAAACGTCCTTCTTAGTGACCTGGTTGAGTTTGCGGTAGTCGACGCAGAAGCGCAAGCTGCCATCCTTCTTCTTGACTAACACTACCGGGGATGCCCAAGGACTTTTCGACGGCTGGATAATGTCATCTTGGAGCATTTTCTGTACCTGGTTTTCTATCGCTTCGCGTTCTCGCGCTGCCACCCGGTATGGGTTTTGCCGTATCGGTCTGGCCGTTTCGTCTGTAATAATTCGATGTTTGGTCAGTGGCGTCTGGCCAACTTTGGACGTCGAAGAGAAACAGTTCCGAAACTCATCAATAAGCTCGAGGAGTCTTTCTTTCTGTTTAGGTAGCAAACTTGGGCCGACATCAACGGATAGAGGCACGTTCGGCAGACCGGGGGAATCGTCTTGTTCAACAGTCATGCAGTCGGTAACCTCATTCAGCTCTTCCACGTACGCGACTGCCATACCTCTTGTAAGATGCCGGCGTTCAGGACTAAAGTTTGTTAGTAGGACGTCCGTCTGTCCGCGAGTGATGTCAACTACACCTCTTGCAACTGATACGCCATGACTAAACAGCAGACCAGGAATTTGTTCGGCGATCATGCTGGAGCACCTTGGCGAGTCGCATGTTACAGGCACAAGAGCGCTTGAGTGCGGAGGGATGGTCACATCGTCTTCGAAGATACGTAAATGCTCACGTCGCTGATCGACACAGGGTACGGCCAAATCTGCATTCATCCAAAACGTGACCGACCTGTCCGGAATGTTTATAATAGCGCCGTATTCGTGCAGAAAATCCATTCCCAGTATCACGTCTCTGCAGCACTCCAGCAATATAACGAAAGTTGCAACAAACGTCGAGTTACCAATATCAATTCTGGCTGTGCATTTGCCTGTAGGGATCATCAATTGACCTCCCGCCGTTCTTATGTGGGGACCAGTCCATGACGTCTTGACTTTATTAAGGTTATCGGAGAGTTTCTGGCTAATTATTGAGAAATCGGCCCCAGTATCTACTAACGCGGTTACTGGGTGTCCGTCTATGAAAACAGCGAGGTCGGCACTTACGACTTCCCTTGGGGTCGGCAGAGGCATATTGTCCGATTGCACAGATAGTGTTGGGGGTGTTGAAGCATTTTGACGGTCGGCAACCTCCCCCCCAAAGGTCGCTTCTGTTAGTTTCCCCGACGAGGGCTTGGGGACCTGCCGCCCCTGACTACATCGGCGTAACTGCGACCTTGCGGCGAAGAGCTCGGTGCAGGTGACGGAGAGCGGGTTCGACGAGTGAACGGATGTCCTTGTGGAGCAACATCGTCACCGTAGCGCCTGTTTTCGAAGCGAACTCGAGGAAAGGTGGGTGGAAAGCTCTGGTATCCGGGGTCACGATACGGGCAAAAGCGGTAAACGTGGCCGGCTTCTCCACAATGAAAGCACAAAGGACGGCGGTCGACGGTGCGCCACATTTCCGTCCTGCGAACAAATGGTCGACTTGTGGGCGTCCTCTGCGGCCAAGCTGTAGTTGTCTGCGGAGGGAAGTAGGCCGATGTTTCCACAGGTACACTAGGTTGCGTGGTCAGTGGCTGCGCGTTGTACGGCGGGGATGCCGGCTCGTTGAAAGCACGAGCCATTGGTTGTGAGTTGTAGGCTGCTGCTGGAGGAGGACGATGAACAGCCGATGCGTAGTTCAGAGACCGTTGGTCTGGTAGGGATTCGGGCAACGAGAATGCCTGCCTGATTTCTTGTCGCACAACCTCTGCTACAGAAGCCCCGACTGACTCCTGCGGGGTCACAAGGAGGTTGCGAATCTCTTCACGAACAACCTCCCGGATGAGCTCACGAAGCTCATTGCCGGCAGCCAGAGCAGAAACGTTGCTCGAGGCGTTGCCTGGGCGATCGAAGGGTCGGCAACGTTGTTGCAGTGCTCGTTCGATGGACGTAGCTTCCGAGATGAATTCCGCAACGGTTGTCGGTGGGTTGCGAAGAAGACCGGCGAAAAGTTGTTCCTTGACGCCTCGCATCAGATGGCGGATTTTCTTTGCTTCCGGCATCTCTGGGTCAGCGCGGCGGAACAGGCGTGTCATGTCCTCCGCAAACATGGCGACGCTCTCATTCGGTTTCTGGATGCGCGACTCGATTAGTTGGTGGGCAGAATCGCGACGATCGTTGTTTGCGAAGGTGGTGGAAAGCTGCTGTCGAAACTCATTCCAGGAAGTCAGTGTGGCTTCCCGGTTCTCGTACCACGTACGAGCGCTGTCCGCCAGAGCGAAGTAGACGCGTGAGAGTTTTTCTTCTGCAGTCCACCGATTCGCCTTGGCGACTCGCTCGTATTGCGCGAGCCAATCTTCGACGTCCTCGTAAACATCACCATGGAATGTCTCGGGAGTCTGAGGATGCTGCAGAGTCACCTGAGAAGGTCCTGCTGTTGCCATATCGTTAGGTAGAGGTCCGGTTGGTGGGGAGTTGTCCAAGAAGATTACCTCCGGGCTGAGGCCCCGCAGTCGGCGACTGTAGCGGTGGACAGGAGTGTCCACTGGAGGAACTGGTTGCGGGTTAGAACTGGGCGTTGCACTCCGCACAGGAGTTCCGGGCATCAGAGAGTACCCAGCACTTCCACCAGTGTCGCAAGATGCGAAAAACGGCACACAGAACGACGGTGGTGCGACAGCAAACACAGGCTCTATATTGAAGGCCCAGCAATAATTGTCCGCGCCAACTTTAACTTCTTCGGCGAGAGAGATGCTTGCGCTCGTGTCCATCCCTTCATTGTCTTCTTTAGTCGTGACAATATTGTCGAGTTTGGAAGTTAATCAAAGATCAGTAGCCCGGTTGGCTTTGGGAGCCCACGGTAATGCCACAAATGAGGCAGTGCAGGGTGGCATAGGTTGGGCCTCTTTTAAAGTCGGAGAAGCGCAGAGCAAAATTAGTTTTGAAGAAAGGCTAAGGAGCACGAATGTAAATAAATGGGCGGCTAAAGTGCACAAGTATCTCTACATGACAAGCGTGGACACAGAATGGAGGAAGAGGTCAAGGAAGTTGGCAACCAAGTACAGGATAATCTAAACTGTAAATAGACAACCATGTGTCATCAGAAAGAAAGTTAGAGAAATAGAGACCGTGAATTGGATGCAAAGAATGGAAATTAAAAGTACAGTGGGGATTTACAAGAATGAGAAGAAAGAAATTAGAAGGGTAAATAGAAAGGCTCGAGCCGGTTGCCTAAGGACCGAAACATACCGGAGCAAATATTTGGAACTAGATGAGGCATGTGTATGCTGCAGTAAAGATCCAGAGACCACTCAGCACATCCTAATGGAATGCGACGGGATCCACCCAGCGAGAACCATAGGCAACGGGCAACTCCCAGAAGCCCTTGGGTTTGAAGTGGAAGGAAACATCAAAAGATCAGCTGTAGAGATAAACAAGAAACGGTTAGGGTACTGGTGGAAAAAAGCAAGGAAAAGATGGATACGACTTGATCTGTTAAATTCATAAGCAGCGGTACAAGGTAAACGTTTGAAAAAAAAGGAAAAAGATTAATGAGAGGTATTGTGATAGGAGTAGACGATGTTTGAATTTCGCGGCCGAATCTGCGTGGCTGTTCTGGTGCGCGATGGACGAAGAAAAAGAAGAGTCGGTGCCTGGCGCTGAAGGGGCAGCCATGTCACCAGTCTGAGCTGCTTGGTCTGGTCTTACGTCCCGAACGAGCCGAGCAGTCCACCTGTCCCAGGCCGCTGTTCCTGGTTGAGCTGGGAGAGCGGTCCGGGCGGTCGCTGTACTTGGGCTGAGCCTGTGCTTGGTCTGGGCTTTCGTCCCGAACGAGTGGAGCTGTCCATCTACCCTAGGCCGCTGTTCCTGGGTGAGCTGGAAAGACAGGCCTGGCTGTTCGTGTGCCTGATCCGGCCTGCTCCACTGCTGTGTGGGCATACGACGCTGGCGTGTTCCGGTGCAGCCGAGGCGTGTTCCGGTGCAGCCATGGTGGGCAGACGTCCCGACCCAGGTGTCACGCGAGTGGCTCGTCGTATGCCGGGCCTGCGCCCCGGCCTCCACCCCCTGCGCCACCCGCTGCTAGAGTCATCACTGCGACTCCTCGTGATGTGAGTGCGTGATACCAACACGCAATTGACGGCCTCCTACAGTGACGCTTATGTAAGCGACAAACCACTTAGAAGTGAATTTTGTGTGTTATCGTGTACGTCGTCGTAGTCCCGTCCCCGTGTCATTAAAGCCTCTCTGTGTTCATTGTGCCATCTATGTGTGTTTGAGGCCTGGGCCCACAACATAACCATCACAGTATGCAAAAGTGCTAGATGAAGAACATGTATAGTATACCTGATTAAATCAAGCAGGCTAGGTGACTATTTGTCGCCGCCCCGTTTCAAAGGGGATGCTAATAAATGACCAGCATCATGATAGGAGCGCGCCCGCAGCCTGCGTGCGAGGGTAAAATAATCTGGTCTATACAGAGTGGAAGAAAATATGACTGTGTCGTCAAGTTAGCATAAGGAAGTCTTCTACTTCAGGCCCCGTAGTACGCTGTCAATCATTCGCTGAAATGTTGGGAGAGCATTACATGGGCTAAAATGCATTACGTTCATCAGGTGTGGCAAACACGGTTTATCCCTTGTCGGCTTCGTGCATGGTTATCTGCCAGTAACCAAAGCGTAGATCAAGGCTGTGTTGCAAATAAAAAAGAAGGTGCGCCGAGCACGAGCAGCGGCCGCGGGCGCCGCTCACTCAGTTGCTACCAGATGACTAACAAGTCAGACGTCCGGGTCCAGGTCTAATCCCCGTCGTTGTTTTGCTACACTCCAAGACGGGCCGAAACCCACCCCGTCGTCTGGCTCTCGAGCTACGGCAATGGAGCAACTCTGCACCAAGCACGGTTTCATCCGGAGGTCCATCACCAAGGGTATATCTGCAATCGACTGCCTGCGGTCATATGAAGGCAAACCTGTGCGGGTGCTGCACCAGCACCTCGAGTTCGTCTTAGCGAAGCAGGCAGCGCTCATTGAGTTTGACCGCGCAGTATAGGACACATTCACGGATGCAGACCTGGAGGCAGACCTAACCACAGCTTTCGAGTACGAACGAAAGCTAAGCTTCACCAAGACCACCGTGCGCCTCGCTACCGAGCCGCGTCCACCGCTCCTTCCTGGCTCCGTCTACTCCACTGCGAGTCGCACAGCGCAACTTTCCTCGCCACCGTACCCAGGTGCCCCTTCTGCCACGCACGGAGTGCCTCCTACGGCGTCTGTCTCCCGCGTTACTCTGCCAAAGCTGCACATCCCGTGCCTTTCCGGGGAGCGACGCGAGTGACAAGGCTTTTGGGACCTGTACCAGGAAAGTATTCACCGCAATGACTCGCTCTCGAAGACAGACACATTTAAATATCGGGTGACGTACCTGTCCGGGTCAGCTAAGACAGCAATTCAGAATATCCGCCTCGCCGAGGCAAACTACGATGCCGCCATCAAGGTGCTGTCTGACCGGTTCGGCTGCCGCGACATGCTGGACGATGACCATCCGGACCACCTACTCGCAATGGCACCTATTCGTAGTTCGGCCGATCTAGACAAGCTTAGAAATCTTTATGACAAAATCACTTTCCACACAAGTGCACCGGAGGGCCTTGACGTTTCACCAGATTAGTATGCTGCTGTTCTGCGATGCGTCATCATGAAGTCCTTACCACGTGACCTCGGTATCTTGTACCGCCAGCGGCTGAAGGAGGCTTCTTCGTCAAACCACGATGACACGGCACTGATTACAGAAGACAAGTCTCAGCAAGTAAAACATCTGATGACCTTCCTACGAATTAGTGTCGAGGCGAGGGAGGAAGGTGCTCTCGACTAAGCCAGCTCATCTGCAAGCCAGTGACATCATCCACGTGAATCCGGCCGCTAGAGTTAAACCCGCTCTCTGCAGCGGCTGTATGAACTGAAGTAAGGTCACCATACACGCGTCACTGCCTCTATATTACCGAGCGCACATAGCAGGCAAACAGAGATATGCATCCAACAAGTGAATTCAGCCAGGGGGAGAATTCTGCGCAGCGTACACAGTTACATAAGCTGCACTTTCATGAAAGAATAATCTTCTAGATCGTGGGCTTTCGGCATCGCGATCACACAGTCTAGCTCTCCATAGGCTGCATAAGGCCATGAACATGTCATAGGGAGGCCCGCCAGTAATCTTAAACGGTTGAAATCCAATTGCGTATGGAGTGATGTCGATGTCTTTTCTAAGGGTCCGTTAAGAATGTCACAGAAAAATATAGCATCCATACATCCGTAGCATATAGCATTCGTAGCGTCCGAACAGTGATCTATGATTTCAGCACGTGGACAGAGTCGATAGTTTGTGGACCACGGTACGAAGCAGCCCCTCGCATTCAACCAGGTTTTATCAGGAAGTGTTTCCGAATGCAATTTAAAGAATTTTTTTTAACACGAGGAGTTATACGCGCTTTACGGACCCGCCTAACTACATACTGATAAGGCCGAATTATATGTGGTGCACGATACAAAGGCTCTGGGAAAATCGAGTCCACCAGCGCAGTAGAAATTGCTTTCGACTCGCAGTCGCTGTTGGTTGTTACTTTAAAAATGACTCCACGGCAGCTCCTCGGTTCTGGCTCAATAAAAGCTTGCAAAGTGCGTACGTGATTGCACACGTTACATCGCAGCCATGTAGCTTAATAAACGTGTGGCCTATCGCGTGTGTCGATAGGCACGTGACGACACAGCCAATGGGTAGGAGGTAGCGGCACCTAAAGAGTGTATAAAATGACGTGTCGAACTCTACAAACGGTATAACGCTTTCGCATTACTACATGTGATCAGTCTTAAGTGTCTCTGCCGAATTGTTTTACATTCCCTTGAAAACGTGTGATCAAAGGCTTATGTTTTAGCGCCTGACAATTTTCGCGATTAACTATAGAGTAATTAGTATCGAATATGGAGTTTGCAGATGACATTCTTCTATTAAACAACAATGGGGACGAATTCCAACAAATGATTAAGGGCCTTAACCTAGAAAGTGTACGAGTGGGCTTGAACATTAGTATGCAGAAGACAAATATAATGTTCAATAGCCTGGCAAGGGAACAAAAATTCAGGATCGCCAGTCAGTCTCTAGTGTCTGTAAAGGAGTATGTTTATCTAGGTCAATTACTCACAATGGACCCGGATTATGAGAAGGAAATTTACAGATGAATAAAATTGGGTTGGAGTGGATACGGCAGGCATTGCCAAATCCTGGCTAGGAGTTTACCACTGTCCTTGAAAATAAAAGTGTGCAATCACTGTATTGTACCGGTACTAACTAATTGGGCAGAAACTTGGAAGTTAACAATGAAGCTCGAGAACAAGTTAAGGACCGAACAAAGAGCGATGGAACGAAAAATGTTAGGCCTAACGTTAAGAGGCAGGAAGGGAGCGGCGTGTATCAGAGAGCAAATGCGGATAGCCGATATTCTAGTTGACATTAGGAGAAAAAAATGGGCCTGGGTAGGCCATGTAATGCGTAGGATGGATAACAAGTAGACCATTATAGTTACAGAATGGGTACCCAGAGAAGGGAAGCGCAGACGAGGAGGGCAGAAAACTACGTGGGTTGGTGCAGTTAGGAAATTTGCAGGCGCAAGTTGGAATCAGCTAGCGCAAGACAGGGGTAATTGGAGATTGCAGGGAGAGGTCTTCCTCCTGCAGTGGACATAAATATAGGCTGATGATTCTGATGATGACAGACACCTCAGCAAGAGCATGACCATCGCATTTATTGAGGAATTTGTGGAAACCAGCTATGCATTTGTCCTCTGGGATTCAGCTACAGCTACCTCGACCGCCCTATTTCCCGAACCAGCCTTCGCCATCAATCCGAGTCGCCCTATGAGTAACCAGAAACAGCTCAAGTCTTCTCCGGCGATGCAAATACTGCTTTTTGATGTCATCTAGGATTTGTGAAGCATCAGTTGCTAAGAATCGCACATTAACCACTCGGCCAGAGCCTGTATGGACTTTCGTCATGAGAACTAGAAGCCATAAAACCACAAGTCGATGAAATGCTAAGTGACGAAACGATCAAGCCTTCGAAAAGCTCACGGGCGTCCTCTGTAGTCTTAGCGAAAAAGGACGTATACGTGCTCCCACGGAGGGACTGTGCATTGGACCTGCTCTGCAATGGTAAGCATTTATCATTCATGGATCTCAAGAGTGCCTACTGGCAAATAGAAGCTGACGGTAGCGATCACGAGCAGACTGTCTTCATGACGCCGGATGGCCTCTACGAGTTCACGATAATGCCATTCGACGTGTGCTCGGCACCTGCAATGTTCCAGCACGTGATGAACATGGTGTAAGTATGGAGGGAGTGCCACACCTTTCGAGTCTGCTTCGATGACGTTGTTGTCTTAGCCGGGAATTTCGACGATAACCTTAGGCGGCTTGGAACAGTACCAGAGGCAATCAAGTCATCAGGGCTCACTCTGAAGCCGAAAAGTGTCGCTTCGTTTGCGAAGAGCATCTGTTCCTGGGTATGTCATGAGGATATCTTGAATCCGTCCTCATCCTCAAATAACATCTGCCATCACGAAATTTCCACAGTCTGCCGACAAGAAGGGAGTGCGCAAATTCCTTCGCCTGTGTGCTTACTACAAGCGCTTCGTTATTTATTTATTTATGTATTTATCACAGAAAAGGTGCACAAAATACTACCGCGCTCTGGCGGTGAAAAAAAATTCACATTTATATAGGAAAAACACAAAATGGTTAAACATAAAAATTTCACAACAAGGAAGAAAATGAATGACTTGATGTCATGGACACTATCTCTTCAGCCAGTTTGTTCCAGTCAGAAATTGTTTTGAGGAAAAAAGACATTTAGAAGAGGTCAGTCCGGCACCTGTATTCTTTAACTTTGAGCGAATGGTGTCTTCGGAGTGACACATAATTAGGGCTAAATATATATTGGGTTCGGTCAATGCCAGTTCTTGAATGAAATATTTTATGAAAAAATTTTAACTGAAGAACTACCCTACGTTTTTGAAGTGTGGCCCAGCGCAAAGTGTTTTTCGAACTCGATAAGCTGAAAAACCTACCATAGTCATTAAAAAAAAACACCGCATATCCACGGGGTGAATGATGATGAGTGGGCGAAGCTCCGGAGGGAATCATCCGTAAACCGTGAATCTTCCGTGTAATTCGCCCAGTCTCACCGCACTAAATCGAACGACTGACTTCCACCAACGACACGCGCCATATGTGACGTCATTCCTATTTTATAACAGCGCCCTTCATTATAATTGCACCACCTCCCGCTTAAGGGGACGCTAGCACAAACGCGTTAGAAACGTGCAGTACTATCTAGTAAGGGGGAGAGGCCACAGCATCTTACGCAGTCGTTTACACATGCCGGAACGTGCACCGCGTTTGCCGACGCCATCACATGACTGCTGAGAGAGTATAACCCCCGTATTCATAAACGCTCCTCGGCTTGAACTTGACTTGCCACCACCTTCAACGCGTTTCGAACGCGCTGCCCAAGGCGATGGCAAGTCAAGTTCAAGTCGAGGAGCGTTTTGAATACGGGGGTAAGGCGGAGAGGCCACAGCGTCTTACACCAGCTTCTTACACGGGCCGTAACGCGCTAGCACAAACGCGTTAGAAACGCGCAGTCTTTCGTTTATGTTGGGTATTTATTGTCATCGTGGTCAACGCCTTCTGTTTTTATAGGAGGCGGTGTCGTGGTGCTTGTGTCCATGTGCGCTTCGTGGCGTAGTGGCTAGCGCCGCGCGTTCGGAAGCGAGGGGTCCCTGGTTCGATTCCGCGCTACGGACACAACTTTCGGGACTTTTTTTCATAAAAGTAGACGTGGGTACCTACTACGACGACGACGACGACTACTACTACTACTACTACATACTACAGAGCAGGGACAGACCCACACCCTAAAAGCTTCGCCCCTAAAACAAAACGAACAGCCAAAACTCTTTCAAGCTTTTGTATGTCAAGTAGAGATTTCGGGTCCCATACTGTGCAAAAAAAAAAAAGAATACTCAAGTATGCTTCTAACATATATAACAGTTCTTTGGTTTTTTTACCGCAAAATGTTTGGCCTTACAACGTAGGACACGTAGCCCAACACACGGCAGGCTTTGGCAGTAGCAAAATCGACATGGCGGTGCCAAGACATTACACTGGTCAAATATACACCAAGATATTTAAATTCCCAGACTGACAGCAGTTTCCTACTGTTAATATGTTATACGTGAAATCGTGCGGAGTCCGTTTTTTTTTTGTGAGACACATACGTACAGACTTTTGTAAATTAATATGCATTCCCCAATCCTCACATCATTGACCTACGGTACACAAGTCCTTTTGTAATGCTTCGCAGTCACCTCGATCGTTGATAATTCTATACAAAACACAATCATCCGCTAAAAGGCGCATGTGTGAGGAAATACCTGTAACAATGACGTTAATGTAAATTATTAACAGTAAAGGACCCAGGACGGATCCTTGAGGCACCCCTGAGGTCACATCAACGTCATGCGACTGTTTCCCGTTGAGAAGAACCCTCTGACGCCTCAGGCTCGCATAATCATTTATCCATCTGATAACGTTCTCATTTATGTTGTACCAAGACAATCTTTCTATTAATAACGAATGTGACACAACATCAAATGCTTTGCGCAAGTCAAGAAATAAGCAGTCACCAGAATGCATTTTATCCAGTGCGCTTGTTAAATCATGAACGAATTCGGTAAGCTGAGTGACACACTTGTAACCACTGCGAAAACCATGCTGATGGGTACTTAATAATGAGTATGCACTAAGATGGCTCATAATATTTGTATTAAACACGTACATATCATAATATTTGTATTAAAAACTTTACATATCACACTGGTCAAAGACACTGGTCGATAATTTGAAACAATATTTCTAGGTCCAGATTTGTGTATAGGCACAACGTTTGCAAGTTTCCATTCATCAGGTAGAGATCCGTCATGTAATGACTTGGTGAAAAGAATCTGCAGGTACTTTGACAGAGAAAACACACAAGAAGTGAGCAGGATCGCGGGTATGCCATCTGGTCCAGTGACACTGTTTTCTTTCAAGCCTTCTAAGAGTGACACAATTCCTCGCTGATGAAATACAACGTCCGCCATGGGCTCAGCACTGGTAAAGTCAGGGCGACATTCGGCAGGGCTAATGTTGATTCCAGCAGTTGAAAACACCGAGCTGAAGAACGCGTTAAAGCACTTGGCTTTCTCCAGATTATCGTGAAGGATAATTCCGTCATGATCGAGTGGTGGGAAGGACAAGTCATCCTTTCTATTTCTTTTTATATACGGCCAAAATTCTTTAGGGCGATCTTGGATGCGCAAGTCGAAGGACTGAAAGTAGGCAAACTTGGCTATTTTAACCGAAGCACTCATATCATTTGTAATCTTTCTTAACTTATCTTGTTTTCATGCGATGGATTTCTTTTGAAACGTGCGTATAACTGTTGTCTCTTTTCAACGACTCTACGCACCTCTTTTGTAAACCAGGGCTTCCTTTTGCTGCGACGTTTCGTCATAACCCACGACGGTACATATCGTTCACGTAGATCGAAAAGTTTGTCTTTCAGCGTGTTCCACAGTTCATCAATGCTCTAAAAGTAAAAGGCTTTTCCTGCAACGCCGAGCCAGTGACATATCCCACAAAATCCCACGTCGAGTTCAAATGGAAAACGCCGCAAATCGAAGCATTCGAAATACTTAAACGATCACTGCAGTCATCACAAGTGCTCGTCCATTTCAATGAAGACGCCGACACCGAAATCCACATTGACGCAAATAGCCTAGGCTGTGGCGCAGGAAAGACAGATTTGAAAGGGTCATTGCTTACGCTAGCCAGTCGCTTTCGAAAGCGGAAGCCAATTACTATACGAAGGAAAAAGAATGCCTAGCCATCATTTGGGCTACCACAAAATACCACCGTTAACTATACGGCAGGCCCTTCAAAGTCGTAAGCGACCACCATGCTTTGTGTTGGCTGGCAGATTTAAAGAACCCTACAGGACGCCTCGCAAGAGGGAATCTCAAACTCCAGCAATTTCACATCCCCGTCGTCTACAAGACCGGACAGAAGCTCTCTGATGCCGACTGCACATCAGGTGCCCCAATTGACCCGCCGCCGCAAGACGACGAGGATGACTACGCCTTCTCGGGAACAATTAGCGCGGAAGGCTTCGCTGAACAGCAACGAGCAGACCCGGAGCTAGAAAGCCTCGTCGAGCACTTGGAAGGCAACACTGATGTTGTCCTCAGGGCATTTGGGCGAGGATTGTGGTCGTTTTCCCTCCAACACGACGTTCTCGTAAAGAACTTCTCCGCAGTCTCCGCTCACTACCTTCTTGTTGTGCCCTGAGTACTGCGTACTGTACGCCCAACATAGCGATCCGACCGCTGGACACCTCGAATTCTCCCATACACTATGGTGTATACAAGAGACGTGTTACTGGGGCACTTGACCTCCGACGTTTCCCAGCGTCAGGACATGCCGAGGCTGCCAGTGACGGAAGACAACAGAAAAAAGCCAGTGGGGACTGCTGCAGCCAACCGAGCCACTGCCAACCATTCCGGCAGATCGGAATGGACTTATTGTGGCCATTTCCGACGTCAATATCCGGGAGTAAGTGGATCATGGCTACCAACTACGTCACCGGCTAAGCCGAAACGAAAGCGCTACCCAAAGTTACCATGGCCGAACTGGCGAAATTCTTCGTTGAGAACACCCTGTTATGACATGATGCACCAGAAGTCCTGATCACTGACAGAACTGCTTTTACGGCTGAGCTTACTCAACCCTGTCCTACAATACAGATACAAGTCACCGCAGCACAATCACTTACTACCAGCAGACGAATGGCCTTGCAGACGCCTGAATAAGACCATCGCAGAAGTGTTATCAATGTACGTCGATGTGGAACACAAGACCTGGAAAGTGTTTCTTTCCTACGTAACGTTGGCTTACAACATGGCGCTACAAGAAACAGCGCAGATCACGCCGTTCAAGATGGTTTACAGAAGGAACCCGACGCGACTTTCGATGCCATGCTGCCCCACGTTAGCGACGAAGAGAACCTCCACGTCGCCCACTATCTGGAACGCGCCTCAAAGGCATGGCATTTTGCCCGCCTGGGCATCCAGAACCAGCAAAGGACTGACAGCCGGCACTACAATCTTCGACGATGCTGCATGCGTGGAATACCAGCCCGGCGACCGTGTTAGGGCTTGGACCCCGAAATACCAGCGAGGACTTAGTGAAAAACAATTTCGGACACTACAAGGTCATTCGACGCATTGGCGCAGTGGGCGATGAGGTTGTGCCAGACGGCATTTAGCAATCACAGCGGCGTCGTGCACGAGCTTAAGTTATCCACGCGGTTCATCGTAAGCCATTCTATGCCGGCTGACGAACTTCAGGGCTTCGCTGTTTTTTCTTCTTTACTATGGGTATTATTGTTATCGCTTTTGTGTTTGTTTGCAGCATCGAGGCGATGTATTTAAGAGGGAATTTACAGGTGTACTTATTTCTTTCATTAGTGACCGCTTTTCACTGGCTAACAAATGTTAAACGTTATCGTTCGGCGCAGGACGCAACCGCATGTATCGCAATTTTCTCGATATTATCGATGATTCTATCTGTTGTCTGTTGTCACCCAACCTTGTGTAATCTGATTGAATGCGCGACACCAATTGTGGAGTACTTTCTAATAAGCACATGGGCACCAGCGATTAAGCGGAACCTTCGACCAGTCATGTACAAAAGCCAACGCGCTTGATCTACTGATCAGATTTTAGACGATGGCTCACTGTGCTCGCTGCTATCGTTGTGCACTGTGAGTGACTTATTTTTCTGGGAACAAACACGCCGTGGTTGATCAGTAGTTATGATGTTGGGCTGCTGAGCAGGAGGTCGCGGGCCGCATTTGAATGGGGGCGAAATGGAGAAAACACCTGTGTGCTTAGATTTAGGTGCACGTTAAAGTACCCCAGGTGGTCCAAGGTAATGCGGAGCCCCCCCTCCCCCCACTACGGCTTGTCTCATAATGCGATGGTGGTTTTGGCACGTAAAACCCCATATTTATTTATTTATAATTTTCTGGGCACAGGCTCCAGCAATAAACAGCTTTCATGCCTCAACGTTTTCACTACCGTCTGCTTCGTCACCGTCACTATAACGTGACACTATGTATAGTGACCGAATCCTACTTATATAGCCCTCTATAATTGCGGCATAGAATTGAAGCAACAAACCTAGGTTTCTTGAGTAGGAAAATACGCATGTGGTGATGACAAGGAACATGCAGAAAGCACAAATTAATGCTAAGCTTTTCTTTCTCTACAGGACTCACTGGAGTACAAACATGGATCGCTGTCTCATAGACAAACAAAACATTACTGTGCTTTATAGCTTAAATTACTTGCCATTTCCTTTAAAGATCGAGTGCATCAAAATTTCGGGCAGCAAGAATGGCCTAGTGTCAAGAATATTACGTTTGAAACATAAGCGCTTGTGTTAAGATAAGCTAGAAAAAAATGTCGCAGTGAAAGCATCAATTGCGATAACAAATTAGTAGAGAGCTATATGCAGTAAGGATAGTAGTTTTATCAGCTGTATAAACTTGGACATGAAGCAGCATCAGCAACGTGCAGAACTGTTGTCGACGCCGTCGGCGTTTTGTCCGCTTTCGCTCCGAACGCGCGCGGTGTTGGTGACTGTTGCCGGTGCCTCTGGGGGCTGCTCGGAGGTTTTCGATGAGATCAGAACGGGACACTCGTCGAGCAGCGTCAGAAGTCTTTGCCACCTTCTCGTCTCGCAACGTTTTTATATAAATACGCATTTGGTGCCGCAGCTAAACGTCGCGTCGCCTCCCTCCCATCCCCCCACGGCCTCTCGCGCGACGGAAGAGGTCGCGTTCTCTCTCTCTCTCTCTCTCTCTCTCTCTATATATATATATATATATATATATATATAGTGATTGTAAAGGAGGAAAGAGACGCTTAATTCCACAGCCCTTCAGGGAGCACGGCGCAGAACACGCGTTTGCTCTCCGCCGTGCGTTCGCTCCCCGTGAAGGCACACGTCCATCGCGTGCTTTCACTCGCACATACAGCATACGGCAATTGGCGCTGAGCCGTGCTCCCTCAAGGGCTGCAGAAGATAGCGCCAACCTTTCCCTTTCCCTCAAGAACCACTTATCACGGCGACGATTTCGTCGCCGTTTGACGTCATACGAAACCACACGGCGACGGCGACGCCGACGGCAGAAATCCGCTTTGAGTGTCCATATAACTGCTAGCGCAATAATACATAATTCCCGCCATAGCACAGCTTCGCTGGTCTTTCATCTCCACCCCAATGGAAGGGCTAACACTTCTTTAAGCGAAGTTTTATAGGCTCACTTGTGTCGGGGTCGGCGTACGCGTACGCGGTATCATCATCAGCATTGGTACGAGCGTCTTCGCCTTCTTCCGCAACTGGCTCGTTGCCGCCCCTCGCGTTGCGCTCGTGCTCGTGCTCGGCATGCGCTCGTGCCACTGCTCCCGCGTTCATCGTCGTTGTGTTCTTCCACAGCAGGCTCCGTTGCCACTCATCATTCAAGCATAGAATTTCACTTCTTTTCTGTCATCGGGATGGGGAAGCCGCCTTTACGGGCGTATGAGACATTGCTTAAGGGGGTATGAGCGTTTCATTGTCTTACGTGGGGGACAGATTTATTTTCGAAGCAATTTAATTTCGAAGAATGGCAAGCAGCAATGGGTCAGGCGAATGCTGCTAACCATGCCGCCGAGCAAACTCGAGACATCGAACGCAAGTGACAACAGCGACGAGCAGAGAATCGTACGACGAAAGGGAAGAAAAACTAGTAGGAAAGGGAAGGAAAATTGTCGCAGTTTCGCCCGAAAGGCGAAGCATCAATTGCGATAGCAAATTAGTAGAGAGCTAATCGGAGTCGGGATAGTAGATTTATCGGCTGCATAAACTTGGACACATTCGCTTACCAACTGAATTAACAAGCGTGGTGTCAGCGCGCACAAGCAAACATGAATAGATCACACTCGATGACCGCTGACAACCACTGTCAAAACGCTGGCAGCAAGTGCAGCCGCCGCAGCGAGCGAAGGTTCGTGCGGTCTATCACTTCAACGGAAACTGAGTGGCGAATGCACAGCGCATACAAAGGTCAGAGCCGTGTGGAGGTCGCTTGCAAGGATGCGTGCGCGACAACACCGGCAGCCCGTACCGGCGCAAAGTACAAGAACGCATTTGTTGGCAGAGAAGAAGCCCCCCCCCCCCTCCCTCCAACGCTGCCTTCCCGTTTTCCTCCTTTCGCGTATGAGATTGCGTCCCCAGTTCCCCTTACGCCCGGTTGCCAGATACGCATTTGGGGCCGCCACGCAGCGTCGCCCCCCCCTCACTCCCTCCCTCACTCCCTCCCTCCCATACCCCCACAGCCTTTCGCGCGATCGCGTTTGCTCTCCGCCGTCCGTTCGTTCTCCGTGATAGCGTGCGTCCCCCGCGCGCTTTCACTCGCACATACGACGCGCGGCGACAATTTTATTCCATTTGGACTTTATATGGAACCTCACGGCGACGGCAGAAATCCGCTTGAAGTGTCCATATAATATCGCAATGATACATATTATCGACACCAAAACTAACAAAAGCGCCACTCACTCGCTCAAATGACGCGGAATTGACGACATTGACAAAAAGCTAGCTCTGTACTTTGACATCACCAGAAAGATTAGGCCTAGTCCTTTTGCGCGTAATATACGCAGGTGGTCAATGTGCGTCACATTTGCTAACGCATACATAGGGGCTGTAATACAAGCTAAAATCACGCAATTACCTACCCTCCAACTTGCCAATACTGCACTGATAGCATATATTTTACTCATTAATAAATAACTTAGCCAAAGTTAAATTTCGTTGCACTTGGGCTTTAATTGCGATAAAAAGTGCTATTTGATTTTGAATACTTTAGGTTCAACTGATCGTGACGCACCAGGCAGGACCGAGTAGTAAAGCTCCTTGATGTTGGAAAGTAGCGGCGCTCTTTGATCTACGCCGCAACACCCTCGCCGGAGCCGTCAGCCTCCTTTTTAGGGGCGAAGCACCTTAGGGCCGAGCCTTGTCCCTCGTCGTCGTCCGTCGTCCGTAACTCTGGTTTGCATGGAGACCGCTAGGGGCACTGCGGTGCACAAGGGCGTTCGTTCCCGACGCGCGCTCTCTTTATCTCTTCAGCCATGGATGATAGCGGTCGCTTCTGATAACGGCGCGCCCGCTATGGATGAAAAGGCGAGAGTGGTGGCTCTACTGGAAGCGGAGTCGAGGGCTCGCAAAGCCGCTGCAGCATGGCGACGCAGACAACAAGCGGACCCGGAGTCTAGGGCGTGGGAAGCTGCAGCAAAACGGCAACGCCGGCAAGCGGACCTGGAGCTGAGGGCTCGCGAAGCTGCAGCAGCACCGCAACGCCGGCATGTGGACCCGGACCTGAGGGTTCGCAAAGCTGCAGCAGTACGGCAACGCGAGCAAGCGGACCCGAAGCTGAGGGCTCGCGAAGCTCGCGCTTGAACCGAGCATGGGCGCCACCAACCTCAGGTAGAGAACGCTTCCGGCGTTTTGCCGCCGCTTCCCGCGCTCTCGCCGTCTCTGGGTCCGCTTGCCGGCGTCGCGCTTGAACCGAGCATCGGCACCACCAACCTCAGGTAGAGAACGCTTGAACGCTTCCGCCGTTTTGCCGCCGCTTCCAGCGGTCTCGCCGCCTCTAAGTCTGCTTGCCGGCGTGGGGGGATTCACGGTTAACCGAATGATCCCCCGGTACGGTGGCTAGATTGGTAGGTGTGCCGACCGCCGCGTCTGGAGCGTAGTTCACCGCTTCTCCGCATCATGACGCAAAATTGGCGCTGCGGTCAGTAGAACGGTTCCGCAGCGCGCGTCGTCTGCTTCTGGTGAGAGATGGCGCGCAAAAAAAAATAAAGCCCGTATTGGAATAGTTGTATGTCCACTGTTCGTGTCAGTTTCAAAGGTGAAGAGCTCCGGGTCTCTCGTACTGCTTCAAGTTCCTAAGCGATGTGCAATGTTTCAGGTCGGAAATATGACCAGCGAGATTAGCGGCGGCCTTGCTCCACCAAAGACCACCAATGAGACTTACTGCTTCGCTCCGAACTGCAAATCGGGCTCTAAATCTGTGAGAAAGATTAATAAAATAGCCTTGCTTTCAGTTCCGAAAGACCCTGAGCTTTTTAAGAAATGGGAACTGGCACTTCATCGAGCGGATAAGAAACTGCAGCCGACATCAGTTGTTTGCGAGCGACATTTTGAAGAAGAATTCATTCAGCGCAATTTCACTCATGTGGTCAACGGAGAGATTGTCGTGATTCCAAGGGAGGGTCCACGGCTTACCAGTGATGCAGGGCCATCAATTCTTCCAGGTGCTCCCGCCTACCTTTCTAAAGTGATGCCCCAAAAAAGGAAAACCAATAATTCTTTGGGTCTGCGATCGCAAAAAGTGATTAAGACAGCAAGCTCTTCTCAAAATGAGGAGAGATCCCAGGATGTTAATGAATCCTGCGCAAATGGCGACGACAGCTTTCAGCTTTGCACACCTACGCTTGCAGAGATCGTCAGCTCGTGTGTTCTACCTCATGGCCGCTGGACACGGCATGCAGTGGAAGGTACAACGGCTGCCGCGTTTTCCGTTTGCGCGAAAAGCGGAAACAGCATCACCCTTATTAAAGTCATCCTCCTGGAAGCGTGTGGATCAAATGTGCGAGCAAATGTTTCTGTCCAGGGCACGGTGGTGCAACGACTGCTAATTAAATCTGCAGAAGAAGTCAGCTCCCTCCTTGCGGAAGTGGACAAAATGCTGCCGTGTCAAGGCATCAAAGACAGTGAAGATTTCTATGAAGCTTTGTGGAAGGTTAAAGACGTAAAAACACATGGGAGCAGTAAGTTCAGCTCCAAGTGTACAAGCCTCGCTCTACAAGCAAACGAATCTTGTCTGCACTGTCGCTACGCTAGGAAGCTGCTGCTAAATCAGATTTCTTACACAAGAAGAAAGGGACGAACTCCAAGAAAGACTACTTACAGCTATAAGCTCGAGGCACAAAAGTTCCGAAGAATGAAGCGAAGGGTTCTCACCGAAGGAGTAACACTAGAGCAAATGAGAAAGAAGAACAGCAAGCTAAGTGAAAATGACCTTAAACTAAAGATTAATGACCTGCCAACAATACAGCAGTCGCAAGTGATGGCATGTTTTAACGCCTCCAAGAGGAAGAGCGTCAAAGCTTTCAGATACCAGGCAGAAGGGATCCTCGAGTGCATGATTATTCGTATGAAGAGTAAGCGCCTGTATGACATCTGCGCAAACGAAAAATCATGCTGCTCCCTGGTCGCACGTGTCTGCAGAGGTATCTGCGTTCATTTAGGAGCGGATATGGCTTCAGCCGAAATGTCTTCGCAGCACTAAGAGAAAAATGCTGCCAAATGCCAGAGCAACAGTGTCATGGTGGCATAATTATTGATGAAATCAAGTTGTCGGAGAGCTTATCACTTGATCACTACGGAAATGTGTATGGGCTAGTCGACTTGGGTCAGTTTTCTTCAAGCATCGCGAGTACGTCATTAGCCGACCACGCCCTAGTAGCCCTTTTCCAACCATTGACGGGAAAGTGGCACCAAGTTCTTGGTGCGTTTGCCTCAAGAGGGAACGTCAAGGCCGATGTCCTTGCCAAAATTATCGTTGAAGCAGTGATAATGCTGGAGAATTCCTTTCTTCGTGTGGACTTCGTCACGACAGACGCGGCCGCCTGGAACAGATCTATGTGGCGCAGTTTCGGAATTTCTGGGAAAATGCATCGGGTCATCTGCAAAACTGTTCACCCCGTACACTCACGACGTCATCTTCACTTCATTTCCGATTTCCCCCATTTGATCAAAAACGTGAGAAACTGCCTACTGAAACATCCATTCACAACACCGGAAGGAACAGCATCAATTAACCACATCCGAGCAGCATGGGCCCGGGACCAGCAAAGCAGCGTAACTTTGAAAGCAATGCCAAGAGTGCACAAGGCAATTGTTAGGCCAGACGGCTTCGAAAAAATGCGCGTCAACTATGCATTTCGTCTTTTTTCCGACGAGGTTCGACGCGGCCTCTTCATGTATCGTGAAGAAATTCAGCAGAGACATGGCTCAGCCACCGCGACAGAAGTTTTCATCAAACGGTTCCAGGATCTCATCTCGATCATGACATCACGGTTTCCAGCAGCTGCGCTGCGCGCAAACTCGAAGAATGCTCAGCGAGTATCTGAATTCCTCGACTACTTAGACGAGTGGGAGCGCACATCCGAGAAAAATGAATTTATCAGCGCAAGCACGGCTGAAGGCCTTCGGGTAACTCTGTCCGGCACACTCAGTCTCTTGGAGTATGTGACATCCAAACTCGGCTTCAGGTACCTGATGACTTCAAGACTGAGTCATGACATTCTGGAACAAGTGTTCGGTGTTCTGAGGCAAATGTCGGGCACCAATGACCATCCCACGCCTGTACAGTTCCTAATATCTATCAACACATTGAAATTTACGAATCTGGCAAGGTCTCCTGACAGCGGAAATGTTCGCCCCGGGCTGCTCAGCAGCTTGCTCATGATCGGCGACGTTAATGAACAAGCCGTACACCGAAAAGCGTACGTCGATGAGCTCCTCGATGTTGGAAATTTGCAAGCCGCACATGAGTTGCTCAGCGCCTGCGACATCGAGCACCGCTGCGCTGCTACAGGGAAAAGCGACTCCAGACTGATATTCTATATAGCAGGCTATGTAGCACGGAAATTCCTGCAAAGAACCAAGTGCCCTGATTGCTCAGGGACATTAATGAATTCCACAGAATCAGCTCCTCCTCCTGAGTCGTCACTTACGCTGCACATGAGTAGGTCAGGGCTGATACTCCCTTCTGAAGCCCTAAACAAACTGGTAGCATCGCTAGAAGACGCCTTCACGCTCTGCTTCAGTTTAAATGCGCTACGAAGGAATAGTGTCGCCGACTTTGCATCCTTTCTGCAGATGAATCCTCCAAATTTGATCGGCTGTGAACAGCACAAGAAAGAGTTCACAAAAGATGTTGTGAAGTTCTATACGATTACACGGCTTTACTTTCTTGTAAAGGGCAAGAACATGGCGTGCGAGAGCAACAGGGCGAAGAGGAAGCACCTGAAGATGAGGCGTGTGCTGTGAACAATGCTATGATGTGGTGGACCAACGTTGCGGCCTTGCTGGCGCTAGCTAATTTATGTTGGTGTGTCTGCTGACTCAATTTACGAGAGCTTTTCTTGTATTTTAAATATATTCACGAATCTAGTCCAAGACATATTGCTTTATTTCATTACAATGAAACAGTGAACCATATGCACTTACCAACACAATTCTTCTCGCACCAATTTAGATACTGTAACTGACGCAGCAATAAAACAATAGCTGGATTTCTCGAAATTGAAACATTAGAACTCGCTAAATATCATGTAAACACGGTTCCACATACCATATAAAACCATTGCAGTATTGTTTTATGCATGGAAAAAATGCATTTACGTCTTTAATGCAATGGGCTGGAGCGCCACGTTTATATCAATAAATGTGACCGATTGCCAAGCTAGAAAATTTACTTCAGCATTTCGTTTTTTTCCGACTAGACGACAACAACAAGTTCCTCATTCTGACTTGGCCTACACTGCTCAGAACGGTATTATATCGCGCAATTCAAAGATACAATCAGAGGCAAGCGATACTATCATACACGCAGCTCGTCTACACAGCGCAGCCGCCGTTGCGCGCCGCTGAACCGTTCTACTGTCCGCAGCGCCAATTTTGCGTCTTGATGCGGAGAAGTGGTGAACTATACGCTCGGTCGGCACACCTACCCATCTAGCCACCGTACCTCCGGTGCTTCGCCCACTCATCATCATTCACTTCGTGGATATGCGGTGATTTTTTTTCTCCCCCTCTTTCGCGGAGCCAGCGCATCCGCCACGCTGAATGGCTGCGGCGCGCAATACTACCCCGCCAGGTGACTCTGACGTCATGAAAACGGCGCGAAACTTGCTTTCGCACGCTTTTGGTTCCTCGCGCCCGCCATGCGCCTTCCAAGCGGTGGTCGCCATGCCGCTCCGAACGTGTGTTTCCTAGGGTTTTCCGTCTTTCCGTAGGAATCTGAGCTTCGTTCAGCGTGGAACTGCTTTGCTGTGGCGCGTTTCGGCGTAGCAGGAGGTCAGAGAAAGGGCTAGCATTATTTTCTTTCCCCCGAGCAGAACGGAATGTCGTGCGCCGGAGTAGTGGCACCATAACTTCCGGAGTAAGGATTTCGCCTCTTCAAAGCACGTCGCTCTTTACGAGGTGAATCTTACAGCTTACCGTATATTTGTGGGTGAGGTTGCATGGAGATTTAATTACTCTTTGCATAGCCGGACTCTTCGTCCAGTTCAATACAGAGCACCTATAACTGTTCACATAGTGAGTCGCTGAACTTTTTGTTGACTATTCCTGCCGTGACGAAACTTTTTTGTGCTTTCGCATGTGCTTTAGTTTTCAAACGTATGTAATTTATAAGTTAATGCCTGTAACCCCATTTTGTAATTGTGTGCGTGCGTGTGATACTTTCGCCTGATACTTGTGAAGCCAAGGAACTCTTCTGCTTTTATTGCGTGCTGCTTGTATCTTTACAAAGTTTCAATACGGCGAGCATTTTTGTTTATTTTTGTTTACCTACGCTTTCGAAGGCGTGGACCCCAATATATAAATAGATAAGTGGTGTTTCCTTTTAGTTACATGTATAATAAAAATGTGCATGCTCATGCCGTCTTCCTTTCCAAGAGTGCAAAGAAATTCAAATTGAAGGAACTTGCTTCTTACCATGCGTATACTCAGACATCAGTGTCATGTTTCAGCTCCATTTAACGAATGATCCTTTTTAACCGAAAGTATTGCAAGCCTATGCAAAGAAAAAAATTGAAGCCCAACGCAGTTCCTCATTTGTCCTCGGATCGGCCGGCGCCAAAGGTACGAAAACTCCCAGCAAAGAGGTGCGAAGTTCTCAAGAAATGCTTTGAAAAAAAAAAAAACGTAAGGTACTCTTCAATGATATTATACTTACTAATCATAGCATTCATCCGCGTACCGTAATTGCATAGTGAAACCCAATGAACTGCGAAATACGGTTGTTAGAAATGATACCATAACCCGGAACAGGGATTAACAAAGAAATACACACATACAGTGCTGAAAGGCGGAGAATATTACAGTTTATTTGCCATATATGCCTTTGTTAACTTGGGACTTTTTTTTCTAACCCCCTACCGGTCCGTTCCGCAATCATTGGCGCCGCCTAGATCATTTTGTAGTTCAGTGTCATCAGTTACAAAACACTCGTAACTGTTTTCATCGTGGAAGAAGTGCGAATAAGAATTGTTTTGTTGAATTAAACTAAACAATTATCCTCTTTCCTGCACATAGGCTTATGAAAGTGAGTTTAGAGTTAAGCGAAAGTAAAATGTCAATTAACAACCGCTTAATGATATCTAGGCAGCAGTCATGAAGTAAATAGCCATACGCACGGATGCGAAGTTACGTATCGGACGTGTATTATTCGCGGATGCTCATAAAGTACAAGCCACGCGATATTCTTAATCTCCCTGAATTCTGATAAATATTACATCTTGAATTCTATCAGGTAATTATCTAGTGCAATGGGCTTAGAAGTTTCCGTTGAGCAAACGCTCTTCTTTTCTTTTTCTTTTTTTTTGAATTTCTTGTCGTTTCAGCGTGACGGAATACAGGTGCATGCGTTATGTTCACTATTGGCTCTTTCCCAAACACAGCATGTATTTTGCACAGTGGCATTGGTACAAAAGCTTCAGGCCCACTACTTACGGCGAATTCACTTTAAATAAACTAACATTTCTTCTTGCTTACGTCCTTTCAGCTCTTTAGAGCCACGATTATGAAACAAATTCTCGTGTATATTCTACGCTGCTTACATTATATGCGCTCAATACACCTCCGCGTTACGGACAGTCCAAGTGGCGACAGAGGTAAACCGCTCAGCCACTGCTTGATACTCAATTTTTGGAGCGCTTCCGCTTGTATTTATCGAAGCGTCTTCAAAAAAATGTCACTTCGTTCTATTGGAAGCGTACTTTCGTCATGACCGTTTCACACGGGTTAAGGTCCCATACAATGCTTCAAAAGGCCGAATAAACAAGCACGCGCATTGATGCTAATGCGGCTGAAGCGAGCTAAAGGAGGGTTCAGCGCGCCGTGCGCACCGCGCCGGCCCGGGCCGGGTGGAAATTCGAGGAGAATTGAGGAGGAAAGCACGCGCGCGGAGGAGAGTGTCACTACTTTCAAGAGCAAGGGGCTTTACGGAGTAGGAGTCACAGCTGTCTAAAAAAGCGCACACACTTGCAGATGTGTTCACATGTAGATATCCTTAAAATTGTCCCGAACCACCCCTCGAGCTTGGTTAAAAACACAGTGAACGGATAGCATACGCTGCTGTGAGCATCTCAGCTAGACATTGCAGTAGTGCGCGTCACGTGGAGCTCGCAAACGGAGCGTGAAATCACCTTTTTGCAGCGTAAGCTATTATGGGCTCATTCCAATAGCCGTTTCGGTTCGCCATGATGCCGCCGCCGACGGCGTACGCCACCGTAACCGCTATCGCCGGAAATGTGAAAAAAGTACCCGATTGCCGCCGGGATCGAGCCCGTAACGTGGGAGCCAGATACTCTAACACTGAGCCACGCAAGCGCTTGCTATCGGGCAGCGGAAAATGCCCTATAAGGCAAGCGCGCAGGGGCACACGATCCGAGCCTCCGCCAGTATGGTGACGCCACCTAGGTGATGTGCCTGCAAACGCAGCGTGCGCAGGCGCAGACGACGAGATGCGATTCAGACGAGGCGCGCAATCAACGCGATCCCGAGCTGCCCGAGCTGCCGAGTAGCCGCCAGTATGCTGGCGCCATCTAGTTAAGATGCCTGCAACCTGAGCATGCCCGAGATGTAAGTTGCCGTTGTAAGGCTTGATCGGGCTCAGCAGACTGCTGTGCAGAGAGCATTACAAGCCGCAGCTCGCCGTCGACGCCGGGCGGACAGTTCAGATCGTTCTCGTCAAAACGAGGTGAACAGAGTGCCGCGAAGACCCTGTTGTGCTTGGTGCCCAAATTCACAGCGTAAGCTACCAGCTTACGCTGTGATTGTGCTGCGTGTGTCGCGCAGGCCTGTGACTTTTTCGAACGCTCTTTTCAACAGAAGCCTGCTCCTCACTCTTGTTTTGGTGCTTTATTTCCTAATATAGTAGATTTACCAACAGCGGGCATCAAGCAAGAAGGATGTTTCGATCAGTGCGCTCCTTCCTACTGCTACTGTGACGGAGTTTCATAGAAAGGCTGAAGTAAGCAAAAATTTGCTGCCGAATTTCGATTTCAATTACGGACTTCCGGAAGAAGCCAACTATGGTCTGTTCACGCTCGGCCGCGGCCACACACGTAGGAATTAAACTTTAGCCTCCCTGCTTATCAGTGTGATGCATGACGTCTCGCTAATTTCGACTAGCTTTGAACACTCAACTACCCTCGAACCACGCGAAACTTATGCTCAGACCACACGCATGCTTGCCAGCGCGCGTTCACCTGGCCGCTCCTGTTTAGACGCATTCGCAGACTTCGCTTCGTCTTGAGCTAGGGATAGCACTTCAAAATGCGCAATTCTTATGTGGCTACTATTCGTTGGTTAAGCTGGTGCAGGAGAAAGCCGGTCCGCACCACGTACCACGGCGAGACTGGAGCATATGAGCCCGAAAGCGCACTCAGGCTCTGTCTGCACAAAGCAAACACTGCGCATACGCACTACACTTCCCTGTAGCTGCGATCTGCTGCGTACCGTATAGATACCGCGGCCGCTGCGGGTTGCCGCGCCAAGTTCACTGGATGAGTGCGCTGCGGCTCGCTCAGGACAACCGCGTTTGAAGTGTTGTAGGCGACAAATTCTGAATTAGTGAAAATCCAAATTCAAATTTGAACTGTCCGCCACGGTGACGTTCAGTAGGTGAAGCGTTGTGGGCACGCCCGCTCCACTGTAGCTTCCGCAGTGCAAGACATTGAAGAAGCAGCGGAAGCACCACGAAAAGGGTGTTTGATTGCCAATAACTCATCTTCTGCTGGACGCAATGCAGTACTTTTTGATTATTTCAGAAATAATCTATTTTAACTTCAAATTCATTGCTGTACTTCGATAAAAAGTGGTTCAGGGACCCCTTTACGTGGGCACTAATGACTGAGCTGTGTTTCTAGGTAACTGTCACGGCTAATTAACCTGACCGTCAGCTGCATAAATTTAGTATGCCGCCTAGGAGATCAAACCGGCTCTTCGTATTGCGTTCTCCTGGCCGGCGCGTTTTCTTCGACTTTCGGCTGTCCTCAAAGTACACACAGGCTACACAGAACACGTAGCTGTTGACATCACGAAACGTCAGCCACCAAGGCGGACCGCCTCAAAACACTGACAATTACATCCTGAGTGACGTCCTCGCATGTACTTTGGACATAAAAGAACAAAGTAGTAAATATGCGTTAAGTGGTTCTTGTTTCCCTATAGTTTCTCTGGGTGCTATGAGAAGTGTGCGAGGCTGAGTCGCTGTATGCGTTCACCCATTAAACGTGGCAAACATTTATTGAGATATCATAGAGCTAAGTGACATGGACAGAGGAAGCAGGCGACTACTTATTCACTGAAGAAACATACTGTCCTGTCCGGGTTACCTGCCCCGAACCTTAATTCTTCATAAGATGAAGACTCTTCCAAATAGGGAATGCATCAACAAGGCGAAGAGGGAGAGCGTCTGGAGCAATTGCCACTCTTAACGGGTTGCCTGCAGTCGTACGGTATGAATGCGTGGGTGTGGCGATAGAAAACGCGTTTGCCTAAACGTCCCATGCCTGTAGATGCATATACGAACCTGTAGTTTGGCTAACCGTGGCCATTTCCAATCGATATATGGTGTCCCTCACAGTGCCTGGAGCACATGACGGTAGGCTGCCACTGTGTATTTATGCTCTGTTGCGAGGCACCGGCGCCTAATCTATACCGCAGGGTCCGCTGACTATGCCAGTAGCCGCGGAAAGGTCTGCGATAGATCAACCTCTCTGTGCCTGCTTGGCACGTTTGATATAGCTGAGGATGGAGTGACCAATTTAGACAGGCATTAAGACGTGAACAATTTAGCCTTATTTGACATGGTGGCGGCCCACAGGAATGTATAGATAAAGTAGCTTTGGCGCCAATTTTGTAGTGATGCCTTGTCCAGGGATTTCGCGCTTCGTCAGCAGTTAGAGCGACACTCCACTCGCGTTATCAACGACACCAGTCGGCAGTGAACGATTGAGGATAAGAGTGGGGTAGAATGTAGTGGTAGGCATCGCTACAAAATTGTGCGGCACTGTGCGTGGAGCTGACGAGGGGTAGTGATAGTAAATACACGTACCCACGCGCGCTGTCTCACGTTCTACGCTAACACCATGATATTGTTGTGAGCCAGTTGTCCGACGGATAAAGAAGATTCTGAAGCGTAGAGCAGTCAAGAGGAGGCGGAAATGAGGCCTGTGGTCCACCATCTTTGTTGTTGCAACCCCACTTTTAGTCTCCTTGTACATAGTGTAAATAAACCCCCTTTTCTTTAAATCTCCCCGTAACATTTTGGTGGAGGTGCCGGCGATCTGGAGAGGCAGTTGGCATCCTGGTGCAAGCAACCAGACTTGTAACTGACGGTATATGAATATTCTTGAAGTCGCAGTGCCCACTGACTTAGGCCACGAGTGGGATCTCTGAGAGTAGACCGCCAGCAGAGAACATGGTGGTGAAGGGCCGGCCCCAGAGGTAAGGGCGAAACTTGGCGATGTCCCAGACCATAGCGAGACACTCTTTCTCTCTCTCTCTGAAATCGAATAGTTTTGCTCAGCAGAGGAAAGGAGGCGGCCGGCATAAGCAACAACACAGTCCTGGCCATGCGGGCGTTGGGCTAGCTCTGCACCAATTCCGTGGCCACTGGCGTCGGTATGGATTTCTGTGGCCGCAGATTCGTCGAAGTGAGCCAACACTGGTGGTGGTGTCAGTAGCACAAACAGCTGTGAGACGGCGGACGCTTGTTCAGGACGCCAAGAAAAAGTCGCGTCTTTCTTAAGAAGGTAGGTGAGAGGCCGTGCTATTTCTGCAAAATCTTTCACAAACCGCCGAAAATAAGAACAAAGGCCAAAAAAGGAACGGACGTCCTGAGTAGAGAGAGATGTCGGAAAGCTAGCAACGGCGCTAACCTTGGCAGGATCTGGCCCTATACCCGCATCGACAAGATGGCCAAATACAGTGATATCTCGGAAGCCGAAGCGGCATTTGGCAGAGTTAAAGGGACACTAAAGAGAAACAGGAAGTTCATCTGGAATAAAATGGGGACCTTCAGGAATGCATGCAGCTTTTGTTGGGTGCAAAAATATGAGTTATTAGCGGAGAAATTCGTAAACAAAGACCAAATATATCTACCAACATTTCCCTGACCCCAGATTTGACGCTGAAGCAGTGTCGTCACAGATTTCATTGCTCTCAGCGAATCAGAATGTGCCATGATATGTCACCGCTTGCGTAAACGGCCGAGGCGCTGGCTGCATCATGGCTGCATGGCCACTGCGTTTGCGTTCGCCGCGATGGATACGTTGCTGCCGCTGAACCTTGCAACGAAGAGCTCGCCAGAGAAGCAGGACTGCATTTCAGCGATATTCAGTGAAACAGAGCGCGAAATGATTTCCGTGCTCGAGCGGTAGGCGTTTCCGCGTGCGATGGTAGTGAGCCGCCGGCCGCGCCGGCGTAAAGCGGAGCTTCGTTTTCATCGACGGAAGGCGAGGCGTCCGGTCCGCCAGGCGACGATGTTCCCGACAGAACAAGCGCAGAAAGTTACACATGTACTCGGTATGGTTATTTCGTGGCTTTATTTAATTACATTCAGCACTCACTGAGCCGCCAGTTTGCTGCTGCAGGGGCACCGGTAGGGGGTTTAAGCATGGAGGGAACAGCTGCTCGAGAAAGGACTGGCCTCTGGGGCACGCCAAGTTACTTTCCGAGGGCAAGATTATATACATAATCCGAGGGCAAAAAATGCAGAGAGTACACCATCGGTTACTCTGGCTCTTTTGCCCTTTTATCATCGGCAGAGCACTGAGCCATTACGAACGCCGGGGAGCCGTGGCTCATCGCGCGGCACCACATGAAAGGACACAATCAGGTCAACATTGCCGCTGCCCCTGAGCAAGCGCCTTGGGCCATTTATACAGCCCTCAACACTACGCACACGAAGCATTTTCTGGCTGTTTCCCGCGAATTCAACGTTTTTCGAGCCACGCAACACGCAACCAAACACTGTAAAGCGGAACAGGTGCGCGCGATGATGCATGGAGCAAAAACTAAACTACAAAACTATCACGACCGGATGTAGCGCCATGCCGTTTTTTCTTATTTAATTTTGAGCTAAACTTGTACTTCCTCGCTTGAAACGGTTTAAAAAGTTGGCAAATGCTGTTTATGTATGTTTAAGGTGTATTTCATTTTGCGTTTTATTAACAGCGATAAATCGCTCTCGACCAATCGCGACCGGCCTGGGTTTGTAATGTCCGACGTCACGAACGAGTAGTACGGGAAATTAGAAGGGGCGTCAACACCTATTCTGCAGTTTATCGCTATTTTCTCGTTTATTAAACATCTGTTCGCCGTAAGAATGGTATGACTGTGATTGTGATAGGATAATCTACCATTAAAGCTCAACTTCCAGTTTCTCTTTAGTGCCCCTTTAAGGTTCTGAACGATTTAGTTATTATTATTATGTCCTTTGTAAGTACTTTCTCGACTTCCACTTGAACTATGCGCTGTTCCGTCGCAGACACTTGGTAAGGACGCCTATGGATGGGACTGGCATTCCCGGTGTCAATTTGATGAGTCACAACTTTTTTCTCGCTGAGATAGGGCGAAGCACAATCGAAAACGTCGCTGTAAGCGGCTAGCTAGTGACGATGTCATCAGACTGAACAGTCAAAACGTCTGGGGAATCATTGCGTCAAAACGGGCGTCAAATGCAATACTAGTGTCAGGGCTACCGGAAGACTGGGGAGCATGTATAGTAAGGGACGAAGGGTCGTTTGCGTCTAAAGGCGCTATGTGGAACCAAGCCAACAACAGCAAGGTGAGCCGGAATCAGTCTAGTACCTCTTCGGCTCTAAATACCAGTGACAAAAGTAAATGTTCCCCAGAATGTACGCGCATCGGGGAAGAAATAACTCAAAGGTCAGGTTAACGACCCTAATCAACGCATGCAACTCTTAGAAGCGATGCTTAGCAAATCAAACAAGAACACACAGGCAAGGCTGCAAAGCGGCACGATAGGCTAACAGCACGCCATCTCCATCCCTCCCCCCTCAGGAACTCCGATGCCCTCCCCGCTCCCCAGTATGGTCTCGGCAGTGGCATTCAAGTCAAGTGTAGTCGCCCTCGAAAGTATTTCTGTTACGATGCAACAAATGATTTACGTGATGGGCCAATTAAACAACAAGGTCAAGGAGAACACACTAAGCAGTAAAGACTTTGAAAGAAGAATACGCCAGGTTCAGTTTGGCTCGCACAAGCGGGTCGACGACGAGGGCAGTAACCCACGCATCGAGGAGTACAGGCGCATAAACAACACGAGTGACGTCAGCGACACCGACAACTGCGAAGGCCGCGGCATGTACGTCAGCAATGGCTAACACCACAGGCAGCGTGCACGAACACCTCGAGATCTGGCAGTGGAATTGTCGCCCTGGCAACAAGCAGGCAAGTTCACTCCAGCTCTACATCCGAAACCCCCCATACCCCCCCCCCCCCTCCCGACGTCATCTGCCTTCAAGAGGTCAAGAACTAGCCTATCAAGCTACGGGGTTACTACGTAATTAAACACGTGGGATCACCGAAGCTTGCGGTTTTAGTTCACAAAAAGGTGATGGCAGTGGGACAACATTATCAATCACGTGCTAGTGGAACTCCTGCCGCAGAAGAGGGGTAGACGTAGCACTTTTATCCTTAATTTGTACAGTACGCGGAAGGCTCTTAAGCATGACTTCTGCAACATCTTTTACGACAGCGCGAGAGCGCTGGCTGCAACCACCTGGTAGTGGTGAGAGAGATGAACGCTAGACACATAGTTTGGGGCTACCCACGTGACACGCAGGTCGCTCCTCGACGCGGTTCAGCAAACGGGCCTCGAATTGATAACCAACCTCCTCCAACCAACCTGAGTAGGCAGCAGTGTTAGTCGAAACACCTTTCCGGACCTGTCATTTGACAAAAACGTAAGGAAATACTTATGAACGCACCTGGGCGAAACACTGGACAGGGATCGCTACATACCAGCATCTAGGTATCCACGACGGAACTAAAGAGAACAATTGGCGAAATTAGGCTCACGGACTGGGAGGCGTATAAGCAGTACCCCCCGCCCGAAAACGGTATAACGGACATAGCGGAATGGATGCAGCCCCTCTGGGATGCCCACATCCAAACTACCGAAACCATCCAGCGCATGGTCGAGACGCCCGAAGTCGACCGCCGGCTCTCACACCTGTGGGAAGCCCGTGAGGGCCTCCTGAAACACTCATATGCTCGTCTTCGAATCGAGCATATAACAGAAGAAGCCAGAAATTAGGCGGCCGAACTCACGCAGCAAAATTGTCTAGTTTTGCCCTTCGCTCAAGGGTACCCTGGGTACTCTGAGTACGGCGCAGTCGTGGGCCATCCTGCGTTGCCTGATCGACACCGACAAGGCCAAATCGACAACCAGTCGGATGCTTCATGAAATCGCTCACAAATTCCCCGGGAACGACCAGAACCTAATTGACACAATAAAAACGGTGCAGCGACCCGGTGCGACTCTGCCTCCTCAAATACGAAGGGGAACCAAGACCAAAATTGGACGCTCCGATCACAGAGGAAAAGGTGGATGCCGCGGTACGAGCCTGACAGCGCAACACCGCTCGCGGGGCAGACAAAATCACCAATGCCATGATTGGAAACCTGAGCCCAATGCACATCCTGGACTCTGGAGCAAGGACCACGTACCGAACGAAGAACTCTGGAGGAAGGTCCACGTACCGAACGAATGCACTTGTCCCCAACGCATGCAGTTTCTCCCCAACGCAGATCGATTTGAAGATGAGGCCCGTGCGGGCGTGCACTTCGGCTGCATCGCAGATCGCTTTCAAGATACAGCTTAAAAAGTTAAAAAACGTGGCAGTAATACCATTTTACTGCCACAATACCATTGAGTACAAATATTCACTCTCGATTTGTAGATGCCAAACTCAAACAAAAAATTGCGCCTTCCATCTCAGGATTATATCCAACTTCTCGGCGTCATCCGATCTTGCAAGAGTAATAATAACAAACCATTCTCTTCAGCAAAAAAAAAAGGAAGTGGTGAGCCGATCAACCCAAATCGCCGAGAAAAATATGCTCTACGTGTGCTGTTGTCTACTGTCAAAGAAATACTATTTTGGTATTCAACATCATTAACACTCATTCATTACCGTATTTTCACGCATATAAGCCCAATCATAAATTCGAAAAAAGTCGCAGTTTCACCCGCAAGGCGAAGCATCGATAGCGATAGCAAATTAGCAGAGAGCCATACGAATTAAGGATATTACTTTTATCCGCCGTATTCACTTGTATACGTTCACTTGCTAAATAAAAAAAGCCGGCAGATCCCACGCCCTGTGGGAATCGATATTATGCGAAGCAGTGCGCGGTGGAACCGGCGATACCGAAATGGCGTTGCCGCTCACGCATTTCTAGTTCTTCGCGCAGGTGTTCATGGCTGGTAATTCAAGTCACTGCTTTCATGGCAGGGAATTATCTGCTCTTCATGATTGGTCAACACCGGTCACTGTTTCCCCCTTCGACCCTTCACCTGCTTCAACTACGGACGACTTCATTGAGGGAGTGTGCCTCGCAACTGCTTTTGGACAATGTGCAGTGCCAGTCAACCCACCATAGATTTACAGCCCGTGCAACTACACTCTACAAAAGGCGGGAATCGTCATTTCGCCTTCGGGGCGTGGAACCAGCGATACCGAAATGGCGTTGCCGCTCACGCATTTCTTGTTCTTCGCGATGGTTAGTGACACGCATTTCAATGATGTATGTTTCATGTACAGTCAACCACAAAAGTTTGCGGACCACGCGAGCGCGTGCCAGACTGCCTATCCGATGATGATGATGATGATTTATTGGCATCCCCTTTGAAACGGGGTGGCGACAAATAGTCACCTAGCCTGCTTGATTTAATCAGGTATACTACACATGTTCTTTATCTCGCATTTTTGTATACCTTTTTCAAAAATTTAGCTTGTACCGCTGCCTATGATTTTAAGAGATCAGGTCGTATCCATCTTTTCCCTGCTTTTTTTCCACCAGTACTCTAATCGTCTCTTGCTGATCTCTACGGCTGATCTGTTTATGTTTCCTTCCACTTTAAACCCAAGCGCATCTGGGAGTTGCACGTTACCTACGGTTCTCGCTGGGTGGATCCCGTCGCATTCCATTAGGATGTGCTGAGTGGTCTCTGGATCTTTACTGCAGCATACACATGTCTCATCTAGTTCCGAATATTTGTTCCGATATGTTTTCGTCCTTAGGCAACCGGCTCGAGCCTCAAATAGCAAGGCACTGCCCTTTGTGTTATCGTACAGATTTTCCCTTCTAATTTCTTTCTTCTCATTCTTGTAAATCTCCATTGTCCTTTTCGTTTCCATTCTTTGCATCCAATTCACGGTCTCTATTTCTCTCACTTTCTTTCTGATGACCCCTGGTTGTCTATTTACAGTTTCGATTATCCTGTACTTGGTTGCCAACTTCCTTGACCTCTTCCTCCATTCTGTGTCCACGCTTTTCATGTAGAGATACTTGTGCACTTTAGCCGCCCATTTATTTTCATCCATGTTCCTGAGCCTTTCTTCAAAACTAATTTTGCTTTGTGCTTCTCTGACTTCAAAAGAGGCCCAACCCATGTCTCCATGCACTGCTTCATTTGTCGTATTACCGTGTGCTCCCAAAGCCAACCGGCCTACTGATCTTTGGTTAACTTCTAAACCCGCCAATATATCCGATTTTAAGCATATAATGGCATTTGCGAATGTTAGCGCTGGCACCATTACTCCTTTCCAGATTCCACGCACCACCTCATACTTATTGTGGCCCCACAGTGCTCTGTGTTTCATTAATGCTGCATTCCGCTTCCCCTTTATTTTCAGATTATCTTGGTGGTTGCTTGAGTAATTCTTTCCTTCGTTTATGTGTACGCCGAGGTACTTATATTGCTTCACTATGGGTATTACTTGCTGTTGAATTGACACCACGAAGTTACTCGTGTGTTCATTAAAAATCATAATCCCTGATTTCTCTGTGCTAAACTTAAGGCCTAGATTTGTCGCTGCGTTCCCACAGATATTCGCAAGTATCTGTAAATCTTTTTTATTGTCCGCTAGTAGCACAATGTCGTCTGCGCAGAGGATATCCGCGCCACCTAGCGGTACGCCACCTAGCGGCGACAGGGGCGCTCTCCCGGATATGAGCCCTCTTGGTACTCGCCTGCCTGTTAATTTTTTATTCCCGTGCATGACATTGTTAGTTCGTTGTGTTGACGCAGAGCGCTGTCTGCGATAAGACCGCCACATATCTGGCTTGATAGCAGTATCGGAGCAATCACTGCAACCTTTGTCGACTGGTGTGCCAGTGGGTAGATAAGTTTCACGAAGCGCTGCGACGATTTTTTTACGCGACGTTTACTGGCGCACTTTGGTTGGCAGCATCTTGGTCCAATGAGTGTTGCTGCTTCTGAGTCTTGAGAGAAAGGGTAGGGAGGTGTTTCACTGTCATCAAAAATAAAGAAAAAGCGGATGCATAGAAAATTTTCTTTCACACATAGGCGCATCTTCGCATCAGTCGCTGAAAACAAAGTAGACTTGCTTCAGGCCACATGGTGATTGCCTATTTGGAAAGATGTCGCTGCGTGTTCCACTTGACGAAAGAAGGCACATTGTGCGTTTATTTATAGAGGGAATACCTCAGCGCGAAATCTGCCGCCGAACCAATAGGAGCCGGACTGCCGTGAATAGGATTATTCAAGCTTTCCGCGACGATGACAGATTCACAGATATGGAGCGCAGTGGGCGTCCAAGGGCCACGACTGAGGAAGAGGACCGCCTGATTACGGCCGCCATCGTGGCTGATCCTTTTCAAAGTGCAGAGGATATCCGAGAAGCGCTCTCGCTCACGGTATCGTCTGAGACTGTAAGAAGAAGGCTGAGTGAGCTTGGCCTGCAGTCTTTCGTAGCAGCACAGAAGCCCTGCCTCTCAGACAGCCAGCTACAAGAAGGACTCATGTTCGCTACAGCAATGAAAGATTGGACAACAGAGAAATGGGGCGATGTCATCTTTAGCGACGAGTCAACTTTTTCCACGCGCTGGGACCAACGGAAGCGGGTTTGGCGTCCACTAAACTGCAGGTGTGTTTACAGTGTATTGGCAGTTAATTCACGAAGCTAATTATGCATCACAACATGTTTCACGTAAAATGAGCTTTTGGACATTACGAGATTTTTCTGTAGTGGTATTATGTTGAAAACATTAACGATTGTTTCATAGTACTACTTACTCTGAAGCTAATTAAAAGCTGCCAGTGGGTCTTTCAGTACTATCTAATGATGTTTGCACGTTTTCTATTGCAACTCTATAACAGCATTATAAAGTTCATACGCAAGAGGAATCACAACATTTTTAGACGCGCCGCTGGAACCCAATTGTATGCTATTTCTTGCAGATATCTGCCTAATTACACACAGAGTGTTCTATCCAGTGGACGGTGTTCCGTGAGCGTGTGGGGAGCAATCAGCAAAGATGGCCTTGGTCCCCTTGTGCGTCTGGAAGGGCCCTTCACTGCGTCACGGTACTGCGACGTCATCACTAGACACCTCGTTCCGTATGCGCTGGACGGTCCCTTCAGCGACGGCTGCTATTTTTTTCAACACGACCGCAGCCCGATCCATAAAGCACGTATCGTCCAGTCATTGCTAGAAGAACATGCTGTTTGCCAGCTTGAGTGGCCTCCATGTGGCGCCGACTTGAATCCCATAGAAAATGTCTGGGGCATGTTGAAGAAACGGCTGTCCACACGAGCCAACCGCGGCCGCACGGCCGATACGCTGTGGCAAGCGATCGCACAAGAATGGGAAAGCCTGCGTGGTCGACCGGAGATTACTGAATCTTTGTACGAGTCGATGCCCACACGCATCAATAAGGTGCTAGAAAACGGCGGACATTTCACTTCCTACTAGATCATTGAGAGACCTATGTTTCATGACACTTCTGTAAATGTCTTGTGAATAAATTCATCCCCTTCAGACACGAATTATGATGCACTGTCTGCAAATGCGTCAAATGCGCATGGCATCATTTCAAGACGCTCACTATTACATTCCAAGAAAGAAGACGAAGCAATGTGCTGTTTTGTGCGAGTTTCAGTAAAAAAAATTAATTAGCGTATAACTCATTATCTAATTATTCTGAAATCCGTCAGCTTCAATGCTTGCATAAAAAGAATCAACTATTAGGCCCGAAACGCATGCACACTTGCTTTTTCGGTTGTATTCGTGTCGACCGGAGAAAAAAAATATTCTTGACGTTGGTCTTGGAACGCGGCACGTCGAACGATTGTCTAACATGGTAGTGTCTCCAGCAAAGTGATCATCTGCAGCAATACGCAGGACAATGAAGTTAACTGACCGCTAGTTGTCCCATCAGGAAGCGTACACGAATGTGCACACTGAGTTTTAGGTCATTTGAAGAAACACGTGGCGTGGGACGCGCCTCCGAAGTTCGAGTCCCCAAACGAGGACGCCGTGTCGCAAAGGGTTATAAAAAGAGTCATCGCACCCGATTATTTCTTATTTTTCTAAATGTAACCACTATAGCAGCGCGGTGGTTCGGGCTTTGCGCAGCAAAACCTGGGCGCAGGCGATCAAATCCCGGCCGCTACTGTCACTTAGCGATGGGGGAGGAACGGAAAAATTCTGCCTACTGACTAAGCATCTGTGTCCCATGGCTGCCTCACCGCTCACTCACGCGCTCACGAAAAAAAAAAAAAAACAGCGTGGCTACGCGAAAATAGAACTGATAACAGCCGAAGAATACGCTGTCTGATTACTTGTACTGATATTCTGCTCTCAAAATATAAGCAAGTAGCCCTGGCTAACAAAGAGCGCGTCACGTTGAAAGAGATAGGTAGAAAATATTTGCGCACAGTGCGAAAATAGACAGGCCATAGATTTAAGGAGGGATGCGTCTTCAACGTAGCGCTGCTGTCGATCGCTGGTGACGTAGCGGAAGTGTCGCGAAGAGGCTCTTGGCCACGCGCTCGCGTGGTCCGCAAACTTTTGTGGTTGACTGTACGTTATGCCGGTTCCACCCCCCGTACTGTATGCATGTGTTGCTTCTCATTCTGTAGCTCGCACGCCCATGTCGCACGTGAGGCACAGGTTTTCTTTGCTGCGGCGAGCTGCGTTTTACTTTTTGCTTCTTATTGTATGCGGGGACGTTAAAATGAACCCAGGTTCTAGCGAAGTGGCCCTACAGCCGCTTTTGCAGGGACAGGCAGAAATTAAGCAAAAACTTGCAAGCATCGAAAAATATCGGGACGAAAACAAAACGGCAATGCTGGATCTGAACGCCCGTCTGGCTAATTTGGAATCAAACATTGCAAGTCTCGGGGAAATGCGCACCATTGTTGAGGACTGTAGAGTGAGTGGTGAAAAACAGCGGTCTGAGTGGCAAACCCTGATGAACAAAGTGGACGATCTTGAAAATCACTCTAGACGGTGTAATCTGCTCTTCTATGGCATTAACGACGCGGAAGAACACGAGTCACATGCGACTTCTGAAAAACATATCCTAGAATTGTGCAGGTCTACTCTGGGAATAGACCCTGGCATCGAAAGGGCCCATCGTCTCGGACGGTTCAGTCCGGAACGAACTCGGCCAATAATTGTTAATTTCAGTTCATTTAAGGACAAAGAGGGTGTTCTGTCGAATGCGAGAATGTGAAAAGGAAGTTATACTAGCATTTCGGAGGACTTCTCTGAACCAGTTCGAAAAAAGAGGAAAATACTGTGGAATTATGCTAAAGATCACAAGGGCACCAATGGTAAAGCGCGTCTGAAAACCGTCTACTTTATTTGAATAGCGCCAAATACATATATGATGAATCTCGGGGCCAGGTGGTTCAAGCTACTTGACAGACTAAGATGTTGTCATTTCTTGTTCTAAATTGCCGAAGTGTTAAGAATAAAGTAGAGGAGCTGCGTGGTCTAATCGGCATGACGAAACCATCGGTTGTGATTTGAAGTGAATCATGGCTAGCGAAGTCAGGTCATGGATAGCGAAGTTTTTCCCAGCAACTACATCAGCTATCGAAATGATCGCAATAGCCACGGGGGAGGTGTGTTTATTCGTATAGACCACATGGTTAGCTCTTGTAAGATCGAAATTGATGTAGGGATAAGTGAGGCCATATGGGCTCAAATTAGACTTCTAAATGGTAAAACCTTATCTGTGTGCTCGTTTTACAGGCCACCTGGAAGCCGGCTTCACGTTTTGAGCGACCTAACTGACATGATTGAAACTGTTAGAACTGACTGTTTAGTTATACAGGGGGTGATTTTAACATTCCTGAAATAAACTGGTGCTCAGAGAGTGTTTCATCTCGAACCACTTCTGCATTGGGCAAATAAATGCTAACTCTCTGCAATTCGTTTAGTTTATCCCAGTTAGTGCTGCAGCCAACGCGTGGCAATAATGTTTTGGATTTATTATTGACTAATCAACCATCGGTAGTTCAGCCCACCCTTATATTGCCTGGTATCAGTGATCACAGTTGGGTTCTGGCGGAAATGAATTTTCAATATGTTAAACTTGAGCACTGTGGCAATCGGCGCATTTACAGTTATCGAAAGGCACGTACCCTTGAGATAACTGTAAAGAATTTCAAATCCGCCATCAATACTTACATTTGTTCTTGCCCCTCCTCTCTGTAAAGCCTTCGGGGATTGAGAGTACGAAAATAAATAAATAAATAAATAAATAAATAAATAAATAACACGCGCATTACAATCTTATATTGATGTGTTCTAAACTTTGTCTGAATCGCTCAGCGTAGATGAACTGTGGAACACGCTGAAAGACAAACTTTTCGATCTACGTGAACGATATGTACCGTCGTTGGCTATGACGAAACGTCGCAGAAAAAGCAAGCCATGGTTTACAAAAGAGGTGCGTAGAGTCGTTGAAAAGAGACAACAGTTATACGCACGTTTAAAAAGAAACCCATCGCACGAAAATAAGAATCAGTTACGAAAGATTACAAATGATATGAGTGCTTCGGTTAAAATAGCCAAATTTGCCTATTTTCAGTCCTTCGACATGCGCATCCAAGATCGCCCTAAAGAACTTTGGCCATATATAAAAAGAAATAGAAAGGATGACTTGTCCTTCCCACCAGTCGATCATGACCGAATTATCGTTCACGATAATCTGAAGAAAGCCAAGTGCTTTAACGCGTTTTTCAGCTTGGTGTTTTCAACTGCTGAAATCAACATTAGCCCTGCCGAATGTCACCCTGACTTTATCAGTGCTGAGCCCATGGCGGACGTTGTATTTGATCAGTGAGGAATTGTGTCGCTCTTAGAAAGATTGAAAGAAAACAGTGCCACTGGACCAGATGGCATACCCACGATCCTGCTCTCTTCTTGTGCGTTCTCTCTGTCAAAGTACCTGCAGATTCTTTTCACCAAGTCATTACATGACGGATCTCTACCTGATGAATGGAAACTTGCAAACGTTGTGCCTATACACAAATCTGGACCTATAAATATTGTTTCAAATTATCGACCAGTGTCTTTGACCAGTGTGATATGTAAAGTTTTAGAGCACGTGTTTTATACTCATATTATGAGCAATCTTAGTGCATACTCATTATTCAATACCCATCAGCATGGTTTTCACAGTGGTTACTCGTGTGTCACCCAGCTTACCGAATTCGTTCATGATTTAACAAGCGCACTGGATAAGGGGCATTCTGTGGACTGCTTATTTCTTGACTTCCGCAAAGCATTTGATGTTGTGTCACATTCGTTATTAATAGAAAAATTGTCTTGGTACAACATAAATGAGAACGTTATTAAATGTGTAAGGGGTTTATTTACAAGCAGGGACTATACGTAACAACAGCCTTGGTCCAAGAGCGTCGGTCACTGTCTCGCGCTCTCCGGGCGGCTGGGCTTCGTCATCCTCACTCAATGGCTGCGGACTCTCTTCCTCACTACATTGGCCCCGGCGACGAAGAGGAGCCATCCTGGCGACTCAAGGTGAGGCAAGCACCAGAGGGTCGTAGTAGGGCTTTAAGCGGCCCACGTGGACTGTTTCACGACCACGGCAGCGTCTGTTGGTGGGAGGTGTCACAGGCTCGACGACGTAGTTCACCGACGATGTGCATTCAACGATCCGGTAGGGACCGTGATACTTCGCGGCAAACTTCCGGGAGAGACCAGGGGTGGGGCACGGGATTGAAAGCCACACGAACGAGCCAACAGGGAAGGTAGGGGTAGGTTCAGCCGGGTCAAGGCGCTCTTTTTGAAGACCCTGGCTCACGGATCTAAATGAGCGTGCGAGTTGGCGGCACTCTTCGGCACATTGAGCAAGTTCTGAGATTGTGCGGTATTCGGATGCATCCGGGTGGTACGGAAGTATAGTGTCCAGTGTGGAAGATGGCTCACGTCCGTATAGTAAAAAGAAAGTCGAAAATCCAGTGGTGGCTTGCGTGGCTGTGTTGTATGCATATGTCACAAAAGGAAGCACCAAGTCCCAATTAGAATGGTCGAAGGCTATGTACATGGATAGCATATCACCGAGTGTTTGGTTAAAGCGCTCCGTCAAGCCATTAGTTTGCGGATGATAACTTGTAGTGGCGCGATGAATGACATTGCACTCACTGAGAAGCTCTTGGATGACTTGAGAAAGAAACACACGCCCTCGGTCACTAAGCCGCTCGCGTGGTGCACCATGGCGAAGAACGAAGCGGCGCAAGACGAACAAGGCAACATCGCGAGCTGAAGCTGTTGCAAGAGCAGCGGTTTCGGCATATCGAGTAAGATGGCCGACGGCCACAATAATCCACCCATTACCCGCAGGGATGGAAGGAAGGGGTCCGTACAGGTCTATGCCGATTCTATCAAACGGGTGAGCGGGACACGGCAAAGGTTGTAATGGGCTAGGTGTGTGACAAGTTGTTTTCCGGCGTTGACACTCAATGCAGGAACGAATGTACTTGCGGACGTATGTGTACATTCCACGCCAGTAAAATTGCTGGCGAAGTCTATCATACGTTTTCAAAACGCCAGCATGCGCGTTTTGTGGGTCTGCGTGAAAGTCCGTGCACAGATCGGAGCGCAAATGGCGAGGTATAACAAGAAGCCACTTTCGACCATCGGGCTGGTAGTTGCGGCGGTACAACATGTCGTCCCGGAGCGCATAATGAGGTACTTGGCGACGAAGGGCACGAGAGAGCTGTGGGGCTGGTGTCGTCGAAGGCATAGAGAGATCTTCGATCAGCGAGGCGATCCAGGGATCATTGCGCTGTTCGGAAGGCATGTCAGTGATATTGATGCTGGCGAAGGAAGTTGCGGAAAGAGAAACAGGCGCAACGTCAGAAGACACCGGCGAGCGGGAAAGTGCGTCGGCGTCGGCATGCTTGAGTTCGGAGCGGTAAAGAACGCGAATATCGAATTCTTGCAAACGAAGTGCCCAATGTCCAAGTCGTCCCGACGGATCCTTCAGTGAAGCCAACCAACAGAGCGAGTGATGATCGGTGACGACATCAAACGAATTGCCATACAAGTAAGGGCGAAATTTCTGCAACGCCCAAACAATTGCCAAACATTCCTTCTCGGTAACCGAGTACTTGCGCTCTGCCTTGGTAAGGGCACCACTCGCATAGGCAACAACGTACTCAGAGAAGCCCGGCTTACGTTGGGCAAGGACAGCGCCAAGGCCGATCCCACTAGCATCCGTGTGTACCTCGGTCGGAGCGGCAGGGTCGAAGTGACGTAGGATGGGTGGTGAAGTCAAGAGACGGCGTAATGTTGCGATAGCCTCATCACACGCCGGCGACCAACCAGACAGATAGCTATCGCCGGTGAGCAGCTTCGTCAGTGGTGCTATTATAGAAGCAAAGTTCTGTACAAAGGGGCGAAAGTATGAGCATAGACCAAGGAAGCTGCGAAGCGCTTTCACAGTGGTAGGCTTCGGGAATTCAGCAACAGCACGAAGTTTCTGCGGATCGGGAAGGACGCCGTCCTTAGAGACTACGTGGCCCAGGATGGTGAGTTTGCGAGCTCCGAATCGGCACTTCTTGATGTTAAGCGGAAGGCCTGCGCGCGTCAAACAGCTCAGTACCTCGTGAAGTCAACGGAGGTGACTGTCGAAATCAGGAAAGATAACGACGACGTCGTCCAGGTAGCACAGGCACGTCTTCCTTTTCAACCCACGCACGACACTGTCCATCATCCTTTCGAATGTAGCTGGGGCATTGCATAGGCCGACGGGCATAACATTGAATTCGTACAGCCCATCGAGAGTTACGAAGGCAGTTTTCGGGTGATCGGATGGTGCCATAGGGACCTGCCGATAACCGGACCGTAAGTCTAGTGATGAAAAGAATTCGGCTCCTTGCAAGCAGTCGAGGGCATCATCGATGCGTGGCAGGGGATACACATCTTTTCGCGTAACTTTGTTCAATCGGCGGTAGTCGACGCAGAAGCGGATTGAGCCATCTTTTTTTCTTCACAAGAACAACAGGCGACGACCAGGGGCTGCAGGACGGCTGAATGATCCCGCGCTGAAGCATGTCGTCGGCGATGTGTCGACTTGTTCGGCGATCACATGACGCTCAGCAGGGGATACGCGGTAAGGGCGCTGGCGCAAAGGCGCTTGTGAGCCGGTGTCAATCGGATGGAGAACAGTATGCGTGCGGCCTAATGACGTTTTCTGGCAATCAAACGAGCCTCGAAACTGGTTTAGGAGTGCAAGAAGTTTCGCGTGGTGCACCTCTGCAAGTTCGTTGTCGATGGCAGAGCCGAACATACTTAAAGGCCGTCGATCAAGTGTACTAGCAGAAGGCGTCAAGGCGTCGATCACTGTCTCGCGCTCTCCGGGCGGCTAGGCTTCGTCATCCTCACTCTATGGCTGCGGACTCTCTTCCCCACTACAGATGGATAAAGGATTATTTGAGCCAGAGGCGTCAGAGAGTTGTTATCAATGGGAAACAGTCGCGTGACGTTGATGTGACCTCAGGGGTGCCTCAAGGATCCGTCCTGGGTCCTTTACTGTTCATAATTTACATGAACGACATTGTCACAGGTATTTCTTCACGCATGCGACTTTTCGCGGATGATTGTGTTTTCTATAGAATTATCAACGATCGAGGTGACTGCGAAGCATTACACCAGGACTTGTGTACAGTAGCTCAATGGTGTGAGGATTGGGGAATGCATATTGTCACGTAGTAGTGACGGTAGAGAAAACAGTCGCAAAACTGTGTATGACGAAACTGGTTGTTTATTGGGCAAACCTGTGCCCACAAAAGCAAGCTACACTCAAAGCACAACGATAGCGGCGAACACAATCGGCGATCGTCGAAAATCCGATCAGCAGCGAGACGCGTCGGCTTTTATACCTGAGTCATCGAAGGTTCCAGATTAATCCCTGATGCCCGCGTGTATTCCAGAAAGTTCTAGACGATTCGCGTCGGTCACACAATCAGATAACATAAGCGTCGGTGATAACAGGCAACGAAAAGAAGCATCGATAACGTTCTAGAAACTTCCGATACAGGCGAGTCCTGCGCCGAGCGATAACGTTTAACATTTGTTAGCCGGTGGAAAGCGGCCACCGGTGAAAGATAAACATGTATACGTTTCAATACCCTCCCCTTAAAAAGCATCGTCCCGATGCTACAAACACGAAAGGGAAAACAAAACCATGCGTAATAAACAAAAAAAAATAATAACAAAGTAACAAAGTACCTAACGTCGTCAGCGGGCGTAGAAAGGTTTAAGACGCACCACATGGATGACTTCAGGCCGTGCCCGGCGCCGCTGTGATTGCGAAATGCCGTCTGGCACGACCTCATAGTCCAGTGCGCCAATACGTCGGATTATCTTATATGGTCCGAAATAGCGACGCCACAGTTTCTCGCTAAGTCCTCGTCGGCGTATCGGAGTCCAGACCCAAACACGGTCGCCGGGCTGGTACTCGACGTAGCGTCGTCGTAGATTGTAGTGTCGGCTGTCGGTCCTCTGCTGGTTCTTGATGCGCAGGCGGGCGAGCTGTCGACCTTCTTCGGCACGCTGCAAATAAGTGGCAACGTCGAGATTGTCTTCGTCAGCGACGTCTGGTAGCATGGCGTCAAGCGTCGTTGCCGGGTTCCTTCCGTAGACCAGGTTGAACGGCGCCATGTGCGTCGTTTCTTGCACGGTCGTGTTGTATGCGAAGGTCACGTACGGAAGGATGGCATCCCACGTCTTGTGTTCGACGTCGACGTACATTTCCAGCATGTCGGCGATGGTCTTATTTAGGCGCTCGGTGAGGCCATTCGTCTGCGGGTGGTAGGCGGTGGTGCGGCGATGGCTTGTCTGGCTGTACCTCAGGATGGCTTGAGTTAGCTCTGCCGTAAAGGCCGTGCCTCTGTCGGTGATGAGGACTTCTGGGGCACCGTGACGCAGGAGGATGTTCTCAACGAAGAATCGGGCTACCTCGGCGGCACTGCCTTTGGGCAAGGCTTTTGTTTCGGCGTAGCGGGCGAGGTAGTCCGTAGCAACGACGATCCATTTATTCCCGGACGTCGACGTCGGAAGAGGCCCCAGTAAGTCCATCCCGATCTGCTGGAACGGTCGGCGAGGTGGCTCGATTGGCTGTAGAAGTCCGGCTGGCCTTGTCGGCGGTGTTTTGCGTCGCTGACAGTCTCGGCATGTCCTTACGTAATGGGCGACGTCGGCAGAGAGGCGAGGCCAGTAGTATTTTTCTTGTATCCTCGCGAGAGTGCGTGAAAAACCGAGATGTCCAGCCGTTGGGTCGTCATGGAGAGCTTGCAGAACCTCTGGACGCAATGCTGAGGGTACCACGAGGAGGTAGTTGGCTCGGAGAGGCGAGAAGTTCTTCTTTAGGAGAATGTCGTTTTGCGAGAAAAACGACGCCAATCCTCGCCTGAACACCTTCGGCACAATGACGGTCTTGCCTTCCAGGTAGTCTACAAGGCTCCTTAGTTCCGGGTCGGCTCGTTGTTGTTCGGCGAATTCGTCGGCACTGATGGGTCCCAAGAAAGTGTCGTCATCCTGGTCGTCTTGTGGCGGCGGCTCGACGGGGGCGCGAGACAAACAATCGGCGTCAGAGTGCTTTCGCCCGGACTTGTAAACGACGGTGATGTCGAATGCTTGAAGTCTCAGGCTCCAGCGTGCGAGGCGACCTGAAGGATCCTTCAAGTTAGCTAGCCAACACAAGGCGTGGTGGTCGCTCACAACTTTAAAGGGCCTGCCATAGAGGTAGGGGCGAAACTTTGATGTAGCCCAGATGATGGCGAGGCACTCCTTTTCTGTTGTCGAATAATTTGCTTCCGCCTTCGATAGCGACCGGCTAGCGTAACTTACAACCCTTTCTAGTCCGTCAGTCCTCTGCACAAGCACGGCGCCGAGTCCTACGCTGCTTGCGTCGGTGTGGACTTCGGTATCGGCGTTTGCGTCGAAATGCGCAAGTATTGGCGGCGATTGCAGGCGTCGCTTCAGTTCTTCGAATGCTTCGACTTGCGGCGTCTCCCACTTGAACTCTACGTCGGCCTTCGTGAGATACGTCAGTGGCTCAGCGATCCGTGAAAAATTCTTGACGAAGCGCCTGTAATAGGCGCACAGTCCAAGAAATCTACGCACTTTCTTCTTGTCAGCGGGCGGAGGAAAGTTGGAGATGGCCGCAGTTTTCTGAGGGTCGGGGCGCACTCCAGACTTGTTGATGACGTGGCTCAAAAACAAGAGCTCCTCATATGCGAAGCGGCACTTTTCGGACTTTAACGTGAGTCCGGAGGTTTTGATTGCTTGAAGAACTGTTTCAAAGCGCCGCAGGTGTTCTTCGAAACTTGAGGTAAACACCACGACGTCGTCCAAATAGACGAGGCAAGTCTGCCACTTCAAGCCTGCCAGTACCGTATCCATGACGCGTTGGAAAGTCGCAGGTGCCGAGCAAAGACCAAACGGCATGACCTTGAACTCGAACAGTCCGTCTGGTGTTATAAAGGCAGTCTTCTCCCGGTCGCCTCTCGTCGACTTCGATTTGCCAGTAGCCGGATTTGAGGTCCATCGACGAAAAATACTTTGCGTTGTAGAGTCGATCCAAGGCGTCGTCAATCCGTGGGAGGGGGTATACGTCCTTCTTTGTGATCTTGTTGAGGCGACGATAATCGACGCAGAAACGTAGGGTTCCATCCTTCTTCTTCACTAACACCACGGTGGACGCCCACGGACTCTTGGACGGCTGGATGATGTCGTCGCGTAGCATTTCGTCGACTTGTTGCCTTATGGCCTCGCGTTCGCGCGCCGAAACTCGGTACGGGCTCTGACGGAGTGGGCGGACATATTCGTCGGTTATAATGCGATGCTCGGCGACAGGGGTTTGTCGAACTTTTGATGACGACGAGAAGCAGTCCTTGTATTGCAGGAGCAGAGCTTTTAGCTGTTCTTTCTTATGATTGGGAAGGTTCTGATTGACGTCGAAAGTTGGTTCAGGTACTACAGTCGTCGTTGAAGGTGCACTAGAATCTGTGAAGGCGAAAGCACTGCTGGCTTGTACTATTTCGTCGATGTAGGCGACCGTGGTGCCTTTGTTAATGTGCTTATATTCATGGCTGAAGTTCGTGAGCATCACTCTTGCTTTCCCTTCGCGTAGTTCGCCTATGCCTCTAGCGACGCAAATTTCACGGTCGAGCAGTAAGTGATGATCGCCCTCGATGACGCCCTCCATGTCTGCAGACACTTCGGTACCGACGGAAATCATTACGCTTGAGCGAGGCGGAACGGTTACTTGTTCTTCAAGCACATTCAAGGCATGGTAACTGATGCTTGTATCCGGCGGTATCGCTGTGTGTGTTGAAAGCGTTATGGACTTGGACCTTAAGTCGATGACTGCACCATGTTGGTGTAGAAAGTCCATGCCTAGGATGACGTCCCTGGAGCAGTGCTGCAGGATTACGAAGCTCGCCGGGTAAGTGCGGTTGTTTACCGTGACTGGCGCTGTGCAGATTCCAGCCGGCGTTATTAGGTGACCTCCCGCTGTCCGTATATCGGGTCCTTGCCAGGCCGTCTTCACCTTCTTTAATTTGGCGGCGAACGCGCCACTGAAAACTGAATAGTCGGCGCCAGTGTCGACGAGAGCGGTGACGTTATGACCATCGATGAGCACGTCTAGATCGGTAGACCGGCGTCTGGCGTTGCGGTTAATTCGTGGCGTCGGATCACGGCTGCGTCGGCTTGCTCTGCTGCTGCTACGTCGCGTCGGAAAGTCTTCGTTCGGCGGCGATGTGTTGTCAAGGCTGTTGCTAGGCGGCGTGCTGATATCTCGTCGGGATGATTCGCGAGGTGAGGTGAAATGAACTTTATTTGGTCCTGAAGAACCCCGATCAGACACCCCCCGAAGGGGGGTCCGCCACGGTTGCTGGCCGCGCCCACGCCGGTACTGGAAGACCGTGGCCCTCCGCCCGTTCGCAGGCCTCCTGGACTGCCGAGAGTTGGACTGAGAGTTCGCCGCTTTTAAGGGTCCTCTCCCAGTCCTGCTGTGTGCTGAACTTGGCGCCACATAACGCCGGGCACTGCCAGAGCATATGAGCGAGTGTGCACTTATTCTCCCTGCAGCTAGGGCATCCTGGATCTATGCCTTCAGCAAAGTGACTAAACGTGCTACGAGACGGGAACGAACCTGCCTGCAGCATCCGGAGAACGGACGACTGCGGTCTAGTGAGCTTGGAATGCGGGAGGGGGTACCTCCGCCTTGACAGTTGATAGTGAGACGTAACTTCGTGAAAGGTGCCTAGTGGATCCTTGAAGCTCTCCGCGAACCCGCCTGCGGACCCGCCCGGACCGCCGCGGCACGTGATTTCTCGCGCACGGTTATGGGCAAGTTCGTTGACATTGGAAACTGACGGATGAACCCCTAAGCCCATGTGGGCTGGGAACCACGTAATTGTGTGAAAGCCTACCGCACCCCTCGAACTGAGGATAGTGGCAGCCTCCCTGGAGACCACCCCCGAGGCGAAGGCCCGGACGGCAGCCCTGGAGTCAGTGAATATCTCAGGACGCGAAGGATCCTTCATCGCTAGAGCTATTGCTACCTGCTCTGCTACGGAGGCAGACACCTTCCCAACGGAAGCTGAGTTGAGTACGCGACCGCGATGATCAACAACCACGGCCGCAAAGCTATCGGAGCGGCCATACTGCGCCGCATCAACGAAAGCCACCTTTCCCGGGGATTTAGCTACGAAGTCAAGCAGAGACCTGGCCCGTGCCTTTCGCCGGCCAACATTGTATTGCGGATGCACGTTACGCGGGAAAGGTTCCACCTCGTAGGTAGCCTTCACTGTCTGTGTTAAAAACACCTTCTGTTCGGTGCTGCCCATATGACAGCAGCCCAGCGACTGTGGGAGACGCTGCCCAGCCTTGGTGGAGGAGAGCCGCGCGACCTGAGCTAGTTTCTGTGCCTCAGTAACCTCCGATAGGGTGTTGTGCATGCCCAGGCTCATGAGCCTGTCCGTGCCGGTGCTCATGGGGAGTCCCAGCACCCTTTTGATACTTTTTCGCATTAAAGTGTCTAGTTTATCCTCTTCGCTTTTAGACCAATTCAGTGCCGATGCGACGTAATTAATATGGCTCATGAGGAACGCGTGGTAGAGCCGAAGGAGATTGCTCTCCCTCAGCCCTCCCCTGCGGTTTGAGACCCTTAAAATCAGCCTGAGCATGTTCTCCGTCTTGGAGGTGATGCGGGCCAAAACCTGTGAATTCCTGCCGTTGGACTCAAGAAGCAAGCCGAGCACTCTAATGCAGTTGACTCTGGGAATCGACAGCCCGTCCCTTGTGGTTAGCGTAATCTGTACCTGATCAAGCGGCGTGGAGGGCCTCCTCCCGGGCCGAACCGGTCTGTAGAGAAGCAACTCCGATTTGGAGGGGGAGAGTCGAAGCCCCGTACCCTCCAGAAAACTTTCGGTGATAGAGAGTGCCGACTGAAGCGCCTCCTCCACCTCAGCATCCGAACCTCCCATGCACCAGACAGTAACGTCGTCCGCATATAGGGCGTGGTTGGTATTCGCTACAGTGGAAAGACGCTCTGAGAGGCCTTTCATAGCTATGTTGAACAAGAGAGGCGAAATGACCGCTCCCTGCGGCGTGCCCCTCGCACCCAGGGTAAAGGCCCGCGATTTTAATTGGCCAATCTTTATGGTTGCTGTGCGGTCCCGGAGGAAGGCACGAACATAGGCGTGGAACTTTGGTCCCAGCCCCATGCTCTCGACCGCCTCCAGGACGAACTTATGTGAAATGGTATCGAACGCCTTGGCGAGGTCAAGGGCCAATACTCCCCGAATATCTCGGGTTTTTCGGTCGATAATTTGCCTCTTAATCAAAAGCATCACATCCTGGGTGGAGAGACCCGGCCGGAAGCCTACCATGTTATGTGGAAAGAGCTCTTTATCCTCGATATGCCTAATGACCCTATTATATACCGCATGCTCCATCACCTTCCCCACGCAAGAGGTAAGGGAGATGGGACGTAGGTTCTCCTTGGCGAGTGCCTTGCCCGGTTTGGGAATGAGTACCACCGAGGCGGTCCTCCAGGCTTCTGGAACGCGGCCTTCTGCCCATAGGAGATTGACCTCCTCGGTTAACTTAGCAATGGACTTATCATCAAGATTACGCAGCAGCCTATTCGTGATTCCATCAGGGCCAGGGGCTGAGCGACTGTTAAGTTCATGAAGCACCTCTTCGATCTCAAGTTTCGTAAAGGGCGAGTCGACTGCCTCCAGCGGCCCTCCCCGGTAGTCCGGGTAATCCCAGTCCCCTACGGGGCCAAGCGGAAGGTATCGCTCCGCCAATTCCGTAAGCAGAGTCGTGTCATCGACCCCACTGCTCCTCTGTGCTTGGACCAATCGGTCGATTGCCAACCTCTGGTTACCTTTGGAATTAGTCTCATCGAGAAGCACCTTCAAGAGGTTCCATTTACCCCCGGTGCGCATCTGCCCGTCCACTTTTGAGCAAACTTCATTCCACTGCTGCCTAGACAGTTCCTGACAATAGTCCTCGATTTCTTTATTGAGGAGCGATATGCGCTTCCGCAGCCTCCTATTGAGCTTCTGCGTGCGCCATTTCTCAACCAGTGATTTTTTAGCCTCCAACAGATGCGCAAGACGTGAGTCCATTGCATCCACCTGTAAGTCAGTCTGGACCGTCTTGGTTGCGAGGAGAGCATCCTCTGCTAATCGCGAGAAGAGGTCCTCCAACGTGCCATATTCGGTCTGATCAGCCTTGCGGAGCTTTCTAAACTCGTCCCAGTCCGTCACCCTGAACTCCCTAGGCGGAGGCACCCGGGTTTCCTGGGTGACCGAGAGGATAAAGTGATCACTTCCCAGGCTTTCTTGCAGGTTAGCCCACTGTACGCCCGCCACGTTTTTGGTAAATGCTAGATCCGGAGTGGTGTCTCTCGTAACAGAGGTGCCCACCCTAGTTGGGAACTGAGGGTCCGTGACCAGCTCTAAGGAACAATCCGTCATAGCTTGAACCAGGTTTCTCCCCTTAACAGTGGCCTTCGGATATCCCCAGGCCGGGTGGTGTGCATTAAAGTCCCCGACAGCTACGAGCGGCGACTTGCCCGCTAGGGCAGTCGCCTTTGCGATCACCGAGGAAAACGCCTGCTTGTGATTCCGAGGGGTACTGTAGACATTCAGTATGAAGATGCTACACTTAAGCCAATTATTCGGGATGATTTCGACCAGCTGGGCCTCCAAAGTAGAGTTGCCTAGCTGAAGCTTGTGTTCTACAAACGCATATTTCCTCGCAACCAATATAGCCAGACCGCGTTGCCCCTCCCCCCTAACTGATACAGATCGATAGCCGGGCAAGGCAACCGCCGCGTCAATGGTTTCCTGTAAGGCAATAACATGCGGCCTCACCGCCAATGGAGACATATACTGCTGGAGGGAGGCCTTACGCTTCCTAAACCCCGCGCAGTTCCACTGCCAAATGGCAAACTCATTTCCGCTGGGAGCCATGATTACTACCACTGTTTTGCCGACTTCTCGGCACGTCCTTATGTACGGGGGCCAGAACCATCGGCATACCAGGGCCCGCCTGGGGAACCAGTGAGACGGGCGTCACCGGGACGACCAATGAATTCTCGCCGAGACCAAGCCTGCTTTCGATCACTGCGACTTTACGTGCTACGAGGTCAAAGCATTCCGCTTGCCGCATCACCGACTTCTGCAATTCCTTGATTGCTTCAAGGACGGCCGAGTCGGACGCCGCCGCAACCTCTCCTTCCGGACCTATCCTCCGCTTAGCCGGCCGCCGCTCCACTGACGAAGGCCGCGCCGGGGGCTGTGCTGAATTCCTGAGAGCTTCGAACTCGACCCTCATCTGCTGAAGCTGAGCTTTCAAAGTAGCGTTCTCCTGAATTAGAAAAGCGACCCTAGGGTCTTCCTTTTGCTCTGGCAGTGCCACGTGCGTTACCTGTGCTGGCTGCTGCGCCGGCCTTGGCTTGACTCGATCCGCCCAGGTGGTGGGAGCCTCTTGGATGCGTACCCTGGAGCGGGAGCGCCCCCTGGAGCGAGAGCGTCCTCGGGAGCGAGAGCGCCTCCTGGAGCGGCTACGGCGTCTCCCAGGAGCTGGCGAGAGAGAGTGCGTTCTCGCAGGTGGTGCCACGCTGGAATCCCGTGACGTCAGACCCTCCTGGGCCTGCTGGCGTTTCTTGGCGCGCTTCCTACGCCGTCTTCTTTGTCTCACCACGAAGGGGACTTGGTAACGGTGTTTGCAGGCCTTGTCTGCCGTTAGATGTGCCCCCCCGCACAAGGCACATTTCGCCTGGCATTGGTGATCCTCCGCAGGGTCGCTCACACCACACCCGCGGCACACTTTCTTCGTCGGGGTGGGGCAAACATCGGCCCGATGGCCGAGAGCCCCACATCCATAACAAACATCAGTCTGTCTCATGTACAACGTACACCTAAGCATGCTCGTACCACACATAACATAGTTAGGTACCTTTAGTCCACTGAAGAGAACAACGACCGTAGTCGTTTCCTTGATGCGACGCACCTCCATGGCTTTAGGATTACGCTGGTTGACGATCATGGCCGCCAACTGCTGCTCACCAATGTCCACGTCGACACCTCGGACGACGCCTTTGCAGGTATCGTCGGAGGCCGCGGTGTAGGCAGAAACTTGATACTCAGTCGAGCCGAGCCTGATGAGACGCAGCGCCGCGTAGGCGCCCGCATTCTTGGGCTCTGGGGTAGAGACCACAAGAATATTCTGAGTTAAGTTCGGGCAGATGATATCCTCCTTTGATTCCTCCGGGGGTAGTTTCGCCGCCGTCGCCAGGGCTTGGGCCAGACGAATCTGGCTAACCTTCTTGAGATCCAGGCCTCCCTTGGGTCGGACAATGACTCGAATATGGCTCCGCGGCAAGCGGGGGAGCCTCGATGCGGTCGCAAGGCGCCGGACGACGCCCTGCGCGTTGGCCGTGCGGCGGCCAGCTGTGCCGTCACTTTGAGTAGAAACGCTCTGTCGCTGCCGGGAAGAACGCTTATTCTTGCTTAAAGCGGTCCGCCACCCAGGCGCGTCAGCTTCTTCGCGGGAAAGAGTTTCCCCTTCAACCATCTCCACCTCCGGCATGATGCCGTTCCGACGGCGCGGGCGGGCGCCCGGCCGTACTCCTCGCCGCCGCTAATCCCAAATCTAGGGTTAGCGGGGGAATCGGTAGGAGAAAACTTCAAAGTCGCCAAAAATGGCGAAAAATGGGCCTACCGGGTCAAAAACAGGCTCGGTGAAATCCTCTCGATGAGATCTGTAGAATGGTGAAAAATCTTGAGGATTGAAGCAAATCTTCCGATCGCAATCATTCGAAGAAGACGGAGCCGGCGGAGACGCGTCCGTACGCGTCGGCTGCCCTGCGTTCCCCCCCGATGATTCGCGAATCGTCGTCGTCGTCGGCGGCGGAGGATCTTCGGCATTGCGTCGTACAGCAACCGCACCTCCATCGGTTGCTGCTTTTAGTTTCCCGGGTATGGGCTGGGAGATCGGCCCCGGGTTGGGCCGGCATACAGGCGGCGATGCGGCGAGATGTAGCGGCCTGGTGACGGCGAGCGTGAGGGTCGTCGTGGTTGCCACTGAGCTCCGGCAAGGTAGTCGGCGATGTCACGTGGTCGCTCGCCAAGCTGTGGACGTGGCGCGTTGACGGCGAACCCTCGTAGGCCCATCTCGCGGTATGGGCATCGGCGGTAGACATGGCCGGCTTCCCCGCAGTGATAGCAGAGCGGGCGGTGGTCGGGGGCGCGCCAAATGTCCGTCTTCCGCTGGTAGCTGCGCTGGGCGACGGGCTGGCGTGCTGGCGGCGGCGGCGGTGGACGACGGAACTGCGGCGTTACGGGGCCCTGGCGCGAGCGCGAAGGGGGGCCTTGACGACGGGCGACGGCGGCGTAGGTCATCGCTTGCGGCTGTGGCTGAGGCGATGCCGGAACTTCTGGCACTTCCAGTGATCGCTGAACCTCTTCTTTAACTATGTCAGCGATCGAAGTCACCTGAGGATGCGATCTCGGGAATAATTTCTGTAGTTCTTCCCGTACAACCGCTCTGATCGTCTCGTGCAGGTCGTCGGCGCTTAGAGCTTGAGCTTCGGCGTAGTTTGTCAGTGCACGGCGGTTGTATTGCCTGGATCGCATTTCAAGCGTCTTCTCGATCGTTGTGGTCTCCGAAACAAATTCTGCCACAGTCTTGGGTGGGTTGCGCATCAATCCAGTGAATAGATGCTCTTTGGCGCCCCGCATCAAGAACCGAACTTTCTTTTCCTCGGACATATCGGGGTCGGCGTGGCGGAAGAGGCGAGTCATCTCCTCCGTGAAGATTGCGTATGTTCTCGTTCGGCAATTGCACTCTGGTTTCTAATAAAACTTCGGCCCTTTCTTTTCGCACAACATTCGTGAAAGTCCTCATGAAGTTCTCACGAAATAGGTCCCACGTCACCAGGGTGGTCTCTCTGTTCTCAAACCAGGTCCGAGCAGCATCATCCAATGAAAAGTAAACATGGCACAGCTTGTCTTCGTCGCTCCATTTGTTGAACGTCGCGGTCCTCTCGTATGTCTCCAGCCAGGTTTCAGGGTCTTCAGCGGATGATCCACGAAAAGTCGGTGGCTCCCGAGGTTGCTGCAGCAGGATGGGGGACGCTGGTGCTGCCATTTTGGTCGTTGACTTGGCCTTGATTGCAGTGGTCTTTTCGGGAAGAAGTCCGAACTCCGGCACAAGTCCTTGCTGCCTACGGCTAGCTCGCTAGTCCTCGGGCGACGTTGGTCTCGTTCTCCGGTTTCGGGCTTGGGTCGCGGCTTTGCGGGGGCGTTCGGTGCATGAACGAACTAGCACCTCCACCAGATGTCACGTAGTAGTGACGGTAGAGAAAACAGTCGCAAAACTGTGTATGACGAAACTGGTTGTTTATTGGGCGAACCTGTGCCCACAAAAGCAAGCTACACTCAAAGCACAACGATAGCGGCGAACACAGTCGGCGATCGTCGAAAATCTGATCAGCGGCGAGACGCGTCGGCTTTTATACCTGAGTCATCGAAGGTTCCAGATTAATCCCTGATGCCCGCGTGTCTTCCAGAAAGTTCTAGACGATTCGCGTCGGTCACACAATCAGATAACATAAGCGTCGGTGATAACAGGCAACGAAAAGAAGCATCGATAACGTTCTAGAAACTTCCGATACAGGCGCGTCCTGCGCCGAGCGATAACGTTTAACATTTGTTAGCCGGTGGAAAGCGGTCACCGGTGAAAGATAAACATGTATACGTGTCAATATTAATTTACAAAAGTCTGTACATATGTGTTTCACTAAAAAAAAAGACTCCTCATGATTTCACGTATAACATTAACAGTAGGAAACTGCTGTCAGTCTCAGAATTAAAATATCTTGGTGTATATTTGACCCGTGTAATGTCTTGGCATCGCCATGTCGATTTTGTTACTGCCAAAGCCTGCCGCGCTTTCGCTTCCTGCGTCGTAACGCCATACATTTTCCTGTAAAAACTAAAGAACTGTTGAATGTTAGAAATCAAATGTTGGAAGCATACTTGAGTATGCTTGCACAGTCTGGGACCCGAAATCTGTAGTTGACATAGTCGAGTAATATAGTGACATAGTTGAGTGCCTCGGTCTCAGAAAACCGAGCTTCAGGACTCTAATAAAGTTTTGTGAATGAATGAATACAAAAGCTAGAAAGAGTTCAGAATTTGGCCGTTCGTTTCGTTTTTAATGACTATGGTAGGTTTTTCAGCGTATCGAGTGCGAAAAACACTTCGCGCTGGGACACACTTCAAAAACGTAGGGAAGTTCTTCGGTGAAATTTTTTTCATAACATATTTCAATCGAGAACTGGAATTGACCGAACCCAATATATATTTAGCCCTGATTATGTGTCACTCCGAAGACACCATTCGCTCAAAGTTAAAGAATACAGGTGCCGGACTGACCTCTTCTAAATGTCTTTTTTCCTCAAAACAATTTCTGACTGGAACTGCCTGAAGAGATAGTGTCCATGACATGAAGTCATTCATTTTCTTCCTTGTTGTGAAATTTTTATGTTTAACCATTTTGTGTTTTTCCTATCTAAATGTTAATTTTTTTTTCACCGCCAGAGCGCGGTAGTATTTTGTGTACCTTTTTATTTTTCAACCCCCCCCCCCTCCTCCCACTCTAATGCCAGAAATGATGCTGTGGGTACTGTGATAAATACATAAATAAATAAATAAATAAATAAATAAATAAATAAATAAATAAATAAATAAATAAATAAATAAATAAGCTGTATAAACATGGACATGCAGCAGCACCAGCAACGCGCAGAACTGTTGTCGACGCCGTCGGCGTTTTTATATAAATACGCATTTGGTGCCGCAGCTAAACGTCTGTCATGAGTGAGTGGACAGCGTCAAAGCACTGCTCCAAACACCATCGAGTCGCCGACAAAGACGACGATGTTGGCGGGCGGTGGCACGAGCGACCGGACGAGGGAGAAAGAGAATCGACCAATCAGTGGTGGATCTGGTGCCCTCCCATCTGTGCCCATTCTGTGGAGAAGATGAAACAATAGATCATTTTTTCATATTCTGCCGCCGTTTTCCTTCTTTAAGGAAACATATTCTAGAATCAAAATTTACACAGCTTGGTTTAAGCTCTTCTTTTCTAAACATCCTTTCTTTAGGAGCCTCCTCTCTTGGAAAGTGCCGCAGGGATATTTGCTCAGCCGTGGAGGAATTTATAAGTGCTTCAAATAGATTTTCTTGAATTCTTAAATATTTTATTCTTGTTCATTTTCTCCAGTCAGCTTTACCGATTTTAGTATTAAAAAAGGTTGCCTAATTCCATCGAAATCTTGGCCAATCCCCCGCAGTGGGTATGCGCCATCAGATAAGGCATACCATACCGAAACCACATGCTGTGCTACGAGGAACGAGCAGAGAGAAGAGGAGGAGACTGGGACGCTGGAAGATGAGATCACTCGGAGACAGGGGTGCAAAGATCGCTGGTGTCGAGGTCGGTGTCGTCGGGGTCCAGACCCGAACCCGAGAGCCTCAACAGAACCAGCACGACCCCGGCTGTCCCTGGAGAGAGAGAGAATAACATTTTATTGATTGGACAGGAAAGGGGTGTTGGGAGCGGGTGGGTGGGTCCCTATTCCGAGACTCCACTTGCCAGAGCTACTCGCCGGGCCTGGTCGAGTAGACCCCTCTGGGTCTCCAGGTCCGCGCTGGCGAGGATGGTCTCACACTGCTCCCTATTTGTGAATTTGGACCCCAACAGAGGAGAATTGAATTTTGGGGGCCTACTCGTGCATTCCCACGTTACGTGGGCGAGAGTTGGCTTCCCCCAGCACCATGGACAGTGGCTTGGATAGGCCGTAGGCCAAATGGCATGCCACAGCCAGAGGTGCGGGTAGGTATTTGTCTGAATTAGTCTCAAATCCCGGGCATCCGCTCCGCTCAGACTCGGATGGGGCCCCGAGTATGTTCTGCATTCCAGACGCTGATGCTCAAGGATGTCGCGTGGAGATGTCAAATGATTGAATAGGGGTTTCTCGGGCTGCACTCCCGCTCGGGAAGCCAATACTCGAGCGAGAGCATCTGCCCTTTCATTGCCCGCAACCCCCGCGTGGCCCGGGCACCAGATGACACTGTGCGTTTCCAGGAGCGTGTGACCTAGTATGCCTAGGGCACATGCCGGTACTCTGCCTTGCATGAACAGGCGACAAGCCACCTGTGAGTCCGTGAGGATCACAGAGGGCTGGCCGGTTGCATCTTTGGCCTTAATTGCCATTGCAACGGCGGCTGTCTCCGCCGTGCCTATGGATTTGCTCCTAATTGTCGCGCCAATTTGGAATTTCCATCGGTCCATCGAGCTTGTGGCCACTATTACATGGCCACCTGGCCCCGGAGCTGCATCTGTATACAGCGCTTCAGAACAATTTCCAAATCTTTTTTGAAGTTGGTGTGCCCGAGCCTTGCGCCGGCCCTGGTGGTAAAAGGGGCTCATGTTTTTGGGAACTGGGGCCACTATGAGGCTTTCGGATATCGCTCGAGGTAGAGCCACTTAGTCTTCCTCGCAGTAGTGCGGTCGTATGGGGTAGCCTAACGTTTCTAGCAGCTTTCTCCCGTTTGGGGATAAGTTTAGGCGCTCTCTTTGCGATATTAATACCGCTGCCTTAAGTTCTTCGAAGGTGTTGTACAACCCCAGTGCACATAGTTTAGCCGTGGAGGTGCTCATAGGGAGTCCGATGGCAGCTTTGTAGGCCGTTCGTATAAGGGCGTCTGTCTGCTCCAGATCCGTTTTACACAACTCCTGGTAAGGGAGGCTGTATGTAATGCGGCTGATGACGAAGGCGTGAACAAGTATCAAAGTTTCGGCCTCGCTAAAGCCGCTACGATGCTTCGTCACTCTTCGTATAATTCTAGAGATTTGTTTGACTGTCGTTCGGAGAGTTCTGATTGTTTCATCTGCGCGCCTGTTACTTTGAAGGCTAAGGCCGAGTGCGCGCATTGTTTGTGCCTCTTTAAGCTCTTCGCCATCGAGCCGGTGCGAGAATTGTGGTTTGCGGTACCCTCTGCCGTGAATTCTGATGAATTCAGATTTCTCCGGCGCGCAAGCCATACCGCCCTTTACTGCAAAGTGGTGTACTGTCTGTATTGCTTCTTGTAGCACGCTTTCTTTGTGCCCCAGGGATCCTTCTGTTACCCAAAGCGTGATATCGTCTGCGTATAGCGCGAATTTTAGGTCCGGTATTTTTTCCAGTTCTTTAGCTAGCCTGTTCATACCCATATTGAAGAGCAAAGGGGATAATATTGAACCCTGTGGGGTTCCACGATTGGGCATCTCGAGAGTTTCAGATCGGACTTCTCCTAGACCTATTGTGGCTTTTCGGCCCGTTAGGAAGGATCGAATGTAGTTATAGGTTTTTCTTCCGCACGCTCTACTGCTTAGTTCTTGCAGAATTAGGTCGTGTGCTATGGTGTCGAAGGCGCTTTTCAAATCTAATGCCACCACTACGTGTTCTGCCCCTGTTGGGATGTTGGTGATAACCTCGTCATGCAGTCTTAGGAATATGTCTTGCGTGGATAAATGGTGCCTAAAACCGTACATGCTGTCAGATAGGTAGTCGTTTTCTTCTAGGTGGTTAGTTAATCTATTTAGTATGACTTTTTCAAATAGTTTTCCTAGACATGAAGTGAGAGATATGGGCCGAAGGTTATACAGGCTGCGGGTATTCCCGGCCTTTGGTATAAGAACTACGGACGCTTCCTTCCATTGCGTCGGTAGTGTTCCCCTGTCCCAAACCTGCCGGTTAAAGTAGTCTGTCAGCTTTTCTAGATGCTCGTCGCTAATGTTTCGTAGCATTGCGTAAGTTAGTTTGTCTGGACCGGGGGCGGTGTTCCGTCGTGCGGATTGCGCCGCTGCGAATAGTTCGGCCTTTGATATCGGAGCGTCTAGCGTCCCATTTGCGGGGCCATTGTACTTCCGTATGACTGGAGCCATGGTTACCGTGCCGATGTACTTTTCCCGAAGTAAGCTTATGAGGGCTTCGTTCGAGCCCTTGAAAACCTCGGCGAGTGTTATTAGGGTCCTGTTAGTGACCGTTTTTGTATTCTCCGGCTCCAGCATGCTTCGCAGTATTGCCCATGTTTTGGCTGTCGTTAGTGTGCCTCTCATGGAGTCGCAAAACCGGACCCAGTTTTCGGCTTCCAGTTTCCTAGCATAGTCGTTCGCGTTTTCAGTAATTTCAGCTATTTTGATTCTCAGTTTCCGATTTAATCTCTGCCTTTTCCACCGTCTGGTCAGGCCCCTCCTGCAATCCCATAGGTGCAGGAGATGGGTATCAATTACGGGGTTTTCCGTGGTAAGGGTGATTTGTTTAGAGGTGCAGCCGTGAGCCTCCCGAATGTGAGCAACCCACTCTTCCGCGTTATCTAGGCCGTTGTCGGGGATGGCAATGTTTCGATAAACCGACCAATCCGTGATTGTTACTTTCCCGATGGTGCGTATGATTTTTTCCGAGTCCATTGATAGGCTGATAATGTAGTGGTCGCTCCCTAAGGTTTCGTCGAGATTTTGCCAAATCACATTGTCCGAGTTGAGGGTAAATGTCAAATAGGGGAAAGTATCTCTGCTGACGCTATTTCCAATGCGTGTTGGAGCCATTGGAAGCGTTTCTAACTGCAAACCGTATCTCTCTGTCACCTGTAATAGTAGCGCTCCCTTGGTAGTGTCCCGTTTATAACCCCAGGTTGTATGAGGGGCGTTGAAGTCACCTAAAAGGACTAGTCGGTCTTTCCGTTCTAGTGAGGAGATCATTTCTGCGAGGATATTTTCAAGATCCCCTCCTTTCTCTTTTGGCGGGCTATATATGTTTACTATGATGGTTGTGCCCCTACCTCGTTTGTTGGCATGTATTTTTATAATTTGGTGCTGCATGGCACAGTTTTGTGCGTAGTGGGTACTCGTTCCGACGTCCCTGGCCACAAGTGCGGCCACACGTGGATAATCGGGGTGAAAAATCGTATAGTATCCGCGTACCTTAACTGGTCTGGTACCAATTTCTTGTAAGCATATGATATCTGGTTTGATCAAAGCCGCGTTTATAAACTGTTGCATGGCTGCCGCTTTTTTGTTGAAAGTGCGGCAATTCCAGTGCCATAGTTCGAGTCGGTCTGATGTGCATGTTAGGCTACTCGCCATTGTTCTCGCTTTCTGTTGTATTCAGTTGACGCGGCCGTCTGCTCGATGGGGCGCTCGGGCTTCCACTCGTACGTTTACGCACTGTTTGTTTGAAGCTTGAGATTGATTCGTCTACATAGCTTTTAAGGCTTTGGAATTCTGCGTATAACTGCTATTGGAAATTCTGCATACTTTTCATTTGTTGCGAGATTTGCGCCAGCAGGTTTTCTATCGGAGTCTGAGCTTTTGATGCCGGTGCCGGGGATGTCGTTGCCGTGCCCACTTTTGCGGTGCTTTGAGAAGTGGCAGAATGTTGTTGCTTTAGGGACGCCAACTCTCGTTTGATTTCCGGCAGGCTCTCCCTTAGGAGTTTGTTCTCGGCTATAATTTTTTGATATTCTGGGTTATCTGTTATGAGAACAGCAGGGGTTACCACTCTCGCCTAGCTTACCTTCGATTTGTCGAATTTCTGCGAGTCCTCCACCCTGTGTCCGGGAGTCTCGGGTTTCGGGGCCCTAGAGGATTGGAAGGTGGGAGGATCTGGGTTTTGTCTTCTTCTTGACCTAGATCTGGACCTGGAACTGGATCGTGATCGGGATCTGGACCTGAGTCGATGTCTTGTCTGGGAGTCTGGTTGTGCGTCGGTGAGGGTCGGCCATGAGTTTCGTTTGGCATCTTCGGAGCTGAACCACCTTGGTGGCGCGGGCAGTTTTTGCTTTGCTGCGTCTATTCTGGATTGTCGTTGCTTTACGGTCTTGAGTGAGCGGTTGCTTGTCGGTTTTAGCCTTTTCTTGCATTCGCGGTCTCCCGTCAAATGTCCTTCTCTGCATGCTTTGCATATGGGGGCGCATTCGTGATCAGGTGCTGGGTTCTGCGTTCCGCACGTGTGGCACACCACTATGTCCGGTTGAGGGCATACGTCCGAGCGATGACCTATCTCGTGACATATCTTACATACTTGTGTGGTATTCTTGTAAGGATAGCATGCGAGCTCCTCACCTTTGTAGTAGACGTATCTCGGAGTGATATCTCCGTAAAAGGTGATCACGGCTGTCTTCGTGTCGCCCAGCATGCGCGCGTGAAGTATTTCTACTCCTTGCGTGCGTATTCGGAGATTGGCCTTGAGGGTATCGGGGGGCGTACGTGGTTCGAGGCCATGTATGACCCCCTTATTCATTCCTTCGCTGGTTGCCACGTATGTGTTTACTGCGTATGCGCGGTCATTCAAGTTCAGTTCAGCGATTCGGCGAATTTCGTCCGCCTCTTCTTGGCTTGACGTTGACACAATAAAAATGTTCGACCCGGGTTTGATTCGGAGTAGGAACTGGTCTCCGCTTACTTGACCATTGCAGGCCGCAGTCACTGCATCCGCTAGTTGCGGGCTGGTGAAGTTTTTGACGGGCAGTCCTTGGTGTGGACGCACAACGATCTTGAAGTCATCTCTGGAAAGAGGGGGCAGTCGCCGATAGTTAGATTTCCGTTTGGGCTTTCCGGGGGCCGGTGCGCTCGACGTGTGGTGAGCCGTCGATGTTCCGACGTTTTCCGAGTAGCGTTTCTCGTTTTTTGCTTGTGCTAGGTCTTTCTTCTGCCTGAGCGTGAGCACTGTTTGCCAGTCCCCATCCGTCTGCTTGGCGTTTTCCGTCCTGTGGGTTTGCGTCCGAGGCTCGTGCGAGCCGGGAGGGTCGTGCGCATCAATTTCCTGGCAGTCCATGCTGTCCCGGCTGTTATCCGGAAGCTCAGAAAGCCTGGTGAGTATCGGTGTCGTTTCGGGAGCCGCCGAAGTCGACATGTGCACGCGCGAGCACCGCACATATATCAAAACGTTTATTAAAAATAACAGGTGCAGGGAGCGGGTGGGTGGAGCCCCTAGTCCAGGGCTCCACTGGCTTGAGCGGTCCGCCGTGTCTGGTCAAGGAGCGCTAGTTGCATCTCCCGATCCTCGCTGGCGAGCCAAGTCTCCCACTGCTCCTTTCCGGAAAGTTTGCCGGCAATTAGCGGTGTATTAATTTTGGGTGGCCTGTTCTGGCAATCCCACGTAACACTCGCCGGCGCGTCGATGGCCGCGTTCCCGGCGGCGTTTGGGTTAGCGAGGCGCGCACGTTGGTGAGCTGCGTTAGCGCTCGGAAAATAAAAAGTTTCAGTCACTCACAGGTCTGGTTGGTATCCTCTTATACTGGTGAACTTCACGGATCCATTGGGAATGGTGAAAATGGTCGTACTTGCAGAATTCCGCTTGAAAAGCTGAAAAGGTGAGGAGCTCATCTGAGCGCGTCCGCGCTCTCCCGCAAGCGACAGCGTTCCCCTGGAGAGATCCGCCGAGCGTAAGGCTCGGTTATTCCTGCGGCAGCTGCTGCTGCCGGCGTTCCTGTTCCTGCTGGCGTTCCTGTTCCTGTTGCTGTTCCTGTTGGCGTTCCGGTTCATGTTGGCGTTCCGGTTCATGTTGGCGTTCCTGTTCCTGCTGGTGTGCCTGTTCCTGTTGGCGTTCCTGTTGCTGTTCCTGAGCCGCCGTGCGGAGAGCAGAGGTCACCTGGGGGTGACCAGAGGCCTGGAACGACGCGGGCGAGCGGCGCCAGGGCGAAGCCGCGAGCCGAGAACCAGGGGCCGTATTCTGAAACGTTCGCCTAGGCGAAATTTCGCCTAGGCGAAATCAGCATGCGCGCTGATTGGCTGGTTGAGCAAATTGAATGACGTCGGGCTCAACCACCCAATCAGCTCATCCAATTTTGCTAAAACAGCCAATCGGCGCACGCCTGAAAGCGAAAAAAGAAATTTCGCCTAGGCGAACGTTTCAGAATACGGCCCCAGTACGTGCGCCGCTTAGCTGTAGCGGTCGCACTTGGACGGCCTTCGACTTCGACAACCTTGAACTCGGATGTCCGGGGTTGGTTCTACCGCGCGTCCGCGTCCCTCGTATGCCACTGCCCGCCACGTCACTACTGCCGTCAACGCAAGTGCTAGTGCACGCCGTCAACGCAAGTGCCCGAGTAGATAAGACTCGATGATTTTTGTTTCTTGGTTTTAGATTGAGATTCTTCTCGCGTGGGAATAACGGGGTTAATTGTACTTTTGGTTTTACGTACTTTCTGTGTGCTGTTTAGTGTTCTTTTTTTTCTCGTTTTTCTTGCATTGAATATTAAGTTTGTTTTGAAAAAAAAATGGCTTCGTCTTTCCTGAACTGAGGCTCTGCCTCAGTTAAACAATTCACTCCCGAGGAACCTGACATCACAACGTCGCCTCCCCTCCCTCCCTCCCGTCCCCCCACAGCCTTTCACGCGACGGAAAAAGTCGCGTTTTCTCTCTATAAATGGAAAGGAGGAAAGAACCCTTCTGCAGCCCTTCAGTGAGCACGGCGCAGTACGCGCGTTTGCTCTCCAACGTGCGTTCGCTCCCCGTGAAAGCGCGCATCCCTCGCGCCCTTTCACTCACACATACAGCGTCCGGAGCGCGGCGACGATTTCATCGCCGTTGACGTCCTACGGAACCTCACGGCGACGGCGACGGCAATGACGACGCCGACGGCAGAAATCCGCTTTGGAGTGGCCATATAATTGCTATCGCAATAAAACAGTTTGGAATAGCCTTACGTTATAGCGCCCCTGGAGTGTCAATATACCGCGTCCGCGAGGTATTCGAGAACACTATTCCTTATCGCCATAAAGAACAGCAGGCTCATCATATCTATCTAGGCGTGCGGCTTCTTGTTGGTTGACGCCTTATCATTCACACTGCGCAGTTTGTTCAAAGATGGAAGCGTTGAATTGAATTATGGGGTTTTACGTGCCAAAACCAGTTCTGATTATGAGACACGCCGTAGTGGGGGACTCCGGAAATTTGGACCACCTGGGGTTCTTTAACGTGCACCTAAATCTAAGTACACGGGTGTTTTCGCATTTCGCCCCCATCGAAATGTGGCCGCCGTGGCCGGGATTCGATCCCGCGACCTCGTGCTCAGCAGCCCAACACCATAGCAACTGAGAAACCACGGCGGGTTAAAGATGGAAGCGTACAGGTTGACCCAGGAAATGAAACGCCATGCAGTCCTCGTTGCCCTTTCTGAACGTAGCGAAGTCTTACGTTTACAAGGTGTGGACAGAACTGGTGTGTTCTGGTGGTGACGCCCTGATTCTCGAAATCAGAAGCCCTGCTTTTCTCCGGCGGCTGCAAGTCATCGTGAGGGACGACCCAGCGAAGTCAATGCGGGCATTGCATTGGAGCTCCAAGTCTCAAAGTTGACTGTCAGGCTCGCTATGCAGCATGACTTGAGGTACCATTCCCATGTCATGAGGAGGGGGCAATTCATGTCCGACAAAACTCGAGAGAATCGGCTGCTCCCTTTCAAGCGCTTGCTAAACAAGCTGAAGAGACCTGAGGAGCCTGGAATGCTGTGTTTTATTGCGATAGCAATTATATGGACACTTCAACCGGATTTCTGCCGTCGGCGTTGCCGTCGTCGTCGCCGTCGCCGTGAGCTTCCGTATAGACTCCAAGGGCGATAAAATCTTCGCCGCGCGCCGTATGCGCCTATGAAAGCGTGCGGGGGACGCGCGCTATCACGGAGAGCGAACGCACTACGGGAAGCAAACGCGACCGTTGCGCGAAAGGCTGTGGGGGTATGCGAGGGAGGGAGGCGGGGCGACGCTGTGCTACGGCACCAAATGTGTATCTTGCAACCGGGCGTAAGGGCAACTGGCAACGCAATGTCCCACGCGAAAGCAAGAAAGCAGGAAGGCAGCGCGGGAGGGAGGGGGGGGGGTAACTTTTACTCTGCCAACAATTACGCTTGTACTGGCTGTGGTGGCGGTCGCCCGCGCCATCTCTTATCTCCACACGGCTCTGACCTTTGTATGCGCTGTGCATTCGCCGCCAGTTTCCGTTGGAGCGATAGACCGCGCGAACCGTCGCCCACTGCGGCGGCTGCGCTTGCTGCCAGCATTTTGACAGTCGTTGTCTGCGGTCATTCAGTGTGATCTATTCATGTTTGCTTGTGCGCGATGACACCACGCTTGTCAATTCAGTTAGAAAGCGAATGTGCCCAAGTTTATGCAGCCGATAAAACTACTATCCCTACTCCGAATAGCTCTCTGCTAATTTGCTATCGCAATTGATGCTTCACCTTTCGGGCGAAACTGCAATATTTTTATTCCAGATGAAAAGAACTCTGACCATGACCAAAAAGTTGGCCGCCATAACAACAGGTGGCTTTGCGCTGATGAGGTGCCTACGGTGGTGCGCACAAAATTTCCGTCGTCTGTGATGGTGAGGTCATGCCGCCACACTTTTTTTCAGAAGGACTCCGTGTTAATGCTGCTGCGTACGTGTAGATGCTTGCCGCCGTTGTAAAGCCTTGGATAGCGACTGTTTCCAAAGGCGGACAATATGTCTTTCAGCAAAATTCGGCTCCCCCCCACACCGCCTGTCTCACCCAGGAGTAGCTGGCTGACAACTTCTACAACCACGTCACTTCCAACATGTGGCCTCCTAGTTCTCCATATTTATATCCGCTCGGCTACTATGTCTGGGGCGTCGTTGAGAGAGAGAGGCCAACATACAGCCACATAATACAAAAGACTCGCTGAAGGCCACCATTGCGGACTTAATGGTCAACACTTCTATGGACCTCCTGATCCGTGCATGCAGCCGTTTCCGAAGCCGAATCGAATTGGTTATTCCTGTGGATGGTGGATTCATTGAGTAATTCTGGAAATGAACCGTAAGAGAAGTATTTCCCAAAGTTTGGTGAAAATATGTCTGTTTTTGCTGGAGATAATCTCGTCTGCCTGAAGCCAACATTGTGTTCTCAAATACCTCGCGCACCCAGTAATTGCTATCGCAATAAAAGTTAACAGTAAAGTTCGAGGTGCCGATTTTGCGCGAATTTCACCTGGAGTTGTGTCTTCAGGGCAGTGCGGCGCGCGCTGCTGTGTAGACATACCTCGAGGCAAAGTTCTCCGCCATTTAGTTTCGTTATCTCCTAGGGAATCCCACCTATTTTCCGCTACAACAATGCCCCCGGAGGGCGCTGTAGGCACATGCATAAATTTATAAATAAATAAATAAATAAATAAATAAATAAATAAATAAATAAATAAATAAATAAATAAATGCCTGCATGTTGAAGCTCCCTTCTCCCCTCCTTCATGGTCGTCCATACTCCGCCTCTTTCATCATCATCAGCCTATTTTATGCGCACTGCAGGACGAAGGCCTCTCCCTGCGATCTCCAATTACCCCTGTCTTGCGCTAGCTGATTACAACTTGCGCCTTCAAATTTCCTAACTTCAAATTTCCTAATTTCCTTACTCAAATAGTTTTTCGCCGTCCTCGACTGCGCTTTCGTTCTCTTGGTACCCATTCTATAACTCATATGGTCCACCGATTATCCATTCTACGCATTATATGGCTTGCCCCTCTCTTTGATGTGTCGGCGATAGAGTGCCTGATAAGCAGACAGCTGTTAGTGCGCATGTGCGCACAAGTGCTTATAATGTCGTGCTATGTGCGCTAACCGCCTATTCCTGATGTAACCATGAGCCGTAAGCTTCAGGCAATAAACACCTTATTCCCGTTGGAACCCTTGCCTGTTCACTGCCTGGCAGAGAGACTACACTGGCGATGAAGATGGGATGAAGGCAGCCGTCGGTTTCGTGAAGAAGGCAAACCTTTCCGAAATCAGCCTCTATTCGAGTTGGATTTTGAAGAGTGCTGATAGTGCTGTTCTCTGGGCATGGATAACCAAGACGCGACAATGCCGTAGACTGGACAGCTGGGCCAGATGGAGTCGTTTCATTTTACCGCAGGTAACTGGACGGCATACAAGGAGAGGTTGACATGTTTTCTGATTGTCAACATGGTTTCTGCGAACGACAAGGTGCACGCCGCAGCGCCAGCCATACACTGGCTCAGCCCGGGGCCGGTCCGTAAACCCCTATCCGGGAAACTAAAAGCAGCAACCGATAGGGGTGCGGTTGCTATACGAACGACGCAATACCGAACATTCTCCGCCGCCGACGACGACTATTCGCGCATCATCACTACGAGGTACCAGCCTTGCGTAGACAACACTTCCCCGCCGAAAGAAGACCTACTGACGCGACGTAGCAGCAGCGGAGCACGCCGACGTAGCCGTGATCGGACGCCACGACTTAACCGCAACGCCAGATGACGGTCTACCGACTTAGACGTGCTAATCGATGGTCATAGCGTCACCGCTCTCGTCGACACTGGAGCTGACTATTCCGTCTTTAATGGCCCGTTCACCGCCAAGTTGAAGAAGGTGAGGACGGCCTGGCAAGGACCCGATATCCGGACAGCGGGAGGCCACCTAATAACGCCGGCTGGAATCTGCGCAGCGTGAGTCACGGTTAACAATCGCACTTACCCGGCGAGCTTCGTAATCATGCAGCACTGCTCCAGGGACGTCATCCTAGGCATGGGCTTTCTAAACCAGCATGTTGCAGTCATCGATTTAAGGTCCAAGTCGATAACGCTTTCACCGCACAACGCGATACCACCGGATACAAACATCAGTTACCATGCCTTGAATGTGCTAGAAGAACAAGTCACCGCTCCGCCTCGCTCCATCGTAATGATTTCCGTCGGTACCGAAGGGCCTGCAGACATGGAAGGCGTATTCGAGGGGGATCATCACTTACTGCTCGATCAGGAAATTTTTGTCGCTAGAGGCATAGCTGAGCTACGTGAAGGGAAAGTAAGAGTGATGCTTACGAACTTCAGCCACGAATGCAAGCACATTAAGAAAGGCACCACGGTCGCTTACATCGACGAAATAGTACAAGCCAGCAGTGCTTTCGCCTTCACGTATTCTAGTGCACCTGCAACGACGACTGTAGTACCTGAATAAACTTTCGACGTCAATTAGAACCTTCCCTGGCATAAGAAAGAACAGCTAAAAGCTCTGCTGCTGCAATACACGGACTGCTTCTCGTCGTCGTCAAAAGTTCGACAAACCCCTGTCGCCAAGCACGGCATCATAACAGACGAATATGTCCGCCCACTCCGTAAGAGCCCGTACCGAGTTTCGGCGTGCGAACACGAGGCTATAAGGCAACAAGTCGACGAAATGCTACGCGACGGCATCATCCAGCCGTCCAAGGGTCCGTGGGCATCCCCTGTGGTGTTAGTGAAGAAGAAGGATGGAACCCTACGTTTCTGCGTCGATTATCGTCGCCTGAACAAGATCACGAAGAAGGACGTATGAACCTCAAAACCGGCTACTGCAAATCGAAGTCGACGAGAGGGACCGGGAGAAGACTGCCTTTATAGCAGCAGACGGACTGTTCAAGTTCAAGGTCATGCCGTTTGGTCATTGCTCGGCACCTGCGACTTTCCAACGCGTCATGGATACAGTACTGGCAGGCTTGAAGTGGCAGACTTGCCTCGTCTATTTGGACGACGTCGTTGTGTTTGCCTCAAGCTTCGAAGAACACCTGCAGCGGCTTGAAACAGTTCTTCAAGCAATCAAAACTTCCGGACTCACGTTGAAGCCGTAAAAGTGCCGCTTCGCATACGAGGAGCTCTTGTTTTGGGGCCACGTCATCAACAAATATGGAGGGCGCCCTGACCCTCAGAAAACTGCAGCCATCTCCAACTTTCCTCCGCCCGCCGACAAGAAGGCAGTGCGTACATTTCTTGGACTGTGCGCCTATTACAGGCGCTTCGTCAAGAATTTTTCACGGATCGCTGAGCCACGGACGTATCTCACGAAGGCCGACGTCGAGTTCAAGTGGGAGACGCCGCAAGTCGAAGCATTTGAAGAACTGAAGCGACGCCTGCAATCGCCGCCAATACTTGCGCATTTCGACGAAAACGCCGATACCGAAGTCCACACCGACGCAAGCAGCGTAGGACTCGGCGCCGTTCTTGTGCAGAGGACTGATGGACTAGAAAGGGTTGTAAGTTACGCTAGCCGGTCGCTATCGAAGGCGGAAGCAAATTATTCCGCCACAGAAAAGGAGTGCCTCGCTATCATCTGGGCTATATCAGTTTCGCCCCTACCTCTAGGGCAGGCCCTTCAAAGTTGAGAGCGACCACCACGCCTTGTGTTGGCTAGCTAACTTGAAGGATCCTTCAGGTCGCCTCGCACGATGGAGTTTGAGACTTCAAGCATTCGAAATCAACGTCGTGTACAAGTCCGGGCGAAAGCACTCTGACGCCGACTGCTTGTCTCGCGCCCCCATCGAACCCCCGCCACAGGACGACCAGGATGACAACGCTTTCTTGGGACCCATCAGAGGCCGACGAATTCGCCGAACAACAACGAGCCGACCCAGAACTAAGGAGCCTTGTAGACAACCTGAAAGGCAAGACCATCATTGTGCCGAATTTGTTCAGGTGAGGATCGGCGTCGATTTTATTGCGACACGACATTCTACTAAAGAAGAACTTCTCGCCTCTCCGAGCCAACTACCTCCTCGTGGTACCCTCACCATTGCGTCCAGAGGTTCTGGAAGCTCTCCATGACGGCCCAACGGCTGGACCCCTCGGTTTTTCCCGCACGCTCGCGAAGATCGAAGAAAAATAGTACTGGCCTCGCCTCTCTGCCGACGTCGCCCATTACGTAAGGACATGCCGACACTGTCAGCGACGCAAAACACCGCCGACAAGGCCAGCCGGACGTCTACAGCCGATCGAGCCACCTCGCCGACCGTTCCAGCAGATCGGGATGGACTTATTGGGGCGTTTTCCGACGTCGACGTCCGCGAATAAATGGACCGTCGTAGCTACGGACTACCTCGCCCGCTACGCCGAAACAAAAGCCTTGCCCAAAGGTACTGCCGCCGAGGTAGCCCGATTCTTCGTTGAGAACATCCTCCTGCATCACGGTGCCACAGAAGTCTTCATCACCGACAGAGGTACGGCCTTTACGGTAGAACTAACTCAAGCCATCTTGCGATACAGCCAGACAAGCCATCGCCGGACCACCGCCTACCACCCGCAGACGAATGGCCTCACCGAGCGCCTAAATAAGACCATCGCCGACATACTGGCAATGTACGTCGACGTCGAACACAAGACGTGGGATGCCATCCTTCCGTACGTGACCTTCGCATACGACACGGCCGTACAAGAAATGACGCACATGGTGTCGTTCCGCCTGTTCTACGGAAGGAACCCAGCAACGAAGCTTGACGCCATGCTACCGGACGTCATCGACGAAGAAAATCTCGACGTTGCCACCTAATTGCAGCGTGCCGAAGAAGGTCGACAGCTCGCCCGCTTGCGCATGAAGAACCAGCAGAGGACCGACAGCCGACACTACAGTCTTCGACGACGCTACGTCGAGTACCAGCCCGGCGATCGTGTTTGGGTCTGGACTCCGATACGCCGACGAGGACTTAGCGAAAAAAAAATGTCGCAGTTTCGCCGGAAAGGCGAAGCATCGATTGCGATAGCAAATTAGTAGAGAGCTATTCGGAGCAGGGATAGTAGTTTTATCGGCTGCATAAACTTGGACACATTGCCTTACTAACTGAATTAACAATCGTGGTGTCAGCGCGTACAAGCAAACATGAATAGATCACACTGAATGACCGCAGCCAACGACTGTCAAAACGCTGGCAGCAAGCGCAGGTTCGCGCGGTCTATCGCTTCAACGGAAACTGAGCGGCGAATGCACAGCGCATACAAAGGTCAGAGCCGTGTGGAGAAAAGAGACGGTGCGGACGACCGGCATGCCCGGGCAAAGCGCAAAGGAGAAGTTGTTGGCAGAGGAAAAGCGCCCCCCCCCCCCCCCCCGCCTCCCCCCTCTTCCCGCTTTGTTGCTTTCGCGTGGGAGATTGAGTGGCAAGATACGCCTTTGGTGCCGGAGCACAGCGCCGCCCCGCCTCCCCCGCTCCCGCCCATACCTCCACGGTTTCTCGCGCTACGGTCAAGTTTGCTTCCCGCCGAGCGCTCGCTCTCCGTGATGCGCGCGAGGGGGGGGGGGGGGGGGGGTTCGCCCTCCGTGATAGCGCGCGTCCCCCGCGCGCTTTCGCTCGCGCATACGGCGCGCGGCGAAGATTTTATCGCCCTTGGAATCTATGCGGAACCTCCCGATGACGGCGACGCCGACGGCAGAAATCCGGTTGAAGTGTCCATATAATTGCTATCGCAATAAAACTGTTACGTCGTTATTCGCACCCTATAAGATCATCCGACGTATTGGCGGACTGGACTATGAGGTCGTGCCAGACGGCATTTCGCAATCGCAGCGGCGCCGCGCACGACCGGAAGTCATCCACGTGGTGCGTCTTAAGCCTTTTTATGCCCGCTGACGAGCTTAGGTACATTGTTACTTTGTTATTTTTTTCTCTTTTTTATTACGCGTCGTTTTGTTTTCGCTTTCGTTTTGTTTTCGCTTTCGTGACGATGCTTTTTAAGGGGAGCGTATTGACACGTATACACGTTTATCTTTCACCGGTGGCCGCTTTCCACCGGCTAACAACTGTTAAACGTTATCGCTCGGCGCAGGACGCGCCTGCATTGGAAGCTTCTCGAACATTATCGATGCTTCTATCCGTCGTCTGTTGTCACCGACGCCCATGTAATCTGATGGTATGAGCGACGCGAATTGTCTAGAACTTTCTGGAAGACACGCTTGCACCAGGGATGAATCTGGAACCTTCGATGACTCACATTTAAAAGCCGACGCGTTTTGCCGCTCATCAGATTTCTACGATCGCCGAGTGTGTTCGCCGCTATCGTTGTGCTTTGAGTGTAGCTTTCTTTTGTGGGCACAGGTTCGCCCAATAAAGAATCAGTTTCGCCATACACAGTTTTACGACTGTTCTCTTCGCTGTCACTACTGCGTGACAGTATTTTACACCATACTGCTTCTGAAAAGCCACAGTCTATTCTTTCGGCCCTAATTGATGATTTCACAACTATAGCTACGCCCCCACCTCTTGAGCCCCTATCCCACTGAACATTTTATACCCTGGAGAAACAACACAGTCATTTGGAACTGAACTATTTAACCGCGTTTCTGTAATAATAAGTACGTGTGGGCTATGAGTGAGTAATATAGATTCAAGTTCTGCGATGTTATTTGCGCCACTCCATGCATTCAACAAAAGAGGGCGTAACTATGAGTGCTGCTCAGAATTAGAAGCACTCTCCTGTGCAGTAGCAACAGAGAAGCCGTGCAAGTTTGGGGCAGTTTTGTCCCCGTTTCGCGGTATCTCCCGACGCCCTCCTCGAGTTTGGTCCAAATGTAACATTTGTCTTTTATTTTCAGTTTTACGTGGCTCAGCGAAACCTTCACCCCATTAGCTCTTTCCGAAGCAGCAGTTTAGCTTAACTGCTTTCGAATTTCCACCATTTCTGGTGCATAGTCATTGCTGACGGAGTAGGAGGATCCATTCAGTTTATAACCGTTTTTCATCACGTGCTCCTTTTCCTTATAGTCATACAATCGCATAATAACTGGTCTACTTTTTCCTTTTTTAATCCTGCCCAGGCGATGTATTTTTTCTAACGCCTTTACTTAAACGCCGAGCTTGTCCTGAAATACCTTCTTCATCACTGCTGCTTTAAAATCGATGTCTTTTTCAGATGGACTTTCTTTGACACCAAAAACGAGTAGATCGTGGCGTCTGCTTCTGTTTTCGTAATCTACCAGTTTTATTTTTTATTTTTTTTGTTTGGGGGGGGGGGGGGGGGGCTTGTAACCCCACAGTGGTCTCAAGGGAATCTATTCTGGTTTTCATTTCCTAGATAACATCTAGTGTACTGGATACCCTATCTGTCTTTGCATTCAGTTCGCAGATCTGAGCCTTAATGTCATTCAAACCACTATCAGCCTTGGCCTGGTTATCTACTATCATTTGCAACAGTTGAGCGGTCGTAGGCCCAGGTTTGCTTCAATATCACCCGACATTATGAGCAGTAACACCATTCCCCAACAATAAAGAACAATCTGGCAAAATTAGCTGTTCATACGACATACGTTTTATAAGTGCCAGCTCATACTAGCAGGCATATCCAAAACAGTAAACTTGGAGACCGAGCCAATAGCAACAATTCCGAACGCCCCTGCCACTGTAATCTTACAAAAGTAGCCGTTATATTAAATTACGGTGCATAAATCGCAGCTGGACCAGTCACCGAGTTCATGTACATAAGCGCTCGTTCACATTCGCACCGTGCTCGAAAATCGCAACACGAGACACAACGTTAGACACAATTTCACACCATTTTAATACATGAGCAAAAAGAGGTCAGTCATATTCAGCCGAAAGCGTGAACTTCCAATGCGTTTTCAGGGCGTTCAAGATTACGTGCCAAATTGACCTCAGGCAGCGTGCCGCTGTATGCCTGCGGCAAGTTTATAAGTGGCACTAGCGCTGTACGTAACATCAGTGGCCGCAGAAATAACCACGGACGAAACACACTGTCAAGCGCGGCGCCTAAATATAACGAAAGCATGCGGCCAGCAAGTTTACGCCTCTTGATATGTAACTCCTTGTTTAAACAGCGGTCCGCACACGGTAGGCTGCCGAACTGAATGAATTCAAACAAATAAAACGCACGCTAAGCACGCTTCGCATATGCGCGGAGTCATCTGGTAAACAAACCTTCTGGCGACCCCGCTACTCAGTTCTTATTGAACACACCGTGGTTCATTCAGTGGTGGCGATTTTCAAAGCTCTTAAGGATAGCGGCAAGCGATGAAATCACATGCAGTCATCGCGACGACTGGCTTTTTCGATTGACCTTGAATGACGCAGCACGCGTACCTACTCCGTTGTCAATCGCGGCGGCTAAACTTCGCGATGACTGCGTGGCGATAGCATGTCATATACGCAGAACGTGCCACGTGAGTTAGAAATCGCTTACCGGGGAGGATTTTGGGGTTCAATCCAGCGAAGGATGACCGACTGTCCCCTTTTAGAGGCGGCGAAAGATGGCTAACGCAAGATCTCCTTTGGATGGCCTTGGCTAAAGTCACTGGAACCTGCAAAGTAAAACAGCCCTTTTCTCATCGCTGCCGCGCCGCCGATTGGTCAGTTGCCGTCAGGTGATAACTTTGCTCCATAGATCGGCCCGAAGCGGGCGTAGAGCACTGCACGGGCCGATTTTTTCAGCGTGGGCCTGGTCCGGGCCCGTTATTACGTTGGGCTGCCCGTCCGAGCCCGACCAAAAATTTTATGGCAAGACCCGGACCCGGCCCACGCCCGGAAATAATCTACGTTACTCGCCCGGCCCGGCCCGCCACCCCTTTACCACAGGCCCGAGCCCGGCCCGAGCCCGGCTCCAAACCGGCCGGAACCCGCCCCGAGACCGAAAAAGATCACCGAGCGGCAGCAAAAAAAAAAATAATAAATAAATAAATAAATAAATAAATAAATAAAAAATAAAATAAAAATACATAAATAAATAAATAAAATAAATAAAATAAAAAATAGAATGAAAGGAATTTATTCTTAAGGCATAAATACATGTCATATGCAATTATGAACACCATTTGAGCGGTCTGAACGCAAATTCCAGCGCGCGAAGTAGTACGAATGATCCTGCCGAACAGTATCGGCAGCACTTTCCAACGACGCGACCTTGATGAGGCGCAATCCACTTCTATCGCAGCGCCGCCGCAGTATTTTTCCTCGTCGGGCGCCTCACTTTGAAGCATACGCCGCCCCAGCCGCTCGTCCCACTCAACCGTATTCTGGTACACTATAGCCGAAGCGAAGCCACGACCGGTGGCTTAGAGCAACCGGCGGTTCACGGGAAATCCGAAATATTGAGTGACGCACGAAAGTAGGTCACCGGGGAGAGGGCATGCGCGCGTTCCTTTGTCGGCGCACGCTCTCGCTTGGCGCTGAGCCGTGCTCCCTCAAGGGCTGCAGAAGATAGCGCCAACCTTTCCCTTTCCCTCAAGAACCACTTATCATCACGCTCTCGCCTGGGTTGCGTCGTTCCGCCGATAGGTATCCGCTGCCGTCACCGCCCCGATAGACGCGTGCCCTTGCTACTTTATCTGGTTGATCGCGTCTAGCAAGCAAGCCGAGAAGTTTCCCCACCTAAAAAGTATATATCTTACACCGTGGCATGGATGGAGTAAATGGAGAAAGAAAGCTTCTAGTTCCTCCATGGTGCAGCGTCATGGGCTGCTGCTAGGCGGCCGGTTGAGAAAATGCGTGCAATCATGGATGGACGCAGTGCCATATTTCAGCCGCATGACGAATTATCTTATCTTACAAGTCATCGTTTTACCAATTCGCCTTTGAAGAATCAGCAAGTCGCGAACGCGCTTGCACCACGCTGAAAGCATTAATTATATTGATTTAGGTAAAGAATACAATGGGATCCTTTGGTTTGAGGCTACTTCGGTCTTTATGGACTTTTACATTCTGTTCAAACAGCGCAAAATACGACGGAAAGAAAATGGAACTACACAGGAGTAATTCGTCGCCTGTAAAGATCTTCCGATCGTATTTACCTTTACTGATTTGCACGCATTCTAGATGCACCGTCTCATCTTTTATCTAAATGACGATGAAATGTGTCGATTTGCGATGCCATAAACCTCTGAAAGCGAAGCTACACAGCTGAGCTGCCGCCGCCGCCCGAGAGATGCGTTGGACCAAGTCTTGCAACAACAGCACAGTGTTGCCTGCGCGCTCTCTGGCGGTTGCGGTACTTTCCAGGTTCCAGTGACTGCCCCCTGATCTGCGCACCCGCTTGCGCTCTGAATGCCTGTTCTCTTCAAAGAAAAACGGTGTGCTCTTTGCTCTGCGTGTGCGAGCGATACATCGCCATGTTCCGGACCAGCCTCCTGCAGTTTACGCAGCAGTATACGCTAGGCTTTGTTTGCCGCAAGAGTAGAACGGGCATTCTACTCTGGCTCATAAGGGCACAGTATCAAGGACATTTCACTTTCTCGCAGCGGACAGAGTGAGCATTGCATTTCAGTCCACCCGACATTTTCCGAGAATTAAAAAAAAATTGCAAGACGCTTATGATTCGCCCTTGAGAGTGGAACGCGATAGCATTCAAAGATCCCTGACTGCTTGTCAGGCTTCCCGGTAAATGCAACTTTGTTTTTTCTCCAACTTCGCCTCCGCATGCGGCTGCCGAGGAGGCCTGCACCATATGCGTAATGTTTTCGCAAGGTACACCGACCGGGGCGCGCCGTTATATGAGTGGTAGAAATGCCGTAAAAGGGGTTGGTATTCGAGTTTCCACGTAACAGAAATATGTTTTTTTTTGTATATTATTATTAAGCCGTTCTAGAATAGCGTTTGCCGCCATACGTACGTTAAACGTAAGCACCTTTGCGGACGTTAAGGCGCGCGTCCTTTCAATACTTTTAGTTTAGCGTACAGGAAGGCAAACTTAAGGAAGACGTTATCAAACAAGCCGCCGTCTGGTGCCTCGTGTGAAACGCATCCAAGCCAAGACAATCTATTAGCAACCATCTTGTTGCTATGCGGACGCGTCTCGTTGGGCCTGCGGGCGCCGGAACCGACGAACGATCTCAGAAATTGGACGCGCTGTGAGCTTTCTTAAAAACTAACATTTCAGGTGAGTTTAGAGAAAGCGAAAGCTCATTTCTATAGTTACTGGTGATCTGCACGATTGACGTCGCAACCATCACGAGAATTTATGCTGAAGTGAGAGCCCGTGGTGCCACATTGCTCGACAACGTTATTTCTTAGCGTCCGTAACCATTACGAACGTTAAACTCACCAAGTACGTACGTTATCATAGCGCCCGTAAACCGCAGAAACCGAATAACGTTCAGAGCATGAGCAGTGATGACAACGCTATTTATTTACGTACGTAATGCGTTTACGTTTGCTTAGAAACGCTAAACTAAAACGGTCTATAAATATTACAATCCGACGCTATCATACCTTTAGGCTGTGGCTAAGTCGCACTTTACGAGTTGTATGACGCATTTTACTTGGATAAATTGAAATATTTCACCAGCACCTCTGCGCCACGCTTGTATGGTTGGGGTGGTTCGGGATAATTTTCTTGGCCGCGGAGGCCACATGCCGACACTGACGCCGACGCTGATTTTCTGCGACACGGGGCCCTTAACGCAATCGCGTTAACAATGCCTTGAAGAGTAAATTGACCCCTTTGCTCCCGCGATACTCTCCCTAGTTTTTAGAGTGTACGATAACATCGCGGTCATGGGCCGTATGTGTAGGTACGGCGCCTTGAAACTGCACTGCACACCTTGTTCATTTCATAGTGCTCAGTGTTGCTCTTTTCCGATTGGATTCGTGCATACGTTTTTTTTTTTTTCGTCCTTTAATCTCTTTCAACAGCGAAGCTCTTTAAGCCAGCCGTAATTTGTGGTGCTTAGCAAAAAACAGCCAAGAAAGAAAATAAAATAAACTTTCTTGCCGAGGCGGGATTAGAACCCGCGTACCCGAGCTCCGTAACCACTAGGCTACAAAGCCTAGAGCACTGCACGGGCTCGGGCCGGGCTCGGGCACGGCATGTGCTTTTTGACCCGGGCCTGGGCCGGGCTCGGGCTTTCTGGTGGTGTGCATGTAACGTGCAGCGACTTATCCGCGAGTGTCTCGACTCTGAAAAACCTGTTGCCCCGGTGCAGCTGGAAGCTAGCTGTGCTACTCCTGTGTATTTCCATTTTCTTTCTGTCGTATTTTGCACCATTTGAACAGAATGTAAAAGTCCATAAAGACCGAAGTAGCCTCAAACCAAGGATCCCATTGTATTCTTTACCTAAATCAATATAATTAATGCTTTCAGCGTGGTGCAAGCGCGTTCGCGACTTGCTGATTCTTCAAAGGCGAATTGGTAAGACGATGACTTGTAAGATAAGATAATTTGTCATGCGGCTGAAATATGGCACTGCGTCCATCCATGATTGCACGCATTTTCTCAACCGGCCGCCTAGCAGCAGCCCATTACGCTGCACCATGGAGGAACTAGAAGCTTTCTTTCTCCATTTACTCCATCCATGCCACGGTGTAAGATATATACTTTTTAGGTGGGGAAACTTCTCGGCTTGCTTGCTAGACGCGATCAACCAGATAAAGTAGCAAGGGCACGCGTCTATCGGGGCGGTGACGGCAGCGGATACCTATCGGCGGAACGACGCAACCCAGGCGAGAGCGTGCGCCGACAAAGGAACGCGCGCATGCCCTCTCCCCGGTGACCTACTTTCGTGCGTCACTCAATATTTCGGATTTCCCGTGAACCGCCGGTTGCTCTAACAACGGGAGATTAAACCAATAAAAAGCTTTCTGTGTTGAAGTTGCGTCGTACTGCCGATAGGTATCCGCTGCCGTCACCGGGCCGATCGGCGCGCGCCTTTGCTACTTTATCTGGTCGATCGAGTCTGGCGAGTGCCCTCACTTAAAGAGTATATATCTTACAGCGTGATCCACGCGCTGCGCACACGACCGGTCGCCGCTGCGCTTCGGCTAGAGTGTACTAGAATACGGTTGAGTGGGACCAACGGCTGGGGCGGCGCATGCTTTATGGCACGTACACACTAGCGGCAAAACGCGCGCGGCGCGCCGCCGGCGGCAAAACGCAGCAGCGGCAGGGCGGCCACACCAGCCGGCGGCGCGCCGCTGCGGCAATCACGTGACAGACTAGACTCCTCTCCCCTTCTCGAACTATCCGGGAGCTCACGCGTGCAGATGATAGTGCGAAACGAGAAACAAGCGGTCGGGCGGGCCCGCATGGCACCAGTTTGCCGCGCGCACGTCACGGAAGCGGGCCGCTCTGATTGGTCTCCTTCATCCGCGGCACGCGGCAAACCGCAAAAAATCGGTCCAGGAGCGATCCCTGCCGCGGCAACAAAAACCCGTTTCGCGGCTGCTTTCGCGGCGCGCGTCTTGCCGCCGGCGGCGCGCCGGGCGCGTTCTTCCGCTAGTATGTACGTGGCATTACAGTGAGCCGCCGAACGTGAAAAAATACTGTGGCGGCGCGGCGATTGAAGTGGATTGGGCCGCTTTAAGGTCGCGGCGTTGGCAACTGCTGGCGATACTGCTCGGCAGGGTTATACGTACTACTTCGCGCACTGGTATTTGCGTTCAGACCGCTGAAATGGTGTTCATAATTGTATATGACATGTATTTATGCCTTAAGAATAAATTGCTTTCATTCTCTTCTTTACTATTGCGATAGCAATTATATGGACACTTCAACCGGATTTCTGCCGTCGGCGTCGGCGTCGTCGTCGTCGTCGCCGTCGCCGTGAGGTTCCGTATAGATAAAATCTTCGCCGCGCGTCGTATGCCCGAGCGGAAGCGTGCGGGGACGCACGCTATCACGAAGAGCGAACGCACTCAATCTCCCATGCGCAAGCAAGGCAGCGGGAAGCCAGCGCCGGAGGGAGCGGGGGCGGGGGGGGGGGGGACGCTCTTCTACTCTGCCGACAACCGCACTCGTCGCTCGCCCGCACCGTCTCTTATCTCCACACGGCTCTGTTGTCCTTTATGCGCTGTGCATTCGCCGCTCAATTTCCGTTGAAACGATAGACCGCACGTACCTTCGCCCACTGCGGCGTATGCGCTTGCTGCCAGCGTTTTGACAGTCGTTGTCTGCAGTCATTCAGTGTGATCTATTCATGTTTGTTTGTGCGCGCTCACACCACGCTTGTTCATTCAGTTAGTATTAGTCGGGCCACATTTTCCAACGCACGCTACACATGCAATGCTGCCCGGATCGGCAGTGCAGCGCTACAGGTGTGTCCCTTCGCACGCGTTGCCCAAAGGAAGCGCTTCTCATCAACACCACCGTTTCACACGCGCCTTCTCGTGGTCATCGTCGGTCATGTCGGTCTACTTCATGTCGGTCTACTTACGCCGCAGCACACCTGCTAACTTAATCAGCTCATGTTTACTAGAATTCGTATTGCTACCAAAGCCGCTCACCCTACTTCGTATGACATTGCTCTGTTGCTATCGCATTCATTGCTTCGCCCTTAGGGCGAAATTGTGACATTTTTTTTTCATTTTTTAATGCCGCTCGGTGATCTTTTTCGATCTCGAGCAAGGCTCGGGCCGGGCTCGGGTCTAAGGTAAAGGGGTGGCGGGCCGGGCCGGGCGCGTAACGTAGATTATTTCCGGGCCCGGGTCGGGCCCGGGTCTCGCCATAAAAGTTTTGGTCGGGCTCGGGCGGGCTGCCCAACGTAAAAACGGGCCTGGGCGGGCCCGGGCTGAAAAAATCGCCCCGTGCAGTGCTCTAATACAGCCACGCTTGTAGAACATGCAGTTATGCAAACCATATATGATTGCGTTCTGACGTCGTCATCCACAGCTGGCGCGTTCGTACGCTCGTGCTCTGTGCGGTGAAGAGGTTTTGCGCGCTATGAGAGCGAGAGAGAGACGCATTCAGGGAGCGGGTCTCTTGGAACGCAGAAGATAGCGCCAACCTTTCCCTTTCCCTCAAGAACCACTTATCATCATCTCTTGGAACGCGGTGTCGGCATTGGAACGCGGTGCCGGTGTTGCAAGCTGCGCTATGCAACGCGCAGTGACGGCCGTAAGTCCGAGACGCGCGAAAAGAAATTATCATCATCGTGAGTAATATGAAAAGTTCGCGCGCATTTCCGGAGAATGCTGGGCAACGATCGCCCCGATCCGCTGTTTCAAGCATTGCGCGGCCGAGTGCAAGGTTAAGTGTTTTTTTTTTTTACAATAAACTTACAGTTTCATGCCACACCTTTTGTTCAGCTAACCTGCCCACCTATCATTACATTTTTTCCTCACCAGCACGCCCTAGGCTAGACGGTGAGGCATAACGCTAACACCACATCAAAGTTCTCAGGAGTTAACCTCACAGGATCCAAACGCAAAAAAAATCATATCTTTATGCTCATTACTGTATATCAGAAGTAACATCAACCCCAAATCCAGTGCGTGCGGAACTCCGAAAGAAACGTCAAATAAGAGAATGCTTTTTTGACATTTCGATGAACTGGTTCCTATATCGAAACAGGATTCAGCCCGCCGAATAATTTGAGTGTCAATTTCGAGGGCATGCATGTTATACAAATTTTCTTGTGGGACAACCTGTCCAATGCTTTCATTAGACCGATGGATATATTATTAATTTGTCTATCGGAGTTGATTTCTGAAGCGCAGTAAAGCAACGTTTCAAATAATTGTCGTAACATCGAGACATCGTTTCTGAAACCATACTCCTTAGAATAAAAAAATATGATTATTGCTTTCCACATGTACGACTAATTGTTTACAAATAATATGTTTCAATATTTTACAGACTGTACACGTGATAGAAATTGGACAATAGTTGCCTACATCTAGTATATCTCCAGCTTTAAAAATCGGTAAGACTCTGGCCAGGAGCCAGGGGTCTCGCATAGTGCCCTGACGCATAAACACGGTAAAGAGATTGACAAGAAGCATTGATACACAATCATAGTAATGCTTCAAAAATTTATTTCGAATTATGTCAGGACTGGGTGACTTTTTAGTACCCAGCTTCAGCACTAATGCCATGATGCTTTTCCTGACAACAGCAGTTTTATTTGAGCTGTGCGTATTGGCATTTCGGAAGTTGCTTGTAAATCAGTATCCGTGATGAACACTGAGCTGAAAAATGTATTAAATTCCTCAGCAGTCAGAGCTGGATTACTGCAAGTTCCGCCCCGTCCACGTGTATATGTCAGGTTTAGTGCCCGACAAGTACCTCCAAAACTTCTGTACTGCATTTTTCAAGTTATCTCCTAGCGTTGTCGTCATAAATTGCAACTTATATTGCGTGAATTTTCTCCGAACTTGTGCGCTGAGCAGAGGAGCGTCAGTGTTTCAAGGCTTTCTGTACGGGGGCACCCGATACGTGGCATTTCAGATAGATAACAGTACGTGCCGCACATGAATGGGACCTATTTATTCGCTTATATTTTTGCGGGACAAAGTGTGATGAGCAATATGTAACAACGGATTTAGAGTATTCGACAGGGGAACAGTGCGAAATAGACAAGACGGCAAACACACACCAGCTCTGGTTCCCCTTCGTCTTTTCGTGTTGTTCGCCAGTGGAGCAGGTACCGACTAGCCCTAGCCTCGACGGTGCTACGATTTAGAGTAATTCCAGCGGTAGTTTACGTCATCTACCAAGATTATTGCATCGACGCCATATTCCGTATAATCGAGAATTGACGTGTTATCAGCTTGATTAAATTTGTGAACATGTATTGATGGTACTTTTGTTATATCTTTACCGCTTCCTTTAAGAGAAGCTATTATCGCTTTATGACCTGTGATACCGACTCCGAAATAATTAGAAACTTAAAGATTAAAACCGCAAAATGATTACGAGGCACCCCACTCCATATTGGGGGACTTCGAAATGATTTTGACCAACTGGGAACCTATTCTGGGACGATCGCCTCGGCGATACTATCGCCTTCGCGTGACGTAGAGCTCAACCAGCTAATCAGGTCATCCGATTTTGCTCAACCAGCCAATCGACGCGTGCCTGGCGGGATACTGTCGCCGAGGAGATACTATCGATGAACGTGATCGTCGCAGAATACCTCCCCTGGGGTCCCTTAACGAGCTTCCAATGCATGGTACACACGGGCGGTTTTGCATTTTGTCCACATCGCAATGCGGCAGCCGTGGCCGATATTTGAATCCGCGCCCTTGAGCTTAGCTGCCAACGCCACCATGGCGGCTTTCGACAGTGATGGCGAAAGAAAATGAATCTTGTGTTAAAAACAGCTAATCGAGTATGGATTGAATACCTGCCAGTACGGGTGTTTGTTCAGTGATTATACATGGACTAAATTATACTTCATCACTATATCTAGCATGCACTCAGCGTCCTGCTTCTCGACAGGTTCTGGCTGAAGCTATCCCAGACACACCCGAAAATGGTATGTGCCGCTTGTGATAATCAACCTACTTCTTTTATTATGTAAGTGCAATAAATGGTCGTCCAATCTGTCGAAAAAGTACCCTTGATTACCTTCGGACAGATAAACGACTCCAAAACGTTTACAATAAACATTTGCCACTCCATCAAAGCACTATAGCGGTTTTCTGAGTAGCAGTGCAACGCCACCACCTTATGTTATAGTTGCGCAGTACGTTGTAAGAGCTTGAAAAATCCCCCGCTTCTCTAATGGCAGTGTGCAGCCAGGTTTCGGTTATTGCAAGCATATCTGGACCATGAACTGTTAACAAACACTCAACCTAGCCAACTTTGTTGACAACGCTTTAGGAATTTCAGCTGAACATATTTATTTCAGACTGTGTATCTTTATCTTGTCAGTCAGGACGGCGCGCAGGTCGTTTGCGTTCATTCAGTGCTGATCTACGAGCGTATTGCTGCAAGTCGCACATGTACATGGTGCCGCTGATAAAAAGCTTACCCCGAACGAGCCAAACCTTCGGAACTGCATTCTTATCGGACTGTGCAGAACGCCAAAGCTGCCTTCTTTTTTGCAACGTCTCGCGCGAGTAGTGATTAGCGATGCTAATTTTTGTTCCTTTTATTTGTTGCAATTTTCAAAAATAGCCACTTTTTCAATGCAATTATAGACCTTACAATTATTGGTTTATCGCGATCCCTCGTTTTTTTGTCTCATGCGATAAATTCTTTTTGCCCATAATACCCTGACTCTCAAACGTTCAGTAAATGTATAATTCAAAAACTTATCGTCTATGTCACTCGTTGTTTAATTAAGGTTTTCCGGGACATGGAAAACAACGAGGCTATTCTTTCTTGCTCGTTGTTGTAAAAATTCGAATCTATGCTGTTACTTCTCAATAGTGCGTTAGAAATCGGTGAAACTGCTCTCAACAGCGTGCACTTTGGCACACTGTGCTGAATAACCTACAAATATATCGTCGACAGTGTATAATCTAGTTTCCATTTGCCTTGTTTATCTTAGATTTGCTTTAGAAATTTTTGCTTGGTTGGACCGGATTGCTTTCGATGTCACCGGAGGGCATGCGTGTGATACGCGACCACAATAGTCTCAGAGCATCATAGAACTTGAGCCCCTTTTGAACAGGATAGTAGCGAAGCCTTTTAGAGCTAATAAGGTTAAACCACATCTATCGCAATCTACCGTTTTGCCTCTGTCTTTTTTTGTATTTTGTTTCTTTGGTAAAACGCCAGCCACTCATTCCACCCCTTAGGTGCAAGAAGAGTCAACTCGGTGCTGGGGGTAAAAGGAAATTCTGGGAAACAGCCATGCACAAAAGGTTACGGAAGGCTGCTGTCGTATTGGGATGCGCTGTTCGCTCACACGTCTTCTCCACGGTTAGCCAGCTGGCGTTCTTTGACATGCACCCAAAGCACAGGCGTTTTTGTATTTCACCCCTGCGGACGTGCGACCGCCGCGGCTGGGATTTGATTCCGCGCCTTTGGGCTTAGCAGCGGAACGCCATAGCCAATATGCCATCACGGCGAATCTCCAGAGATTTATTTACATCCAAAGCAGCACTTATACCTATCTTCTGCGAACAAACACATCTCTTGCGTAAATCTTACTTGACTCTCTTTTTTCCAGGTATTTCTTGTATGATGTAGGTTGGGGTTTCGGAATGGGCCCCAAGGCGGCCTACACAACCCTCTAAGCGGAGAGTGCGCCTGTAATGGGCTCGCATGGGGAGGTGCGATTGTAAGACGTTCCTTGGGAGTAAGCTGCGAACTGGGCCTAGCGGAATGCCTCAGTCTGGCATTTCCCGCGAAATTTACTACCTTAGTCACGATGCGCCTAACTGCGAGCATTGTCGTGGAGGCTTCGATGAGAGCGTGAGAGGCACGATCGATTTGTCCGCTACTGCATCCATTTTGATCGCATCATTTTCCCGAACTTCAAAAAAGTGAGAGGTATGGCTATACATCAGCATCGCCCTTTGCATTTATGGCGAGAGAGGAAGACGCGCATGGCGGGCGTACTAATGTTCGCTTCGTCGAAGCCACTATTAAAAGCGGCTTTTCCGGCGCACCCTTCGCTCACAGCGAGCGAAGCGCCAGATGACTAAGCACACTGCTGACGCTTTGGAAGTGGTTTTCCAGCGGTGGTCATTCTGCGCTAATCCCCACAATGTTTCCCGACCATGCGTTTCTCCTCGCAGTAGCAATCATGAGTGTTCAGCGGCTTGATGAGCAGTCCAGTTTGTGCTTGCTAACGGTGGAGCAGCCAGTTGAACCCCGTATGTTCTGTTTAAGCGAACTAATGAATTTCGCTCTTTCTTATAATTATTTTAATGCGGCGTGGGGAGCCACTTTGTAGTCAGTTTCCTTTGTGCTCTCCTTCGGGAGCAAACAAATACGCCTTAGCGCTGACTTTCCTACCGAGCAGCCTTCAGACAGATTTGTGCACTCTTGTACGTTCGTTTCTCTTGCTCGCTCCCCCGCTGCTCCCAAGCGAGAAGCGTGAATGTCCGGCGCTGAAAACAGGCTCAAGTTTCAATGCTTCTTAAATATGCCAAGTGCAATCAAATGGACTCTTCAAAAGCAATACGAAGAAATTAAGAATTTTATTGATTTTATTTAGCATGCAGTTTGATGCAAGGGCTCTAGGCTGTTCTGTTACTCGCCGTTTTAAGGAAAACACTGCTGTGCACGCTATCAAAATGAGTATATCAAAAGCGTAAATGCGACTCTATCAGCAAAGTACGTGTTTTTCACACGAACTACGATTCAATAACGTAAAACTATTCCAATCCATTTTTATCCTAATACCCTGACGTATAATTTACGTAACCACTGACGCAAGCATCGGGCGGTGACCCGCAACGTTGTCTGAACAGCCCAATCAAAAGCTCTCCTCGTTTATAGGTCACCTTTGTTCGCTTTCAAAACGAATAACATTCCCTACACTAAGCGGTTTTTCTTGTCTAATTGGCTGACAAGAGGCGATGAGCATGCTAAAGTGGAGAGGGTTTCGATGGGGCCGAGCCAGCGCAGTGGTCACCCAGCGCAACTGGTTGATGAGGGTGGTTCCGGCGTCTCCGATTGGTCCACTTCCCTTTACTTGGGGTGGCTGGTCAGAAATCGCGGCGGCGTGCAGCCGAAGGTTAAGATAGAGTAACTGTATAGGCTCCCCTTAGGGAGCCAGAGTCGCGCCAAGGTACGCCATCTTGGGTTCCAGTGATGTGCGGGAAAGCCACTCTCCGTACGCGTAGGAGCCGCGCTCGCGTGGTACTGCCAGTAACACTTTTTTTTTTTTTGCTTTCTTAATACTCTTTATCATGCTGCGAGTAAAGCTCGAATGCTCACCCCACGTTTACGAGCCTGGATCTTACGCTTACCAGCCTCAGTATGCAACGATTGCTTAAAATACAGCGTGTGACGAACATACACACTTTCGATCGTGATCGAGCCAGATGGGGATAGAATTTGTCGGTCGCGATTGGCTCCTTTGCGCTAACTGCGGAAGGAAGCCAATCGCAGTCGAGAATTTTCACCCGGATTGGTCTCGATAGCGATCGAAAGCGGCCGTGTGAATGCGCGCATGCAAGCGATCACGGCCCGCGACAGCTGAAAATGTGAATGCGCGATTCAACAGCGCTCTCGCGTCCAAGATTACTCGTGTTCAGGGTATGAAAGCTGAATTCAGGTGATCGACGGGAGCAATTACATGCACTCTTAAATTTCTTGCATTGCGCTGCACCACTACGTTGATTCTAACGATTCCAGTATAGCTTCCTTGTCGCGTTTTACACGTCACCGACAAATTTATATGTGTTACGGGTCTCATCAAGCCGACACATGCGCTGACTAAGGCTGCATGCATTACGTATTTATTGTCCAAGTAAAGTTCTTCTGTGTACACTAAATTGTGCAACTTCTGCAGTGCCGTGTTTAGAATAAAAAGCAAATCATGCTTTTATTTCTTGCTTGTTGAACACGCTACATTCTTTATATCATTTTGACAGGAGCATGCGAATAACAGGTTTTTTTGAAGCGATGCCATAGCCATAGCCCAAGGCTAAGTTAAACGTCACAGTACAGGTGGTTTCTAAGAATTTTTATAGACATGCTAGATTCCAGCTGATAACATGAATTAGAATGGCCACCAATGTTTGTTAATGCTACGTCGCTATTGGAAATGGCCAACTAGCCAAGCAATAAGCTGCATTTTATTGCAATTTCTCGTTCGCTACGCTGCGACGTGAACTAAACAAAAACAAAAGCAGACTAATGAATCAGAGTCCTCGAAAGCTAACTCACAGTTGACATGCAATGAAACGACAACCATCCCTATCACGATGAGCAGTGAATGAGACCGGCAAAACGGCAACACTAGATAATACAACGTTGCTAACTGTTACCGTTACGCTGTAATTATTTTAATAAACTTCCAGTCTGCATTCATAACCCTATTGCAAAACCCAGTATCCAGTGCCCAGTGCCATGCCTGATTATGGGCCCAGTGTCGCGTGCTGGATACTGGGACGCGGGCAAGGCGCGGCATATTGGGAGGCGCGGGGTACTGGTGCGAAATGCAGCTCTAGAGCGAGAAATACGTGGCGCCTGGCTAACTTATATATTTTTTCGAATACAGAAAGAAACAGAGAACGTTGTAATGCAATAAAAAAAGAAAGAAAAGTGAAACAAAAACAAATTAGCGAGGATTCGAACCTCCGCCCTACAGATCCCAATCCCAGTATCTTACCACTACGCCACGCCGATCTTCTTTTTTTCCTTCATGGTATTTATTACGAATACGTAAGATATTTTCATAGCGGCCAAAACAGTCTTAGCCGCGTCTACAAGCACAAAACAAACACTTCACAGTACAATTATTACAATAAGAATTCTCTAAAAGGGAGGCAAAAGGATGCACTGCATCAACAATGGATACCAGTCTGATTGGGCGTCTCTGTGATCATAAACGTCTTTCAGTCGTGAAACCATGCGAATTAAATGTGGCTTCAAAGATACAATTGGTTCTGCATTCCGGTCAAGCATGCGAGTTTTCCATAAACTGTGCAATGCCATTAGTAGGAGCATGTCAAAAGGCACATCTTCACATTTAGGTGGTATCAAATATCGTCTTGTATAAGCATTTATATCAAGATCCTTTTTTAAAGTCCTTTGTTGAACGTCCTAAAACAATATGGCATCCTTGCAATCAATAAAGCAGTGTTATATAGTTTCCGGTACATTACAGAGACGACAGTTAATCGAAGATACAAAGATGCCTTTCCTATTTAACCAGGTTTTAACAGGTAACGTTTCAGTGTGCACTTTGAAGAAGAATGTTTTGGTGTGTGGTAGAATAGGCATTTTACAGACCCGTGCAAGGACGTCATGTCCAGGTATGCCGATGTACAGCGATCGGTATAACGGAGGTTTAAAAAGCATATCAATTAGATCTTTATACAGACGTTTCCTTGAGATAGAGAATAAGTAATCATTTGAGAACCTCACTGCAAGAAAACGCACTGAGAGGCACACTTCAAGCATGAATCCCTGCAAATATGGATGTGAAGCAAAATTTCCCGAAATTACTAAATTTGGTAAAACGTTGACAAGATTAACTTGCAAGAACGCCCGAAGTAATGGGTGAGAACAGTCAAGAAAAAAGATGAAACACGACACTAATTGTTTAACCCTTTGTTGGTCACTGGGACATATGTGTCCCACCTGCAACCACAAGGAAAAGCTGCCCCAAGTGCGCAGCGGGACATACGTAGCCCCACAGAAACCGGTAGCGCTATCTCTTAGAAGATAAACTAAATATAATTTTAAGTTTTTATTCGAATTGGTAGGGGGCACTAATAGTTCGAGTTGTTTTGCTTTCTCATGTTTTTCGGCTGTCGTCGCTCTTCAAGCGCGTGAATTTCCTTGCTCATGCCCTACGAATAAGTTGACCGGTAAGTGCAATTTTTTTTTCTTGCACTCCAGTGATGCAGTTAGATCAATTGTAGACAGCTTTGGCATGAGAGTAAGCCATTGTTTTTAGCTTCCTGCAAATATGCTGAACGTAGTGGTTGATGACGTCCTGCACTACTACTGGAACGGCATGACATACCTGTTGTTTCGGGTGATACTGTGCAGACAGCTCATCAATGGGAGGAGCTTTCGCAAGTGCCGGCGCAGTGTAGTATATCACAATAGAGGAAGCAAGAACTCCTCAATTATGAAAGCGGTACCAACAGAGGTTCGGTTCAACGGGAAAGGGCACTACCCGTGCACCACCACTACGCGCAAAAGGTGCCAATGGTGGTCAAACACTTCGCAGGAAACACGCACAAAACTTGTGTGTAAAGCATGCCAAGTGTCTCTTTGCATTGCGTGCTTTGAACCCATAAGAATCGCCTCAGAGTCTGAAAGGACGAATCCCAAGGTGTACAGAGGGACAACGTGTGTCCCACCTTCGCTCGTGTCCTCAAGTTATCTGTGGGACAGGTGTTGTCCCGCAGATTTTTCAGATACTATTCTTGTCCAAGAAATAATATTTTTGGCTGTTCTTCCATGTGGTACAGTTCAATTGGGAAAAGGTATAGCTGAAACCATGAGTAGATTTCTCGCGCCTGACAAAGGGCTAACATAGAGGTGAACCAGGCCAAGACCGCCTGCACTGAATGGTCTGAAAATATTGTCACGCCTCATTGGCTCATAAGATGATGACCAAATAAAGGTTGCAAATATTCGGTGAAACTGCTGTATGTAAACCCTGGAACAATGAATTATTTGCAGCACATAGAAGAGTTTTGTTGCCAAAAATAATTTACACGCTTTAGCTCTGCCAAAGACTGAGAGATTATGCGGAATGAATGTTAGGGCATAGCGTCTCAGGGTTGGTACACGTTCTTTCCAGTAATGTGCACTTGACTTATATGCATCCAATGGAACGCCGAGGTATTTTGATGGTTGACAAGTCCATTCAATACCAGCAAAATGTGTCGGTTTAAAGATCCATGAGCCAAACCAAAGCCCCAAACTTTTAGCACAGTTCATTCGTGCACCAGAAATTGCGCCAAATTCCTCTATCTTAGACACCACAGTTGTGGTACTTGGCTTGTCCATGCAAAAGAAAGCGAGGTCGTCTGCATATGCCAGCACGTTTACCTCTGTTCCAAAAACACTGAAACCATGAATATTAGTAGAGTAAATAACTTTTAAACACAGTGGTTCCAAGTAAAGGGCAAAAAGCAATGGCGACAAGGGACAACCTTGCTTCACAGAGGAATGAATTTACACAGGCTTGGACAGGTGACCTTTGACAATCAAACGAGTTGAACAATCATTATAGCACAATTTCACACCTTTAAATATAACGGAGCCGACGTTAGCATGCTCGAGAAGAGAAAAGAGAAAAGAATGACGGACCCTATCAAAAGCCTTAGCTAAATCTACTTGCAGCACTGCTAGCTGATCATAAGAACTGGAACAATGTTCCAATACTGTACGGGCGATGTGTATGTTTGTTTGTATTGAGCGGCCTTTCAGACCGCAGGTTTGGTGAGAACCAATGAGAATCGACATAGCAAATTGTAGTCTGTTTTATAATACCTTTGCAAAACTTTTATAGTCTACATTATATAGTGTAATTGGTCTGTAGGCTTCAACAGATCGCAGTTTCTCTCTGTTGGTGTATTTTGGAATGAACAAGGTGTGGCTTCTAGTGAATGACTGAGGAAGAGTATCCAGATCAAAACCAAGTTTCAAAATCTTGAGTAACACGGGAGAAAGTAGGAATTTAAAGGCTTTATAAAACTCGCCTGAAATGCCATCCGGACCCGGCGTCTTTGATGTTGGTGATTGGTCAATGGCTAATTCTATTTCTTGTTGAGTGAAAGAACCATTAATGACAGAGCACTCTTCTTCGATTAAAGGGGTTACAAAGGACACAAAGCGTCTTACCACATTATCATTTTGTTCATCAGAAGGGGCGTTAAACAATGCCGTGTAGTAAAACTCAGATTCCGACATTATTTCCTTTGTATTAGAGACCAAAGACCCGTTACAATTAATATATCTGGTATTAGCCTGCTTTAGGGAACGCGGATTCGTGACAACGAGTTCATATTTTGCCATGTAAACCCGCAGACACACTTGAAGCTTTGCACAGACATCTCGCTTAGACATGGCAGCCGCCATATCGCCTTCAACTAAAACTTACGCCTCTATCAGAACGAAATGTTTTCCGTATTGCATAGTATGCCTGGAAGTGCTGCAACACTGATTTGCTTTTGCGATTGGTATATTAACTACGAAAAAAGCCTTAAATGAACCGCCGACCCGGGATGCTGTACGGGCTGTTACTGCCGATTTCGACTGCCGCTTCTTGTTCATCGCGCAAAGGTAATGCAACATTTCCATAGCTCGACAATGCTTTTCAATCGACACGTATGTTTAGTCACATATCTCCGTCAGAGAAGCGGTCGGTTAATGCGGCTGGCAGCCTTCGGCGACAGCACATATAGGTATGTTTATAACGCGTCATATCGGCGCTCATAGCTTGTTGTGCTGACACCATAGACATGAAAGAAGGGTCTGTTTAAAAACACCGATGGGAAAGCTGAACTACAGAGTGATTAGTCCTCGTTACACTTGTTGATTCCTCAGCCTAGACGGGCCGATAGAGTGTAGACGGACTCGGCGGCTACGGTAGGCCTAGCCTTCGGGGGAAGCAAACGATCTCGGTTTTGGTACCTGGCGAATGCGAAAATGTTTGTATTTGAGCTTCAGAACCTTTTAACTATTATTTTTAGTACACCAGGGAAAGTGGAAGCGCACGAATCGCCGCAGCTTTGTTGTGGGTGCGATAATATCAATCAGCGGCAGGCTTCCTGAGGTCCGTTCGAACGCGTCTGAACGTCTGCTGGGTTTCGTGTCGACTGCACAACACTGTGACAACTTGCAGTCATCGGTTGCGTACAAAATACTGGACAACGAGGTGTTATATGCGTTTGCGTAATTTCGTTCACGAATACAGCTATCCGCACAATCAAAGGGGAAATGTACAAAGCGAAAGTGATCTGAAGTGTCGCATATGCATGGGCTAGCTCACGCTGCAACAAGCTGCAACACCGCCGTCACGAAACAGACATATATGGTCCCAAATTATAGCTCTATTTAAGACAGGAGCCTGTTTTTTTAGACAGGAGATGCCCATGAAATTGTATCAAGCATTTAACATTCACCAGCGCTTATACTCCGGCAGTGCGGCACAATAAACGAAACCAGCGCAGTCTCCAGTACGAGCCAGCGAACTCCAGCGACAACCAGTGCGTATACAGTGCACACCTGTGCGCCCCAGCGTCATAACAGTGAAACCAGCGTCTCGTCCAGTGTGACCGAGCTCTTATCCAGCGATCTCACCACTGTCGCAGTGACTTCCAGTGACTCCCAGCGTGCGCCAGCATCCCCAGTGCCATCCAGTGCCAAAAAACGCGCTGGTTTCACACTGGAAGGCACTGGAAGACGCTGGTTTTTGCAATAGGGTTCCGTTTCCTACAATTTCAAATAAACCATTTGCTCGTTTGCAAATGTTTGCAACACTGATTGTTTAGTGAAAACACGGGGAATGCGGGAGATGGAAATTCAAGGCGATGAGCAAAACGAGAACAAGGTGGCAGCAGGAGCCAACGTTTCGACAAGCGGACTTGTCTTCTTGAAAGCGACACATGCTCTTTTCGGCACAGTATATATAGGTAGGGTTCTTCTAAAGGGGGCAACGGAGCTCCTCACGACCTTCATTAAAGTTCGTTATCTGTCTGTCTGTCTCAAGGGGCGAGAAGGTAAGGCGGGTGGGTGAGGTAACGAGCGAGAGTGGGTTAGCGGCGAGGGTGTAAAATTGAAAAGAAAGTTAATTTGCTCTGATAGTCGGTGGAGGAATTTGAGGCAGCGCCGTGTGTTTGCCGGTTGACGTGTTATTGTAGGTTCTACTTCTCGTGGATGGGGAGGGGGAGGGGGGCGCTATCTGCTCCGCTGGAGGTCAGTGAACTATCGTATCTGACAGAGAGAATAAAAGTAGCGGCAGAAAAATGGTGCTCATGGAAAAAGAGAAAGAAAAGAAAAAGAAACGGGGGCAGGGGGCATATATATACATAAAAGAACGAAAGGAATGAGTGAAAGCAAAGGGAGGTTGGACTATAAATGACAATCGAATAACGAAAAACAAACTATGCAACTCAATGAAATTTAACTAAGTGCTGTTGCCTAGGCTTGGAAGTTTAGCTTAGCGAATAGATTCTAAAGCTTCCTTTGAAACGTTCATGCCTATTGGTTGCAATGTCTTACGATTCTCTATATTTTCTGCCTCGGGTAGAATGCAAATTTGACTGTAATATGTAGTGCTAAAGTTCATCAAAGTGATGACCTGGTTGGTTAAAGTGTTAGGCGACGGCTTTGGGAAGCTCTTTAGGTGTGTGCTCGCGATGTTTATTGATTGTCCCGTTTCGCGATATATTGATTCTTACAGAAGCAACACTCAAGCATATAAATTACATTGGAGCTAGTGCAAGTAAAGCTTGTTTTCACTTCGTGTCTATAGCTATTTGCGGTGCTTTTAATTTTAAGGTAACTTTGAAGGTGCCTGCAGGTTTTGCACCTGGGGCGAGAACATGCTTTTATTACGGGGGAATGGTGTTGGCTGACTTTTGCATGCACTAACATGTCTTTAAAGTTTCTGTTGCGGCGATAGGTAACCCTTGGTACATCCGGGAACGCTTTTCTCAAACGCTCGTTACTTGATAATATTGGGTGGTATTTTCGTAGGATGTTGTTTATGTTTGGGAGGACATAGGAATAATTTGTTATAAAGGCTGGTGGTCTATCAGATTCTGGTGTAGGGTGTTTCTTAGCTAAGGCCGACGGCCTCTCTAATCTTGACGCGATGTCATAAGCCAGGTCGAGAAGAATTTGTGGATGGTTTCGTTCCGCTAGCGTTAGTTTAGGGTCATGTAGGTGGGGGATATAATAGCTGTCTTCTTATTCGTTTCGCTTGTCCGACAAAAATTCCTCGCTTGCACTGCCGCAGGTGATGACTGGTGTAGTCTAAATACTGCTGGCTATCCGTTGGGTTCCGGTAAAGTGTTGTTCTCAGTTTTCCATTTTCTATGTAAACCGTCGTGTCGAGGAAGTTGATCTGACTAGGACAGTAGTGAGCAGTAAACTTGATACTCGGGTGAAAGCGGTTGAAATGGCTAATTAGGTCGATTAGCGCGTTTGTGCCTTGTTCCCATATTATGAATACGTTGTCAATGTAGCGCAGGTAGGTGTTGGGTTTTAAAGAGTATGATTTTATCAGGTTTACTTCAATCTGTCCCATGAAAATGTTGGCATAGCGGGAAGGCAGCGCGGCAGGGAGGGGGCGCGGCTTCTAGTCTGCCAGCAACCGCATACTTGTGCTTTGTGCGGCTGAGGGCTGTCGCGCACACTGTACCTTGAAAGCGATCTCCACGCGGCCTTCGTATGCGCTGTGCTTTCGCCGCTAAGTTTCCATTGAAGTGATAGACCGCACGAACCTTCGGTCGCGCTGCTGCCAGCGCTTGCTCCAGCCAGCATTTGTCGCGCACACTGTACCTTGAAAGCGATCTCCACGTGGCCTTCGTATGCGCTGTGCTTTCGCCGCTAAGTTTCCGTTGAAGTGATAGACCGCACGAACCTTCGGTCGCCGCTGCTGCCGCGCTTGCTCCAGCCAGCATTTGTCGCGCATACTGTACCTTGAAAGCGATCTCCACGCGGCCTTCGTATGCGCTGTGCTTTCGCTGCTAAGTTTCCGTTGAAGTGATAGACCGCACGAACCTTCGGTCGCCGTTGCTGCCGCGCTTGCTCCAGCCAGCATTTGTCGCGCAAACTGTACCTTGAAAGCGATCTCCACGCGGCCTTCGTATGCGCTGTGCTTTCGCCGCTAAGTTTCCGTTGAAGTGATAGACCGCACGAACCTTCGGTCGCCGCTGCTGCCGCGCTTGCTCCAGCCAGCATTTTGACAGCCCTTGTCTGCGGTCATCGAGTGTGATCTATTCATGTTTGCTTGTGCGTGCTGACAACACGCTTATTAATTCAGTTATAAGCGAATCTTTTCAAGTTGTTACAGCCGATAAAACCACTATCCTTACTACGTATAGCTCTCTAATAATTTGCTATCGCAATAGACCGATCCCACCGACCGATCTGCGCATGCGCCGGTTTTCCGGAAGTAGCACTGCCATCTTGGTTTTAGTCAACCGGTCAACCACACCACCGCAGTACAGCCACTGTAACTGCAGTCCGAGCTCGTTGAGTACTGTGCACGAGCGTCCCAGACATCTCTGCGACTCCACCACCGAGAAACATTCGTCATATATTTTAATAAATTGCATCGGCTGTTCATTGTAGCATGCGAGGCGAACGTTGAAAAGGGCCTGCTGCTCTTTCATTTCTGTTGTTACCCGCTGATTACGCGTTGAGTATCGTATTTGTTCAGGCTTTGTCTGTAGTACATGCTGGTGTACGCGGTCGTTTTGCGCTGCTATTTTTGCACGCGTGCATCTCGGTGACTGCAACGTTATGTTTGCTTAGCCGCGAACATAATTATAATAGGATATGTATACCTGCTGCAAACAGGTATACATATGCGGCGCCGAAACTTTCGTGCCCTAATGATGCTTACTACAGGGGCTTCGCGCATGAGTTGCAGACTTCGGTAACAGCGATATCTAGAAGTTCTTGGCTAAGCTAGGCGGCGTTTTTAACATAAAAACGCGGATGGCTAATCATCGCCAAGTCATCGATAGCCAATCAATAGCTAATCGATGATCGATCACTAACCATAAATTCCGGAAAATTCTGGGGATGACTTGGTAGTGCTTAGCCTAGCCCAAATACGTGGCCAATACCTTGCGATAGCCAATCGATATCTAATCGATAATCGATCAATAATCAATAAATTTCGGGAAATGCTGGGAATGACTTGGTAGTGCTTAGCCTAGCCCAAATACATGGCCAATACCTTGCGATAGCCAATCAATAGCTGATGGATAACCGATCAATAATCAATAAGTTCCGGAAAATGCTGGGCATGACTTGGTAGTGCTTAGCCTAGCCCAAATACGTGGTCTATACCTTGCGATAGCCAATCAATAGCTAATCGATAATCGATTAATAATCAATAAATTCCGGAAAATCCTGGGCATGACTTGGTAGCGCTTAGCCTAGCCCAAATACGTGGCCAATACCTTGCGATAGGCAATCAATACCTTATCGATAATGAATCAATAATTAATAAATTTCGGGAAATGCTGGGGATGACTTGGTAGTGCTTAGCCTAGACCAAATACATGGGCAATAGCTTGCAATAGCCAATCAATAGCTGATCGATAATTGATCAATAATAAATAAATTCCGGAAAATGCTGGGCATGACTTGGTAGTGCTTGGCCTAGCCCAAATAAGTGGGCAATACCTTGCAATAGCCAATCAATATCTAATAGATAATCAATCAATAATCGATAAATTCCGGGAAATCATTGCGATAGCCAATCAATAGCTAATCGATAATCGATCAATAATCAATAAATTTCGGGAAATGCTGGGGATAACTTGGTAGTGCTTAGCCTAGCCCAAATACGTGGCCAATAGCTTGCGATAGCCAATCAATAGCTAATCGATAATCGCCAAATCTGTAAATTCCGGGAGATGATTGAGTACACGGGTGTTTTCGCATTCTGCCCCCATTGAAATGCGGCCGCTCTTCGTCCCCGTGTTTCTTCTCGCGCTGCCTATTACCAGTACCACCTATTAATGTGTTGGATCCACGTCTCTCGAAACTTTCACTCTTTAGCAAACACAAAGAATCCGAAGCCTTTGTCGCTTGTGTGGTTGTTGTAGCCCCCAGGAACGCAGCAGGTCAATCCTCCCATCGCACGATGGCTCTACACGAACCATAAAAATTGCCAAAAAGCGTTCGGAAACAGGACACACAGGCACTCAGGGCGGCTGGAGCGGCCGGAAGACAAGTACCAGCATGCACCGCGGCAGCGGTGGCGTCGTGAAACTGGCCGGTGGGATCGGTCTATTGATGCTTCGCCTTTCGGGCGAAATTGCCCCTTTTTTTAACGCAATAGCGTTAATGGTCCCAGGCGCCGGCGTTTGGCGTCACGTGAGCGAAAATTGCCGTATATATCTAGGTTTTGGCCACGCTTTGCTATATGACATGCGGTAAATGCGGGTATATTGCCACAACATTCTCTCTTTAAAGTTCCTCGTCATTGTGTTACATTCTTGACAAAGTTATTCCTCGGAATTTTGAGAATGACAGTCCACAAACAAATATCATGAAACAAAACACCAAATTTCATGTAAAATATTCTCATACTGGAATATTAAAAGTGCGAAACAATAACAGAAACCTGTTTTATGCACTTATGTCATGTATCCACTATCGTATTGCCGAATCCTCCGCGAATTTAGCTGTTTTTCATTGTCTTTAGGCCGGTAAAATAAAAAACTCACTCAAGGCTGTTTCACATGGTGCGATTTTGCACTGCGATTTTCGCAGCTGCGATTTTCGCAGATGCGAAATTCGCAACGGCCATTTCACATGGTGCGATGTCAACAATGCGATTATGCGACGCCCAGGGTTGCTTGCTGCCAAATTTTGTCGCACACGTCGCATAAATTCGTTTAATGTAATGAAAAAGACGTGCGCGTTATAATATAATTGACCTCTCTTTATTAGGATCAAATAATACGTGCGTTTTGTAATTTAGAAACGCTTCAAAGTTTAGTTTGTTTTGGAGTGCGCAACAGCGGTTTGTGAAGTTCAATACGAGGAGAAATGGCGGACGTAAACAGCTGTTCGCAGGTCGTCGTTCAGCGTTGTGTGCTGTCTCGTGTGTGTTTTATGCCTGTGTCGTTCTACCTGCGGTTAAACAAATTACAAGAGGACCTATCAACAAGCCCCTGTAGCTGTTGTCATCGCATATGCAGTATTCGGGATTCGGCGGAGTCGTCATGTCAACGCAGAGACCCTCGCGCTACCCGTGATTAACGTCAGCTTCTGAAAAACGGATGTGTGTGTGTGTGTTTGCTCGTGATTGCGCATTAGTGGTTCCTGCTCCTAGCAATATTCTTGCACAAAACTTAGCAGCAAGCACCAACCCAAAAGCTCACGTCTGCCCCTGAACAAAGCCGCAAATGATCTGTGTGTAATTACTGAACGTGCAATGGAATTTGTGTTGTGAACGTTTATCTTAGCGCCAGCCTGGCTCGTCCGTCTCGGCGCCTGTGCTGTAATTATTCATACAAGTGCTCTCTGAATATTTCGAAAGGAGTAAAAGCCGACACCACATTTTTTTTAGGAGCTGCAGTCACTTGTGTACGTAGAATCGTATCATGCTGGCACACATGGGCGTCGTCTATTTTCTCGTCCTGTTTCTTGCGCTGTTAGTGTGCTGTGAATCTGTATCAAGAAGCTTAAGTTAATATGCTGCAGTACGTAGCGCAGCCGCGTAGCCACACGGCTAACATTAAAATACCTTGTTAGGACTACGTTTGTTTGTTTAATAACAAAATCGAACGCTAAAATTTTGTATTCATGGTGGCAAGTGTAAGGTAAGAAGCTATCGAAACTATCCGCTAATGGCATGCGTGTGCTTCTACCTGCTTCAGCACGTTATCCTTGATAACCCCTGATAACCCTGATAATGATAACCCTGATACCCTGATATCCCTGAATACCCCTGATAACCAAAAACATATGCAACTGGAGCAGGTGCTATGATTCCTTTCCTGGAAATGAAAGCCAGCATCCCAGTCTGTTAAGCTGGTCATGTTCTTAACCTATATTAGACCAATGTTAGAGCATGCTAACTGGAGCCATTTCAAACTGGGTTATTTGACCAAAATACGAAAGTGCAAGGAAAGTGTCAAGGTACAGTCTAATCTGGTATTCCCGAACCTATTGTATTAGCAAAACTTTATGCCTCCCTGAAGTGCCTGCATTAACCCAATGCTGAAAACAGGGGAAGCTGATTCCCTTTCTTGCTATTGAAAAGCTGCTAGTATCTCAATAACAGACCACTTATGTTCTGAGAGAAAGTGAGGGGCACTGACAATATCTCTAATCTTTTGTATGAGCCTTCACCTTGAACGAAAATGGAATAAAAATATTTACCTTTGCAAGCCTCAGAATCCAAACATTCTCAAAATTTTGAGGAGCCACATTAAATTTTTGAGATACAGACAATAAAAAGTGTGCCTAAGTACAAGTGCACACTGAACACACTTGAGTGGTTGAGTGGCCAGCTGCGAATGCAAAAGCGTCCATAGCTACTACCTCGAGGTAACTGCTAGGTTGCACGTGTGTTTCTCCTATAGCCCATGTACCTGGCAAGGGGAATGGTTATACGTAGTCCTGTGCTTTTTGTTTTTCAATAGGTGGTGGCTAGCTGATTTCATCTGTTTATGTATTTATTGTTTGTGTGTATCTTATGTGCATGTGTTTGTGTCATGTTCTGATTGTTATACGTGCAGTGATGCAAGAATCTTTTTTTTAATATATTGCACTACAGTCATTTATTAAACTTTGTGTTGAAATGTACAAAATGTGGCCACCCAGTAATGGTTAGGACAGACAGCAGGATTGGCAAAAAAATATGATGCAGATCCAATGCACTTGCTTGAATCGACATAAGGCGAAGCTTTCACGCAACGGTCAGTTGAACTCTAGAAAACTAACTGCAGTGTTTACAGTTGTCCTTATTTCACCCGATGCAACACATACTCATAGACAATGTTTGCTTATTCACCGCACAGGTCACATAATGTAATGTATACATAGCACGGTGAAGTCACTCAAACGTCGGCTCACTAAGACTTCGAACTAACCGTGAGTCTGAGTTCGTTTCAGCCTGACTGAGTCGAATTTTGGTGAATACGAGTAAGAGCAAGCTCAGTTGAGTAAACTTTCAGTGAATATTGTCATGTGGTAGTCGGGGAAAGCTGATCCAAGTATAATTTTAGTGAATATGAGTCAAAGCAAGCTCGGCAAGTAGATTTTTGGTGAATATGACTCAGTGCAAGCTCACCTGAGTAGAATTTTGATGAATATAAGTCGGAGCAAGCTTGGCTAAGTAGATATTTGGTGAATATGACTCGGTGCAAGCTTGCCCGAGTAGCATCTTTGTGAATATTAGTCAGATCAAGCTCGGCCAAGTACAATTTTGGTGAATATGAGTCGGAGCAAGCTCGGATAAGTAGAATTTTGGTGAATATGACTGAGCAAGCTCGATTGAGTAATGATGGGATATGGTTATACGAGTTTATGCAGTAATACATGTAAGTGCAGACTCATTAGCAACATTGCCTCCATCTTGATGGGCTATACCTACGCCTCACTTTATGAGCTGTGGACATGCAAGACCCACCCACACTTGAAAAGATACTATCATTCATACGAAGGAATGCAACCGGCTGACTTCACTGCACAATTTTGATCTGCTTTTGTTTAATGAGTTATCTACTGCTTATAAAAACAAGGTGTTCGCCTGCTTTTCGCATTATTGCATGTGTTTTACAGGAAGTAGAGACAGAGAAGCAAGAAAAGGCAAGGATGTTTATGGCTAAGTAGTTTCTTAGAGTACTGCGATATGTTACAACCAGCATAAACAAAAGTAATTCAATGCACTGAAGTAAGCGAAATGTGCAATTACCTTTTAATGTGAGGGTTAATACAGATGCAGTAAGGATACAAAGTCTGCAACACACTGAATGTTTATTGGTTTTTTTATTCAGGAGAAAAATGATGCATCAGAAAAATTAGAAAAAAACTGTTTAAATATTGCTTCGAAAATAAATTGGCAATACTGCTTATTCCCAGTCAAAGCGTGAAATATGCTATTGTAGAACATTCATTACGATATCCAGTTTGCACGTTCGCTTTGCGTCTCGCAGCGGAAGTAACAGAACCTTGAAATGAGATAATTCATTGGGGAAAATGCGCATGAAAGCCCTAACCAACCAACTGCAACTAAATGGTCGCGCGTATAGCGTGACCAAGCATTTGGTCACGCTATACGCGCGACCACAGCATTTGTCCGTAGTTGCATATTCTTTAAATTGTTCCGTCCGTAAAAGCATACGGCGATAAAACTGTGGCGTTTTCGTACATCGCGAGTTGTCTCCAGAACCAGAAAATTGGGACGACATCCGAAGGCCATGCCTTCCCGTGAGGGACACCTCGTAGTATTTACGAACTCGCAGCGCATGTGAATAACGGAAAATCACGCAAAAGTACGTACTATCAGCACCCGAAGCCAACCTAAAAAACAGCGTCGCCAGATTAGCAACGTAGCGTGTCAACAAACTCGTAGAAATCACAGAACCGAATCTGACCTACGAGTTTTTATCTGCACTGTTCGCGTGTCGGTGCTGATGTTACGTACCGATTGCGTAATCCAAGGCTCCACTCAATTAGTTGCACTGTTCGAGGCTCGTTGATCCAATATTTATAGACAAAAAAGTATCTATAAACGTTGCGTTGAGCGACCGCCGCCATTTTCCAAAACAGACCGCGAAATACCTCTCGGCGCAATTTCGACGGAAAAATCGCAGCGATTGCTGCGACGTTGCGACGCTGCGACCAACCGGTTGGTCGCAGCCGAAAATCGCAGAAACGGCCCTGCGACTGCGATTTTCGTCGCATGCGACGGAAATCGCACTTCCGGTGCGATAATCGCAGTGCAAAATCGCACCATGTGAAACGGCCTTCAGGCTCACGATAGATTTTTTTTGCTCACGGCTCACTCACCAAAATTATACTCGATCGGGCTCATTCGGACACAGACTCACCAAAAGTTTACGCAGCCGGGATGGCTCTGACTTCGGCTCCTGAAAATTCAACTAAGCCAGGCTCACTTGGACACAGACTCACCAAACGTTTACGCAGCCGGGATGGCTCTGACTTCGGCTCCTGAAAATTCAACTCAGCCAGGCTAACTCGGACACAGACTCGCCAAACATTTACGCAGCCGGGATGGCTTTGACTTCGGCTCCTGAAAATTCAACTCAGCCAAGCTCACTCGGACTCACGAAACTGCAACTCAGCCGAACTTACTCGCGCTCAGACACGCCAAAATTTTGTTCAGCTGGAGTCACACGCACTAACCAAAAAAATTAGAGGACGCTTAAGCTTCGCCTTTAAGAGTGGAACGCGATAGCGCTGTCGGGCCCTGTTCGCATCACATTTTCTTTATGAGTAGGCTTCACTGCAACACACAACGTGGGAAAGCCAGCTTACAAAGACCAAGCTTACACCTATCCCCGTAATTTCGGCTTCACTTTTAAACACAAAGCATTTCCGGGAGGACATTTTTACAGGAGCTAGATATGGATGCTGCGTTCCTGGGGGCTATCAAAATTTGAAGGCCCTAGAACCTACCTTTTATTATTGTAATAATTGTTTGCTGCCCCGAGGCGCGCGCGTGTCCAAAACGCATTAGGCAGGTCGCAGTTTGACCTGCCGAGGAGGCGAGCGCCATCTGGATAGCGTTTTTGCAAGTAGTCACCCCGGGCGCGCCGCTGTTTAAGGTAGAAAGGCAGGATAAGTGGTTTCTGTTTTCTCGTACATGCAAATTACAATCCGTCGCTATCATGTCTCTAGGTCGTAGTTAAGTGGTACTTTACGATTCCTCTGATAGATTTTACTTTGAGAAATTCAGTTTTCTTCACTAACGCCCCTGCGTCATGTGGAGGGCCGGCGTTGTTGGGGTTGTTCGGGATGATTTTCTCCGCCATAGACACCGGCACGCAACCTTCATATTTGTAAATGCAGCTCAAGTACTAGGCAAACACCTTTGAAGTGCCGATGGCTTTTGGCGCCCCATTCGTTTATGAGTCAAAGAGGCAATGGGTTTTGTTCCGCATCTGAATTTTGACCAAGCTGAATACACCACGCGCCAGTTATACGGAGTGCAATACAATCACTTCATTTACGATGTACACGCTTTGAGCAGCTGCGGTGCCCACATTATTCGGTAGGTGTTCCACAACCGTTGAAAATTTAATAAAGAGCTATATGCAACGGCTGTTGACATGGACCCTCACGCCAAAACTTCTGAACCAAACGTTTTGCATTTGCAGTCCAATATACTTCAACGATCAGGATCAGAGAACCAACAGGCATAGACGATATTCTAGTTGACATTAAGGGGAAGAAATGGAGCTGGGCAGGGCATGTAATGCGTAGGATGGATAACCGGTGGACCATTAGGGTTACAGAATGGATACCAAGAGAAGGGAAGTGCAGTCGAGGACGGCAGAAAACCAGGTGGGATGATGAAGTTAGGAAATTCGCAGGTGTAAGTTGGAATACGCTAGCGCATGACAGGGGTAAATGGAGATCGCAGGGAGAGGCCTTCGTCCTGCAGTGGACATAAGTATAGGCTGATGATGATGATACTTACGTATTTTACTGATCTCGGCGTCATACGCAGGTTCCGCCACGCAGTCGACGCCGTTAGCACGTATCCATTAAGCACACATATAAGGATACTGGTACGATAGCGAAGTTTGTGCGATGCACACTGATGTTTCATGTAGGAAGACCTTTGCCGTATCACACACGTTAAAACAGCAGGGATTCGCCGTTATATAAACAAGGTTCCCAACTATGTTATAGATATATGTAGATAAGATAAGTGGTTCTTGAGGGAAAGGGAAAGGTTGGCGCTATCTTCTGCAGCCCTTGAGGGAGCACGGCTCAGCGCCAAATATATGTAGTCAAGAACGCGCGCTTCACATGTTTCTCTTTCTCTCTGCCACGTACCACCTTTGCGAGACGCACCACGTCGGAGTAACTAAAAAATACGCCGTTCCACTAACGTAACTTTTAAACAGCAAATATGTACTAATTTTCCGTAGTCATAAGCTCATTTGCTGATTCAACAGTGAATACTTTTCGATGTCATCGACCCACACAGTCGTCCAGCTTCGTGTTTCAAAGGCCTAATCATACGGCCGTTTCGGGGCTCAGACGCAGGCAGCGTGAACAACAAAAAAATTGTTGCAATTTCAACCGAAAGGCGAAGCATCAATTTCGATCACAAATTAGTAGAAAGCTATACAGAGTAAGGATAGTAGTTTTATCAGCTGTATAAACTTGGACATGCAGCAGCACCAGCAACGCGCAGAACTGTTGTAGACGCTACGGCGTTTTGCTCGCGTTTGCACCGAACGCGCGCGGCGTTGGTGACTGTTGTCGGTGCCTGTGGGGGCAGCTCGGAGGTTTTCGACGAGATCAGAATGGGACACTCGTCGAGCTGCGTCAGAAATCTTACGCACCTTCTCGCCTTGCAACGTTTTATTGCGATAGCAATTATATGGACACTCAAAAGCAGATTTCTGCCGTCGGCGTCGCCGTCGCCGTCGCCGTGAGGTTCCGTATGACGTAATTTGGAGATGAAATCGTCGCCGCGCGCCGAACGCTGTATGTGCGAGTGAAAGGGCGCGAGGGGCGCGTCTTTCACGGGGAGTGAACGCACGGCGGAGAACAAACGCGCGTTCTGCGCCGTGCTCGCTTAAGGGCTGCAGAAGTAGGCGTCTCGTTTCTCCTTTACAATCACCATATATGTAGAGCAAACGCGCCTTCTTCAGACGCGCGAGAGGCCGTGGGGGAGGGGGAAGGAAGGGAGGCGACGTTTAGCTGCGGCACCAAGTGCCTATTTATATCAGAGGCTCCAGCAACAGTCACCAGCGCCGCACGCATTTTGAGCTAACGCGGGCAAAACGCCGATGGCGTCGACAACAGTTCTGCGTGTTGTTGCTACCAAAGCCACTCACCTTACTTCGTATGACATTGCTGTGTTGCTATCGCATTCATTGCTTCACCCTTAGGGCGAAACTGTGACATTTTTATATAAATACGCATTTGGTGCCACAGCTAAACGTCGCCTCCCGTCCCCCCACGGCCTTTCACGCGACAGAAAAAGTCGCGTTTGCTCTCTATATATGGTGATTGTAAAGGAGGAAAGACACGCTTAATTCTGCAGCCCATCAGGGGGCACGGCGCATAACGCGCGTTTGCTCTCCGACATGCGTTCGCTCCCCGTGAAAGCGCGCGTCCCTCGCGCCCTTTTACTCCCACATACAGCGTCCGGAGCGCCGAGACGATTTCATCGCCGTTGAGGTCATACGAAACCTCATGGCGATGGTAACGACGACGGTGACGACGACGCCGACGGCATAAATCCGCTTTGGGGTGTCCATATAATTACTATCGCATATAATATTATTGCTTACATGGGACCCAGCGTATGCTACCGGCGACGCGCAATACAGCTATGAAGCTCCCCTTACAAGCGCTACTGCTGAACGAACGTATATCTCAAACCAAGTTAACTGCTATCGCAATAAAGTTAGTCGTTCGGGTTCATGTACCCGCTTACCGGCGGATATCTTTAGGTTCTTCCAGCATCGAATCTGCTCCCTTGTCAAGCCTAGTGCCGACATTTCACGCTGCAGGTCTGAAAACACATTCTTGTGTCTCTGGCGCTTATTGTCTAATTCCTCATTCAGGCTCCCAGCCTCAAAAAAAACTACACCATCTTCCCGTAGGGGAACCCTGAGTAGTATGCGAAGCAGCCATGGGGTCGACTCGAAGTTCGGGATCGGCCTGTCGCCACTGCCGTTTCGTGGCAGCGGCTCGAGCCCTCCGCGGCGCTGTCCACGGCGCTGACACTGGCGTTGACGCTGGCGCTGTCCGTGGCACTCAACGCGGCGTTGCGGGAGCAGAATAGAGAGTTTTAGCTTGTCCGGTAATCGGGTAGAAGCGGGCGGTCGGGGCGTTGGGGCGTGTTAGCGGAACCGTAAAAGTGAGCGGCCTGTATGGTGCTGTCACCTGGTGGCGCAGAGCTCAAACTGACAAAAACAGCTAATATTGCAGTAACCAAGCGTATTCTACTTCGCTGCTGATGTAAATTTTCGGCAGCAACACGATTACGCCACTGCCGAAAATTTACACCAGCAGCGAAGTAGAATACGCTTGGTTACTGCAATATTAGCTGTTTTTGTCAGTTTGAGCTCTGCGCCACCAGGTGACAGCACCATACAGGCCGCTCACTTTTACGGTTCCGCTAACACGCCCCAACGCCCCGACCGCCCGCTTCTACCCGATTACCGGACAAGCTAAAACTCTCTAATGAGAGGAGCGGAGCGCGCGCGCGCGTCATTATACCGCGCGGAGCCGCAAGTGTTGCCATTCATTGCGCAATCCGGAGAGGAGATGAGCGTTGGAGAGGAGAGGGCGAATGCCGAGAGGAGATGAGATGAGACAAGGAGAGGAGAGGAGGGGGAGGAGGATGCGCTTGAATGCCGAGAGGAGAGGAGATGAAACAAGGAGAGTAGAGTAGGGGGAGGAGGATGCACATGCGCAGTAGGGGTGTGGACGCCGCACAGCGGATGGATGGATGGATGGATGAAGGGAGGGAGGGAGGGAGTGACATAGCCCCGAACCACCGTGCCCCGACCATAAGATGCTTCGCATCATTTTCTTCTTCAATAAAATCACTACTACTACTAAAAGTGCTAGAACAGCGTCCATCGCTCCAAACAGCACGACCCTTTGCAGTTATCGCCATCTTAATAACTGATAAAACTTCGTATCACGTCACCACAAACGCGCAATGACCCAGTTATTGCGTGGCTCTTGCCCGCCCCATCCAAGGTCCATCTAAATAGGTCGTGAAGCGTGGAACGAAAAGCGTGTCAAAACCTATCGCCAGAGATATCAGTTAGTGGTGCACGATTGAAACGCGACTAGGTGAGGGGGGGACACTGGAACTAGGAAACCTATGTGAAAAAGAAAATGTTCGAAATGTTTAATCACAAGACTGTCATGCGGGTATTTATTTATTTATTTATTTATAAATACTGCGATCTTAAGCAAGATCTTAGCAGCGTGGTACACGAAATTTTACATACAAAAGAAAATAAGTACAAAAATTGGGAACTGCACTCAAAAGTTTCTTCACACAAGCGCTTCACATAAGCGCAAAAACAAGCGCAAGAACAAGCGCAAAAACAAGCGCTTCACACAAGCGAACAGATAAAAGGGAAAAAAAAAGACGGAAAGAGAAACGTTACTTCAGCGATTTTCTAATCAAACAGTGAAACAGTGCTATCACTAACAATTTCAGCAACTGCAAAATGATTTTTATTAAAGATATGTTTCGAAAAGTGATAATGAGTCCTGTGTTACAGTTTTATCGGCCAGCTTATTCCAATCTACTATTGTTCTAGGAAAAAATGAATACTTGAAGCAGTTTACACGTGTTGTAAATGGAGTTACAGATAGTGAGTGTCGCTGTCTTGTAGCATAACCTGTTGTATAGGCGATAATGTGAGACGTGTCGATGTTGTAATGACCATTTATTATTTGGTAAAAGAATTTTAAACGACATACACGATTTCTAGCACTTATAGAAGGCAAGCCGCTCCGAGATAAAAGGTTAGTAACAGAACTACGCCCATATGTATTGTAGATGAATCGGACTGCTTTTTTCTGGAAGCTTTCTAGCTTTTCAATATCGCTTTTAGTGAACGGGTCCCATATAACTACAGCATATTCTAAAACGGGGCGGACGAGTGTTTTGTATGCCAATAGACGTACTGCTGGTGTGGAGGATTTTAATACGCGTCTTAGAAAAAACAATTTGCGGCGACAGTTTGCTATTACTGTGTCAAGGTGCTTTGACCAGGAAAGATCCTTTGTTATGTACAAGCCAAGATACTTATATTGCGTTACCTCTGACAAAAAAGCGTTGTCTGTGCCATAGCGATATAGCAGTGGCTTCTTTTTTAAAGTTATCCGCATATATACTGTTTTTTCGAAATTAATGCACATTTGCCATTGTTTACACCACTGAACTACCTTATTAAAGTCCCTGTTTAACCTGAGTTGGTCTTCTTCCGTTGTTATTTCATTGTACAGAACGCAGTCGTCAGCATAAAGCCTGATTTTAACAGAGAGGTTAGTGACAATATCATTTATATATATCAAAAAGAAAAGGGGGCCAAGAACGGATCCCTGTGGGACGCCGGAATTGACAGCAGCAATATCAGAGGTTGTTTTATTTACAGTAACAAACTGATGGCGGTTTGTAAGGTAGGCTTTAATCCATGCTAATATTTTATCATTTTTAAACACAGCTCCTAGCTTATGAAGCAATTTAACATGAGACACCCTATCAAACGCCTTGCTGAAATCCATGAATATCGCGTCTGTTTGTTTCCCTTTGTTTACAGTGCTAGCAAAGTCATGTATGATTTCAACTGGTTGAGTAGTCGTCGAAAGGCCACTTCTAAAACCATGCTGCATGTTTGTAAAAACGTTATGTTCGTCTAGAAAACCAGTTATATGTTTATGAATTATATGTTCTAAGAGCTTACCAGTTATATGTTTACCAGAAAACCAGTTATATGTTTATGAATTATATGTTCTAAGAGCTTACAAGATGTTGAAGTTAATGAAATCGGTCTGTAATTTTTGATGCAAGATTTATCCCCTGACTTATGTAAAGGTTTTATTCTAGCAATTTTCCAGTCTTCCGGTAATGATCCTTCGTTGATTGACCTCGCAAATAGAATGTACAGGTATTTGGCACACCATTCAGCATAACGCTTTAGAAAACAGTTCGGAATATCATCTGGCCCTGGAGATTTTTTAATGTCAAGCTTTAACAATAAATTTAGAATGCCCTGTTCTGAAACAACAATTTCGGGAAGGGAAGGCAGCTCAGCAGAAAAGCATGGCAAACAGCCGTCATCACTTGTGAAAGCACTCTTAAAATGGTTATTGAAAGCAGAGCACACTGTTTTCTCATCCCGCACACTTTCACCGTTTATAGAAAAGGTGTCGGAAGATGAAGAGGCCGGCGTCACAACCCTCCAGAATTTCTCGGGAGATGATCTGATAAAGTCTGGTAGTAATGTGCTGTGATAATACTCTTTATCGTTGACAATCTTTTCGTGGAGTTTTTCGGACAAGTTATCAATATCGGCTTTCAGTTCTTCGCCGTCCTTTATTTTGGCGCGTTTCTTTTTTAATCGCTTAAGTTTCCGCCTCATCTGTAACGTCTCCCGCGTAATCCATGGGTTACGGCGCTCGGACTTCTTCACGATTTTAGGAACAAAACGTTCCACACAATCAAGAATGAGGCCTTTGAAAAAAAGCCAGAGGTCGTTTACGCCACAAGCAAGGCCCTGAAAGTGATCGTAGTTAAAAGCTAGCACATCTATTATACAGTCATCCTGTGCTCTTGAAAAATTTGGAAAATAATGAACCTTATTGGTTCGATTGACTAAAGCACTTTTCAATAAATATTCCGGTAAATATTCCGTTTCAAATATTTTTCGTGTACTAAAACCGCAAATGTATATTTTGTTTCAATTTCACAATTGATTAGTTCGTTCTTGGTGACCCATACTAACCAGTGATTCTGGCGCAAGACTTAGCAAGACTGTGCAAACCAGCTGTTATTTCGTGCGAAATGGCGTGGCTCACTAGAACGCGGCCGGTTTCATCCGATTTTTTTTCCATGCGTCTTTGTGAAGTGAAGCGTGCGCTTCACTTCAAATTTTGCGTGGCCTAGCGCTCGTCATTCATTGGCGAAAAATGTGAGTGCAGGTTTTGTGTTATCCCGCAAGTGCGCGCTGCGGCATGAGACGGGCTGTGTCGCGTCGCGTCGTGACGATAAACGCGGAACACTCCGCGAAGAAACGTCGCGCTGTGTTCGTTCACTCTCCGTAACACAGGCTCCGACGGGAAGCAACATTAGTAAGTCAAATGTTTTTATTGCGATAGCAATTATATGGACACTTCCACCGGATTTCTGCCGTCGGCGTCGCCGTCGTCGTCGCCGTCGCCGTGAGGTTCCGTATAGAAAAAATTTTCGCCGCGCGCCGTATGCCCGAGCGGAAGCGTGCGGGGACGCACGCTGTCACGGAGAGCGAACGCACTCAATCTTCCACGCGCAAGCAAGGAAGCGGGAAGCGAGCGCCGGAGGGAGCGGGGGGGGGGGGGGGGGCGCATTTCTACTCTGCCAACAACCGCGCTCGTCGCTCGCTCGCACCGTCTCTTATCTCCACACGGCTCTGACCTTTGTGCGCTGTGCATTCGCCGCTCAGTTTCCGTTGCAGCGATAGACCACACGTACCTTCGCCCGCTGCGGCGTATATGCGCTTGCTGCCAGCGTTTTGACAGTCGTTGTCTGCAGTCATTCAGTGTGATCTATTCATGTTTGTTTGTGCGCGCTCACACCACAGTTAGTAATAGTCGGGCCACATTTTCCAACGCACGCTATACATGCAATGCTGCCCGGATCGGTAGTGCAGCGCTACAGGTGTGTCCCTTCGCACGCGCTGCCCACGGGCAACGCTTCTCATCAACACCACCGTTTCACACGCGCCTTCTCGTGATCATCGAGTCTCTCTTCATGTCGGTCTACTTACGCCACAGCACACCTGCTTACTTAATCAGCTCATGTTTACTACAATTCATATTGCTACCAAAGCCGCTCACCTTACTTCGTATGACATTGCTGTGTTGCTATCGCATTCATTGCTTCGCCCTTAGGGCGAAACTGTGACATTTTTTTTAGATGATAATGTGGGGCAGTGTTGTCTTGTCTGGTAAATGTTGGATATGAATACATGGTGTTGCACGGAATCGCGAATTATTCTGTGAAAAGGTTTCGCATATGTTGCTATACATTACGACTGTCTGCAGGCCAGAGTACTGTATATTGGTTGCATTATTCGATACGAATTAAAGTGAAGTTTTCTTGTAATCCTCTGTGGACCTGTCAATAATTTCCATCCTATTCGCTCATCTTCCTAAGGCTCCTACTGGAGCAATTGCCGACAATAACAGCCTAATTATGATGACATTAAGACTTACGCCACTCCTATAGGTTAATGACACACTGGCGCTTCATCTGAGGCGAGTCGCAAGTTCGCCTCAGCCTAAAAAGAAAAAAAAAACTAACTACTGGCGTAGCGGTTGAAATGCTCAACAAGCTCACGGAAAAAATGGAGAAAATGTTCGAAATGCTGGCGGCGCGCATAAGCGACAGCGAGGCAGAGAGGAAGGCGCAGGCGCTAAAATAGCTAGCAGAGCTGGAGAAGAAGATATTGTAAAGATGGCGGGCACCAAAAAGGGAAGACTCGTCATCTGGCAGTGGAACTGCCGCAGCTTCTCAAACAAACAAGCAACGATGGCGCAACACATTAAAACTACCGCTTAAAGAAAAAAAGCCCGACGTAATAATTCTCCGTGGTGGTGGCGTGGAGCAGAGGTAGAATAACCGGCTTTGAATCTGAAAGTCGTAAATTCGAATCCTGCTCCAGTCCACTACAATTTCAGGCATGGACTACCTTCATTTTGTACCTCCTATTCAGCTTTATTACGACGACTGCTTCCCTCTCATTAATGCTGTAGAATTCATCAATGTTGCCCGCTATGTTGTTATGGACTAGAAAGCCTATATACCCCGGATTTTCTCTTATCTGGAAGACCTCTGTAGCAGAGGACATGGCCGTTTTTCAGCACTGTGTAAGCCTCACCAGTTCGTCTAACCGTCTAAGGTCAATAATATACCAGGCAATGCCTGATAAGTCTTCAAATAGTCCTGCTAAATAGGCCTGACAGCGGCAAGAAAACAAAAAAATGTCGCAGTTTCGCCCGAAAGGCGAAGCATCGATTGTGATAGCAAATTACTAGAGGGCAATTCGGAGTAGGGATAGTAGTCTTATCGGCCGCATAAACTTATACACATTGGCTTAAAGACTGAATTAACAATCGTGGTGTCAGCGCCCACAAGCAAACATGAATAGATCACACTGAATGACCGCAGCCAACGACTGTCAAAACGCTGGCAGCAAGCACAGGTTCGCGTGGTCTATCGCTTCAACGGAAACTGAGCGGCGAATGCACAGAGCATACAGGGGTCGGAACCGTGTGGAGATAAGAGACGGTGCGGGCGACCGAGTGGGCAACATTGATGAATTCTACAGCATTAATGAGAGGGCAGCAGTCGTCGTAATAAAGCTGAATAGGAGGTACAAAATGAAGGTAGTACAAGCCTGCGCCCAAGGCTAGTCACGATGATGAAGAAATAGAACAGTTTTATGAAGATGTTGAATTAGCAATGAGAAAGGTGCGAACTCATTATACTGTAGTCATGGGCGACTTCAATGCAAAAGTGGGGAAAAAGCAGGTTGGTGAGCAAGCAATTGGCAACTACGGCATCAATTCTAGGAATGCAAGAGGTGAGATGTTAGTAGACTTCGCGGAAAGGAATAGGCTCCGAATGAATACCTTCTTCTGGAAGCGCAGCAACAGGAAGGGGACCTGGAGAAGCCCTAATGGAGAAACAAGGAATGAAATAGATTTCATACTCTCTGCCGATCCAAGCATAGTGCAGGATGTAGAAGTGTTAGGTAAGATAAAGTGCAGTGACCATAGGTTAGTGAGGTCTATGATTTCTCTCAATTTGAAGAGAGAAAGAGTGAAATTAGTCAAGAGGAAGCAGGCCAACCTAGAGGCAGTAAGGGTAAAAGCAAACCAATTCAGGCTGGTGCTCGCAAACAAATATGTAGCTTTAGAAAAGGAAGATAAAGACAACATAGAGGTAATGAATGAAACCGTAACTAGGTTGATCTCAGAAGCAGCAATTGAATGGGAGGTAAGGCACCAAGGCAAACAGTAGGTAAGCTCTCCCAAGAAACAAAGGACCTAATAAAGGAACGACAAAGCATGACAATGTCCAACTCACGAGATCAGATAGAATTCGCTGAACTCTCAAAACCGATCAACAAGAAGAAAGTAAGAGATATTCGAAATTTTAACGTGGGAAAGATTGAGGAAGCCGTAAAATTTGGACGCGGCATTAAATCAGTAAGAAGAAAGCTTGGCATAGGACAAGGCAAGATGTATGCACCGAAAGATAAGCATGGTAATATCATCAGCAATTTCGATGACGTAGTAAAAGCAGCGGAAGAATTCTATACTGAGCTGTACAGTGCCCAAAACAGCCAAGCTACTTTAATTCGAAAAAGTGATGAACCGGATACAGAGGCTCCATCTATAACTAGCGATGAAGTTAGAAGGGCCATATGGCAAAGTCAGCTCTGCAAAGATCATCGCTGTGAAAAACCAAGATTTACAGCTCCAACTGGCAGCTAGGGATACTTTTAAGGTGTATTAAAAACACACCGTCAAATATGAAACGCAATCACAATATACAAGCGAATGCTCCTCGCGGTACTTAATGCGCCTGCGTTTCAGCGCTTGTATTTGTGAGCTAATGCGCAAAACATCGTTGTAAAGTGCATTACGCATTTATACGCGATTTCATATACATAGGTTGCACGGATGTCATCGCGGACGCCATATTGGGGTACCTGCAGGTCGAGAAGGGGCGTAAGCAAGGAACATGACAGCATGACAGCAACAAAAAGCACGTCTTCCGTCGAACGTCAGAGCGATAACAATGATAAACCGGTGAAACAGCAACAAAAAGCGCGTCTTGCGCCGAAGATCAGAGCGATAACATTGATAAATCGGTGAAAAACAATAGCCACGAAAAAGCAAAACAGTTTGCGCGTGATAATACGTTGCACTGACGTCATCGTAGTGGCCATCTTAGGGTACCTGCGCAGTGAGATATGGCTGCGTGACGTCACATGAATACTATCTATTGTCACGTAGTAGTGACGCTGGACTAAACAGTCGAAAAACTGTGTATGACGAAGCTGAGTGGGTGAACCTGGGCCCACAAAAGAAAGCTACACTCAAAGCACAACGATAGCCACGAACACAGTCTGGCGATCGTCGAAATCTCATCAGCGGCGAAATGCGTCAGCTTTTATACGTGAGTCATCGAAGGTTCCGATTAACCCCTGGTGCCCGCGTGTCTTCCAGAAAGTTCTAGACAATTCGCGTCGCTCATACAATCACATTACATGAGCGTCAGTGACCACAGACGACGGATAGAAGCATCGATAACGTTCGAGAAGCTTCCAATTCAGGCGCGTCCTGAGCCGAGCGATAACGTTTACCTTTGTTAGCCGATGGAAAGAGGCCACCGGCGAAAGATAAACATGTACACGTGTCAATATACAGGGTGTTTCAGCGAACATATAAAAAATTCTTAAAGGTTGCCTGTGGCAGATAGCACAATTCTAGTTCATGAGCTGGTCTACTCGATGAGATGGACATTACTTGCACAATAAATTAGAATGCATAATGGCTTAATGAACAGAAATTCACTAGTAAAGTTTTGAGCTAATTACCTTATGGCCCATATTTACAATTTACAAATTGTAGCCGTGGAGTTCGCAAGGTGGATCCACTTGGAACGATTTCTCGGGATGACACCAGTTTCGAGATATTAATTCCCGAACTTTGCGGAAAAAAGCATTGACGTTCCAGTTACGTTCTTAACAAAACGTCGCTTTATGCATTGAAGCACAAAATTAACTGGAACTCCAATGCGTTTCTCCGCAAAGTTCGGGAATTAATATCTCGAAACTGGTGTCATCCCGAGAATTAATTCCAGGTAGATGCGCCTTGCGAACTCCACGGCTACAATTTGTAAATTGCAATATGGGACATCAGGTAATTATTTCAAAGCCTAATTAGTGAATTTTTGGTAATTAGTTGGTTATGCATTTCAATTTATTGCGCAAGTAATGCTCGCCTCTTCGAGTAGACCAGATTATTAACTAGAATTGTGCTATCTGCCAAGGGCAACCTTTAAAAAATTGTGAAAGTGTTCGCTGAAACACCGTGCATATGCGCAAACCTAACAAAAGTTGTCATGACATCTTCACGGCATTGTTGAAACTCAGTTTAGTTGAGCAAGCACAAGAACTACGGAATCTAAAGGCGATGACGTCGAGGAGCCGTTTGTCAAATCCGACATGCTTGATTTTGGTTCTGGCAACCCCCACGAAGTGATTTTTATGCCACTAGAAGCAAAGTGCCGGCTCTTTAAATAAAGTTTATTTCTTCTTCTTCTTATGACTTCTACTATGGACTCCTATATCTAATCTACTAAAAAAACCAGGCTTTTACTAGTGGACAAAAATGTTTGTTTAGGTACTATTTATTGGATGTAAACAAGCTAAAACATTCATTTGATATCGAAACGATTTGATCATCACTGGATGATACGCGAGATAAAGTGTCGGAGAGATCGGCATAAAACCTGATTATTTCCACTAACCATCAATGAGTATAACATGCTGTCAGCTTACGTAACTGAGTGCTCCAGAGAATATCGGTTGCCCGTTTTTTGACCAGATGTATGACGTGCCGCGCAGTTGTCCTTTTATTTTGCGCCTGTCTCGTTTTTTGTCTTGTGTCATTATGTTTCTGGTACGGCGTGGCATTTCTTTTTTTGCGCGTATGTTCCATCATGATGTGTGTCATGTATTGTGCAGTATATATATCGTATTTCTTGCTTTCCTTTTCGCCTGAAATGTTATTTCTCATTCGTCCCTGCAATAATGTATTGTGGTGTTGCAGAACTCTGCAATAAACAAAATATAGATCTTCTGTCGAAGTTCGTCCCTGCGGATTATACAGCGGGTGCGTACGTCTAAGAAAAACGTTTTATTTTAAGCCCAAGTCGGCTCCTGCCGTCTAGACTCTCGTTGCGTCGTTACCCCCGTATGGGAAATACGGTACCCGACTCACACACACTTAACGTTGCCCCTCAGGCATACCTATAACCCCGTTTATCACGTCCAGCATGACATCGCAACAATTTTAATCTTTTGCCTGCTCTGCCTGCACTAATTGTTTTCAGTCTTTCGTTCTTTCTATTCTCTATTGCACAATGGGATCCTCTGTGAGCTTATAATTATACTGCACGTGATGTTTCTAATTTGGCCCTCTCAAAAAAGTATTAGAAAATTATTGTAAAAACACAGGTCAACATCAGAAATAGCATTGAAAGTACATGGATATATTGTTGAAACATAATTGAGGAAGTTAACAAGTGTTGATAGTTTGCTTAGAACATTTTGTTGAAACAACATAGAGGCATTGCAATTTGAGAATTCATTGCTGTATGGCTTAGACCATACGTTGAATTTCAATAATGAAATCCCGCAGAATCATTGTTGAACAAGTGTTGAATATCAACACTGACAGCCCATTAAAACGGTTGAAAGATGTTGCGCGTCAATACTTAAATATTGCTGGAGCTGTGTTGAACGTTAACATTGAAAAGATGTTGAAAACCCGTCGATATTAAGCCGTGCTCAAAACTGCACTGTTCTTGAAATATTGCTGAGCTATGCTGTGTCACATAGCATTACCTTTGATGTCACGTTGGTTTTGTCATTGCAATTAGGGGACAATAGCAAACTGGCGCTTCCGTATTGCATACCTGGGACACCCAGGGTTCCGAGGCTTGCTCTTAGATAGCCTGTAATAAACAACATTTTAAAGCTGCCAGCACGACCATTACGCCGGTTTTCCAATTGGCTTAAAACAGGAAATTTAATGATCCTTTACCAAATCAGCAGTACAAAATTGATGCGGACAAAAACCATTATTCTAGGTGGTGTTTATTTTAACCACATACCACTCAAGCTCGATATAACAAACTTCAATATAACGAAACTCTCGATAAAACGAAGTATTTAGGTTTTCATAAGCTCTTTTCCATATTGCACCCTGTAGTTAGAACCTCAGTATAACGAAGTGTATTTATACGGGATTTAAATATAACGAAATTTCACTGCCACCGTAAAAGAATACCGAGACAATAATTTGAAGCTTCTGAGGACGCAGATGTTCAAATTGTTAAAAAACAAGCCGCTGCTTCCAAACGCACCTCTCAAATCGCGCACCGCGCGCCAAGAACGACCGCCATAGAGGAGCCGTGTCATGCTCCGTATAAAGTGTAAGTGCGATAAGTGTGTAAGTGCATACTCGCGCCCTGCGCACTGTGTGCTTCAGGTGCGAGTGAAAGCATGCGAGAGCGAGACAAGAAAGATGGCGGCTTCACGAACGCCGCATTCCCGCACGAGCATAGGGAAAGAAGCGGAGGGGAGCGACATCGCGATCAAGCGCGCGCGAAGAAGCGGTGGGTGGGTGTGAGATGGCGTGCGTCTCGTTTTCTGGCGCGGTCATGGCTGTGCGCGGCTGTAAGCTCCGCTAAGCGCATACGCACCCCGCTGTAGAAGTAATCTTCCACGCGTGCAAAGAGTGGGCGTACCAAGATGGCGTGGAATCATCGAAGCTATGTTCCCGCGCGTTTAGTACTGGAGGTTGCGTAATCTCGAGTTTCGGAGATCCATTGAAGCCAGCGGCAGACGAAGCCTTCGTTCCCCGCTGCCGGCGCGTTTCATGATACCATTGTCCCAGATGCGGGGTTGGAGTGGACGCGAAAGCGTGGCTCGCTTCGCTCAATTCGTGTGAGGACATCACCGTAGTGGCATGAAACCATACGCGTATCATTCATTGCCGACTCCCATATTCAACAAAATGAACTGTTTTCTTATTCAAATTTGCTTTTTTAGATTTCCCGATAATGCGGAAAACTTTGCGGCCCCTTCCCGCGTGAAAAGAATAAATCAGCGACTGTTCTTATATGCATAAAACGTCGAATTTGAATCCAACGAAATTTCGATATAACGAAACAAATTGCCGATTTTGCCGACTTAGTTTTATGAAGGTTTAACTGCATTTGTGTAAATGTACAACCATTTCTAGCTTGAGAACAGCAGAAACTTCTTTTAAAATATTGCAAAGTACAAACTGCCTGCAGCTGGACACTCAAAATCCGGAGGAATAACATTGTCAAGAATGTAAGACAAGGTGTGAGCAAATTTAGTCATAGAATGGTGTGGGAAAATAACCCTCAAATACCGCATGCCATATAGAAAGACGTGGCATATCCTCATCATCAGCCTGTCTTTATTTATGTCCACGGCAGGATGAAGGCTTCTCCCAGCGATCTCCAATTACCCGTTTTTATCGAGATTATTCCAATTTCCACCAGCAAATTTCCTAATTTCATCATCCCACGAAGTTTTCTGCCCGCCTGGACTGCGCTTGCCTTCTCTTGGCACCCATTGTGTAACTCTAATGGTCCACCGGTTATCTCATCTAGCCTACGCATTAGATGGCCTGCCCACCTCCATTTCTTTCTCTGAATGTCAACTAGAATATTCGCTATGACCGTTTGCTCTCTGATCCCCCACCCATACCTAAATATGTACAAAAACGTTCTCTAACGCACAACGCCGCCGACACCGAATTTACTGCAACACGGGGCCCTTAACGCTGTCACGTTAATACAGTTTTTATTGAAAAGAACCACTCTGACAATGACACAATGCACTTGTAGGTGTATATATTGTTACGGGAAGGAAGAAGCGTACTAGTATTTACAGATGTGTTTTAATGGCAGCGTAGAGAAGTGAAAAACAAGAATATTCGTCGTCTCCCAGGGCACCAACCATGTCCTCTTCTTTCTACTTTACACACTGTGACATTACCCCCGTTGGAAGAAGCACCTTACTGGCGCCACTCACTGGTTCCATAAATGAACGGTTTGAGGCGGCTGACATGGATGATGTCAGATAGAGGTGAAGGCACGGTAGCATCCAGTGGAGACACTTCATATATGGCAGGCGTCACCAGGTGGAGGATGCGATAAGGGCCTCCGAAAGACCGACACGTCGAGATGGAGACAAAACTAGCACAATAGCACTTGGTTCGTATTCGACGTCGCGGTGGCGCTGATCGTAACGGCACTTCCGACGTGTCTGTGAAGCAGAGACGAAGACTGCAGTAATTCGGTCACAGGTCATCTGGCGTGCCTGGGTCGCTGTGGTTATGACATCACGAGCGTACTCTGTCGGCGAGTCGAGTGTGGTCGAAGGAAGAGTATATCTCCATATAGAAGGTAAAAGGGCGAATAGCCAGCTGTGTCGTGGCGCGAGGAATAGTACGCAAACGTGACAAATGATAAAGCAGTGTTCCAGTCGCGATGATCGGAGGAAACATACATTGCGAGCATGTCAGTTATTGTCCGGTTCAGGCGTTCAGTAAGAGCATTAGTTTGAGGATGGTAGGCTGTAGTAAGCTTGTGTTTAGTAGCACAGGATCGAAGTAAGTCGTCGATTACTTTGGCAAGAAAGTATCACCCGCGATCGGTGAGAAGTTGACGAGGTGCGCCGTGGTGTAAGACAACGTCGTGAAGTAAGAAGTCAGCGACGTCTGTAGCGCAACTGGTGCGAAGGGCTCTTGTAATGGCATAGCGGGTGGTATAGTCCGTAGCGGCGGCAATCCACTTATTTCCGTCGTTAGATATAGGGAATGATCCGAGAAGATCAACGCCAACGCGAAAAAATATCCAGAGGCTGCAGCAGACAAGCAGGATGTATAGCTGGTCGTTTTCGGCGACACACACGGCGACATAGTGACGCACGGAGCGGTTCAGACAGGGCCAGAAAAATCGTCGCCGAATTCGGTCATAGGTCCGAGAGACGCCAAAGGGTCCAGCAGTGGGAACGTCGTGCAGCTGCTGGAGTACAGTCTGCTGAAGATGAGACGGAATGACGGTAAGCAGCTCGGGCCCGTCTGAGTGCATGTTGCGGCGATACAATATGAAACCAAACTTTTGGAAAAATTTCCCATCGCACCTTCTTTTCCTTCTTCAAACAAGCTTGGAATGATGTGCCATCGTGGAACAGTTTTCGACGAAACTGGGTTGTTTGGAATGAAATGACCCGAGATAACCAAAACATAAAATACTAAATAAACAGTACCATTGCTGGAAATACATAAAAAATGATGATGATTATTGTGGTTTATTGGCGCAAGGGCCAGATGTTGCCAAAGAGCGCCAAGACGATGGTAATGACTTGTTAGTGGTATATGAATAGTCAATTACATGAACATTAGATGTGGCATGGCTGTAAAGGGGCCTAAAAACAGTCGCTGTAAAGAGCGTAAAATCTATACGTAATAAGATTATGGCAATGACTATTGATGTGTACTATAGACATGAATATACATTGCGAAAGAATGATATGACTTACAAAAAAATATTACAGATGCAAGAATTGGCCAGAAGCACAAGTGCCTAAATAGAGCCCTTGAGACACAAGAGCCTGTAGGCATGTGCTATAAAAAAACTATCACAGCAACATCCTCTTGAGAGAGGATGCGCTACGAACTTACTGGGCTAATAACATGTAGCACAACATCTTTCAAGTATGCGAGGACTGCTTTGGTGTTAAAGAGCGGTTCTTTACCAAGAAACATGGCGGGCTGCAGAGGGACACAATAGCGATATGCTAGAGAAAAGTGTTTCTTTCTTTCTCTTTCGGCTTCCCGACACTCCAGGAGGACGTGGAGGACGGTGAGTCTGTCGCCACATCTACCACATGTTGGAGGATCATGACCATTCAATAGAAAATTGTGGGTGCCATAGGTGTGTCCTATTCTGAGACGACAGAATAGGACATCAGTTCGTCGTGTTTTTGTTACGCAGGGCCAGTAACCTAACTGTGGCTTAATCAAATGAAGCTTATTACTTGTTTCTGCGTCCCACAAGCGTTGCCAGTGGCTTCGCAGTTTCTTTCGCAAGAAAGGTTTCAAATCTGTTGCAGGAACAGCAGCTGTAGGGTTAATAGCGGGTGTTGTGACTGATGTGGCCATTTGGTCGGCAAGAACATTGCCCTTGATGCCTCGATGCCCAGGCACCCAGCATATAATGACATCTTGGTTAGTTCCGTACGCTCTACAAAGAACAGAATAGAGCTCAATGAGAATAGGGTTTTTCTGTTTACAGTGTGACTTCAAGGCATTTGATGCTTTGAGAGTCTGTAAATATAATAGTTTTTTGAAGTTTTGATTTCTTTATATGCTTTACAGCTGACAATATTGCGTAGGCCTCAGCCGTAAAGATACTTGTTTCTTGTTGAAGCACGCCGGATTCCGAGAAGGACGGGCCGACGGCTGCATAAGATACTCCGGCATGTGATTTAGAAGCGTCTGTGTAAAATTCTGTGCACGGGTACTTGGACTGTAATTCTAGGAAATGCATTCGGATTTCAACCTCTGAAGCGTGCTTTGTAACCTCAACAAAGGACATATCAGATGCTACCACCTGCCACTCCCAAGGTGGTAACAGCTTGGCTGAAGGCATTAAGCGATGCTCGTGGAGTGGGATATCCATTTCTTCGCTAAGCTCCCTGACACGCAGTGAGAAAGGCTGTCTTATAGAGGGACGATTGCCAAAAATTGTAGCACACGTCATATCGTTAACGGTATTAAAACATGGATGCTGATGATTAGAGCGGACTTTAAGGAAGTATGTGAGGCTGGTGTATGTTCTCTGCAGATGGAGTGACCACTCATTTGATTCGACGTATAAACTTTCAATGGGACTTGTTCTGAAAGCGCCAGTGGCCAGGCGGATACCTTGATGGTGGACGGGATCCAGCGTCTTCAGCGCACTAGGGGCGGCAGAGTGATATACCACGCTACCGTAGTCCAATCGTGATGAAATAAGACTCTTGTAAAGATTCATTAAACACTTCCTGTCACTACCCCAGGATGTGTGAGATAAATTTTTTAGTAAGTTCATTGTTTTTAGACATTTCACCTTGAGATATTTTATATGTGGAACGAAAGTAAGTTTAGAATCAAGTATGATGCCTAGGAACTTGTGCTCTTTGTTGACAGGTATTCGTTGTCCATACATTTCGATAGTGGGATCTGCAACAAGCCCTTTCTTCCTGGTGAAAAGAACACAAGAACTTTTGTGGGGGTTCACCTTGAATCCGTTTTCGTCTGCCCACTTGGACACTTTGTTCAAGCCCTGTTGTACTTGTCTCTCACAGACTGTGAGGTTGCAGGAGTTGAAACCTATTTGTATGTCGTCTACGTAGACAGAATAAAAAATAGCTGGCGGTAGTGAGGCACGAAGCGTGCTCATCTTCACGATAAACAGTGTGCAGCTGAGCACACCTCCTTGGAGTACACCAGTTTCCTGTATGAATTGACGTGATAGAACACTGCCGATTTTCACACGGAAGGTACGTTTAGACAAATAGCTTTCTATTACGTTTAGCATATTTCCACGGATGCCCATTCCCGACAAGTCTCGTAAAATTCCGTAACGCCAAGTTGTGTCGTACGCCTTTTCCATATCAAGGAATGTCGACAAGAAAAACTGTTTGTGTAGGAAATGCATCACGGATATGTCCTTCAATTCGCACAAGATGGTCAGTTGTGGACCGCCCTTCTCTGAAGCAACACTGATAGGGATCAAGCATATTGTTCAGTTCAAGGAAATGTATAAATCGGCGATTGATCATTTTTTTCAAAAAGCTTACACAGGCAGCTTGTGAGAGCTATCGGGCGTAACTTGCCGCCAAGGAAGGGTCTTTACCCAGCTTCAAAACTGGAATAACAATAGCTTGCTTCCATTAGGATGGGATGTATCCGGCAGCCCAGATAGAGCTGAAAAGTCCCAGAAGTGTCATCTGCGTGTCAGTGTGTAAGTTTTTAATCATGTCATACATGATTCTATCAGCTCCCGGTGTAGAGCTGCTGCATACGCTCAAGGCAGCTCTCAGCTCGGCAATATTAAATGGACGGTTGTATGGTTCATTCGGTCGGCATTTACGATCCAGTGACTTAAGTTCAGCTACTTGTTTATATTTTAGGAATGCTTCTGAGTAATGCATGGAGCTTGACACACGCTCGAAGTCCTCGCCCAGAGCGTTGGCCTGGTCTTCCAAGGTATTCCCTTGGTCGTCAATTAAAGGCAATGGGTGGATTTCCTGCCCCTTTAGCTTTCTTAGGCCATTCCATACTTTGGACTCTTGGGTGTAGGATGTTATGCCACAGAGGAACCTCTCCCAGCTAGCCCTCCTTGCCTGTCGCCGCGTACGCCGTCCCTGGGATTTTGCCAGTTTGAATTCCATAACATTTGCCGCAGTCGGGGAGCGACACAGTGAGCCCCAGGCTTTGTTCTGTTTCTTTCGTACCAGCATGCACTCCTCATTCCACCAGGGAACCCGTCTTTTATATGAGAAACCTTTGGTTTGTGGAATGAATTTTTCAGCTGCGTCGAGGATAAAACCGGTAAAATACGCTACTGCGACATCAGTACTAAAATGGTTGATAAAATCTTGTGTTAAGTAGGTGGACTCTCTAAAACCTTTCCAGTTAGCTGATGTTATTTTCCAACGGGGGGCGTGGGGTAGACTGTCATGTTCCTCTATCAAGGTCAACGTCACAGGGAAGTCGTCGCTGCTAAATGGATTCTTAATGACATTCCATTCTATATAAGAAAGGAGGGTAGCAGAGCCAATCGCTAGGTCTATAGAAGAAAATTAATTATGGTGGAGGTTATAATAGGTGGGCTCTTTTTTGTTAAAGAGACACGCACCACAGGTTAATAAAAGTTTTCTATAAGCCGACCCCGGGCGTCACACCGGGAGTCTCCCCACAGAGTGCTGTGGGCATTAAAATCACTGGCAATTATGTATGGTTCCGGGAGCTGGTCAATTAGCGCGTAAAATTCCGTTTTGCCGAGTTTATAGTGTGGCGGTACGTAAATACAACAGATTGTTACCAACTTGTTGAAAAGTATCGCTCGCACAGACACCGCCTCTAGTGGTGTCTGAAGAGAGAGATTCTGGCATGCAGCACATTGATCTGCAATGATTGCTACACCTCCGGACGAGGCAACAGCATCATCACGGTCTTTACGGAATATAGCATATTGTCTGAGGAAGTTTGTTTGTGTAGGTTTTAGATGTGTTTCCTGAACACACAGCACTTTTGGCGTATATTTATGGAGGAGCTCTGTGATATCATCGAGATTACGGAGAAGTCCTCTCACATTCCATTGTAGGATTTGTGTGTTCATTATGATAGATTTTTATGCTGTGTGTTCAAGAATATAAAGTTAGCTCACGGGCCCTTTCCAGGCGCCGTGACACGAGATTTTTCTTTTTTGGAGCGGTCGATGGAATCGCGCCGCTCCTTAGGCGCTGACTGCGCCCTCACGCTCGGTGTTGTGTCCATGGCCTCTTGCGAGGCGCTGGACACGCGCTCTTTCGAGCGATGTGGTTGCCTTGAAAAGCCTCGCCTCGAAAGACGGGGCCTTGGAGTCCACCAGCCCGGAGGTTGATGGGCCCTCTTTGGATGGCGGAGCAGTACTGGCTGCACCCGCCAAGGGGGCGGATGGCGTCACCGCTGGCTCACTACGCGTGTGCCAGGCAGCCGCCGAAGGCCGTTGTGGTCTAGCCCCCTGACGCACCACTTCGGCGAAGCTGGTTTTTGCGAGGTAGGGCACCTGCCGACGTGCCTCTTTAAACGAAATGTTTTGTTTTACTTTAATTGTAACAATTTCCTTTTCTTTCTTCCAGCATGGGCAGGACCGTGAGTACGCGGCATGCTCCCCATTACAGTTAGCACAGTGAAGAGAGTTTTCACAGGATTCAGAGGTGTGTTCATGATTACTGAATTTCGCACAAGTTTGCCGCCCTCGGCAGTTCTGTGAACTGTGCCCAAATCGCTGGCACTTAAAACATCTCAGAGGATTTAGCACGTATGGCCCCACACGAAGTTTGATGTACCCGGGCCTCGATGGACTCGGGCAGAACACTTGAATTGAAGTGAGTATCAGGTGCTTGGTCTGGATTTCTTTTCCGTCACGCCTCATCTTAATTCGCTTAACGTTGATAACATTCTGTTCACTGAAGCCCTCCAAGAGTTCAGCTTCAGTGAGTTCCAACAAATCGTCGTCTGAGACAACGCCACGGGTGGCGTTCATGGTGCGGTGCGGGGTTACAGTTACTTGGATGTCCCCAAAGGACACTAGATTAGGCAGCTTTTCATATTGCTTCTGATAATGGAGCTCCAAGAGGAGATCACCACTGGCCATCCTCGATGCCTTATAACCTGGCCCAAGAGCATCAGTAAGGGATTTAGAGACTAGAAAAGGGGAGATTGTTCGTACTTGTTTTCCTGCTTTTTCCGAATAAATTACATGGAATCGTGGAAAGTTTTGTTTTTGATGTCCAAAGAACTGGAACACGTCTTCGGTGCGCCCTCGTTTCAGACGGCGATCAGGGAGTGATGGGAAGGAACTAGCCATAAGGACATATGGATTTTTCGGCAGCAACGCCAGCCACCCACCATGGAGCCCAACAAGGGGACGCTGCAGGGCCTGTAAACACAGGTCCCACAGACGCCAGCTGTACGTCACCATTATAACCGAATATGAAATAACCTAGGTTGGTTACTCACACAGGGTTAACCCTCGCTGCCAAGAAGATCGGAAGTAATATGGAAGTGAGTAGAAGACAGGAGAGATGAAGAGGCGAGAGAGAAAGACGAAGATTGGAGAGAGAGACAGGAAAAGGCAACTACCGATTTCTCCCGGGTGGGCCAGTCCGGGGGTGCCGTCTACGTGAAGCCGAGGCCAAAGGGGTGTGTTGCCTCCGCCGAGGGGCCTTAAAGGTCCAAACACTCGGCATCAGCTCAACCCCCAGGATCCCCTTTTCCTCGGACACAGCTAAGCCGCGCACGGCTACACGCGGAGGGTCCAACCCTCATGTGCTCGGGTCCGTGGTGTCGCAACACACCAAACGCCTGCTTACGCAGACACCCCTGCGGGAAGGGTCCACCCCCCATGTGCTCGGGTACGTGGTGTCGCAACTCACCAAACGCCTGCTCACGCAGACGCCCTTGCGGGGGTCAAAAAATGACATGAATGTACTGAACTATTACAAATCACGACACTTGTATGCTGTTTTGAACCATCCAGCGTGGGCTCTTCAGGAGACCAGCATAACAAACATAAATGAAATATACATAAAATTCCGAGAGTTACAAATGCACAACCAGCTGCCGAACTAGGTCTCTTCAGGAAACTAGGTCCCATGCGAGAGGTGAGGCCAGGGTGTTCTTTATATAGGGAATGTTAGTACCTGAAAATCTGCTACAGGTGAAGCTTGCAAAAACTAAAACAAAAAATAAAACAGAACAAGTTTTAAGAACCAAGTTCTACATGCAAGCATGTGGCATGCAGTATGTCCTCGTTAAGACGAAATCGATTTATATCTTTTGCATTATTCAAAGTTTTCACGGGTACAACTGCAAAGCGTGATCAGTTTGTTTTATTCAAATTGGAGTGGCACTGGACTCCACTTGGTATAAAATGCAGAAGAGGGCAAAGAGGAGAGCACACTATGGCATAATAACTTTATGATTATCCTCGATGTCAAAGATGTGAACTTTGCTTGCTTAGAAACAAAATGGCGAAAAAAAATATTCATGCCATTCACGAAGAAACCTAAGGGCAACTACTGGCAACTAAAATAATTATTCCTAACTTTGATAATTTAAATGTGCAGTCTTTTTGGCGCTTTTCCATGCTCCAAATACATAACTGTCATGTCGCAAGAATTGAGTATGGCTTCTTTTGAATTTAGGTTTCACGAGCTCACATGCAATTGGAATGAACTTCTCGCCTTCCATTCGCAGTGCATAGTACTCCATTTTAAAGAGAATACTGTTTACAACCAAGGGTGTTTCGTGCGTCACAGACTCTGTTATCACGAGGACACTCCGTAGTTGTGCGCCAAGCTGGTTTCACTAACACACGCTGAACATCACAGCTGTACGAATAAATGCTTAGTATTATAATAGCCATATGCAAATGGACTGACTTCAACCCTTTGAGGGTCACCATCGCACATCTGAAGAAACGCGTCTTTTCAGAAGGAAGCGTCGCCTAGCATCACGCTGTAAGCGCTGCAACCTTCTGGCACTTCTAGAAAAAAAACTGTCAGCCCTTCCACTGGGGTGTAGATGGAAGACCGGCGAAGCTGTACTATGGTGGGAATTATGTATTTCCGATTATGATTATAAATATGTGATGGTATAATTGGTTATTTCAACTATTAAAGAATGAGAAATATATATGACCCGGTGGTTTTCATTTATTTAGTGAGCACAGGGACCATGACATTATGGTGGCTACGGTACACCGCCATAGGACGCACGGCAAAGGTTCGCACGTTCTTCATAAACACGTCACCGACGCCGCGCGCGTTGAACGCGAGCAAAACGCCGCCGCCGTCGACAAGAGTTATGCGCGTTGTTTGTGTGACGGCACATAACCGGTGTCAAAACGTTGGCTACGTGACGGAACGGCTAAACGCCGTTGTGGACACTGTTAGGGGAGAGGCGGGCGAGAGCCCAGTGAGAGACGGCGGCGAAGGTGGCAGAGGCCTGAAGGGCTGCGTACGTAGTTGATATGGCTCATGAGGAAGGCGTCGTAAATCCTCTGGAGGTTGGCTTAGCTGATGCCACCCCCCCCCCCCCCCCCGGGCTCGTCAAACGCGAAACGAGTCCGAGCATGTTCCCCGTGTTCGCACTCAGGTGCGCGATCGTTTCCCCATTGCTACCCTTTGCTTTGATGACCAGTCCGAGCACCCTGAGAAAATCCACCCTCGGGATGCGCTGACCCGTCTTCGTTCGGAGCTCGATCGGTACTTGATCCAGCGGCGTGTCGAGCTTGTGGCCCTTTCTATCGGGCCGATACAGCAAAAGCTCTGACTTGGTCGGCGAGAGGACCAGTCCCGTGCCTTTGAGGAATTCTTCCCTGACATACAGGGCCTCTTGCAGGGTGCGCTCCACCGCTGCGTCCGAGCCGCCGCCGCACCAGACGGTGACGTCGTCCGCGTAGAGAGCGTGATTGATATTGACGCCCCCAATTCGGTCGAGTCGGACCGATTGCTCGCCCATGGCGATGTTGAAGAGCAGTGGGGATAGCACCGAACCCTGCGGCGTGCCGCGGGCTCCCAGCGCGTATTCATCCGACTTGCTCTGGCCCAACTTGATCGTGGCCTTGCGATGAAAGAGCTGACGTACGCGTGAAAGCGTTTGCCGAGGTTCAATCTCGACACAGAGTCGAGGACGTGCTTGTGTTTGACCGTGTTGAGGGCCTTGGCCAGGTCCTGCGTCAAGATGCCTCGGACGTCTCTCGAAACCACGTCGACTATCTGTCTCTTGACCAGTAGCATTACCTCTTGAGCGGACAGCGAGGGTCTGAAACTGACCAAGTTCAGTGGATGGAGTTGTCGTTCCTGGACATGCCTCGATATTCTTTTGTGGATTACATGCTCCACCACCTTGCCCACGCAGGACGTGAACGAAATGGGTCGCAGACTTTTTATGGCCGGCGTCTTGCCCGGCTTCGGAATTAGGATCACCGCGGCTTCCTTCCAGGCATCCGGTACGGTGCTGGCCGCACCGTACCGGGTGCCTGGGCGAGCTTTCCTTGGTGAGCAGTTCGATCGAGCCGTCGTCCAGATTTCGGAGGAGTCTGTTCGAGATACTGTCCGGCCCGGGCGCCGATCTTCCTTTTAGGCCTTGAAGGGCCGCTCTGACTTCCGAGGCGGAGGAGGGAGCGTCGAGCTCCTCGTCCGCCTTGCCGCCGTAGGCCGGGTAACCTTCTGGCCCAGACTGCCCGATGGGTAGGTAGCGACGCACGACTGCGTCCATTGCTTCGTTCGTAGATGCGCCTTCGCTAGTGAGCTTGTGAACCAGCCTATCGACGGCCAGAGTGTGCTTTCTCTTGGACTGCGTGTCATCCAGTAACTGCTTGAGGAGCTTCCACTTGCCTCCCCGCGTGCATCTGTCTGTCGACCGACGCTCAGACTTCGTTCCATTGCTGCTGGCCGAGCTCCTTGCAGTGCGATTCGATCTCGCGGTTGATGTCCGCGATCCTCCTCCGGAGGATTCGATTCAGCTTCTGCGTCTTCTATCTGGCCGTGAGGGAATTCTTGGCTTCGACCAGGTGCGCCAATCAAGCGTCCATGCAGTCGAGCTTGAGGCTCGTTTCGATGGTCTTGGGGACCATCGAAACACCTCGACCGGCACCTTGTTGGCCGGACAAGTACAGTAATTGAGGACCTCGTCCTCAATCTCCCATACTCGGTTCTGCACGCGGCTGCCCATGTCCATCTTGAGCTTTGCTACGAGGTCCGCCAAAGACTCGTATTATTCGTGGTTATCTTTACTCCTCTTGCGGAAGGCGTCCCAGTCGTTGAAGGCCCTCTGTGGGGCCCTCTGTGGGGCCGCGCTGACGGGCAAGGAGGTTTACATGGTGTAGTGGTCACTGCCCAGGTTCTCGTTGTAAGTTGTGCCAATCCACTCCCGGCGCGTTCTTGACGAAAGCCAGGTCCAGGGTGGTGTCTCTCGAGACCTAGTTTCCCATGTGCGTGGGGCAATGGGGGTCGGTGATCAGTTCTTGGGAGCTGTCAGTCACTGCCTGCAGGAGTCTGCAGCCTTTGCGAATGCTTCTCACGTAGCGCCAGGCTTCGTGCGGTGCGTTGAAATCACCGGCCATAACGAGTGGCGTCTCTCTCGCCTTGGACGACGCCTTGGTCGTTAGGCTGTAGAATATCTGCCGGTTGTCCCTCGGAGAGCAATACACATTGATAACGTAGACGCTGTTCTTGAGCCAGCTGTTGGGTATGATCACGACGAGCGACGCTTTCAGCTTGGTGTGGCCAAGGCGGAGATAGCGCTACTGGAAAGCACACTTCTTTGCAATGAGTGTCACGATGCCGAGCCCGTTCTCCGCTAACGAGCAGACGGCTCGGTACCCCGGGAAGATAATCGTTTACTCTAGCAAAGTGACGTGGGGACTCTCTTGCGGCTCCCGGGCCTTGATGAACTGCACCAGCTGAGGCCTGATGATGATATATGTTGTTTTTTGGCGCAAGGGCCAGCTATGGCCAAAGAGTGCCAAGGCATGGTGTACTGAGTGAGCAATGGTGTGAATGATAGTGGGTAGGTGTAGGGTGGCTGTAAAGGGGCCTAAAATCCTGCGCAATAAACGTGCGTAAAGGACACAATTGATAAGATCATGATAATGACGTGATAGGGGCGCAATGAATATAATTATGTAACATAACATAGTATAAAAAGTTAAGTGATACAAGGCACTACTGCCTCACACAGACCCTTAGAAGCAAGGGCCTGGAGGAGATTGCATTCCAAATATGCTGTCGCAGCAGGGTCCTCTGGAAGAGGATGCCGCTACGAATCTCTCGGGCGAAGAACTTGCAAAATGTCGATGTCATTTAAAAAGGCTAAAACTGAATCGTGCTGAAATACCGGGTCATTATGTAAAAACATCGCTGGGTGAAGGGGTATATTCTCTCTATAGGCTTGAACAAAGAGTTTCTTTCTTTCAGGTTCCATTAGTGGACACTGGAATAGGATGTGAAGCACAGAAAGTGCCTCCCCACATCTAGTACAGGTCGGGGGTTCGCCTCCAGACAACAGGTAATTGTGCGTGCCGTAAGTGTGTCCTATTCTGAGCCTACAGAATAGGACATCATTTCTTCAAAATTTCGTGGTCGATGGCCAGTTTCCTAAGTGAGGCTTACTTAAATGAAGTTTGTTATGACTCTGGGCGTCCCACAAACGTTGCCAGTGGACTCGAAGTCTCTTGCGTAGATATGGCTTCATATCGGGAACAGGGACATGCATAGATGTGTTTCCAGCTTTTGCGTCGATGGATGTGGCAATCTGGTCTGCCAGTACATTTCCCTCGATGTCTCGGTGTCCTGGCACCCAGCACACCACAACAGGCTGCCCAGACACATAAATATTACACATTAATGAATAAAGCGATACTATTACTGGATTTTTGTGCCTTTTAAGAGATTTTAAAGTTTTTACTACGCTCAGCGAGTCGGTGTAGAATGATTGCTTTTGGTATTTTCGATTCTTTGATATGCTTAAGAGCCGACAGTATTGCATAAGCCTCTGCTGTGAAAATACTAGTTTGGTGGTGTAGGGCGTCGGCATCTGAAAATGATGGGCCAACCGCTGCATAAGAGACGCCAGCATGAGACTTAGAGGCATCGGTGTAAAATTCCGGACAGGAGTATTTATGCTGCAGTTCGAGGAAGTGCATTCGAATGTGTGCAACCGGGGCGTGCTTCGTAACATGTAAAAAGGACAAATCACAGTCTACAATTTGCCACTGCCACGGTGCGACCTGTATAGTGGGTGTCAATAGACGATGTTCAGAGAGTGGGACATCCATTTCCTCAGCCAGACTTCTCACACGCAACGAGAAGGGCTCTCTTACTGCAGGGCGGTTATGAAATAGGTGGGAGCTGGACAAATCATTTACGGTGGAATATGAGGGATGTTCACTGTTTGCGTTCACTCTACAGAAATACATGAAAGCTGCGTATGTCCTCTGCAAGTGGAGGAACCACTCATTGGATTCCACGTAAAGGCTTTCTACAGGGCTTGTCCTAAAGGCACCTGCAGACAAGCGAATGCCTTAAGCACAGCAGTCTTATTGTGTCTTAATTCTCCCATGAAGTCTTCTGCTGAAGTGCTTCTGAAGTGTAATGCACAACTACATTGCAGATTTTATATTGTGAGTTTTATATTGCGGTCACATCCATGCTCCTGGAGAAATGCCCATTGCTAAGAGATGTCGTTGGTAGAGCCTACATTTTATGCTCTTATTTTCTATAGTGAAAAGGCTACTGTATATTCATTTTTACTTCTATGCCATTTTGTATTCACGATGACTTAGTGATCGCGGTTTCTAAATTTGAAAACTGGAACTTTTGCCCAATTGAGCTGTGCCTTGTGTTCGGTCACAATAATTAGGGATGTTGTTTTCAGAAGCTTGTTGCCTTATCAAATTCCCCGCAGTGTATAGGATCGTAATGAAATGTAGAGTCAACTCTCATGATTCTGTTATTTTGCTAATGCAGGAAGCAGGATTCCAGCACAGCCATCTCCTGCACTTATGGTCAAGATGCTCAGACAATGGAGTCCCTGTTCCTTGTGGTTAACCGTGAACAGTATTCTCGCTTTTATGAAAGCTAAAGGTGATTTCCTGCATAAATTAGAATTTTGCAGCTCAATTGTATACACTTTATTCTAATTTCAATCGACTAATATATGCTGTTTAATACTTTTATACTGTTTGATACAATCATTTCTTGTTGGAAAATATTAAGCATGATGTTTAACATTTATTTATGCATTACTGGCTGACGCATGATGGACTGCGTTTAAAAAATGTGAACTCAACACATTTGAAGCTTCATTCAGTAACCAGAGTATGGCTGATTTAATAAGCATTATTTTCACATTTATGTACAAGCCCTAATCTTCCATTATCGCACCAAGTACAAATAATTTAGAAATTGGCAATGTATCATCCGCATGTGGCCAGTAGAGTACCTTAATGAACAGTGGTTTGTTTTTATAAAGCCGCCATTGATACGGCACTTCGCACCTAAACAGTAAGAAATCTGGCATATTTAGGCTGTCTTGCAGTAGAAAAAAAAAACATTTTCAAGCAACATATTTTATAACAGCCCATGCATTGCCTTCGCATTACCAAATTTAAGGAAACCAGAATTGTAATTGGAAAATCTGCTACACAGCATTTTTAGCTCAGAGAACTCTATTTACATTTAAAAAAATGATTTAGGTGGTAAAAAAATTTTCTTGCTCAAGGAATCTTGTTGAGGAGCGAAAATTCATCTTGATGCTCCTGGATCAAACCTTATTTAAAGCAAGTTCATGTGTGAAACATACGGTGTTTCAGTATATCAAAAATGTGCGCCAGTCAGGCTTTATATCGACTTTCCAAATCGGCTTTTCGGAATGATTTGTCATGACATTGGCGTACAAAATAATAGGGTGTGTTTCTTGTGTTCTTGCTCTGCATTTCATGTACTTCCCTAATTGACCTTTGCAATATATATATTTTTTTTCAAGGCCACCAAAACTAGAATTTTTGTACCTGAAATTTAATATTGGAAATTTATTCCTTTAAGTGGCACCCAACAGGCTGTTTCAGGGTTACCATATATACAGGTTGTTTCAGTTAACTTAAGCTAAAGATTAAATAAATGCAAATGCTACGTAGCTGGACAGAACCAAGGTAATGTTGTTCGCCGTCGCTTGGAGATACTCAGACAATTTTTGTACTCGGCCGAATTCGATCATTAGACCTAATTATTTATTCAACTTCTCAATTATTATAATTAGAGGAAGAGTGTCAATGAGTAAATTGTAGAGCAACATGAGAAACTCCCAATACAGCTTTCCGTTGCTCAATACGTGCAACATAAAATGGTTTTTCCGAGCGTGAAAGAAGCCCGTGAATATACGCAAAATTTTCGTCCGACTGGCCGCTCGAGGCACTTTATGTGTATTCGCGGACATCTTTCACGCTTGGAAAAACACTTTTGTGTTGCACGTATTGAGCAACAGAAAGCTGTATCGGGAGTTTCTCATGTTGCTCTATAGAATCTTCTAATTGACACTTGTCATCTAATTATAATAGTTGAGAAGTTGAATAAACAATTAAGTCTAATTAGGCGGAGTACAAAAAATTGTCTGAGTATCCCCAAGCGACGGCAAACAATATTACTTTGGTTCTGTCCACCTACGGAGCATTTGCATATTTTTAAAGTTGGTCCCAAGTTAACTGAAACACCCTGTATATAGGACATATTTGATCAGTTATATGAAAAAAACATTTTTGTAGGAAATGTAAATTTTCATGTACTTACAAATGTATTTGGTGATTGTACATTTTAGGTTGTTATGTATGTATTATGTAGTTATGTATTCTAGCATCGAATAAATACATTTACTTTCCTTGAAAATGCAGTATCGTATATGTCTTGCTGATTCGTATTACATTTTATATGGATATGTAACGCGTAATAACCATTGATGTAGATATACACGCTCAGAAGTTATAGTTTTCTAGGTTGCATTTGTGCAGTGAAGACAGGTTTTGCCCTGAATTACTAATATTTATTGTCATCCACACGTATAAATGTTGTGTATGCCTATCGAAACTTCAAGCTTGGCTATCGGACGCCGTGCTTGGTAGCTGAACTTGAACCTTCTGGCACACACAAGTTATGCCTGGATCGCTCTATATAGTCATAATTCAAGGTATGTACAGCTGAGCCTGCCTTCCCTATACTGTAGAAATAAAGGGTGCACACCCTTTCAACACCTATGAAAATGGGTGTTAATGAGAACTAACACCCTAACACCCTTCATAATTTTTGCTGGACACCCTTCCTCTAGGGTGCTATAATAGCACCCCAACTGTAGGGTGTAGGAAACAGCACCCTTAGGGTGTCCGTCTGGTGACAAACTGATTTACACCCTTAAGGGTGTTAAAATGTTTAGTGTGTAGCATTTGTTAGGGTTGAGTGCCTTCAGAAATAGGCTTCAGCTTTCATATCCTGACCACGTAAAGCATTGTCATTGTCATTGTGATTGTAACCTCACATAGATTGTGTAGCATTGCGATGTGTTTTAATGTGGGGTAATGTCGGCATGCACCTACACGAAATCGTAAGCATGACATCACAATGCAAATGTATTTACTGCGGTCCTTCTGAAGACTTTATAATTGATTTCATTGATGCTATTGAGCACTCACTGATACCATGGCTGTTTCCAGATGCACATAAACATTTATGTTGCCATTTTTAAGGACAATGAATATATGGGTGACCTAATGATGTGTCATCTCGTGGCATCAGCTTATGTAGACCACAGTTGGCGTCACCCTTAGGTCTAGTATAACTAAACCTATATGACATTTATATCAGCCACGTCAGCATTGACTTTTCTTATACACTCGTTGTTTACCTGAACCGACAATCTCAAGATTATTTTTCAGTATAATACGATAAGAACATTGATTATAAAACTGATGTCGCTTGACTGCAATGCTGCCCTGATATGTTTATGTGGAACACAATTACAGGTAAAATTACAGAAAATGTATATGAAACGTTGTTCCAAATAGCATATGAAACAGTGCTATGTATATAACTAGATAGAATTACTGGAACTGTGATCCAGCTAGGAAATAAATGGAACGCTGCTGCGTATACAACAAAGTAAAAACAACTGAAACAATGTTGCGCCTATTTTAGATTCTATCTAGGGCGCTAGTTACGCTTAAGTAAGCGGAACTTTTTTGCAAAAAAGTTCCGGTTGCTAGCTGGAACTTATGTGGAACCAGATTAAGAGTGTAGAGACGAGCGCGTGGCTCAGATGGGGTGCTGACAGTAAGGGAGTTGTACGGATGGATCCGTACATGGTCGGCGGTGCGGACGCTGGCATAGTCGATGGTGGCAAGACTGCAGAGGATTTGTAGCAGGGCTCCGTTAGTGGTAGTCAAGCGTTGCGCGCTAGGCTTAGCGCGTCGGTGGCGTGGCAGGTCACAAAAAAGGTTCCAAATGGTCGAAAATGGAGGGAATCGGGCTCCGAAGGTGTCAAGCGGATCCTCTCACCTTCACGGATGCGTCGCTGAAGTTTCGTGAAGAAAGGGTGCAGAGCTGCGGTGAAACGGGCCAAAAAGTAGGGATCCCATGCGAGGCACGTCCGTTCAGCGTTCCGCTCGCGGCCGTCTCCAAGTCGTGGTTCGCAGCCACATGCCGAAACTTGCGCCACCAAATTTGCATGCTTATCCCCCTTTTTTACTGCGTAAGCTGTTATGGGCTCATTCCAATAGCCGTTTCGGTTCGCGATGGTGTCCGCCGCCGCCGCGTAACCGCTATCGCCGGTAATGCGAAAAAGTACCCGGTTCCCGCCGGGATCGAGCCCGCGCCCGCTGCGTGGGAGCCAGGTATACTCTTGCACTGAGCCATGCAAGCGCTTGCTATAGGGCAGCGAAAAAATGCCCTATAAACGTTCCCTAGTCAGGCGCAAAGGGGCAGAAGATCCGAGCCTCCTCCAGAATGGTGGCGCCATCTAGGTAAGGTGCCTGCAAACGCAGCGTGCGCAGGCGCAGACGACGAGATGCGATTCAGACGAGGCACGCAATCAACGCGATCGCAAACTGCCCGAGCCTCCGCCAGTATGGTGGCGCCATCTAGTTAAGGTGCCTGCAAACGTCACAGGCTTGCGCGGCCAGGCATCATCGGGCTTAGCAGACTGCTGTGCAGAGAGCATTAGAAGCCGCAGCTCGCCGTCGACGCCGGCTGGACAGTTCAGATCGTCCTCATCAAAACGAGGCGAAGAGACTGCCATGGTACCGAAATTGAAGCTACTCTTCAGACGCTCCACCATCTTACACTGTGACTGTGCTGCGTGTGCCGCGCAGGCACACGCAGCACAGTCACAGTGTAAGCTGGTGGATAGGCTTTTTTTTTTTCACTTTTGAGCATGCTCCCTAAGACGGTCATAAGCACATTTTCCGTCTGACCGATGTAGATTTTCCCTCATGACATTGATATGATAAGGATGTTTATTGGACGGCACTTGAAGTAGCGCAAGGGCGACTGTCCAAAAAGCGCAGCACGGACTTTCAGCACGAGCGGCGCTCGAGAGTCAAAGAAAACGACCCACTAGAAGGTACCGGAGAAGGAGACCCACTTTAAGGCGCTGGAGCGGACGACCCACTTCAGGGTTCCAACGCTTCGCTACAATTACCCCGGGTGTGAAAAGGGAGCAGCCCGGCGACTAAACAGGCTGTCACCATGAGTGGGTCATTGTATATCTTGAGGCGCTCCACATTGACGATGTCGCGCCCTCGACGGCGCATATCCGAGGATGGTTCAACGGGTTCGATGAGGTAATTTACTGGGGACGTGCTTTCGACGACACGATAGGGGCCTTCGTATTTGGGCATTAGTTTCGAAGAGAGTCCAGTTGCGATGGTAGGGACTGAGAGCCAGACGAGTGCCCCAGGGAAAAACGTGGGCGCAGAAGTGGTGGTGTCACCGCGAATGCTCTTCTGCCGCTCTTGTTCATTAGTGGTAAAGGTCCGGGCAAGGTCGTGACATCTTCAGCATGTCTGGCTTTGACAGATATAGGCGTATACTCAGACGTGTCTGGCTTGTATGGAATGATCGTGTCGATCGTGTGTGACGGGTGGCGGCCGTACAATAAGAAGAACGATGAGAAGCCAGTAGTAATCTGAGGGGCGGTATTGTAGGCGTAGGTGACGAAGGGAAGAATGGCATCCCAATTTGTGTCGTCAGCGGTGATGTACATTGAGAGCATGTCACCGAGCGTGCGGTTAAATCGCTCTGTGAGACCGTTTGTCTGTGGGTGGTAAGCAGTAGTTTTTCGGTGAACGACGTGACACTCTTTGAGAATGGCTTCGACGAATTCCGACAAGAAGACACGGCCTCGATCGCTGAGTAGCTCCTAGGGTGGACCGTGACGCAGTATGAATCGGTGGAGCAGGAAGGAGGCAACATCTCGTGCTGTAGCCGCTGGAAGGGCAGCGGTTTCGGCGTATCGCGTGAGAGGGTCAAAAGCGACGATGGCCCAGCGGTTACCAGCCGACGTCAGAGGAAGAGGTCCGTATAAGTCGATGCCAACGCACCCAAACGGCCGGTTAGGACAAGGTAAAGGTTGTAGACCGGCTGGCGAGAGGTTCGGCGAAGATTTCCGGCGCTGACAATCGAGGCAGGAACGAACAAATTTCTGCACGTACCGGTACATTCCCCGCCAAATGTACCGTTGTCGAATTCGGTGGTAAGTTTTGTATACCCCAGAGTGTGCACACTGCGGATCACAGTGGAACGATTCGCATATTTGAGAACGGAGACTGCGGGGAACTACCAGTAACCACAGGCGGCCGTCGGCGCTGTAATTGCGTCGGTGAAGTAGCTCGTCGTGAATGGCGAAATGGTGGGCTTGACGACGCAATGCGTGAGTGGCTGGTGTTGCCGACGGATCAGTGAGCAAGTCTATCAGCGAGACAATCCATTGGTCCTTGCGCTGTTCTGTAGCGATGGTGTGAAGGTTGATGGAAGAAACGGCCAGCTGAGTTCCTGAGCAGCGGGCGTTGTCGTCGGGTAAGGGGGAGCGCGAGAGGGCGTTGGCGTCGGCATGTCGGCGTCCGTTGCGGTAGAGCACGCGGATGTCGTAGTCCTGCAGACGAAGTGCCCAACGGGCGAGACGGCCTGAGGGATCCTTCAATGACGACAGCCAGCATAGTGCATGGTGGTCAGTAAGCACATCAAACCGGCGACCATACAAATAAGGGCGAAACTTCGTAAGGGCCCAGATGATAGCCAGGCATTCTCTTTCGCAGACGGAGTAGTTGGCCTCGGCTTTAGTAAGCGTACGACTTGCATACGCCACGGCATATTCAGGGAACCCTGGCTTGCGCTGCGCAAGGACAGCGCAAAAGGCCAACACCACTGGAGTCCGTGTGTACCTCTGTAGGGGCCGTAGGGTCATAGTGGCGTAGTATGGGCGGAGACGTCAACAAACGACGGAGCTTTGCGAACGCGTCCTGGCACACTGACGGCCACGAGTCGAGGGGCCCCTTACTGCCAAGGGGCTTCGTCAGTAGCGATATAATAATGGCGAAGTTTCGGATGAAACGTCGAAAGTAGGAACACAGTCCTACGAAACTGCGCAGTTCTGTGACGGACGCAGGTCTAGGGAACTCGGCTACGGCCCGAAGCTTGGCTGGATCTGGGAGAATTCCATCCATGGACACGACGTAGCCCAGTATTGTCAGCTGCCATGCTGCAAATCGGCACTTCTTTAGGTTCAACTGTAGGCCGGCGTTGCTCAAACGCGTCAAAACATGCCGGAGGCGTTGAAGATGCGTGGAGAAGTCCGGAGCGAAAACGACGACGTCGTCGAGGTAGCACAAGCACGTGTGCCATTTCAGGTTGCGCAAGACGGTATCCATCATGCGCTCGAAGGTCGCGGGCGCATTACACAGTCCGAACGGCATGACGTTGAATTCGTACAAGCCGTCGGACGTGACGAAGATTGTCTTCGGTCGAGCGTCCTCAGCGAGAGGGACTTGCCAGTACCCTGAGCGCAAATAGAGCGATGAAAAGAATTCAGCTCCTTGGAAGGTGTCAATCGCGTCTTCTATTCGTGGCAGCGGATAGACGTCCTTGCGGGTTATCTTGTTGAGCCGTCGGTAGTCCACACAGCATCGTACGAAACCGTCCTTCTTCGCAACAAGAACGACCGGAGACGCCCAGGGACTATTTTATGGTCGAATAACATCCCGTCGAAGCATGTCATCGACTTGCTCGTTAATTACACGACGCTCGGCAGGACGTACGCGATATGGGCGTTGCCGCAGTGGCGGTTGGGAGCCAGTGTCGATGCCATGCGTGACAGTGGACGTGCGGCCCAGGGAAGTCTGCGCGACATCGAAAGATGGGCGAAATTCTTCCAACAGGCACAGAAGCTGTGAACGCTGGACCGGCGTAAGGTTTTCATCGATGGAGGAGCCAAATACATCTTCGGGCGACGAATCAGACTTCGAAACAGCACTAAGTGTAGAGGAGCTGGGCCAGTGCGTGTCATCGGGTGCGTCCACAACTTGTGCGTCTTCGAGGGGTTCCACTCTGCCGAGACATTCCCCTCGCAGCAATGTGACAGTATATGGGGATGGATTGCTAACAAAAATAGCGCTGGGTTAATGAAAATTACGGTCACTGACCAAGTAAAAAAAGTGTTTTGACGTTTCGGAACCTGTACAGGTTCCTTGTTCACAATGCAGCGGACGTAGCATCGTTGTCCAGTTAAATATGCAGTATATGACGTAATGAACGGGCATAAACTTGAGGCATGTTTCCATCTGTCCTGTTAACGGTATCTGGCGTCGTCTGTATCAGCAGAGATTCTAGCAGCAGTCTCGTTGTCGGATTTTTCTCTTTAGCCATGATTGCAGCATTTTCCCAAGCGATAGAGTGCTGACTCTTGTGAACATGCTCCGCTAGTGCGTTGTACACGTGGCGGAGATTTGAACATCGCGCTTGTGCTCTTTCAGTCGTCGAATGAAGTTTCCTGTTTCGCCAATATAACAAAAGTTGCAGTCTTGGCACGGGATCTTAAAGATTACCCCCGGGAACTTTTCGTCTTGTAAGCGGTCCTTCACGTTGACAACTTTGCTGCGGAGCTTGTTAGATGGCACATGTGCAATGCGTAAGTCATATTTTGAAAATATCCTTGAAAGCGCTTCGCTGATACCCGGTACGTAGGGAATGCTGGCCCGTTTTTGATAAGCTCGTTTCTCGGATGGCTGAGGATTCAGCACCCGTTTTTCGATTCTGCGAACAAAAGCAGCCGAATAGCCGTTATTGGACAGTTCTAACTTCTTGGCGTACCGTAAGAAGTTCTCTTTGGAGTTCTTCTTCACTGGAGCATAAGTGGGTGGCCCGATGGATCAAAGATGACACGACAGAAGTCTTGTGCCCAGTTGGGTGACATGACGCAAAGTGGAGGTAGCGACCGGTATGGGTCATTTTACGATAAACGGAAAAGGATAGGCCGCCGTCGGAACGACGTACGAGTACGTCGAGGAAAGGCAGCTTGCCGTTTTCTTCTAGCTCCAGAGTAAATTATATGGTCGGTTGTATGGAGTTGAGGCTTTGTAGCAACCGGTCGACGTCGTCTTTTTGCAGGATACAAAAGCAGTCGTCCACATAGCGCAGAAAAACTTTCGGTGCAGGTTTGAACTCTCTTAGAACTTCTTTCTCCAGTGCTTCCATTACAAGGTTTGCGGTTGTAACGGATACTGATGCCCCCATAGCAGTCCCCTGTGTCTGCTTGTATATTTTAGAGTCCAGTGAAGAAGAACTCCAAAGAGAACTTCTTACGGTACGCCAAGAACTGTCCAATAACGGCTATTCGGCTGCTTTTGTTCGCAGAATCGAAAAACGGGTGCTGAATCCTCAGCCATCCGAGAAACGAGCTTATCAAAAACGGGCCAGCATTCCCTACATACCGTGTATCAGCGAAGCGCTTTCAAGGATATTTTCAAAATATGACTTACGCATTGCGCATGTGCCATCTAACAAGCTCCGCAGCAAAGTTGTCAACGTGAAGGACCGCTTACAAGACGAAAAGTTCCCGGGGGTAATCTATAAGATCCCGTGCCAAGACTGCAACTTTTGTTATATTGGCGAAACAGGAAACTTCATTCGACGACTGAAAGAGCACAAGCGCGATGTTCATAATCACCGCCACGTGTACAACGCACTAGCGGAGCATGTGCACAAGAGTCAGCACTCTATCGCTTGGGAAAATGCTGCAATCATGGCTAAAGAGAAAAATCCGACAACGAGACTGCTGCTAGAATCTCTGCTGATACAGACGACGCCAGATACCGTTAACAGTACAGATGGAAACATGCCTCAAGTTTATGCCCGTTCATTACGTCATATACTGCATATTTAACTGGACAACGATGCTACGTCCGCTGCATTGTGAACAAGGAACCTGTACAGGTTCCGAAACGTCAAAACACTTTTTTGACTTGGTCAGTGACCGTAATTTTCATTAACCCAACATGCAACCTGACCAGACGAGCTTTCGTCGAACTCTTGACTATGTGCATTACAGGAATGTGCACGGACAACGCGTTGTTTCTAAGATTAGGCAGTTCGTTTCGCTCACGACAAGAGCAGCTGCCTTCAAGACTCATCTCAGCTTCAACAAGACTTGCCGAAACGAGTGCCTCATGCCGAAATCCCTTCGTTTGAAGGCACCGGTCCGTACACCATGGGGCCATAGGATCATCCGGCAAGCCGAAAAGAACCTACTGGCAGCGCGGATCCAGCAGTGCAGACAAAATCTTCGGAATTTAGAGAATGAAAAGTTCTTTGCCCGGCGCAAGTTGGAACATCTTCTCGGAGGCGAGTTTCCTGATGTTCAGCTGCACGCAAACTTCACTGCTTCTCTAAGAGAACGGAAGTGCAAGACTTCTCAGGACAGGAAACTCGAAGGGCTACGCCCGAAGGTTCCAAATGACGTCAAGGAGGCGGTTGTTAACTTATCCTGCTACCAGCCAAGTCCTGCAGAATTATCAGTCCTGCACCGTGGCTTGAACTACAACACGAGTGCTGCCTCTGACCCAAAGAAGGTGATCTGTGCTGTTGAACGAGCGGTTTCTGAATTGCCGCACGAAGTACAAGATGAAGCACGTACTCGAGCAGTAGGTATCCTATCGTCGTGGCGGAAGCGCAACCTACCGATTGGCCTCTCACCCGCGGAAAAAGAAGCGATCCGTACCCTACGCAGCAACAAAAGTATCGTCGTCCTCCCAGCAGATAAGGGCAACGCCACGGTATTACTAGACCGCAGTGCATACAACGAAAAAATGCTTGACTTGCTTGAAAACGGAGGAACGTATTCCGTATTAACTAAGGACCCCACAAGCAGTATTCAAAGCAAACTGCAGAAGACGCTGTCCACTGTCTTCCCGCCAGCCTGCCCTCAGCACAAGTTGTACTATCGGTTATTGTGCACCAATGGTTCAGCCCCTGCGATCTACGGTCTCCCAAAAGTGCACAAAACAGGCGTACCTCTTCGGCCAATAGTCGACTTCACTCGTTCACCGCTGTACAAGCTATCTGGGTATCTGCACCAAGTACTCAGCCCCCTAACCGGCCACACCACAACACACGTTGAGAACGCTTCAGCATTCGTGGAAACTGTGCGTGACCTTCATCTCAGTGATGACGATGTGATGGTGTCGTTTGACGTAACCTCCCTATTTACGAGTGTTCCTATCGACTTGGCCGTCGAGACCTGCAAAGAAGCCCTTTCCAAGGACGCCAGCCTTGCTGACCGGACACCCCTGGATCCTTCAGAGCTGTGTGAACTGCTTCATTTGTGCTTAAGTAACACGTACTTTACTTACAACTCTAAAATATACAAGCAGACACAGGGGACTGCTATGGGGGCATCAGTATCCGTTACAACCGCAAACCTTGTAATGGAAGCACTGGAGAAAGAAGTTCTAAGAGAGTTCAAACCTCCACCGAAAGTTTTTCTGCGCTATGTGGACGACTGCTTTTGTATCCTGCACAAAGACGACGTCGACCGGTTGCTACAAAGCCTCAACTCCATACAACCGACCATACAATTTACTCTGGAGCTAGAAGAAAACGGCAAGCTGCCTTTCCTCGACGTACTCGTACGTCGTTCCGACGGCGGCCTATACTTTTCCGTTTATCGTAAAATGACCCATACCGGTCGCTACCTCCACTTTGCGTCATGTCACCCAACTGGGCACAAGACTTCTGTCGTGTCATCTTTGATCCATCGGGCCACCCACTTATGCTCCAGTGAAGAAGAACTCCAAAGAGAACTTCTTACGGTACGCCAAGAAGTTAGAACTGTCCAATAACGGCTATTCGGCTGCTTTTGTTCGCAGAATCGAAAAACGGGTGCTGAATCCTCAGCCATCCGAGAAACGAGCTTATCAAAAACGGGCCAGCATTCCCTACGTACCGGGTATCAGCGAAGCGCTTTCAAGGATATTTTCAAAATATGACTTACGCATTGCACATGTGCCATCTAACAAGCTCCGCAGCAAAGTTGTCAACGTGAAGGACCGCTTACAAGACGATAAGTTCCCGGGGTAATCTATAAGATCCCGTGCCAAGACTGCAACTTTTGTTATATTGGCGAAACAGGAAACTTCATTCGACGACTGAAAGAGCACAAGCGCGATGTTCAAAATCACCGCCACGTGTACAACGCACTAGCGGAGCATGTGCACAAGAGTCAGCACTCTATCGCTTGGGAAAATGCTGCAATCATGGCTAAAGAGAAAAATCCGACAACGAGACTGCTGCTAGAATCTCTGCTGATACAGACGACGCCAGATACCGTTAACAGGACAGATGGAAACATGCCTCAAGTTTATGCCCGTTCATTACGTCATATACTGCATATTTAACTGGACAACGATGCTACGTCCGCTGCATTGTGAACAAGGAACCTGTACAGGTTCCGAAACGTAAAAACACTTTTTTGACTTGGTCAGTGACCGTAATTTTCATTAAACCAACATGCTACCTGACCAGACGAGCTTTCGTCGAACTCTTGACTAAAAATAGCGCTGTCACCGTGAGTAATTTGCACTGTCCCAAAGGGCACCAACAATCCTTTCTTAGTGCGAACGCGGTCAGATGGCGAAAGGAGTGCAATGGTGTCACAGAGACCGTCGCAGTAAACTGACACAGCCGCTGACGCATTCGGGGGCACTTGGGTATCGTCTGTGACGAGTATCTTCTTCGAAAGTGATGGTCTGTCTGCCGGCGTCATCTCAGAGAACGGCGAGAGTTCTATTTCGGTGGGTGTGCAATGAATTACGGCGTTGTGGCGGGAGAGAAAATCCCATCCTAGGATAATGTCGTGCGAGCATGAAGGAATGATGATGAATTCGACGGCATACATGATGTACCGAATGACGACGCGAGCTGTGCATACTGCTGTTGGGTGAATACTTTGGGCGCTATCCGTACGAAGGGATAACGCCGAAAGTTGCGTCGTCACTTTGCGTAGGACACGGCTAAGTTTGGCGTACATAACGGATACGGCGGCTCCGGTGTCTATAAGGGAAGAGGCGCGAACACCGTCTACAAACACGTCTATTATGTTCGATGGTCTCTGCTGAGGGCTTTCACAGTTCGATAGCGTCGCAACCTTTGCCTCGTGGACTGCGACGACTAGTTTTCCCGATTTCGTGCGACCTGACGTGGCCGTATCGGCGACAATGAGCGACGTCGTGGAGACGGTGAACGGCGGGTAGATGGAGCTGGGCGTAACGTCGGTGACACAGGCGGCGGTGGTTCATAATTAGGGTGGCTGGAGTGGCTCATGACGGGTGATGTGACTCGAGGCCGCTGCACGCGATTGCAGAAACGTGCAACGTTGCCGGCGTAACCGCACGCAAAGCATATGGGACGGTTGTCGGAAGTGCGCCAACGGTTTGCCGGAGAGGTTCCCACCCATTGCTCAGGACGCGATGGACGTAGCGGCTGCTGATATGCCTGCATGGGGGGCTGCAGACGAAGCCTAGTGACATCGGCGTATACGTAGGCGGCACAACCGCTTCGAACGCCTGAGGTCCAGCGACGGCTTCGGCGTAACTAAACGGGGCAGCCGCAGAGATCGCTTGGGCCGGCCTGGCGACAACTTGACCGTAGCTAAGTGGCACCGGTGCTGGAGGGCGCTGGTGATATTCGGGCAATGACTTCGGCGATTTCCTGTTCAATCAGTCGGCGGAGGGGAGGCGCGAGTGTGGTTGATGGCTGTTCCACATTGCTGCGGGTGAGCAAAGGGCAGCAAGAGAGTGCGGGCGTGCAATTTCTTCGCGCACAAAGGTCTTCATTTCTGCCAGCAAGGTGGTGTGGTCGAAAACGGTTGACAAGCCAGCGAGATCTGCGTCCCGTGCTGGCGGCCGACGGGTCAATGACCGCTGCCGGCGTAGCTCCTCATAACTCTGGCACAGCGATATTATCTCTGCCTCCGTGTGAGGATTTTTGGCGAGGAGCATGGTGAAGGCGTCGTCTTCGATGCCTGTCATGACGTTTTTAATGTTGTGCGACTCGGACATGGACGCGTTGGTTTTCTTGCACAACTCCAGAATGTCCTCTATGTAACTTGTGAAAGATTCCCCGGCCTACTGAGCTCGTTCGCTCAAACGCTGTTCTGCTTGCAGCTTACGAACAGCAAGGCGGTCGAACACGTCGATAATGGCAGTCTTGAAAGCGGACCAGGTCGGGAAATCGGATTCGTGGTTGTTGTACCACAGACTTGCTACTCCCGCCAGGTAAAAGACCAAGTTGCTCAGTTTTCCTACCTCGTCCCATTTGTTGGGTACACTCACGCGCTCGTAGGTAGCGAGCCAGTCCTCCACGTCGGTGCCATCCGCGCCAGTGAAGATAGATGGGTCGCGTTGACGAGGGACACCGGGACATGCGGGTGGTGCGGGAGGAGGCGTTTGCTGGGAGGCTTCTTGCGGCATGGTAGATGGTAGTGCACGGGATCGAAACTCCAGGGGCATCAAAGGGGTTTCGGAGCGGTTGTGAGGGTACAGGACCTCCACCAAATTATAAGGATGTTTATTGTACGGCACTTAAAGTAGCGCAAGGGTGACTGTCCAAAAAGTGCAGCACGGACTCTCAGCACGAGCGGCGCTCGAGAGCCGAAGAAAACGTCCTACTAGAAGGCACCGGAGAAGGAGACCCACTTCAAGGCGCTGGAGCGGACGACCCACTTCAGGGTTCCAACGCTTCGCTACAATATGAAGTAAATGAATGCAGTGGAGCACTTTTAAAAAAGACACTCATGCCTTCTTTGCCATCCGCGTTTACCTTGGGCGCAGATCCGAGGGCAGCGTTTTTTCAGCTTATCAGGGACTGAGAAAGCCAGAGGAACATCATGTCTGCCGGCAACCTTCTCGAGGTCTGCGAAATCTTGTTTATATATGGCATGACATCTGGCCTGCCCTTGAAATCGACGAGGGTGGCGATATGGGCTTGTTGGTAAGTCATCATGGAATTGTAACTGGATAGCGCAGAAAAGCACACGCACGAGAAGAAACGAAAATGAAGACCAGCGCTTGTCTTTGTCTCCGTGTATTCCTCGTGCCCGTGTTTTGCTGCGCCATCCAGATACCTGCCTTAAAGCCCGGGGGCTGTGCCCAAGTAGTTGTATAATCGACAATACAGCAGAAGCGTGTGCCCGCAAAGTTGCCGGAAAATCCACAGAAAGCTTCGGTTTGAAACTCCGATGTATGAACTGTTCACCTTTGCCCCATAATTGTTCTCGATGTTGCTTCCTGTCTGCACATAGGAGCGTGTAATAAACAACATGGAGAGGCACCGCCTTGCCTGACACTTCATAACTGAGTTTTATGGCTTTTTATGCAAAAGTGTGATTTCCTAACACAATCTCCCCCCCCCCCTCCTCCCCCCCCCCCCGCAATCTTTTGCTTGCTTTCTAGCTTGTTCGTTGCCTGCTCCTGCAGCTGTACCCTAAACGCTGTCACTCACTAGAACACTAGTAAATGAGACTGTATTGACCACGAAAGGAAGCCAGGACGCCGAGTTACGTGTAATCAAAGCATCACGAGCTGAAGAAAAAACAGGCATTTCATGATTTCGCCTCTTCTCTACGCGTGACTGCGATGGCCCTTTTGTCATTCTTGCTGTGACTAATAATAAATTATCTTTCTTTGTTCGCGTTAGTTCTGAAGATTACATGACGGCGCTTAAAATTTTCTTGCAGTATTCTTTAAGGTCAGCCGAAGCTAATTTTCTACCAGCTTCCATCTGGCAATATGCAAATGCTGCGATTCCATTGTTGAGACCGAGAGCTAGTGTACAACTCGCTATTTCACCACCGCCCCCTTTTGGAAAGAAGCAGCGCGGCTGATGTAGCTGATACAGGCATTTTCGCGAAACCCTCCAACCTTTTGACATGCGGGAAAATTGCTTTATTCGTGGCAAACGAGACTGAATTAGTAAATGTCTCCATTGATTTGAAAGTAAGCCTGTACTACCATGCTACATTCGTAGAACTCCACAATCATGCATAAAGGAAGCGGAACAAGCCGCTGCCGAGATCTTGCATCGACGAAAAATCGTGACGAGACGGAAAACCAGTTTTTTTGTTCGTGTTTCTTTTACTCCTTCTCCGCGCCGGCTTTCCCCTTCTCTCCGCTGGGGCCTCCGCGTGATCCATTCCTTTTCGGTATCCCACGATTCGAGGCAAATCTGCCGCAAAAAAAAAGGAAAAAAAAGGCTGCCAGGAGGTTGGGCTGCAAATGACGATGTGGATAAATACTAGTACATGTCCGAGAGGTCTCTACTCGATCACACATCTCCATCGCGTGTCGTCGCAGGTACAACGCTTCGTAAGTGGCTGTACTATCATTTAGGTAAGCTGCTACTTTTCACTTGTAATATACGCGCCCTGTTTCATCTGACTTGTTCCAAGCTTTAACAAAAAGTAGGTGCGCGCTACGCGAACGCAACCAATCCGCTATCGTTCATTGCGCTCTTGAGCAACTCGAAGTGTTCTTCACTATGATATTGAGTCATTGCTTAAGCAAAGTCTATTGAAAAACATTCAAAGTATTTATTCAAACGCAGAGCCTTCAACGGAGAAGTTGTAGAGCTCATTGAAAAGTGTCCAATTGATTTCTTTGCTTTTGGATAGCAGTAGTGGTATAAATGTTTCGTGGCTCAAAAAAAAATGTGCGAAAAATATCAAAAACGTACCGGGTGATAAAGCACTCCAGCCTAGGGACAATACTGCCATAAAGCGTGGTTCTACCGAAAAATCACTGCTGCACATAAATATGTATGAATAGGCCGTAAACAATATAGGAGGTCAACGAAAACAATGGTCTTCATTTTTCCCTAGCCTAATTTGTCCGTTGAAGTGATTGTGCAAATGATGCGATTGCAAATAGCAAATAATAGTTCATAGAAATTCTGGAAGACCTGGTAGCTGTAGGCAGATTGCGTGGGCGAGAAGACAAGGAAATCAAAATTAGGTAAGCTTGAGAAAAAAATAATCAATAAAAAGAGCGCGCCGTCAGTTAGAAGCACAACTGGCAATTTTGCCGAATGCACAATATTGTTTCTTCGGAGCTAACCGAATTGTGGATTCGGCGAAATTCCACAATTTGGTTAGCTCCCAAAGAAACATTATCGTGGATACGGCTATAAGAATATTGAGTGATAGAATGCGGGTCAATATTATTAATATTAATTATTTACCACGCACTACCACGGTCATATGATAGGAAGAAAAAGCATGGCGAAAACACACCAATGGACAATAATGACCAAAGCTCACACTTTCCACTCCTTATTTATAAACAGGAATGTTTTAAAATTTTATCAGCCTGTTGCCACGAAAATAACTTATATTTGAGCCAGAATTGCTGCCTTCGGCGTCAGTAAAAGTTGACTAGACGCGGTCAAGTATGGGCATGCTAATAAATTAGTGGCATATTAAGATTTTTTTATAGCCATTTTCGCTTTTTTTATAAATTTCCTAAATTAGGTCTGATTTCAACTCATGCTATCTGGAAAATTATGTTACAATATTTGTTTGACACTGTAATTACAACGCGTGAAATCTGACTGCACATATCACTGTGACATACGGGCACTGGGCGTGTTCTGTTTTGCAAATTTCTGTCCGTTACGACAAAAAATTGCTCCAGGGTGGCTGGGAATGCACGTGTTGACTACACAAAAAAAAATTTCTCTGAAAACGCTTAGCGCGTTCTTGGATAGGAATTGCCAAATCTGTGCATCAGCGCAGCCCCCGAACGCATTGTCAGATTGTTCGGACTGCTTTGCTTTTGCTATCGGGCCATTCTTGGCTTGTTGTTAGACGAATGAAGCGCAATGTTGTTAGACGAATGAAGGGTCGAAAATTGGTTAATGCGCGCTGCTGAGCTTGCAGTACACCACTTGTTTTCGGTGAAGTCGGACGCCAGTGGGGTGCCGTTTGTTCCTTGCTTGCCGTGATTTCGCCAGTGTGACTGTTAAAATATATCTTACTGTGTAGCGTGATTGAATGCGTCACTTCTTTACCTACAACCTCACAGCACTATACCATATCGGAGTATACTATATGCATATATACATATTAGTGTCCATGAGTGACGTAGGGTGTGAGTGGACGTAGCTAGGAACGTGAGCGACTGTCAGTAGAAAGCGAGTATTTTTATTTATTTATCAATACTGCCCACCACCCTGTAGTCTATGCATGAGTGGCATACAAGCAATAACATATTCAAAACAAGCACGTAACAATCAGACCGAAAAGAATCAACAAACATAGAGAATGCAAGACATGGTACACTAATTAAAATCATAATACAGCCGTTCCAAATTGCGTACAAAAGCATTTAAATAAAAATGGCGGAGGGTAGAGCATTCCAAACCGACACTGGTTTAGCAAAAAAGCTCTATTTATATGAATTCGTCCTTGCAAAAATTGCAGCAAGTGTCCTGCTATGGGTGTGTCTAGTTTTGCTAGGTCAGTGAGGACGCGTGCAATTTGGTATATTTACTTTTATATTTCCTGCAAGAGAGTTATGAAGAAAAAACAGGCTATAGCTTTTCTGTGGGATTCTAACGATGGGACGTTATGTTGCTGCATTGGTAAGGAGGGTGAATCAGTCATTTTGTACTTATTTTTTCTTTATTCATTTTTCTTTATTCAGACATATCCCCGCTTAGCCCGAAAGCGTTACAGCAGGGGGGTTACAAACATGAAAAAAATACATCTTGATTAACACTGCACACCTGTTCACATGACAGCCGATTCCACTGAGCAATAGTTTTAACAAAAAAGGAATTGGCATACAGGCCCGTCCTAGCCCAGTATTCTCTAATTTTGCACTGGTGGTCAGTGCGTGCAGACACATAGTTTGGCGGTTTTAGGTACATTTCTCTATCAATTCCAGTTTTGTTATGATATATTTCATACATAAGTTTTAGCCGCAGTTTCTTTCGGCGAGACGATAGCGATTCCCAATTGAGCTCTTGTTTCATTGCCGTGCAGCTGTACCTCCTCCCGTACCTACCCAAGACGAACCTGGCTGCTCTGTTTTGTATTTTCTCTAGTTTATTTATGAGACATATCTGTGATGGGTCCCAAAGGGTACAAGCATATTCCAAAATAGGTCTTATACAAGTTAGGTACGCCGTGCTTCTAAGGTTAGAATTTGCACATTTTAAATTTCTTTGAATGTAATTCAAAGCAACTGCCGCTTTGCCAACCACATAGTCCACATGTGCCCGCCAAGAGCAGTCGCCCGACAGCATCAGGCCCAAATATTTAGTCGTGAATTTCTTGCTTAAAATATTATTCATAAGATAGTAGCTGGCATCGATTACATTTTTCTTCTTAGTAAACCGCACATGGACGCACTTACCCGCATTCAAATTCATTTTCCACTTAGAGCACCATTCGCAAATACGTTCTAGGTCGGCCTGCAGTTTGAGAACAGCATTTTCATTATCAATTTTTCTATACACAATACAGTCATCCGCGAAGAGCCGCATGTTAGAGTCAATACCTAAGTTAATGTCATTAATATATATGAGAAAAAGAAGAGGCCCCAGGACAGATCCTTGCGGGACGCCTGATGTGACCTCAAGATAATCTGAATTAGTACCATTCAAGACAACACGTTGACGGCGATTTGACAAATAGTTTTCTATCCAGCTAAGAACACTGGAATCTATATTTAACATTCGGAGTTTATGAAGTAGTAAAGAATGGCAAACAGTATCAAATGCCTTGCGGAAGTCTAGAAATATACAGTCTATTTGCCCACCCAAATCAACTACAGAAGCTAGGTCATCATAAAATTCAATCAGTTGTGTCGTACATGAAAACCCCTTGCGAAATCCGTGTTGTCTGTTCGTAAGCACTGCGTTGTCCATTAGATGTTTCATGATAGCCTTGTATATTATGTGTTCCATGACCTTGCATGAGATAGAAATAAGTGAGATGGGTCTATAATTAGTAACTTCTTTTTTAGAACCTCCTTTGTGAATTGGGACTACATTTGCTATTTTCCAGTCCTGTGGCATCTGACCAGTAGTTAACGACTTGTGGAAAATTAAATAAAGGTAAAGCGAGATGGCATGAGCACACTGTTTTAAAATTCTTGGAGAGATACCATCAGGACCGATACTATCAGGACCGAAGGTTCTTTAGCAGGGATTCAATGCCGCTAATGCTAAGTTCGATTGGTTGCATAAGAGGAACGTTGCTATTTGATGATTGTGGGCTGCATGCAGATTGAGAAAGAAAGACTGATTGGAAATATCTGTTTAGGCATGTCGCTTTTTCTGCATCGTCAGAAAGAGTGCGTTCATTGTAAATAATTTCATTTATTCCAACAGGATCAGACCCACATCCCTTCAAATACTGCCAGAACGGTTTAGGATTTGTTTTCATTTTGTCATTTAATCGTTTAAGATACTGTTCTTTTGCTTTTTTCGACAGGCTTTTGTATTCGCGTGTTAATTCGTGTAGCCTTTTAAAATGCGCGTGTGTCTTTGTTCTTTTATATCTTTGAAACTCATGCCTTCGTTTTTTAACTAGCTTCAATACACGAAAGGTGATCCATGTTTTTTTACGCTTTTGGAGCCTAGCCGATTCAATACTAGGTATGAACTTCTCTGTAAGATCTAACAGTTTTTTTCTAAATGTGCTCCACAAATATTCTACTTCGTGTTCTTCCGCAAAGCATTCAAAAACAGGAAGAAAATCAAGAAGTTTATCAGAAATTGATGAATAATCGCCCTTTTCAAAGAAGAAAACTCTTCTACTAATGCGCCTTTTTGTGCGCTGTACTTTCGTTTTAATCCCTGCAACCACAACCCGATGATCACTAATACCTGGAATGATATCGACATTACCTACTAAATTTGGCGAATTACAAAAGAGAAGATCCAGGGTACTATTTATTCGAGTGGGTTCAAGGACATACTGAAAAAAGCCGAAACTATCAGCCAGGTTCTTCATTTCTAGATTGGTACGGCTAGCCTTCATTAACTCGCATGTGCCGTTATCCCACTTTAAGTCGGGCAAATTAAAATCACCGGCGAGCAATATTACTTGGCCAGGTGCCTCCGAAACGATATCGTACAGCATTTTCAAAACACGGAAATCCGTACTTGGTGGTCGATAAAACGCTCCAGTGACAAAAGAAAGATTGTTAGCTAGTGTAACTGTGCACCAAACCGACTCGACCGAGTCATGACCGATGTTCAGCATCGAAGACGAAAGGGACGAATGAACTAATAGAAAAACACCACTGCCATGACCCGGCCTGTCGTTGCGATAAGCAGTATAGTTGCAGGGGAACACCTCGCTATCAGTGATGGATGGGTTAAGCCAGGATTCAGTACCAAACACTATATCTGCCTTTAATGACTCAACCAATCCAGCAAACTCATCTATCTTGTTGACTATACTACGGCAATTTACCACCGCAATAACTAAATCACGATGAACAAAGCAAATATGATTTGTATGTCACCGTTTTGACAGGGCAACAACTTCTTCCTTCTCATCGTCCCATGTAAACGCTCTGCCATTTATGATCAGCTTATCGGCCTTCAACTTAACCTGGTTTTTCTTATCTGCCTTCTTTACTTTTCCGTATTCCCAAAGTTTCTTTCGCACTGCTCGAGTTTCGAATGAAAAGTCCTGTTCTACACTGTAAGAGGAGCCCTTGAACTTGCTTGCATTTTTCAAAACGGCCATTTTTTTCTTTATCGGATGAAAAATTTACAATTATAGGTCTTTTCTTCCCTTCATGAAAGCGACCAACCCGATGGGCCCTCTGAACCGACTGCAGTTCGATTCCCAAATTAGTAGTGCAGATACTCTTAACCAAGGATTCAGCTTGTTCCCACGTTTCGGACCGATCATTGTCATCTATCCCGTAAAACACGAGGTTCAATCTACGGCTTCTGTTTTCGAGGTCTGCATTTTTCTTTTGCAGAATTCTTACTTGATGACTTAGATCCCTAATTACAGTTGCTTGTTCTTGTACTAGCTTCATAACATTACCTATCTGGTCTTGGGTTTTGTCAAGCTTGCTGTCCATTTCAGCCGTTTTGGTATCATGACTAGTTATCCTTGCATCAATGTTATCTAACTTATTCATGATAGTATCCTGTAATTTCTTCAAGAAATCCATTTCGCCTTTATCGAAAGGCCCAGGGTTGAGCTCAATGTCGCCGGAAAGTAGCAAGAGCAGAACGAGCCATAAAATGCGGTTCACAACGAAACGAAAACGTCTATCACGTCTAGTGCAACGTACTCGCGCTGTACATGCAACACTCGCCCGCGTGGGAGGAGCCGGCAACGCCATGACTGCTTTAGAAGTTTCAATTAGGTAGAGAGCACTAACCTGCAGAAACAACAGTGGCGTGAGCTGCATGTCGGCAAGCGTGCCGGCTCCAAATCCCACGCAGTCAAGGTGCCGCGCAGCTATATAATCAAGTCCCGGGTCACGTGGTTCACAACGGTCGACGAGCCTGCCATCGACGTCATGGTCGAAGAAACCGTCCCCGTGAGTCTTGCAGCGTTCTTCGTACAGCGATGAGTTTGCGTCGATTGTCGATATGTGCCATGATGGGTCAGAAGATTGCTCCAGATAGCACGGATTAACCGCACACCCAACAAGCGGTCGATGTGCGATCACCATCCAGGAAGCACCGAAAACCTGCAGAAACAACAGTGGCGTGAGCTGCATGTCGGCAAGCGTGCCGGCTCCAAATTCAATTGAATATGAAGCACACTGCTTTTCTTTGCACACGCTCTATCTCTCGAATATAACTTTGTTAGGGGGGTCTCATATTGTGGAAGCATATTCGAGCTTAGCCCTAACGCAAGTACTATGTGCTAGAAGCCTAACGTTAAGAGGCGCAGTTTTAAGTTTCCTTTTGAGAAACCATACATTTCGTAGCGCAGAAGTACAAATATATGTGATGACCAAGTAAGTTTGTTAATAAAGCGATACCGAGATACTTGCATTCATCTACTTCCTGTATGACACGCTGGTTAATTGAATATGTAAACGTGCTAGGTGTTTTCCTTCTCGTAAAACGCAAAAGTACACTTTTTTGGTATTTAATTTCATGCCCCATTGAATACACCAGTGTCTAATGGCCTGTAGGCTTTCTTGTAATACTGCATGATCATTTGGATTACTGATTTCCCTAAAAACAACGAAGTCATCCGCGAACAGTCGAATACGGACACCACCATGAATCAAGTTTGTCAAGTCATTCTTATAAATCAAGAACAATAACGGTCCCAAAACACTTCCCTGAGGCACTCCAGAAGTAAAATGCTAGAGTTCTGAAGAGTGAGTGATTCAAAAGAAGTGCAAATTGACGCCTCTCCCGAAGGTACCCACCAATCCATTTAATAATATTTAACGGAAGACCCAAGCACTCCAACATGTGTAACAACTTCCTGTGTGGCACCTTATCAAACGCCTTCCAAAAGTCGAAGAACAAGGTGTCCCGCTGACCATCATATCAAGGATATGTGAAAAATCGTTTACTGTCGACACAAGTTGTGTAACTGTTCTTTGTAAAGCGATGTTTATGGGGTGATAACGAATTGTGACTTTAAAAAAATCGTTAATGTAGATTGAGATGACGTGTTCCAGCAACTTACAACATGTGTTTATAATAGATATGGGCCGATAGTTACTCACAGATAAACGGTCACCTTTTTTGTGTATCGGGGTAACGCGTGCTAAACGCCAGTCGTCCTGAATTCCACCTGTTGACATTGATAAATTGTAGGAATCTGTCACAAAGCGAGATACCTGTTCCGCGTACCGACGCAGAAAACCATTTGGGATACCATCCGGTCCTGAAGTTTTTTTTTTTGTTTTTTTTTTTGTTTTTGAGGTTAACATTAAGAAGCATAGACACGACGCCTTCACACGTCGCTGTTAAATCATCGGCGATGCATGACCCTGTTCTTTGAAGTACACAAACATCGCCCCTCGTAAAGACACTATAAAAATAACTATTAAAATGATCTGTGATCTGTCGAGCGTCAGTAATTACAATGTCGCTAATTTTCATTTTATAAACGTCCTGTCTACCTTCCTTTATAAAATGCCAGAACTTCTGGCTGTCATATTTAATAAACTGAGAAAGACAATGGTTGAAGTAACCACTGAGGGACTCACTTAATTATTTAATTAAATTATGTTTCAGATCAATGAAAATACAAGATGGCGTCTTTTTCTGCTTGCGGAGTCGCTTGATCTTACGCTTTATATGAATAATATCCCTAGTTATCCAAGCGTTGCAACGTTGCTTTTACCTTTAGTAGGTGTAAAATTCATAACACAAAAACTTACAGCTTCACAGAACCTCTTCCATAAAGTCTCAATGTCAGGTACTGCAATGTCTAGATTTATACCTAGATAATCAAGCATTGAAACCGCATCGATGTTATGAAAATTTCGAACCACGGAGGAGTTATTTGCTAGATTAGGCCTATTATTTGTTAGCTCCCAATAAAAATTGATCAAATCATGATCTGAGATAGCCGGCAGCACTGATGCCAATGCACCATTAAGCGAGCGATTTAGCGTGGAAGCTTGGGCGTGTTGGTGATTCATTGCAAAAAGCACAGCGCAAAAAAGACAGGGACACGAGAGAGCGACACGCTCACAGCGCTGCACCATTAAACATTTCTGTTATAAACCGCAGATGGAGAATGGATCAGCCACGCGTGAACGGACGCACTATTTGCTCTAAATTTAGCCAAAACATCCTATCCAATATGACATCAATTGCACTGGAGCATCCATATTTTAACTGATCCCAATCGACGGCACGAAGGTTAAAACCACCCATCATGACATTTCTGTCACGTAGGCTAAGTATGTGATCGTAAAGTTTTCATTTCATTTCACCTATTTTCGGAAGTGCCCAAGAACAGCTCTACGCCCTAGTAGTGGTGCACTTGTGTTACACAAAGTACAGAAAATGAAAACAACAAACAAGTTAGAAAACCTGAAAGAACACTGGTAAAATGCAACGAAAAAATTCAATTACATCAATGACAAAAGTCAGATAATGAGAGAATACAAGAGCTGAAAATATCAAGATCATAACGTAAGGTATTTTCTTGTATCACAAGACGTGCTATAGCGTTCGAGGCGCAAGAGGAGTTAACGTAGAAAATGCTGGGATTACGCAAGTTTGGGTGAGGCACGCAGAACGTTACAGCTGACAGTAACCGCTCGTACCCACTAAGATGTTAAATAAACGTTAATTCAGAAACATGGTGTGCCACTATAGTGTGCGAATGCTAATCGGATTACCATCGACAGTAATCAAGAGATGAGTTCTGTCATAATTTTTAAAGCAGTTTTTCAGCAAATTCGTACAATGTACGGGGATTGTGTGAAATTCCGTAATCAGACTATGCACCTAGTTTGACCTAACCACGATGGCGGACCTCGGGTTAATATTGTAATTGCGGTGTCAACATGCGGGCTGCTGGCACCATTCCTGCTGCCTTCCCTCCCTCGTAATGTTCGAGCCTTGAAAACGCGTGTCTCAGGTTTAAGAGTGCTACTAGCTGGAACACGGCCATCTTAGTTAGGGAATTAGGCTGCTTTGGAAAGCCTGCTTACGGAATTTGGCATGTTGCCTATTGGCGCAACAGAATTTCCATTGTAGATTACAGCTCTAGGACACTCAAGTAAAATAAATTCAATAACCAAATCAATAGTTTCTTTGACAGTAAGATATTTTAAATTTAGCAAATTTTCGTCAAGCTTTGGAGCAATGAAAGTACATTTCTGACAGAAATAGCCAATAAGCTCGACTGCCTATTGAAGACACACGTTTCACAGTTCAGCAGGTGAAGTTGTGCAGCTATGTACACAAGCATTACGTTGACATTGATTTTCTCGCAGAACTACCTTTTACGTGTTTGAGCAAACATTGCCCGCACGGCACGTGACATATATTTCAGCAAAAACATACTGGGAAATGATGCTGAACAAGGCAGAAGAGAGCCATGATGTCTTAGACGAAAATCGGGAGATAGCCGAGCGACACGTCGTGGATGTGGAATGACCCAAAATTGCAGCTGTGGGAATCGGTTTAGGCCACACTTGCGACAGACATGCTTTACGTATATCTGGAGATACGTCGCCTTTGTCAACACTAGTGAAGCAGTTTCTCGCGTGAGTTCCAAGCACTTCGACTCGCTACGAATTAATGCGACGCCCTTGTCACACGTGTAACTTTGTACTTTCAGCGCAGGACACGTCACGTCTGCTGCCGCATGCACTGCTCGCGTTGTCATCGACGACACTTTCTAAATAGTAGAGTCTAGCTCTTGTGCAACCGATCTCATTTTAGGCCGTGGCTTAGTTTCCGCTGACAGCATGATCAATTGTCGTCGTGCTGAGCGGGATATTTTGTGCTTGGCGACGCTCTGATTGCTGACACTCGTAATGCTGGTGATAAAACATATTGCATGTATACGGTATGCTGTTGTCCTTGCCAGAATATCCTGTCACATTGTTCTGTCATAGAGTTTCATACAATCATCACTAGAGGTAACTGGCGCTTTTGTCTGCGGGAAATTCGAGCGGGGCGGTGCAGCCAGCATAGGAATGAAGCTTAGTACGTGGATTTGCTTAAAATTTGTCCTTCAGCCTCCAAACCTTCCCCGTGGCTTTGTAAATTCATCATTTCCAACAAAATCGATCAACATCATCCGCCTTTATTTAAGTCCACTGCAGGACGAAGGCCTCTCCCAGCGATCTCAAATCACCCCTGTCTTGTACTAGCTGATTCCAACTTCCGTCTGCAAATCTCCTAATTTCCCCGCCCCACCTAATTTTCTGCCGTCCTCGAGTGAGCTTCCGTTTTCTTATCACCCATTGTGTAACTCTTATGGTTCACCTATCTACCTTACCCATTACATGGCCTGCCCTGCTTCACGGTTTTCTCTTAATGTCAACTAGAATATCGGCTATCCCTGTTTGTAAAAGTGCTGAAAGTTGGGCGAGTTGGTAGCTCTTCATCTTGAAACTGCAGCGCGCACACAAGAAACGAGGACAATAAGGAGAAGGTGCGCCTGTCTGTCACCTTCGCCTTATTGTCCTCGTTTCTTGTGTGCGCGCTGCAGTTTCAAGATGTATCCCTGTTTGCTCTCTGATCCATACCGCTCTCTTCCTGTCTCTTAACCTAACATTTTGCGTTCCATTGCTCTTTGTGCGGTGCTTAACTTGTTCTCGAGCTTCTTTGTTAACCTCCAAGTTTATGCCCCATATGTTAGCACCGGTACAATGCAATGACTGTACACTTTTCTTTTCAACGATAGTGGTAAGCTCCCAGCCAGGATTTGGTAATGCCTACCGTATGTACTTCAACCCATTTTCATTCTTCTGTAAATTTTCTTGTCATGATCCGGATCCGCTGTGAGTAATTGACCTAGATAAACGCACTCCTGCATGCTGGTTGGGGATCATGAATTCCCTTGATAGGCTATGTACTAAGTATTAGGTTAAAAAATATAAACATTGGTAAAATAATCGGACGGCATGATTCGAACACAGGATCTCTAGCACAAAAATCCGACATTGAAGCCATTACGCCACGGACCCGTGCAACAAATTGCATTTCTTGCACGCGAAACCTGAACACAGATTCAAATATTTAAAAAATTATTACCTTGCGATATATATAAGTAATTACTTACGGCACACATTGCAATTTACGAAGAGTAGTCATTGACTTGGCAAGGCGTATCTACCTGCTTGAAATGAATCTGCAAGATGACACCAGTTTCGGGATCAAATTTCCCAAAATGTGAGAGAAAACGCATGCGCGTTTCGGTTACTTTTGTGCTTCAATACATAAAAGAGCGTTTTGTTAAGTAAGTGGAGCAACGCTGCCTTTTTGTGGTGAGTTAGGTGGCGCATATCTCGAAGCTGATGTCGAAGTACAGGGAAATATGCAACGATAACGATAAAAATATCTTGCAGACAGACTTAAATAACATCTTAAGTTGGTGCGATACCTGGCTCATGAATTTAAATCCTAACAAATGCAAACTAATGACTGTTTCTCGGCAGTACGATAGCTCCTCAACGTACAAACTAGGTGACATCGAACTCGACCATGTATCATCATACCGGTACTTGGGGGTTACTATTACCTACAACATAACATGGAATACTCACATTAATATGATCAGTAACAGTGCTAACCGCACATTGGGATACTTACGACGTAACTTTACTAAAGCCCCACCTGCCCTTAAAATGCTTCTATACAAAACTCTTGTGCGCTCGAAGTTAGAATACGCCGCTGCAATCTGGGACCCTCATCACGCAAATTTAATTAGGTCTCTAGAATTAATCCAGAATAACGCCGCACGTTTCATTCTTTCTAATTACCATCGTACAGCAAGTATAACAGCATTGAAACAATCTCTATCACTGCCATTTCTGTCACTGCGTCGTAAGTACTTCCGTCTTTGCCTCTTTCATAAGGTCTTCCATCATTCATCACTACGTACCGAGCTTATTACGCCACCCACTTATCGCTCATCCCGGATTGACCATAAACACAAAGTTAAAGGCATTTTTTGCAAAACAAACACATTTTATTTTTCTTTCATACCGCACACATCAAACGATTGGAACCACCTATCTGACGACGTTGTTTCAATTTCTGATCATTCTCTTTTTTCCCGTTCTTTATCTGCGCACCTACAATGTGATAGCACTGCTTAATCATCTCATGCATCTCTCCTCCCCACTTCTTTCTTTGTCTTTTATTTTTTACATGTGTCGTGATGCCTGCAATTTAGTTTGCTTCATGTTTTCTTTTCTCCCTTTCCCAAATTTCTCTTACGTTCAAATTTTGCTAATAGTATTGTATAACATGATGTGTTTATTTCTGTTCTGTTTCAGTTGAGTTATATTTGTTTTAGTTGTATTTCATTTCACGTTTACAATTTGTCGCTAATACTGTATAATGCTGCATGTTTCATTCTGTTCTTTTCTTTATTTGTTACCCACTCCCCTCTGCAAAGCTTCGGCGATTGAGGGTATCGAAAATAAATAAATAAATAAATTCGGGAAATTCATTCTACGTGGATACGCCTTGCAAACTAACCGGCTACAATTCGTAAATTGCAGCATATAGGGGAAAGTAACTAATTAGAAGTTATAAGGTGAATGAATTTTTTCTTTAGTTGAATATGTGTTTCTGTTTCTCGTGCAAGGAATGTCTGCCTCTCTGAATAATGCAAGTCAAGAACTAGAATTATGTAAGCCGCAGTTGACAATTTTCAAAAATTTCGGGAACTTAAAAATTATCACCCCGTATACTAAGGCAGAGGGAAAACGTCAGGCGGCACCGTCTCCAGCTTCTTCGGCGCACCAAGGGGTGGAAGAAAGAGAAAAATTGACAGCCACTTTCGCCAAAGATGGTGAAGGCGAAAGTCTGCACGCTCGAGACTACTTGACATTCTCATTCGAATGCGTGGTTACTACTTTTTACTTGTTTTCTCCCCCCAAAGGTCATGGAATCGAGTGCCTTAAATGACTGTATATTAATTAACTGTGCCTTAAATTAACTTCACTTTAACACCAAAGGTCGTGGGTTCAACTCCCACATAAGCTTGAGGGTAATTGGAGATCGCAGGGAAAGGCTTACGTCCTGCAGTGGACATAAATATAGGGTGATGATGATGATGATGAACTAACTTTGCCTTTTCTTTACATGATGAGCGGCATCGGAGCCAGTGCTTTAAGAAGACGACGGCGAACGCACGAGCGTTCTCAGCGCGAGGCGAGCTCAGATGACTTTTAGGGGCGAAGCACCTTAGGGCGAGCCTTGTCCCCTAGCGGTCTCCTTGTCTGGAGACCGCTAGGGGCGCTGCCGTGCACAAGGGCTATATAAGCTCTATATATGCTGTACACATGTATGTATATATATATATATATATATATATATTGCTAAGAGGTTTCTTAGAAATGAACTGGCGTCGGATCAAGGGCTGGAGGAATTGCTTGGGAAACTTGCTCCTCGATGTAGTCGCGGATCACAGGCGCCAAAGCGGGTGGTGGTTCCGGGACGCAAGGCATCAATGATAGCTATCGAGCGACCTCTGCGCGAACAAATTCCTGAATCTTGAGTAACAGAGGAGCATGGTCGTCGCCGGATACAAAGGCTCCTTCTATAACTAGTGATGAAGTTAGAAGGGGTTTGAAAGACATGACCAGGGGAAAATCTGCTGGAAAGGATGGAATAACAGTAGATTTAATCAAAGATGGAGGAGATATCATGCTTGAAAATCTTGCGGCCCTTTATACGCAATGCCTCACAACTTCAAGTCTACCAGAGAGCTGGAAGAACCCCAACATTATACTAATACATAAGAAGGGAGACGTTAAAGAATTGAAGAATTATAGACCCATTAGCTTCCTTTCAGTATTGTATAAAATATTCACCAAGATGGGTTCCGGGACAAGAGGGACTCGAGGGAATGAAGCGGCACACACCGCGGCCCGCGCAAGCGTCAACCGGTCCTCCCCGCACAAGATTCTCGACATGTCCCATCCACACAAATCACCGGAGAAAACGGAAACAATACCGCTAACTTATCAAAAACTACTGCAGCACTATCGGCTTGGACTCAGGGTATACCCTCCACCACATCAAAAACTAAGGAGAAACGAAGGCACCGACTACAGGCGACTCCAGAGCAATACCTTCACCCACGGAAGCTTACTGCATCATTTCCACCCGACGCTATACAGCTACACCTGTCCACACGGCAACGTCCCAGACACCCTGGCGTACCTCCTACTGCAATGCAAGCACACCCGAGCAAGCATCACAACGACACAACCAATAGCAGCAGACGCAGACCCAACCCTCCTCGCTGAGACGTGGGAGGCTGCGATCTCCAAGCCGGACCTAGTCGACCAGCGCGAACTCGTCGCCCGGGCCCGGAGGGCGATCTAAGCCAGAGGGCTCCTGGAATAAGGGACCCTCCCACCTCGACTGTCAAGTCACTGCTTCAAATAAAGATTTATTCATTCATTCATTCAAGATAATTTCCAATAGAATCAGGGCAACACTTGACTTCAGCCAACCAAGAAAACAGGCTGTCTTCAGGAAGGGATATTCTACGATGGATCATAACCATGTCATCAATCAGGTAATCGAGAAATCTTCGAAGTACAATCAACCTCTCCATATGGCTTTCATAGATTATAAAAAGGCATTTGATTCAGTAGAGATACCAGCAGTCATGGTGGCATTGCGTAATCAAGAAGTACAAACGGCCACAGAGGCGTAGCCTGAAATTTTGTTCGGGGGGGGGGGGGGGGGGGAGCTCAGGTTTGTCCTCCTCCTCATAGAATTTGTCGAGGGATCCAACGCACGAATCATAACTGCATTGCCTATGTCATTGTATATTAGATGTTGCAAACGATTGATTGAACGCTATGCACTGTAAAGTAAAATATGTATTCTTTCATAAAGGAATATATTCGTATGGCCCAAAAATTATGGGAGAAATAACTGATATCAATGCTTCCGCGTTTTTTTGTCTATTTAATAAATAAAGAAAATATCACATGAACTTTCAAACTATTTCAGTTCGAAATCAGCAAAGCAGTGCATGCAGCTGATATGACAAACGTAAAGGCCATGAAATGAATAAGTTGAGGACAAATATTTTGATGAATCTTTGTCATTCAAGAACCTTGTTTACATTTGTGTACATATGCAACGGCCAGGAAAAAACCTCAATGACGCTGTCCTTCGTTGCAATAGATTGCGCAGGAGCAGCTGTTACGGGTCGTGTATTGTAATTACACCGAGATTATACTCGCAACAGTGAGCACAAATAAAAAGTAGGAGTTCTGCAAAATATACATTAGAAATGCAAAGATAGAATGGAATATACAAATGCGAAGATACAACTCGCTAAAGGGCAAAAAATAGTCGCTGGAAACAAAGTTCACTGTTTGTATACACAAAACCTCGCAACAAGATATTTAAAAATACGGATAGGTCTCCAATAAATCTACGTATTTAAGCAAACGTCACTGTATATAATGCGTCAAACAAGACAAATAAACATTTTGCGCAGTCACAGACAGTAAACTTTGCCCACAGAAAGACAGATGATCCAGGCAAGAACAAAACTATGATCGCAGAAATCGTGATATGTACTCGGGCCATGCGGCGGTCGCGACAGCGCCATATGAGTTGAATAATAGAGGAATAATGCAGAAATCAGTACGAAAATGTGTAATTTAACGGCCTGCACAACGCCAACAATTATTCTGCACCCAAAATTAAAGGAGGCTATTGCTTCGTTTCAAAAAAGAAATAAAAGCAGGTGGCTAAAAAGGAAAGAAAACGACAAACGAAAGCCACAGATGATGCGGCAAGTTGAACTACCCAATGTCCGAGAGTGTTTTGGGGAAACGCCGCGTGGGCCGTGCTTTCAATCAGCAAGGTCGGTCAAAATTGGTTAATGATGTCCTCGTAATTTTCGTATTCGCATGATAATTTTGATCATGATGCTAACTGCTAGAATAAACGGCGAAAATTTCTGCGGTTTTAAAAGCTAATGAAGAGTCATACGTTTTCATAATTAAGCGCTTATGGACCTGAAGGAACCGAGCTTTTTACTTGCATTGATTTTTGCTGCTTCGCTATCTAAAGAAGAAACTTCTCTCGGCGGGGAAGTTGAGCGAATCGGTCAATGACTTCCGACACGTCGATGCCGACGTCTCTGTGGGTGTATAGAAGCGCCAGCCTAACCATGCGTTCCACAGACATTGTAGAGCGCAAGTAGTTTTTTAGTAAAATCTTGTTAAAAATTATTATCTCTGCGCTGGGAGTGGTCACTGGAAGGGTGACTAGAATCTGCAGCAGTATTTACACATTTACATAGAACCTGCAGTCGCAATGAGAAAGAGCATCCATTCCGGTGCTAAAACCTAAAACACTCACTCGATGTCGTTGGCATACTTGTTTAGGTACCTTGCACAAACTGTAGGCTGTTCGATTCCAGCGATGTCCGTTGTTTCGTCAGGAAGTATGGAGAAGCAGCCTGCTTTTGCATCTAGGTTTTCTTTGATAATTTCACCACAAATTTCTATAACTTTGTTTTGTTCATCTGGGTTTAAATACTAGGCATTACTGGGGCAACTTTCCAAATGGTTCTTCAGATATGTATCTCCACAATCATCTCGCATGCGAAGAAGCGCTCTGAAAATACCTGTATTTTCAGTGGGGGTTATGCTCAAATCCATAGGGCCACTGTCCCTGTGGCCACGGAGAGCCAGGCATTGTGGCCCGCAAAAAAAGAAAAAAATTCCCCAATAATAGGTCGTTTAATTTCTTCTGTTTTCTCATATTTTACTTTGCGTGCCCTGGTCCAGCTGATCGATCTCATTGGGCACGCTTCCTGAAAATATTTGGAAAAGATTATCAGCTGCTAGTTGAGAGTCACGGTGATATTTAGTATTTTCGTGTGTGTGGAAGATTGCGAGCGCGTGCTTCCATTTCTGGAACGGCTTGGACACGAGGTATCCACGGCAAGCATGTTGGCCCAAGTTTATAAGAACATTAACCCTATGAAGTTCCAGAATTGAAAATCTTTTAAAGCACGCCTTTGGAAATGTCAGTGCACCTTTCGCGTCAAAAATTTATGAGAGCTTTATACCCAAAAAGTTTCGTAATTGAAATCCATGCGCTCCGTAGATTCCACGGTCGCTGCGAGATGCCGCAACGCGCCCGCTCGCTATCGAAAAGCCCTTGAAATTTTGTGCTCGGATGGGGCTCAATGCGTTACGTGACTCCAGGTGCAAGGGGGGTGCCACGAAATGCAACCTGAGTTCGCAATGTTCGTGCCGAAATGTCTTTTCGAGAGGGAAAAAGACATTGTAGACAAAACCCAGAATGATTACCGGCGTCGGTGGTAGTTTCGGTCGGCGGTGCATGCCAGCACGAAAAAATTTCGGGAGGGGCTGAAGCCCTATCAGCCCCCCCCCCCCCCTGGCTACGCCCCTGGACGGGAAATGTGAATATCTTAGCAAACATCTACAAGGATTCCACAGCTACGTTGGTTCTGCACAATCAAAGTAGAAAGTTACCTATCGATAAAGGGGTCACGCAAGGAGACACAATCTTTTCAATGCTATTCAGTGCATGCTGAGAAGTAATCAAGCTCTTAGACTGGGAAGGCTTAGGAGTGACGATCGACGGCGAATATCTCAGCAACCTTCGGTTTGCAGATGACATTGTCCTATTCAGCAACAATGGAGAGGAATTACAGCCAATGATTGAGGACCTTAATCGAGAAAATGTAAGAACAGGGTTGAAGATGAATATGCAGAAAACAAAGATAATGTTCAATAGCCTGGCAAGAGAACAAGAATTCAGGATCGCCAGTCAGCCTCTAGAGTCTGTAAAGGAGTACGTTTCTCTAGGTCAATTACTCACAGGGGACCCTGATAACAAGAAAGAAATTTACAGAAGAATAAAATTGGGTTGGAGTGCATACGGTAGGCATTGCCAAATCCTGACTGGGAGCTTACCACTGTCGTTGAAAAGAAAAGTGTACAATCATAGCATTCTACCGGTGCTAACTTATGGAGCAGAAACTTGGAGATTAACAAAGAAGCTCGAGAGCAAGTTAAGGACCGCACAAAGAGTGATGAAACGAAAAATCTTACGACTAACGTTAAGAGACAGGAAGAGAGCGGTGTGGATCAGAGATCAAACGGGGATAGCCGATATTTTAGTTGACATTAAGCGAAAAAAATGGAGCTGGACAGGCCATGTAATGCGTAGGATGGATAACCGGTGGACCATTAGGGTTACAGAATGGATACCAAGAGAAGGGAAGCGCAGTCGAGGTCGGCAGAAAACGAGATGGGATGATGAAGTTAGGAAATTTGCAGGTGCAAGTTGGAATACCCTAGCGCAAGGCAGGGGTAATTGGAGATCGCAGGGAGAGGCCTTCGTCCTGCAGTGGACATAAAATATAGGCTGATGATGGTGGTGATGATAATGATGGTGGTCGTCGCCAACTCCATGGCTAGACAGAGAGTGCGTGGGCGCAGGGGGACGTCGGGTGTGAAGCCGTTGCCTGGGCAACTCGTCGTAACTCTGGCACAATTCTATCACTTCGACGACAGTGCAAAGACTCTTCGATAATAACATTTTGAACGCGTCGTCCTCAATACCCTTCATGATATGTTTGATCTCCTCCTCTGACATCGACGCGTTCACCCGTTTGCAAAGGACAGCAATGTCCTCAATGTAGCTCGTGAAATTCCCTCCGATATCTTGGGATCGTGTACGCAACCGGTGTTCTGCACGGAGCTTTCTTGCTGCTGGCCTACCCAAAACTTGGGTAAACATGGTCTTGAAGACCAACTACGTAGTGAGGTCGCCTTCATGGTTTAGAAACCATAGTTTCGCAACTTTCGACAGATAGAATGCTACGGTTCTCAACTTGGTAGCATCGTCCCAATGGTTGTGGGCACTAACTCGCTCGTATGAGGAGATCCAATCTTCAATGTCTTTTTCATCTGTGCCGGAGAAGATAGTGGGATCTCGCTGGCGCAAGGCACCAGCACAAACCAGGGTGGGTGGCGCCGGTGGAGGAGTTGGAGGAGTGCAGCTTGCGTCGTCGGGCATGATGGGAGGTAGAGTGTGACTCGGAAGTTCCAGGGTGATCGAAACCCAGCACCTCCACCACTTGCAAAGAGGTTTATTAACAATGAACGCAGGCGAACGGGGAGCAGTCACAAGCGTTCGGCCAAGGACAGCAATCGCGAGCTCATGCCGGTGGCGATGCCACCGAGGTGCAAGCTACTCTTCTTCATTACAATATACACGCATATATATATATATATATATATATATATATATATATTGCAATGGGGATGTTTGCCTAGCAGCACTCGATCTGGCGTTTGAACGGTAGACCAAAACAAGTCAAAGGGAGCTAAGGCGAAGCGGGTGAGCAAGCGTTGCTCGTCTGCTTCTTCCTTCACCAGCACCGTGGCCCAATGCCTTCAGTACAATCCCTCCCCACCAAAAGAGGAGCCATCCTGGCGACCTAGGGTCAGAAGAAGACAGGGGAGTCGTGGCACTGCTTTAGGCGGGAGACGTGAACAATTTCCTGGCCGCGACGACACTGGTCGGATGACGCGTCCATCGGCGCGATGAGGTAGTTGACTGCGGATGTTTGTTGCAATACCCGATAGGGACCGTGGTACTTGGAATGCAGCTTGGAGGAAAGGCCCGGTGGAGTAGATGGCACCCAAAACCAGACCAGCGAGCCGGGAGCAAAGGATGTAGCTGTAGTGGACGCGTCGTGGTGATGCTTTTGGCGCCACTGGTCCTGGAATGTGAACGAACGAGCGAGCTGGCGACATTCTTCCGCGTATGCAGCCGCTCGGGAAACAGTCGTCGACTCCGAAGCATCCGGCCGGTAGGGTAGAATTGTGTCCATTGTGCATGAAGGTTCGTGTCCGTAAAGAAGAAAGAAAGGTGAAAATCCAGTGGTGCTTTGCGTTGCAGTATTGTATGCGTATGTTACGAAAGGCAGAATCCGATCCCAATTTGAGTGGTCAGATGAAACATACATGGCCAACATGTCGCCAAGGGTAAGATTAAAACGCTCTGTCATGCCATTAGTTTGGGGATGGTATGCCGTGGTAGTGCGGTGAATGATGCGACACTCCTTTAGCAATGCTGTAATGGCGTCAGAGAGGAAAACGCGACCGCGGTCACTCAGTAATTCTCGAGGTGCTCCATGTCGTAATACCAGGTTCGGAAAGAGAAAACTAGCAACGTCTTTTGCTGTGGCAGATGACAGGGCTGAAGTTTCAGCGTACCGCGTAAGGTGGTCGATAGCAACAATAACCCAGCGGTTGCCGCTGGGAGTGCTGGGAAGCGGACCGTATAGGTCAACGCCGACGCGGTCAAACGCTCGAGTGGGGCATGGTAAAGGCTGCAAGGGGCCGGCAGCATGTTTAGGTGGCGTCTTGCGGCGTTGGCACAGGGGGCATGACCGTACATACTGGCGAACGAAGCGATACACACCGCGCCAATAGTACCGAACCTGTAGGCGAGAGTATCTCTTCAATACCCCATCGTGGTCGCATTGTGGGTCATCGTGGAAAGTGGCGCAGATGTCGGAGCGGAGATGTAGTTGCGGCGGTAGAGCAGGTTATCCCGAATAATAAAGTGTGTGGCTTGGCGACGGAGCGTCCGAGAGATCGGCGCTGGCGACCGGCTAGACAGGAAGTCGAGAAGCGAACAGATCCATGGGTCCTTGCGCTGCTCTGATGGCATGTCGGAAATGTTGACGGCGAAGGCACCGCAGGCGGAAATAGACGAGCAGATAGGATCAGGTGACAGGGGTGACCGGGAAAGAGCGTCTGCGTCTGAATGCTTACGGCCTGAGCGATAAACAGCACGGATGTCGTAATCTAGTAGGCGTAATGCCCAACGAGCGAGCCGACCAGTTGGATCTTTGAGTGAAGACAACCAGCATAGGGCATGATGGTCGGTCACGATGTCAAAAGGGCGCCCATACACGTAAGGTCTAAATTTTGCGATAGCCCAAATAATGGCCAGACATTCCTTTTCAGTAACAGAGTAGTTCGCCTCAGCTTTGGTAAGGGTGCGGCTGGCATACGCTACGACGTACTCATCGAAGCCATTCTTGCGCTGTGCAAGAACAGCACCTAGCCCGACACCACTAGCGTCCGTGTGAATCTCAGTAGGAGCAGAGGGATCGAAGTGGCGCAGTACTGCCGGTGAAGTGAGAAGGCAGCGCAGTTCTTGAAATGCGTCGTCACATGCCGGGGACCAGTCCGGTAGCTCGGAAGGGCCGGTAAGAAGCGCGGTCAAGGGGGCGATTATGGAGGCAAAATTGCGGACGAAGCGGCGGAAATAGGAGTATAAGCCGATGAAGCTGCGAAGCTCTTTCAGGGTAGTTGGTTTGGGGAACCCGGACGCAGCACTAAGTTTCGCAGGGTCCGGGAGGATACCGTCGTTTGAGACCACATGACCGAGGATAGTAAGCTTGCGAGCGCCGAAGTGGCATTTCTTCAAATTTATGTGCAGTCCTGCAGCGGTGAGGCACGCAAGGACTTGCTCGAGGCGGCTGAGGTGTGACGCAAAGTCGGTAGAAAAAACTACAATGTCATCTAAGTAGCAAAGGCACGTGTACCACTTCAGGCCTCGGAGAATGGTGTCCATCATTCGTTCAAAAGTGACAGGTACGTTGCAGAGGCCGAAGGGCATGACGGTGAATTCATATAGGCCATCTGGTGTTACAAAGGCTGTCTTTTGGCGATCGGCCTCTGCCATCGGCACTTGCCAGTACCCGGAGCGCAGATCCAGTGAGGAAAAGAATTCCGCACCCTGTAGGCTGTCCAAGGCATCGTCGATTCGCGGCAGAGGATATACATTTTTGCGCGATATGCGGTTAAGGCGGCGATAGTCGACGCAGAACCTTATGGAGCCGTCTTTCTTTTATTGCGATAGCAATTATATGGACACTTGAACCGGATTTCTGCCGTCGGCGTCGTCGTCGCCGTCGTCGTCACCGTCGCCGTCGCCGTGAGGTTCCCTATAGATAAAATCTTCGCCGCGCGCCGTATGCCCGAGAGGAAGCGTGCGGAGACGCGCGCTATCACGGAGAGCGAACGCACTTAATCTCCCACGCGCAAGCAAGGAAGCAGGAAGCCAGCGCCGGAGGGAGCAAGGGGGGGGGGGGGGGGGGGGGCGCACTTCTCTGCCAACAACCGCGCTCGTCGCTCGCTCGCACCGTCTCTTATCTCCACACGGCTCTGACCTTTAAGTGCATTCGCCGCTCAGTTTCCGTTGAAGCGATAGACCGCACGTACCTTCGCCCGCTGCGGCGTATGCTTGCTGCCAGCGTTTTGACAGTCGTTGTCTGCTGTCATTCAGTGTGATCTCTTCGTGTTTGTGCGCGCTCACACCACGCTTGTTCATTCAGTTCGTAATAGTCGGGGCACATTTTCCAACGCACGCTACACACGCAATGCTGCCCGGATCGGCAGTGCAGCGCTACAGGTGTGTCCCTTCGCACGCGCTGCCCACGGGAAGCGCTTCTCATCAACACCACCGTTTCACACGCGCCTTCTCGTGGTCATCGAGTCTCTCTTCATGTCGGTCTACTTACGCCGCAGCACACCTGCTTACTTAATCAGCTCATGTTTACTACAATTCATATTGCTACCAAAGCCGCTCACGTTACTTCGTATGACATTGCTGTGTTGCTATCGCATTCATTGCTTCGCCCTTAGGGCGAAACTGTGACATTTTTTAACGAGGACAACCGGAGATGCCCAGGAACTGTTAGAGGGCTGGATGATTTCACGCTGTAGCATGTCGTCAACCTGCTTGTCGATGATCCGGTGTTCAGCGGCCGACACACGATACGGACGCTGGCGCAAAGGGGTTTGTTGACCGGTGTCGATATGGTGAACGACTGCTGACGCTCGACCCAAAGATGGTTGGCCAATTTCGAAGGAGGCCCGAAAACGCTGGAGGAGCTGGATAATTTTCTTGTTCTGGAAAGGTGTGAGTGCCGAGTCGACGGCATGAGCGAAGATGTCCACAGGGGCATCGGTCGCACCAGGAGGAGTGACGGCGGAAAGCGGAAGTGGCGCCGCATCGTCAAACATGGTATCTGGGAGGGCGCAGTCGAAATATTCAGAGCTCCTCAGGCACTCGCCGCGGATTATGGATAAAGGGCACGCGGAGGGATTGCACACGTAAAGGGCAGCAGAACCGCCGCAAAAAGTGACGATAGCAAAAGGAAGCAGAAGGTTCCGACGGCTCGCACAAGAGGCTGACGGCGTAAACAAAACAGATGAGTTCGCGACAGAGTCACACGACACAGTGACCAGAGCGACTGAGAAACGTGCGATGTCGATGACCGTGACAGCAACAACCTTAGTAGAATGGTGGTCGTCGGGGTCAAAGCACGGCACTGATAACGTAAGTTCGGCACGAGCGCAGTCGACAACATCTTGGTTCACAGATAGGAAATTCCATCCAAGAATGACGTCGTGCGAGGAACGGGATAGAACGACAAATTCGACAACATACAAAACGCCTTGAATGATGACCCGAGCTGTGTATGATGCTGAAGGCTGAATGCGATGCGATGTTGCCGTACGCAGCGATAGATAGGTAAGTGGAGTGGTCAATTTGTTCAAATTGCGGCAGAGTTTTTCACTAATAATAGAAACGGCGGCTCCGGTGTCAATAAGTGCGTGTATGGCGACGCCATCTACGGACAGTTCAATTTCGTTCGCAGGAGAAAAATGAGGCCTTGAAATGTTTGACGTAAACACAGTTCTTGCCTCGGGAACTGCGACTGTTAGTTTTCCTCGCGGGCTGGACTGAGTCGACGAACCATGTGGAAAAGGGATCGGCGACGTGGGGAGGGCGACCGGCGTGAATCGAAGAGGCGGCGACTAGAAGACGAGCCTGGAGGAAAATTAGACACATCATGACGCGGAAGTCGAGCAGGCATGTAGCTGGAAGCGCTCCCACTGTCAGGCAAACGGAAGTTGCGACGGCGGCAGAATCGTGCTACGTGGCCCGGGAAACCACAGGAATAGCATATTGACCGGTTATCAGGTGTGTGCCACGGGTTGACGACAGGGGCTCCTGCGGCCAAGTAAGGAACGGGAACCGGGCGTGAAGGTGGTGGCGGCACATGAAAGTTCCGGTGGTTCGGTAGGCGTCAGGGGCCGGAGCAACATAAGGCCGGGCGACAACGTTAGCGTACGTCAGGGGTCCAACAATGGGCTGCGGATGAGGGGCAGGTGGCAGCGCCTCCGCAACTTGCGTTTGAAGCACCTGACGAAGCGAAGGAGCCAAGGATGTCACCGGCTCAGGAGGGCTAGTTGCCAGAGTCAGTTGCCGCGCGACTTCCTGGCGGATGAACTGCTTTATTTGCGGCCTTAAAGCAGAAATGTCCGCAGCGTCGCGGCTGAAATCCAAGGGAGCGAGATCCGCGGTATCCTGCTGAGCAGCAGAACGTGTCGTGGCACGCTGCTTGCGCAGCTTGTCGTACTGCTGACAGAGCTGAATTACCTCTGCAACCGTCTGGAGACTCTTGGCGACGAGCATCTGGAAGGCGTGGTCATCGACGCCTTTCATGACGTGCTTGATCTTGTCAGCTTCGTCCATGGATAAGTTGACGCGCCGGCAGAGCGAGAGCACGTCTTCAATGTAGCTGGTAAAGCTCTCGTCAGTGCTTTGAACGCGCCCACGCAATCGCTGCTCAGCACGAAGCCGGCGAACGGTGGGACGGCCGAACAGCTCAGTCAAAGTGCTTGTGAAAGCGAACCAGGTGGTAAAACTGGATTCATGATTTCTGAACCAGAGGTTTGCCACGCCCGTCAAATAAAAGCCTGCATTAGTGAGCTTGTCGCGGTCGGCCCACTTAGTATATGCGCTTACACGGTCGTATTCGGTGAGCCAGTCCTCGACGTCGAGTTCGTCTGCTCCGCTAAATATAGCAGGATCGCGCTGCCGGATGACGCCAGGGCAGACAATGGTCGTGGGTCCGGGAGCAACAGCCTGGGACGGTCCGGGATCATTCATCTGAGGAGCTGGTGGTAGCGTCCGACTGCGGAGTTCCAGGATGTGGAAGAGAAACCCAGCACCCCCACCAGGTGCAATGGGGATGTTTGCCTAGCAGGACTCGATTTGGCGTAGACCGAAACAAGTCAAAGGGAGCTATGGCGAAGCGGGCGAGCAAGCGTTGCTTGTCTCCTTCCTTCACCAGCACCGTGGCCCAGTGCCTTCAGTACAATATATATATATATATATATATATATATATATTGTTACGGGAAGTATTTAATTAACCGTGAACGGCTAGCGCTTGCCTAGTCAAGACTGCACAGAGCGCACAGGTTCCAGCAGGTTTTCAGTCCCACAACAGAGCCTCTGACCCAGCCCCACTACAATGTCTTTGTCTTTGCCATTGCTCTTGACATTATCCGCGGCCGATGAAGCACCGTCGCGGTGCTTGTTGTGATCACAAGGGATTATCACAGTTGTAAAGTTTGAGGCGGGAAACATGCACGATGTCACTTCGCGGTGCGGCAGTTGATGAGGGGGATGCCATGGGAGATATCTCATAGGTGACAGGAATCACCTGGCGCAGCACGCGGTAGGGTCCGACGTACCGTGACATTAACTTTTCACGCAGGCCGACACGACGAGATGGGAGCCAGAGAAGGACGAGAGAGCCCGGTGGAAAATCAGTATCCCGGTGTCGACGATCGTAGATGGCCTTTTGTGCGGTCTGTGATGACGTGAGCCGAGCGCGGGCTACTGTGCGCGCGACGAGCGCACGCGTGATGACATCTTGCGCATAGGAAGTCGTGGACGTGGAGGCCGGATCAGAAGGGATCAAGGTGTCAAAGAGTAGTAACGGATGGCGTCCAAAGAGAAGATAGAAGGGTGAGTAGCCGGCAGTTTCATGACGCGATGAGTTGTATGCAAATGTGACGAACGGGAGCGCAACGTCCCAATCATGGTGGTCATCGGAAACGTACATGGAAAGCATGTCGGTCAGTGTACGGTTTAAGCGTTCGGTGAGTCCATTAGTTTGAGGGTGATATGAGGTCGTGAAGTTGTGATGCGTAGCACATGATCGAAGTAGATCGTCAACCACACGAGACAGGAAGCAGCGACCGCGATCTGTGAGTAGCTGACGTGGAGCACCATGTTGGAGGATGACGTCGTACAGTAGGAAATCGGCTACGTCTGTGGCGCAGCTGGTTGGCAACGCTCGAGTAATTGCAAATCGAGTGGTATAATCCGTAGCGACTGCAATCCATTTGTTGCCTTTCGTGGAAATTGGAAAGGGACCCAGCAAGTCCCGGCCCACTCGATAAAATGGCTCGGCTGGAACGTCAATTGGCTGAAGGAGACCAGCGGGTAGGGTCGCAGGTTTCTTCCGACGCTGACACAGTTCACAAGATGTTACGCAGTGGCGAACGGATCGATAAAGGCCGTTCCAGAAAAAGCGTCGTCATATGCGATCATAAGTTCTGGAGACGCCTAAGTGCCCGGAAGTGGGGGCGTCATGAAACTGGATGAGGACATCCCTGCGCAGATGATGCGGGACAACGAGCAGGAGTTCTGCGCCGTCGGGGTGCATGTTGCGGCGGTAAAGAACGTTATCCTGAAGCAAGAACATGTTGAGGGAAGGGTCGAGGGTGCCGGATTGCAGACGGTCAATAAGAGAGAGCAAAGATGGATCTCGACGCTGTTCGGCGGCCACATGGGTGAAGTCTGTTATCGCCAAGACATAGGTGTCGGGGTCCGTTTCAGTGGAGTCGGATGGTTCAACGGGATGGCGGGAGAGGCAATCGGCGTCATTGTGTAACTTGCCAGATTTCTACACTACCGAGAACGTGTACTCCTGTAATCGTAATGCCCAACGGCCGAGCCTCCCTGTGGGGTCTTTGAGTGTTGAAAGCCAGCAGAGCGCATGATGATCTGTTATGACCACGAACGGCCGTCCATATAGGTACGGACCGAATTTCGCGACAGCCCAGACGAGAGCTAAGCACTCCCGCTCAGTAATGGTGTAATTCTTCTCCGACTGTGACAGAAGACGACTAGCATACGCTATCACACGGTTGGCTCCGTTCTGTGTTTGGGCGAGGATAGCACCAATGCCATGGCCGCTTGCGTCAGTGCGAAGTTCTGTTCTAGCAGCCGGGTCAAAATGAGCCAGCACAGGTGGTGTAGTGAGGGCAGAAATCAACGACGCAAAGGAAGACACTTGGTCCGCGCCCCAAGAAAAGGCCGCATCCTTTTTGAGTAGGTCCATGAGGGGTCGAGCAATGTCCGCGAAGTTGAGAACAAAGCGGCGAAAGTAGGAGCAGAGCCCAAGAAAGCTGCGTACTTCTTGAGAGGACCGTGGAACTTGGAACTCGCGGACGGCACGGACCTTGTCAGGGTCTGGTTGGACACCAGTAGCGTCGACTAAGTGTCCAAGCAATTTGATCTGGCGGCGCCCAAAAGTACACTTAGACGAATTGAGCTGGAGGCCAGCCCAGCGAAAGATGTCGAGAATGGCCGACAGACGAGGGAGGTGGCTGTCAAAGCTGGGCGAGAATACGATGACGTCGTCCAGATAACAAAGACAGGTCGACCCTTTCAGACCGCGTAGAAGAGTGTCCATCATGCGTTCAAAAGTTGCAGGAGCATTACACAACCCAAAAGGCATAACCTTAAATTGGTAGAGGCCGTCGGGTGTGATGAATGCGGTCTTCTCGTGGTCGCGGTCATCGACAGCAATTTGCCAGTATCCCGAGCGGAGATCTAGCGACGAGAAATATTTCGCACCATGGAGGCAGTCGAGCGCATCATCAATTCGTGGGAGAGGATACACATCCTTCTTCGTTACCCGATTGAGATGGCGATAATCGACGCAGAACCGCCAGCTGTTGTCCTTCTTTTTCACAAGCACTACAGGGGATGCCCAAGAGCTAGAGGAAGGCTCTATAACATCTTTATCAAGCATTTTCTCTACCTCCTTTTGGATGACTTCGCGCTCAGAGTGAGATACTCGGTAAGGGTGCTTGTGAAGGGGGCTGGCGTCTCCAGTGTCGATGCGGTGGGCCACTACATGTGTACGTCCTAGTGGACTGTTCGCAACATCAAATACGTCCAGGTACGAAAATAGGACACCACGGAGTGCTGCACTTTGGGAAGGTAGGAGGTCGGGGGATATCATTTTGTCAAGAAGTGCCCGGGTTGGCGCCGGTATGGCAGGTTGCGTCGTGGTCTCAGCGTCAGCAGCGAATGCAGAAACAATACATTCTTCCAAAGGTGACAGTTCGGCTAGTGAAATTCCTTGAGGAAGAACATGGGTCGAAGTAGAAAACTTGAGGACTGGAAGCCACGTTTTGTTGTTGGCAATAAGCACTACGGTATGGGGAAGTGCGATGTTGCGCGAAAGGATCAGATCTGTGAGGGGAGCGACCACATATTCACCATCAGGGACTGGGGGAAACGGGGACATAAGGACGTAGGTAGCAGCCTGCGCGGGTAGTCGTAGAAACTCCAGGGAACGTAGGCGAGCGTTACTTGATGCGGTGTCATCAGGACACAATGGCAGTTCGAGCCGCAAAATGCCAGAAGAACAATCGATGAGGGCAGAGTGGGTGCTCAAGAAGTCAACGCCAAGAATGACATCATGTGGGCAAGCGTCGAGAACGGCGGAGAGAACTGAAGTGTGGTGGCCGGCAACAGGAACGCGGGCAGTGCACATGCCAAGAAAAGGTGTTCGGGTGCCGTCAGCTACTCGCACAGTAGGAGAGACGGCAGGTGTCAGCACTTTGCGTAGGCGGCGTCGGAGCGTAGAACTCATAACAGATACGTGGGCGCCAGTATCGATGGGAGCAGTAACGGGCACGCCGTCGACGAGAACACTGAGCAAATTGCGTCTTGAAGTAGGGGTCGATAGAGGTTTTGCGGTCCTTGTCGTCAATGCAGCCTCACCTCCCGGAGCTGCACTGGCTAGTTTCCCGGGTGGTGTCCAGAGGAAGCCGAAGAAGGAGAGCGACGGCGTTGAGGGGAGCGCGACTGGCGACTCTGAGGTGACGGCGATCGGCTGGACCAGTGTCCTTGTGCGGCAATATCGGCGTAGGTCGATTCTGAGCGCGAAAAAAGATGGTGAGGATCACGGGCCGGGAGTTGGTCGTCAAGAAAAGAAGTGCTGTAGTACGGGCAATGATCTTGGCGGCGGTCACCGGGAAAAATTTGTCGGTAATTCCGACGATTGCGGCAGTGGCGTGAAATGTGGCCGACGCGAGAGCAAGAAAAACAGATTGGTCGATCGTCAGGCGTCCTCCACTCAGAAGGGTTGCGGTAGCGGGGTGTGAACCGGGGAGCGGAAGCGGCAGCAGCAACAATTGTGGCGGTGTGGTGTTCAGTGGGAGGACCGGAAGCGCACATGGGTGGAGGGGCGTAACTGGGGCTTGTGGAAATACGACACCCATATTGGCAACCTCCTGACGTACGACGGCCTGAATGAGAGATATTGTCGCCAAATGTTCATGAGCAGGTGCCTGATAAGCGGCTGGAGCCATGGCTTCGAGCTCCTGGCGAACAATCCTGGCCAAGTTGTTAGGCGGCGAGAACGGAGGGGGGCGTCACGGGATCATCGCACCAGGAGGTCGCAGCTGTATTCGGGAGTCTGTGAAAGCGCTGAGTAATCCGCCTGCTTTTTGCCTGTTCAAACCGCCGGCATTCAGTGATAATGGAGTCAACTGTGGTGCAGTTCTTACACATGAGGATGTTCAAGGCATCGTCAGCTATGCCTTTCAACACGTGGCCAACCTTGTCCGTCTCTGGCATGTCTTTGTCAATGGTACGGCACAAGGCTAGTACGTCTTGAATGTAGGCGACGTACGACTCCGTGGACGTCTGAGCTCTGGCCGCCAGCTCGTTCCGGGCTGTCATTTGGTGCGCGGCCGATCGGCCAAACAATGCACGCATCTTCTCCTTGCATAGGTCCCAACTTCTAAGTTCTTCTTCGTGCATGTTAAACCACACCCGAGCCGTGCCCCGTAGGTAGAAAATGACGTTGGCAAGCATTAGTCTCATCCCACCTGTGGTGCTTGCTGACGCGCTCGTACAAGAGGAGCCAATCGTCGACGTCTTTGTTGTCCGTGCCGCAAAACGTGCCGGGGTCGAGGGGCTGCGAAAGGACCATGGTTGCCGGCGCCACGGGCGCGGTCTGCGATGACTGCGTACTGTCTTCGGCCATGGAGGCGGGAGAAACGTGGCGTCCGCTCCGAAGATCCAGGGCCGGGTGGAATAGAGCCCGCAACCTCCACCAAAAAGATGTTACGGGGAGTATTTAATTAACCGTGAACGGCTAGCGCTTGCCTAGTCAAGACTGCACAGAGCGCACAGGTTTCAGCAGGTTTTCAGTCCCACAAGAGAGCCTCTGACCCAGCCCCACTACAATGTCTTTGTCTTTGCCATTGCTCGTGACAATATATATATTCCTGCTCTCTTTCTCTCTCGTCCGTAACTCTGGTTTGCGTGTAGTCCGCTAGGGACGCTGCCGTGCACAAGCGCGTTCGTTCCCGACGCGCGCTCTCTTTCTTCAGCCATGGATGATAACGGTCGCTTCTGATAACGGCGCACCCGCTATGAATGAAAAGGTGAGAGTGGCGGCTCAACTGCAAGCGGTGCCGAGGGCTCGGAAAGCTGCTGTAGCACGGCGACGCAGACAACAAGCGGACCCGGAGTCTAGGGCGCGGGAAGCTGCAACAGCACGGGAACGCCGGCATGCGGACCCGGAGCTGAGGGCTCGCGAAGCTCGCGCTTGAACCGAGCATCGGCGCCACCAACCTCAGGTAGAGAACGCTTCTGGCGTTTTGCCGCCACTTCCCACGCTCTCGCCGCCTCTGGGTCCGCTTGCCGGCGTCAGAGGATTCACGGTTAACCGAATGGTCCCCGGTGCTTTGCCCACTCATCATCATTTACTTCGTGGATATGCGGTGATTTTTTTAGGGGCGAAGCTCGTTAGGGTGTGGGTCGTTCCCTCCTCTGTAGTAGTAGTAGTAGTAGTAGTAGTAGTAGTAGTAGTAGTAGTAGTATGTAGCCACCTGTAGTTTTATGAAGTGTTCACTAGATGGCGTTCCGGTTCCGGTTCCACTTCCGGTTCCGGTTCCACTCTTCGCGCGTTCGGTGCGAACGCAGGCAAAACGCTGACGGCGTCGACAACAGTTCTGCGCGTTGCTGGTGCTGCTGCATGTGCAAGTTTATACAGCTGATAAAACTACCTTGAGTCTCTCGTTCCCTACGCGCGCTCTCTTTATCTCTCGTCCGTAGATGTGGTTTACCCGAATGATCCCCCGGTGCTTCGCCCACTCATCATCATTCACTTCGTGGATATGCTGTGATTTTTTATTGCGATAGCAATTATATGGACACTCAAAAGCAGATTTCTGCCGTCGGCGTCGCCGTCGCCGTCGCCGTCGCCGTGAGGTTCCGTATGAACAAACGCGCGTTCTGCGCCGTGCTCGCTTAAGGGCTGCAGAAGTAGGCGTCTCTGTTCTCCTTCACAATCACCATGTATGTAGAGCAAATGCGCCTTCTTCCGACGAGCGAGAGGCCGTGGGGGAGGGGTAGGGAAGGGAGGCGACGTTTAGCTGCGGCACGCAGTGCCTATTTATATCAGAGGCTCCGGCAACAGTCACCAACGCCGCACGCATTTTGAGCGAACGCGGGCAAAACGCCGAAGGCGTCGACAATAGTTCTGCGTGTTGCCGGTGCTGCTGCATGTCCAAGTTTATACAGCTGATAAAGCTAATATCATTACTCCGTATAGCTCTCTACAAATTTGCTATCGCAATTGATGCTTCGCCTTTCAGGTGAAACTGCGACAACTTTTTGTACCACACGCCGCGTTTTCAAGACCACCGCCTGATGAGTTATTTAAGGCTTTCGCCTTAACGCCTCACGTCCTGGCCTGGAGCTAGTGTACACCCGTTCCTCGTCCCCGAAGGGCCAAGCATTTCACTACTGAATTGCCGTCCGTGTCTGCCACGGACGTGGTGGCTTCTTCGCAAGTTCTCCAACACAACCTGAGAGAAAGAAGCAGAACGACTGCACGGTCCTCTAGGTGTTGTTTTTCTGCGCTCTTTGTGAGGTCTCCGTCATCAATTTCAATTCAGCGCCATACATGCTCGGAGATTGAGTCTTCGCCGTGGCTCACTATAGTTTTGTAGCTGCCATGACTTTTCGTCTTCATTGTCTTCGCACCACGTCGCACTTTACCGCACCATATCATGACCCCCTCGTCCTCTCTTCCCATTCTGTCACAAGAATAGCTTCTTTCTCACCGGCTGAAGGTTGTGGTGAACACGAATGCCGGGCGCTACAACCACGTCCCAACTGCTCCACCGATGGCACAGGTCGGGGTGTTCCAGCCTCTAGGGGCTTGTGAAAATGTTGGCTTGAACGGATATTGTCCTGTTTTGCAGTTTATAGAATGCTAAGGGGTAGTAGTGTGTAAAATTATATAATAAATGAAATAGTCACATTCCACAGCGGAGCGGTATTTACGAGCAACTACTAGAAATATATACACTGAAGCTCAAAAGGCAAACAGACGGCGACAGTAAAGACGAGGACATGGCGCTACTCAACATTAATGGTTTCATTCTTCCATACTCATCTGCGCATTCAAAGATGATAAAATGAGGCATCGTTCATTTCTCATTTTAAAAAAAATGGTCGCAGTTTCGCCCGAGAGGCGAAGCATCAATTGTGATAGCAAATTATTACAGAGCTATACGGAGTAAGGATAGTGGTTTTATCAGGTGTATAAACTTGGACATGCAGCAGCTCCAGCAACGCGCAGAACTGTTGTCGACGCCGTCGCTGTTTTGCCCGCGTTCGCACCTAACGTGCGCGGCGTTGGTGACTATTGCTGGTGCCTCTGGGGGCGGCTGGGAGGTTTTCGACGAGATCAGAATGGGACGCTCGTCGAGCAGCGTCGAAAATCTTACCAACCTTCTCGCCTCGCAACGTTTTTATATAAATATGCATTTGGTGCCGCAGCTAAACGTCGCCTCCCCTCCCTCCCATTCCCCCACGGCCTTTCGCGCGATAGAAAAAGTCGCGTTTGCTCTCTATATATAAATATAAATATGTACACTGTCCGCATACCTCTCGTGTAGAAGAAGCAGAGACAGTTGTTTCAGCACAGGTGACGACAGCTCAGATTTTTTTCTTGATTCCTGGTACACTGAGATGTACTGTGGGGCTAATAAGACACCAAGGGGGTATCGATGGTTTACGTGCAGCGGTGAAGCCCGAGGGAAGTTGGTCGTTGTACTTGATGATAGTTTTAGAGAACGATGCTTGGCGCCTGTCTGAAGGTAGTGTTGCAAGGTGGTGATAGGGCGCACGTGCAAAATGTCTGATGTGCGTTCTCGGGGCTTCCGGCGTAATGTGAGTTTGCATCGGATGGTCCCGAGCAATCGCAATAGTTGCCTCTGTTGTCGTGCGTCTGGGCAAACCAAGGCAAACTCTGAGTGCGTGAGCTTGTTCTGCCTGCAGAACACGAATATTTGTCTTGTAAGTGTTGTTCAGTACAGGCAGACTATATCTTAAAAAACCGAGAAAGACAGCTCTGTAGAGTTTCAGCATCGCGTCTACTGACATCTCCCACGTCTTTCCTGTCAAGTATTTAAACAACTGGGAAGTTGCTGCCAGGCGCCGTTTCATGTAGGCCACGTGGGGGCTCCAACAGAGGTCTCGGTCAATGCCAAGAAACCTGTGGGTTCTGACATAGGAAATGGTCCGCCAATTGTTGAGATGCCATAAGGCGTCATTAGTTTGCGAGTAAATGCCACTAGTGCGCATTTTTCTGGTGATATGCTGAGACCTTGTTTACACAAGTAGCTCGCTGCCATCGAAAGCATCAAAGTTGCAATAGGCCACAAAACGGACGGAGGGTTTCTACCTTCGTTTAGTAGGTCAGGACGGTGCCGCAGGTTCCCTCTCGATTTTATTCGCTCCCGCGTGCTTTGCGCTTGTGCGTGCGTTATCACAGTATTTTTACTGCGTGCTTGCCTGCGCTATTGCGATGCTGCTGATTTTTTTTTGCCCTATATTCTATTCTCATTGCGAATTCTAAAAAAATACCAGCGATTTCACGTGCATTCTGATGCTGCATATGCTCACGCTCCCACAAAGTGCTATTACTTATGAAGTGTCAGCCGCTCTACGTTGTTTTCGCTTCACTTCGAGCTGTGAAAAACTTGTGCCGAGTGAACAAGTTCGCGAGTCTATATCAAACATTGCAGATGAGATCATTGCCCACAATCATATTGGTCGCATAGGCGAGAGTCTAGTAATGCATTTTTTCATGATTACGCACTGCTGGCAAAAAGTTCGTGTTTACCATGGTTGACATTTATTGTCAACCATGGTAAACACGCACAAATCTTAGCAGCTAACTATTGAATCTTTATTGCACTCTGCGGGAAAGCAAAGCGCTACCACCAGCCAACATTTTGTAATGCACACACGAAGGTGCCCTTAATGCTCACCGGGTCAGCCGGCTTTTCCGCTGTCTGTCCGCAAATGGGCCGAGCAAATCCAGAACCCACTTTGGGCAGGTTCTCCAAGTCCCGTTACTTGGCGCGTAAAACCCGGGCATGAAATCTGGAGCGCAACAAATCTACAAGCAAAATGTACGAACTGCAAACAAACTCAATATTAATTGTTCAATGAATGGATTGACGATAAGATACATCATGTTTTCGGATTCAAAATATTATGCACTGTATAAAACGGACTGAAATGAAGGGTCGATCGTGTGCCCGTACATTGAAGCCACAAACAAATCACCTGTCAAGCACATATTCTGCTTGGTATGTAAGGTACACATGTGTTGTAAGTATAGCGCAAATTTGGCAAGTTGGTTCAAGTATATGACGGTAGCACCAACAGGGTGGCGACCGCGAGAACAGAAGACAAGTACTTGTCTTAGATTTTCTTATTTTTCTATGTCTCGCCGCTGTCATCATCTTCAACTGCACCAGTAAAAGGCAAGGCAATTGTCGAAGCGAAAGTTATACAAAAGTTTGCTTGCAACCAGGCTGAGTTATTTTCACGCACATCCTACTAAAAAGTGTTTTTTTTTTATTCGTAGGCGCATGTCCCAATGCTTTAGGTCGACTAGCACGAATATTCGGGGCAAGAAAGAACATATTCTCCACTTCCTTCTGACGGAAAGCTAATGATCCTTGCTTGACTATTTCTACCCGCGTTCGCGCACCACATCCCGGAGCAGACAGAGTTGTTCCTCGAGTCGGTACGCTTGTTAGTGGCATCATGTCTGCTGGCCGAAGACAACTGCGTGCTCTGCAACGCCGAAACAACTAAAGCAGCGTCCCTACGAGACAAACAGCAGCGCATCACCGGAGCTGAGCGTGAGGCGACCGAAGCCGATAAGGGCAGTGACGGAAGCAAATATATCATTTTAAAAGTGACGCGTCTTGATGCCGCTCGCGCAGGCGCAGCAATGATCAAATTTGGTTCACAGGGGAGTAAGGGTGAGAAGTAAGTGCAAAGAGAGATAAAATTAAACATTCCTTATTTCCAGTCTTTCTCAGTTGAGTAATACGCGTGTGAGAGGAAAGCCACAGTAGTTATATGTGTGGCATTCTGCGTCATATCTGAGTAATTCTACCTTTACCATGATGTCATTTAGTCGTAAATGTGCCACCATTGTCATGCCACCATCGTCATACAGTTGGTGTCATGCCGCCATGCACATGGGCTAAACTTGCAAGCGAGTGTCATACCAAAGTGGGACGGTACCGGAGTTTGGCGCGTATAGCCAAAGCAAGGAAAGTCTCAGAATGACCACAACAGCTGGTTAATAAATGTGACTTAAAAAATATGGTGCTCGAAGGCTAATCGCGTACCTTCGACAGTCATTGTGAGATGAGTTTTTCCGTATTTTTTTATTTCATTGCGCTAGTGGGGGAAAAACTCCGACAAGGTTAAACATGGAGTATATAAAGAGACTGAACAAGTGAAGTGTAAGCTATCCACTGTCGTTTCTTTGAAACCGCATGATGGAAGAAGATCGAAACGATGAAAAAGCAGTGCAACAATATAAGCAAGGAACGATTATTTGATCGAGATGTATTTTAGGGCAGTTGTTTCCTTAAATAGAAAATATGACTGATTTCAAAGGTACAGTAAAGGAAAATGTTGAGTCGACCTAGATTGAAAGAATAAGTTTGAGTGTTACAAATTCATCATTTAGTGCATTCGTCATTTAATGAATTGTTCATTCGTAACGAGAATATAGCTTTGGTTACGTAAATGTTGTAATCTAAAAATGCTGCAGTTTCCCTCGAAAGCCGAAGCATTGACTTCAACAGCAAACTATTCTACAGCCATGCGAAGTTGGCATAGCGGTTTTATAGTCCGTGTGAACTTGTAAACATCCGCTGACTAAATAAATTACCGACAAGCATGCTGTCACGCGCGCACATGGCGGCAGGAGCAGCGAACGAATTCACCGTCGTGCTGCTTGTCGCTTCAATGCGCACTAAGCGGTGAGAACACAGCGCGCAGGAAGCTAACAGCTCTCTGTGCGCCTAGACCACGGTCCATCTAAATAGGTCGTGAAGCTTGGAACGAAAAGCGTGCCAAAACCTATCGCCAGGGATATCAGTTGTCATGAATGAAGCGCGACTAGATGAGGGGAGGGGGACAAGCACTGAAACTAAGAACCCCATGTGAAAAAAAAATATTCGAGAACTTTTTCATAAGAATACTGTCATACGAGTAAATATTCCGTTTCAAATATTTTTGCTGTGCTAAAGCAACAAAAGTTAAATTTGGTTCTATTTCACAATATATTACTTCGTTCTTGGTGACCCCTACCAACCAGTGATTCTGGCGCAAGACTTGGCAAGACTGTGCAAACCAGTTATTTAAGTCGTGCAGAATGGCGTTGCTCACTAGAACGCGGTTTTTTCATCGGAGTTATTTTTTTTATTATTGCGATAGCAATTATATGGACACTCCAAAGCAGATTTCTGCCGTCGTCGTCACCGTCGTCGTCGCCGTGAGGTTCCGTATGACGTCAATGGAGATGAAATCGGCGCCGCGCGCCGGCGAACGCTGTATGTGAGAGTGAAAGGGCGCGAGGGACGCGCGCCTTCACGGGGAGTGAACCCACGGCGGAGAACAAACGCGCGTTCTGCGCCGTGCTCCCTTAAGGGCTGCAGAAGTAGGCGTCTCTTTCCTTCTTTACAATGACCATATATGTAGAGCAAACGCGCCCTCCACTACGGTGTGCCTCATAATCAGAACTAGTTTTGCCACGTAAAACCATAGAGCCCCCTCCCCCCCCCCCCCCACGGTCTTTCGCGCGTCGGAAGAAGATAAGTGGTTCTTGAGGGAAAGGGAAAAGATAGCGCCAACCTTTCCCTTTCCCTCAAGAACCACTTATCTTCTTCCGACGCGCGAAAGACCGTGGGGGGGGAGGGGGCTCTATGGTTTTACGTGGCAAAACTAGTTCTGATTATGAGGCACACCGTAGTGGAGGGCTCCCGATTAATTTTGACCACCTGGGGTTCTTTAACGTGCACTACAATGCAAGCACACGGGTGTTCTTCCATTTCGCCTCCATCGAAATGCGTCCGCCGCGGCCGGGACTCGATCCCGCGAACTCGTGCTCCGCAGCGCAACGCCTTAACTGACTGAGCCACCCCGGCGGGGCGCGCGATGGAATTAAGACGTAGCGCTTTCTTCCCGCCTTTTAGGGGCGAAGCTCCTTAGGGTGTGGGTCTGTCCTTCCTCTGTAGTAGTAGTAGTCGTCGTAGGTAGCCACGTCTACTTTTATGGAAAAAAAATCTGTAAGTTGTGTCCGTAGCACGGAATCGAACCAGGGACCCCGCGCTTCCGAACGCGCAGCGCTAACCACTACGCCACGAAGCACACATGGACACACGCACCACGATGATAATAAATACCCAACATTAACGAAAGACTGCGCGTTTCTAACGCGTTTGTGCTAGCGCGTTACGGCCCGTGTAAGAAGCTGGTGTAAGACGCTGTGGCCTCTCCGCCTTACCCCCGTATTCATAAACGCTCCTCGACTTGAACTTGACTTGTCACCGCCTTGGGCAGCGCGTTCGAAACGCGTTGAAGGCGGTGGTAAGTCAAGTTCAAGTCGAGGAGCGTTTATAAATACGGGGGTTATACTCTCTCAGCAGTCATGTGATGGCGTCGGCAAACGCGGTGCACGTTCCGGCATGTGTAAACGGCTGCGTAAGACGCTGTGGCCTCTCCCCCTTACTAGAGAGTACTGCACGTTTCTAACGCGTTTGTGCTAGCATCCCCTTAAGCGGGAGATGGTGCAATTATAATGAAGGGCGCTGTTATAAAATAGGAATGACGTCACATATGGCGCGTGTCATTGGTGGAAGTCAATCGTTCGATTTAGTGCGGCGAGACAGGGCGAATTACACGGAAGATTCACGGTTTACCGATGATTCCCTCCGGAGCTTCGCCCACTCATCATCATTCTTCCCGTGGATATGCGGTGTTTTTTCCCTAGGCGCTAGATCGAGCCACCATGACCGGCTCACCTTCGCACCCACAGCATACGGCGGATGACCATGATGTTATCGCACTTGGAATTTATACGGAACCTCATGCCGACGGCGGAAATAGATCTGAAACCTTCATATAAGCGTTATCGCAATAAAATGGCGATAATAGAAAGTGGTAGTGGCGTTACCTGTCACGGACAATGGTACCTCGCATGTGAAGTCTGTGATTTCTGATTCACACATAGTGACGTAGCGGGAGGTGACGTAAACGTACATCAACACCTCCAGTTGTGGCGTGGGTGGTTCCTACTGCGAAGCAGCAAGTGGACTTTCATGCGTCAATTTTCTATGTAACGAATTTTCTATGCTTTTTTAAAAGAGAATCAGCCTGATTGTTCCCACTATTTCAACATAAATAACAGCAAGACATACCAAACCATAGCAGAGTGCATGTTAATAAGTATGGCTTCAAATAAGAAGACATATGCAGCGGACACATTGACGTGATAGGGTACAACAGGCAACGATTTTTTAGACTTTCAGAGCAAGCGTATTTCACACCCCTCGCGTTCGCGTAGTGGTTAGGGCATTGCGCTGCTAAACCCGAGGGCACAGGCTCAAATCCTGCCCACGGAGGCAGCATTTCTATGGCGCCGAAATGCAAAAACGTCTGTGTAGCGTGCATTCGGTGCACAGTAAATAATCTCAGGTGCTCAAAATTAATCCGGAGTCCCCTCACTACGATGTGCATCATAATCATAACGTGGTTTGGCACGTAAAGCCCTGGAATTTTTTAACGTGTTTCACAAGAGTGTTTCAGGACACATCAACGTCCAAATAACATTCCCAAGTACTTCACAGACACAGGTCACAATCGTTACAACTAGGCATCTTCCGAATAAGTAGATACAACTACAGGTCTACCTAAAAATATTATGAAAAGATACCAGCTTTGTCTTACTACTGTTTGCACTGTAGAAGTTATTGTGAACTGTTAAGATAGATTATGACACTTGTGAGTGATATAAAATACAGACACAAGAAAGGGAGAAACAAAGACAAGTGCTTCTTTGTTTCTTTGTTTCTCCCTTTCCTGTGTCTGTCTTTTATATCGCGCTGAGTTACTTGTTCAGTTATGGAAAACTAACTAGCCCAACAATTAACTATTCTTGTGAGTGATATTGGAAGTTAGCCATAACTTTTTCAAATTTAGAATGCATAGGTACCAGCAGAGTATGGTCTGCGTATTGAAGCACTTAACAATGTGAACTATTTATTCTGGTTTCCAATGGCGTTCGGATAAATATTATCACCTAATTCTTTCACGGACAAGGAATTCTGGGGTAAACTCATTGTTGTTAAGCTCACTTTTATTTTCATTGCTTCGTTGATTGACCACGTATGTGTCTGAATGTTTTCACATTTGTTACATCGCGGTCTGTGATTAATATTCAACCCACAAATTTGTTTGCCAGCTTCAACGGCTCCACTAAAGCTATGAGATAATTCATGATTCTTCAACTGTATGAAACATCTCAACTAGCTGACCAGGCTTTTTGATTCAATTTAAACATAATCTACTGTATTGCAACTTTACATCCCTATCCGTAGTACAAAATAACAATGTTACTAGTTATTTTCATAATCCATGCACTGTCGTGTCGCTCTGTCAATATTGTACGGACACAGCAAGGTCTACTGCACTCTGAATAGTTCATTGGTTTTTCATAACTGTACAAGTAACTTAGCGCAATAAATAACACAGACACAAGAAAGGCAGACAAAGACAAGCGAGCGCTGTGTCTTTTATTGCGCCAAGTTACTTGTTCAGTTATACTACTTTCTACATCTTTATAATCATTTGTAATATTATTTGTATTGGTGTATATGATTGAAGTCAGTAATTTCATAAAATCTCAAACTTTTTTTCCAATATATTCGTAAGTAAATGAAGATATCATGCGCTCAAAAGCATGCTAATCGCTGATATTTAGCAGATATGTCTGCCCTGTAAAAATATTTATTTATTTAGGTACTCTAAAGGCCCTGAATGGCATTACATAGGCAGGGGGATGCAATACAAGATCATTGTGTCAAATATAGAAACACCTGAACAAAGAAGAAAAAATAAGAAACGAATTGGGTAAAAGGTAAACACCATGGTATAAAGTTTAACGACATATTCAGACTGCTATTCATAACTAAATCAGGCGCAACGAGCGAAATATTACTCAATTAGAAATGAGCATACATAACAATAACACAAAAGGAAGGGCTTATTATATTAATAATTTTTACTTACATTAGGCTTCCGATCTTGTGGCGCGAAAGTGTATATGCAGCACACGGTATGTAAAATTTTCTGATGGGGTCTGCTCCTACTCTTAGGTAATGAAAATTAACCAGTATTTTATTGACCATTCAAATGTGTTTTGCGTATGAGAACTACCCCACCTAATTTTTACGTATACAATGATCTCATCCTGTTCCTTAACAATAAATATTTGTTATCGTGTCATGAATGCTAACCTTAGTTTACGCCATAATGTGTGTCATTGTCAGCCTACTTTGTATATAGGCACGAATATGACCCCAGTTTTTAGCGTAATAGCTGACTTTACTAGTAACTAATTTGTATCTCGATGAAGTGCATATAATGTCAAAGAAAGACAAACACGAAGAACGTAATGGCGCTATGGAACCTTAAATTGTTGGCAGCTGGAGCTGTGAGCTGCAAATGCAGGTTCATGGCACCTGCTACTTCTGTTGTTGCTTTCAGCTGTTGTGGCTTACACGCTTGTGCCGTATTGCTATGTGTTGCTGAAAGCCGCAACAAAAAGCGTGGCCCCGTAGCCAGTCACAAAGCCATTCTTCAACCCCACGCCCATCGTAAGACCCCCGCTGGCTTCCGCTCAGTCTACCTGACCACGAAACAGCGCTACCCGCTCCACAATAGACCCACGCCGTCCCCCCGTTTTGAGCTACAATGCCTTCGCTGGGCCCGTGGCGTGCGTTCCGGTTCTTACTTGAGGACCCCATCATCGGATTCAGTGCCCTTTCAATGCCCCTTTACATGCGCCACACGCCGTCTTGGGAGCCCGTTTTCTCGTCCCGCTATTGGTAAACCGGGTCCTTCGCGATTCTCTGAGATGTACGTTCATGAGAAGTATCGTGTCGGCACGAAAGTAGAAACAAAACAGTGGGGCTGCTTCTAAGGAGAGCTCTTCTTGCTACAAATGTACAGCGTGTGTTCAGCATGCCTGAATGCGATGGACGCGTTAGGGTCGAAAGCACAGCAGCTCTGTTAAGTGCAGTGGCAAATGGCTGTCCAGGAATGGAAACTGCGCCTTCGCACCGCAAACCTGTCGACGTACCCTCGGCGGAAAACACTTCTTTTTTTTTCTTTTCAAGAGCGCTGCATTGCGTTTACGCTACTACACGCACCTTATGAACATGAACCGGAGCAGGGCCTAGGCGACTAAGCTTCAAAAACTGTTTCGGCATTATCGATCCAACGCCAACACCACTTCTGCAAAAGCATGCCTACCTCTTCGCTTCCATACAGAAAAGACCACGTTTCTCTAGCCGTTTTACCTCAGCGGCAAAACAAAAGACAGGTCTCTAACTGCGTGGCTTCCTGTCGGCTGTGCATTGGCTACGCTCATCAATGTCGCTCCCACGGTCCGCGGCTCGGACCTATGAATCTGTGCGAAGAAAAGGTTCCCAGCGCCATTGTCTACGCGACACCGGACAGTCCGGTTTTGAAGGAGGTTCGATTGGGCCGGGGCTTCTTCATGCAAGACAATAGACGTGGGGCAAAGCGCCAAGCAATGAGTCGCCGCCACGGTGAATAGGCTCCTTCCATGGCTTCACAAGCGGGACCTTTAAATCCGCCATGGTCTCGTAGGTCCCACGACCTGGAGCGCCACTGCGTGCCCGTCCCCACTGACCACGACCGGATACGGCCGTGAATAGAAGCGATCATTCAATCACAGCTCAACCTTCTCGACTCGGTTGCTCACCCTTTCTGGCGAGGCTCGTCTCTGGTTATGTTTTCACGTAGCATTCTGATTTGTGCAACCATGAAGAGCCCTGCAGCTCCTGATATCATGGTTCCAGACATGTCACAACGCTCTGACCCGACTTCAGGTAAAACTAATAATATGTCGGAGGACTTGCTGTTCGACTAGTTTGTGTTTACTGAACGAGATATTGTAGCACCAAGGCACAATTGCAAAAAAGTCACACACGTCACAGGTGTTACTAAAACTTGATTGAAACTTCACATTTGTTGTTACCACCTGTGAAATGAGTCTGCGTATCTTATTTGAGATTGTGTCTTTGCGGTACAATATGCCGTTAAGTAAAACTAATAGGCCCGCAGGAACTTTACGTATGATCAATACTTGTTGATGGGCTAATTGGTTCATACTTATGGTGGAAAAGACGTGGAACCATTTGGCGATCTTTCTTGTCTGGTAGCTTTTCGACATGCTTTCGCATCTTTTCCAACATAATATTTGCGTATCGTGTTCTAAAGAGCACCCCAGAAAGGAATCGATGCAGATGCTATGCCTGTCATACACAACTTATGCCAGAATGCTATGCCTGTGGGCCCTCTGGCTGCAAAATTTTAAAGAAACCACCAGGAACGTTTTCTGGTTTTTTACTGTAGCGCAAACTAGTGAATGTGAAGCATTGCATCATATTCACAGAGCGGTTGCCGTCGCATTTAATGATAAACTCACGCGAATATTTGCCATTCTAGCACTAGTAGCTCGGGCTGCAAAATGAAAAAAAAAGTTCATCACATGCGCATGGATACAACGAAAACCGCGTTATTGCCTTTTGCATCTGGTTCTCAAAAGAATCAACAGGAGCCCGCGCCCGCGCTAGAATTTGGTACTTTGAGCATAAATAACATCATTTCACTATGCATGTATAGACTAAGCCTATGCAAGTCCCCTTGAAGCTCCATTCTGTTCACTATACTACCAACCTGTTCTTCTGATAGACCGTAAAAAAAAAAAAAATTACGAGTACCCAGTGTTTGTTATCACCTGGTCACATTCACCAAAGCGGGGCGACTGTTGCTTTAGTATAGTACGGTTATATTGGCTCCGTTCTATTTATATTGAGTGTACATCTGCGATGCGGATTTCTCATGTGAAACAGTTCAGATGTAAAAGTATGTAAATGCAACGCCAAATCAATGATTATCACCATATGAACCAATTAGTTTCAGACAAAATAAGCAAAGGGATTAAGCAACACGAGTTTTGATGAATCTTGTAGTTCCTTATACTGTTCGTTTGCTTTTCTGACCCCGAAGACGACAACGTGTTTTGTTTTGCTTAGCGCAGAAACTTCGGACGAGACGGACAGAAGAAGAGGCGCACACACAGATAACTCCAGTGCGAATTGTCCGGCTAAACACTTTGCTCTTAAGCCGTAACAGCGCTAAGAGCGGCAAATTGAAAGCTATGTTGACCGCAGTTCAGCTCTCTGCAAACTGTGCTAGACATCTACAGTGCAGTCAGCAGCAACTTTTCCATTCCTTTCCTTAATTAATACTTTATTTAAATTATTGAATAATAAGCAACCAACTATTACTACCAAAAAGAATACCGTTTTCTTAGATGTCATAACGTGGGAATGGAAAGGAAGAGTTTTAAATGTTTTGCTACCCTTTGTTACTATATTATCATAAAAGTGGCTGATAATTAGAAAGATTCTGTAAAAGATACAACAGCATAATTCAAGTTTTCGTGCTACACGTTGAGCACGTATATGCTCTATACGTGCAACTCAAGAAGTTGAATCATGCTGATTTTACGTATTATCTACATTATTGTAACAACAATGGTGGCCGGACACTGTGGCTGTGGACTATGTAAGGTTCTTTCGATAAAATCAGCTGTAATGCCGCGCTCATCTTTTCCCTTTCTAACCTTGTGTCCCGTCTTGTCACGCAATTTGTATTAATGTGTCCTAAGAAGCAGGATTTTGACGTCAGCAGACATAGGGAGCCGCGCAAGACTCAGCATGTCCAGTTTAAATTGTTGTTGTGAGAGAACTAAGAAGCATGCAAACGTAAAGATCGCCACACCGAAAGTTGAGAAACTGAGTATGAAATCAGCATAAGTGGAATGTCGTTAGATGATTAGCTCTGTCATATTTATTTAAGAAATATTCTAGACTGCGCAGAAACAAGGTGCAGTGCCATACTCAGAATGCGCATTCACTCGTTCTCGTGCACACGAACTTTAGGGCTGCCACGTAGAACTCCGGAGGCCGTATGGGAAACACTCGGCACCTGTCTGTTGCATCAACGTGGAAATATAATCAATTGTCCGGAGCCACACTAAATTGTCGAGTCCCGAAGGAGGAGCGGCCGTGGTTTCTTATAGGCGGCCAGCCATGGCATCAAAGTGCCACTCCCGGGATGATTTCCGTGACGGTTGACTGGTCTGGGTAATGTGTGGCCGTAGGAGACCTTCCTGCAGCCAGTGTTTTCTGCGGTTATCGGAGACATAAACGGTGCCTCTTAAAATGACGAGACGCGCTCTTGGTGCGCAACAAAGCTAATCTATATTTCGAGCCATTCTGATTTGGATTGTCGGACATCGGTTAAGTGCTGGTAGCGTCAGTAACTGAAGCTCATCAAACAATATTGCCGAAAAGTACGTTATGAAGGGTGCGCTCCAGACGTGAAGTGTCTCATAATTAGAACATCAGACGCACAGATAATGCAGACTTCTTCCACTGAGAAACTGAAAGACTGACTGGTTGGACGAAGCTGTCATAGCGGTCACGCCGCCGTCACCCAAACAGCCATCCATACGGAATATAGTTCCCAGGTGCACTTATTGCGGCCTCAGTGAAATACGCGTATATACTGTTCGCCACCTACGTAAGGTACGCAAGCTACTTTCCTAGACAGCGTGTTTCACTTAACTTCGGCCAAGCATTAAACATATGCAAATGCTACGTAGCAGGACAGAACCGAGGTAATGTTGTTTGCCATCGCTTGGGGGTAGTCAGATTATTTTTTGCATTCCGCCTAATTAGGCACTTAGTTTAAATTATTTTTTCAAATTCTCAAATATTATAATTAAATAAAAAGTATCAATGATAAAATTGTAGAGAAACATGAAAATCTCTCGACACAGCTTTCTGTTACTCAATACGTGCTACATTAAGGTGTTTTTCCAAGCATGAGTTGCCCGCGAATACGCACAAAGTGCCTAAAGCGGGCAGTCGCGCGGCAATTTCGCGTGTATTCGGGGGCTTTTTTTTTGTGCTTGAACAAACACTTATATGTAGCATGTATTGAGCAACAGAAAGCTGTATTGGGAGTTTTTCATGTTGCTTGACAATTTTCTTATTGACACGTTTCGTCTAATTATAATAGTTGAGATATAAATTAATTAGCTCATTAGCGGACTGAAAAAAAATTATTTGAGTATCTCCAAGTGACGGCAAATAACATTACCTTGGTTCTGTATAGCTGCGTAGCATTTGCATATTTTTTCAGGCTTGGCCCAAGTTAAGTGAAACACCCTGTATAGTGGCAGCTCAGCCGACAAAAGTGGAAACATGCGCAACATTCCCGTGCACAACAAACTGCCAGCGCTTTAGTTGGCGTGAATCGGGCCTAGACGCCATGCTCTGATGTTAACGTGCTTGTGCACTAGATTTGTACTATTAGCATCTGTGGATGCAACACGTGTCACATACTCTATGCACGAAGCCCTTACGTCTGACATCAGCATAATGCGCATAATGTGATCTTATACGTGTTCGTACAAGACACATTGGTGCGTGGGCATAAGCATACGTTGGTATAGTCTCCCATTTCCTGATAACAGCGAGTGTGTGGCTGTGCGAACTCTGGACGGTTCGTGGTCGTTTAACTTGTCTCTCGCTTTTTCTCTCTGGAACCCATGCATCTTGATGGCAATGGTAATAGAAAAACGCAGTGTGCAGGAACCATGCAGTGTCCTTAAAACAGCACGAGCAGGTACTGCATAGGGTTCGCGAATTCAGACGGAAAGGCATGCAATAGGTTGAGGCCTTGTAGTTACCGCTGCACTGCACCCTGTATGCCCCGAGCGCTTGCGTAGCGCTATCGCATTCACCCACAGTTCTCCGCTCTTTGGGCTAGGGACATTGTTTGTGTCCGTTGTATCGAAAAATATATTCCTGTCATAATGATTATATACTTAAGAAATAACTAGGCGTTATGTTTGACATATTCTCTCTCTCTCTCTCTCTATATATATATATATATATATATATATATATATATATATATTATATATATAAGCTTTATTTTCAGTATTTGTATGGCTAGGCGGAAGCAAGTATTGTCTGCAACATTCACTAAAACCTATAGGGCTTAGCTTAGCGTTAACACGGCGCCAACTTTCAACTGCGCCATTATTTCCAGGATCAAAGCTAAAAATATTCCTTTTCCTAAGTGCGTCGCTGAACACGTGAAACAGCACAACAGACAACAGCAACAACAACAAACAAAAAAAAACACAGATTTTCGTTTATGTTTTATATTTACACTCATGTCACACGCAAAAATGCTCTGTCTTTTTTGGATAGCGGATTGAATAAGCTAATACATGCATCATGATACAAGGTGACAAGGCAATATTATACAAGGACATTGTATTCTGTGCCTCAATGATATGCCTTGTCAACTCATTCACACTTCTGCCCACGATAGCCGTATCGTGAACAGCCATGCGCATTTCCTTTGGTAAAGGGCTACTGAAAGCCGTGTGGCTGCTCTTTATTAGTTGACGGCTTTGTCTGTGTTCGCGTAGCCTTTCGTTTAATCATCCCCCTGTTTGACCAGTGTCAGCATAGAATCACTACGTGATTTCTATGCTGTTGGGTACTTTTCCACTCTGAGTACCTTACGCAACCGTAATCTTTACCGGGAAACACACGCGGGAGAAGGAGCGTCATACGAATTTTTCGCGGACGTCATTAGCACACATTATACGGTTTGCACTTCACGCGAGGGTTTGGAAAGACGTCAACCCCTTTCGAAGCAGCTGCAAACCTAATCTTTACCGGAACGCATCGGAGGGTGTTCCCGTTGTTCACACGTGCCTTATCATCCATCATGTGGTTTTGATGCTTGTTTTGTGTGTTTTTTTTTTTTTTTTTTTGAAAACGAGTGTTGAGCTGTATGCTGTATGCCTGATTTCAAATGAGATATCCTGTTTGTATTCAATCTTTAGCCAGGCGTTTTTTGCTTACGCCAACGACACAAAAATTTCCTTGGCTGGTAGAGGTATACAGCTTCGCTGTAAAAACATTGATGACTTCAGGATCAGCAAGGCTAGACTTAACAAGCGCGTAAATTGATGCTAAGTGCATGTCCCACAACACCGGTATTACGTATTAATCTATACATATGTCGCTTTTCTGACCATAATAATGAGTATTAAACTTGACGACCGTAGACCGAAGGAAAAATCTAGAAGCTCTAACGAGTGTCCCCTGCTTATACGAGTAAAATTTTGGAAGCTCTGCTCCCCCGATTTTTATATGTACTCTCGTACAGCACACAGTAGGCCTTGATGAGGTTTCGAGTAGTAGAGGTCTTCGGCATCGAGGGAGAACGCCGAGAAGACTGCTTGTAGTCCACTACTAGAAAGGAGCCTTACCAATTCTGTTGAAATTCGCTGGAAAAACCGATCATCAGATGCCACTCACTTCAAATGGGGTGGCAAGTCGACCCTAATCCGGTGTCACCAGGTGGCTTTTTTGGATACGATTGTCCGCAGAGGGCAATCAACGTTGTGCATTTTGGCTGAGAAAAAAACCGCTTGGAACAAGTTATTCAGCTTTTCCCTGGGTTTTGTTTCAAATATTGCCTGAAACTAAGTTCGATGAAATATAGGCCCAATTACGTGAGGGCATTACTCAAGTACATCTTTACTATGCCCGCCTTTTCGAGTTTATAATATAGGGCGTCTTATGAAACCATGGCCCGCAGGAGCATGCGGAATGTCAACCTAAAATGCTTCAAGCACTGTGCTGTTTCACAGCCCACCGTGGTGGCATAGCGCTGCTGACCACCATGTCACGGGTTCGACTACCGGCCGCATTTCGATAGGGGCCAGTCTTAAAATAAATGCTCGTGCGCGCACAATAAAGAACTCCCAGGTTGTCCGCAATAATTCGGAGCCCCCTGCAGCATACTTCATAATCAGACCATAGTTTTGACACGTCAAATCGAAAAGTTTTTCGCAAGATCGCGAAATACACGTTTTGCGGTGTATGGAGAGTTACAGGTGCCACATTGCTCGAAGAGCAAAATGCAAACGGTACCTTGTTATGCACTAAGAATGAACATGAATGTGCACTGGGCTTACAGCAGAAGTGTGCTTCGTAAACATAATCAACTCAGCTCTCTCTTAGGTCATTCCCGGTTGAGAGTTTTGACGCAAATAATACGTGGCCCCTGATACTGCCTGAGGCCTCGTATCGCCAGACGCCTTTTATCCGTGATTGAATTAAGCGCAGGACCCAGTCGCGATCTTCGTCGACAATGCCAATATGTTGCCGCTGAGCAGTTTTTACGAGATTACGGCGGTGTGTCGCCACCTAACGTCCTGTCACAGTTGCGCAAAAGCTTATTAGTGTTCGCCACCCATGGCAGTCGCTGAAACCGTACGGCACACTCTATCGCGAGTAATCTAATGCCAACATTTTTCAGCAGCTCCTAAATTCTGCAAGGCAACACCAGCATGCGCAGTATAACGGGATTATCAACGCCTATCAAGTATGCAGCTTCCGCGTTGAATGGTCCCTTTTGCAAGAATTTATACAAAACTAAAACTGTGCAAAGTGTAATAACTGGCGAACAAAATTATCACCTACTCATGTGTCGGCTATGACAACGAACCGTTAAGAATGTGCATGTTCAGGCCCAAACACGACTACATGGTTTCCCACGTATGTCGAATCATGCAATTGAACGAGAAATTACTTGCAATGCAAAGAAAAGAAAAGAAAGAAACACTTCATTCCGGAATAATGTTATACATTGGGGTTAACAGTATTACCTAAACCTTTAGTCCAGGTATCTAGTTTATATCTAGAACATAAAGGCCAGCATAAGTTGCAATCCAAAGGAAAAAGCAAAGATAGGTAATCCTATACGCATGCTTTAAAGTGGTGTTTCATTGATGCTACAATATGCGGAACTTATTTATTAAAGCTCGGTATTTCATTCCTAATTTTTTCACCGACAAATTAAAGAGAACGCTGACCATATACATTATCAGCTTTTGGCAATTAAAATTTATTGTGTTTAGCCTGTCTATAGCATCTCTTTAACGTGTGCGAAATACTGATGATTGGTTTGGTTTGTTCGTGGTTTTTATTTTGTGGATTGGGATAGATGCGTTCTAATCGCTGGTTGGTTTTGATAAGTGCCATTATATTTAACTGTGCAAAAAGTTGTGCTGTAGGCCGATGCGGCATTTAGCGGCCTATGCAATTATTATCAATGCAAGTTTCTGAATTTGGGTCAAGAGATCGAGGTCCAATGCGAAGTGGAAAACCTTTGAGTACGTCATGCTGATGTGAATGAAATGGAACGTGTCAGAATTTAAATGTTTGAGTAAGGTATACCAACATAAAAAATTTCTTTTAGTTACTTGTTCAAAAATGTGGTGCCAATTGTAGGAAAGCGTCGACAATTATTCCTACTTATACATGACTACTGATTTGTTGGATTTGTGTGTGAACATTGCAGAATTTAGGAGTGCTCTTTCGGTTAGAGGGAAACACTGTACACTTGGTCTTTTTGGAGTTCAAAATAAGTTTATTAGATTTAAACCAAGCTAAAGTAATCTCCATTTCACTTTTTGCAATGTATTTTTCTTCCTGTAGAGAATGTCTTCGAATTACGACAGCTGTGTGGAGTGCATATAAGATAAGATGACAAAACATCAGAGAGAAGCGCAATGGGCCCAGTACCAACAATTGGGGAACGCCCGCTTTCCCTTCTTTCAGCGAAAATTGTTTGTCGCTTGCTACCACGTGTTGTTTATGATTTGTTAAATACCTGCATAAACATTCAAGTCCTTGCCCTCTAAATTCATAATGTTCTAATTTACGCCATGGTATACAGTGATCTACCAAGTCAAACATTTTTTTAGTATCTAAGAATACGCTAAGTCCGAAGTAGTTTTTGTTAAGTGCTTAGTTTTAACCTTTTGGTTAAGTGTTAAGTGCTTGGTTTTAACCTGCTTGGTTTTAACTGTCATAACCTATTTAAAGAAGGTTATGACAGTTGTGACAGAGTAAGAAAATTAACTACCGTGTTGTGCGTTTGAAAGTATGTAGTACTTCTAAGGATAGTTTGTCACCCAATTCCTAATAAGTTTTTAGAAGAGCGTAGTAATATTACATAACAAATAGGCATTGCACCTTAGTTTGTCAGTTTATTTCAGTTACCGCTCTTCCGATCATGAGCTAATCGTGATGGGTACCCAACAGAAAGGAATAATTGATCAATTTTATAAGTACTGGACTCAAGATATCGATGTTCTTTTTTAGCATTAAAACAGGCATACCATCTCAGTCGATGGCCTTATTCAACTACACTAGCTTTAAATTATATATCGTTGTTGTTACTTTTAAGAACACAAACGGGCTAATTTGAGGAGTAGCTAAAACTAAAAGAAATTCTCTATTATGAGCACGTTGGCTGCATGGTTTAGTGGTCCCTATATTACGAAGGAGTCATTAAATGATTGGCCTCTGCATATTCAAGCTGCTTCTGGGTGTCGAAAGTGAGTTACCGACTTCTTCTTTCTGGGGTTTTACGTGCCAAAACCAGTTCTGATTATGAGGCACGCCATAGTGGAGGGCTGCGGATTAATTTTGACCACCCGGACTTCTTTAACGTGCACTACAACGCAAGTACACGGGCGTTTTTGCATTTCGCCTCCATCGACATGCGGTCGCCGTGGCCGGGATTCGATCCCGTGACCTCGTGCTCAGTAGCGCAACGCCTTAGCTAACTGAGCCACCATGGCAGGTGAGTTACTGACGAGAAAACTGGCTAGGAATATGATATCATCGATGTGTACATTCGAATGGTGTTTAAAATCTCAATCGTCTCATATATCTTCTCACGTTGGCGTCGATCAGCTATTGGTTTTCGTACAAGTTTTCATCAGTATATTTCATAAGGTCGAGTTTGCAGTGCCTTTCTATCATTCACAAGGACTGTAGGAAAACCTTTCCACCCTTATTACTGTCATTCTGCGCAAGAAAACAGCAACATACACTCTTAGTCAATACCGGTTAAAACAAGGCATATAACGCCGAAAGTACATAAATATTTTCGCTGACTGCAAATGGCCGAACTTTTGCGGCTTTCGCATATGCAGCCCGTATTTAAACAGCCCCATTCGTTGCCCAGTAGGGGCGCTTAAAAAACGGCCCGCATAACGCTAAATTCTTATGCGGTATTTCAAATCGAATCTTTCCTGCTTACTAAGGGTTTCAATATAATGCGGCCCAATGGGACACTTCATGAAAAGTCAATTGATTTTGTATAAACAGGTGTCGTCCAGATCATTATGTACGTAGTTTCTTACAGATGGCGTTGAACTACATGATATGACATTGATAAAACACATCACACAAACATGAACACAATGGAAATTGAACCCGGGTACACTTCATGACAACCAAGCAATCCAACAACTACACCACATCAACATGGTTCCTCACAGGACTCGCATAGCTATTTGTAAGTACATTTGTGCTTCCGAGGCTGTCGTTTTATGTCGATTGTTCACCGTCGGCGGTCGTGTGTGGTATACGTACGTAGTTCGTGTAACTATTATGAATGTCCCATAATGCGGTTCTACGCCCTGTGTACGAAACCACGTGCATAATGATCTGGATGGCACCTGTCCGATGCTATCATGTCTGCAGGTTGAGTGTAAGTCGTGCTTTACGAATTTTCAAAGCATCTTACTTTGAAAAATACAAGTAATTCAATAACGCACGCGTGCTAGGTGGAGGGCGTATGCGGATGCATGCTGCACTTCCGCACAAGTGCGTGTGCACACGATGTACCTCACCTTGTTGCGTGGGCGCACTGCCCGTTGCATGTGCCGCACAGCATGCGCGGTAACCGTAATCGACATTATGACAAACACTGTCCAAAAACGGTACACCACAAAGCTGCCGCGGGCGCTCAGACAGACTTTAAACAGCAGCTGCAAAAAAGGGTCTTTCAATTTCCACGCAACATATTTATGTTTTCTCGTATATTCGCATAACAATCCGAAGCTATCATGTCTGCAGCTTGCGTGTAAGTCATACTCTACGCATTTTCTGACACAATTTACTTTTAAGCCTTCATTTAGTTCAATAAGTCGCTTGGTGGAAGGCCTAGGATGTAAGCTGCACTTCTTCCGCGCGCGTGGTATACGTCGCTTGTGCTGGTGGTGATTGTGTACCATCGTCTAACTTCAGTTGTGCCTATCTAACGTCGGCAACAGCTTCGCTGTACGTCCACTTCCACAAGGTGGAATGGAGGCGAATTTTTTTTTATGCTGCTTGTTGTAGTTAGTGGTTCGATGTTTAAATTGAAGCAGCAAGGTTACGGCGTTAAAATATTTTTATGACACAATCCACCAACCATGGAACATGTAACTGGATGGCAAACAGACGGTGCGGATGAGCACATCTCGAAGGGCCTTCTTATTGGCGAAAAATTCGTGTAGCTTCCACGGTGCTGCAACCAGCGTCTGAGATGGAGTTCTATGAAACTCTATGCAATGCACAGAGGCGTGATTTCTTTTTCGGTGTATTTGTTATCTCCTTTCGCTCTTCTTTCTCTTTGGCAACCGCACTTCGCAACACAGATAACATCTCCCTCACCGCTCCTTACAGCGTTTGCTTTGCAACGCTCTCTCAACGCTTCGGCGCTTTTTGGGCACCAATTTGGCTGGGCTGCGTATAAAGGCTGTGTTTCGTCATAGACCGCATACAGCCGGGACCAACAGGAAGCCCACATTTTGTGACGCGTGTTCTCTCTTAAAATCACGCTTATATGCGATGGTCTGCGCTGAACTGTTAACATACAGCTTAGACGGAAGACGTTGTTCAGTACTTGACTAAATGTGTCGGGAAACAGCTACAAAGTACGCCCTATGTAAGCATTGACTGAGAATTGGAGCGCGCAAGTTCTGTCGGCGCATTGTAACTTCCTCAACACACCTGGGAAATGGTTCCCATCTTTAAAGCCTGCACTTCGTCTCCGTCTTGATATCGCTGGGGAAACGAGGAAGATCGCTGGGGGAAAAAGGAAACCATTTGTTCTGCCAAAACTCATCTAAGGAAAGTAATGAGCAAGATTCGGATGACGTGAAACAAGACGATTCCCATAAGTACTTCATTCGGAAACCTAGAAGGCTTATGATCATGGAAGCAAGAACGGCGATAAAGAAATACTCACCTGTCCCTACATTCCACCCGTCAATTAAGCGTTCGTCACTGGCACTCGACCACGGAAGCTTTGTAGAAGATTCTAGAAGCTCGGACATGTAGTATTTCATGAGGGTACAGTTGTCGCGGCACTTACCGAAATGATTTCTTCATACTTATGTTTAGCAAAACGGTTGACAATGTACGTACCATATAGCAACATCACTTTCTACTATGCTGCTGACATTTTCTTTTCATCATCGTACATTTCAAACTCCTTATGACAGCAATGCATGGAGTAAGTAGTGCGAGTGGCCGCACCTCTGTGCTGCACTGCTGTCGAACAATGTAGCCTCATCGGAGTCTCTTAAGGATGCAGACATCTTATTGTAATAGCGCGCGGTATTCACCGCCATCATCTATTTATTTTAACGCGATAGCGTTTAGGGCCCCGCGTCACAGAAAATCCGGCGTCGGCAACCGGCGTGTGATCGCGGGTGGCAGAGAGAATCATCCAACCACATCGACCACGCAGGCTCTCCACGTGGTGCAAGGTTTTGGTGAGCAAAAATTGAATTTCTCAGAGTGAAATCCGTCAGACAATTGGTAAAGTACGACTTTACCATACAGCGTCGGATTCGCCGTCGTATTGTTTACCAATCGGCGTCGGATTGTGATTTGAATGTACGAGAAAACCTTATTCTGCTACGAGGAAACTCAAACACTAATCCCTTTTCCAGCATTTTTACCAGACCTGCGCGCGTCGGGGCAATAGCGAACAATTATTAAAATTATAAAAAAAAGCGCTAGGGCCTCCACATTGTAATATAAGACCACTTATATCGCCCCTGAAAAAACTTCTTTCCAGCAATGCATTACAAGTTAAAAATGAAGCCGACTTTAAGGGGATCGGTGCAAGCTTGGTCTTTGTAAGTTGGCTTTCCCACGTTCAGTGTTGCAGTGAATGAAGCCTACTTGCCGTAATCGAACAATGCGATGCGAAGGGGTCCCGATAACGTTATTCCGTTCTACTCTTAAAAGCGTAGCTTAAGCGTCCTCGAATTTTTTTAGGGGGGGGGGGGGGAGGGTGAAACCATTCCTGAATAGCCTATGTGTGCACGCATATGCTCAGGCTTATATAGCGCGGAACTTTGTACAAGGTAATGACAGTGAGCGCACCTATGTTCTGCGTTTTCAAAGAAAAAAACAGTAAAAAAAGTGCGTAACTATAATATCGGCTCATGGGTATGTCTAAATCATACTGACTTCTAAATAGAGAAGCAACATATTTTACACGGCCGTTTTTCCTTTCTTATACTCTGATATTCGACCATTCTCAACATTCTTGTGCTGTATGGTGTGTGCTTCTCGGACAGGAGATGCATTTAAGGCTTTTAAATGCATTGGCATATGGTACGCTGTTCTCTCTGCTTACACCTCACATCTTCCCTCGAAAAACATCAAACATCGCCTTCGTCCAGGATACATTTCTGCATCCACGTCTCAAACCATAAAAGCGAAGCTTGTTATAAAGTACAGATTTCGGTGGCGTCCGTGTACCTAAAAACTATCATGATCAGCATTGGATCGAGCGTCGTTGTGTTCTTCCGCAGCTGGCTCGTTGGCACCCCTAGGTTTGCGCTCGTGCTCGGCACGTGCTCGTCGTCGTCGTCTGCTTTCACAGCTGGCTGCGTGGCCACTAATCATTCCAGCGTAGAAGTTCACTTCTCTTATGGCGTCGCAATTGGGAGGCCGCGTTTACGGGGATATGAGCCATTGCTTAAAGGGGTATGAGCCATTCATTGTCTTACCGTAACAGACAGATTTAATTTTAAATCAACTTATTTTTCTAAGAATCGCAAGCTGCAATGGCGAGCGAATGCTGCTAACCACGCCACTGAGCTAACTCGATAGATCGAATGCAAGCGGCAACGGCGTACTGCGGGCGTCGCATCATGGTTAGTTTAGGTGCACCCAGGACAAACTTCGCTTACCGCCATTTCCCGCTAAGGGAAAAATTGGTTAGTTCTTTTAGCGGCTGTTTGCATGTTATCATAGCCTATGAATGATGCAATGCTAAACACAAACATTGCAAGGTATTCGTGTTTTAAATGTCAATAACCTTATATCATGTAATATAGTACGTGTAATATATATATATATATATATATATATATATATATAACTGATCCGTCCGGTTTAACCATTACCCGAATAGATTCGTTCCAAGGCATAAGTTGCTTTTACCGTTAATGCAAACGAATTACGCCATACAGGCAGCCTACCTTCCTGGCATGCCGTTTTGGAATCATCCCCTGGCCTAACTTCGACAATCAACTTGACTACCTATCATCTAAAGAGGAAATATTCACATTTTTATTATTTCTTTCATTTGGCTTGTTCCCATATACCGAAGCAATTACAATTTCGCCTTGTAAAGTATGTATAAACGATTCTTGATTGTAGTGCATCATACACTGCTAGAACTTGCTCACATTCGGTATTATGGTTTATTCACTTTTTATAGCTCTTTACAATATGCTAGTTTTTCTGAGTTGTCATGTGGGCATTGGTTATATTACTGTGTATTGTTATTTCTGTATAGGTGATCGTTTTTATTACCCATTGTTTTATAAAATACTGTTAAATGTTTCATGTAATTCCTACACTGCTGTTTAAAGTTTTATTTGGTTTGTGCACTACGTTGCTGGAGGTCCCCTTGCAGCCTCGTCCTCTGTGACCTTTTTCGGTATATTTATTCATGAATTACACATTAATAATGCAAAAGAACATAATTCTGATGCTCCAATAGAATAGAATGAAAACCATTGTACGAATCGAATGAACTTATAAAAGATTTATAACCATTCACTATCGTGTAGCTTCACGTGGATCTGCAAACTAAGCACGCATTTCTACTTTGCATATGTGGTTTCCAACCATTTTATTTTTGATCCCATCCTCTTGGAAACGTTCAAATATTGCCGTTTGATTCGTGAGCGATTAGGGGATGGTTACATTTTGCGATGAAACGCGCGCGCTGTCTGTCTGTCTGGGAGTACTGTTTTAATTTGCTGGACCCTGTCGTAAGCGGTACTGTTAAAAATAAATAACAATCCCCCCATCCCACAAACAAGCTGGACAAAGGTATCGAAAGCGTCTGAATGATAGAATGCTTATCCGTTTCAAAATTATTCAAGGACCTCAGTCGACGACCCATCGACGTCGATGCCTTCAAGTAGCCAATCAGGGTTTATTGGTCCGTTTCCTTGAGTCTAAAGTTCACGAGGCCTGCGGTAGACAGAATCTTCTATATTGTCCACCATGGGTATATAGGCGTTGGCTAACAATGGTGGGGTAAAATGGTGTGTTCTCAATTTAAATATTTTTCTACCTTGCTAAGAGCATTGCGCATGCGTCGGCTGTTTGATGTTCGAGGGTTGATCCGTTTTTTTTTTTCAAATCTATGTCAGTTGCTAATCCAACGTTTTGGTGTCTCTTCTTTCCTTCGTGTTTGCGTCTTAATTTTGTGTTCGCTGGTTTTCTCAAGTTAAAAACAGTCCAAGTACACACGCATGCATATCGTACACAAGAAAATGAATGGCAAAAGAGCTCCGCGGTAGTACAATTCGTAAGAACATCGCACGGGTCCTGCGCAGACGTAGATTTTTATTGCTCCGGCAACAAGTTGTTTACCAGGCAATTTACCCTGTGTGTTTCCTGGTTACTTTGTCTGTTCGCTTCATAAGGTGGTACTCCAGGAAATGTGAGGCTTTAAATGAACGTTCTTGGTCAAAAATTACAATATTGGCAACAATTGTGTCCAAGCTATGACCATCATGTCAATAAAATGACATCACGTTACCATGAGGGGTTAAGTGAAAAGATAACGCTCCAGTTATCATCATCATCATCATCAGCCTATATTTTTATGTCCACTGCAGGACGAAGGCCTCTCCCTGCGATCTCCAATTACCCCTGTCTTGCGCTAGCGTATTCCAACTTGCGTCTGCAAATTTCCTAACTTCATCATCCCATCTGGTTTTCTGCCGACCTCGACTGCGCTTCCCTTCTCTTGGTATCCATTCTGTAACCCTAATGGTCCACCGGTTATCCATCCTACGCATTACATGGCCTGCCCAGCTCCATTTCTTCCGCTTAATGTCAACTAGAATATCGGCTATCCCTGTTTGTTCTCTGATCCACACCGCTCTCTTCCTGTCTCTTAACGTTAGTCCTAAGATTTTTCGTTCCATCGCTCTTTGTGCGGTCCTTGACTTGTTCTCGAGCTTCTTTGTTAACCTCCAATTTTCTGCCCCTTAAGTTAGCACCGGTAGAATGCAATGGTTGTACACTTTTCTTTTCAACGACAGTGGTAAGCTCCCAATCAGGATTTGGTAATGCCTGCCGTATGCACTCCAACCCAATTTTATTCTTCTGTAAATTTCTTTCGCGTGATCAGGGTCCCCTGTGAGTAATTGACCTAGATAAACGTACTCCTTTACAGACTCTAGACGCTGACTGGCGATCCTGAATTCTTGTTCCCTTGCCAGGCTATTGAACATTACCTTTGTCTTCTGCATATTCATCTTCAACCCAATTCTTACACTTTCTCGATTAAGGTCCTCAATCATTTGTTGTAATTCGTCTGCATTGTTGCTGAATAGGACAATGTCATATGCAAACCGAACGTTGCTGAGATATTCGCCGTTGATCCTCGCTCCTAAGCCTTCCCAGTCTAAGAGCTTGAATACTTCTTCTAAGCATGCAGTGAATAGCATTGGAGAGATTGTGTCTCCTTGCCTGACCCCTTTCTTGATAGGTAACTTTCAACTTTTCTTGTGGAGAACCAAGGTAGCTGTGGAATCCTTGTAGATGTTTGGTAAGATATTCACGTATGCCTCCTGTACTCCTTGATTACGCAATGCCTCTATGACTGCTGGTATCTCTACTGAATCAAATGCCTTTTCATAATATATGAAAGCCATGTAGAGGTGTTGATTGTACTCCGCAGATTTCTCGATTACCTGATTTATGACATGGATATGATCCATCGTAGAATATCCCTTCCTAAAGCCAGCCTGTTCTCTTGGTTGGCTGAAGTCAAGTGTTGTCCTGATTCTATTGGAAATTATCTTGGTGAATATTTTATACAATACTGAAAGCAAGCTAATGGGTCTATAATTCTTCAGTTCTTTAACGTCTCCCTTCTTATGGATTAGTATAATGTTGGCGTTCTTCCAGCTCTCTGGTACACATGAAGTTGTGAGGCATTGCGTATAAAGGGCCGCAAGCTTTTCAAGCATGATATCTCCTCCATCTTTGATTAAATCTACTGTTATTCCATCTTCTCCAGCAGCTTTTCCCCTGGTCATGTCTTTCAAGGCCCTTCTAACTTCAGCGCTAGTTATAGAAGGAGCCTCTGTATCCGGTTCATCACTATTTTGAATGAAAGTAGCTTGGCTGTTTTGGGCACTGTACAGGTCAGTATAGAATTCTTCTGCTGTTTTTACTATGTCATCGAAATTGCTGATGATATTACCATGCTTATCTTTCAGTTATATGTTCAACTAAATATGTTCAGGACATAGACGGCTTCATAAATGCTTTTGCTAAAGCAGATCCGCCTGAAATTGAATCACTAAGCAACCTACAGAAAGAATTTTCCAAATTTTTTTTGCTAATCATATCATCCTTACAAAAGTTGACCTCCGTAAAGAATGTAAAAAAAACTGTGACTTTTTTCCATAATTCCTTGATCTCGCGACAGTTATTAGCCGCATTGCGCGAATAGGATAATTTATATAGGAAAACTAAAAAAAACATCCGTTTAACATGAACTTACATGTCCGATATAAGAGCTTTTGTAACACTCTTAACTGTCTACTAAAATCAGCTAAACGATTGCATTTCATGCAAAACATTTTCCAAGCAAGTAATAACACTAAAAATGTGAGATAGTGATCTCTTTTCTAAACAGGAGCATACGACAACACTAGGTATCCGGTATTTTAAATGATGCAGAAGAGTACAATTCTGCTCCTGATACAAATCAGGCTTTCAGTAATTTGTTCTTTCATCACAACTTACCTTTTCCTGAACAGATCATTAGGCTGAATCACCTACCTCATTCACTATTTTTATTTCCCACAACGCCGGAAGAAATAGTTAATGTTATAAGCAACCTAAAATAACGAGCGCTGGAATTGCAGAGGTCCACCATGCTAACATTAGATAATTTGACCACCTACTTTCACGTATAATTTATTTCCTTTATTGTTATTTGTTATTCAAGACTGGTTTGTTTCCTTGAAAAATTAAGCGTAGCAAAGGCATACCAGTTTTCTAAAAAGGCGACAGCTCATCATCACATAACTACCGAACTTTATACGTTCTACCGTATTTCCGGAAAGCTGTTGAGAAACTAAACAAAAAAACGGCTAACTAAATGCCTTTCTAAATTTTATATCCTCTCTTCATGTCACTTTGGTTTTCGTCATGGATATTCTATGAAGCTGGCCCTCGTCCATCTTACTGACAAACTCAAAGAATTATTCGAAGGATTCCTTGCGGGCTGATATTTTATTTATCTAACGCAGGGATTCGATAGTATAAATCATAATATCTTATTCGCTAAGCTCGAGGCAACTGGCAGTTGCGGTCCTGCCCTTTCGCTGTAAAAAACTACTTATACGCCAGAGTTCAAGTTGTTTCCATTTGAAATGCTCACTCTTCACAGCGAACCACTAACATTGGTGCGCCTCAAGGCTCCATCCTGGGGCCACTTCTGTTTTTGGTTTATAATAATGATTTACCTGACTGTTTTCCTTCCACAAAAGGCATCCTGTACGCCGGTGATGCCACTATAGTTACCTTTCAGAAATACATTTTTCGTGAGTAAACTAAATGCTGATTTAGAAAATATGCTAAGGTGATGTAATGTTAACATGATTATCTATTAATGCAACCAAGACTAATTCGTTGTATTCTCTTCCCATGAACAAACCTTAGCGTCCATTCGACCTATCATTTTTGGTCCCTAAAGTCTTCCTCCCAGTTCATCTTTCCTTGGCATTCTACTTTACTGTAACTGGAGATATCACAATAAACAGAATAAACATAAAAAACAAAATAGCTTTATTATATATATCATAATTAAACAAGCCTTAGACGTGCCACATTAGACTCACCTTATCATTCTTATGTTCACTCCCATGTTACCTATGGTATATTATATTGGGGAAAGACCTATAGTACTCACACCGCCACTCTTCAGAAAGTTGAGAACCAAGCCTTAAGAATTTACACTTGCAGTTCACGTTTCGCTAATGCCAAATCCCTATTACACGAGAATAACATCCTTCCCATTTCTGGACTTACTAAATACCTATTAGGCATTTTATTCTAGAAATTTGTAATTAACGAGTTACCACCGATCACATTTCCACAATCTAACCTGATGATTTATACTAACACTAGATTCACGGTGAATAATACTTTTCTATTATTGAACTATGGCAAATAGACCGTACAATTCACCTCCGTATCAATATAGAACACACCTCTACTGATAATAAGAAACGCAATATATTTATATAAATTTAAAAGAGAACTAAAAATACACCTATTATGAAGAGAATAAAGAGCAGGCTGATTGTATCCGCTTTTCTCTCTTACATGAGTGTTCTTATAAAACTTGGAATAAACGTGTGTCTCTTTTCTTATTCATAGAATTTTTATTGTTGTGCTGTGATTTGCCTTGCTAACATGAGATATGCTAAAGCCTTGTTATTGTTTGTAAGCAATTCTGTATTTTGTTCTATTAGCGTTCTTTTCTCTATTTCCTACTTTATTGATGTGATATTGTTGCTTTGATTTATTAAGGCTTCGACAGGGGCTAAGGGGTATGACATCGCTCTGATTGACTCGCTATATATGACATCGTATGACTGCGCTATACTGTTCACACAAAGGAGAAAATAAAAGAAACTGACACTCACGTGCGCAAACTTTCAGCTGTCTGCTATTCACTAGCACACATCAATTATACAGTATACACGATAGGATGACTGAGAGTAAATAGACAACATGAAATGAAAGACGAAAATGACAGGGATCAACGCACACCTCTTTCACAAGACAAGTATGACTTGATCTAATGCTCGTCTTTCTTTCTGTAACAGTAATTTCATAGACGAGCGTTAGATCAAGTCATACTTGTCTTGTGAAAAGAGGTGTGCATTGATCACTTTCATTTTCTTCTTTCATTTCATATTGTCTATTTACTATCAGCCACCCTGTCGTGTATACTGTATAATTGATGTGAGCTAGCGAATAGTAGACAGCTGAAAGTTTGCGCATATGTGTGTCAGTTTCTTTTATTTTCTTCTTTGTGTGAACAGTATAGCGCAGTAATCAGAAACTTTCTTTGATTTTTGTTTACTATCAAAATTGTTGTTTCATAGGAGGTCCCGATACAGCTCTTTGACCATGGGGGACTTGCATCTGTGTACTAAATAGCTGTAATATGACAAACGTTTAATAATAAATGCGGATTCTGACGAGCTTTTCAAGGTGCCTCGTGGAAAATTAAACGAAAGTGTAATAACTAAACCTATAGCGCTATTACCAGTAAACTTGTGTCGCGCAAAATTACACGGGGCTTTCATAACGCAAACTATAGCGCTATTGTCAGTAAATTTGCCGCATTTTTGATATCATTGCTTGTTACCTTGTTTTCGCCAATTGAAATTTCTACAACTGGGTGGTCTTTAGGAGCAACACAGCACAATTAGTATTACAGACAGCGGTCGGTGTCATAAAGATCGTTGTCAAATGCATGCAGGCAGTTTTTAAAAGATGGCATGAAACATGTTACCGCCCACCTATCGAAAACCTCGAAACGTGATAAGAGGTGAACGTCGTTTTTTTTTTAAACGGCAACTACCACCAGTCGCTTGTTATCACGGCAGAACAAGCCAAAATAAAACGGCATACGCCATGAAGAAACGCAGGTGGCAATGTGTTCCTGCTTTGGGATGGTGAAACGCCGCTTTCCTGTTATCAATGCATTCAGTTATTTTTTCTTCTTTGTTTTCACTCAACAAAATCACTTCAATGCGCCTGCTGCTTCTCAACTGAACTATTTGTTTACTGCTTTAACAGATATAGCTACTGAAGGCCTCGAACCTTTCTTCAGTTATCTCAATATTATTATTTCCTGTGGTATCGACAATATGAATTTAAAAATATTAAAATATAGTATACATTTTTCTCGCTGTATTTTGCATACCTGTATCGTGTTTGCGCGAACGGCACGAAACAATTTCCTTAGCACTCATTAGCATATGTTCCACCTGAGAAAAACATTCGAAAGCAATAATACTTGTGTTCATATATGGCAAGTGAGTCATCGCAATGATATTCTGAAAATATTCTGAGCAGTTTAGCTCACAATACCCAAATTCAAAATATATCTTCTCGTTCACCACTCTGTCCAGTACACAAACTATTAAAATGTTTTACTACCCTTGTTGATATCTACTGACTGCGTGCGAATTGTAAAAATATTTCTATCCGTGTTAAAACTGCACGTTAAAAATATAACCGCTCAGATTTTAATAGGAGGCTTTGATGAACTACGAGTACTTTGTTAAATGCTCGTGCAAAGTCAATGATTTCGCCAGCTTGTGTGCTGGTATCAATCTTTGAGTGCAGGTCATGAGGAACGGTAGCTAACTTTGCTTCGCAAGACAGTCACATCCGTAAAATGGACTGTAATGGGTCGTTACTCTCAAAAAAGATCATTAGATGCACGAATATAAAATATTCTCTGGTTTTGCAAAGCACAGGTGCTTTGAAAATGGAGCGATAGTATAACGGCGCATTTTCAACTTGATTTGTCGAATGGAACGTCCTTTTTGACTTTCGATTGCTTTTCTAAGTTTCCAAGATGCCGATAATGTGCAAAAATGTGCTGAATATTGTTTTAAACTTTGATGTGAATTTATCAAAACCTGCAGATGTCGATAATGGGGCAAAAGGAAGCGTGAAGGTGACAACGGCGACACGGAAACCTTGAGACGCGGATGATCACCACGACGGCGCATATCGACGACAGTAAAGAGGACGCTACGGCAAGAAGACGGCGGAATATTGGCGACCTATTATGAAGGTGATTAACTCAGGATTGTGGCAAGACAGTGAAGTTAACAGGGATCCGATGAAGGACAACGACCAGAATGGCATCGCAGTGAAACTGTATCAATCCCGGAGGCGGTGAACTAGACTCGAAGCAATACATACCATAAAGTGAACGACAAAGAATGCTTCGCGTTAAACGACACTGGCAGTGATGTTAGAGTAGAGCTTGCTGCTTCTCGTAAATAAGCTTTAATGGGAGCCCTGTTAATTTTGCTCCTATACATCCTGTGAATAAGTCTGACTATTTCAACTTACCAATGCCCTCGGCCCAAGCGCAGGGACGCATCTGCGTTGGAAATAATAATGAATATATGAACGGCACTTTGCATTAGGACAAGTGTTTACGGCCACGAAATGTGTCCCGAACACCGCCCGTCGTCTGACAGCAAAGATGTTTCCGCTTATGCGTGTAACTATCCACTCTCCGGCTGAAAAGCCAGAGTCAAAGCTAGGCCTTTAGCATTTGTAATGCGCCGTAAACGAGGAGTGAAAGCCGCGCATTTTCTATTACCTGTACTTAAGACGAGGATGGTGCCTTTACGTAGTACCGGCTAATCTTTTTACCTGAAGTGAGAACTGTGCTCATAATGATCATAACACAAACAAGCATTACAAAAGCACACCGATGACATTTCTTAATTTCGCGAACATAAAATTTCAATGCTCTCGAAAAGTTGCAGCTGAGCTCTTTCATGTGTACCACTTTACAAGCACAACACTCGAGAAGGCGGCCATCAGGACCAAAGGAAAAGGAAAGCACAACGATACACGTACACAACAGTACTAGCTATTTATGAAAAAGTAATGAGAAAATAATGAGAAGAATAGCAACAATAAGAATAAAGAGATGAAAGATACCGTTATTTGAATTAGACACGTTTTGATCATATTTAACTAAACCGCAGAAAATGAAGTACAAGATAATTTTTTTCATATCCCAACACTGCATACTATTGATAGCTTAGTAACGTCTGCTGTCGGGCTAGTTGGTAAATGGCTAGAAATGGTTTTAGGCGCAAAAAATAAGACACGGACAACAGAATAAAAGACACGGACCGACGCTTGTCCGTGTCTTTACTTTGTTTGTCTGTGTCTTATTTTCTGGAGAAAACCATTTCTAGTATACTATTGAGTATGCAGAAATTTGTTCCAATCTAACTTGTGTATCGTAATTAAGATAGAGCATACATTTACGTAGTGCATGCATGCCAGCCTACGCGTTATGGCAGAAACTTGCGTTTTTCACCTCACCTGGAAACCTAACGTTAGAAAACTGTGTGAATTATCTAAGCACCTAGACACTAAAGGCTTAGTGATCACTCTTTTTGCACTTCACGTGTCTGGCCCTTTTTGTACTATTGATATAACTTCGATCATTGTTGGCAGTGATTGCATGTTGAAAGAGAGAGTGCCAAAATTCAGTTTGTAGAACCTCAACATTTTAAGGATGTCGCGTTGCTATACCTGCATCATTGTGCTTCAGAATGAAAGACCTCATTTGAGTGTGGGCGTCGAGTGTAGCTTCTTTTTCCACGCTGACGCTTACTCTTGTGTCTCTGAGAACCCTTCAGCAATGAAGGCTGACTACCTATGCGAAAAGTTTGAAGGTGTTGAACTTCACGCTGAGGACTCAGAGAAAGGGGCACCCACAGTGAGAACATGCACTTCGTACAGATGGAAGTTTGAATAAAGGCACTTGATATAAACACGAAGCTAAACTCTCTGTACGCGCTGTGGTGGCTAGCGGATACACCGTTGTGCAGAGCACTAAGTCCAGAGATATATTCACGGCCCCATTTTAATCAGAAGAAAATGAACACTTGTGTGCTTTGCTACAGGTGTACGTTATAGAAGAGCACATGCTCAAAATTAATTTTCACTCCGACAACGCACTGTTCTTTTTTTATCGTATAAATTCACGCTCTGTTTCACTAAATTTAACTTTTGCGTCAGCAATGCTACGTACTGTCGGAAATTTCCCGTTCATCCATCTCATCCTTCTCGTAATGCCAAGTGAAAGTTGTCATCAGGAACCAGAGCTGTGTCCTAAAGATGGTACAATGAATTTTCCGCACACACAAGCACACTCACACAAACACACAAATGTGCGAACAAACAAACACACATACACACACACGTAGGCACGCACCCACCCAAACAAGCACACGTACACACACACTATACACATGCTCGCACAAACACAAACACGCACATAAGAAAAATAGCGAATGAAAGCTGACGTAGAAACGCTCTCCCATGCCTTGACCCCCAAAAAGGTAGGAATTACTGCAGTTGATGAACATAATGAACGTAACGGTAAATTTTGTTGTACCTTTGAATCTTTTCCTTCATTTATTGTGTTGCTCCTTATTCGGATTCTTTCATACATTGTCATCTGAGCCTACACCAGCTTCCGTCATTCACTAACTGTGCCTTGGATGGGATGCTACACGCAAGCACACTGGCATCTTGGCATACCCACGCGTCTCCCTGATAAAGGAATCTACTTTAGCCGAACTTTCCCTTCTCCACCTAATGTATAATCACGTATTTCACAGTTTTCTCTGCCGGATGCGCTGCATAAACGGCGCACTTTTATACGGAAGCGCGAGTGCCTTTGCTCCTCCCACGCGTCGCCATCGTCACCACTCGCACACCCCTGTTCCCTCTCCAAGCTTCGGATCCCAAAAGAAAAAAATGCGCGTGGACCCTTCCTCCGCTCGCTGCAGCCTTCTTACCCAGAGCGTGCAGCGCCTGCAGGTCACGTGCGCATGATGATTTTTTTCCCTCCATCTCTCCCTCTCTTTCGCAAGGACCAAATAAACAACCCCAACAAACGCATCGTTTTCCAGCTACCATCCCTTCCCGCCTCTGTGGGTGGTGCTGTTTGTTCGGCATGCGGACTCCAACCACCCTGGAGTCTTTTCGATTCCTTCTCCTCTCGCAATCGCCTCTCGACTCCGAGCAGCGAGCCGTTACAGATTCGGCCGGCAGCAGGACTCATCGCCATGCCGGTTCCGCGAAACCGGCCCTAGACCTCACATTTCAGCTCTGCTCCCGTGGGCTCTGTTCGTAGTGCGCACCGGCGACGTCGACGCGAGAGGAAGGCCTTTACGAACACAACAGGTGACACTTTTTCTCCTCTCGAATGCTGCGTGACTGGGCTGGGTTTTCCGCGAGACATGCAACCCAGCAAAAGAGATTCGATCGCCTCAAGCTGTATCTTTAGAGCGATACCATTAAAAATTTACATATTTCAAGACCGCAGGTAAAGAAAAAAGCATTTGACGTGTAAGGCTTTGTACGACTAATTAATCACGCTACTCTTTTGTTTTTCTTTCTTACAGCAATATCACAGGGTTTGAAAAGCGCGTGTCTGGCTAGTTTTAAACTGTTTCTTAATTCATTTCAGAAAAGATTAAAGTGGTTTTACTTTTAGGGAGGTCATCTGAAATATTACGAATTGCTGTTCTTGCATTCGTGTACCTCATTATTGTTCCGCGGTGTTACTAAACAATTATACAGCGTAAAGCTCATGTTCACGAATAAGCAGCTTGACGGTGAGGAAAATGTCGCTTGCTGTACAACTCCTCTGCGCGTCAAATTCACTAGTCCTGTACAACGCACAAAACGTTGTTTTCAAGATAATAAATATCCTTTATTTGTTAGGCATGGGTGAAAAAATTAGTCAATAAAAAGATTTTCGGTACGATAGATAATTTAAATGACCAAATCAGTAAGCAAATTTAAGTCTTAAATACAGAATTCACCTTCTACTTGAAAAGAAAATGGAATACGCCCTTACAAGTTGCACAAACAATACGTCCGTTTGCAAAACTCTATGACAGTGCGGAGGTTCCAGCGGGTACAGACGCTAGCACAAGAAATAGAAACGCGCAGGACCACACTGGACTTATATAACTGAAGTTCATTGGAAAAGCATTCCATAGATCTCCGCCACGCATGCGTAGAAACCAAGAGCAGTAACAACACTTTTTATTCAAAGAATACACAAAGCCACCCACCCCCTCTTAACACGTGTCGAGCCCCTTGTCGGTGGTTAGGCTATGGTGCGTAGTCGTTGATTAAAAAGTGTTGTTACTTCTCTTGGTTTCTATGCATGCGTGGCGGAGATCTATGGAATGCTTTTCCAATAAATTTCAGTTATAAAAGTCCAGCGTAGTCCTTCACGTTTCTATTTCTTGTGCTAGCGTCTGTACCTGCTGGAACCCCCGCACTGTCATCATGCACCAACTGACCCAGCAAACCACACTACAAAGCACTATACTTTACAATGCCATCCGTAATAAGAGCTCCTTAAAAAGTTACCTTAGAAAAGGTATTCGAGTAGGGAGCAATTCCTCCACAGAAGCATCTTCTTAATTGTTCTTTTTTTACTTTGCGCCAGAACAAGGCATGCATATATTGCGATTCGATGCAATATTGAATAGTACCATTGCATCAATGCATGAAACACGAAACCTGTTGCGAAAACAAAGCAGATTTTGTATTCGAGGTTTGTTCGTATCATAAGGTTCATACTCCGAGGTCAGTTTTTCACTGCCTGATCCTAATTCCAAATTCAGTAGATACATATAGTTTTGTGATGCACATGAAAAACTGAATCATGTGTTTTCATTGTCAATCTTGATTCAAAAAGAAGAAGCTTTTCTTTTTTCATGTGTACTTTGGCGAAAATTTTGTTATCGCCTGTACTGTAGTTGCCCTTAATATATCTTCAGAAAATTTTGGCTAAATATAGGCTACAGATGAAAAAGGTGCAGTAGCTTCGCAAACTTAGCAGGTTGATCCATATTAATTTTGTTGTTTGTCCAGCGGCTAAGAGAGACGAGTACAAGCGAAAGGAGCCATCAGATTGTCAATTTTAGTACACAAAAATATAATTTTTGTCAACAGAACGCCGCAGACATTATTCTCAACCGCCCGCCATCGCTGATTTTCACATACGCGTTGGATCATTGAAACATTGTGTAGTAGAGTGCATTTTCAAGCATTCACGCAACGCTGAAAAAGTCTCAAGAGGATGACCTAAAAGTTTCAGTCATGCTGGTTACTACACTAGCATGATATTCGCACGCCAGCTGTAACAAGCATATATCTTTTAAGACAAAAAACTCGGTATTTTGATCATACCAGCACGCAGAAGACGTGGTCTCATTCCCTGCGCATACAGCGCTCAGAGATTGTAGTGAAGTGTAACGTGGTTGTACTTGACCTTGTAGGGGCCACATAATAAATTATATCGACACAAGAACGGAATGTGTCCGTGGTGAGGCAACTTCTTTCTGTGTGCTGATGTATACTTGGCCATATCTGAAGGAAGCGAAATGAGTAGATGGGCAATAGACGAAGAACGAAAAATCATTGGGCCGTATATGCCAGGTAACAGACAATCCCGGCCACGGCGGCCGCATTTCGATGGGGGCGAAATGCGAAAACACCCGTGTACTTAGATTTAGGTGCACGTTAAAGAACCCCAGGTGGTCCAAATTTCCGGAGTCCCCCACTACGGCGTGCCTCATAATCAGAACTGGTTTTGGCACGTAAAACCCCATAATTTAATTTTTAATTTCAGGTAACAGACAATGGAGAAGACAGACGCCATTCTTCCATATACGCATAGTTCAAGTACTGTCCCTCTGTGCCTTCATCCTCGTATTTTCGTGCAACAATTTTTTTGTGCACCAACTCTCCAGACAAAGTGTTTTGCTGAGTAGTAGACAACGTCAAACTGCTGAACGCGGTATTTAGTCAATTTTACAGGTCTGCTGCCCAATGAGCATCAGTTTGTAGACCTCACGCCAAAGGTTAACAATGAACTTTCATGCTGGCATTATTAATCTATAAGGAAAATATCTCAGCAAGTTTTTATGTAATTAAGGATAATACTGATGTTTCTGTCATACGAAGTGCGGTACAAAAATGATGCGTTGACACATCGCACACCAGTGTCTTTTCCCAGCTTAATACTCGTAGATGAAGAAAAGGCAGGGTATCGAAAATGTCTGCTAACAAGGCCTGCGACTAGAAGAATTAAAGATATTGTCTAGCAGGCCAGAGTGTGTACAGAACGACCTGAATGATCAGAAGGCTGTAGGGAAGTGCCGTAGATCCCCAAGGTTGCACACAATGTACAGAATGTTGCGGCCCGCTATGCTGCAAAAAATTTTCTTGTTCCAGCCGCCCAAAACAAAAGAAAGCATTTAGCCGACTGTAATACATCAGGCCCAAGGGGATTCTAGAAAAAAGTACAATGCAGTGTCAAGCATAGAATCCCCGTTGCCTAGCTGCACTAAAAATATGAAATAACTATTTTTCTCACGGCAACATACTTGATACGCAAATGTCGTTGGACAGTGCACAATACAGCGTTGTGATCCCGTGATTACAAAAAGTAGTGATAAATCATTGCTAGACGTGTTGCTTACAGGCATAACCAAGAAAAGGTTAGCGAGAAAAATCCATACAAGGTGCAGTGCCAGCTCGCAACCGATTGATTTCCGTAACGGCATGCGCCTTATAGAGATCAAAAGACAACAACAATCAGAGAGGTGAAACGGACCACACACACGAAAAAAGGAGACACCAGTTCATGCTACACTGCTCAATTCCCTCTTTCACTGTTTGTCTAAGTCAGTTACGTTTTCTTTTTTTTTTTTTTTGAGAAGTGCTCTGTTGAAAATAGAGTGTTTCTTTTTTGCTAGAGGTAATTATGGCGCGCTTACACATATATGAGAATAGTGCACTACAAACGCCTTGTTAAACTCTCTTTCCGTTTGAGCAGAAGAGAGCGTGGTAAGTGCAGTACCAGAAATGCGTATGCTGCAAAACTCTCAGCTAGATTTACGGGGTGTGGGATCTGCTTGCATAAAAACTTATCCTCCTTCAGCTTCTCGTTAAGACCCTTTCCTTTTTGGTCTACTTAACTGACCGGGACATAAGAGTGGAATGCTGTAAAAAACATTGGTTCAACAACATTCAACAAACTTGTTTTTTGCTGCTGACCTCACAGTGGTTGCTGTTCACCATGGTATTACTTACGTTCTTATAAATACCTTTAACTTTCAATGGCACTGGGAAGAAACGTCCACTTGCTGTTGTTCAATAATTTTTTTGAGTATGTAGCATCACTTACGAACGTACAAAAATACTGCCGGGTGGCACGTCTTCACCCGAGCCTTGGTGCACTCTTCTTCTTTATTCCTGGCATTGATTGAAGATACTTTTCAGCAACCGAGCTGATCACTTTATCAGGGAAACTCCTCTTTAACCTGACTGTTGGCCCGAATAGGCTCTTCTCAGCGTTAGGTCTCCACAATATATATATATATATATATATATATATATATATATATATATATATTTAATTGGTGCATGCAGGTAGTTGCGACTCCTCTTCGGCAAGTTTCTATTGCCCTTGTTAAGATCTAATTAGCTCTTTTTCTCCTCCGGCTTTTACATCAGCACGTACGGCGCTCGGTTGTCTTGAAACAAGTAGTATTTTAGGCTTGTTATGTCCACATGAACAGGAGTTACTGCATTAGCCGATCATGTATCAGTCTAAGATTTTTTTCAAAAACAGACACAAGCATTATTAGCCATTTAGCAGACAAGATACTAGAAACTTGGCCTATCATATTTCTCTTACTTTATTTCTTCTTCAGGATGCATAAAAGCATGCTAAATGAACTATAAAAACGTTTTTCCAAAAACTAAGCGGGATGTGGTAGATCAATACTGCTACTGAGCTGCCACTTTAAGGTTTCATTTGGTAAGTCCCAGCAAAAAACACACGGGACGAAGAAAAAGAAAACATGAAGAGACAATAACATTTTAAGGCATTGCGTGGTCCATCAGAGGCGTTTCTTACTTGTTTGTGAAATCATCATACCATGTGGGTGAAGCTGCGCACTAAGCCAGACAAAGCGGAGAGAACGCGATAAAGCACGGCACTCGCTGCATTCGCAACTACTTTAATCAAGAACAAATACTTGATGTTTATATACCCGGGCATGTTCGGGCATCATGATGATGATTTGGGATCTTAATGGCGCAGCAGCCGTGCACGGCCAACCAACACCGTCGGGCGTCAAAGAATGGCAACATAACACGCCGTGCTCTAATCGTTGAAACCCTATAAGATGTATTGTTATTATTAACAACATTATTCTAGTGCGCTTCCAAAAACTTGATCTCATGATGGCTCAGTAGAACACATGGTTGACTGATACAACCTTTTTTTTTATTTTGTTAATGTGTGAAGCTACTGCTTAGCCCTGGTAAGCTTATCCTTACTGGAAGCAAGAACTGTAGTGTCACTGGTCACTGAAAAGCGGTGGTGCCCACATTACAAACAATGTCCTTCAATGTGGGAATGAATGTCCTCCCCCCCCCCCCCCCCCCCCCCCAGCAAAGCGACCGTTTCGGAAAGGCGTTGGTCCCGTGTTCGAATCCCGGACCAGGATGAATTTCCTGCAAGTGCGCGGTATCTTTTTTTCTGAGAAACCCTTCTGGGCTTCCTTTGTGGATTCGTGCTACAATTCATGTGGATGTCAATTTTTTCCTTTCATAATTTGAGATGTGGGAGTGACACTTCTATTTTGTACAAATGCAGTAAATGATTTTGCCAGTAATTCATAAAGGCCATGGAAGGTTGTACGTCTGATGCATAGCACCAAAAATGTGTCTCAACTCCTAAATGGCAGTTACATTTTGTTGAGTGCTATCGTGCACCACCTAGGGGTCTAACTGCAAGAAACATATTGGGAAAATAGGGGTTTCCTTAAAGAAAGGAAGGAATTTTCACAGTGGCGAGAATGACCACCACGTGCGCTAAAACGAGAGAGACCAAGTCTGCAACTTTTGCCAGCGAAACATTTCTTGGTGCTGGCTGTCAATATTTTGTGAAAGAGGTAAATGATTGGAAATGAATTTAAATGCATCAAATATTATTTTAATTTATCCGGTCTTTGCAGAAGTTTTGTGTTTTTAAGTTTGTTATCTGGGAGCTAAAGCGTTAAGACGTATCATCACTTTGTTCTTCGAAGCGCTATTCTTTAGTTGGAATATTTAAATTGATATGTGGAGGCACGTGCGACAGTGCTTGCCTTATGATTAGTATGCTTTTCTGTTGGCTGGGGCATATCAGCCGATCATTTATTTCGTGTACTAACGGCATGTATTTTCTTCTTTTACTATGTGTCGCACTGCTGGACTAAATTTGTAAGATCGTTTTCAGCGTCATCATCTGCCTTTCGTGTTCTGCGATTCATGTCCCTCATGCACATTTCCCTTGGCTGTTGGCACTTTGCGTGAAGGAGGCGCTTGTGGGTGCTTCTACGTCGCACTTTTCCATGTTGCGCTGAAATTTCAAGATGAAGGTCGGTAGTGCCTTTCATGCAGGGCGCATGCGAGCACATTTTTAACTTCTTTTCGCGACAGTCCTTCCGCTTCTCACTATGAGGTACAGTGGTAACTAAAATTATACAGGTTCCCCGTTTAGTGGGACTCCAAGTCATACGAACCATATCGCAGATAGCTGGCATCGACACTGCGGTGACACGTCTCGACCGGCCCCTGACTTCGAGCACGCGCTCATTGCGGACACGCCGAGGGTCAGAAAGAGCGTGGGCTTGCCTAACTGCTCGGTCATGTTGAACGCGTTCCCCTTCACCTGAGTCCAGTACTAGACCAGTAGTAAGCGATCCTCGAGCTGCTCAATTAAACCTCTGACGAACCCAACATCCGAGTTGACGCACTTCTCGACGAAGCTGTGGTCTTCCAAGAGCTTCTTTATGAGCGTCAGGAGCCGATTAGAGTGCACGGGGAGGGCCACCTGCTTTTGAACCGCTGTTCATCCGTAGACAGCCTCCGTCCGGTGTTCCGTGGCCTTCATGCCCGGATCACTTCACGCGCGCCACCTGATTCGGCGCAGTTCGTACGCGAGAATCAGAGGCGAGAGTCGGATGCCGGAGCTTGAAAGACGATGTTGCTGCGACCACGCCGGCAACACGAACAGGAGCATATGTATATATATATATACATACCCAGGGGCTCAAGTTGGTAGGCACCGTAAGCCCCATGGCGTAGGTGGCTAGAAAGATGAACCCAAAGTGCCTGAATTTCGCAAAGAATGCTTCGCTTAGGTTGTGTACGGAGTTTTAAGAATACTCACAGGGTGTAACAACGAGCTCTGTCGTCGGAAAGAAACATGAACAGCAATAAATATCTGCTTATTTATATCATTATTCTTGTAAGTAGCTCTAGATGGCTACTCAGTGCATGGACACAGGCAATCCTGATAAGGATGAGAAGATGAAACTACGTCATCCCCAAAAGCTGGGTAATTGCGCGTTACGCTCAGTTCGCCCTCAGAAGTGTCTTAAAAAGTCACGTAGATGGGCGGGTGTTCGTAGCAGATCTGCAATATATCGCTAGAAAAAATATTCAGTTTCCATTACATTCTCTTTAACTAGCTCTCAACAATGAACAAAACTTCTAATCCACAGGCACCTCGACGATACTGTTATTCGCATACGCAGGGTGTTCTTTTTTAGGTTTTACGGAATTCTTAAAAATCGCCTGTGGCAGGTATCATAATTCTTATCCTTGAGCTGGGTTATTCGAAGAGACGGACACTAGTAGCACGAAAAATCGAAACACATATTGAACTAATTAACACAAAATCACCAATTAACTTCTTAGGTAATTAATTTACGACACATCTTGCAATTTATGGAGGCCGGTGAGTTTGCAAGACGCGTTCACTTGAAACTAATTTCCAGGATGACACCTGGTTCGAGATGTTTCTGAAAGTGTGGGACGAAATACATGGGCGTTCCCGTTACTTTTGTGCTTCAATGTAGAAAACACCATTGTGGTAAAAAAGTGGAACAACAGTGCATTTTTACAGCGAGTGTTATGGCGCATATCTCCAAACTGGTGTCATTCTGAGAATTCGTTCCAAGTGGATAGGCCTGACAAGCTCACCGGCTACATTCGTAAATTGCAATAGATGTCGTAAAGTAATGAATGGAGTTAATTAGATATTTTTGTTAATTTGTTGAATATGTGTGAACAAAATGCAAAAAAAGGTCAGTAACTACAGGATGTACTAGCACATAAACAAGACACGCACGGAGTAGAAGAGACAAACGCAAGGGGTGGTTTTAAACAAATGGTTTATTACGTGACAAATATATACAGCGCAGATTTAGCCGACACGCAAAAGAGAGGGGGGGGGGGGGGGGGGGAAGACCAAGACTTAATAAAGGTACTGGCGGACTAGTTCGTGTTCTATGATTTAGGTGCAGCAACACATTTGAAAATAAAATCAACGGCTTCCATACAAACATGAATTGACCAATACCTTGAGCAGGAGCCCTACGATACCGTCATGTAATGAAATACGAAGCAAAAAAGCACATCCATCCTGTGTTACGGAGCTGGAGGGCGGACCTATGCAATCTTGTGCATGCTTGGGGATGTGAAACGCTTCAGCTATCTTCCGTGCCAGTAAGTACAATAGCCGCTGAGTGTGCGCTAGATTGCAGAAAGTACAGCGTTGCTATCACATTATTCTGATGCGACGATGACTGATTTCGGTTATGTTAATTACTTCTTCAGGCAGATGATTGGTGGCAGGCTATTGAAGGCAGCGCTGAGTGCCCGTCTGGCCTCTACGTACCTGGCCTCTACATTAGTAGAGACCAGGTAAGGAAGTCGGTAATCTTGGAAGGGCTTCCTAGCTGTTCTAATATTATAGTGTGCCCTGGAGTACAAATACACGTAGTTTTCTTGCAGTATTCGTCATTGAAAGCAATACCAGTCCTCTTCGTACGCTAATCGCACAGCTTCATCCACCCCCTCATTTCCGATAATGCGAAAAGGACTTGGGAACCACTGTAAAACCAGCTTCTCGGCCAGATGGTGTATCGTTCCTGCATTCTTCAATATTCATTTTTCAGCTGAACAGAGCAGTGGAAACAGAGGACCAGAACAAACATTGTCAATGTTTGAATGTCAGACTTTATTGTCCCAGCAAGCGAACAATATGCACAGTGTCGCAGCCAGCCATCTAATTTTGGTTTTAAACTCTTTGAACATGAAAGTCATGGGCGGAAGCAACTGGCCAAAGACGTGAAATAATATAGAAACAACCGAAATGACTGGGCTCGCTGACGACTTTTAGCGCACTTTCAATTGACCCATGGCAGGAGCTCAGCTTCCGTTTAGCTATGCGCTGAGGCGGGTTTTCATTGCGGGAGTCATGAGGGAGGTAGTGGTCGAATACTGCACCAGGGAGGCTAATTCCTGTTCTGGTGATAGAGTGACTTTGTTGAAGCTTAGTGGGCCTTCCTAATTTGGTTGCACCTGGACTAGTATAGCCCCACTACCTCTCGGCAATATATATAATAGTACGAAATTTTTTGCCTGTCTGAAAATAGAGTGGAGCGGAGGAGGATTCGAACTTACGACCTTCAGATTAGAGGCCCGGCGTTCTACCTCTGCTCCACGCCACCACCCAAATATCTCAGCAACCTTCGGTTCGAAGATGGCATTGTCCTATTCAACAACAATGGGGACAAATTACACCCAATGATTGAGGACCTTAACCGGGAAGTGTAAGAGTGGGATTGAAGATTAATATGCTGAAGACATAATGCTCAATATCCTGGCAAGAGAACAATAATTCAGGATCGCCAGACAGCGCCTCTAGAGTCTGAAAGGGAGTATGTTTATCTAGGTCAATTACTAACAGGGGACCCTGATCATGAGAAGGAAATTTACAGAATAATAAAATTGGGTTGGAGTGCATACGGCAGACATTGCCAAATCCTGACTGGCAGCTTACCACTGTCATTGAAAAAAAAAGTGTACAATGATAGCATTCTACTGCTGCTAACATATGTGGCACCAGTTGAACGAAAAATGTTAGGCCCAACGTTAAGAGATAGGAGGAGAGCGGTGTGGATCAGAGAGCAAACGGGGATAGCCTTTATTCTAATTGACATTAAGAGAAAAAAAATGGAGCTGGGCAGGCAATGTAATGCGTAGGATGGATAACCGGTGGACCAGTATAGTCACAAAATGGATACCACCAGAAGGGAAGGGCAGACGAGGACGGAAGAAAATTAAGCGGGGTGATGAGAGAGAGAGAAACGTTTATTATTGAAACAGTGTCCCGAGCGAGGCCCGGTATCACCCTGAGGTGGGAAGGTTCCTTAGTCCAGGAACCCTCTGGCTTCGGCTGCCCTCTTGGCCCTGGCGACGAGTTGTCGTTGGTCTTCCAGGTCCCCGAGGGCGAGCTTGGCCTCCCACGTTTCAAACAGGTGGTCTTCGTTTGCTTGTGGTGCTCGGTTAGCGTCCATTTGCGGCTGCATTTCGCTGTCTTCATGCCACGGGCATTCCAAGAGCAAGTGTGCCAGGGTGTCGGGAACGTTGCAGAGTGGGCAGAGGTAGCTGTGGCATGTCGGGTAGAGGCGGTGCATTATAGTGCCGTGAGTGTAGGTATTACTTTGTAGGCGTCTGAGGACCACGCTTTCTTCTTTGCCGAGGTTTGGGTGCGGTGGAGATGAAGTTAGGAAATTTGCAGGCGCAAGCTGGAATCAGCTAGCGCAAGACAGGGTTAAGTGGAGATTGCAGGGAAAGGCCTTCGTCCTGCGGTGGACATAACTATACTCTGATTATGATGATTATCAGACTGATTTTGAGATTTCCGACGCTGCTCGACGAGTGTCCCGTTCTGATCTCGTCGAAAACCTCCGAGCCACCCCCAGAGCCCCCAGCAACAGTCACCAACGCCGCGCGTGTTCGGTGCGAACGCGGGCAAAACGCCGACGATGTCGACAAAAGTTCTGCGCGTTGCTGGTGCTGCTGCATGTCCAAGTTTATACAGCTGATAAAACTACTATCCTTACTCCGTATCGCTCTCTACTAATTTGCTATCGCAATTGATGCTTCGCCTTTCGGGTGAAACTGCGACATTTTTTGCATCTGTCAGACAGGTTAGCCTGTCTCAACAACCGCTAACCCTAGCTACGCACGCGTGTCGTGCATGCGCCGTCATTAGCCGGAAAGCAGAACAACGCCGACAGCGGGTCCTGTGTAGATGGCGTGAGAATGCCTCTAGCGTTTGTATATTTGCTATCGCCATAGAAAAAAGTAGGGCAGAGACTCCCCGCTAGGAAATTGTCTTATAGTGTGCAGCATTCTTCGTAATCATCACTCATGAAGCCTGTACTGTGCCCTTGACTGCCGCATTTTAAGAGATGAACAACTGCTATGAATACCACGCACACTATGTCTTCCCAGTAAACTCAATTTTGCCACCAACCTTGCGTTTCGTAAATGAAAGAAATTTGGTGTGGTTTTCTCACGTAATTTGCCCGCCGACACGCTCGCCTTCGTTCCAATGCATCCTCTTCTTTCCTATCCCCTCTCGCCTGCCTTCTAACTGCACCTTGGTGAGGCCAAACAGAAACGCGCCAAGCGTCTCAACGCGTGCGCCGACCGCAAGGTGGTGATAAGCATACAGAAGTTTGTGTTCTCGCAGTAATTCAACTACCTATTGAAGCCTAGATGGCGGCAGGCTATTTTCTACACACCATCTGGATGGACTAACGGAAAGGAACGCAGCAAGAAATGACCTCAGGCACAGAATGCTGCAAAAAAAAAAAAAAAAAAACGTCCCGAGCCTTCAGGCTGTGTACAATTCGGGCGGATTCTGTACGAACGACACATTTCTTGCACGAGAAGTCCGGAACGTTCTTGCTGTACCTGAAAGAAGCGTAAACTTTCAGGTGAACCACAATCTCTCTTCCGGCACTTCCGTGGCGCTCCGTTTGTGTTGTGCCGAGTCAGTTGATATGGTTGTTGTGTAACTTCAATATGTTCGGCAAATATTGTACGTTACATATATATATGATGGGCATCCACAGAAAAGACAGGGAAGGCGGACGATGGAAAATCAAAACGACGAGCAAAACAAGGTGAAAGGAGGAGCCAACGTTTCGACAAGTGGACAAGCAACTTGAAAAACACAATCCACTTGTAGAAGCGTTGGCGCCGGCTTTCACCTTGTTCTCGTTTTCGTCATCGTCTATATGATAGCCAGTATTACTCCTCGAATACGTTGTAGTAGCCGTAACATGCGCACCATTCTCTGTGATATGTGAAATCGTCGTTCATTTCTCTGTGATATGTGAAATCAGGCTGGTCCACATATGGTAATATAAATCGCAGTAAAAGTAAAAGAAGCGCAATTTGTGAGCAGAAAGCTGGCGTTACGGAGTTACCTACGTTAATGATGTGCGAAAACGTTATATGAATGCATAATCCCCCCACCCCTACTGTAATGCCACATCGGCGCTGTAGGCAAAAGATAAATAATAAATAAATAAATAAATAATAATAATGTCCAAAATCACTAGATTGCCGTATTCGAAGTTTTACGAGCACTAAAGACGGAGCCATAAGTAAGAAACACGAATGGCGAAGCGCTGACATGCACCTGCCACTTATGTCATCCTGAGCACGGAATATAAAATTATTCATTACGAGGCTAATAATGACACTATTTTCGTCAAGTTAAATTTAAGTCAACTTCAGTGCCAAATGAACTGATAGTCGCAGGCAGCTCATTGTTATGACGTCTAAGCCTGTTGTCGTTCATGTTGCTCACGCAATAATATTTCAAGTTACCTTTTGTAGCAGAGAAGCAAAACTACGAAAGTGCCAAAATCTATTTACGAGACAAAATAATTTCGCGCAGAGTTGAAGTCTGGGCTTGATTGGTGAAGCACTCTGTTTAAAACCACGCGTTAACAGCGCTCTGATAATCTGCTTCTCTCGTCACTTCGTGTCACAGGTAACGTGCTGTTTCAATCAGAACCAAATATATGCTTCGTAATGAGATCAAAGCCATATTCGTCAAATCGATTCCATATAGCCATATTTCCCAAATATTAACATTGCATTTAACCAGCTTTCCATAAAGATCAGAAAAGGGTCTAATTTGCTCTTGCACTGCAGCGCATGCCCTTCGGCTACACGTGATAAACTGTGCCGGCCTTTTCTAGCGAAAAATTGGAGGACGCTTAAGCTTCGCCTTTAAGAGTGGAACGCGATGGCGTTATCGGGCTCCGTTCGCATCACATTTTTATAAGTAGGTTTTACTGCACCATAGCATGTGGGAAAGCCAGCTTACAAATACCAAGCTTACACTAATGTCCTTAAAGTCGGCTTCACTTTTAAATACATATGCATTACTGGAAAGGCATGTTTACAGGAGCAATTTAAGTCGTCTTACATCAAAATGTGAGGGTGCTAGGACCTTTTTTTATTATCTTATTAATACATTGCTGTTACCCCGAGGCGCGCGCGTGTCCAAAATTTAGAAAGGCTCGGTTTTCGACATTCCCCTCAATGTTTGCTAGAACCAAACTACAGCGAAACACCATCAGAATCAGAGGACGCTTAAGCTTCGCCTTTAAGAGTGAAACGCGACAGCATTCAAAGATCCCTGGCTGCTTATGTGCTTTTTTCTCGTATATTCAAATTACAATCCGATGCTATCACGCTTGTGGTGAAGTCGTACTTTACAATTTTTCTGCCGGATTTTACTTTGAGAAATTCAATTTTTGGTCAAAAACCCCTTGCGCCATGCGGAGGGCCTGTGTGGTCGAGGTGCTTCGGCATGATGTTGTTCGGCATGATTATTTCCGCCAGACGCCGATGCTTAACGCCGACACCGAAGCCAACGCCGGATTTTCTGCGACACGGGGCCCTTAACGCTTTCGCGTTAAAACTAAAATTTTGAGACGCAGTCGTAACCAATTGGCACGTGAGCTTGCAGAGGCTTTCTTCATAAAGAACAAAGGTGATTATTGTGCCTGTGATACCCTGATCAGACTGTAACAGAAAGAAGGCAGGTTTCCAGCATGCGCGTAGGCGATGATTTTGCACGACATGAAGGTATGAATGTCCATATTTGTGTTGCGCAGCACCTTGCTTATCGATTTAACATTCCATCGCATTGGTATATACGAACCAAAAGTAAGCTCCTCAAATGCGTACCTTAATGGCTTATTCACACCTTGACTCGCAGAGTTCGCGCGACAAAATTTGTCGCAAATAGTCGCGAATGGTCGAAAAGCGGCATTTCTGAGTCATTCGGTGACTGCTTGGCATTTCGGTCGCGCGACCGCAGTCACAATGCCGTCACAATGCCGTCAGATGCGCGGCAACTGGACATCTTTATTCACAGACTCTTATTTCAAGTGGCGATACGAGCCCACGGGAACGGCAACAATCGCGAGATATGTCGCTCTGGTGATGGGCACGTCACGATTGCTGGTGGGAACATGGGTCAGCATGAGTCGTTCCTTGGTGGGCAGTCACGGCCGTACGCTTGCTCTTTCAGGTGATGGTGTTAAAGTCTGGTGTCTTGTATATATATATATATACTCTATTGCAAAAACCAGCGTGTTCCAGTGCCTTCCAGTGTGAACCCAGCGCGTTTTTTGACACAGGATGGCATTGGGGACGCTGGCGCACGCTTGGCGTCACTGCGACACTGGTGAGATCGCTGGATAAGAGCTGGGTCATACTGGACGAGACGCTGGTTTCACTGCTATGACGCTGGGGCACACTGGTGTGCGCTGTACACGCGCTGGTTGTCGCTGGAGTTCTCTGGCTTGTACTGGAAACTGCACTGGTTTCGTTTGTGCCACACAGCCGGAGTATATGGACGCTGTTGAATAGTAAACGCTTGATGAATTTTCTGGGCATGCCCTGTGCAAAAAAACAGACGCCTGTCCTAAAATAGCGCTATAATTTGGGGTCATAAATGTCTGTTTCGTCTCGGTGGTCTTGCAGCTTGGAATAAAGGTGAGTGGCATGCCCATGCATATGCGACACTGAAGATCACTTTCGCTTTGCGCATTTCCCTTTTGACTGTGTGGATAGCTGCATTCATGAACGAAATTACGCAAACGCAGATAACTTCTCGTTTTCCAGTAGTTTGTACGCAAGCGATGACTGCCAGTTGTAGCAGTGTTGTGCAGTCGACACGAAACCCAGCAGCCGTTCAGACGCGCTCGAAGGGACCTCAGGAAGCCTGCCGCTGATTGATATTATCGCACCGACAGCAAAGCTGTGGCGATTCATGCGCTAAACTTTCCCCAGTGTGGTAAAAATAATAGTTAAAAGGTTCTGAAGCTCAAATACAAACATTTTCGCATTCATCAGGTACCCGCGCCGAGATCGTTCACTTCCACCGAAGGTTAGGCCTACCGTACCCGCTGAGTCCGTCTACACTCTATCGGCCCGTCTGGGCTGAGGAATCAACAAGTCTAATGAGGATAAATCACTCTGTAGTTCAGCTTTCCCATCAGTGTTTTTAAACAGACCCTTCTTTCGTGTCTACAGTGTCAGCACAACAAGCGATGAGCACCGATATGACGCGTTATAAACATACCTATATGTGCTGTCGCCGAAGGCTGCCAGCTGCATTAATCAACCGCTTCTTAGACGGAGATATGTCACTACACATATGTGTCGATTTAAATGCATTGTCGAGCCATGGAAATGTTGCATTACCCTTGCGCGAAGATTAAGAAACAGCTGTCAAAATAGGCAGTAACAGCCCATACAGCGTCCCGGGTTGGCGGTTCATTTAAGGCTTTTTTCGGAGTTAATATACAAATCACAAAAGGAAATAAGTGTTTTAGCACTTCCAGGGATACTATGCAATACGGACAACAACTTTTCATTCTCATAAAGGCGTAAGTTTTATTTGCGGGGCCCATCTACCGCGTCTGTGCGAGACGTCTGTGCAAAACTGCAACTGTGTCTCCATGTTGACATGGGAAATTATGAATCAATAATCACGAATCTGTGTGGCGTAGTGGTAAGATACTGCGATTGGGATCTCTAAATTGGAGGTTCGAGTCCTAGGGGCTTTTTATTAAATTTTTGTCTTCTTTTTTTGTTCCATTACAACGTTCTCTGTTGCTTTTTGTATTTCAAAAAAATATATAGGGTAGCCAGGCACCATGTATTTCTCGCCCTAGAGCTGCATTTCGCACCAGTACCCCGCCCCCAGCGCCTCCCAGTATGCCGCGCCTTGCCAGCGTCCCAGCATCCAGCGCGCGACACTGGGCCCATAGTCAGGCATGGCCCTGGGCACTGGATAGTGGGTTTTGCAATAGGGTACAAGGAATAAGCAATGGTCATGGAATCATACGGCCAAGATGAAGCGTATTAGGCGGCAGCGTGTCAGTGTTTAGGTTTCTTTTTTTGCTCGTTGAGATGTTCACGTCACGGAACCTGGACAAAGCACAGCTTCTAGCCCAATTGTTCTTTTTGGCCTTCGTTAGTGGTCCGAATCCCAGTCCTGCAACGTTATCACCAAGGTCATCTGCTCGTAAGCGTTCGAATGTTAGAAACGAATAGATCGAAAGGACTCGCTTCGTGCTTGGCAGAATCACCAAGGTTGTGAAACACTGACCACGTCGTTATGTCAATAAAGTTGTCTGTCTCTCTCGAGAGAGAGAGACAAGGAGTCGCTGAACTGCTACGTTCATGCCCTGCACAAAACACCTCATTCATGAAGCGTCTTCCGTGATGTTCTTGAAAGATAAAACTGCAATGAGATTGATATTTTCGTTGGCAACGGAGGATGCGTGCGATGATAACATCGTGCGCTATCCACTAGTCTTATTACACCGCAAGGTTGTTAGCGCGAGGCAAAATGTTTATGTTGATTGTCAGGGAATGCACTAAAGCGTTCACTACGATACTACAACGACGACAAAAAAAAAACTGTCTTTAGAGCATCCGCTCGCTGTAACGCAAGTGTATCATAACGTATGAACAGACAACGATCCAGGCTGAGCGTATTGCTGCCAAGATTTTTCAATCAGGGATTCCCATCAATGTAGCCACGAATAGCGCAATAAAATGGCACAGGAGTGCCAGAAATGTTTTGAACACACGCAGAGCGAGGTGCAATGTGTGTTTGTGAATGTGTCGATTATATGGATCTTTTCCTTTCGGGATATTTTCTTTCTAGGCTTCTTTTTGCACTCTGCCTTGCTTCTCTCGGATTTCCCAATTACTACATGTCCTGGCCAACGACACTCCTTCGTTTAATTTAAACCAGAATTTCTGCAACGCTCATTTTAATCAACATTGCCTTCTTCTTTTCTCTTAACTATCAAGGTCTTTTTCATTGCTTAGTGGCTGGCTTTACGCATCATGTGGAATTTCATTGTTTGCCTCCATAATTCTGCACCATAGATAATGACTGGAACAACGTCCTGCTTATACGTGTTTCAATTAGATTGCAAATGATAATGAAATGTCACAAACGGCATGGCCAGCAGAATACACTGAAATGGTTTAATGCATCCCTTACGCTGTTAGAACATTTCTCTAAGAAAGAAGACAAAAATCAGCGAATGGGAATGATGGCGATATCATTTCCCTGGTATCACGCCACCGTAGGACGCAGTACGCATGATCATTGGTGGGTTAGTGGGATGTGATCAACTCTTTTTGTGCATAACTTCACAGGCTGCACAAGTCCTGCCCCTTAGTGATGGCACTAGGTCATGTGATCTAGTGAAAGAACAAGCGCTGGTGAAGACACTGCATGAGCAGATTCTGAGGTACTCTTGTGATGAGTCACAGAAAAAAATTGTCCCGGCATAGAGAAGAGTAAAGCTACATGTGGTCAGCGGTGTTCCGTTCGCCGAGGTGTGTCCGCACCCGCTTTCCCTCGGTCAAGCCATGTTTTCAACGTGGCCGCACCGGTGATGCGTGCGCGCGCACATCGCTCAGGACAGACGTGGCCGCCCCTTCCCCCCATTTTACTTGCCCCCGCAGTGGCGCTCCAGGAGCACGGCTCTCATTGGTTCACCCTCTTGACCAATGGACACGCCGTGTTCCCGCCCTCTTCGAGGGGTGCGCTTTGTTTGAGGATGAAGGGCCCACAGAGCCTCTACGAGTCGCTAATGTAAAACTGGTTTGTCCGATATGTGCAGACTAATGACTCCATCGCAGCGTGCACTGAAAGGACAGTTCGATCTTTGTTGATGGATTCAGGATTAAAGCGGGATGCTAGTCTAGCCCGAAAAAAACACCGGGGTGAGGGCATTTCGAGACGA